>NC_083231.1:60126525-61515275 GCF_032191835.1 Heteronotia binoei | reverse complement strand
CTAACCATAAAGGTTTTTTTTCTAACAGCATTATCCAATCTTTAATCCATGTCAAACAAACTGCATCATGATACAATCTTAGATCAGGAAGTTGAAAACCTCCTCTCTCTTTAGCATCTGTTAAAATCTTCATCTTTATTCTTGGTTTCTTTCCGGCCCATATAAAGTCAGAGATTTTCCTTTGCCATTTGTTAAATTGTTTTGCATCTTTTACATTCGGGATGGTTTGAAATAAATACATTATTCTTGGCAAAATATTCATTTTGATTGCAGCTATCCTACCCAATAAGGACAAATTAAGCCTATTCCATTTCATCAAATCTTTGTCCATTTTGCACCACAGTTTTTCATAATTATTTTTGAATAAATCAATATTCTTCATTGTTATCTCTATTCCAAGGTATTTAACTTTGGTTGTGACTTCACAACCCGTCACCTCTTGTAGTTCTTTTATTTTATTTGGTTGCATATTTTTACATAAGAATTTTGATTTCTCTTTGTTTATATACAATCCTGCTAGTTCTCCATACTCTTTTATCTTGGCTAACAACAATGGTGACACTTGAATCGGATTCTCCAGTATAAACACTATATCGTCTGCAAAAGCTTTGTATTTATAAGAGAATCTTCTAATTTTTAAACCTTCTATTTCTTCATCTTTTTGAATTTGTTGTAACAATATTTCCAGGGTCATTATAAACCACAGTGGTGACAACGGACATCCTTGCCTTGTTCCTTTACTCACTTTCAGTTCTTTAGTAAGATCTGCATTTATACACAATTTTGCATATTGATCTGTATATATTGCTCTTGTCATTTTTATAAATTGTTCCCCTAAATTAATTTTTTCCATTACCGCAAACATAAAGTCCCAGTTCAAGTTGTCAAAGGCTTTCTCTGCGTCAACAAAAAATAAGGCCGCTTCCTTTTCTGGATGCTTCTCATAGTATTCCACAACATTAATGACAGCTCTCACATTGTCTTTTATTTGTCTTTTAGGAAGAAATCCGGCTTGGTCTTTATTTCTAAAATTGATCAAATATTGTTTCAATCGCTCTGCTAAGATTCTTGAGTAAATCTTATAGTCGTTGTTCAACAATGAAATTGGTCTATAATTCTTTACATTTGTGATGTCTTTATCTTCCTTAGGAATCAAAGAAATTGCAGCTTCCCTCCATGTCTTTGGGATCTTCCCTTCTTCTCTTATTGTATTTAACAGTTTCAACAGTTTGGGTGTTATTTCATCCTTAAAAGTTTTATAAAATTTTGATGTGAATCCATCTGGCCCAGGGGCTTTACCCTCTTTCATTGCTTTTATTGCTGCTTCTACTTCAATTTTCTCTATTGGGTCATTTAATATCTTTTTCATATATTCCGTCAAAGGCGCCACCTGGATATTCCGTAGATACTCTTCCATTTTTTCTTTGCTTATATTTACACCTTTAAATAAATTTGCATAGTATTTAAAAAATTCTCTTTTAATTCCTTCTTGATCCACTATTTCTTTCCCATTTGCCGTAATTTTATTTATAGTCTTATTTTCTTTCTTTTTTTTCAATTGCCAGGCTAAATATTTACCAGGTTTATTCGCACTTTCAAACGATTTCTGTTTCAAATTTTTTAAATTCCATTCTAACTCTTTGTTCAGCAAATGCTTAACTTGGGATTGTAATATCGTAATTTCTTTTATTAATTTCTTTTTCCCTGGTCTTTTTTTCAAATCCTTTTCTTTTTTATTTATTTCCTTTTGCAATGTTGCCAACTTTTCTTCCTTTGCTCTTTTATCTTTATTGTTCAATGTAATTAATAGTCCCCTCATTACTGCTTTGTAAGTGTCCCATACTGTTTGAAATTCGATGTCATCCGTTTCATTTATTTGGAAGAACGCTGCAGTCTCCTTTTCTAAAAATGATACAATGTCTTTATCTTGTAGTAAATCCTCATTAATTCTCCATCTTCTTGTTTTCTTTCGCAGTTTTGTAGACCAACATATTGGGTTGTGATCCGCCCAAACCTTTGGTAGAATCTCAATTTTTTTTGTTATGAGGCCCAAATTTTGGGAACCCCATATCATATCTATTCTCGAAAAAGAGCTATGTCTCGCTGAAAAAAATGTATAGTCTTTTACTTCAGGGTTAAATTTTCTCCATATGTCTTCTAAATTTTCTTGTTTAACCAATTCAAAGAAAGATTTGGTTAGCTTCCCTTCTTTTTCATTCTTCTTTTGGCTTGATGTATCAAGTTTATTTTGTATTGTCCCATTAAAATCGCCCATCATCATAAGAGAGGAGAAGAGTAATTAGATGGAAGCTGGGAGAGGTCCTCTGAAGAAAAAAATAATAATAGTTTTGTTGATAATTTATTAATCACAAATCATGAGAATCCCAATTCCAATATATTTCTGACTATGCAGTCTTCTTCAGAGGAATATTTAAAGTCATAAGGTCCTACTCATCTTTAAAAAATCTAGGCATTGTTTTTGCTGTAAACTTGGAAAGTCTGTAGCCCTGCACAGTGGTTCATTATATCAATACATTTGTGTGTGCTTGGCTCATTGCATAAATACTGGCGGAATGAGCAAATATGGTGCATGGAGGAGACACAGATCAGGACCCAGGTTTGAATTTAGCAAGTAAGCCCTGCAATCTCTACTCTGATATTAAAGTGACACCTTTTACTACATTATCTTATCCAGGCAAAAGGGAAATTGACTTTTTTCACTGACCAGTGAATTACAAGAAAGTAAAACATTGACTGAGAGTTAAAATATACAAGAGACTGGAAATCAGCAGTTGGATATTTCCGCCATTTGTCAAAGCTAATTTGGGAGTGGTGAGAGAATCAAGTTCTTCCTGCCCTCTATGACTGCTCTTTGCTTGGAAAACCGCAAAAAGATGGGTGCCTGATTTTATCCCCTTAAGATGAGCAAGAAAATGTCGGATAGATGTTGGAAGTGTAAAAAACATGAAGGTTCTTTCTTCCATATGTGGTGGACATGTGAAAAAGCGAAAGAGTATTGGAAGATGATACAACAAGAAATCTCCAAAATATTGGGTTACGATTTTAAGAAAATTGCAGAGACATTTTTGCTTGGATTACAATTAGAAAAATATCCAAAGGAAGATAGGACTCTAATTTGGTACCTGCTATCAGCTGCTAGGACATTGTATGCGCAGCTTTGGAAGCAAGAAAAAATACCGGATAAATGGGATTGGACTATGAAAGTTCTATCGTGGAGTGAAATGGATAAATTAACTAGAACATTAAGAGACTATGATTTGGAGATATTTAAAAAAGAGTGGAGGAAGTTTAAAGAATATATAGAGAAAGAGTCGAATGTAAGAAGACATTGGACAATTTTTTAGTAATAATGGGGGGGGGAAACGAAGAAGAAAGAAGGGGGGGGGAAATATTTATATAACGAATTTTGATTAGTCAGATGTATCTTTAGTATTGAATTAGAATCTATAACTTCGGGGAAGTCTATATTGGAGGGAGGGGGGATTGAAAAGTCATATGGGCTGGTATTGAAGCAACGAAGGGAAATTAAGTTCTGTAACCATATGCTATCAATAAATTGGTTAAAACACAACATTTGTTTAAATTTCAATAGCATTTATGGTAGTATATAGAGTATTCAGGGATTAGGATAAAGTAAAATATAAGCTTGGGAATATTAAAAAATAATTTAAAAAACAGACAAGTTTCAAGTCCCCTTCGTTACATAATCCTCAGGAATTCTCCTAGCTGCCGCCAAGAATTTGGCACAATTAGATGTAAATTGGGGGTTAGAATCTGATAACAGCATATTTCTGATTTTATAATCAGAGAACCTCAGGCATCGCTCAAACAGAGAATAGATGTACCTGGCGTGTATGCCTAGGTAAAGGCCACACCCAAGCAACACATGGTCAATCGTTTCCACTTTATCTGCAACAAAAAGGCAGACCCGCTCAGCCATAGGCACCTTTTTAAAGCGGCCCTTGATGACTGCTGAAGGACGACGGCATTAGCTTCCCTTTCCCTTAGTGGCATAGCGTTTGGGTTTGCAGTCATCAAGATTATCACTTCACCTGAGAACAATTATCTCTATGGTGTTTAAGGTTTTGCACATCACACAAACTGTCTACAGCACTAAGACTCAATAATATGGGTGATAACAGACCAGCATTTAGGGGCGAATGGGAGGCGTTTGAAATTGGGCCTCCTCAAAAATAACCACCCTGAACCCTCCACACACGCTTCCCTGCAAGTCATCCCCATCCCAACCATGGGGCTACATGGGCACAATCAGATGGCTGTCATGCATCATTCCCATCACTGGGTTTTCTCCCCATACATTTTTAGTGATCATGTGCATGTGTGCACACATGCGCACATGCATTCTGAACAGTTTGTTTAAAAAAAAAGCCAGATGCAGCTTGGAGCAGCTTGGTGGTTTCACACCACCAATGTGCCTCCCTTGTGCCCTTCTGCTTTCAGACACCAAGGAGGCAACTGGCGTGTCACACAAAAATTTGCTACCACTTCAAAAGTGGTAGCTTTTTGAGCCGCTCTCAGGATGCTGGAGGACGGGGTGAGTACGGGATGGGAATGGGTGGCAGATGTTTGTATTTAGAAGGATTTTTCTAGTCAGTTTCTGAGGCATCTCTGAGTCAGCTCAAGGTGCCGATCTGTAATCACCCTATGAGATTAATTAAAAGAACTTGAAACCTTGGGACTTCTAACAGATGGGAAATATGCCTCATTTTAAACTCTGGCATCTTGGCCAGAGCTCAGCCATCCATAATTTCATTCTTTTTAAGCAGTTTCTTGAGAGTAAGGTTCAACAACTCACTGGGACTTCTGAACATACATAACTTGTGTTTTCACACTGTGTTTTTTAATGGTAAACCAGCTTGAGCAGGACTCTGAATAAGTGGCACAGAAATATTCTAAATAAACAAATAGCTGTAAGGTGCTCCTTTTTTTGTATTTATTATCATGTATGAAATTATATTTATGTATAAATGAACAGCTGATCTAGAGTGAGTTGGTACTAGATTACTAAACCATCAGTTTGATATTTGAACAGTTTCAAATAAAAACAAAGTACTAATTTTTTTTAAAAAAAATGCTTCTCACATAATGCTATGTATCTAGGAACAGCTGATTTCAATGCGCCTGCTTTGTTTTATAAAAGGCTTACATAATATTGCTCAAGACTGCAGTACTTTCTGTTGTTTCATATATGCCATCATTATTTATGCGTGAGATGTGTTTGCATCCTTCCATAGGTGTGGGTGTGAAGTAGGAGACTGTATACCATAAGCATTCCAGAGGAAAGCAGCACTCTGCAAAGAAACATTTTCACAGTCACACTGCAGCGCCCTGTGATTTTAGTGGCTGCATTTTTAATAACTGATAATTTTTCAAGGACTTTCATGTTTTATACTTTCTCTCATGCTGTATAGTGTAAGTTGTAGGGTTGCCAAGTCCCCTACATTCTCCAGTGGGGGACTTTCGCATTGCGCATGGCTGCTCTAGGCGTTTCCGGGAAAACTCTATGGTTTTTCTGGACACTCTAGCCATTTGGGAGGGAAAAACTCTATGGTACCTATTGTACTCTATGGTTTTCCTGGAAATGCCTACAGTGGCCTCTGCGTGATGACAACAGCGTGATGATGTCACTTCTGGGTTACATCATCATGCCAGCGAAGTCGGAGGAGGTTCTCCCCGCCAGCCCAATTTGGGGGCACTCCCGCCCAGACCGTGGGCTTGACAGCCCTAGTAAGTTGCCTTGAGTATGTCTTCTGGAGAGGCAGCACAGAAATTTTTCAAATCCTTGGCAGAGGAATTTGGCCCATCCAGTATCAAAGGGTGGAGGGGCAGCTTTTGTCTTCGTCATATGAGCATCTTCGAGGGCAGCATTTTATGCTTCTGCATAAGAGCAAATGGCAAGCTTACCAGCAGATCCCTTATCAAGCAAAAGAGGATGCCCACACAAACAGAAGTGGTATGTCTTCCCTTGCTTGCTTCCTACCCTGGTTAACAATCTGACCCCAAGCCACTGAGTTTGTTTTTATCTGCATAGCTTATCCTGGGATTTATTTCTTGGTCACATTAATATCCCATGGGTTCACTGTCTTCTGGTGTACTGTCTTCAGTTGCCTGTTAATAGGAAATCAAATCTGGTGGGCTTATTCTGGTTTGTTTTTATAATTCAATACACTAAGCTGGAAAATAGCTGTATCGAGAAGACTCTATTATTGCTTTCTACTCCAGATTTGTATATAGCTGCCTCTGCCACTTCAAAATCCATGCTAGGAGTGTTTTGGGTGTTACAGAAGTGCTGCTCTGTATGCTATAACTAGGGTTGCCAAGTCCAATTCAAGAAATATCTGGGGACTTTGGGGGTGGAGCCAGGAGACTTTGGGGGTGGAGCCAGGAGACACTGGGGTGGATCTAGGGGGGAGGGGGGGAAACGGCACCAAGGACTCCAACCTGTTTTTACTGCCACTAACAAAGCCTTTGGCTCACCACCACTTGATTCACTGGGGAGACCTTGGGGGCAGGTCCGGTTCTCTCAGCCAGACCATCAACCTTGCAGGGTCGCTGTGTCAAATCCGGAGAAAGGAGCAGGCCAAGCATTTACCCTGGCCTGATATACTTTCAGGGTTAGCAGTGTTGTTTTTCTCCCAACAAGGGATCTTTGGAGCCAGAAAGGACGCGCCTTGTGCCCGTCCTTACCTTCACCGAAGCCTTCTTGACATGCCCCGGCGCCTGCAGCGTGCTGGGCAACCCCTGCTGGTAGTTGAAGAAGTTGACGGCCGTCTGGGCGGCCCTCTGGACCGGCAGGCTGGAGGCAGTCAATGTCCCACGGCGACTCAACAGCGGGTCCTTCCACACCAGCTGGGGCCATTCAGCCAGCAAGCCCCAAGCCGCCGGCAAGAGCGTGAGCAGCGCCGCCAGCACTAGCAGGGGGGACCCGCTGGAGAGGGCTCGCAGCGGCTGCATCCTTCCTTCCCGCGCGGAAGCGGGCGAGAGCGGGCTTTTCGGCGCGAGGCAGCAGGCGAGCCGAGGGACTGAGTGAGCCGTGGCTGGTGCAGGTGCCCACCCAAATACAAAGAGGCCGGGGCTGTCCCCCGGCTGCCCGGCCCTTGCTCCCTCCCTCCCTCCTCCAGAGGAGCAGCTATGGTGAGCGGAGGGCGCTCCTTGGTGCCATTTCCCCCCTCCCCCCGCTTCTGTTTTTGGGGGGAGCGGGGGAAGAGGCTGGAAAAACTGGGGTCCCCCGCCAGAGCGGGAGGGTTGGGACCCCTAGCTATAACAATTCTGTTGGGCTGGAACTTTGGGCACAGTTAGGCTTTTTAGTTTCCATTTATTTGAACGGAAACAGCCTAATTGTTTGCAGGAGTGTTTTAGTGACCATTTTCCAGAGCCTTTGGCACTTTCATGATTTTCTTATTTGATTCTGTTTGGTAGAGTAGGCCTGAACTTCTGTGGCTTGAAAAGAAGTAGAGTCACTGGGCTCAATAACAGATCTCAGACAGTGTTAACATTTCAGCATGGCAACATTTGATATTGGCCCACAGAATGAGCATTTTTCTCAGGAATATCTCTGCAGCATTTTCCGTTCACAAGCACACTTTATAATATTTATTATGTTGGCAGTAACATTATTTTTAATGGGTTCTGAGGCTGGAAGATTTTAGCTTGTCTGGGACTTAAATAGAATTGCCAGCTCCAACCTCCTGGGTGGAGCCAGGAGAGGGCAGGGTTTGGAGAGGGGAGGGACCTCAGAAGGATATATTTACATAGAGTCCACTCTCCAAACAGCTGCTTTTTTTTCAGGAAAACTGATCTCTGTCATCTGGAGATCAGCAGTAATTCCAGGAGATCTCCGTGTCCAGTGCTGGATCAAACTCTGTGGAAGCCCCTAGGCAGTTGAAATCTTGTGGGGGGGAGGCCTCGCAAATGATCTAAATCTAAGCACCTGCCCCACTGCTCATGGCCCTCACTGCAGCCTGCAGGCACCTTGTTATAAATCTACAGCAGACACAAAATTGAACAAATATTTCTCTGCACCAATACTACATTGGCACCATTTGACATTGCACATTTTTCTTGTGGAATATATTACCATATTACACTAATATATCTAAATTCACCCTCCTCTACTTTTTCTCTTGGTGTACTCAAGTTAGTAAACCATTTAACTTGAGAATGCTGTACTGATAATTACCCAAAAGTATCAAAAACAAAACCACAGCTTCTCCAATTTAAAATAGATTTAAGACAAGGCAAAATGAACACCAAATCTCTAAGAGATAGGGTGTGGCTACATGCTGGTTGCCATCTTGGAAGCTTTGTGAGCTTTGGTTCCACACATACTTCTGTCCCACTAATATATCTTAATATATAAGATTCTGGCCTTTCTTCTATTTATCTTGTTTAGAGGAGACATATGCCCATAACCTCTTTATTATGATATAGTTCATTATTTAAATAAATGATGTGTTTTTGTGTGACCGATGTATAATATAAAAATTCAGGTGGTTGGATAAAAGGTTGTCCTTTCTTTCAAAAGGTTGTCCTTCCTTAAACTCATGAGAAGTCTTTCCAGGAGTAGACAATACCTCTTGTTGGAGTAGACAATACCTCTTTCTTAGAAACTTTTAAAAAAGATTTCTAAGAAAGAAAAGTCTGTGATGTTTTATAAAAAGAAAGGGATCTATAAACATTTAGTGAGGCCTAATTAAAAGTCAGCATTATTGAAATATTACCTCCTTCTACCATATTGGAAATGTTATTATTTGCATTCATTGTTCTAATCAAAGCTAGACATCTTTCCTAACTAGTTTCACATTGACTGTAAAAGCTCTACAGAACTTTTGTTGGGAAAGGTTTGGGTTCCATTGCATGTTGTTATTACACATATATTATGAAACATCAGATAGTCAGAAGTTTGAAAAATAGAATTAGACAATTTTAAATGATTACAACTTTCCACTGGATAGTTTAACATTTTATAATAATGACTCAAGGCACTGTTAACCTGTTCTGCTGAGGGAAAATTTTCCCCAAAATGTTTACTGAGATATTTTATATTACTTAGTGTAAATTTCTCTCAGTTAATCTCAATGTGATTCCCTGAAGGGCTATTTATTACATATGTATACAACCTGTCTTTAGAAGTGAGATTAATGTAATATGACACAAGGAGCACACACCAGTGTTTAAATGTTTTCCAGAAAGTTAGAAAATTTAGTTAAAAGAATACTTACAAGGTCTTCTGCCTAGATACTAGCATGGAGAAAAATTCCATATATTAAACATTGCTCATGGTAGGTGGCCAATTAATGCCCCATACCCGAGCTGGAATAAACCCTTCAAATATATACATAAAGCATATAATCTCTTATCTGCTTAGGCATTATCAAATTTTGAACAAATCCTAGCAACTTCAAACACAGGTTTAATGGTGTTAACACATGCAAAGGAAAGAACTTTTTAAAGAACATAATCTGTTCTAGAATGTTTTAAGAGAACTTCTTTGAAAGGCAATTATAGTCTTATCCCAAGAAGAAATGGGTGTCATTTTTAAACAAATCATATTTATTAACATAATAAGTAGATAGTCTTCGTTTCCCAAAATTACTCATACCTCCTTCTTCAGGGAAGGTGATTGCTATTACACCATAGCTCAAGAGAGTCTTCAAAACTAAATCTGAAGAAAGAAATGAATTCATGTTCCAAAACAGTTTCATTTAATGTTTGTGAATAGGGTTTTTTGTTTGAAAACTCTAACACATCATTATTGTCAGCCATTTAATTCCTGATAATGTTGGTAGAAATGGAAATTTGTATTTAAGGGTTTTTATCTACCTGCCGATTTGAAATTATTATAATAACATTAACTTTTCTCAGTAGACAAACACACATTTCTGCCTTCTAAATTACATTTTACTGGGGACTGGTTCACATCGTATTAGGTCTAGGAGGTTTTGCTGCTGCAGGAATTGTCCTTACATCCTTGGGAGGAAAGCAACTAGGGATGGTCACGAACCGTATTTTTACGGCTTGGTTCAGTTTGTGGTTTGTGGCTGAACCACCAACTGAACCACAAACCAATATGCAGATTCATGAACTGAACCAGTTCGTATCTTCATGAGCTGTTTAACCCCTGCTTTCTGCTTGCTGCTACTTTTGTTGGCAAGCAGAAAGCAGCAGTGAGCAGAAGGCAGGGCTTAAATGGTCTGGAATTGTTTAAATTTCTACTTTATGCTCCCCACTGTTTTTCACAAGGAGCACAAAGCAGAGGTTTAAATGGAGCCATTTAAACCCTTGCTTTCTCCTCGTCATAAATTGCCATAAATAGTATTAAAATGTGTGGAAGTTCATGGCAGCCCTTAAGTTTGCAAACATCACTTTGTGAACCACAAACCAGCTAAAATTCATGACGAACTTTAGTTTATGAGCCAGTTCATTCCTGTGGCAGACTGTCAAGGGTTAATGTCTAACAGTCTGATAGCTTTTGAAAGACAGACTGTTTGAATGGAATACTGTTGAGAGAGGCAATTAATGGATGACAGCTGGAAACTGAAGAAGAGATAGTTAAGCACTGACTATGGACAGGGAGGGAAGCTAAGAGAGTGAGTGAATCAAGGGAGATTCTCATTCAAGCAAAAAAGGGGGAGGAGAAGAGAAGTGATCCTTGCCCACTTAAGAAGGGCAATAGTTTCTAGAAAAGAGGACTAATCCCTGGTTTGAGTATAAAAAAGGATTTGGTTGTATGTTCCTGTCTTCTAAACTTTATGTATTGGTGAAACTAAGAAACCTATGCTTGAGTGTTTAAGTAAAAACTGAAAAGAAGGCATCTTTCATATTTTAAAGACTTCGTTGAATAGCAGAAACACTTGTTGGCAACAAAATATCTGGTGTTTGTGTGAATACAAAGTTACCACAGTTTTATTATCTGTTCGCCTCATATACCTGATTCCACCTGACCTTTTCTCCTTCAAGTTAAATAAAATATTTTGTTTCTTTTGAACTTTCAAAAACCTCTCATGCAATTTTAAAAGCTGGATATAAGAAGGTGACTTGGTTTCTTCCCTCGGTTATGGGCCCTTCAGTTCTGGGCCTCTCTCTCTCTCTCTCTCTCTCTCTGTCTATCGCAACTGTGTGGGACAACCATAGACAAATAGGAAGATAATAAAAGGGCTGCTCAGCGAGAAATAAAATCTTGTGTGTGAGGTCGGGGAGTGGGTGAGATCATCATAGTCCCCATTCCTAGAAGCAGCATCTGAACTACCAATTCATCAGTACAAGTAACTGTACATAGTAATTTACAGATATAAAGTCACTATTAATTTAGATTCACTGGTAATTTACAGATACAGGCTGCAAGTTAGAATGATTTGAAATCTAAAATAACAGAAGATGCTGCACATGAGATGTAGTTGTTTCCAGCTCAAAACTAAATATTCTTTTACTCTGATGAATACAAACTTGGTGATGAGCTAGTTTTGTGTCCAACAGCACCTTAGAACCCAAAAAGATTGTCAGGGTATAAACTTCCAAGAGTCAAAGCTCCCTTCAGCCAAAGGAGACTTTGACTCACAAAAGTTCATACCCCAAAAATCTTGTTCATCTCTAAGATGCCACTGGACTCAAATCTAGCTGTTCTATTGCAGACCAACACCTTCTGAAACCAGAGATGACTTTCTAACCCTACTTATAGATGGTCATAACCAATACAGAAGGAGCTGGCATCAGGCCAGGAGTTGGCAGTCCAGTGACTGTGACAGAATCAGACTGATACACCTGTGTGCCCTTACTGGGCAGCTGCCTGCTCCACAGACTAGAAGAAAAATCACTCCAAAGTACAAGGAGATTTATGAGTTCTCTAGTGCATGCCTGGAAGAGGAGGGGATCTCATATGATAAATAAAAAGAAAATCAGCTATCACTGCACAAAGCCCATGTAACATCAGAAGCAACCTTTGGGGCATATTTGTTGGTGCTTTGTTTCTGCAAGATGTTTTTAGATTTGACATTTCAGCTCCAAATCCAGTTGTATAGGTTTGTACTGACATAGAGGTTTCTGTTATCTCCTCAAAAGTTCAAGGGACAGTGCATTAAATCCTGCCTCTGGTGGCCTGGCCACACACTCTTTTCTCCCTATTCTGAAGTCTGTGAAAGCTTTGTGCAGTGTTCTTTTGGTTGATCAGAGTTGCTATGTTTGAATGTTGTTTGACAAGAGAGAGTTTTTAACACAGATGCCTTATACAGTTTGGGCTACAGTCTGAATTAGACCAATGGAAGGCATTCCCTTTTGATTTGGCCCACAAAGCATCAATCCCCTGCAGAACAAATCCTCTTATCAGTTTTCAGAGATGTGTTGGTCTTATTTTTAAATAAAGAGACTTCTAAATGCAAGTGATGCAAGAGAGAGTGTCCTTGTAATTTTATACAATAAGCAAAGCTTTAAAGTATTTACAGACCACCCTGTGTATCAACGTCAATGAACTCAAGAAGGATGCACGGTTCAGTGCTTTGATGTTTTAAAAGAAGAGTGCAGAAAAAACTCCCCAAGCTAATGGCCCTCTGGCCATATATGGTAGCTGTGCAAGGTATATCTTTGACCTTCCCATCAGTAAACAAAAGCCTCAGAATACAACTCCTAGTGTTTTAAAAGAAGCCAAATGCTGGAGACTGCTGCTTTTGGCACTACCAGGGATCCACCTACCTCCAAGAGTGGTGCTGTGAGACCACCATGACCACAATCCAGTGCTTAAACACACTTTTTTCTGTGTGGGATTGTGGGTCACATTTATTGCTAAACTGACAGATGCAGTATAGGTGAATGGATGCATTTTGTCAAACTCATTCTTTATGATACAGACATGCAACTGTTTTCCAGTATGGAAGACAAGATTTTCACGTTACTGTTTCTTAATTGCTCTGTGAGTTTCCTCCACTTCATGTTTTACTATTCCTGAGATTCAGTTTAACTTGGGGAAGTTCTAAAATTAAGTTTGGAACTGAAGTATCTGAAGTTTCCTGCAGCTTTCAGTTGCTTCTGGTCACATGGCTTGTGCACTGCTGTTTTAGTACTACACATTGATGCAACATTGCAAAATAAGAAACTAGAGCAATCTTCATGTGAATGAAATCATGATTGCACCAAGGTGCTTTTGTGCAGCATTTTATAAATACACATGTGTTCTTCTACACATTTTAAAAACACCTAACAAAAAATTCTTGAGGCCACCCTGTACACAGTCACATCAAAACCACATTTATGAGCACATGCCTATTAATAATGCAGAGAGAAGACAGACATGAAGGGGCTAAAGGAACTGAAAGCTCCTGGCACATTGTACTTGGCAGCACTCTACAGAATTTGTAAATACAAATGCGAAATGGAGAATTCCTAATGCATTGGTACCATTTTAAAAACATCCCTATGTTTTGAATTTTGATTTTACTGACAGAAAGTTGTTCAGAACAATAAAATAATTTTTGTTGATGGCAGCCACCAGCTAGATCTGCTGCTTCTCTAAGAATAAATATAAATAATATAAATGCACTGGGGTACATTAGGCCACCAATGGAAGGGAAGAGGCTACACAGTTCAGACAATGGCACTGTGCAGCATCCAAATGCAGACAGATTTAGTCACAATGATATCAGTCCGTGAATATGCTAATCTCCAAGAATTACTATGCAGGCCCTTTGCAATGGTGTCTGTACATCTCTACTGTTACCACCTGGTTGCAACCATCAATAAATAAGCAAAGTCACCCACCTTCTGTATTGGCATGCAGTGTTAACAAACAAGAAATGGAGTCCCCCCGCCCAAGTGCACCACAGCTTCCTTTTCCCCATGTACACCTGCTGAGATTGCAAGCCCCACCTGCACCAGTAAATGCGTTTCTGCATTCAAAGGGCACCCATAGGAGGAAACATTCACAAAAAAGCAGTAGACAATGAATCACAGTACTCTATGATAGGAAATTGGAATCTGTTCCGTATATATGCGTACTTTTTTTTTATTGTCATCTGTTCTTTTAATACAAAAACTTTAAATTCAGAACAAAGACATTGATGATGACCAGGTACTTTTTTATTTTTTACAATACCCTTCCAGGAAGTTTAGACAATGGCTTAGATCCAGCAGTGTACAAGCAGGAACATAAATGGACATGCACAGTTCCACATGAACAGGCTCTTAGGCAAAATGTAGGGCTTTCCTCCCTGCATCCCTGTATAGCATAGTGCCCAGAAACTGACAGCACAAGATCTTGTGTGAGTTGAAATACAAATGGGGATACAATAGGCTTGGTCTAGTGCAAATAGCTACTGCTGGCTCATTCTTGCATTTGGCTTGTTCAAGAGCTCCAGTGCAAGCAGAAAGTTTGTGCTGGATGCAACCCAGTTTCCATGACAGTCTTTGCACTTTTTAATTTTCTCAACAGCCATCGAATAGGCAGAGAGAGAGAGAGTTACTTCTCCAGGGTCACCTAGTGAGCTTCACGGTGAAATGATGATTGCCAACTTCAGCTTTGAAAATTCCTGGAGATTTGGGGGCAGTGTCAGGGGATGGCTGAATTGGGGGGGGCGGGGCAGAGAGATCAGCAGAAATGTGATGTTACTGTAAGACTTCTGTTTCTCCTAGACTCTGTAGTATTCCAGTAAGTGTCCACCCTCTGAAGCAGCCTGAACTCCATAGCCTGGAGATCAGTTGTAATTCCAGGAGAACTCCATGTTCCCCCTCGAGTTTGGTAACCTTAGATGGAGTAGGGATTTTACTAGACAACCCTGGAGGTCCCTTCCAACTCTATGATATATCATTGTATTCCTCATACCACATTGGATCCCTTTAATGCAGGGGTGACAAACATCTGGTCAATGGGCTAGAACTGGCCTGCCCAGGGCTTTGATCAGTCCAGTGGGGTTCTTTTCTCCTCCCTCCTCCCCCTCCTTTCCTTACCCTTTGAAGGTCTGAGACTGTGCCTCTTTCAGTTTCAGCCTTGGAGCTTCAAAGGCTCTTTGAAGCATCCTTTGAAGCCCCCAGGCTGAGTTTCAGTTCCCCAGCTCTTCCTGCCTTTCTTTGCTGGCTGCTGCAAGGAAAAGGTGGGGTGGATTTTAAGATCCAGTCCACATTTTCCTTGCAGCTTTGTCTGTCCTCTGCAATGGTTTCAAAAGGAGTAGAGATTGTTACATTTTCAGTGTTCCTATAGCCTGCTGAAACTCATGCTTCCTGGAGTTGTGTCCTTGCAAACAAAGGGTTGTGCTTTCAGCCAGTTTATCTCTGCTGAATGGACCTAATCTATTCAGCACTCTAATGTGGGAACCCACAGCCAAAGGGGAATATTATATTGGAAAACCATTGCCAATATGAATAGACTTTTGGGGGGGGGGTAGAAGCTTGCAACACCATTTCATTGTTCCCACAGAGTCAGAGCCTTGTGCTTCTTCTTGATGTTTTATTTTAAAAATTGCACTGCCAAATCCCATTATTCCCCCACCTTTCAAACTTAAACAAAATATTGGAAGTTTTAATCGTGTTTGTATTTTAAATTTAAAAATTAATATCTTTAATTGTGTTTGTGTCCATTATAAAGTTTATATCTCCACTACCTGGAATTATATTTTATAACACTCATGGCCCAGCCTGACAAAGTCCCGTTTGTGTCAGATCTAGACCTCCTAACAAATGAGTTTGACACCCCTGCTTATTCAGCAGGTGAGTATATCTATTTGATTACTGGGAATCCCTTGGATTCTCTTTTTGGAATTCAATCTGTTTTAATAAGAGATTTTCCCTCAATAGATCCAGTCTCTTTAGGATATCCTGTTGTTCTTGCGCTTGAAGTGATTGGAAGTGATCTCTGATATTATCTTCCAGAATATTATTTCCTGCTACTATGTTCATAGTTTCATCAAAATTATTAGGTGGGGAAGTGCAGTTGGTTGAATCAGTTGGCTCTCCCCTATTTGAATTATTGTTATTGACCTTTGTAGCCAGGGGATAATTCTGTTGAGTTAGACAATTCTTGGTGGGTAGTAGTGGAGAGATCATCCCATTCTTAAAAACACGGGATAGAAAGACTCCCTTAGATGCCAGATAACCTTTAGATCGTAATAGAAGCTGAGGTATACGTGTTGAATTAAATGATAATATCACCCTCTGAGTCTGGGCATTGTCACTCACAAGATCCACTTCTAGTAGATCAATCTGGCTCATTTCCCTTGGAAGCAATATTTTCAAATGTTTCCTAGTTTGTTGCATAGTATTCCATGCAGGGCATTGTCCTCTGTAGTTGCAAATAGGCAAATTTTATTTGGGGTGAGAACCAATTTGTAGGGTTTTATTAAGTTCTTACTCTGTGAAAAAGGCTTATCATATTCCTTTGACTTTAATTCATTGGCAGATGGGGTGACCTGTTCCAAGGTGCTTCTTTTAAAAGCTGCTCGGTAATGTAGTCCATTTTATTATGAAGTAGTTTCAACTGGCTACAGATGAAGTCTACTGTTACAGCTGTTAAATGTGCTACATTAAAGAGTTCTCTGCAACCCACTTCAAGACTGTTGCTTTCAGTAGAATGTAGAGAGTTAATCTTGTCTGCAGCTTCCTCAGAGTTTGCATTTGTATTAATCATGTCTTGAGGGTCAGTAGACTTTTGTGTAGGTGAGGGCTGCTCAATAACATCCTCATTATCAAAATTAGCCAAAATCTCAAAATGATTAGATGTGGGCACTATTTTCAGTTGTATAGCTGGTAATGGAGAATCTTCAGCTTCTCTTGGTCTTTTGGTAATGTCCATGTTAATTGGTAGACAGAGTATTGGATGCAAGCCCAGAGAAAGATGGGGTAATTAAAAACAACTCTGCATCTCTCCCACATTTAAAAGACTTCATATTCACTGTTATTAAAAGAAGAGCTTGCAGGGCAACTGAGGGGAAATAGTAGTAGTAAGTTCCTAAGTAGCCTTCCAGAGTCAGAGACGGTGAGGATGCCAGCCAATTATCCAGTTAAGCAGGGGAGGTTTGCATTCCTCAAAAACTCTGCTTACAGTTGAGAGGGTTAAGATGGAAAAGGTAAAATCCTCAGGGTTAAAACAAAAATTTAAAGTTAAAAGAGGCTTATTATAGACTTATCATTACGGACCCGTAGAGCTGCACATCTGCCTCTCTCCAATGCTCAACTGGAATCCTCTCTTCTCAGCATTAGTATACTTTCTATACTAATGTTATGTAATGTTATGTTAAAGGCATAATAGTCCCGCATTCTCTATAAAACTAACAATTCTAATTCTGTGCTGCAAGACAATTGCGGTGAATGGAGGAGTGCACATTGTAACCTCCCAGATCACTACACATGATGAGGGAACAAATTTCATCAGAAACTCAGCATAACATAATATTGGGAGCTTGATATCTGATGATTGTGAATGAACTTGACCTAAAGAGATGTACCTGATATGAACTAGGACCTGAGATAAATTCTGAATGTTCCTCAATGACTACTAATCGTTAGGAGATTTCCCCCCTCATGGCTCTCTTGACCTTGAAAGAGGCGATTCTCTCCCAGCAGAGGAGAGGGAGCAGGTATGTGTTCTTGGGTATGTCTATTCCCCCCCCCCCCGCAAAAAAATTTCTTACCCTTGGAGAAGTGGGGAGTTTACAATGCTACAGATTTGGATTCATAGATGATCTACTATATCTGATAATGCAATAATCATTGCCTTTATACACAACACTTTCTAATATTGACTGTAAAGATCTATTTATCAATCACTTACACAGCTGTAAAGCTGCTAAAATGGCTTAGGACTGTGAGTGATTTATAATGCAGTGCAGAGTATAAGTAAGCAGCACCAATTATGTGAAACTGGCTCCATAAGGGCCCCCTAGAGATGGCTCAAACAGCTGCTCAAGGGCCCTTTTCAGATGTTATGACTGTGCACACTGGCCAGTAATCATGCTGAGATTTCCCTGATATGTGCCTTTGCCATGTCGTAGGAAATATGAGAACTTTTAGCTTTGGTACATGCTAACTAGAACCCTGAAAACTAGGGCTTAGTGTAGCATGTACAATAGGGTGACCACATTTATTGGGAGGGCCATCAGTAGTGTATAGGGATGTGCAAAAAAAAATCAATAAAATACAGATTCAGGGTATTCAGAGCCAAATATTTTGGGGGCCAAATATCCCTGAATATCAGGTTTGGTGGCCAAATCTGATTTGGAAGATTTTCTGCTATTCCCAAATATATGGGTCCATTGCACCCTATGGGCCACTGAAGGCAATGGCAAAACATAGGGAATAATGTATGGGAGCTGGGGGAGTGGGGGTTTGAGGAGAGGAACCAGATTTGCAGGGCATCTTCAGGAGACTCTCCTCCATAGAACCCCATTAGTCAGATAGTACCTCTTGGCTACAGACTGGTCACTGTTAGGTTGGCACAGGGCTCTGCTGCTTAGCACCAGTGCATTCAATGCACTGTTTCTTTGCTGCAGTCCTTGCAGAAAGCACCTCCCTAGGTTTGTAATTCAGAGAGATTATCTGATTTGAACTAAGGTCCTGTGTGACACTGGCACTGCCACAGTGGCACCTGTTCTGCTGGGTACATAGTACTGTTATGCTCCTTGCAAACAAGCATCCTCACCATAGTTGACTTTCCACTGCATAGATTCTCGCCTGTGCTTGCAAGTTTTTCCCATCATAGGAAATGAGGCATTAATGGGGGCAACCATTTTGGGGTCCCATAGAATGGGAACCCCTGGTCCAAACTTTTTGAAACTTGGGGGTTCTCTAGGGAAGAGGCTCCTGCAGCTACACTGCAAATTTGGTGCCTCTCCCTCAAACCCCCTCCCTCCAGCCCTCATACATTATACCCTATGTTTTGCCATTGACTTCAATTGCCCATGGGGACAATGGTGGGATGGGGAAACCCAATTTGGGTGTCCCTAGAATTGGACCCCTCGGTCCAATCTTTTTGAAGCTTGGGAGTTCTGTCAGGAAGAGGCTCCTGCAGATGCCCTGCAAATTTGGTGCCTCTCCCTGAATCCTCCACCTCCCCCCACCCAAAGCCCCATGCATTATACCCTATGTTTTGCCATTGACTTAATGGTCCATAGGCTATAGTGGAGATGAATAGCTGCTGAATAAATTCAGCAATATTTGGGACTACTGTACTGCATGCCCACCTTGCTGACTATCAGTAAAATAATGTGAAGATACAAGGCATCTGTGAAGTTGAAGTGTGCTTCAGCGGGGAGGGCAGGATATAAATGTGAAAAATAAATAAATACATTTAGCAGGACTTTATGGCTGTTTTTAAGATGTTTAACTGGTTTTTAAAAACTGTTTTAACTTTGCTGTTACCTGCCTTAACCCACTTGCCAGGAGAGTGGGATAGAAATCTAAAATAATAAATAATAAGACAACAGTAACAGAATCCTTGCATCAACTTCTGGATAAGCAGGCTAAGTGGCAATGGACAGTCCAGCATAATAGGGCTTTTCATTATGTGAAAAAGTTGTCATCATCTGATAGTATTTTGGCCCATTATGATGAACAAAAGCCATAATTCTTACATGCACTGCTTTCCTGTATAGTATTGGGACTGTTCTAAGTCATTGACTTGCAGATTCTTGTGAGGTCCCTATTGCATTCTACTCCAGAACAATGACTCCAACTGAACAAAATTATGCACAAATTGAAAAGGAAGCTCTTGCTGCGGTTGCAAGTGTGAAAAAAATCCATTATTATGTTTATGGTTGACAGTTCATCATACTTACTGATCATAAACTATTGCTGGGATTGTTTGCCCCTAATCAACAGATTCAACAGTTTTGTTGCCCATGTATACTTCAGTGGTCAATTTTTTTGGAATGTTTAAAATTATACCCTGTTGCATAGGCCAGGTAAGGATATTGCCCATGTTGATGCTTTGAGCTTCTATCGCTTCCCCTTTCATCAGTTGAAGTGGATCCTCTTCCTCCTTTGAAGATTTTGATGTTAGAGTCCTTACTTGAACCACCATATAATATAGTGGGTTCTATGCATTGAAGAGGTGAGGTGGTAGTGAATAACAGCTCTTTATTTGGTACAGCATGGTAGATGGCTGCCCAGTAAAGACTGGAGAACAGGGCCAATAGGGCCAACTATATATACTTCTGGGTTCCCACGCAAGCACATTATCAGATCATTCAAACCGGCAGGGGGCCTGTGATTGGTGCAGGGCAACAGGTATTTGGATCCTGCTGCCCATTGTTTCCAAGACCCCAAGCTCCATTTGTATGGCTCCAATGAGCCAGGCAGGAACACCCAATTCAGTTCTCACTTGAGTCCGCATACATAACACATCCCTTCATGAAAATGATATTGCAACTATGTCAGCTAAGGACTTAGTTCTTGCTTGTGTTCTGAACTGGGTGTGGATAGGGGTGGCCAGTAGCGAAGCTAGAGGAGAAATCTGCACCATTGTGATAAGACAACATGAATTTTAAGTGCATAAAGTCTGCTTCCTTTGGGGAAATATAGTTGCTAAAGCCTTGAGGCATCGTATGTTGGAGGCACTCCACACTGGGCACCTTGACATTGTGCAAATGAAGGTTCTTGTGCGCAGTTACATGTGATGGCCCAAAATGGATAGTGAGGTAGAAGTGTGATTAGTGTCATGCCTCAAGGCCAGCTCCATCACATTTTCCAGTGCATTCATGGGAGTCAATAAAAACTTCATGGTCATGGCTTCATATTCATTTTGCTGGTCCAGTAGAGTTTTCTTATCAGAAAATTATTATCATGGTTGATTTTTATTCCAAATAGTTGGAAGTTATTCCTGTTTCGTTATAGCATTGCATTGACTCTTTATACACATGGATAATGGCCCCATAGCTTGTGTCATAGTAGCAGAGATCTATGCTGAACTGGATCCATAATTCCTGGCACAAACAGGATCATCTGAAACAAATGTACAGACAGGCGTTTGACCCCCTCCCCCCCAATCATGTGATTGGTCTTCAGTTAGGTCAGAGTGCATATGATCTAAAAAAGTTGTCAGTGACTTGTTCATTAACAGTTCTGCAGGACTCTTGCCTGTCCAAGGACATGTTGGTACGGAGACTGAACTTCAAAATAAGTTAGAAGCTACAGAAACATCAGAGGTTACATCAACTCCAGTGCAGAACCAAGGCCACCCACAGCATGAGAGAGTTCAACCAAGGTATCTGCAGGATTATAGGGGAAGGGTGTAGTGTATTGGCCAAATATTTCCATTGCTCCCAGCTAAAAGAATGGAAAGGGAAAGTGCTCAACGATACAGCCCAGCTTCAGCAGCCAGAAACCATGCAACCTCCTGAAAGGGTAGAAATCCGACAAATCTCAGTCATGCCTTGCCCAGATTTAGTGAATTTCTCAATAGGAGACACATTCATGACCCTAGATGCAACCTAAAGAATTTAGTGATAAGAGATTTCTGATATATATGGATATGTACACAGAAATCTAGAGGGGGGGGGGTGATAGAGACAAACAGAAAAGCACTACCCTAGAACTTACACTCATTTTTTTTTAATTTTATTTTTACCCATTTCTGTCTTCTTTCTCCCTCTACTATATCTAGATTATAACGACCAAATGGTGGTCAACAGCGTAGTTTTTGTCATTTTATCCCCAGGTACACCCTATGGGGAGTTATGTCAAAAAAGAGATCGAGAAGGGAAAGGTGAGATTGGTATGCTGGTCATTGTATGTTATGTTTTTGGTCACGGGTCCACAAAGTTGTTTAACAAACAAAACGGTGGTCCCCTCTCATTGGAGATGTAAAAATGGTCTGAACCATAAGGAAATCATGTTGTGTAAAGTTGTTAAGTCCAATTACCATGAAAATTATATTCCACTTCCTACAAGTAGTCACAATTTCCGTAGTTGTGATGAAGAATGGATTAAACCCCCAGATCTAGTTCTACTCTGTGTAGGAACAAAAGCAGATGTGCAGGAATTGTATTGTTTTTCTCACGCTGATACAGGAAGACCTTTGGTGCCATTACATTGCACATATGTCCCAAAAAGCCCACACAAATTGCCACTAAAATGTTTAAAGGTAATTCTGAGCGCCACTCCAGCCTCTGACAACTTTCTAGAGGACATGGGGCCATACTGCGATGTAGCTATTGTATCGACCGCAGTATGGAAAGCAGGCGATTCCTTTAAACTGATAGTCACAATTGGCTCCAGAGAGACCCAAAAGGTAGCCCTTTCCATAAGCTCACCTAAAGGAAGGGCATACCAATATAATGTGACCATGTGGATGTCGCTATTATAGATGAAGAGACAGCTTATAGCATGTGCTGCAGAACTGAAAGTAGATCTGGAGGCTTAGATGATCTACATGACAGCAGGTGGCTGGCTGCCAGAGGAATTGCATCAGCCAGCAGAGTCAGCATGACACAGCAAGTTGCTGATTGGCTGTCCAATGTATAAATGTACAGAGTAACTGTGGTGATTGTGGGTTAATGGAGTTGGAGTGCAGCGGAGCATATTGTCAGTCAGGAGAGTGAGTGGTATTGTAAATAAATGTATATAGTGGTTTTACAGCTACTGTGTACAGCCTTCATTCTTGCGTCGCTAAGAATCTCCCTCTTGGACTCTAAGCGCATCGACAGTGGAAAGATCAGACTTGGGTAATTACCAAGAATGAACTCAAGGAGAAGGGCCCTCCAGATTGGTTTTTGATTCTAAACAATCTATGCAATGGGAAACGTTTGACTGCCATGAAATTTACAAAATTAGGAACTTTCAGCACAGATCTTCTTTTCGAGGAAGGAGAATATACATTGACAGCAAGAACCTCCAGTCTCATGCAGCTACAATTTAACCTGTTGATAGCCAGCAATTAGACTCTCCTAGAAACCAGCTCCCATGTAATTGGCTCAAATGTTGTGAAAAGGGATATAAAAGAACAGGTTTTAAATGCTGTTAAAGGAAATCCATGTCAGCCTTACCGGGCTGAACACTACGGAGCAGCTACCTCAATGTGCTCCATATTTGGAACCCAGCAATAAAGGTTGGGAGGCATGGCTCCAGTTGTGGGCAGGAAAAACCCATCACAGATCTAAACGGTCTGGGGGCGTGGCTGTGCTAGATCCCATGAACATTGAAATTCTGGCTAATAAATTTGCTTATGCCACCTCATACATGTCTCAGTTGGGCAAACCCATTAATGATTCATTTCACACGATATCTGAAGTCCAGCATTCCATTAGTTCAATTTTGGTTAATTGGGAAAGGCAAATTGAAAGAGACTTTGCTCTCTTACTAAAAGGAACTCAATCCCTTCAAGGTAATATGCCTTTGGCACTAGCATGTACCCAGTCTATGAATTTGGCCATGGCTATGGGTATGATCAGGCAAGCCCCCGAAGGTCATATCCCTTTAGAGATTAAGCAACTGATAAAACCCAAAATTACAGACCTTGAATTAGAACTGGAACCATGGTGGACACTGGTAAACACTTCTTTCCTAGTGGAGACTCAGGAATTAAGACTTCTTCCCCTAATGCCTCATGCAAAAAGGTTTTTCTATGTACATCCCATTATTCCATTAGGATTGCAAACAGGACCGAATGAGGTTCTATATTCTCTAGACTCAGATAAATGGGCTAGACCTACTGGAAGGGGATGGGAAGCAGTGAGCATGCAAGCATGTGTGCACAAGGACAATTTGGGTTTCATTTGCGAAGAACAAACCTTAAAGACACACCACCCCTGCATGACTCCTCTAAGGGACTCCCCACAGGAATGTCACTATACCCTGAGGCATGAGAACACTTCCACATTTGTTTATTTGGGTAAGGGGTATGCGTGTGTGAGGACTTTTTGTGATTATGTAATCATTAATAACTTCCGAATTCAACCCATGCTTCCAGGAGTAAATAGATGCTTTTGCAATTTGTCCTCTATTCTGGGTTGTGACCTCCAGTTCACAGTCCCCATCTGGACTAGAGAAAGGATTGTAATAGCCCCTACTCTATTTAAAACTATTAAGCCAATTTTTCTAGGGATGGGTCTAGAAGCGATTAGATCTCTATTAACCTGAGGCAAACCTTGCAAGAAATCAAGAGAGCTGGAGATACAGCTTCCATGGTGATAAAGCACAATGGCGAAGAAATCTTCAATATTTTTACAAAGATTAAGGACACAGGAAAACATTCGTTCCTTGACTCGATTTTGGGATGCAGCCCGACTTCGAGTGCAGTTTTGAATGTGTTATTACACCCCATTGTCATAATCTTGGCATTCCAAATAGTTTTCTGTGCAGCCCTGATTGGTCTTGGGTGCTGGATGAGAAAACAGATTAGGAAAATGGAGATGTTCTAAACCATGTTGAAATACTGTCCCATACACAGGAAAAATGGTAATTGTTGAGCCTTGACCTTGCATTCTCTCCGCAGAATTTTTGTCTTGTTTCACTTAACCTCGGTCTTAAACCAAAAGACCTTGGGATTAAGTTTTTTGTATGCCTATTCTTTCTTTTACCAAATAGAGGAAGGGCTTAAGAGTCTTAGATCTGTGTGGGTCCGAACCAGAGAGTGCCAGAGGGAAGGTATTCCCAAACTCTGGATACCCTAATAGCTATGGAGTTATTGTTTGTTGGAACCTTGAGGGTTAAATTATAATTAAATAAGATCCAAAGCACAATAAACAATCCTTCACTATTGGGTTCCGAGTTGGCACCTGGGCAGAAACTGTTCTGACTCACAGAGCCATCTGGATGTGCAGCCCTTCACTGCATCACTGCAGAAGGGAACCAGATTGGCTGCAAAGCCGAACCAGGAAGCTGAGATTGGCAATGTTTTCAGGACAGCCCTTTCCCACCAACTAGCCTTTTGGTTATGACTAGGTCAACACAGATATTATTTTCTTATAAAGTCAGTCTTTTGTTTTTCAACTGTTTAAAATCTTTTTCTTGTTCTTCAACCCACAAACACATTCATTTTGGCTAACTTATAGTCCAGCCATTGCTCCCAGATGGCCTTGGGCTTGGGACATTTGCATTGTCACACTCTGCACATGCCCCAACCCGAAGCCCGGGTGCAAAGGAAGATGAGAAATGGAGTCCTTCCCATTCATAAATGGATGATTCTGTCTTACTGAATAAAGGCTGGCCGTACCAACAGCCCTGAGGGTTAAAAGAAGACAGGCACTGATATTTGTCCCCCGGAGCACAGTGGCTCCAGCTAAAAATTTTCCTTATCTAGGGTCTTGGTGTGTCAGAACAGATCCTCTTCAGATGCCAACATAAGAGTATCTGGAGTTTGGATCAGACACGCGAGTCCCCGGAGGGAGAAGAATGATTGGGTTCGTCTCAGCCGAGCCACACAACGGAAAGCGCTTGTCAGTTACAATGACTAAGCACTACTGTGTGTTTTCTCAATTCACCACTAAAATATTATTGTAAATTGTGTTTTGCAAATATCAATATGTTATGTGTTTCTGGTGAGGCCAAAACACACACACAAAGGCATGGAAAGTCTGTTTTCAATGGATAGGGTAATTTACATAGTCCCTCCTATTCAAACTCTTGCTTACATTCTCTCCTCCATCCCTTGTATGCCGCCTCAGCTGCCAGCGGGAGGCAGCACTTAGTAAAATATGTGATGCATCCAGTTGACAGTTGCCATCTCCCAAGTGGGAGATGTCCATAAAATGGTATTTCCAACTAGACATGGATATGTATATGTATTTTCAAGTCTATTCTTTACAAGAGAAGGTGGGCCAGCCCTGGGAGGGCAGCTTTGAGGTAGTCTATAAGCCAAACCAAGGAGTCTGAACCTGTATCAGGACCTTGAGGGAGCCCAGCACAAGGCCATCAATGGCAGAAACGAGGGACGAGCCCCTGCTCTCGCCAATGGGTTCAGAGAAGATAGCCTCCGCATGGGTATTCCTTCCAACATGCCAGCAGCCCATCCAGCCCAATCCATTGTTAGGTCTGGGTGTTCAAATGTACCCAGGGGTAAATGACAGGCACCCAAGCACAGTGGTTCAACTGGGAACAAATGCTCATTAGAACTGAGTCCTCAATTTTTATGGTTATGTTTTAAAATATTGTTGATAAATATGTTGTACCATCATGCATTGCAAGTAATTGGGTCCATCTGCATAAGACTGACCAAACCCAAGGGACATTTGGACATGTATTACGGATTGTGTAGCACAAAACTGTGATGGCGCCTCCCCCTTTAAGTAAGCAAAAGGCTTGTTGAGGGACGGACCTCAGAGTGAGTGACAGGCTATGCTGATTGTGCACAAACCTGGATTGTTCTAACTTTGTATAGGGCGAGTCCTCCAGCCAGGGAGAGACTCCAAGCAGGCCCTAAAAAGGGGCCAGGCTAGCACCAGGCCCCTCAGAGCCACAAAGGCTCTAGATTAAAAAGAGGAGAAGGCACACTAGGCTGGCTTTTCTGAACCCATTGCAAGGGGAGGAACACCATGCAGATGCAGACTCCCTGGTTCAGAATGTCAGCCCTGTGGCCATTTTCTCCCAGGAAACATGACCATCTGTAGCAACTAGTGCTCAGGGTACGCCCAGAGACATGCCTTAAGGACATAATGTGCACATTCCAGTCAATGCAAAAATGGAACCTTAGGATCTGGATAGTGGGAAACCTGTTGTATTTGATGATGTATGTATTGTTTAAGGACATGTCAAACACAATAATGGTGCAAACATCTCCCCCAGAAGCCTTTGTGATTGCCTGTTTGCATATATAGATGGAAGCCTCCTTATAATTGGGTCTGACTAGGCCCTGTGAGTCCAGAACTGAGGGAGGCGGAGGAACCCGATCTGACTCAGGAAGCATCGGGAAATCTCACATTGAGCATGCTCTGCGGAGAATTTTGCTTCAACCTGGGCATTCTCGATACAAGATGGGGTGGGAAGAATAATGACTGCCTCTAGGCAATCTCTATCTCTTCCTCCACTAGGACATACACCTACCTAATAGAGAAATGGAAGAAAATCCTCCTCTATCCCCAGCATAAGAAGCTTATCGACGGGGGGGGGGGGGGGAGAAGAAGAATAGAAGACTCAAGGTTAAATAGTGGCTAGGAAACAAATGTATTAGAATAGTTATAGGGGAATAATGTGCAAATTCAACTTGTAACCATGAATTCTGATATAGTGTACCTTTCTAATTAATTATTGATATAATTGTGTACTTTTCCAATCATTTATTGTTATCTTGCTTGAATAGCAGCAATGATTTTATCACCCTTTTATACCAATGATTATGAAAATTGCAACCCTGTGTCAAAAATACTGTATGCTAAACAATGTTGCCAATGTTAGTTGCATCCACATTGTAGTATTTGAGGAAGTAGCCTTTGGCCCATTGGATACTGTATTTTCAAAGTTATTTTTGAGTACTTTAGCCTAGTGGCTCCAGCCTTTTATATAGGAGGCACACCCCGATTGATACTTGGCTCTCAGCGGGAATGTCACCTGTCAAGATCAGCTGTGGACTTTTGTTGTTCAAGACCATGTCTCCATTCGGTGACATAGGTCTTGAAGGGGGGGGATTGTGAGAAAAAGACCCCTAATTTCAGAACATTGTAGTCACCTGTTTGGTTGCAAGGTGCTTGGAGACTCAACTCACACACATCTGCCAGGAAAACGTGGGTTTTGTCTACCACACTGTAAGGGACTTATGAGTGTACTAACAGCCACAACGTTGCAGCAGCACTCCATGTCTCTGAATTGAAAACAAATCAGCCAGTATCATATTGCCCCTGTATAAATCGATGGTGCGGTCTCATTGAAATACTGTGTACAATTCTGGTCACTGCACTTCAAAAAGTATATTATAGCATTGGGAAAAGTCCAGAAAAGGGCAACTAGAATGATTAAAGGGTTGGAACACTTTCCCTATGAAGAAAGGTTAAAAGGGAGAGCCAGTTTGGTGTAGTGGTTAAGTGTGCGGACTCTTATCTGGGAGAACCGGGTTTGATTCCCCACTCCTCCACTTGCACCTGCTGGAATGGCCTTGGGTCAGCCATAGCTCTGGCAGAGGTTGTCCTTGAAAGGGCAGCTGCTGTGAGAGCCCTCTTCAGTCCCACCCACCTCACAGGGTGTCTGTTGTGGGGGAGGAAGGTAAAGGAGATTGTGAGCTGCTCTGAGACTCTTCAGAGTGGAGGGCGGGATATAAATCCAATATCTTCTTCTTCTTCTCCTAAAATGCTTGGGGCTCTTTAGCTTGGAGAAACGTCGACTGCGGGGTGACATGATAGAGGTTTACAAGATTATGCATGGGATGGAGAAAGTAGAGAAAGAAGTCCTTTTCTCCCTTTTTCACAATACAAGAACTCGTGGGCATTTGATGAAATTGCTGAGCAGTCAGGTTAAAACGGATAAAAGGAAGTACTTCTTCACCCAAAGGGTGATTAACATGTGGAATTCACTGCCACAGGATGTGGTGGCGGCTACAAGCATAGCCAGCTTCAAGAGGGGGTTAGATAAAAATATAGAGCAGAGGTCCATCAGTGACTATTAGCCACAGTGTGTATATATATTGGCCACTGTGTGACACAGAGTGTTGGACTGGATGGGTCATTGGCCTGATTCAACATGGCTTCTCTTATGTTCTTATCTTCCTGCAGTGCCAGACTCCATGACAGCAAAGCGGGTGGCTCACATACTCAACAGATGTCACCTATGCTTAAGGCAATCAAGCTTATCTTAGGCGTGGATCCTGTCAGACTGCCTAAAGCCTTTGTCCAACGGAACCCAAAACAAAGGATGGTGCCAGTAGAGGAATGAAGAAGAGGAAGAACATCTTCACCCAGAGTCAAGTTTCTTTGTATAGATTGGGTGTTACCTTAGGCAGCAATTTGGCCATCTATTGTCACCTTTTAGATAAGTTTTGATAGCTTTAATCACCTCCACCCCAATAATTTCACCCATTCTTTCCCTTAATGGTCATCCTCCCCCTTTGGCCCATTGTTACCTGGAAGTCTAATCAGGTAACCAGGGCCAGGTCTGCTCATTGGGCAGGTATGGGCATCCAATCAGGTGCCCCCAATAATCAGGTGCTACCGCATAAGTCCAGCCCTTATGGTCATTGTGGAGCCTCCCCTTTTTTTTGAGGTCATGTACCAGCTTACCACCTGTCACCCGCCCCTGTACCTCCCATTCCCTAAGGGCTCAAGGTAGTCTTTATAACCATAGTCCCAACTCCTCACAGGTGTGCATCTAGCAGTACCCCATTCCTGTTGTTTAGCTACATCCCTGATTCTTGGCCAGTTGAGGGACCCCTTCCCCCTAGTCCTCGTTTGTCGCCATTAGAATCTTCCTTGAAGACTACGATCAGTAATTATCACCCTATTTGTCCATCCTTATGTTACCTCTATGCATTTCTCTCTATTTTTATTAGGTCTGTATGTATGTTATATGAGTCTATTGTCTTGTATGTGTGTTTTATGTTTTCTGTAATAAATTCATGATTGTTTTACTTAATTAGTGTCCTTGGTGAATTTAGCAATAATTTCTGGAAGTGGAATCCTGTACATTGAAGCCAAAGGTGCCCACCTGTCAATTCCCCAACCTCTTTTGAGGGCATTTTGGCTTACACCAGAAAGGTTTTGTTGAGGATTGCAGGACCTGTATAGACAAAAAGCCATGTCAGATGGGGGCTGTAATAAGAAGAGGAATTGGGCAAGATAAAGTGAAATAGCTGGCCAGATCCAGTCAAATGGCTATGTATATATTCCTCACATGGAGATGCTGGTTTGTAAATGTCTTTCCCAAGTTCTCCTACAGGGTGCAGAGAGATAGTTCTGAGTTTGAACCAGGCCATAGAGTTTCAGTGAGCAGGAAGTAAAAAGGAAGCTGTAGGAAAAGCCATAACTACATCAAATGTTGGTGCCTTGCCATTACTGACTTCAAATATCCAGGCCCAGACATTACATGATGTAGGGTACTTAAAGATATTTATTTAAAAGTATACATTTACTAGAAAAGAGCCATACTTAAATCATATCAATGTCAAACAAATATCGTTTTACATTGCACCAAAGCAAATAAAGAATGCCAAAAGACAAAATATGTTCCCCAAACTGGTATGCTGCAAGAGCTGAAGATTGACTATACTGATGTATTTTTAGATTTATTGTATTTCCTTAAGGATAGGATGATAACATTTTCACCTCTAATTCATTCCCACAAATCTGTTAACATAAGTCACTTTCATTCCCACATATATGGACAACTGAGGCTATCTGAAGGAGGGGGAAATCAGCTTTCTTTGAGAAACTCAATAGGTATATTTGTTTGAACCAAAAACTGAAACCACCACTGAACAGTCCACGTGTAAAAATGCTGCATCTAAACTACATAACACTATTTTATTTCTGTAGCATAAGCGTAATGTTGGAGTTCTGACATGGGGGGAGAATGGTCCAGGGGACTGTGCCTTGTCCTGTCACAGGGCTGAAGGAACAATCCCAGGTTACAGGATTCATAAAATTGATTGTGAATGAGATGGGAAGGTTTCTCTTCGGTTGGAGAGAAGCGAACAGTTTTGGATAAGGAATGAAGATCTTCTGGATAGGGGGAAAGCCTGGGAAATAGTTATGAGACAAGCCTAGGTTCACATCTCCTATTACCTGAGCCTTTTAACTGGATATGCCAGGGGTTGAACCTGGGACCTTCTGTATGCAAAGCAGATGCTCTACCACTGAGTCACAGACACCTCTCCCCAGTGATGGTTAATGTTGCATGGGGTTAAAATATCAGCATAACAACATGTTTTACATACCTGTTGGTAGACGGTGTTACACATGTTAAAAAACGTTAGCTCGTGTCACCTAAATTAATATTTATTTTAATTAGTTCATTAGATTTAATCGCTCATTCAATATTGAAAGGTAAAATGATGGCCTAGCAGCAGTTTTTACAGTCATCATGTTGTTAGATCCTTACAATGGTATATGATATAAAGTAGCCCATTGTGTTTTCAGCAAGTTATATCTGTGACCTGTTCAAAATGTGGCAGCCACAAAATCTGTTGCATTGAAACCCTTCAGATCATAGTTTCTTGAGGATCCAACTGAGAAATGATACAAAAACAATTCAGCGAAAGTTAGTTCAAAATAACGTTGCCAACTCTGGTTGGAAAATTCCTGGAGATTTGGGTGGACCACAGAAAGGGTGGAGTTTGGGGTGAGGTGGGGAGGAGCATCAGCAGGGTGTAATGCCAGAGCCTATCCTCAAAAGGCAAAAATTTTTCCCGGGGAACTAATCCCTGAAAATCTCCATACCCCACCTGGAGTTTGGCAACCCTAGCTCTAAATACATTTCAAATGAATTCTGAAAGAGGTTCAACAACTAACCTTTCTACTTATAAAAGTATGAATGTATTTGAAATGTAACAATCAAGAAAACACCTGCAAATATAAGAGTCTTTTTTTAGCCATTATTATTTTATAACAACAATGAAGAGCTTAGGGCTTGGCATTTCCTTTGGATTTAATCGCCAGCTGGGGTTAATGGCCCAAGGCAATGCTGCGGGCCAAGTACTACTCCCAATTGGTCATTAATTCTCAGGAAATGCCCTGCATCTCAATCATTATTGCTTAATTTCAGTGCAAACAAATGACTGTGGCTGAGAATATGCTGTCCATTAAAGACAGGGAGCAAACATTTGGTGAATGTAATCAGCTGTTTACACAACTGTCTGTTGTCTGTAATAGCAATACTTTAAGGTTTTGGTTATATGAAGTTTTGGGTGCCACTGAGCTATGGGGTTAAAGGCCCATTAAAACAAACAGAGATTGCACTGAAGTCCTGTTTTAGGGGGGGGGGGTGATATTCTTTCTGGTTTATCACATGAATCTCTTCAGTTAAGCCTTTGTTATAATGTATAGAATTGTGGTTTTTCCCCTCAAAAAATTAATATTCTGTTTACTTTGGGTATTATGGATGATAGAAAATATTTTGTAAAAAAAGCCCAGCAAGAACTTTTTTGCATATTAGGCCACACCCCCGATGTCACTGGATAGGACATCACCCATTCAGTAGGTTGCTTTTCACATATTGACACTGAACAGTACAGTGCCATCAGCTGCATTTCATGTATGTGTGTTCTCACGCAGCCCAATGAGAGACCTTGTTTTGCCCCCTCCCCCAAACACAGCCAGAGAGAGAGAGGCACATGAGGTGGAATGGGCAGCAGCAGGCCCAGCTTCTCCTAGGAAGGGACACTTGTGGGTGGCTTCACCTCTCTCACTCTCTTTGCAAGTCCATTGCAGGCTGGAGGCAGTAGAGAGGATGGAGCGTGTGGTCTGGGAGTGCATGGCTGCCTAGTGCCTTCCCTCTGTCAGAGACCCTTTTTTGAGCTGGAGCCCTGGCCAAGCCAGCCTAAACTGCATTTCTGTGCATTCCTGCTCAAAAAAAGCCCTGTTGCTCCTTCATTTTTGGGAATCCAGTGTGGTGTAGTGTAGAATGTCTAACCAGAATCCAGGAACCCCAGATTCAAATCCTCACAGTGCCATAGAGGTTTGCTGGTGACCTTGGGCAAGTAACCCACTTTTGCCTAACCTATTTCACATGGTTTTTGTGAAGATAAAATGGAGAGGAGGAGACCAAAGCTTCTTTGGATGCTCACTAGGAAGAAAGGCAGGGTATAAAAGAAATAATGAATAACAAAGAAGTTATGGATGAGCACAGGAATCGGATGTCTACAGCTGTTCAAGGTATATGAGTAATCCATATTTTCAGATCAGAATTCTAAGTATTTCATCTTTAATCTTTGTTCAAGAAAGCTGTTCATTAGGAATTTCTATTGTGTCCTTCAGAGAGTGCTAGGTATCATCTTAATTTATACATTTTAGAAAGACAAATGTCATTTACATATTGCCAGCTAATTTAGTTGAAACATCATTTGATACATTCCAACATTTACAGTACAAATTGTAGACATACCGCAGATTTATTAAATTATCAGCATTAAAATATACTGTGGTTTCTTCCCAGGCTTTTGCTTTACAAATATTTACTACATCACAGACACTGTTATATTTTGGAAGTTATTTGATAATCCTCTGACCTACAAACTTGGAGGAGTCCAAAGTAAATGGCTGAAAAAATTAAGTGTATTTGTCTCTTTCCCCCCTAAGTTTATTTGTCATCAGAAAAACCCCAATACAAATACACAAGAACAAAGCAGACACAAAATATATGTGGGAACAAAACAAATACAAAACATAAAATGTACATAACTCTGTCCCCATTTTCATTATCTAGGCAATTTGAATGAGACAGGAAATCTATATAACTTCCCTTGATATCATACTGATGCCCCCTCTCCAAGTACCCCACAGATTGCTTCCTGGGATTAAAAATATACTTTCCAAGAAATCAGCATACAGATAAATTCCCCTCCCAGTTCCAAAACCCATTTCCAATCCAGGCTGAGAAAAGGGGGAAATATCTTAATGTGCAGCCCCGTTCTCCCATATGTGTGGAAGGGGGCCCTCCCTAGCAATGTCATTACATCACCATCTACATGCTGACATCACTTTTGGCGTGACCAGAAATGGCATCAGTGTTTCACTGGTACCAAATAAACCACTTAGTTTTTAAATACTGGAACACCTCAAAAGCAGAACAATGGTTTAACTAACTGGGGCTGTCTTTTTGCACTATACTGATAAAAGTTAAGTTATGTTATTCTGTCTTTCCCACTAAAGCCAGGTTCTGACTCTTCCTGCTTACTCTGTGAACAAAATCATCGGCATAAATGATTTTTCTTGAAGCATTTAAAAAAGTTATTTACTTATTTTTAAAACAAGGGGGAAACAAGGGCAAGAACCTTTAAAAAGCAACTCAAGGTAATGTTTTTAAAAGGCAAAAAGGCATACATAAAGTAAAGACAAAACTATAACAGTGGTGGCACATCTAAACATAAATTTCTGTTCGAGGTTTCTAAATATCTAAGAACTCAGTCCATATAGAATGAGTTCTAAGGCCTAGTTCTATTGATTTTCTGGAGGTGAGCATTTATCATTCCAGTGTTGTAATATGAGTCTTTAAACTGTAGTAAACATGCAGAAGGTCCATTTTCATTGACCATTGGTTAGCTGATAGTTTATGTACTTGTATATCAATGAACATTGTGGTGCAGAATTTATATAACTTCTTCCCAGAAAAACCACATGACTAGACATGCCCAAAGCATATGTTTAAGGGATGTGTTCTGTGAGTTACAATGCCAACAATTAGTCATTTTACTCAATCTTTTGTTAAAGAGTCATTGTGGTGCCCAGTATATCCTGAACATTTTTTTCACTGAATATGTTGCAATTTAAGATCCATGGAGAGAGCAGATATAAACTTTAAAGGCTGTATTCCATTATTTAGGCAAAATGTGGAGATCTAGGCTGATTCCACACTCACCTCTCTCCGGGACAGGCTTCAGTTTCTGGATGGAGCAAGCTGGTGATTTCACACCAGTTGCTCTGCACTGCCATTTTGCATGGGGGCAAATCTGTGATTTGCGCCGCTGCAGTGTAAACCTGTTTTTTCAGGTTTAGACTGCAGCGGCGCAAATTGCAGGTTTGCCCCATGCAAAATGGCGGTACGGAGCAACTGGTGCAAAATCACCAGCTTGCTCTGCACGGAAACGGAAGCCTGCCCTGGACCAAGGTGAGTGCGGAATCACCCCTAGTTCCTTATTCTGTTGATTCCTGAAACTCTACATATCATATTTACTAATTGCCTCAAATATTTATAGACAAACTTTGCAGGTTTTGTTTTCTGCATCATTTCAATTAGAGTTTCCAGGAGCAAAGCTGACTGTGAGACACTTAACGTCAAAGGGTACCAATGGATGATGCAGTTGTACATATTTCCATTCAACAGAAGTTGACGTCATGTTTGTTTGTTGTAAGCCGAAATGCCCTCAAAACCAAGGTTGGGGAATTGACAGGTGGGCACTTGACTTTAAAAGGGATAAGAGTCTATGTATACAGGTTCCACGTCCAGAAACTATTGCTCAAATATGCCAGGGACACTAATTAAGTAAAAGCAATTTGAATTTATTCTAAAAAAAATGTAGATCACACACACAGGATAAAATACCCATAAAATCATACATACAGTCCTAAGAAAATTAGAGAGACATAGAGAAACACATAGATAGATGAACAGGGTGATAATTACCGATCGTAATATTCAAGGAAGGCTCCAATGGTGACGAGCGAGGATGAGGGAGAGGGGACCCGAAGCTTGGCCTTAGAATCGGGGATGGATCTAGACAGCAGAATTGGGATACTGCTAGAAGCACACCTGTGGGTAGCTACTCCACAGGTTATAAGGACTACCTTGAGCCCTCAGGGAATGGGCGGTATGAGGAAGGAGGAAAGTAGTCAGCTGGTGTATGACCTCCCAAAAAGGGGAGGCTCCGCAGTGTCCATAAGGGCTGGACTTGTGCGGTAGCCAATGGCTGGCTTGGAGGGGACACCTAATTGGATGCATTCTCCTGGCCAATGAGGTCTTGGCACTAGTTACCTGATTGGACCTACAGGTAACAATGGGCCAAGGTGGGATGCTCCAGGGTAGCTGTCAAGGGAAAAAAAGGGTGAAACTACCGGGGTGGAAGTACATGGGAGTGGTTGAACTTAACTGAGGTGGTGACAATAGATGGCCAAATTGCTACCTAAGGTTACACCCAGTCTACACAAAGACACTTGGCTCAGGGTGGAGGTGGTCTTTCTCTTCTTCAATCTTCTATTGGCACCAGTCTTTTGTCTAGGATTTCGCTGGACAAAGACAGTGGCGGTTGGACAGTTGTCCACATCTGGGATGAGTTGATTGCTGCATGTAAAGGTGACATTTGGCGAGTGCGTGAGCCATTCACTTCGCTGGAATGGAGTCTGGCATGGTAGGAAGATAGCTGCATGTGGTGTTAGCCTCCCAAGGTGGATTCCATGGTCAGTGCTGCAAACCGTTCGCCTGGATAGCTCCTGGCGGCGCAACTTCTTCCGCTCCACGGCTGAGATGGACATCACACGGAACGACGGGAACCCATCTGCTCTCCTGGCTGGCACTCTTTTACCGGTTTTGAGTGCTTTAGTAGCATTATGGCTGCTGGTACTGTCCAAGTCCCTTGTCATGGGTGCTGGGGACCCTGCAGAGGAAGACGAGTCTGCCGAGGAAACTGTACCCCTGCCACCTGCACCAGTACCCCTGCCTCCTGCTGAAGAAGATCCCAGCCCCCCTGCCTCGCCCTCTCGGGTGGCTCGTGTGCGTGACCGCCTCCGTCAGGACCTCAGGGATCGGGGGAGGGCGGCACGCTCACAAGCAAGACGCTCCCTGAGTCCTGAGTTTTGAGAGGATTCTGGCCCTCCTAAGAGCAAGGATGCTTGAGTTGTAACAGGATCCTGGCTGCCTCCCAGAGCCAGCAATTAGCCCAAATGGGCAACAGCCAGCAGAGGGCTATATAGCTGTGGGCTTTGGGAGGAGGCTTTGTGGAAGCAACTAGTCATCTCCCTGACGTTCTAGCATCCACTTCGGCTTGACTTTGGTTCCTGACTTTGGCTTTTGACTTCTGGACTCCCTGACCTCGGCTTCTGGACCTCGGACCTGCGATATTTGCACAGCGATTTGGATTTGGCACCTTGGACACTCTTGCTTGCTGCCTGCAGGCCTCGGGCTGCCTCTGGACTTTGCCTGACCCGGCCCCAGCCGTGACATCCCTTCTGCGCCCGGTTAGGCATACTCACTCTCTGGCCAGACATTTGTGAGTTACTTCTCCAGGTGCTCTGGCAACCAAGCTGGTGACTACGATGTTCTGTAAGGGGGTTTTTCCTCACATTGTTTACACTATTTATAGCCCACCTTTCTCACTGGAACTCAAGGCAGATCAATATGCCAATGATACTCAGATGTATATATCCATATCGCTGCCTAGCCGTGGTGGTTAACTGGCTAAAACTGAACAAATTGAAACTAAACCCTGAAAAAACAATGGTAATGCTGGTTGGGAGGAAGAACATTGTTCTCCCCATTTTTGCTTAAGTTCGGCCAACCCTTGCTGCGTACAATCCTAAAGAGACTTACTCCAGTCTAAGCTCATTAAAATGAATAGGTTTAGACTGGTGTAATTCTCTTTATTACCAGAGAAGCACTTTTAAAAGCACTGCAAAAAAAAAAAAAGCTTTCTGTCCTTAGATTCACACCACAGCAACATTGAGACTAGACTACTTTAATGCACTGTACATTGGTCTCCCCTCATAATCAACTCAGAAATTTGAACTGGTCCAGATTTCTGCAGCTCAGCTATTAACTGGAGCTAGGTGGAATATGCATATTACTTCCATTCTGTAGACAATGGCTACTATCTGTTACCCGACTGTTTAAGGTATTACCCATCACATATGACAACTTTGCTCAAGTCCACAGGGATTTATGCAGGTACCAACCTACAAATGAACAAAATCAATTACCAATTTCACACTGGACTTTTAATCCTGGTTTAGCCATGCCCCCAAACTGACATTCTAAACTAGAATAACAGAATCAAAGAAACTTACTCTATGATTCTATGATTTTAGTGCAGAATGTCAGTTTAGGGATAGGGCTAAACCAGGATTAAAAGTCTAGTGCAAAATTATAAAACAACTATTTATGTAATTTCTGTACTGGTTAAGTGTCATATGAATACTTCTTTCTACAGCAGATAGCTGTAAATTCTGCACTGGGTATGGAGCAGATTATGAGACCTGTATTTGTCTGGTGGCAGATCAAATAAAGATTCACAGATTTCTGACAATGTTTATGTGCTCTTTGGTCTATACATGTAAAAATGTTGAAAAACAGTGCTTCATCAATGATTTTTAAAACCCTAGAAACCACAGGAGTGAAATGGCTAGCATCACCCGCTGTTTCCCTTTGTAGTTCTATAGAGCCTGCTTTTTTGTGAAGAGACTCCCTAGGTTTACTGGGGAGAATGCCTTCACTTCCTACTTGTCCTTATTTTTGCAACAGCTAGAGGAAGAAGTGGGTTTATAACACTAACACACATTTTCCTCCATTTATCCTCTTCCTTGGCCTTCTGTTGTGTGAGCTTCATACCAACATGATTTGAAGTCGGCTCCAGTAACTGGATTGCTCAAACACTGCCTATCGAAAGCCTCTTAATCTTTCCATCGTTAGCCTCTAGCTGTTCTCCTTGTATGAACCCTATGCCATATTCTATGCAAATCCTGAAACCAAGCAATCATATTCTCTTTCAAACCCACTTAATTACTCAAATCAGCAACAATTTTCAGGGTTTTTTTGTTTTAGATGTTAGATTAACCTACCATCTTGCTATTCACTGATAATCACACAAAATCCTTAAGCCAGTTTCCACATTTGATTCCCTGGAGATGTAAAATTCAGGAAAGAGAGGTGACGGAAATTAGCTACTGGGACGACCTTCCCTAATATCACCCTTTGGTTTTGATTATTTTAAGCATTTTATAATGTATGGCTCATGCAAGCATTTATTCTATAATATGAATACTGCAAAAACATACTGCAGGCAGTCCCAGTGATCTGTCTGCACAAGGAACTTCTCTGCTTACCCCTCCCCCAACAAATTATTTACAGCCCTGGGAAAGTTGACTTTTATGGGACTCACATAGAGTATTAGCCGTGCAGGTTGCTGGGCAGCAGTGAGTAGTGTGAAGTGGGGGGAAATCAGTTTAGCTTCCCCATTGATCATTGAAGCATAGGGTTGCTATGTCCAGCCAACAGGAGAGTGGAAGGACAACCAGAGATGGTGGTTGGGGAAATCTGGAAGGGATGTCATACTTCTCTGGGAATCACAAAAAAAAAAAAAAAATCAACAGTGATTTTTTTGTTAAAAAAAATCTTTATCTTATTGGCTGCTGGAGTAAGCTGCTGGCTGCTGGACAAGACATCCCCTGCCACCCGTGGGCACATGGCAACCATATTGAACCTCCACTGAGAGTTGAGCAATTTCACCTCTTTCCCTCTCCTAATTGCAGCTCACTCACATTTTTCACCCCACAAGCCTAGGAATCAACTTTCCTGAGGTAGAAAATGGCTGCTTGGTGGAGGGAAAAGAGGGAAAGATATGAAAAATTCAGCACCCTTCACTCATGGAGTGCTGAATTCAACCCATAATTCCCCACAGAAGAGTCATGAATTTGCCTATACAAGAGAGCCAATTTGATGTAGTGGTTAACAGTGGTAGACTTTAATCTGGAGAACCAGGTTTGATTGTCCACTCCACCACATGGAGCAGCAGGGTGACCTTGGATCAGTCACAGTTCTCTCAGAGCTGTTGTCTCAAGAGCAGTTCTCTCAGTGCTCTTTCAGCCCCACCTGCCTCACAGGGTGTCTGCTGTGGGGAGAGAAAGGGAAAGGAGATTGTAAACCACTCTGAGACACCAAGTGAAGGGCGGGGTATAAATCCAACTCTCCTCTTCCTCCTCCTTCTCTTTCTCCTCTTTAGAGTTCACATTGGATTGCCAGATTATGTGTGTGTGTGGGGGGGGGTGGTTTATGAATAACAAATAGTGGCCTAGGCCAGTGTTGCTGGTGACACAGCAATGTCACTTCCATTAAACACCAGAAGTGACATCATTGCCTCACCAGTAATGTGGGCTACTGTGGTATTTGGACAAACTCTACAGTAGAAACCATTTTTACCATAGAGCTTTTGACCAAATTCCAAAGCATAGTGACACAACAACATAACATCTGGTGTGTGCCAGAAGTGATGTTACCACATTGCTGTCAACGCCAGCCTAGGCCTCTCCTTGCTGTGGCAATTCTGTCTAAGGCCACTTCATTGGCCTCAGGGGATGGGACCTGGCAGCCCAAAGTCCACTGCAGATGTATGTTTGTGTACCTAGTGAGACTGCCAGGTGACCCTCAGGAAAAGAAAGAGTTGTAGGACTGGGGAAATTGCTAGCCAAAATGTATGTCTCTGACTAAATTATCTGAACCTGATATATTTTCAGGATATTGCTCATCTTGACTGACTGTACAGATTGTGCTGAGACCTGGTAGAAGGTGTAATTTTCATAGGCTGTAAACCCCAAGTAATTTCAATTCTACATATACTGTTTTCTGATAGTATCACCTCTTGTTTGTTGATACCTCCACATTATGTATCTTACTTAGCTCTTAACAAAATCCACAGTTTATACTCAAGTGCAACCAAAGGTGATGGAGAAATTTGTAGTATGCACAAGTCATAGATCATTTTAAAAAACAGAGCCTTGCCACACATGTCATTGGCATATGTCCAGAGCAATGACTATGCAATACCCCTATTTTACATCTGGAGTATGACCTCTGGGTGACCAGCAAAATATGGAGGAAAAGACTCCATTTATGATGTCTTCTGGAATCTGTGGTATTTTCCCATAAGACCCTCTACTAAATTTTAAGAGGAATTCGCATTGCTTGAAGAATTCCTTTCCTTCATAAGATGCTTGCTAAGCAAAATGTTCTTGCTATTCCCAGCTATCCTCTAACTGAAGAGAAAGCTTTTGAAAACCAGAACAACTTGATAGCTTAGTCTGGCAGATTGTGTATGCAAAATTGGACACATTATTTAAATTCAAAATTTACAGAACTGGCAACTAACATTTGATCCATATCATTGGGTCCATTATTTTGATACCTACTGGAAATGTCTTTTCTGAATTTTCATCAGTGCTTAGTTCTTGTGGCCCTTTCTTACAGACCCAGGGAAATAGTGATTGCCAGTTTGGGGTCAGTTTGGCAAGGGACCCTGAAGGTTTTTGCCATCTTCTGGCATGGCACAACAAAAAATGCAATCTAGTGACCGATTTACTAAGAAGTATATAGAAATCAGTCCAAATGTCCAAAACATGTATATTCAAGTCCCAAAGTAGTGTGGTGACAAGCCAATCGATTAAGTACTTGTTTCTTTCCAGTCTTCATCAGACCTGGGACCACTAACAAAAGAAAATATTATACAAAAATATCAGAAGGACATTCAGACACCACCAACCCTCTTCCAGTGAAAAAATATATCATACTTACATATTGATTCAATTATATAGATTTTTACACAATTTTCAAAAAAGAGGGATGCAGAGCATCTCCAGCAGCAATTTCACATCGGCTACAGCTCAGTATGTGGCTTCTTGTGCATTCTAATGGTGCAACTAACATGTTTAAAAAGGCAAACATCTCACTTACAGCTGCCATTACACAAACCTCTTAAAGGTAAAGTAACATATTTCTAATGCAACATGCTAAAAGACACAAACATCACAAACTATATCACAGCAGATACAACATACAAAGTATTCCATACAAAGAATGTCAAATCCCATAATTTATACAAAAATATGTTATCACACAGGCAAATTATGCACAGCACTCATAATTTTATAAAGAAGACCATTCATAAAAAACATGTCAAATCATTGGTCATATTCAGTCCATATGGAGAAATGCAATTCAACTGGTGTATCCAGTATGCCTCTTTTTGCAGCAGGGTCTTGTGCACGTCTTCATTTCTATCTGTTTGTTCATATTTGTATAAGATGAAAAACCAAAAATCTTCACAGTCTGATATTTTTGTATGATATTTTCTTTTGTTAGTGGTCCCAGGTCTGATGAAGACTGGAAAGAAACAAGTACTTAATCAATTGGCTTGTCACAACACTACTTTGGGACTTGAATATACATGTTTTGGACATTTGGACTGATTTCTATATACTTCTTAGTAAATTGGTCACTAGCTTGCATTTTTTGTTGTGTTATCCATTATAGTGACCTCTCTCGGATTGTATTCTATTCATCTTCTGGCATGGAGCAGGGGTCACTGAGGATGTGTGTGTGTGGCAGGGGAGGTATTTGTGAAGTTCCTGCATTATCAAGGGGTTGGACTAGATGACCCTGGAGGTCCCTTCCAATTTTATGATTCTATTATTTGTTGATCCAAATTATTATATCAGTGAGCATAATGAGTTTATAGTCTTCAATAGACATTGTCTGAGAGGAAACTCTTGAAGTAATTCTGCTGAAATCAACTCAGCAAGGACACCAGATTTCATTTTAAAAATACATGGCAGAAGTACAACAGGATGCCATAGCAGAGGTACATGCCTAAGGGCACTTTCAAACAGGCTTTTTGCCTGAGTTTTACTGCCAAAGTACAGCAGATTTTTTTTTTTACCTTTCTCACACAAGTTGTCTGATCCATTGTCCTTCTGCCTGTTCTCCATTTTATTCCTGAGACTTTCCAAACCATCTTCGATGCAGTGTTCCTTTTTGATGTGATATTATCTGTTGGCTGACTGCCCAGACTGTTCCCTTATATGGCATTGCCTCCGCAAACCTGAGCACCCTTTACAGAACTTTGTCTGGTAGCAACAAATTAGCTGTGTGAAGAAGTTGCAGACTAAGCTTGGACCAAAAGTGTAGCACATTTTGTTTAAGGGCTGATTGCCCTTTTCCCTCCTCCTTCTAAATGCTATCTGAAATCTCTGATCTCACCTAGCTTCAGAGAAAGGCCAGCAAGGAAGAAAAATTAGGATAAGGTAACAGGAAACATGAAGGGATAGTAATGCTGATTCTGCCTCTCACCCTGTTATAGGCCATTCTATCTTACAGTCCCACAGAATACAATGGACTCCATACCCAATTTGGTGCCCCCCCTCCACCGGTGCCTGGGGCAAGCACCCCCCTCTGCCCCCCCCCCCAATCTGGCCCTGCATGCCTTAAGTACTGGTTAGGCACTGTTGTGGAATGCTGAATAGTGCAGGTTGCTATGGTATAGGCAGGGAGAATTGACAAACACCCCAAACCTTGATGGGACTAATAGATAAGACAAGAATAGTGTTAGTTAGAGGAGCTTCTGCATCCCATCAAATATTTGGGTATCATCCACTGTCACTGAGTAGTAAATATTCTATATATCAATTTCATCAGCAGCAGGTTTATAACAATGCCACAGTAAGAGCAATAATAAACATCAGTACAAAGCGGTTTCCTCCTCTCTTGTAAAAACATTAACTTCTTTGGAAAGTTGGATGCTACACAAAGATTCCTTAATGTGCAAATAAATGTAGTGTACTCTGCAAGCAAAGTGGCAACGCTTAGGATAGTTACATTTCAACCGTGAATTTCTTGGTGAACTCTTACTGCATTTCAAAAGTTTTCTTTTGGGGCGGGAAGGTCTACGATTATTTTTGGTCTAAGATTATTTTTATCTCAGGTACTGCTGAACTATATTGCATTGTCTCTGCTCATGTGACGGTTTATCCAGTCCCAATGAGAATTCATGAGCTGTAGCATATCACTGGTGCATGAGGCCACTGCCTCCAATCTCTCACAGATTAAGAGAGTCAGTATTCCATCACTTATAGCTTACCTTTCCTAAAGATTCCAGGTGAGAGTGGGGGACTGGACAAGGTCCAAATCTCTGTCTTTGTTCTTAGCATCACTTGCTTCTACTTTCATGCTAATACCCAATAAGCTAAAATGACTCCAAGATCACAGACAGCAGTGTTCGAAAGGACCTTAACTGGGAGGCTGGATAGTATGGGAGGAAGAAATCCTTCAAGTACCATTGGTTCCAAGCTATGTAGGGCCATAAAGATAAGAACCAGTACTTTGAATTGTTCCTGGAAACAAATAGGCAACCGGTACAGATCTTTCTGCACAGGGATTCACCCACAACAGATTGGAATGAGAATTCCAATTTGTGTTTCAGCAGGTATGTTGTTTTGACTCATCAGCCCACAAGCTTCCTTGTAAAGAGCCATGTGTTTTTGTATCATAAAACTATTCTTGGCTACTCAGGCATTTTAACAATTGTCTTATACCGTTGGCTGCTGTTTTCCTTTACACTGAGAGAGCAAAGGGAATGCAAATGCTACAGCTATTAGCAGGTTTCAAATATTTGCCCAGTGCAATAAAACCCTGTTTTTGTGGCAATCTAAGAAGCCTGTGTGGCATACAGGATCCCATTAAAACAAACAAATGTTAACACAGGCTTGGAGAGTAATAACTCCAGCAGGCAGAAAGATATTAATCACACAGGGTATCATCTTGAGAGGGAACCTTTTCAAAAAAACACTGACTGCAGCTCTGTGTTTACTGGAACATTACTGAAGTGATCCTTGCCAGCATGGAAGGAGAACTTCTGCTGAATGATTTTCAATATTGTGGTTATGCCTGAGGAAATCTTTAATGACTGAAGATGGGAAGCTGTAGTAAGTGCATCATCCATCACTGTGTTCTCTGTTCTCAGTCTGAGAGCTGGCAAACAGTTCCCTCCTGTTTGGTCAGGAAGCGTCTCACTTGGTTGAATTGTGAGGAAGTTCAGGGCAGGGCCAGATCCAGGCAAGATGCTCTCACTTCCCTGTGATTAGTAGAAGTGCAGATCTGTGAACAATAAAACTTTTATCCATCACCTCTAGGGTTGCCAGTCTCCAGGTGGTGACTGGAGATCTCCCATTATAACAACTGATCTCCACTCCAGGTGACAGGGATCAGTTCATCTGGAGAAAATGGTTGCTTTGGAAGGTGGCCTCTATGGCATTATATCTACTTAAAGTCCTTCACTTCCCCAAACCTTGCCCTCTTCTGGTTCTACCCCCAAGATCTCCAGGTATTTCCCAACCGGGGGCTGCCAACCCTATTACTCCCAATGTTTAAAAAATGTCACATCAAGTCATGGTTAATATAAAGTATTTATTTCATAGACAGACATCTTTTATTATAACCATAGCAGCTTGTTGTTAGCTAGTCCTAGGTTAACACAAAACAAATATATATAATATCTGTATGAAATATCTAGCTGGTTTTTTGAAATATATGTATGCTACTAGGCAATTTATTTAATGGTACAGTAATTCAGGCACATGACTTAGCCTTGACTTAGAAACTGATAAGCCTGACATATTCACGAGTACTCTGGCAGCAGACATTTAGGATTTACCTACCTTGGGACTCATGAATCCATGAAGGGAAAGCTATCAGCTCATAGCACTTAGCCTGTAATATAATAGGGTGGGGTAGTACCAAGAAATCTGTTTATTAGGGAGGTACAGAGGGGGCTTCCAGGTCTCCATATGCAGGAAAAGGAATCTCCATGTGAAAGCAGTGCAAGAATCATGGAATTCACACTAAGAAGATAACTAAGAGCACACATGAAGAGGTAACAGTACTATTGTCTCTCTGGAGGCCTAATAGCAGACGGAAATATTTTCCCACTGATCTCTGAATGTATCCATTTAGTCTTTTGCTTTGAGACTGTCCTGTTTGTTTTAGTATTTATTTGTTTATTTATTTAAACTCTTATTAGCCACCTGCTTACCCTATGGAACTCAATGTAGCAACAAAAAACATTAAAAAACATAAACATACATAAAAGATATTTCCAATTAAATATCGCCAATTAAAATCACAATTTACAACTGCCAATAAGTGGAAAAAAACAGAACTGATCAAACACTGTCTTGAATAAAAACCATCTTAAACTGCCTCCTAAAGGTCAAAAGTGAGGGAGTGATATTCAATAACCATGGGGATGCCACTGAAAAGGCCTTCTCTTGTGTACCCAGGAGATGAGTTTCTTTGGTCAATGAAACAGTCTGGAGGACCTCTCTCTGTGATCTTAATTCCAAGGCAGAAACATATGGGAGAAGATGATCAATATACCCTTAACCCAAGCCATGTAAGGTCTTGAAGGACAAAGCCAAGACTTTCCATTGGGCTTGGGAGTGGACTGCTAGCCAGGGTAGTTGCTGTAATGTTAGGGTCACATGGTCCCAGTATCTGGCACCAATCAGCAGTCCAGCTGCAGCATTCTTCACTAGTTTCCAAATGCCCCAAATAGAGCACATTGCAATAGTCCAGTCTAGATGTAACTAAGTCATGGATCACTGTGCCTACATTTGACTGAACCAATAATGGGTGCAGACTTCAGCTGATGCACCAACTAAAGTTAAGCTAGTACAGTCCAAACCAACACAGTCACCTGGTTCTCTTGGAAATGTCAAGCAGCACTTCCAAGCTGTGAACCTGATTTTTAAGTTGAGTGAAACCCCTTCCAGTAGTGGAGATATCTCAAGTCCTTGGCCTGCCTTTTTACTAAGCCAAAACACCTCTGTCTTGTCAGGGTTAAGTTTCAGCTTGCTCAGCTTGTTCACCCTTCTCCAGCTCATTACTGACCTCAAGCACAAGCTCATAGCATCACCAGCATCCTCAGAATTAGGTGGAAAAGAAAGGTAGATATTGGTGACACTGTAGCCTAGACCTCCTTGATGACTTATCCCTAATTGGGGATAAGATTGAACCCTGCAGGATCCCTCAGGCCAGTGGTCATGGGGCAGAGCAGGAATCTCCCAGCACCATCTTCTCAGACTGACAATAAGACTCTCACCACTGTAACATGGTGCCTCTTAGTCCCGCTGCTTATAGGCAGCTCAGTAGGATACTATGATTGATATCATTAAAGGTAGGACTAAAAGGATCAGGCAGGACTAACAGGATCATACTCACCCTGTCTGATTCTCAGTAGAGGTCATCAACCAGGGTGACCAAGGCAGTATCTGGTCCAAATATTGGCCTGAAGCCAGATAGAATGAATCTAGAAAATCCATCTCTTCTGAGAGCTGAGAAGCAACCACCTACTCTAGCATCTCGCCCAAGAATGGAAAATTGGAAATGGGCCAGAAGTTTTCCAACATAGTAGGGCTCAGTACAGGTCTAATCAAGCCCTCCTTTAGCACAGGTGGCACAACCTTACTCCCAAAGAAGCATTTACTCTCCTTATCTACTCAGCCAGTCCCTCTCTGGCAGCTTTGATCAGCCAGGAAGGGCAAGGGTCAAGAACACTGGTGGTGTATCTCACCTTTACATGGATCATGTCTGCATCCTTGGAACTCAGAAGCTAAAAGACATTCATATAAATTGGACAAGCAGATGCCAAAGGAACTTCATCTGAACATGCATCTACACTGGCATCTAACTCAGAGCAGATCTGGCCAATTTTGTCTTCGAAGTAGCAAATTGATCACAGCGGGCCATCATATGGTCAGTGAAGTTCCTTGGTGCCATGATGTAAAAGCCCCCAAACCCCATGAAATAGCTGTGCTGGATGGTTATGTGCAGATGCAATGGTAACAGAGAAATATTTCCTTTACTTTTTAAAATTATTTTCTTTATAATCAAAATTATATTAATACAATAGAAGAAGAAAAACTAACTTGAATTTTAATACAGTTATTTTAACCAATAAGAAAATATTGTATTTTATCAAACTACTCTAAAAGCTTTGGGTACTTTTTTATTTCCAGTATCTTGCAAAGACAAGCCTAGCTGCAGTCATCATGTATAATAGAATGACTGAAACTTAGCTGAATACAGCTGTATATAGTTGGAGGAATAATTCCAGACAGCCTTGTATGGCAGCCTATACGTAGCAAATCAGTGATTTCTGTCCAGTATCCCATTGCTCGTTCACAAAGCCACAACATGTGAAAGAGATCTATAACAGTGCTATATATCCATACCCTTCTAAACCCATGGATTTCACTGGAAGTGTCTAACTCTTCTTAAGATATTGGGTGGATGGGTGGGTGTGGGTGTGTTTTGACACTATAACAAACATACAAATAATTACTGAGATTTTAAAAAGAAATTAAAAGAGAGAGGAATAAAACATGAAGTAAATTAAGTAAAAGTTTTAGTCTTGAAATGCCTTGTTTCTTCCTGGCATTTTTTGTATTTTTCTTCTTCTTTTTCCCTTTAAATAGCTTTTGGTGTTTATGACACTCAGCACTCCCCAACCCCAATCTTGGATTGTTTATTTGTATATTTATATTTTAATGTTTAGCTCAAACTTTGCCTTATGCTGATATAATGGGGGAGGTGGGAATTGTTGCTTACAGAGAACCTTTAGCATGGATTACAGAAATGTAATGAGATCCCACAGAGCTTTGTAAAAATGTCCAACAAAACCCAAGAAAATATACAGCAGTTTTCTTTGCTTTCCCATGTGCTTTGGGCCAAACTCTACCCTCAGTTACGCTCAACTGCCACCAAAATCCTATTATGCAAGCAGAGGAGAGATGTGTAGAGATGAAAGTCTAACCAATACATGACAAGGGAGCGAAATGTAAATGTTTGGCACAGTTGGGTTTCTTTCCCACTGTATTTGTCTTTTACCCTGTACAACAGCATTTGCTAAGTAGTGAGAAGGTTCCAGTTTAAAATAATGTTGTATTTATTTCAGCCTTTTCATGCCCTCTAGAGCAATGATGGGTAAAACTCATCCATCTAGCCTGGAAGTGGTCTGGCTCCTTCTGGCTCTTCAAGTTGGCAGAAGTAGCTTAGAATCAAGTACAGTTCAGAAACAGCTTCTCTACAGTCATACAATCTCTGCTCCTCTATAGTCCTAACTTGGTAATTTTGTGAAAGGTAAGTGAGAGGGACCATGGCAGACCAGGAGTCTGGTACTAAATAAGGCTGCCAACTCCAGGATGGGAAATTCCTGAAAATCTGGACTGGACCTGGGGAACTTAGTGGGGTATAACCCTCAGCAGAGTATAATGCCATAAAGGCTTCTCTCCAAAGCTGCCATTGTCCCCAAAAAGGAACTCTTGTCTGGAGATGAGTTACTATTCTGAGAGATCTCCAGGTCCCACCTGAATATTGGCAACCAATTAAGTGTGAAAGTGGAATTTGAATGGCGGGTAGCCTCATAATGGCTGACAAATTTCAAATTGATGGGATTTGTTTTTGAACCCACCCAATTCTTCTGTATTCCTGTTCTAGTCACTGAGTATCCATTAAACTTAACACTTCCCTATTTCATTTCTCTACATGATAAAATTTAAGCTACTGCTTTATTTCCCAGGATTGATAATTTTTTCTTATGCCTATAACAGTTTATCAGCTGGAAGAAATCAATCAGAAATCACATTTCTTGGACTGTAGTAATGAGAAAAGAGAAACTTGTCAGTCTTTCTGCTTCTCATGCCTACTGTAAAAAACAAATGAATCCCAACAGGAAAAATTAGACAAATTGTCTTCTGGGCCTAGAGTTGCCAGATCTGGGTTGGGAAATTACTGGAGGTTTGGGGGTAAAACCTGGAGGGCCAGGTTTGGAGAGGGGAGGGATCTCAATGGGCTATGCAGTGGCAAGGCCCTTGCCTGGTGTCAGCTCTTTGGAATACTAGAACAAAATACTAGAACTTGAGGGCATCCAATGAAGCTGATGGGCAATAGAGTCAGGACAGACAGAAGGAAATACTTCTTCATAGAGAGTGACTAAAATATAGAATTTGCTGCCAGAGGATGTAGTGATGGCCACAGGAATAAGAAGATTAGATAGATTCATGGAGGACAGGCCTATCAGTAGCTACTAGCCATAATGACTGAATCCCAGCCAGGATGCAACACTGGAGGAAGGTCTCAGCCTCTATGCTCTGTTGCTGGCCCTCCAGGTTGGCCACTGCATAAGACAGGATGCTGGACTAGATGGACCACTGGTCTGATCCAGCAGTGCTCTTCTCATGTTCTTATGAACATATAATGCCAGTGCCACATCAGCATCTGGGCACAATTCAAAGTGCTGCTTATCACTTTTAAATACTGTTGGTTGGATGTTTAAATGTGGATATTGGTTTTCAACTGTTTTCATTGTGTATTGGTTTTGTCTTGTCACTGGATACTTGTGATATTTGTATCCTTGCAGCTTGAGCATGTGAGATAAGGCAGCATATAAATATGTACATAATAATTGCAGGATTTGGGTTATTTATGTTGTAGAAACAGAGTAGTAATTCTAAAATAATAATTCCTTGAAAACACATAGATCAATTTCACTTTTCCAGGTTATATATTTAACTTTCCTTATGAGTCAGCAAGTACAAAGGCTACATCTCTGTTAACTTCAAAGCACTGTTGCTAATTTACGTTATCGCAATGTCTTACCCAGAGTCTACACCACCTTGTGACCTGGATGTGCAGCATCAAAAGGTTAAAGGGCAACTTTCTGTATTGTCTTTAGCTAATTCATTCACTTAGTGCTGTCTCATGGTGTATTTAATGAAGAGCACCTACAAAGTTTGCGATTTGTTATGGTATTAATGATTTTCACGGACTTAAAAATAGAAAGGAGTATGAAAGCAAAGTCTCTACGGGAGGTTTGAAGAGTAATAAATTTGAAGAGTTACTTTCCATTCTGTAGACCATGTTAATCTTTTCTTCAGCAATATATTATGGCAGAAGAAAATCTGAAGAATGTAATCCAATTGAAGGACAAAATTCATCAACATGGCATAATATGGTATTCAGCCTTGCATGGAACAAAAACTAAAATTTATTTATTTTACTTAAAATATTTATGTGTCCATTCCATTAATTGTATACAAGGCAGTGAGCAATTATTAAATGATAAATTCCAACACAATATAAACTTTAAAAAGTAAACCAGCTCCACTTAAATGATATAACAAAACAACAGATAGAACCAAGTTAACTATAAAGCAACAAATAAAAACTCGCCAAATATGGGTATAGCTGAATTAAAACCTGTGGGGGTGGGGAAGCTTCCCATGGTGCTAAGAAAAGTACATTGAAGGAACCAGGCTTGATGAGAGAAAGAGACCATTCTAAAGCAGAGGCAGCCACCAAGAAGGCCCCATCTTCCATGGCTATCCTTCCTCACCTCTGGAGGGGTTGAGAAAATGAACACAGTGCCTCAAAAATACTGCATGGCAATACTTTAAGTACTCTGGTCCAAAGCCATAGTTTATTTGTTAAAATCAGCATCTTTTACTGGGAATTAACTGGCAGACAACATGGATCTTTAAGCAGTAATGTTATGTTCTGTCTGTAGTACACCTTGGTTAGCAATCTTGCTGTTGCATTCTGGATTAACAGAAGTTTCCAACAGCAGTATAACCTGGAGATAACCATAGCATGGATCACAGGGAGGTCACAGCTGATGAACCTGCCAAAGCTACGTACTACAGATGAAACCTGCATATCCAACTGTAGACCCAGATCTAACAGCACACTCAATTCTGAATCTGCTCTTTTCTGAGGAGTGCATTCCCATCCACAGTAGGCTATCTTCCCCTTCCACAGTTGGCATCATTCTCAGATGGAATATCTCAGATCGATTCCCCACTAGGCTTGCTCCAGCATCAGAGCTCTTTGTTCCCTGACGCATCCGTCCGATTTTGCACACGCTGCCACAGGGCTATGACTTGCCCCACCTCTTTCCTGTGGCAAGCAGAAACCAGTTTTCAGAGGATCCTGCTTGCCATGGGAAAGAGGTGGAGCAAGTCACAGCCCCGTGGCAGTTTGAGCAAAATTTGAGGGAAGTGTTGGGGAGAAAAGAGCTCCGATGCCATAACAAGCCTAGTGGGGAATCGGCCATAGTCTTACCTGGACTAAGTTTCAGTTATTATTACCATAAACAGGAAGTTCCAACAGAACTAACAGCAAAGGTCATCCAGCATAGCTAACAAAGCTGTTTCTATTCCAAACCAAGACTGAAACCTAATTGATATATCTAGAATCAGTCTCATTCAAGACTGCCTGGAATTAAAGAGCCACTGCAAACGTAAGGATCTTGCTCCCAAAGGGGAGCAATCAGCCTATAATTATTAGGATCTTCTTGGTCCAAAAAAGACATGAAACCATGTGCTTTGTAAATGTTAATTAGGATGATAAAAACATACATTTTGCAATTTGAGGCAAAAAAGGCAACTTACAATACAATGACTAAAGGCTTTTCCGCATGGTTTTTTCCCCCACTGGTTCTGGTCTCATACTGCTTCAGTTTATCCCCTGATTTGCACATGCATTTTTGTGCCTTTAATTTTCACTTCATATTTTTGCCCCTCCCCCTTCCCCCCCCCCCTTCATTCTTTTGAGACCACTATTACTCATGTATTTTTGGAAGTCAATTTTGAGTTCGCCTTTTCCTCATGCACAGTATTTCTACCAGTTTCCTTTGTCCCACCCACTTCCAGCCCACTGTTTGATATTTGGACTGTCCCCAGGACTACCAACAGAGGGGGGGATTGAGTGTGCTGTCAGGGTGCCAAGACAGCTGGAGGGCCCTCAAAGGCAATGTCATGCTGCATCCAGCTGATCATCCTTCTGTTTATTTTTAATGAAGCTCTGGCTGCAGCCACTAGGGGTGCAGGGAAGTCTGAGCACTGCAAAATGGCACTCTGCTATTGATTAGACTTTCCTTTACCCAAGATTGAAGCAAAATTGCCTAACAGATCTTGCCATGGCTTTTTCTGAACAGGAACTCACAGGAATGACGTTCCAACTGGCTTGGCATCAGGGGGTGTGGCCTAATATGCAAATTAGTTCCTGCTGGGCTTCTTCCGCCAAAAAAGCCCTGTGTGAAACAATGCTGATGTCGGGGTGAGGCCTAATATGCAAATGAGTTCCTGCTGGGCTTTTTCTAAAAAAAAACCCCATCAACTAATTCAGCAACAGAGAAAGACAAGCAAGCCCAGCTGATGACTGCTATACTAACTGTTGGCCTGCAGCCTGCTAACCGAGGTCATTTTCTATAATAGTCTAGCCTTTCTCTCTTCCTTTCCTTGCACCCAACTCAGTCAGATCTTGCAAAGTGATAGTAAGGGTGCTGCAGCGAGATAAAGCAACCTTTCCCTCTCTTGTCCTTAATTTCTCTTCCTCTTTCTCACACTTTTCTCATTCATTTCTATCTCCTTCCACCTAAATTTCACCTTTATTTTTACTTCTTGGTCTCACCCTTAAGTATCCACAGATTTGGCCAAGTTGAGAATTATACACACACATACAATTTCACTGGTTTTAGTTAATTAATTTTTAAATTAATATAGCATAGCATAGCAGGGACAGTCTCACAAAACTCCAACTCCCTTCCTTTTTTAAAAAAACAAACAAACTACTGAGAGCCATGCAACCCACTTGCTCCCATAGAAGGAAAGGGGAATGAAAGCACTCTACAAGAACAAAAAGGAAGAGATGGGAGAAAGCAGTCACCCAATGCTCCACCTGGTCCATTCCAGGTTGATGCCTCAGTTCTTCCGCTGCTGCCACTCTTCCTGTTGCTGCCTTGGATGATGCCACAAAGTAGGTAGGTTTGCCAACATTCAGATAGGGCCTGGAATTCTTTTGGGATTATAATGGTTACCCAGACATAGGTTGGTTACTTTGGAGGAAATGCCAGCTTTAGGGAGTGAAGTCTATGACATCTCATCCTTGCAGAGCTCCCTCCCTTTCTTAGATTCCACAGACTCCAAATACCTAGGAAGTTTCAAAGCTGGATTTTACAATCCTACAAGTAAGCTCTGATAACTGCCACCATCGCTTAGAGCTCAAAAGCCAGGCCAAGACCAGGGAGCGTCACAAAGGGACTTGATAAGCTCACCTTATGCTTTCCTCCCTTTGGCAGTTCACATAAGGCTAATGCGGCTGGTCATTAAGGCAGTGTACAACACTGCCATCTCCTCCCCACTCAGCTGGGGAGAGGGAGGAAGACACTTTTATAAGGGAATGATAGTACTAACCGGAAGTGTAACTAGGACTGGGCAGGAGAGGTTCTCAGCTAGCACACAGCCACATAAAAGATACAGGTAAAATGGAACTCATATATTTCCTGCCACAAAGAAAGAGGAAACAGTTTTACAACCCACCACTCCCTGCAAATGAACCTAAATCAGTTGTTATTGCACATGCAAAGCTTTGGTTTCCTGCCTTCCTCCATTCTGAAAGCTGGACAGATTGAAAACAGCAGGGGAGGAAGTCCACCTGCAGCATCAAATTTTGCCTGCAGCATTAAACTCTTAAAAGCCATGCTTTTGAGGGGTACCAAATCTGTTAATAAATCGTACAAAGAGACCTCAGTACATTTCAGGTGGACAAAATAATAGTTACCTGGATGCTAAAACTGGCAACTATCTTAGGTGTAAATATTGCTTATCATGACCAAATCAAATTGTCACATACCATTACACCACTGGACTAATAACAAGTTCATCATTTTGTCTATTTTACTCAAGCTGCAGCAAATTTAGCAGCTTAAATCCACAAAATCCTCTCCGGCAGATTGCCACTGTCTGAGTATATACCTCTCCTATATTACATTGCTCACGTAAGTCAACCACTCCTGTAAGCCATTATTTGCAGAAACAAGAATGCATTCATAAGGCATGAATCATCTCTAAATGAAGCAAATATGCAGCCAGTGTGATTTGGGAAAGTCTGAGGCTGGGCATTTCCTGACTGAATGTACCAAGTATGGAAAAAATGTGAGAAAGTTGCTTGCTTAATTGAGACCATAAGAATATAAGAAAAGTCTCACCAAATGAAACCAAGGGTGCATCATGTCGAGCATCCTGTTTCCCACAGTGGACAACCAGATGTCAATGAGTCACCTTTTTGTTCCAACGCTGGTCATTGTATCGATGAACGTGTTGATCACGCCTGATGGATCTATCCTTCTCAAAGCCATCTAAATTATGGCCATTACATCATCTATCTTTCCATAGGCAGTTCCACAAGTTAACTATGAACTGTGAGAATCTACTACCAACCAACTTAATTAATCACGTATTTAATGCATTTCTACCCCACTTTTCTCCAGTCCTCCATTTTATTTTTACAACAATCCTGTGATGTAGGTTAGGCCAAGAGAGTGTGATTGGCCCCATGTCACCTATTTGGGGTTTTTGTTGTTGTTGGGGGCATTACATTTCTGAGGGGGCACTTAATTCAATTCAATTCATTGCACTAGCACTTTTTGCCCACCCCCCACTTCCATTGATGGCTTCCTCTTCTCCAGAGTAAAACTGAAAGTAACATCATGACTCTTAGGAATCAACAGAAACCCTATGGTAAAGCTATAGAATTTTTGATGGTTTCTGGAGAGGACTGATGTAACTTCCAGATTTTCCCCTTAAGTGATATCAGTCCTTTCTAGAATCATCAAAAACTGTGATTTTACATTATACCTTTCTAGTGACATCACACCTCTCTGGAAATCATCAGAAATTCTGTGGTAGAGACATAGAGGTTTTGGTGATTCCTAGAGAAGCATAACAATTTTTCTTGGTTTTCTCCAGAAGTGATGTCATTCCATCAACCTGGCAGCCATTTTTAAATTATTCTACACCTGCTGCTGTGAGTGGGGCAAGAAACAAAAGGCAGGGCAGGGGATTTTCCATTGAGAGATTGGCAAGCCCAGTTTCAATAGGGATGCAACCTCCAGCTACAGTCTAGAGATCTCCTAGAATTCAACTGATCTCCATATTACAGAGGTCACTTCCCCAGGAGAAAATGGCTGCTTTGGAGATTAGAATCTATAGCACATTATACCCTGCCAAGGTCTCTTCCCTTCCCAAACACCACCCTTGCTAGCCCTAATCCACCATAGCACAACTCTAACTACATACCCAGATTTCCAGGAATTTCCCAGTCTAGTGTTGGCAACCCTTGGTCCCAATTATTTGGCAGAAATGTGGGTTTATAATGTTTTAAATAAACAAATGATTAAATCGTGAGCTGAGAATTTTATGATTATGTTTACTCAGTTATGTTCTTTGACAGTTGTATTGATAGGCATATAAATTGTATGTGTGTGTACATAAACTTGTTCATTTTGTAGTAGTATACTAAATCCACTCCCTTTTTAAACCAAAATATTTTTGTCCAATACCCCTAAGACTATAAAATAGACTTTTAAGTAAGTGTATAGTTACAGCAGACCTGCACCACTTTTTAGTTACAAATCTAAAGCTTAATAATTTTAAAATAAAATGTTCATGCTGTTGTGTTTATTGTATAACACTTCACAGGTTGTTACAGTGTAGCCATTTTAGACATATCTAGCCTAATGACGTCTTTAAAAATAAATGTTTCAAATAATTGCCAAAATGTTTTTACTACATATTGGGTTGGAGTCTTAGAAATATGAATAAAAATAATTAATACTAATGAAACTTGAGCTGAGGCTAGTCTGGGTTTTGAGGTTTGGAAGTTTTGGCTTACTGAATCAAGTGTATTAAATTTGTGTCATGTTTTCTTGCTTCAACAAAAAGTTGAAAAATCAAATGATTGCAAGGGGTAGGGATGGGCATGTATCGGGAAAATGTGGTTCAGTTCATGGTTTGTGGCATGCACAATTTGCGGACCATGGACCATCTCATTTTGGTGCTAGACAACTTGTGAAGTTCATGACATGGTGGACCAGTTCCCTCTTGTGCTAGAGACACCAACTAAGCCCAGAGAAGTAGCCAACACTTTTAAGGGAGCACCGGGGTGCCAGGGAGTGCTAATTTAATCAAGATTTAGCCTTGCCCACCCATCAGGCTCTTATTCTGCCTTTTGCAGAGAGGGAGAAGGTCTCACAGAGCAAGCAGGCAAGCAGGGAGGTGGGCAAGGCAAATGAGGCAGTTTGGCAGGGCTGAATGACCTTCCCCAGCACCTCACTGAACCTACACCAGTGCTGCCATGGATCTCATGATTAGATCACATGACCAGTGTCGTGTCCTCCCATACCACCCTGGCACAGCCCTGGCTCAGGCATGGTAAAGCACCAGGGCAGGCCATTCTGCCCTGCTGAACTGCCTCATTTGCCTTGTCCACTGCCTTGCTTGGCTGCTCTGCAGGACCGTCTCCTTCTCTGTGAGAGGCAGAAGAGCCCAATGGGTGGGCAAGGTGAGGTGAAAAAGAAATGCAGCAGTTATGCATGCTAGGGAGGGATGGGGAGGCAAGAGGGGGGACTGGGATGGAGGCAGCAGGGCAAACTTGGGAGGGGGCATCATCCCCAAATGCCCCCCATGGCCATAGGCCTGGCTAAGTCCCTGAGGCTAAGAGCCCTGAGTCAACCTCCCCAAACCCCAGCAGGGAAAAGGAATCACACTTGAAATGTGGTCCTTAGCTGAGGAACCCACTAGCTGAGTTCCTGCTTGGTGTGAGCAGAGAGATGGGGTGACTCAGAGCCCAGCAGGGGAGAGGAATCACAATCAAAATGTGGGTCCTTGGCTGACAAACTCACTAGCTAAGCCACTCTGCTCGGCATGAGCAGAGAAATGAGGAGGCTCCGAGCCCCAAATCCACCTAAGACTCCTAGGCCCCAGCAGGGGAGAGGAATCATAATCAAAATGTGGGTCCTCAGCTGAGGTGCCTACTAACTAAGCCTCTCTGCTTGGCATGAGCAGAGAGACAGGGTGGCTCAAAGCCTTGAGTCCACCTAACACCAAAAATCCAGCAGGGGAGAGGAGTTCACAATCACATGGGAATGTACTCTGCTGCTCTGCTTTTAACAAGTTTCCTGCCTCTCTGTGTAACTGCAAACAGCCAAGAGAAGAGACGCTGTGGAGCTGAGCTGAGCTAAGCATGTATATAGTATTCTGATCCCATAAGAGTAGAATGGGAATGCTGTTATTAGTAGCCAGCAGTGGCTGTTAAGGTTTGGAGGGCTTCTACTGGTGTTTCTAAGACTGGAGAATCCCGCCCCCCCTTTGCCTTGGAATTTTGTAAACAGTTTAACTGAGCAGAGAGAGTTTGTCTGGAAATGTAATAATTCATGAAATACCATGAACAGCGCCAAAGTTCGTGAAATGTTCGTCCCAGGCACCCTCCCACGAATATTGCTTTGTGAACCATGAACCAGCCAAAATTCATGATAAACATTACTTTATGAGCCTGTTTATGCCCATTCCTAGCCAGGAGAAAAAACACAGTGGAAAGCAGCAGCTCTAATACTTTCACATTAACACTTGTAAATCTCAGAGAACAAAAAGATGAGGTGTTCCATTCTCTCATCATTTTACTTAATTGTGTGAAATCATTACTCATTACATTGGAGCAAAGGAAAAAAATAAAGCAACTTAATTTATCATGAATAACAGCATGAAAATGTTGATATGTGAACAGAATAGAATGAGGCTACCATGAAAAACCTGTGAGGTAGCCAGGTTAGTTGTAGCAAAACCAAGGATGAGTCTTGTGGAACCTTAAAGGTTTTCATTGCAGCATACGTTCATGAGCTACAGTCCACTTCACTAGATATGTATGTATGTACTGTCAAGTTACAACCAATTAATGGTGACACCAACAAGGAATTTTTGAGGCAAATGAGAAGCAGGGATGGCTTGCCATTGCCTTCCACTGCAGTGTCTTCCTTGGTGGTCCCTCATCCAAGTCCCAACCCTGTTTAGCTTCTGAGATCTGACAATATTGGTCTATATCATACCACCTTTCCTCCCATTTCGCCATACATGACATGAAACTTGAATGTGCAGTTATATGTATATATAGAGGAATGCAAATGCAAACTGTGGAAATAAAAGGTTGAAGTACAAAAATAGGACATTTTATGCAAAACTCAAAGCACACTAAGGCCGCGGTCACACTCACCATTAAATCCATCCCTAACCCGTCACTATTATACCCCGCAGCTTTTTTACAACAAATTTCCTGATCAGACATCCCTCCATCCTTCAGTTCTAAGCAGTGTTGGTCCCATTGTTGGTTGATCAGAGGTCTCAACCGGACCTCATTTTTTGAGATGGCATTCCACACTTGCGCAAGTGCAGTACTGTGGGATATCGTGCTTGGCTTTTTTTTAAAAAGGTGCCAGAAAAGGTGGGCGATCTGCCCCCCCCCCCATTTAAACACCCGGAAAGGAAGGGGAAGCCCAGGAGTTCTCTTTGCTGTCTCTCCGCTTGGCGGGGAGGCAGCAAAGGTGGGTCATCTTCCTCCCCCCCATTTAAACACCCCGCCGTGGTGTTTAAATTGTGGGGGGAGCATGGCAACTCTTTTTGCTGTCTCTCCGCCTGGAGGGGAGATAGCAAAGGTGGGTCATCTTCCTCCCCCCCCCATTTAAACACCCCGCCGTGGTGTTTAAATTGTGGGGGGAGCACGGCAACTCTCTTTGCTGTCTCTCTGCCAGGCGGGGAGAAAGCAAAGGTGGGGGATCTTTCTCCCCCCCCCCATTTAAACACCTCGCTGTGGTGTTTAAATGGGGGGGGCATGGCAACTCTCTTTGCTGTCTCTCTGCCTGGTGGGGAGATGGCAAAGATGGGTCATCCTCCTCCCCTGGCAGGGAGACAGCAAAGGTGGGGGATCTGCCTCCCCCTCCCATTTAGGAAAGGTCCCCTGTGCACATATCAGTCATTTTCGACTCTGGGGTGACGCTGCTTTCACAAAGTTTTCACGGCAGACCTTTTACAGGGTAGTTTCCCATTGCTTTCCCCGGTCATTACACTTCCCCCCCCCCAGCAAGTTGGGTACATATTTTACCAACCTCGGAAGGTTGGAAGGCTGAGTCAACAATTGCTGGCACAATGATATCATTTGGAGTTGGCTGTCGCAGGGAAGCAGATGTGTGCTTGCGACAAGTCGGCTACAATGGAGCATTCAAACATAGAAAGTATGCGCGGGAGTCATCAGAAGCATTCTTATTCCGGATTTAATGTACTATCAAAAAAGTCCGCATCTCAGTCGTGGCAGTTCGGGACACGAACGAGCCAACGACCATTGCCAGATGCTGATGTTTGGACAACCGCATAAAATCTGACATGCATCTGGCTTTCATCCATGCCCATCTCGTCAGTTTATGTGAGTCTGACCTCAGCCTATGTACAGTAACCATTCAGTGATAGGAATACCTCGTTATATTAGGCAATTTAACTTGTACTGGTTGAGAAAGGTGTCATGTCTGCTTGTCTTGGATAATACAAGCAAATTTCATTCATCAAGTTTCCCCAAACTGAACAGAAATTTAAACATGTTTCTTCTCATCTATGTGATAAATGTGGTGGTTGGGAGGCAATAACATTTGTCTGTGGCTTCATAGGAAAAAAATGAATTATAAACTGGTATTTAAGGATGTTGAACTGTGCTGTGATGTTGAATATGATGTACAGTCACCTCCTGTACCACATGAACCTTACCTGTGAGGATGTAGCAGCATTGTTTGAGGAAATGCTCGTCTCCGTCACTGGTGTTATGCAACGCCAGGTCCATTAATAACAAGACCTCGACCCTTAAGGAGTTCTTACTCCAACAGGATGCGGACCTGGCTTGCATGACCGAGACCTGGGTGCGGGACGGAGAGACAGTAGCTCTCTCCCAGATGACCCCCCCCCAGGTTACTCGGTCTTTCACCAGTCACGGAATAACGGGCGGGGGGGAGGGGTATCATTGTTCATACGGGAGGGTTACACCTTTCGGGCTCTCCCGGCACCAAAGATCGATGGCATTGAATGTGCCGGCCTGACGTGGGATGTTGGAGAGGGGTTGGCGATCTGGCTGGTGTACTGTCCGCCCAACGCACCAGCCGGCGCCTTACCATCACTATTGGAGGCAGTGGCGGGCTGGGCATTGGAGTTCCCGGGGCTTATGGTCCTGGGTGACTTCAATGTCCATGCCGATGACACGGCCTCCACTCAGGCGATGGACCTAGTGTCTTCCATGGCGACACTGGGACTCTCTCAATTTGTCACAACTCCCACACATCAGGCCGGGCACACATTAGACCTGATCTTTGCATCCGGGATTTTGGTGAACGATATTGCGGCTGAAGCGGTTCCATGGTCAGATCACCTAGCCCTTAAGGCCCGTATGGAGACGTCGCCCCAACCCTGTATGGGCGGAGAGCCTATTTTGGCTCGCCCCCGGGGCTTGATGGACCCGGAATGATTCCAAACAGCCCTGAGGGATCCCTGGCCCACTGGCAATTCCCTCGATGACCTGGTGGAAGTCTGGCAGGGCCAGCTATCCAGGGCCATCGATGAAATTGCACCTTGGCGCCCTCTGCGCCCTCGTAAGAGGCTGGCTCCATGGTATACCTTGGAGTTACGCCAGCTGAAACAAGGGCTCAGACGACTAGAGAGACGGTGGAGGCATACTCGGGACGAAGCGACGAGAACATCCTATAGAACGCTTATGAGGTCTTATGAGATGGCAGTCAAGGCTGCAAAGAAAGAATACTTTGCAGCCAAGATTGCATCTGCAAAATCGCGCCCAGCACAATTATTTAGGGTAATTGGAGATCTTATAGCATTGCCACAAGGCAAACCAAATATTAGAGAATTAGAGATAGGCTGTGAGGCATTTGCGAAATATTTTGCAGATAAAATCTCGTCGCTCCGCCAGGACCTGCCTATCACATTAGATACAGTAAGTGAATCTGAGGCTCCGCGCCTGTCTTCAGATTTGACACTGGACCACTTCGACCCGCTCAGCCTGGAAGAAGTTGATGGAATTCTCTCTGCTGCTCGCCCAACAACATGTGATCTGGACCCTTGCCCCTCTTGGCTGATTAAATCTTGCCAGAGGGAGCTTAGATGTCCTTTAAGGGACATCATAAATAGATCCCTCCTAGAGGGGCATTTTCCAACGCCTCTGAAAGAGGCCTTGGTCCGCCCCCTCTTGAAAAAATCTACAGCAGACCCGGCCGAATTGGCAAACTACCGACCGGTGTCTAATTTACCATTTTTAGGTAAAATTATCGAGAGGGCAGTGGCGTTGCAGCTACAGAGATTTCTAGATGACGCTTCTGTCTTAGACCCGTGCCAGTCTGGCTTCCGGCCGGGCCACGGGACGGAGACGGTCCTGGTCGCCTTGGTGGATGACCTCCAGCGGCAACTGGATCGAGGCGGTGCGGCAATACTGATGTTATTAGACCTGTTGGCTGCATTTGATACAGTCGACCACCAGCTGCTGATTCACCGCCTCGCCGACATAGGGGTAGAGGGGCTGGCCTTACAATGGCTTTCCTCCTTCCTCATGTTTTGTGCTTTGAGTTTACGTGAGAAAGGCAGACTATAAACAAACATATGTACATAAAACCATACTTTGCTTGCGTATATATTATCATATCTGAAAGTCATAGAAGTGTACATTTGTTGCTCTCTTGGGGTTGGGTTTTTCTAAGTATGGTGAGGGAATTGGGTTTTTTATTGTTGTATTTTACTGGAAATGGTCTTACTGTTTGTCTTGTTCTTATGCTATTTGATATTTTGACTTCTTGAACTACTTCAGATAGTCTTGAGTCTTCTACACTTACCTTTGGGACTCCAGGAATCATTTAGAGAGTTTCCTTTGCTGTTTTGGTGCTGAGATAATACAGTCATGTTCAATAAATGCAGTTTAAACCCAAAGAGTTATTGGAGTCTAAGAATTCAATGGTTTTAAAAAAAACAACCCTTTCTTATTCTCAGCTACCCAGATTTTAAGGCAGGTAGTGGATTTGTGGTTTAACTTATTCTTATTCTTGTGATGGGAGAGGGTGTGTGTATCCTAGTGGTTTTTATAGTCTTCTTCCCCTTGCAAGTGGTGTCTAGTATGGGAGCTAGAAAATATTGCTTGCCAAAATATTTCACTTTCAAGCATCAGCACTTGACCTGAAGGAGCTGGTGACAAAGTTTGCAAAGGAAAAGGCATGAAAGTGAGATTTTAATGTACCTGAAACAGAAATAATCAAGAGACGTAAATTGTAATATTACAGTCCACAGGATTATTCAAAATGATTTCTGATTTGTGTGCTAAAACTGTTTTATGTTTGAGAAAGAAAATGAAGGATTGTTGTATTACTCGTTCTCACAATTATTTTTAGAAGTAGCAATTTCAAGTTGGTTTATTTGGGTTTGTGTGTATGTGTGTGTGCGCACACGCGCAGCTGGAAGTTATATCAACCTCTGGTGACTGACCTCTACTGGGGGCCTGGAGGATATTCAGAGAGGGGGCTGAAGAGAGCCTGACCTCCTAACTGTATTATTTCAAGGAGATCTCCCATTCAAATACTTACCAGAGTTGACCCTGCTCAGCTTCCGAGACCTGACAAGATCAAACTTGCCTGGGCTATCCAGGTCAGGAAGCATTTTCACTTTCCACATAATTTATGTTTTTGAAAACTGGCCATCAGTGTGGGGGGGGGGGGGAGAGGGCAGAGGAATTAACCTTGCCTAGGTTGCCAGATAGTATAGGGCTGGCCCTGCTTCCAGGGTCATCTAGTCCAACTCCTGCACAATGCAGAAAACTCATAAATACCTTTCCCTAACACACACACAGTGGCTGCTGCTCCATGCCCAGAAGATTGCAAAATACACACACACCCCAACCTTTCAGGATCCCTGGCCAAACTGGCCTGGAGAAAATTGCTTCCCAAAGTGGTGACCAGTATTTCCCTGGGTGTGTAAGAAGGGGCCATGAGAACTAAGAACTGTTGCAACCCTTCCTGCCCTCTTTCTCATGATCTGCCAGAGTTCACAGAATCAGCATTGCTGCCAGATGGCCATCTAGCCTCAGTTTTAAAATCTACAAAGAAGGAGAACCCACCACCTCCTGAGGAAGCCTGTTCCACTGAGGAAATGCTCTAACTGTCAAGAAATTCTTCTTAATGTTTAGCAAAAACTCTTTTGATTTAATTTCAACCCGTTGATTCTGCTCCAAACCTCTGGGGCAACAGAAAACAATTGCACACCATCCTCCATATGACAGCCCTCCAAGCTAAACATACCCAGCTCCCTCAACCTTACCTCATAGGACTCAGTCTCTCTCTACTTGTGTGTGGCTATCAGCCTCTTGCATTTTGGCACAGAAGGTCCCTTTTGTCTCTTTATCCATTTTATTTGCTTGCCACAGAAGAACATTGTCCTTAGGATTCAATGAGAAAACAGAACTCAGGAGCCTCCAGAGTTGCTCCTATTTCTGCAGGCCTCTGGATTCCCCCCACTCCAGGTTGTGCTGCTGTATACTCAGTTACATTTATTATCATTAGATTCAACATAAATATCTGCCTATCACTGCCTTTCAGGTTTCACATTGCTAGCCTCTCCTAGTCAGTTGGCTGTTTCCACTTTCTAGCTTCAGCACCCTTGCCTTGGCATCAATGCACTCTTCATCATTACAGCACTATAGAACCTGTTCTCCCCTGACTTGAGTTCTTGTCTCTGTTTCTCTAGGAAGCCTGGACAAAGTCTGCAGTTTTGTCAGCTAGCTGATTTTTTCCCCCATGTTTACTGAGTGAAAGAGGGTGTTCCTGAATCTAATTTGAGGTCTTGCCCCCGTTTCTTTTCTTTTCTTTTTTTTGCTGGAAGGATGCTATTGTAACCTCTGTCCTGGTTATTTTTGAAAACACAGAAGAGAAAAGGTCCATAAATACCAACTGTAGGAGCACAAGGATGCAGAGACAGGCCTGGTGGCAACCAGAATATTGCCTCATGCCACCAACATAAGACCACCAGAGAAGTACAAAACAACCAAACAGAGGTCAGAGCAAAACAAAATAAAGAAACAAGCATGAATCTGTACAAAAACATTTGGGGAAGGTTTGGAATTGGTCTGGAAACATTTTAGAATGCACATTTGGCTTGTTTGTTTTTCTAAATCAGTTTGCTCTCCCTTAATTCACTTTCAGATACAAAGTTCTTTAGGGAGTTGTCTCAGAATCAATATTTTACATCTTGTACACATGGTGAGCAGTTTTTCCAAATTCTCCACTGCCTTTCAGTATAGTTAACAGACACTAGCATATTCATTTTAAATAAACTTGTAGAAAGCAAGTATGTTGTTCTTTGTTCCATGGTGCAAGACCTCAAGCAGAATCAGCAGTATCTTATTTCTTTTTTCCTATACAACTGTAAGTACTTCTCTCAATTTAGGAACTTTTGCACTATCTGGCTGGCTCATGAAGCAAATTCCCCACATACGCAAGCAGTGTTGAGCTCTATTTGGCCATGTACATGTGGACATGATCACATGAGGAACAGACATTTGTGAGGATTAATACATTTCCATTTATTGACAGGTGCATCTGTACAGCTCGTAGGCTTTCAGACAATATAGTTATATAAAAGAGAGCCAGTTTTGTGTAGTAATTAAGAGCACAGACTCTAATTTGAGAGGATCAGGTTTGATTCCCCACTCCTTCACATGCAGCTGATGGGTGACCTTGGTCAGTCACCATTCTCTCAGAGCTTTTTTCTCAAGACCAGTAGATTAACAACAAAAAATTGTGAGGAACCATGAGAAAGAAAGAAAGAAAGAAAGAAAGAAAGAAAGAAAGAAAGAAAGAAAGAAAGAAAGAAAGAAAGAAAGAAAGAAAGAAAGAACTCTTCTCAAATGCAATAGAAGGCTAGGATTTCAGAGTAAAGTAAAGAGGATGCATCTGTTAGCCATTTATGTGATCACAGCAGCACACACATCTCTGCTACCTTTGCTGTGTTGCTCAATTCAACTTTTCTTTTCACATGTCCCAAGTCACAGTGCAAGACAAATAAAATTTAAATGAGCATGTGAAAGCATCACAGACTAGGCACTGCTCAAAATTGTAGGGGGTGGGAGGAGGCAATGTTTGTGTCCCACTTTTTGCTTCTAAAGTGTGCTTGTTTTCACCAGCACAACAAGCTGCTAGCTGCTATGGTACCCCTTATGTCTGCAAACTCTTTACAACCCCTCCTTTGAGGTTATATGTGCTGTGGGGGAACATAGTAGCTCTTTTCACGTATCCTAAACACATACACAATAATCATCCAAGGTGATGAGCGGGATCAAGACAACAAATGCCTCAGCAACATTTGTGAATTAATTGTAGGATGCATTTGGCACATGGGTCTCTCTTCACACAACTGGGAAACATTTTAAAAAGCCAGGATTCTTGAAGGCATGAGAAGAGCTGCATTGGTTGCATGCATGCCTTCCAATGAACATTAGGAGACTGGGGCATAGCTTTCACCTGCTATCCTGACTCCCTAGGCCATCCTCATTTATTGTATAGGCCAGGGGTGGCCAATGGTAGCTCTTCAGATGTTTTTTGGCCACCTCTGGTATAGACTAAGGACATGTGACAAGGATTACAGAACCCAATTAATTCAAAATTTTCAAAAGGAGTCCTGCTCTGTACCTGTTTTTTCTTCCAGTACTGATTACGTCAACTCAGTTAAGCTGTTAGAAGGCTGAGTTTATGAGGGGGCTATCATGGTCAATTGCCAGGCTTATAGGCTCTCCGCCTTTTCCTCCCCTCCTCCCCTCATGTCTCGGCTTGACTTTGCAAACGAAGATTTAAGAAAGGTGCAGTAGTCCACGTCTGCTGCAGGCTTACTGGTGGCTGACAAGACCAATGCGGGACAGGCATGTCCGGCCACAGTGGCTGCAGGGAAAAGTCTGATTTGGGGTTGGTGCTGTAGCAGTACGATTCTTCCTCAATCTCCTTTTGTCCTCAAGACCAGCTATGCGTGCATTCTCAAAGGAAGAAACAGCCTGGTGGATGGTGCGCCTCCATTCTTTGCAATCTGAGGCTAGGTCAGACCACTGGTGATGGTTAATGCAACAGGTACCAAGGATTTCTTCAAGGAGTCCTTGTACCTCTTCTTTGGTGCCCCTCTATTTCGATGGCAGGTGGAAAGTTCGCCATACAGGGCAATCTTGGGAAGGCAGTGGTTTTCCATCCTGGAAATATGCCCTGCCCAGCGCAGCTGCGTCTTCAACAGCAATGCCTCGATGGTTGTAACCTCCGCCCGCTTGAGGACTTCAGTGTTGGTCACAAAGTCACTCCAGGGGATGTTGAGGATGGTGCGAAGGCAGCGCGGATGAAAGCGCTCAAGGAGTCGCAGGTGATGACGGTATAAAACCCACGATTCGGAGTCGTAGATGAGGGCTGTCATCACAGCCACTTTGTAAACATTGATCTTTGTGCCTTTTTCAGATGCTTGTTGCTCCACACCCTTTTATGCAGTCGGCCGAATGCACGGTTTGCCTTTGCCAGTCTATTGTCAATCTCCTTGTCAATCTTGGCGTCTGAGGAGATGATGCACCCCAGGTAGCTGAACTGCTGGACTGTCTTCAAAACTGATTCACCCACAGTGATGCAAGGAGGGTGATAATCTTCCTGGGGTGCAGGCTGGTGGAGAACTTGTCTTCTTCAGGCTAACTTCTAGGCCGAATAGCTTGGCAGCCTCTGCAAAGCAGGACGTCATATGCTGCAGAGCTGATACTGAGTGGGTGACAAGTGCAGCAGCATCAGCAAACAGTAGCTCTCAGATAAGTTTTTCCATTGTCTTGGAGTGGGCCTTTAGTTGCCTCAGGTTGAACAGGCTGCCATTGGTGCGATAGCGGATGTAGACACCATCGTCATCATCTGAATCTACTGTGGCTCTTTGAAGCATCATGCTAAAGAAGATCGTAAAGAGAGCTGGCTTGAGAACGCAGCCTTGCTTTACACCTGTGCCTATTGGGAAGGGCTCCGAGAGATCGTTGCAGTGTCTAACTCGGCCTTGCTGGTCTTCATGTAGCTGGATGACCATACTGAGGAACCTTGGGGGACATCCTAGACATTCCAAGATTTGCCACAGGCCGTTCCTGCTAACGGTATCAAAAGCTTTGGTAAGGTCGACAAAAGTCACATATAGACCCTTGTTGTGTTCCCTGCATTTCTCTTGGAGCTGCCTGAGAACAAATACCATATCGGTGGTGCTCCTGTTAGCTCTGAAGCCACACTGGCTCTCTGGGAGGAGTTCTTCTGCAATGGTGGGCACTAGTCTGTTCAGGAGTATTCTAGCAAGGATTTTGCCTGCGATGGAGAGCAGGGTTATCCCCCAGTAGTTGGAGCAATCTGACTTTTCCCCTTTGTTCTTATGTAAAGTAATGATGATTGCATCGCGAAAGTACTGTGGTAGTTTGCCTTGTTCCCAGCAGGTGACATGTACTTTGTGAAGTGTGCTATGTAGTACTATATCCCCATGCTTCCAGATCTCTGGTGGGATTCCATCAACTCCCGCTGCCTTGCCACTTTTCAGTTGCTTGATGGCTTTAACAGTCTCTTCTAGGGTGGGGATCTCATCCAACTCTGTTTTCACTGGTTGATGTGGGGTGAGGTGGATTGCTGAATCTTGAACTACGTGATTGGCACTGAAGAGAACCTGAAAATACTCTGACCACCGGTTCAGTATGGATGCCTTGTCTGTGAGGAGCACTTGGGTGTCTGCACTACGCAAGGGACTCTGAGCCTGATATGATGGACCATATACTGGCTTCAGGGCTTCATAGAACCCTCTTAAATCACCAGTGTCTGCACACAGCTGGGTTCTCTCTGCAAGTTTGGTCCACCACTTGTTCTGAATGTCTCAAAGCTTGCGCTGGAGGTTGCTACATACAGCGCGAAAGGTTGCTTTTTTCCCGGGACAGGAGGGCTGAGCAAGATGTGCTTGGTAGGCAGATCTCTTTTTCGCCAGTAATTCTTGGATCTCTTGATTGTTCTCGTCAAACCAGTCCTTGTTCTTCCTTGTGGAGAACCCGAGGACTTCTTCAGAGGTCAACAGGATGGTAGTTTTTAGGTGTTCCCAGAGTGCTTCTGGAGAAGGATCTGTGAGGCAACTGGGGTCCTCAATTCTTGTCTGGAGTTTTGCCTGGAAGGCAGCTTTAACTTCGGCTGACTGAAGGCTGCCAACCTGAAACTTCCTCCGGCGATACCGCCTCTCCTGGGTGTAGATTTAAAGTGAAGACGGAGATTGCAGCGTACAAGATGATGATTCGTATGACATTCTGCATTGGGCATTACTCGGGTGTGTAAGACATCTTGAAGGTCTCTCTGGCGCACCAGAATGTAGTCAATAAGGTGCCAATGCTTGGACCGTGGGTGCATCCAGGTTGTCTTCAGACTGTTCTTCTGCTGGAAGATAGTGTTGGTGATGGTGAGCTGATGCTCCGTGCAGAATTCTAGCAGGAGGCGCCCATTATCATTACAGTTGCCAATGCCATGTTTGCCAAGTACTCCTTTCCAGGCTTCCAAGTCTTTACCTACTCTGGCATTGAAGTCGCCAAGGATGATCACCTTGCCCTCTGTAGGGGTCTTCCGTATGAGGTAGCATAGATCAGCATAGAACTTGTTCTTTTCTGCAGAATCTGCTTGAAGGGTTGGGGCATACACACTGAAGAGTGTTGCATGCTGCTTTTTTTGAAGTGGGAGGCGCATAGACATGATACGATCTGAGTGACCTGTTGGCAGGTTTTCGAGTTTAGAGGCAATGGAATTCCTGACCATGAAGCCAATGCCAGAAAGGCGGCTCTCAGCCTTTGACTTACCCGACCAGTAGAGGGTATAGCCAGCACCGTGTTCTTGAAGACTACCTTCCTCAGGGAAACGGACCTCACTGAGAGCTGCTATGTCGATATTCAACCTGAGAAGTTCGTGGGCAACTAGAGCAGACCGTCGTTCAGGGCAACCACTGTGTACTGTGTCAAGCGTGGTTCTGATGTTCCAACATGCAAGCTTTAGTCTTTGCACACTTTGTGAGGCAGGTGCATGCCTTTTCTTTGTTGTTATTTTTCGACCGCAAGTAAGGATGCCCGTTGACCGTGGCTAGCCAACTGGGGGGGGGGGAGGAGACAAGCTTTATTTAGACCACCTTTTCTAGGCCCCTCTCCATACGGAGCAAGCAGTGCTGTCCCTAAATAAGGCTGCTTGGTCGTTCAGGGTGCTGCTGAAAAATGCTTCCGTCTCCGGGTCAGCATCAGACGACCAATACCCTGAACCGCCTACATACAGGATCGGGACTGCGGCTTCCAGTGGCATCTTCCACCTGCCGTTTCGCCCCTTGCCCATCGCTGCAGGACTTGGTATGTTGTGGGTTGTGGATGTGGATACCCTTCAGGCCTGTGCAGAGGAACGCCGGCAGCAAGTCCTCCAGGTGGTAGATGTTACATTAACGAGCTCTGTCTGCCCGGGCTTGATGATAGAGTTTTCCTTCTCTTGGCTGGCGAGGTGAGCCCAGCCTGCCCATCCGGTTATACCGCCGCACATATGGTTGCACCATGACATGGCAAACTCTGTGAAAACGGGGGGGATGAGTGAGAAGGTGTTGCCATGGATGCAGTAATGTAGGAGAGGTTATTGCAGTGACCATCTGCCAGGCATAGCCAGACAGTGACCATGCAGCGTGCACTACACCGGGAAAGGAGAGGTGATGTATTGCACATGCACCTTCCCTGGGGGGGGGGCAGGACACCTGGAGGGAGCCCACCCCCCCACCCCCACTCCTTATGTAATGAACTTGTTAAAGACAGAAATACTTATCAAAATGGTAAAACTGAAGACAGAATTCAGAAGACAGACATCTTCAATCTAACTCTAATTAGATGCAACATGCAAAGGCTTTCACTAAGTAAGGCCTGTTTCTTCTCCAGAACTAGAACTAGACCTATAACTAAGTACTACTCATTCCTAGTTAAGAGTCCCAGTAACTGAGATAAGAACAACTTTTAATTAGTGAAGGCATCCACATACGGGCATTGTCACATGACTAGGGATGCCAAACCTCTGGTCCAGGAGGGAGTTCCCCTGCCCGGGAGGTTCTCAACATACCCCAACGTCGCCAGCACGATGACATCACCCGGAAGTGATGTCATCAGGCCGATGACATCCCACGGTGGCCACTCTAGACATTTCTGGGAAAACTCTATGGTTTTCCCAGATACTCTAGCCATTTGGGAGGGAAAACTCTATGGTACAATAGGTACCATAGGGTTTTTCCTTCCCAAATTGCGAAAAGAGTACCCCTCCCAAATTGCACATGAAAAGGGTCCCCCACCGGGGGCTGAAAGGTACTTGGCAACCCTAGACATGACCCCTTATGAGAGAGGCAAAAGATGTGGGCTTCCGGGTTTGGGTCATGGAGGATTGAGCTGTTTCTCAGTGGAGGAGCAGACCAGAGCCTCTGTTCTGGGCAGAGAAGGTGATCCTAATGCCTGCTGCCTACTTTTCCCAGGCAGGGAGAAGGCTAAGACATGCATATTAAATTCTGAGGGGATTTTCTTTGGCTGACGAGGAATCCCAGTGGGGTTCCTTTTTGGCTTTGAAGAGTCCCCAGAGAAGGATTGCATTCCAACGTCTACAGAGGACTTCTGGGGTTGTTAAATTGACTTAAATTCACCAGGATTCAAAGCTTCTTTGGAACTAATTAACATTTATCTTTGAAGAGAACTGTGTTCAAAAGGATAGCGACTTTAAAGGTAAAAGATCTCTATCTATCACTACGGGATTAAAATAAGACTTATTTGTAATAAAGACAAAAGTCTGGATCCAACTACGTTATTTTAAAGTAAAGAAGATAAAGGAGGGGTAAATTTGGGACTAATGAAATTTAAGAAACAAGGTTAAAAGAGGAAAAACAACTTTTGTTTTGAATACCTGTGGTCAGGCCAGACAACCCCCTCCAAAACAGATCTGCTGACTTGTTGGATGTCACAGGAAATGGTGTCATAGAAGTAACGCAAGACTTCTCAACCATCAAAAATGAGACTTTGTGGCAAAAAAGGAAGGAAGTAGCCATTAAGAGAAGGGAAAACTGCAAGCCTCCTAGCCCTCTCTAGGACCATAAATCATAGAGAAGTACCAGCAGCCATTAAAAGGTCAAAAGTTTAAAAAAAATTAAAAGAAAACGGGACTTTAAAAAACAGTGGAGCCGACAGATAGCATTATTAAAAGGTAAAATCTATTGGATTATATGCTTTGGACTAATTTTGGAGCACTCTAGGAGAAAAAGGAAAAATTTTTTAAAGGGGCAGAAAAGCCGCAGACGTCATTTTGAAGAAAATAAAACTTTAAAAAATTAATATCTCAACTTAGGAGCATCTGGGAACGGCTATTTTGGGCTCACCTAAAAGGCAAGCCTTAATTTATAAGACTGTGCAATTAAAAACCGATTTGGTGAGGTCAACTTCAGAGCCTATTTTAGCAATGGGCAGGCAGTGATGTCTGTGCATAAATCAGGAGCAAATCAGATTCGCACGAGGGCTAGGTCACTTGAAGAAGCAAAAATGTCTAAGTGGCAGGAGGCAATAGAAGCCATGGAGGCAAGACTGGCAAAAGTAATAAAAGATTCAATAACAGAGAGTAAGAAGGAATTTTAAAAAGACATTGAATCCAGTTCAGAGGCGGTTAAAAAAGAAATTAAAAAAGAAATTGAGGAACTCAGGAAAGAATCCCAAGCAGCATTAAAGAAAGTGCAGGTGGTAGAAGAAAAGGTGAAAGAGCAAGACTTAAGAATTGACACAGTTGATTCCACTATAAAAAAAATGCAGGAGAAAGCAGTGCTACAAGATTGTAAACTAATGGAAAATCAGATACGTTTGAGAGGGATACCTGAATCTGTTGAGACTGATCTAAGGACATATATAATAAGAATCATTGCTGAGTTTTGGGGGGATGACCCTGACAAAACCAGTTATTTTTATGACTATATTTATAGTGTTAACTCAGACTATGCCAGAAAAAACAAATTACCAAGAGACGTGGTAGTAAGATTTGTGACAAGAAGATATGGTGGGAAAGATTCTAAGTAAACAATTTGAAAATACATTGGAGATGGATGGCGGCAGCATAAGAATTATGAAAGAATTGCTAAGGAAAGTTATAAATGACAGGAGACTGTACAAAAAATTGACTGAAAAGCTGAGAGAAAATCAAATGAGATATAGATGGATACTTCCAGAGGATCTAAGTTTTAAACACAAAGGTAAGAGAGTTACAATCACAAGCACTCAAGAAACGACGAAGTTTTTGGACGAACATAAGGAATTTGGGGGTACAGATTAAAAATAAAAAATCATGATGGATTACAAATTAATATCTTGGAATGTAAATGGACTAAATTCACCACAAAAAAGAAGGGCAACTTTTCATTGGATTGGGAAACAAAAATATAATATAATTTGCCTACAAGAAGTACATATTTAACAAACGGATTACAAATTTTTATGGAACAAACAGCTTGGTGTGGAATTTTGCTCACTGGCCAAGGAGGGAAAAAAGGGGTGTTGTTTTTTACGTTGAACAAGAATTAGACCCAAAATTGACTTTTAAGGACGATGATGGGAGATATATTGCGGTGGAAGTGATGCTGAACCATAAAAAGAACTTTGTTACTGGGATTGTATGCCCCCAAATGGAGCAAAAGACTCTTTCTTTAAAGACATTATGCAACAATAAATATCAAGTGACGTCTGAGCAAATTATGATAATGGGAGATTTTAATGTAACAGTTAAAAATATTTTGGACAGATCTGGGGGGAAAAAAATAATGAAGGAAAACTACCAAAGTCATTTTTTGATTTAGCAAAATAAAAAGGTCTGGAAGATATATGGAGGGAATTTAACCCTAAAGAACGTGATTATACTTTCTTTTCAGCAAGGCATAATTTCTCAAGAATTGATATGCTATGGATTACAAAAGATCTTATAACTTATAATGAAAAAAATAGAGATTCTTCCTAAAATAGGGGCAGACCACAATCCATTAATGTGGTCTGCAAAACTCGTGAAAAAGACCCTAAGATGGCGGATAAATGAAGATTTACTACAGAAAAAGGAAGTAGTGGTGTCTCTGGAAAAGGAGACTAAATCTTTCTTCCAAATAAATGAAAAAGAGGACATTAAATTTCAAACTATGTGGGATGCATATAAAGTGGTAATGAGGGGCATCCTAATTACACTGAACAATAAAGATGAAAGAGCCAAAGACAAACAAATGATAGACATTCAGAAAGAGATTGGAAAAAAGGATAAGGAGTTTAAAAAGAGACCCAGGAAAAAGAAACTTATAAGGGAAATTACAATATTACAAAGTCAGTTGAGACACTTGTTAACGAAGAAGTGTAATGGAATTTTAAAAGACTCCAACAGAAATCTTTTGAAGGAGCAAATAAGCCTGAAAAATACTTGGCTTGGCAAATGAAAAAAAAAAGGGAGAATAAAGTTATTAACAAAATTGTATCGGGAGGCAAGGACATTGTTGATCAGGAAGGAATCAAAAGGGAATTTTATAAATATTATGCCAAGTTGTTTAAATGTCAAAAGGTGGATAAGGGAAAAATTGACGTATATTTACAGAAAATTAAAGTAAACTCCTTAATAGGAAATATGGAGAAGGTATTAAATGAACCAATTGGAAAAAAAGAAATGAAATTAGGGAAGGCACCCGGTCCAGATGGTTTTACAGCAAAATTTTACAAAGTCCTCACAGAGGCGCTACTACCAAAACTTCAGAAATTGATGGGGAAATACCTAAAACTTGGAAAGAAGCAGTAATTTCATTGATACCGATATGTTCGATTTCTGTGATTGTAAGCCGCCCTGAGCCACTTGTTGGGAAGGGCGGGATAGAAGTCATTAAATAAATAAATAAATAAATAAATAAATAAATAAATAAGACAGAGATGCCACGAACGTAAAAAACTACAGACCAATTTCATTACTTAACAATTACTATAAAATATATGCTAGAATTTTAGCAGAACGCCTTAAACAGCATTTGAATAATTTTATTAAAGAAGAGCAAGCAGGACTTCTCCGCAGGAGGCAAATTAGAGATAATATCAGAACAGTTATAGACATTATTGAATATTATGAGAAACATCCTGAAAAAGAAGTCGCATTATTTTTTTGCAGACGCAGAGAAAGCATTTGATAATGTGCATTGGGATTTCATGTTTGCAGTGATGGAGAAACTGAGACTGGGAGAAGATTTTATAAGAATGGTGAAGGCAATATATACTGAACAACAAGCAAGACTCGGTATAAATGCAGATCTGACGGAAAAAATGATAATTAGTAAAGGAACAAGACAAGGTTGCCCTCTATCTCCATTGATATTTATAATGACTGTAGAGGTTTTGCTCATGCAAATTCAAGAAGATAAAGAGATAGAGGGACTGAAATTGAGAGATTTTTCTTATAAATACAGAGCGTTTGCAGATGATGTAATGTTTATAAATGAAAACCCCACTCATGTAACACCATTGTTGCTTTGTAAGATACCAGAATATGGAGAACTGGCAGGCTTTTATATAAACAAAGAAAAATTGAAAATTTTGTGCAAAAATATGTCAAAGAGCAAACAGAAAGAACTACAAAGCTTAACAGAGTGTGACGTTGCCTCCAAAGTAAAATATTTAGGTGTGGAAATCACAACAAAAAATATTGACTTGTATAAAAATAATTATGAGAAGCTTTGGAATAAGATTGATGAAGATCTGATAAAAGTTGAACTTGTCTATACTGGGCAGAATTTCTGCAATTAAAATGAATGTTTTACCAAGAATTATGTTCCTGTTTCAAACAATTCCAATAGTGAAGGACAATAAACAATTTAATAAATGGCAAAAGAAAATTTCAGAATTTGTATGGGCCGGAAAAAAACCAAGAATTAAAATGAAAATTTTGACTGATGCAAAAGAAAGGGGAGGTTTCTAATTGCCTGATTTAAAGTTGTACCATGATGTCTGGTGTGGATCAAGGAATGGATGACGTAACTAAACAGAAAATTACTAGTACTAGAAGGTCATGGAAATGTTTTTGGTTGGCATGCTTATATGTGTTATGGGAAAAGTAAGATGGATGGTTTTTTCTTACATCACTATATTAGAAGCAATTTGTTAAATACCTGGTTAAAATACAAAAGATATGGGGATGAGAGGAAACCGCTCTGGATTGTGCCAACAGAAGTAATAAAGTTATATTCAGATATTAATGAAGAGAAGTGGTTATCATATAAACAATTGTTAAAAATACATGGAGGAAAGATGGAATTAAAATCAGCGGAAGAACTAAAATATAAATTTAACTGGTTTCAATTGCAACAAATTAAGAGTTTGCTTGAACAGGACATTTAAAATGATAGAATAAGACAAGAACAAACAGAATTGGAGAGAATGCTGTTTGGCGATAACGAAAAATTGATTTCAAGAATTTATAAATTATTATCGAAATGGTCTACGAAAGATGAAGTAGTTAAATCTCAAATGATAAAATGGGTGCTAAATATGAATAAAGAAATACAGATGGAGTCATGGGAGTACTTATAGAAGAACTCTATGAAGATATCGATATGTTACAATATTAAAGAAAACTATTTCAAAATGCTATATAGGTGGTATATGACACTTAAGAAATTGGCAAAAATGAACAATCAGGTGTCGGGTAGATGCTGGAAATGTAAAAAACATGAAGGATCTTTCTATCATATGTGGTGGACTTGTGAAAAGGCAAAGCAATTTCGGCAAATGATTCAGCAAGAGATTTCAAAAATTTTGGGTTATAACATTAAGAAGGCACCAGACATCTTTTTGTTGGGATTACAAATGGAAAAATTTCCAAAACAAGATAGAACGATAATTTGGTACATGCTTTCAGCTGCACGGACATTATATGTGCAGATGTGGAAGCAAGATAAAATACCAGAAAAGTGGGACTGGACTTTAAAAGTTATGCATTGGAGTGAAATGGACAAGCTTACAAGAATCTTAAAAGAATATGATCTAGAGAAGTTTAAAAATGAGTGGGGAAAATTTCAAAAATATGTTGAAAAACAATGGAAGGTAAAAGGATACTTGGCAATTTTTGACAATTGTTGAACTTTAGAGGAATAACGAACTACAGTCAAAATGCGATATTATGTGAACATATTTTTTTCATTTTTTTAATGATAAGGACTAAAGGATTATAATGAAGATGGATTATAACTATAACATATGGTTTCGTCTTTTCTTTTTCTCTTCTGGTTTTAAGATTTTTTTTAATGAAGATTCTTAAATTGATAAAATTATCTTTTAGTTTTAGCAATTTAATTAAAATACACCATCGGGAGTCATGAAAAGGGGGGGAGGGAGGAGAAAAATGTAATGTATTTCTATTAACTTTTTAATAATAGATGATGAGTATTATTACAATATATTGCAGAATAATAAAATTGGTTTAAACATCGAGAGAGGCAAAAGATGTGTTCTGGATTACTCTAATCGTCCAGCTTCAGCATGTCATGGATATAGACATATCTCAGACCTCTATATAGACATATCCTCAGATATCAACTTAGCTTTCCTATAACAGATCATTTAACTCTTGGCCAGAGGTACACCTCACTAACACTATACCTAGAACAGATATAGTGCACATCAATACTATTATAGAATCTCTGCTTTCTTTTTTAGTTTTCTATTGAAACACAGCTATTGCCTTCTTAACATTGACTAAATCAAAAAAGCTTTGTGCCATCCATGATCATTACATAGATAATTAAAGAAGTTCATGTGTCCCTAAAAGTTTCTTACAAGTAGGTCTCAGGCAAAGAACTTTGAGGGGGGGGGAGTTTTCAATCAATGCAACTTCCTCTATTTATAGGATTTTAATATCATCTCCTAATAACAGTCAAGTCCAACAACTTTCTCTCTATATTTCTGGCCATTTTGGCTTAGTGGTTAAGAGTAGCAGACTCTAATCTGGAGAACTGGATTTGATTCCCCACTCCTTCACATGCAGCCAGCTGGGTGATCTTAGGTCAGTCACAGTTCTCTCAGAGCTCTCTCAGCCCCACCTATCTCACAGAGTGTCTGTTGTGAGGAGAGGAAGGGAGAGGACAGGCAAGGGGGCAGTTTAGCATGGTGGAGTTTACTTCCTGCTAAGGAAACCTGCTAAGAGGATGGAGCTGCGCCAAGAAATGGAAAATCTGCTCATGTGTTGTTTTGACTGAGCAGCTGACATGTTCCAGGTCAGGGCTTGCAAGCAAACATTTGTGGGCAACTTCATATTATCTTTTTAAAAGGTAAAGGTAATACCCTATGCAAGCACTAGTCATTTCTGACTCTGGGGTGGCATCGTATCACGACATTTTCACGGCAGACTTTTTTTACAGGGTGGTTTGCCATTGCCTTCCCCAGTCATTTACATTTCCCCCCTCAGAAGGATGAAACGCTGAGTCAACCTTGAGCCGGATACCTGAACCCAGCTTCCGCCGGGATCAAACTCAGGTCATGAGCAGAGCTTGGACTGCAGTACTGCAGCTTTACCACTCTGCGCCATGGGGCTCCCATATTATCTTTACTTGTGGATAAATGTGTTCTACTTACAACACTGGAGGTTTGGATTGTTTAAAACTGTTACCTTCATTTTTCTCTTTTAACATAGAACATTTTCCAGCCTTACCCAACAACACTTTAGAAATGCAAATGACATCACTGACCACAGACAATGAAATGGTCAGCACACAACTACTGATAGTCAGTTTCTCTTGGACCCAACAACATTTTAGAAATGTGGTCAGTTCACACCTCCATCTAGAAGCTGACAGCTAGCAGGGAAATGAAAACAACTTTTATCTACAAAAGGGATTTTTTCTTTTTCTACCAGAGCAGACACAGCACAATCGTGAGGGGTGGGGATAAGGAGCATTGCATCCAAATGCAGCCTCATGGCTATGAGGCTGGCCTACGGTATCATGACTCAGGACCAATGGACCAGGAAATTTTGGCTCAGGTACCTAACAAAACATAATATAAATAGTATGTTTCAGTTAATAACATCACCAAATGGAAACTATACATGAATAATTTTTAACACTGTTTTGTATCCTAAGTAACTGAGACAGAGTGCCTTAGAAACATGAAACCAGGTAAGAAAGAATCATATTATTTTAGTATATTTTTATATTTTAGAATTTTAACTAGTTATTTGGACAGTATTGCAAGAGAAATTCAGAAGATGGGCAAATGAATTTAATTTAATGAACCATTCAGTGTTTGCTCTTAGCTGAATTAGTGTGAGCTAGATTTTTAGCCTCCTGCTCACACATTTTTGTCTTAGCTCAGGAAAAATGGCCCCAGAGGAATGAATCTATGATCACAACTTTAATGCCAGTAGCTCACAAAGTAGCATTTTTGCTCACAAGACTCCACAGCTTAGAGGGAGGATTAATTGCTACATATATGCACAGAGACACAGGTAGGGTGACCATAATGTCTGAAGGCCAGCCAGGGACACCTTGGGGGGGTGGAAGGTAGGGGTGCGCGCGTGCTCCGCCAGAAACGGGAAGTGACGTCACTTCTGGTGACGTCACTTCCGGTGACGTCATGCCACCGCCGGAAACAGGAAGTGACACCACTTCCTGTGACATCATTTCCCCGCGTCACCTGCCGGAAACGGGAAGTGACATCACTTCCTGTGACATCACTTCCCCCAAATGACATTATTTCCCCCAAATGCCACTGCCGGAAACAGGAAGTGACTTCACAGCACTTCCTGTGACGTCCCCAAAAATCCCCCAAATATCACCGCCGGAAACAATTTTTTTCTCAAATCCTTTATATACTTCATCAGTATATGGGATAAGGCACTTTCTCAACTGTGCTGCATAATGCAGCCTATTTATTTTGTCCTGTTTGCTCTGTTGGCTCTATCTGCACCACCTTCATCACTTTCGGTGTGTGGATCCCCCAGCGGGGTGGTCTCGCGACTCCCTCCGCCGACTGTTTCTGATAGCCCTGCGCCCCCTCTTTCATTTGATATGTGTCCCGTGCGGGTGCCACCCTCCCGCCAGGAGATGCCGCAAAATGAGCCCCCTTGAGGCTTATGGCGGCAGGGCTCGGGGGAAGCGAGCTAGACTGCTGTTCTTTTGAGGGGTTATAGAGTGTTTCGAGCCCGTCCCTGTGGCATCAGTCCCATCATTGTGGGACCCAGGGGGCCGGCGCAGCAGCACACCGAAGCAGCCTGTCACAGGTCGAGATGCAGGACAGGAACCCGGAAGTGACCAACAGGCTGCTTCAGCGTGTCGCTGCGCCGGCCCCCTGGGCCCCACAACGATGGGACCTATGCCACAGGGACGGGCTCGAAACACTCTATGACCCCTCAAAAGAACAGCAGTCTAGCTCGCTTCCCCCGAGCCCTGCCGCCATAAGCCTCAAGGGGGCTCATTTTGCGGCATCTCCCGGCGGGAGGGTGGCATCCGCACGGGACACATATCAAATGAAAGAGGGGGCGCAGGGCTATCAGAAACAGCCGGCGGAGGGAGTCGCGAGACCACCCCACTGGGGGATCCACACCCCGAAAGTGATGAAGGTGGCGCAGATAGAGCCAACAGAGCAAACAGGACAAAATAAATAGGCTGCATTATGCAGCACAGTTGAGAAAGTGCCTTATCCCATATACTGATGAAGTAAATACAGGATCTGAGAACAAAATTGCACCAGAAGACACAAACACAAAGCTCCCTTACACTGAATCAGTGCTTGGGTCCACCAAAGTCAGTATTGTCTACTCCAGTCACAAACACAAAGCTCCCTTACACTGAATCAGTGCTTGGGTCCACCAAAGTCAGTATTGTCCACTCCAGTCACAAACACAAAGCTCCCTTACACTGAATCAGTGCTTGGGTCCACCAAAGTCAGTATTGTCCACTCCAGTCACAAACACAAAGCTCCCTTACACTGAATCAGTGCTTGGGTCCACCAAAGTCAGTATTGTCCACTCCAGTCACAAACACAAAGCTCCCTTACACTGAATCAGTGCTTGGGTCCACCAAAGTCAGTATTGTCTACTCCAGTCACAAACACAAAGCTCCCTTACACTGAATCAGTGCTTGGGTCCACCAAAGTCAGTATTGTCCACTCCAGTCACAAACACAAAGCTCCCTTACACTGAATCAGTGCTTGGGTCCACCAAAGTCAGTATTGTCACATAAGAACATAAGAGAAGTCCTGTTGGATCAGGCCAGTGGCTCATCCAGTCCAACACACTGTGTCACATAAGAACATAAGAGAAGCCCTGTTGGATCAGGCCAGTGGCCCATCCAGTCCAACACACTGTGTCACATAAGAACATAAGAGAAGCCCTGTTGGATCAGGCCAGTGGCCCATCCAGTCCAACACACTGTGTCACATAAGAACATAAGAGAAGCCCTGTTGGATCAGGCCAGTGGCCCATTCAGTCAGGAAGGGAGGAGGGAGGGAGGGAAGGAAGGAAGAAAGGAAGGAAGGGAGGAGGGAGGGAGGGAAGGGAGGGAGGGAGGGAGGAAGGAAGGAAGGGAGGGAGGGAGGGAGGGAAGGAAGGAAGGAAGGAAGGAAGGAAGGAAGGAAGGAAGGAAGGAAGGAAGGAAGGAAGGAAGGAAGGAAGGAAGGAAGGAGGGAGGGAGGGAGGAGGGAGGGAGGGAAGGGAGGAGGGAGGGAAGGAAGGAAGAAAGGAAGGAAGGAAGGGAGGAGGGAGGGAGGGAAGGAAGGAAGAAAGGAAGGAGGGAGGGAGGGAAGGAAAGAAGGAAGGCCAGCCGCCCCCCCTCCCACCAGCCGCCCCCCCCCCCGCTTTTGGCTTACCTGGATCCAGGGCAGTGGCGGCCTCTCCTCCGGGCTGTTGGCGGGGCTGGCGGCGGCTGCGGAGGCCGGAGAGGCCGGCGCTGGTCTCTGGAGGCCTCCAGGGACCAGCGCTGGCCTCTCCACGCTGCCTCCGCTGGTCTCTGGAGGCCTCCAGGGACCAGCGCAGGCCTCTCCACGATGCCTCCGCTGGCCTCTGGAGGCCTCCAGGGACCAGCGCAGGCCTCTCCATGATGCCTCCGCTGGCCTCTGGAGGCCTCCAGGGACCAGCGCAGGCCTCTCCACGATGCCTCCGCTGGCCTCTGGAGGCCTCCAGGGACCAGCGGAGGCCTCTCCACGCTGCCTCCGCTGGCCTCTGGAGGCCTCCAGGGACCAGCGCCGGCCTCTCCACGCTGCCTCCGCTGGCCTCTGGAGGCCTCCAGGGACCAGCGCCGGCCTCTCCGCTGCCTCCGCTGGCCTCTGGAGGCCTCCAGGGACCAGCGCTGGCCTCTCCACGCTGCCGGCGCTGGCCTCTGGAGGCCTCCAGGGACCAGCGCCGGCCTCTCCGGACCCCGCGCGTGGGCGGGGAAGGCAGGGAGTGAGGCAGCCAGCGTCCCTGCGCGTGTAATGGTCCCGGTATAGGCAGCCCGGGAGCCGGGAATTGGTGGCCAGAACCGGGAAAGTCCCGGGAGACCGGGACGGTCTGGCCACCCTAGCACAGGACAACTTGCCATAATTGCTGGCTTGTATTTATTCCTGTCTAGTTCTGAATAGTACTCTAGGGAAGAGTCAAGAGATGAGCCCTAGAAAAATAGCACAAGACCAGTGTTCCCTCTGAGTTAGTGTGAGCTAGCTCACAGGTTTTTAGCTTCCAGCTCCCTCATTTTTGTCTTAGCTCAGGAAGGATGGCCCCAAAGCAAACTAATTTATGCAGTAGCTCAAAACTTTAATGCCAGTAGCTCACAAATGTTTTGCTCATGACCTTAGAGGGAGCATACAGGACTCTATGCCAAAAGGAAATGTAGGATAAAACTCTGATGGGGCTAAAAGGAGCACATCCAGGCAAATGTGGCTTAAATAAGTGCAGCATGGCTTAAAGAACAGCAGCCTTGCTCGCAGGATTGCAGGCAGAGCCTCAAGTTGTAAATCACTAAGCAGCCAAGATGTCAGGCATGTTTGGCCACTCCAATGTATGGGCAGCAGGCAACAAAATCATCTATTGTATGAACCGCAAGTGGATAAACCATGTAAACAGGCAAAAGCACTCAGTGTCTGAGTAATTTTCCTCAAACCCAGTTCTACCCCTGCCTCCAATTTTCACATTTACTATTTCTGACTCTCCAATGTAATTTCACTAAAATATATAACACTTTTAGCCCATTTATTTTACAAGCTTATTAATTGAGAAGAACTCTCACCTTCAGTGCACAGATTCACACCAATGGAAGATGTATAGAAAGATTCAGCTGCTTAGGAGAATGCCTGACCAATCATTGTGGGAGACTGCCTGTGTACCATTCTTTTGTCTTTCTTTGACATCATTTGCAGCCTGCACCAGGAGTAGCTACTATAACACCATGAACATGCATCAGTCCAGTACTCTGATGCTTGATACTTCTCATTCTCCCTGCTCAATGTCTTCATTCTGCATTTACAAACACATTAGGACATCTGCTAAAATTCACTCCTCTGCTCTGCTAATAAAACCACAGAAACTCTTTTCCTTTCATCAAGTTGCCCTACTTAAGAACATAAAAAGAATTCTATTGAATGACAAATAGTCTTTCTCATCCAGCATCCTGTTTCACACAATGGCCAACCATTTGCAGTGGAGAGCCAGTCAACAGGGTACAGAGGCCTTCCTTTAATGTTGCCACTTAACACTGATATTTGGAAGTTTGCTGGCCCTTAATATGGAAGTTCCCTTTAGTCACCATAGCTAATGGCCACTAATAGACTTATCCTCCATGAATCTATCTATTTTCCTCATAAAGCTATCTTTGCTCATTATTTTTATACCGATTGGGAGTTAATCCCAAAATTTAAGTAGTCATTGAGTAAAGAAGTATTTTCTTTTGGCTGTTTTGAATCTATTGCCCATCAACTTAATTGAGTACCCCCAATTTCTAGTATTAGGTGAGAGGGAGTTCTCTCTATCCAGTTTCTCAGGGCTATTTTTGTAGAAAAAGCCCAGCAGGAACTCATTTGCATATTAGGCCACACACCCAGATGTTGCCATTGTTTCACACAGGGCATTTTTGTAAAAAAAAAAAAAAAAAAGCCCAGCAAGAACATATTTTCATATTAGGCTACACCCCCTGAAACCAAGCCAGCCGAAACTGCGTTCCTGTGTATTTCTGTTCAACCCCCCCCCCTGCACTTTATCTACCCCATGCATAATGTTTTGTAAATTTCTATAATGCCCCCCATCACCTTTCCAAACAAAAAAGTCCTCTACATTTCCTCATAGGAGAGGAACTCCAACCCCTTAAACATATGGGTTCCTCTCTGCTGCACTGAACCCCCCAGTCCTGTGTTCCATTCCTAAACCTGGGAAAAGTTGATGAATCGTTTAGTATGCCTAAAACATCTTCCACTGTTCCGTTGGCTTTCTTATACCAAAGCTGGTCCACCATTAATTCAACAGACTGAAAGCTAAAAGAAACACTTGATCTACACTCTTTGGCCTGGTAGATTTCACTTAACTTTTAAGCATTCACAGAGTGCAAATTAAAATTAGCTCCAAATCTGTTGAACGATATTTGACCTTCAGTAAATCCAGTTTTTCCAGATGTTATTTGTGTGGTTTCATGGATTTATGTGTAATCACACTGGTTTACTTTTACTAGAGAGTTGGCTTTCAAAGACGAATCCACTCTTCAAAATCAAGCACTTAAATTCATAACATATTGTTTTTAAGAAGTGGATTGCCACTCCAAGGTTCTATCCACAGAGAAATATTTTTCCAATCATGTACCTACAAAACATCTCAGTTCTGGCTAAACTCTGAAATTTTCATTGTGTTTCTTTCCCACATCTTCCCCCAGTACTTCAGTTTGGATCTTCCTTCTGGTTATATTATTTTTTTTAATCTGCCCTGTTTCTTTTTCTTCAAGCTACCCTTCCAGGGTGCATAAAACTTCTCATTTCCAGATTTTATACCATTGAGGATTTCAAAGGTATGGCCTTCCAACATGTTTTCAGAACCTCTGGTCATACAAGATACCCCATGATAAAGCTGCTTGTCCTTGACCACACACATCAGCAACTCAGTACACCTCCATCTAGACAATAGCAAAGGGAAGCTTTGAAGCGAGCGTTCGATGAGAAACAGCTTCCAGCTGCAGCTGCCCTTCCCTCTTTGGAAGTCCTGCCATCACCCAGCACTCCCTTTATCACACTTTTCTGGCAACCTTAGACTCAAATATTTGTGCTATAAAAATGTTGGCATGTCATTAGCAATCTCATTTGTTGTGCCAGTTCTATTTATTATCCCATAGCAAAGACTCACTTAAAACAGGCAGAAGTAAGATGCAACATGTGTTCTGCAGCACTTGAAGAATTATAAGCATATGGTCCAATAAAGGAACGGAATCCTTATGTCTATATTTCTATCTTTCAAATGATTTTGCATGCACTGAAACAGTGTTCACATTCCAGTGTTAGCAACAGCTTCTCTTTCAGGTACCTTGGAAGGCATCTGCACAGATTGTAGACTGTTGAGTATGTAGATTTCATCCATAGACTCCATACACAGTCATGGGCTGCTTCCACACAGCAACAATTATCCACATAATTGCTTTCACTGCTGCAGATTCAGAGGCATTTGGGTATAACCAAGCTAAAATAATACCAAAATTAGCTGTTTCAGGTCTCTCTTAATTTAAAGGAAAGAGAGACACCAACACATTATGTCAGGTAGACCTAGCTTCCACACATGGCCCTTTAGATTTTAATATGGAAAATGACAACTGGCCCCAGTGTCAAGTCTGCAGAGTCAATGATGAGTCGGTGTGGATACAAAGACTCTATTTTATTGATACTGATACTTGTGGCATAAGCCAGGTCTTGAAAAGACTAAAGAACGTACAGTAGATAAATTACATATAAGGTACACTTCAAAAGGATGCCTACGGGAGGGGGGATTGTGCAGAGGACATTCACACATAGATGTTAAAAATACATTCTCATGTTGATTAGAGGCCCGTTTGGCCTTGATACTCCCAGGCTCTTTCCTCCCCCCCAAGCCTGGGCTGAGAAGGCACAGATAAGACTTTCACACATTACCATTTCAAAGCAGGACCAGATCCGTAAAGGGAGGGGGAAGTAGGAGAGGATGAGCTAGCAGGATTTGGTTATACTTTGGTTCTACCCAGCATGCTCTGTGCTTGAGCCAGAGTTATAGACAGACTTGACATACTACCCCCCCTAAGCCGCCTCCACCGCCCTGTGGGAACATTTCTGATGAAACTTTCGTATCAGGTCGGGAGCTGAGATATCTTTCTCAGCCACCCAATCATTTTCGCTGGGGGGGGGGAGTGTTTTCATTTAATTAGGTAATACAAAATTCCCCTTTTGACTTTAAAGTCCAGAATTTCTTGTACTTCGTGGTGGTTCTGGTTCCCAATCAGGATGGGTTGGGGGGCTGGTGTTCGAGGATGTCAAATAGAAGCTATCTGTTGTGAGCCGCCTATCTGTTGTGAGCCGCCCTGAGCCACTTTCGTGGGAAGGGTGGGATATAAATCATAAATAAATAAAGCTCCGGGGTCTCGACGGAGTAAGCTGCAATGAAATACAGGGTGTACTTTACTAAACATCTTTGGCAGCTCCAACTCTACCGTTACTTGGTTAATGACTCTCTTGATTTTAAAAGGCCCCAGAAAATTGTAGGCTAGTTTTTTGGAGGGCTGGATGAATGGCAAATTCTTTGTAGACACAAACACTGAGTCCCCCACTTTAAAATCCCAAGCTGGGACATGAGATTTGTTATATTGACATACAGCTTGTCTCCTTTGTACCAAAGCCCGTCTCCCCTCTTTTGGATTTCGTCCCCTTCCTTTTCTGTCTCGGTGGCCAGTCTCTCGGTCCCCCAGCCCTCCAGGCTCCGTTTCTTCTGGGATTGGGTGGTTACTACGGCAGCCACGTGTGAGGGGGGAATTAAGGAGTCTACTACTTCCTCCCTCTGACTTTCATGCTGAGGGAGGGAAGAGAGGGTGTCCGCCAAAAAGTTCTTTGTCCCCGGGACGTGCCTTAGTCTGAAGTCAAATTTAGAGAAGAATTCCGCCCACCTGATTTGCTTCTCACGTAACTTCCTCTTACCGGTAAGGGCTTCGAGGTTTTTATGATCAGTCCAGATTTCAAATGGCACTTTTGCCCCCTCCAGCCATGATCGCCATGTTTTTAGTGCGAACGTCACTGCAAAAGCCTCTTTGTCCCAGACCGACCAGTTCCTCTGCTCAGAGGAGAACGTTCGGGAAATATAGGCGCATGGCTTCAGTTTCCCCTCCCCATCCTTCTGCATGAGTATGGCTCCAACAGCCACATCGGACGTGTCACATTGCACAATGAAGGGTTGGCATTCATCGGGGTGGCTTAGGACTGGCTCACTAGTGAACAGGCGTTTCAATTTGTCGAAAGCTGACTGGCATTTCGGGCTCCAATTGAGACAAGCTCCTGGCTGTTTGGCCTCCGGCCCTTTCCCCTTGGTTTTTAGCAACTCAGTTAAGGGGAGGGCGATCTGGGCGAACCCCTCTATGAAGGTCCTATAGAAATTGGCGAACCAGAGGAAGGATTGGAGCTGTCTACGTGTCCTCGGGGGGACCCAGTCTAACACTGCATGCACTTTGGCTGGGTCCATCGCCAACCCCTTCCCTGACACCCGAAATCCCAGATAGCCCAGTTCACTTTAATGGAACTCACACTTAGACAGCTTGGCATACAGTTGGTGCTTCATCAATGTGCTAAGTACCTCCCTCACTAACTTCACATGGGACTGTTCATCTTGTGAATAAATAATGATGTCATCCAAGTACACCACCACCCCCTTGAAAAGGTATTTTCTGAGCACATCATTTATAAAGTTCATGAATACCCCAGGGGCCCCTTGCAGTCCGAAGGGCATGACCAAGTATTCGAACTGTCCCATTGGCATATTGAAGGCTGTTTTCCACTCATCCCCCTCCTTGATGCGCACTCAAAAGGACACGTCCCTTTACCAATTTGGTGAAAATCTTTCCCTCCGACACTGTGCTTAATAAGTCCTGGATGAGGGGGATGGGGTAGGCGTTGGTCGTTGAGATCGTGTTGATCACGTGAAAATCTGTGCAAAGTCTAAGCGAGCCGTCCTTCTTTTTCCTAAAGAGTACCAGGGCGGCATGGAGGGCCGTTGTCGGCCTAATGAAACCCCTCTCCAAGTTAAGATCTAAGAGCTTGTGAAGTTCCTTCTTTTCCGCCCATCCCATGGGATACAGTTTGGCCCTGGGTAAAGTCTGCCCCGGGATCAGTTCTATGTCGCAGTCTGTATCCCGGTGCGGGGGTAATTGGTTCGCTCCTTGTTCACTGAACACCCCCATCAAGTCTCGGTATGCTTTAGGGACTGCGTGGACTTCCTCCACTGACATGCACACTCTTTCTCTGGCCACTGGAGCCCGCGGACCCCAGGCGGTGTTCCAGAGGTGGGTTCGGCAGAGGGGGTCTATGAACCTAATAGTCTGTTCCCCCCACCATATGCGAGGCTCATGTTTCACTAGCCAGCCCACCCCCAGTACTACCGAGTAGGAGCACGAGGGGGCGATTACAAAGGATTCTTGATTCCAATGCTCCTCAATTCCCATTGGTAAAAACTGAGTCTCTAGTCTACAAAAGAACATAAGAGAAGCCATGTTGGATCAGGCCAATGGCCCATCCAGTCCAACACTCTGTGTCACACAGTGGCAAAAATTTTTATATATATATACATACACACACACACTGTGGCTAATAGCCACTGATGGACCTCTGCTCCATATTTTTATCTAAACCCCTCTTGAAGGTGGCTATGCTTGTAGCCGCCACCACCTCCTGTGGCAGTGAATTCCACATGTTAATCACCCTTTGGGTGAAGAAGTACTTCCTTTTATCCGTTTTAACCTGTCTGCTCAGCAATTTCATCGAATGCCCACGAGTTCTTGTATTGTGAGAAAGGGAGAAAAGTACTTCTTTCTCTACTTTCTCCATCCCATGCATCAACTTGTAAACCTCTATCATGTCACCCCGCAGTCGACGTTTCTCCAAGCTAAAGAGTCCCAAGCGTTTCAACCTTTCTTCATAGGGAAAGTGTTCCAGCCCTTTAATCATTCTAGTTGCCCTTTTCTGCACTTTCTCCAATGCTATAATATCCTTTTTGAGGTGCGGTGACCAGAACTGCACACAGTACTCCAAATGAGACCGCACCATTGATTTATACAGGGGCATTATTATACTGGCTGATTTGTTTTCAATTCCCTTCCTAATAATTCCCAGCATGGCATTGGCCTTTTTTATTGCAAACGCACACTGTGTAAAAAAAACTCAGCTTGAGACCCTGGAGAGCCACTGCCAGTCTGAGAAGACAAGACTGACTTTGATGGACCAAGGGTCTGATTCAGTATAAGGCAGCTTCATATGTTCATAAGTTGGCTCCCCTCGCATTACCGACCCATCCATTTGCTCGAATTGCATCGGGCATGGTAAAGGCAAGCTCTCTAGTCCCAGAGCCTCCACCAGGTTGGGCATAATTAGTTCCCGGTTGCACCCCAGTCTACTAGGGCCTGGACCTGCATGAACCTCTTCAGTTTAGTGTTCAGCAGTTTCACTACCACAAAGTACAATCGTCCCGTCACTCTCACCCTCAGTGGTGCCGGCTCCTCCTCGACCTGTTGGTTGGCACCCTTCAGAACAGGTCGTTCTCATTTTCCAACGGCTTGGATGCCCAAGTCAGGTCGCTCAGCTCCACCGATAGAAACACGTCCTCGTCCGGCTCCTCCACCATAGTGAGGCTGCTCTTCACCGCTTCCTTAGGGCGGCTGGGCGGCTTCTTGGGGGTCGGGGTGCTCGCCTTCAGCCCTCCCGATAGGTTCCTGGGGGGGCTGGGCAGCTGGAGGCGAGGTGGCCCAGGTTGCCACAACAGAAGCACTTGCGGGGCCCGGTGGGTTTTCCCCCGGTGGGTTTCTTGGGTTTCGCTTTGGAGGGAGCTTTTTGCGGCCCCTTCCTGGACTGGTGTTGACACTGTATGGCCACCCGCTTCATGTTGGTCTCGACCTCCCCAGCCAATTGTATCCAGCCTACCAGCGTGATAGGTCTGGCTTGGGTAAGGGCCCGATCCAGGATGCCGGCATTCAGGCCCCGAGTGAAGTGCTCGATCTTCATCAGTTCACTCCATCCCCGCACCTTGGCTGCGTTGGTCCTGAACTCAGCAGCGTACTCTCGGATGGTTCTTGGGCCCTGCTGCATGTCCCTCAGGGCGGCCAGAGCTCGGGTCTCCTGGAGGGGGTCTTCATACTGGGCCAACAGAGCCTGAATGAAGGTTTGCACATAGTCCAGTTCCAGGCTCATGGCCTCGTACAGGCTTACGTATCACCTCTTCGCGTCCCCCTTCAGCTTCGACCCCAAGTAGTCAACTCTGCTGAACTTGTCAGGGAAGGTGTTTCCCCAGTATTGCATGTAGCTATTCGCCTGGATGGCAAAATACTCCATCTCATCTGGATCCCCGTCAAAGGTGGCTTCCAGCTCACTCCCTCTCCCTCCGTCCCGGGTCCCACCAGCTGGGGCATCGCTGGGGCTTGCAGCGGGGCCGGGGGTGAGGGTGGGCGGACCGGCGGAGGTTGATGGGGTCTCCACAGCCCGGCCATCCCCAGGGCACGGGATATCTGGGCGGTAATCGCCTGCATCTCGTCCTTCAGGTCCTTGACTGCCCCATCGACTTCCTTTCGGACCATGGCCCGAAAGAGGCGAGCGTCTTCCTCGTGTATGTCTTTTGGCAGCGGTTCTTCTTCCCCCTTCTCCTCAGAGTCAGGGTCATCCTCCGGTACCTGGACAACGAGGATGGAGTCAACCTCGCCTGGCTCCAAGGTGCCCAGGTTGGTGGGCTCCGTCTCGGTCATCCGCACCATCCTCATGTGGCGGGTCAGGATCGCTTCCCTGCGAGTGGGCGCCTCGTCCATGGTAGTGGTTGAGGTTAGGGATGTGCATTCGGTTCAACCGAACCGAATATACAGCCGAATCAACACTGATTCGGCTGTATTCGGAATCGGCTGTAGCCGATTCCCATTGCCGCCTATTATGCGGCAGCCGAATACGGCTCGCCATATGCTTCCGAATAGCTATTCGGAAGTATACGGCTGTCAAAGCTGTGTCAAAGCAAAAGGCGGGAATGGCTTCTGCAACCTCAAAGGAACTGCTTTCCCGCCTTTAGTAGCCTCTTCCCGCCTCTCCCATAGCCTCCCTGGGATCAGGGAGGGGGGGAGGGGGAAGAGGAGCCCAAGCAGCCAATCCAAAGCATGCATTTGCAAAATGCATTGCAAATGCATGCTTTGCAGGGCTGTTGTGTAGCTGATGGCCCAGCCATCAGCTACATTGTTGTTATTTTTGATCTTTTGCTTACTTGGGTATCCAAGTAAGCACTGTTGTCTGGCCAATCAGAGAGCAGTGCTATTTTTTGAAATTGCTCTCTGTAGGGCCAGAGAACCTTTTTAAGGAGTCTTCCTGCTGGACTCCTCCATTGCTGTGTTGGTGTGTGGCTTGGTGTGTGTGAGAGAGATTGTGCTGCTGCTGGTGGCTGGCCCTTGGCTTCAACTGCTGCTGCCTGCTGCTCTCTCACTCAGCCTTACTTCCCTGAACTCAGAGAAGACAAGGTAAGACAGTTTTGGGGTTCTTGTTTTAGTTTTTGTTGGTAAAAGGACTAGAGTCCCTTTACTTGTCCAGATTTGGGTGGGTGAGTACTGGGTGGGTAGGGTAGCCTATTTGGGGTTGGGGTTAGTTTCTGCTGGGGGTGGGGGCCTGGGGTGGGGGGATTTTGCTAATTTGCCCATATCTTAATTTAGTGAGAGGCCTTTTTAAAGTGCAGTATCCTTTTACTTCTCCTGATTTGGGTGGCTTGGATTTCTTGGGGTTAGGGTGAAGGGTTTTTTTTTGGGGGGGGGGGAGTTCCTGTATTATTAAAAGTTGAGTTTTTTACTGTTTCATTGTTTGATTTGTTGCTGCTGTGTTGTGTTGCTGCTGTGTTACTTTTATCTTCAGGTTATTGGGGGGGGTGCTGTTTGGCCTAATTTTCATTGTTTAAAAGGCCACTTTTGTCCCCCTTTTCCTGGTTCTGGTTTTAGGGGTGGGGGTGTTGTTGTTGACTGATTTAGCCTGAGTTTTCTTATTGGTGAAAGGCCACTTTTTAAACACTTGAGTTGGTTTGCTTGGCCTTTTGTGATTCTGCTGGTTTTGTTTTGGTTTTTTAAAATTACCTCTGGTTGGTGTGGGGGTTTGTGAGGGTGTGTGTGGGCTGGGTCACTTTCTTGTTGTTATAGAGTGATTTTTGGAATCTGAGTGTGCTTTCGGTTTGGCTAGGGCCACTAAATAGGCTGCCCCACTAATAAGGGTGTTTTTAGGGATTGTGTTTTTTTGAAATTTAAAACAAAATTAATCCAGTTTAGGGCTTTATCTCCTTTCACAATTCAAGTAGGCCAGATAGTGGTGCTTTAAAAAGTTTTTAGGTTTCTCATAAAAGGCAGCGTGACTAATAGGCCACATCAGGCTCCCTTTTAAAGAGACTAGGGTTGCAGTGCATCTTGCTTTCAGCCACTGAAAGCTGGTGCATCCTTAGATTTCCATAGGGTGAACCACAGCTTCTCTCTAGTTATAGGGGACACCTGATTTCTAGTTTGCAAGGAAATCAGGTTTGTCCCAGGATCTAGTTAGGAGAAGTTTAACTAGGAGGATATAACAAGGATTGCCTTCATCTCAAGGTAGCCTTTTAAAAACTGCAGCCAGGTAGAGGCAGGATCACCTAGTCTCCTAAACTTTACCAGAGTACTACTACCCCAACCCAAAGAACGACAGGTTAGGGACCAAAAAAACAAATAAACAAGCTTTGGTGGGAGGGTTTTTTAAAAAGAAGTCAGGGCACCTGTTGGTTCAGGGTACAGTGCAGTGAGTTAGGTTTGTAAAAAACCCCACTCTCAGTTCAGGTTCTGTGAGACTGGCCAAGGGTGACATGAGTGACAGGCAGCAGAAGAGGGGCCCTGGGGACAAGGCCAAGGAGAAGACTAGAGGGGTGGAGGGGAGGGGGAGGATCCAGGTCTCCCCCCCACCTGTGCATGGGGCCACTCCACAGCCGCTTTCCAGCACTCCGACCTCTGGCCGGAGTGTGATGAAGAAGAAGGCTCGCCTTGGGCCCTTCATTGAGGCTGCTGCTGGGGCGCCCCCAGCAAAGGTGCCATTAGGTGCTGGCACTGCGCAGGGGTCTGCTGCTCAGGCAGTCACTCCTCCAGCTGATGTCGCTCGGCCTCAGCAGCTGGAGGAGGGGCAGCAAGAGCAGCCCTCCTTGGAGATGAGCTTTGGGGACAGTTTTCTGTCCAAAACGATCACCCCAAGGAGGGTGGAGAGTGTCGTGCAGGAGCTGGAGGAGAAGCTGGTTGAGGAGGACCAGCCCCCTTCTTCGGTTCCTTCGGGCACCAGCAGACCTTCAGGGGATGGCCAGGAGGGGAGGCCACATGGGGTGGAGGGGGAAGAGATGGAGACACACGAGGTGCCTCCATCTCCGCCCACTTCCCCTCAGTGGCCAGCCCCTTCTGCCACCCCGAGGCACGATGTGTCCTCCCCGAGCACCTCAAAGGAGGTGGCTCTGGACACCCAACCTGCCAGTCAGTTTGGGCATCCGTTCACCTCTGAAGTATGGAAGCATTTCCAACTTATGGAGGATCCACGTTATGCGCAGTGCAAGCTGTGCAGGGCCCTGATCAGTCATGGGCGGGACCCTGCCCACCTGACTCTGGAGGGGATGCGGAATCACCTGCGGAAGCACCACCCGGGGGTGCTTCTTAAGGGGGAGAAGCAGGCTGCTGCTGTGTTGTCCAAGCGGACAACAACACCACCCAGCCAGGGGGTCCGTCCCATCGCGACTACCCCCGCTCTCCAGGAGCGTTCCGTGGGAGAACAGGGATGCCAGGCATCTCTGCCTGAGATGTTTGGTAGGGGCACCTCTGTGCCAAGAGGGGGAATCAGGCACGGCAGGAGGGTGATCGCCTGGCACCTTGCCAGGTCGGTCGCCCATGGGCTTCCATTTTCAGTTGTTGAGAATCCTGGGGTGTGGGGGTTGCTGGAGTACCTGGCGCCCTAGTACAAAATTCCTGCTAGAACCACCCTTAGCAGGACCATTGTGCCAGCTCTTTTCAGGGCGACCAGATCTGTGGTGAAGGAGCATTTGTCCCGTGCTGCCGGGGGGACTGTTCATTTCACCTCAGATATCTGGACCTCCAAACATGCGTTCGAGGGGTATCTCTCCCTGACTGCGCATTGGTGGCAACCCAGTGAGGTGCGGGGTGGGGGTGGCAGTAGTGACAGGCAGGGTCAGGGCCGCCGGGCCGGCTATCGCTGTGCCTTGCTGCACGCCGAAGCAGTCGACGCGCCGCACACGGCGGACACTCTCAGAGCCATCCTCTCACAGCAGTTAGAGGGCTGGGTAGGCAGCGGGGACGTCGCCAAGGGCTTCGTGGTGACTGATGGTGGCTCAAACATCAAGGCGGCTGTCCAGCGTGAGGGCCTAAAATGCCTTCCTTCCGTGGCCCACCTTCTCCACCTCGTGGTCAAGGACGCGTTGGGACAGACGAAAAACCAGGATCGTCTGTATCAAGCCGCGACCCATGAGTACTGACTTCTGCTCCAGAAATGTCGGTACATCACGGGTCACTTCTCACGCAGCAATACGGACTCATATCGGCTGCGTGAGAAACAGACACTGACAGGCGTGCCATGGCACCGCCTGCTCGGTGACGTCAGCACACGCTGGAACTCTACCTGTGCCATGCTGGAGCGCATGGTGGAGCAGAGAGCAGCCCTGGATGCCTTTGTCTCTGAGACGAGGGTCTTTCGGGATGAGAACTGTCTCACCCAAGAGGATTGGGTGGTCATTTCTCAGACTGTGGAGGTTCTTGGGCCCTTCAAGACCTACACAGAAATGCTCTCGTCTAACACGGCGAGCATCGCACTGGTCGTCCCCATGGTCCAGATGGCCCGTGAGGACCTGGCCTCGTTTCTAGTGCCAGCTCAAGGCCGTGCAGACGTTCTTCCAGTGGTGCGCGCCCTGGTTGTTAGGCTGCAGGTTGGGCTAGAGGCCCGCTTTCAGACTTTCACCCAGGATAAGGTCTACATGATGGCGACCATGTTAGACCCGCGCCTTAAGGGCACAGTTGCCGAGCGGGCCAACGAGCTCGATCGCTGGCGAGACGAGCTCTCCCAGAAGGTCGAGCGTTCCAGAGTCGGGGGGGCCCAGTGCCGATAGTTGAGGAGGAGGGGGGTGGAAGCAGCTCATCTGCGACTTCCGCTGCTGTTGTTCATCCCCAGCCTCCCCAGCTAGGCAGTGTTTCCCACCAGACTCACGCCACGAGGAGTGCTGAGGTGACATTCATCGGGCGGGTCGTTGGCCCCTCTAGGAGCGGTAGGGCACCGAGAGCGGAGACGGGTGCTGCGATGGTGAGGGACTATCTTTTTGAGCCCCTCGAGCCGCAGGAAGTGTCTCCTTTGGACTACTGGGTTACGAAGGAGGGGGTCTGGCCAGCCCTCTCCTCTGTGGCCAAGGCGTTCCTCTCCTGCCCACCGACGAGCGTGCAGAGCAAGCGCGTCTTTTCACATATGGGCGACATTGTCTGCCCACATCGTAATCGCCTGCAACCCTGGTCAGTTCAGCAGTTGATCTTCCTGAAGGTCAACTTGCCAATGTTCGGCTCCCCGAGCATGGACTTTGAGATTGAATGAAGTGAGCACCTACTTGTGCCTGCATCCTCTCTTGGCCCGCGCTTGGAAGATGGTTGTAAAACGCTCCTCCAATAAAAACTGACTAGAGTCCAAAGACAGCCCAAAAACTCACTCACAAATTGATTGGCAGTGCATCCCCCACCCCCCTCATCCCTCCCCAAACCAAAAGTGAATGCTGGTTTAAAAACTGCAAAGCGATCCAAATTTCTCCAGTCCTCCATCCACACATGCCTAATAATACTGAAAGGGCCATTGCAGCCCCCAACTGTAACCGACAGCACACACAGGCCCAGCCAGGATAACCCACCCAGTTTTTTTTCAGGGGCAGGAGGAAGAAAGAGGGAGGTGCCAGTGATGATGACAGGCAGCCAGCAGCCATACCAATGCTGAGGTCCCTCTAATGGGACAGTGATGCTGGTGTGTTACTGCTGAGCTGAGAGAGAAGGAATGGTTGCCTTCCTCTCACATAATCTGAGGCCCTCCCAGTGATCTTCCTCATTTGGGGTGCAATTCTGGCTCGCCTCCTCGTGGTGCACCCTGGGTAACACGAAAGAGCCGGGACCAGCCAACCATCCATCACTCAAGGTAAGTCAAAATGCTTCTTGCTTTGTGTTACAGAATGATGTAGAGCTAGGTGTGGTGGTCCACCACTTCTCTTGTTTGAGACTAGAGTTGTGTTGTTTGGGGCAGGGAAGCTGGCACCTGGGTGAGAGACCCAGAGGCAGCATGCTTGTTGTGGTTGGCCAGCTCTCCCCGTGTTGTTTGGGGCAGGGCTGGAGAGCTGGCATCTGTAGATTGTGTGTTCTGTGGCAGGGAAGCTGGCACCTGGGTGAGAGACCCAGAAACAGCAGGCTTTTTGTTGTTGGCCAGCTCTCCCCGTGTTGTTTGGGGCAGGGCTGGAGAGCTGGCATCCGTAGATTGTGTGTTCTGTGGCAGGGAAGCTGGCACCTGGGTGAGAGACCCAGAAACAGCAGGCTTTTTGTTGTTGGCCAGCTCTCCCCGTGTTGTTTGGGGCAGTGCTGGAGAGCTGGCATCTGTAGATTGTGTGTTCTGTGGCAGGGAAGCTGGCACCTGGGTGAGAGACCCAGAAACAGCAGGCTTTTTGTTGTTGGCCAGCTCTCCCTGTGCTGTTTGGGGCAGGGCTGGAGAGCTGGCATCTGGGTTTGCTGCAGCCACGTCTGCAGAGCAGACCTTGAGCAGATTGTGTTTTGTGTGGCAGTGACGTTGGCAACTGGGTTTACATTGGTTCCAGGCCTGCGGGGTTCATAGAGTAGATAGAGGGATGTAGTGCTTTTGGGTCCTATAGAGATTCCCTGGTGTGAAGTTAGGTTTGGCTTTGGGTGCCCCAGGAATTGGACCCCCTGGTCCAATTTATTTTTTTTTGTCCTTGTGGGTTTTGTGTGGGACAGTGCCCTGAAGCTGCACAGCAGTTTGGGGGGCTCTCCTCAAAACCTCCTGCTCCCCAGAGCCACTTTTCCCACGACAATTGCCGTGAGGAAGTGGCTCTAATTGGTTTTTTCTCACCATTGGGAGCAGTGTTCCTTTTGGGGTGCCCACAGATGGGTGCCGTCTTTTGGGGCAGGGGGTTGCATGCTGGGGAGTCCCCTGCAGGTCCCCTGCAAATTTGGGGGCTCTCCCTCAAACCCCCTCCCCTCCAGGCGGCGTCAAATATACCCTATTTGCCATTGATTTCAATGGCCCATAGGGTATAATGATGGAATAGGGGCCCCTGGAATGGGATCCCCTGGAATGGGATCCCCTGGCCCAATCTTTTTGGAACTTGGGGGGGTTGGAGGGGAGAGTCCCCTGCAGGTCCCCTGCTAATTTGGGGGCTCTCCTTCAAACCCCCTCCCCTCCAGGCGGCTTCATTTATACCCTATTTGCCATTGATTTCAATGGCCCATAGGGTATAATGATGGAATAGGGGCACCCTCTTTGGGTGCCCCTGGAATGGGATCCCCTGGCCCAATCTTTTTGGGACTTGGGGGGGTTGGAGGGGAGAGTCCCCTGCAGGTCCCCTGCAAATTTGGGGGCTCTCCCTCAAGCCCCCCCCCTCCAGGCGGCTTCAAATATACCCTATTTGCCATTGATTTCAATGGCCCATAGGGTATAATAGGGCCGTATATTCGGAAATAGCCGCGCATTACCGTATATGTGGCTATTCCGAATACGGTATTCAGTAGTATACGGGGAATCTGAATTTTTTCCCCCCGTATACTTCCGAATCCGTGTAATTCCGATTTTTTTTTTATTTTTTTTGCACATCCCTAGTTGAGGTCTGCGGCTGCCACTGTCGGGGGGTGACCACGAGCTGGAACTGTGGAGGGGAAACCGCGGCTCGCCTGCCGTCTAGGACGTGCCAAGGTGTCACTGGCTCTTCCTCCAGGTTAGGAAGCTCCCCGTCTCCTGAAATCTTTTCAGCCATCAGGTTACAAAGTTGCCAGGGTGGTTGAGCTCCAAAGGGGAGTCTTTTCAAACTGTCAAGTCTGCAGATTCAATGATGAGTCGGTGTGGATACAAAGACTCTATTTTATTGATACTGATACTTGTGGCATAAGTCAGGTCTTGAAAAGACTAAAGAACATACAGTAGATACATTGCATATAAGGTACACTTCAAAAGGATTCCTACGAGAGGGGGAATTGTGCAGAGGACATTCACACATAGATGTTACAAATACATTCTCATGTTGATTAGAGGCCCGTTTGGCCTTGATACTCCCAGGCTCCTTCCTCCCCCCCCCCCCAAGCCTGGGCTGAGAAGGCACAGATAACACTTTCACACATTACCATTTCAAAGCAGGACCAGATCCGTAAAGGGAGGGGGAAGTAGGAGAGGATGAGCTAGCAGCATTTGGTTATACTTTGGTTCTACCCAGCATGCTCTGTGCTTGAGCCAGAGTTATAGACAGACTTGACACCCAGACTTACCATCCTGGTATAGTCCCACCAAAGGCTTCTTCCTGCTGCAAGCATCAGAGGTAGCAAAGCCCACCCTCACAACTGGATAATGGCAAGTCGGTCTCTAGTGAGTAAATCTCTAGCATCTTCTGTTGAAGATATGAAAGGGAAAAGGTATAGCTCTGCAACCAAAGGAGCTAGAGACATTTCCCTTTTTATAAAAAAAGGGGGGGGGGGATTCTGAGACCTGCATACACATATCGCTATACAGATTTATTTATTTTGCCATCAAGTCACAGCTGACTTATGGTGACCCCACAGGGCTTCAGGGAAAGAGATTTTCAGAGGTGGTTTGCCATTGCCTGCCTCCACATCATGCCCCTGGTGTTCCTTGGAGGTCTTCCATCCAGCTGCTAGCCAGGGCCAACCCCACTCAGCTTCTGAGATCTGATGAGATCAGGCTAGCCTGGGCTATCCAGAAGTGGATATATGTTGATATAATGCTATTCAAATACCTGATTTTTTTTTAAGCCACCTGATGTCAAGGAGAGGAAATGGCTGCTATGGCAGTCAAGCCTTTTAGGAGTCCTGTAGCCGGTCTGCCATTTTCCAGCTGTGGATGGCCTCTGCCTCCTCTGAAGTCAGCAGTAGAGAGGGACGATGCCAGAATGCCATGTCTGGAACCTACTTCTTCTCTTTTCCTCCCTACTGTTGGTTTTTGGTGACGATAAAAATAATGGTCCTGAATTTTCAGACTTCCCCCCCAAAAAACCAGTAACAATACTCCCAGAAAAAAATGGGATAATGCAAACAATGCCCTACCCAAAATAGATCCAAAATTAATATGAAAAGTTTTGAATTGCCCACTCCAAGTTTTGAAGTGTGCACTGGCAACAGAGTATCCACACACTAGTTTCCCCAGCATCTTCCTTGTGTCAGCTCCCCCATGGACACCATTACTCTCTTTGTCACCAGAAGGCTTTATAAAGACTTTCTAAAAATTGGGGATTGCTAGATTGCTGTTGCATTATAAGAATGTATTGACACAATCTACTACATTCTCTGAATCCCCAGCTTCCATGTTTAGTTCTTTTCATTCAATAAGAGGCAAGAAAATTGGCACTAAAAATGTGCACCTTCCATCCACACAGCATGCAAAGATACCTTAACCATGATCTTTTAAAAATAGATTGTACCACTCCAAGTTTCAGAAGGATTGCAGTTAAGTAAGAGGAAATTTGGAAAGCGGATGTTGTGTAGATGCTCCAAAACCTCCCATTCTAGTTTGGGTGCCAGCCTGTAGCAAAACTTGCATGTGGAAGCAATAATCATAGATTAGCATTTACCGAGTAAAATGATGCAGAAAACCCACTTAAGAATGAAACAAAGTGCCTGTTGTGATCAAGCCTGATCAAGCTTGTAGTGCAGCATTTTTTCCCTTGTCCAGCACTTCTTCAAGTGGAACCCAAGGGGGTGCATACTCACTCAATAATGCATATGTAGGGGGAGACAAGAATGTTTCAGCTTGCCACACTGCATGCAACATTTTAAAGTGTCTTTAAAATGATGGCTCCATCCTCATGGCAGCCTCAAGAACATGGTCACATCTAGTTTAGCCCTGATTAGATGCAGGTTTCCCTGGAAAAACTCAAGATCTTTAAGTTAACATAAGCACAATACATTAAATGGGCCATCTTTAAAACTGAAATCAGATGTTAGGGGGGGAGCCTGCTTGGAAGCCCTGATTTCTGACCTCAAAATCCTGATTTATGGACTGGTTGTGGTTATTTATTGCTATGAAAACACTCTTTCTACAAACACAGAGGAGAACCCTGTGGTCATGTTAGCATATTTATGTATTTGTAGTGTTGTATAAGGATTTTTGATTTCCATTTTCTGTCAGCGCACATTAGAGACAGCTGAGATTCAATGTATGTTACAAATCCTTCAGAGGCCTGATTTTTAACTGAGGGGTAAATCAATGCCTAGGCTGCACCATTTCAGATTGTCCATGATGATTCATGTGAGTGAATCATTCTCCATACAAACAAATCAATGCATAGAAGAATATGACTAGACTAATAACATTCTCATTTGTACTTAGTTTCCAAGGAAACTTTTTTTTATATGGAGAAGCATCCAGTGATTTCAGCCCTGCCGCTCCAACACTGTAATTGATTTAAAGCTCAGGATCACCCTCCCAAATCCCTTGACCCTAGTAAAGTGCATCAGCTTTCCCTTCCCCATTCTTCTGTCCTTTGCCTTGTAAGAATAATTTTGATTTTTAAAATCGTGTCTGCTTATGGTTACTCTTCCTTATATATTGTAAATTAATCATTGTTTTGGTTGCCATTGTGCAGTTTTAGAGTATATTACTGCCAGCTTGTATTTAATCAGATGCTTTATGTCTGGTCTTTCTCTTCTGGCTAACCTAAATATTTGTTATTCCTGTTGTAATTTTCAGAAATCCACTCTATATTTTGCTATAGTTCCAGAGTACCAGAATACTTCCACCAGGCTTTTACTTGATCCAGTGGGTGCCCTATGAAGCCATCGCTTCCCCAGCATCCAGCACCCTATCATCAAGGTGCACAAGCTGTATTGAAAGCTTCCAGCCTACATGATGTTGTGTGGTTTGTTGTACTGACTACTGCTCTTGAATCTGATCAACATTTTTGTGGTGATGATGTTTTGAAATGATTTGTTTTAATTGTTGTTTTAATGTTGTAAGCTGCCCTGAACCCACTAGTGGGATAGGGTGGGGTATAAATTGAAAAATATAAATTAAAATTAAATTAAATATGGAGCCATTCTAAACTGGGGTTATTTACATCTCTCTCTCACTCTCCTGAGTGTAACTAGGCAAAAAAATTCTGATGGTCATTCATATCCTAACACCTTTACCTGGATATGAGAATGGTACATTCCCACAGAACTTGCTTCTGTATTTTTAGAGTATTAGTCTAAAGTCTAGTCCTATAGACTAAATGCAGCACTGGTTCTATAAAAAGTGATATTATTTGATATTCCACAAGTCAGTACTGACTTCCGCAAATTGCATTAACATGAAAGTTGTATAGTAGGCATCAATAAAGCCATCTCCTTCTGCTCCCAGTTTTTAGCAGCACAGGACATCAGGTGGTGGTGGAAAGTGCCATCAAGTCAAAGTTGACTTATGGCAACCCCACAGGGTTTTCAAGGCAAGAGATGTTCAGACATGGTTTGCCATTTCCTGCCTCTGTGTCAAGTCCCTGGTATTTCTTGGAGGTCTCCCATCCAAAGTAGTGGTATGGAGTAATATGCTATGTAGTTCAACTGGGGTAGTCTGTACCCCCAACCTTCTACTGGTAGTCTCCACACAAATGGCCTTCTAATGTAGTTATTTTGTATAAAACAACAGGGAAACAGGATTTTAAAAATCAATCCGTTTTATTCACTACCAGAGAGAGGAGAAATAAGAGCAAGAAAGAGGCTTAAAACTATTTACAATTAACACACAGTATTTGCTAGGCTCATCATGTCGTAGCCCTGGTTCACATGACAGTTAACAACCAAGCTTCTATTTTTGAAATGAAAACTTCAGTCTCAAGATTGTCACAGTGTAAATGTGATCTGTTCCCAGAAACCACAAATCTTCAGTCAGTTTTCCCCAGACACTGGGTCCTCATACAGCTACAATCTCTTCCTAAAGCATTCACCATGTTAGCATGCTTTCTTACAAAAGACAGACTCTGAGACATCCAAAGTCTCCCAGAGGCCCATAGCCATGAGGCATTTGGGGGCAATGCCCCCTATAGGTGAAAGTTGTCCCTGCAGATTTTTTTTTAAAATTAAATTTTTAAAAAATAGAAAATAAAACAAATTTATCCCCCCTCCCCCAAAAATTGTAAGATATTTCTGAGGCTTCCAAAATGACCCTGGGCACAGTCAGGGAAACTTCAATCTCATTTTCCTTTTTTCCAGGAAGAAAATAAATAGGTTTTTAAAAATGCAAAATAAAATCAAATTACAAAATGCAAAATAGAGACAGTTAGAGATCCCTTCCTCCCCAACTCATGTAGACAAGGAAATGAGTAGAGTCACAAGGATTGTGGGCGGGGAAGCCAATCTGTCGGCAGCTTCCAACTCTTTTTCTCTCTTTTTCTTCCCCCATCTTCTCTACCCCACAGGATTTCCCAATGCCTCACCACCCCAAAATTTTCTGGTTATACTCCTGGTCTCCTAAGAAAGGATTTTCAGCCTACTCCTCTTCAAGTTCAAGCATAAATATTATCTCCAAACATTCACTGTTTTAGCTATCTAACTCATAAAACAAACTCTGAGAGAGGATCTTTCCAGCCTCTCTGTGTGAAGGCCTAGACCAGGGGTGGCCAAACTGTGGCTCAGGAGCCACATCTGGCTCTTTCATGCACATTGTGAAGCTCTTGAAGCCCCCACTTTCCCATTGGCAGACTTGGAAAAGGCATTTTTCTCTTTAAATCACTTCTCCAAGCCAGGCAGCCAGCAGCTTGGATAATGCATTTAAAGTTAAAGTTGCTTTCTTTCCACCTTCACATTCCCATCTATTCCTTCCTTCCTTCACTACTCTCAAATGTCTGTTTGCATCTAGTGGCTCACAAACATCTTAGGTTTATTCTATCTGGCTCTTACATTGAGCAAGTTTGGCCACCCCTGGCCTAGACCCATATGAACTGAGGCTGACAGTGTAACAGATTTTTCTCTCACACTCCCCACGTCCATTCTACTTTCACAGCCATCCATAGGCCCTGATTGGCTGTTTAGGTGCTCTGAAAACACATCAAATAGGAATACAGGGAACTGGTGGTGACTGATAGAAAGGGGCCAGATCCTTGCCCATCCATCATGCCCACTATCCTGGCAGGCTGCCGCTGGCCACAAGCAACCAGACAAGCCCCAGCAGAGCAGCAGCTGTTTGCCTCAGACCTTTCAGCAGAATCACCGGTCAGTGTCATTTCACTATTGGTCTCCTTTCATGCTTCCACTGGTTGGTAGCAGTGCAGGAGGAAGCAATGGGTGAGTGATCATTTGTGCACTATCATTGGTGCTGCTGATAAGGTCTCAACTGGGTAGCCCCCACAGTGCTGTTTCACAGTACTAGAGGGGCTGCCCACTTTGTCCTGCTCCAAGGCCATTTTAAGTTCTCATTCCCCCACGCCTTCTGAATCTACTTGGGGTCTAAGTCACAATAAATCTTATCAGTGCACTCATACTCTCATATTGAGTGCTTTTACATTAAACTAAATAAAGTGGATGATAAAGGTGTGAGTGCCGAAACCAGTCCCTTGGGCTACAAAGATTTTCTTCTACAATCATTTTGAGATCAGGCAATGAACAATTGGAAAAGTGACTGTTGATTATATCGGCCTTATGGACATTTTTGGGAAACTGTGTGTGATTTTGAACTCTGATACCTCATTTTGAAGCTATGGATGTTGATTGTATGATTTATTGAATACTCATTATTTGTTGGTTGTCCTACACGATTGTTTGTCTCGTTTGTATAAAAGATGATTGAGACACAGTGAATAGTCTGCAAATATGGAAGTAAGTGCCTGATTTGGGAGAGGTAAGTTGCTTCCAAGTTTCCTTTTCTCTAGCAACATTAATTAAAAATCAGTGCCTTTGCAGTTAAGAGCTCTCTAATTAATACTTTGAAACAGGGCTTTTTTTGAGCAGGAACGTACAGGAACACAGTTCCGGCTGGCTTTGTGTCAGTGGGTGTGGCCTAATATGCAAATTAGTTATTGCTGGGCTTTTTCTTCAAAAAAGCCCTGTGTGAAACAATGGACACATCAGGGTATGTGGCTTAATATGCAAATGATTTCCTGCTGGGCTTTATCTACCAAAAAAGCCCTGCTTTGAAATAAACCCATCCCAAAAAGCTAGTAGTCCTAATAATTTCAGCTGAGTGGGGCAAGGATTCTAAAACAAAGAAGCACAGGAATCATTATTGCAATGCACAATGTAGTATGCAGTTATGCTTTTGTAAGGCTAGACTGACAAGGAACAAATAGTTATCTTGAAAGCATAACAAAATTACACTGCAATCTGAAACAGAGCTACACTCTTCTAAGCCCACTGATTTCAATGGATTTACAAGGGTGTAACTCTGTAAAAGTGAAATTTTGTTAGGCATTATTTGACACTGTATTGTGGCATCACGTCTGCTGCAAAAGGTCATGAATCCCACATGCAATAGCGCATTTAAGAACTACAGTTGGCGGGACTAGTATCTCCTCCTCCATCTCCTCCATCAAAATTAAACATAAAGTGATCCTTTCTGGGCCAACAGCAGCCTTCCAATCATAATAAATAAAATTCCTCTGTTGATTTTTTTCTGGATCTAGGTTTCCTTCACCTATTTAAAAAATTAAATGGAAAGAGCAGTGATGAAGGGAAAAGACATTTTAGTAGAACGATTTGTGTTTGTGAGCTGGGTTATCTGAGAGACACAGCTGAAATGGGAGGTTGGGCTGAAATGGGAGCACAGTGTTGATTTAAAAATAATTAACGTTAATGGTATTTTCAGGACCAGCTTCCCCCACCTCATGTTCTTTGCCAAAACATTCAGAGTATGCTGTTTTACTCATAACCTAATGTGGGTGTTTTCTTTTAAAATGACCTCTATGTGTATTTGTTATTTCTAAAAGTCCTATTGTATGTCACTCAAACGCTGTGAATGTAGATTTAATTTAGACAATGTAAATGCTGTTATGATACCTAAAATTGTATTGTTTCCCTCTTGAAGTAATTAATCAAAGAAATATTTGACATAGATGAAAAATAGGAAGGAGGAAGGCAGCAAAATACTGAAATTGTAATGTCTCTGCTACAGCAATATGGTTTGTGAAATATGAAGAATGGACACAACAATGAAATTGGCACCTTTAAGACCTACAGATTTATTGCGGTATAAACTTTATGTATTTAGGATCAAAGTGTCAGAACAGTTGGCATGAAACTTGATGTGGGGTGGGAAGAGGAGAGGGAAGGATTTTTACCCTTCCATTATGTGTCTAATTGGTAATTATTTCTGTATGTCTGCTCTGTGGGTCAGCTGTTAACTTGTATGTAAAACTATAAGGAAGAATGTTATTACTAACAGATTGTGTATCTCCTTCCCACCCCATCATGGGGGAATATATATAGCAGGAAGGATCAAGTATCTCTTTAACCCTTCCCCTACTCTCACAGCTTTAGATGGTTTTTGTGACAGCCAGAAAGTTGTAAGTAAAATCATATATACACACCAGCTGTTTAACATCCTCTTGTAATACTCTACAGTGAATTTACACAACAATTTCTATAGTCACCACAGTACTACTACATTAATCTGGCTATATGATAACTTTAAAAGCCCCCCCTCCAATGAAGTCTCAGGATTTCTTTCAACAAGATGAATTCAACCAGTAACTGTGACTATTTTGTCATATGAATAGTATAACCTCTGGATAAAATGTGTGGAGGGGTGGTTCATCCAGGCATGTTCTTCTCTTCATCACTACAGCATGACTAAAAAATCAACATCCCAAAGAGAATTTATGAAGCATATCATATCACCTCCATCAAATTGTTTTTTCAAAAGAGCCTCCACCCATTCACACATTCATTGGCAAGTTATCAGGTACAAAAGTAACCAAATGAGCAGAAAAAAAGCAATGCACATAACATATGCATATCCAAAGTAGACTCCATAGCGCTGTTATTTCTTTTGGACCAGGCTGTAATGTTGGTAGTGGAACTCTGATTGAAGGAAGCTGCATATATTGCCAGATTCCTAGAGGAAAGCAAGATCCAGCCATACAAAATAGTGATGGGATTAACTCAGTCTGGTTTTGGACCTTGTCTTTAATTTCCTACTGTTAACTGAGATGTGAGATGTGACCATGTTGCAGTCACATACAATCCATGAGAAATATGAGTTGCAATGTGGACCCGCAATAAAATTGTAGGAAGGGGGCATTCCTCTGCTTTTCCTTCCTTCCTTCCCTCTCCCCTCTTCTCTGTCAAAGTTCCCCCACTCTTTCTGCTCCATTCCTTATCTATCAATCTTCCCTCACCTCCTTCTCCCCTCATGCATTCTGTCAGTCTTCCCCCTTTTTCTCTCCCACCCCTTTCTCTACCAATCCTCTCCTACCCCCTTTCTCCCCTCACCCCTTGTATATCAATCTCTCCCCTTACCCCCAGACTTTCAAGGCCCCTGTCTTTCTGTCCATCCCTTCCCAATCTGCTCCTCTTTCTGTCCTCTTGTCTCCTCTGTTTCTTTCCCCCAGACAATTCTCCTCTTGTTTCTCTTTCCCCTCAGATAACCCCCCTTCTTTCTCTCTCCCCCTCTTCTTTTTCCCTACCTTGGAAGCTGTGATAGCTACAGCAGGGCCCCTGGGAGCTACAGTGGCTGTGGCAGAGCTCCCGGGAGACACCACAGGTGTGGCCTGCTCACCAGGAGCCACAGCCACTACATTAGGAAGATGTTGCACAAACCACAAGGCCGCTGGGAACCATTGCAGCTGCAGCAGAGCCCCCAGAGCTACCTTGCCACTGTAGGGTTCCTGGGAGACACTGTGCCAGCCAAGAGGCCCCTGAGAGGCACCATGGCAGTTGCAGAGCCCCCAGGAGATGCTATGCATATGTAGATACCTTTGGGAGCTTTTTTTTTTTTTTGTAGAAATAGTTTTTATTAAGAAAGAAAATATACATACAGAAAATAAAGAAAATTTACACACAAGAAATAAAAACAAAGCAGCACAAATACAGTCGACACTATGAAAGACTAAAAGATACAAAAAAGACAATACATTCAATACTCAACAAAGTAGCCCAACTACACACTCATTCACACTAGGAGATGGAGAGGACCAGAAAAAAAAAAATACTGTTTCTCCATATCAAAAACCTTTACTTTTAACCCACTTATAGATGGGGTCCCATTCCTCCTGACATTTTTGCACGTTACCATCTCTTAATCTCGTGGACATTAAATCAGATTCTGCGGCATCAAACAGTTTCGTAATAAATTCCTCTCTATTAGGGATTTTGTCAGTCTTCCAATACTTGGCATAAAGTATTCTGGCAACAGTAACTATGTACAATAACAATTTCAATTTTGTCATAGGAATGCTTTGTCTACAAATATTCAAGAGATACAGTTCTGGTACATGACTAATTTGTATTTTCAAGATTTTTTGCATCCAAATATTAACTTGGGCCCAGTATTTTCTGGCACCTTGGCATTGCCACCATATATGAAACAAGGACCCTTTAGCTTCTTGACACTTCCAACATTTATTTGAATATGTGGGATAGATTCTAGCCAGTCTATCTGGTGTAAGGTACCATCTGTATACCATTTTATATAAATTTTCTTTAAAATCTGCTGGCTTTATTAATTTTAAATTCTGTTTCCATAATTTTTCCCATTCATCCAAATCTATGCTGTAACCAAAATCCTTCAACCGGCGGGTCCATGATTCTTTTACGACTTTGGGAGCATTTAAATCCCCCCTATATTTTTTAAGCTTTAAGATATTTCTACAAACCTAGAGGTCCCCAAAATTTGGAGGGAAATCTAATTTCTCTCAGTGTGGGCCCAGTCTGCAGATTGTGTTTGTAGATCTGCCTACACTTGAGAAACAGATATATAGATTAATATATTCACAGCTAACAGGCTGCGTTTATCACCTGGCAGTGGGTAGCTGATCTGCTCTGTTGTGGTGATGGAGCTTGACAGGAAGAGTCATCATAGCTGATGATCTTGCCATTATCTTAACTGCTCTGTAGATATAGTCAATGTAAGACTAGGCATTTGAATACTAGCAGAGACAGTGTAACTGAAATTCTGATTTTCAAAAAGTTTTATTAGTTTCAGAAGAAAAAAGATAGGGATAGGGGATTGGGAAATAGAAAACACAATACATTCCGGTATTATTTTAGCTAGAATTCCTTTCAAAAATTATAATTTTACAGTAACTTCTTATCATAAATTATCCTCTACTCAACTACACCAACTCCATTTCACAATTTATAGTACCTTTTGTTAAAATTTACCAATAATTTTGACTATTCGAATAGGGACAAATTTTATACTTATAAAATATAGGGGAGGGGGAAGAAAAAATAAGTTCACATCAGAGAATCTTAAGAATCTTGTTTATCTAACCAGGCATAGAATTTAATCCAATATTTTCTTTTTTCTTCATTAGATTTCCCAGTTAGCTGGGATAAGAAGTCCAACTCTGCTGTTTACAGAACCTTTCCCACTACATCCATTTTCCTGGGAATCTCCTGAGATTTCCATCTTTGCGCCAAAAGGATCCTTGCTGCTGTGTTAAAATGCTCCAACAAATGCCTCATCTCTTTGGAATAGTCCTCAGGGAATATATTCAATAAAAATATTTCTGGTTTAAAATGAATCTGTGTCTTGGTAATCTTCTGTAACATTTCATGGACCATTTTCCAATAGCCTTTCACAATCTCACATGTCCACCACATATGAAAAAAGGAACCATTCTGTTTGGTACATTTCCAACATTTGTTGGACATATTAGTATAGATCTTGCACAATTTCTGTGGTGTCAAATACCATCTATAGAACACCTTATATAAATTTTCTTTAAAAGTTGCTGACCTAGTTAATTTAACATTAAATTTCCAAAGTCTCTCCCAGTCTTCTAGTGTAGCATTATATCCAAAAAATTTTGCCCATTGAACCTTTACAACTTCATCTTGTGTCTTCATTTAAAGTAAATATGCATATAATTTAGAAATTAACTTTTCTTCAAATCAAATCAAATCAAATCAAATTTTATTCTTATATCCCACCCTCCCCCACCAAAAGGCGGGCTCAGGGCGGCTCACAGACATGGCAAGCCATGATTTAGTTAAAACAGATACACAATGATTTAAATGGTACAGTTATAAATTAATTAAAGTTTAAAAATATAAAATATAATAATAGAAAAATAGAAAAATAGATAGAAATAGGTGCTATTCTTCTATCGGTCACAATTTACGCATTATCATACATCAGTTCCAATTACACATGAGATGGCTAAAATTACAATAATTAATCAGTTTGGTCTGGTCCTGTTTTAAATGCGAGCTGAAAAAGAGAGGTTTTGCAAGCCCTGCGGAACTGGTTCAAGTCCCGCAGGGCTCGCACCATCTCTGGAAGTTGGTTCCACCAACGAGGGGCCATTAGTGAAAAGGCTTGCTCCCGAGTTATCTTCAGTCTGGCCTCTCTTGGCCCAGGGATTTGTAGGAGGTTTTGGGAGCTGGATCTTAGTGCTCTCTGGGGAATATATGGGGAGAGGCGGTCCCTTAGGTAGGCAGGTCCTCGGCCATATAGGGCTTTAAAGGTGATAACCAGCACCTTATAGCGAACACGGTAGACGATCGGCAGCCAATGCAGATCCCGCAGCACAGGCCGCACGTGTTCCCATCTAGGTAGTCCCACCAGCAGCCTGGCCGCCGCATTCTGCACTACCTGAAGTCTCCGTGTTCGACACAAGGGCAGCCCCATGTAGAGGGCATTGCAGTAGTCTAATCTTGAGGTGACCGTTGTGTGGATCACAGTTGCTAGGTCGTCGCGTTCCAAGAAGGGAGCCAACTGCCTCGCCCTCTTAAGATGAAAGAAGGCGGATCTTGCGGTGGCAGCTATCTGGGCCTCCATTGATAGCGAGGATTCCAGTAGCACCCCCAAGCTCTTGACCCTGCGCACTGGTATCAGTGGCGCACCGTCAAAGGCCGGCAGAATGATCTCCCCTCCCGGTCCGTCTCGGCCCACGCAAAGGACCTCAGTCTTCGTTGGATTCAATTTCAGCCCACTCAGCCTGAGCCAGCCAGCCACGGCTTGTAGTGCCCGGTCCAAATTTATAGGGACATCGCCAGTCCGGCCTTCATCAATAGATAGACCCAACAACATTTTATCAAATACGTATTGTTCTGTGTTAAAATCTATCATCTTGTCTTTGGCATATCTCAATTCAACTTGCATTCTCAACACCAGTTCATTTTGATATCCATGTTTTCCAATTCTTCTTTGGTTTTCAATTGATTGTCTTTTCCCAACAAGTCATTATACATAATTCTGGTTGTTTTTAAAAGATTTGGATGGGTAAATTCCCATCTTGGAATTTTTTGATAGATTCTCGTCTTCAACCATGACCAGATGTGGTACAAAGATTTTCAAAACCAATGGTTTTTAAAGTAAGAGTGTCCTTCAAGTCTTTGATACCACAAATATGTGTGCCACCCCACAGTCAAGTCATGTCCTTCTAGTAACAGTTGTCTCTTGTCATTCAGGAGTATCCAGTCTCTTACCCATAACAGTGCAGATTTAGAATCCTGCAATGCTTTGAGTTTAATTCTAGTTTTTTTGCCTTGCCAGACATATTTACTGATCATCCTGTTCAATTCCTGAAAGAATCCACTGTTTTAAAATATTGGAATAGTCTGAAATAGAAACAATAATCTTGATAAAATATTCATCTTTATTAAAGCTTAAGTCATACCATTTATGACCATCTTTATTAAAGTTTAAATCATACCATTTTTCCAAGTCTTTTTAAATTTCTTTAAGTAGGTTGTCATAGTTGTCTGCTTTTAAACTGCTACATTTATTTGAAATAATGATGCCTAAGTATTTAATTTTTTTTCATACAAAAATCCTGATTTTCTGCTGAAAGGATTGAATTTGTTCCATCATCATATTCTTTGCTAAAAATTTTGTTTTGTGGTAATTAATCTTTAATCCTGCATATTGGCCAAATTGTTTGATCTTATTTATAAGACAGTCAGTTGAGTCCATTGGTTGTTCTAGTATGAAGACTAAATCATCTGCAAAGGCTCTGAGTTTGTATTGTTCATTTTTTATAACAGCTCCCTTTATATTTAAATTTTTCCTTATTTGGTTATTCAACATCTCTAGAGATAGGATAAAGAGTAAAGGTGACAATGGACAGCCTTGTCTTGTAACTTTTTGAATTTTAATAACATCTGTTAGTTTGCCATTCACTGTCACCCTTGCATTTTGTGAAGAATATATTGCTTTTACTACTCTCAAGAAGTTTTCACCACACTCTATGCCTTTCAATTGTTGTAACATAAAGTACCAAGAAACATTGTCAAAAGCTTTCTCAGCATCCAAACAAATTAGAGCCGATTGTTTCTCTGGATGTCTCTCATAATATTCCAAAACGCTGCAAACCGTCCTTACATTGTCTTTTAAATATCTTTTAGGAAGAAATCCTGCTTGATCATAGTGTATTATAGATTATAGAACTTTCTTCAAATGTTGCGCCAATATTGTGGCAAAAAATTTGTAATCCATATTTAAAAGGGAAATTGGACAATAGTTTTTAATATCTTTCAGGTCATTGTTTTCTTTTGGAATCATGATTGCCATGGCATATCCATGATTCCAAAAGAATCTTCTTGCCATGAGACTGGTATTTGACCTTCTTCTTGAATCTTTTCTATGAGACGCTTAAATGGTAAGATCAAAGAATCTTCATAAGCTTTATAAAATTCTGCAGGTAGACCATCTGGACGAGGGGCTTTACCATTCTTTTGGGATGTCATTGCCTCTCCAAGTTCCCTCGTTGTTATTGGCTCATTTAAATTTTTTTGTTGTTCCTCTGTAAATTTATTGAGATTATTTTGATTGATGTATTCTTCTAGCTCTATTTTCTGAGTTTGCTTCTCTTCATATAATTTTTTATAAAACTGCTCCACAATTGGAGAATTTTTTTTGTTTTTGAGTTTTCTCTTCATTGTTCTCATCTTTCAGTGACATAATTATTCTTTTGACCTTTTCTTTTCTCATCCTATAAGCCAACCACCTTCCAGGTTTGTTGGCATGTTCGAAAAAATTTTGTCTCACGTATCCCAGTTTAATCTCCATCTCTTCCATAAGAATTAAATTCATGTTGCGTTCCTTTCACTTTTTTAATTCACCTTTTGTAGGTTTTTTCTTCTCCAGCTTGTGACATCAAATTTTGAAAGTTTTCAGTTCTCTTTTTTCTTTTCTTACTACTATATTTAATTGCAAAACCCCTATAATAAGCTTTAGCAGTGTCCCAAACTACCTGCATCTTTACTTCTTGTGTTATATTTTGTTTGAAGAAATACTCCATTTCAGCCTTGAATTCTTTAAGAAATTCTTCATCTTTCAAAATTGTGATATTTAGATTCCATACTTTTCTCTTCCGTAGACCTTTTAACTTTACCATTACAGGACTGTGATCTGAAATTACTCTTGTTTGGATTTCTGTGTCAACTAAATCTTTAATCAAACTAGCCAAAAGCCAACACATGTCAATTCTTGACCAGGTTTGGTGTCTCACAGAATAGTAGGTAAAATCTTTAGAATTAGGATACCTTGTTCTCCATACATCTACCAGATCCATTTCTTCTGCTAGTTTCCAAAAGCTTACTGGCAACTGGGAACCTTTACATTTCATCTGTTTGGACATTTTTTTAATCCAATTTTCTATCTGGAACTGCATTAAGAACATAAGAGAAGCCATGTTGGATCAGGCCAATGGCCCATCCAGTCCAACACTCTGTGTCACACAGTGGCCAAAAAAATTTTCACCATATTTCCAGCTATCATCATTGGTCTATCTCTTGCTTGCTTTAAAATATCATCTTTGAACTATACAATCTTTACAACTATATCCAAAAAATAATCCAGCCACAAGTGTACAAAAAACCAAAAAAGAAAAAGGTAAAATACCCAATAAGATAATATATATCCACAGGAAAGGTTAAAAAGCCAATTGTAGTGTAACTGAAATTCTAAAGATGCAGAATAGCCTTTGCTAAATTTAAATTTCAGAAATACTAGGTAGAGCCATATGAGACCAGATTTCCCTGGTGCTTTTTAAATTGTAGCCATATGTGGCCCTAGTTCAGATTAGGGTCATGTGAGATGGACAAAGGAAGTTCATTCCTTCCTGCATACATTCACCTGCTGAAACCATTTCTGTGTAGCTGTTAGGAATGCTACAAATTTTGCATCAAACATGCTCAACAATTGAACTTAACCATGTTCTAAGATGTTAATCAGATGTGAGCCTATCACCTGCCTTGTTCATGTCATACTGAATGGCCACAAATTCTGCCAAACAGGTTTGCCTCAGTTTCCCCACCACCACCATCAAAACTGAGTATGCACTAAAGAAACCACTGACACAAACTGATCAGCAGCAATTAAATGACTGCCTAAACAAACAGTGAAGAGTAGAGTGAACTTGAGTGCATTCACAAATTCAGAATAATGGACTGCCCCTTCCCCCAGGCCTGAATATGCATATTGGATTCTTGCCTCACTACAGATGCTAATTTTCTGCATTTCAAACCCCTAAATATTTCTCCATTGTTTTAGTCAAGCTGACTTCATTTTGCATTGCACCTTGGCATCCTGAGTTTTTGCTTAGCAACACCTCTCCCACCTTCAGACTGGGATAAGGGCTAAGGGATCTCCATTCTGACTCGTATGTGACAAAGGTCTCAAAAGCTTTTACTCTGGAAATTTTGTTGGTCTTTCGTGTACTAATGGACTTGAATCTTACTCTTCTATTACACACCAACATAGCTAACCACTTGAAACTATCTCCTGTTGAGGAGTTATATATGAAAAACTGTAGGCAAAACACTTTCCCTTATAGTTTTGCATTGGAGGGGGATAAAAAGACTTACTTTTAAAATAAATGAAAGCTGGGATTTTAGCAATCATAGTAGTGGATTGTTAGATTGCAAAAAAACCCAGCAATTTAAAAAACAAAAAGTTTTCCAGTAGCATAGCTAGGGAAATAGTGGCTATGGTCACAGGAGGATGATTGTGATGTACTGTACTGCTGTGAAGGAATTCAGTGAAGCAGTCTGTTGAACAGCCATGAACAGGTTGATGGACAGGATATGAGCCAAAGTGGTGGTGCTGAACATCATTACCTGCTATTAAATTTGGAAGGGAGAGAAAAGCAGCAATAGGTATCTTGGAAATAATGCTATTTGCTATATTAATAAATAATAGTGTATTTTTCCATTTGTAATTTTCCCAATTGGATGATTCTAGGGAGGAAATGCTACTGGGGCAGTCAGTCACTGTGCAGTACCACATGGAGAAAAGCTGCAGTCACAAGTACTATATAATGCAGTTTCAATCCACTTTCAATGCACTTTGCAACTAAATTTTGCCAATTCACACAGTACAATCTAGTTGGAAAGTGCATTGAAAGTGCATTATTTCATGTGTGTGAGATCTCAGACAGAATGGGATTTTCAGCCAAACTGGATCAACAAGGTATATCTTTTACTGTTTACAGTTTTCAACAGTTTGGCATAGTGCAAGTTGGAACACTGCAATGTTAACAATTGCCCAGCTGTTAACAGAGGATATTTTTAATGAGCTGTGTGGAGAAACGCCATTTTAGTCAGTGGTGGTGCTTCATTTGGCAGGGGTCAGTAAATCCCTCAGCAGGCTTTGTAGCCTTCCCCTCACTCCCCCCCTCCCTTCCAGAGCCAAACCAACAACGCTAGGGGGGAAATCTCCTAGAGAGGCAGGAAGTGCTGTTGTTCCTTGCATGTGTTAGGCAGGAAGAGAAGCCAGTTGGAAGCCAGCGCTCGAGCGAGCATGTGGTGAGCAATGGAGGCTCCTGCCGGGGGGGCCCCAGGCAGGCAGACTAAGTAAGTAATTCACAAGACAGGACAAGTTTAGATCAGGGCCAGCAGGACGCGTTTATAACACATTTTGTTTGTCAGAGTTGGATGAGATCCCCACCCTAGAAGAGACTGTTAAAGCCATCAAGCAACTGAAAAGTGGCAAGGCAGCAGGAGTTGATGGAATTCCACCAGAGATCTGGAAGCATGGGGGCACAGTACTACATAGCTCACTTCACAAAGTACTTGTCACCTGCTGGGAACAAGGCAAATTACCACAGGACTTTCGCGATGCAATCATCATCACCCTATACAAGAACAAAAGGGAAAAGTCAGACTGCTCCAACTACCGGGGGATAACCCTGCTCTCCATCGCAGGCAAAATCCTTGCCAGAATACTCCTGAACAGACTGGTGCCCACCATTGCAGAAGAACTCCTCCCAGAGAGCCAGTGCGGCTTCAGAGCTAACAGGAGCACCACCGACATGGTATTTGTTCTCAGGCAGCTCCAAGAGAAATGCAGGGAACAGAACAAGGGTCTGTATGTGACTTTTGTCGACCTTACCAAAGCTTTCGATACCGTTAGCAGGAAAGGCCTGTGGCAAATCTTGGAACGTTTAGGATGTCCCCCAAGGTTCCTCAGCATGATCATCCAGCTACATGAAGACCAGCGAGGCCAAGTCAGACACTGCAACGACCTCTCGGAGCCCTTCCCAATAGGCACAGGTGTAAAGCAAGGCTGCGTTCTCGCGCCAACTCTCTTTACGATCTTCTTTAGCATGATGCTTCAAAGAGCCGCAGTAGATCTAGATGAGGACGATGGTGTCTACATCCGCTATCGCACCGATGGCAGCCTGTTCAACCTGAGGCGACTAAAGGCACACTCCAAGACAATGGAAAAACTCATCCGAGAGCTACTGTTTGCTGATGATGCTGCACTCGTCTCCCACTCGGTATCAGCTCTGCAGCATATGACGTCCTGCTTTGCAGAGGCTGCCAAGCTATTCGGCCTAGAAGTTAGTCTGAAGAAGACAGAAGTTCTCCACCAGCCTGCACCCCAGGAAGATTATCACCCTCCCTGCATCACTGTGGGTGAATCAGTTCTGAAGACAGTCCAGCAGTTCAGCTACCTGGGGTGCATCATCTCCTCAGATGCCAAGATCGACAAGGAGATTGACAACAGGCTGGCAAAGGCAAACCGTGCATTTGGCCGACTGCACAAAAGAGTGTGGAGCAACAAGCATCTGAAAAAAGGCACAAAGATCAATGTTTACAAAGCGGTTGTGATGACAACCCTCATCTATGGCTCCGAATCGTGGGTTTTATACCGTCATCACCTGCGACTCCTTGAGCGCTTTCATCAGCGCTGCCTTCGCACCATCCTCAACATCCACTGGAGTGACTTTGTGACCAACACTGAAGTCCTCAAGCGGGCAGAGGTTACCAGCATCGAGGCACTGCTGTTGAAGACGCAGCTGCGCTGGGCAGGGCATATTTCTAGGATGGAAAACCACCGCCTTCCCAAGATTGCCCTGTATGGCGAACTCTCCACCGGCCATCGAAATAGAGGGGCACCAAAGAAGAGGTACAAGGACTCCTTGAAGAAATCCCTTAGCACCTGTCACATCAACCATCACCAGTGGTCTGACCTAGCCTCAGATCGCAAAGCATGGAGGCACACCATCCACCAGGCTGTCTCTTCCTTTGAGAACACACGCATAGCTGGTCTTGAGGACAAAAGGAGATTGAGGAAGAATCGCACTGCTACAGGACCAACCCTAAATCAGACTTTTCCCTGCAGCCGCTGTGGCCGGACCTGCCTGTCCCACATTGGTCTTGTCAGCCACCAGCGAGCCTGCAGCAAACGTGGACTATTGCACCCTTCTTAAATCTTCGTTCGCGAAGCCAAGCCGAGAGAGAGAGAGAGTTTGTCAGGCTGTTTGCTGTGCGTGTGCTGTGCTGTGCTAACCTTTTAAACGCAACTGTTTTTGTTTTGTTTTTCTTCCCCTATCTTTTTCTCTTTTAAATAAATGTTTTTTTCTGTTTTAAATACTGGCAGTCAATCTCTGTACCACATAGATCCCCAGACCGCTTTAGACCACGCTGTGTTGAGAAGGGGGCCCCGGGGAAGGGGGAAGGTATGCAGTTGGATAAGGTGCCAATCCTCCAGGGGTGCCCCAAAGAAGCGCTGAGGTCTCTGTGAAACCCAAGTGCAGGGTGGCAGAGGACCTTGAGGCCTGGCCTCACAGCTGGAGAGGGGGATTGGGAGTCCTGTTCCTCTCAATCTGAACCCCGGGACTAAGCAGGTGGTGGCAGCGAGCCCAAGGGGCAGGAGGAGAAATAGCTCCCTCCAGGAGTTGGCGACTCCATAGGGAGCTGACGGGACCGGGTCTGAAGGCAGAATCGGGCCGGTTCCGTCACAAGCTGTATAGTGACATCCTCTTAAGGGCCATTTGTTTGGATTCAGACCACGCACTATATTTGTAAATTAGTTCTTAGAACTATTCTTGCCATTCTCATTTCTTCCATTGCTCTTTTCAAGGCTGCCCTAGATGCCATCAACCTGCTGCCCATCACTTGAACTCCTATCCAGGTGAAGCTCAGACAAACATGGTGCCTTTTCCAGAATCAAGCTCCAATGTAAAATTTAGGAACAGATTTCAGTGACACAATCAGTGATCCGTACCTGATATTCCTGCCCCCAGCCAACCAGCACAAAGCTTGCCAGCAAGCAATATGGTGAACCTCTAAGTGGACTACCATGGGCCCTAGAACCCAACATGGCTACCATCCTCTTTCTACCCCCATCCCAGGTACAAATGAATGTTCCTTTCAGAGGGGTGATGTTTTTTTCTCTAGTAAAATGTGGATAGTCTCACAAAGTTTCACTTTGCAAGTGTACCTTCTCTATAATAACATAGCTTTAAAAAAACATAGCTAACATTTTAGCACCTCTGTGGAGAAACAAGGTCATCATAATGAGGTAATGCCATCAGATGGATTTAAGTCAATGGAAAGAATGCTGAAGCAGATGAATTTATCCATATATGTTCATCATATTTCACAGACATAGTCCATTCAAGGTTAGGTAACGTCTAAACAAACTCAAGGGTTTCAGTCATTTTGAGTTTACTTCAGGGAATGAAAAATATTAAAGCGTTTTTTGCAAGTGTAGGAGCTTTCTACTAATAAGAGCCTTGTTTCAAGAAGAATACTAAATGTAACAACACTAACATACAGTAAGTGGATTTGATTTTTTTCCAGTTTAATATGTCATATAGTTTCTGTATAAATGTGAGATTTCAGGGTATCATGAAAAATGGCTCAAAAACATCATAGTTTGTGTGGGTTGATTATTTTCATAAAAACTTGCAATTTTACAACAGACTTTTTTTAAAAAAAAATTCCCCATGAAGGCTCTATATAATTCCAAAATGGTTACTGTATTTAAAAAGCTGATTATTATGTCACTGAAACATTTGTTTGTTTATAATTTATAAACAAATTTATTTATAAATACAAATACATAAATACAAATAAATAATCAAGGTTGTTGTAAGAATGTCAGCCTATGTAGAGTTGCACTCTTCTAAGTTCAATAAAGTAAATTGATGGCACCTTTCAGAAGTTTCTGAAATGTTGCTGGCATTTGTTAGCTGCAGCTCCACACTGGGTTGAGGAAAGAACATCTCATGGACCTTATTCCTACCACAGAGAAAGATTAAACCTGTGCCTTAAAACAGTGCCAAAAAGGACTGGATGGAATGATCTGCCAAGGTATTTGAGATTTCTGCTCTGTTTGTTTCCCATAACTCTCACAAGCAAATGACTAAACTATGTGTGTTGAAGGCAACTAAAGCTGATTCATAAAACTGAGCTGTCCACAAAGGTCAGCTGAATGCTCAAGTCAGATGATGCTCTGCCCAGCTCCGTTTGCCAGCTTCAGTTGCTAAAGGCTATTTGTTAAAAGATTACATTTTTGCTTGTAATTTTGAATTATGTGGTTGCAAAACAGCTTTCCCAGATTGGCAAAAGCTGAAAACGTTGTAGAGGTGAAACTTGACTTCTGTGAGGGAAAAACAAAATTGGATTGCACTTGAGCATGACCTAGTGGCTGGTTCACTGAGTGGCATTTATGGCAGAAACAGAGACAGTTCCTGATGTGTTTCCAGTGTATACAGCTGCACGAGGAAGGATCTGGAAGCCTCAGTGTAAGCAATGTGTGTAGGTTGAGGGTGGAGAAAGGGAATGCTAAATGATGAGGAACAATGATGGAGAGATGAATGGTATAAACAGATTTAATCATGAGGTTCCAAAGATATGGGACTTCAGAGCAAGAAATATACTTTGTGCTGTAATAACTGTTCCAAAATATTTATCAGCAAAATATTTATACATTCCTCCGCCCAAAGTGTAAATTCATTACAACTATTAAAAATCTAAAAGGAAAATAAAACTCTGCAAAATATGAACAGAGATTCTAAGAGAATGGGGGAGGGACAAAAAAGTGAGATGCCTGGTAAGGTTTTCTTTTTAATTGTGACACTGAAGCTAAACATCATTTGGAAAAGGAATTAAATATCATCCAGTGTTATGACTCTGCATTCACTGCAGTTATGACCAATGTGTCTTTCTTTGTAAGAAACTTTGGAATCTTCTTTATGGAACATTTTCCTTTATATTCATTTATGCTCATTTATCTTGGATGGCAGTATTGTGTTGTATTGCAAACATACCTTTTGATATTTCTGATCAGTTAAGGCAATATCATAAAGTGTGGGCTATTAAAACATAATGGTGGACATACACATAATACATAAACACTGTGTTGTCATGAGAGAGCAGAATATAATTTGACCCTGATATTGAACCAAAAGGTTAACTGAGTATGCTGTATTCTGTTTTCTTTACTAATTTCAATCTCAGTTCACTGAAACACAAAAACAAACCATGACTGGAATCCCTGAAACAAGTAAATGACTGTTACGGTGTCAGGTTTTGAGCTCTGGCTTTTGATAAATGACAGAGAAAGATACATATTTCCAGCATTTTTCCAGATTTCCACCCTTTAGTTCCTGCAAGATCAGATTTTTTTTTTTAAAAAGTCATTGGCCAAATCTCTTTAATTTCCCATATTTTAAAATGATTTATGTAGGCATTATATTAAAAAGGGTGAGGGAATGTGGCAAGGTATGGCCTGATCTCATCAAATCTCAGAAGTGAAGCAGAAGTCCTTGAAAACCCCATGGGGTCACCCACTGTAAGTCAGTAGTGACTTGATGGCACTTTCCACCACCATGGCATCTTAAACACTAACAGATTTTGTGAAGCACAAGCTTTTCTCAGCTACAGCCCACTTCATCAGCTGCATTCGGATTAGACATGGAAGCTATTTTATTTTATTTTACTTCATTTAAACTCCACAATTCTACCAATGGAAACCTCCAAATGGCTTAGATCATTCTCCTTTCCTCCATTTTATCCTTGCAATCAGGGCCAGCCCTAGATTGTCTGGCACCCTAGGCAAGACTAACTTCTGGTGCCCCTCCCCCTGCACTGATAATGTCACTGAGTCTCATGGGGGTACCCAATTTGGTGCCCCCAGAAGGCAGGCACCCTATCTCTTTCAATAACCTTGAAAGAGAGAGAGAATGACTGGCCCAAGGTCATCCAGTGAGTTTTCATGGTAGATTGGGGATTTGAACCTTTGAGTCTTCCAGGTCCTCATTTGACACTCTAATCCAGGGATGTCAAACATGTGGCCCAAGGGCTGAATCAGGCCCCCAGAAGGCTCCTATCAGGCCCACAAGCAATTTATTGTCATCTACTTCCTTCTTCCTCTCTTGCTTACTTCTGCATCACAATGTGCTTTGCCAGGCTTGCTCAATCACACAGGAGCTACAGAGTAAAGTCTCTCTTCCTTCTGTTGGCTGATGGTTAGCAAGCTAGTGAGGTGGATTAGGCTGAGTGTTTGTGCTTGTCTATGTATAAAGTTTATATCTGCCCTACCTGTCATTACATTTTATGACACACATGGCCCATCCCAACAGGGTGAAGATCTGGCCCTCATAAGAAATGAGTTTGACACTCCTGCTCAAATCATTATACCACACTGGCTTTCAGCAAATCTTCACCTTGAGCTCAAAATCAGATCCATAGCTAAAACTGAAATGCTAAACCCTATTATTTTATTTAATCTATTGTGTCCTGCCTTTATAAATAAAGAAACTAAACAGAATAGGATATGCTGAAAAATCCATTCACCCTGCCTTGCCCATAGTTCAGCTGCAGAAAGCTTCACCTCATACTGACCCTCAGTTCTCTGAGTCCCATGCAAAGGGAGTAGGTATCTAATTCAAGTTACAAATCATTGGAGTTTGGACCTGTTCCTTATGCTTGTGAGCTCAGTATTTTGGTGTGATAATGTTATTTCATGCTTCTCCAAGCTGCCAAAATCCAGTGCAGCTTAATGCACAAATTACCCAGAGTAGTTCTAAGGCCACTGCTGCCTGAGAAAACATTGTAGGAGGTACACTTGAACTTAGACATATATAAGTAGTTATACAACTTATAAGGAGAGGAAACTTGCAGATATGAACAGGAAAACTAAAATAACATTGTCTTTGGACTTTTTACATGAGGGAGATAGATATGTGTACAATGTTTGCACAGCTTCCATGGAAAAAAGGCAAACTCTGTGACTTCTCGTGGTTCGCTAAAGTAGAATGCTTCTTAATTGATTCAGGCTTCCTGACACCACCCTCATGTCTGTGATCCAAATTTATAGACAGACATATAGGGTGGGAAAAGCCCAAGAGGCCACTTCCTGTACACAGGCTACATGTCTTCTTAGCCAAGGGAAGGCTGTCCTACTGTGGAAAGCCAAGAGTGAAAGAGGAGAAAAGTCTCCACAACAGGCAGTCGTGGAACCATTTGTGGGGTGGAAAGCCCATGTAACTGAGCTTCCATCCTACCACTCACAAGGAGAAACTTGCCTGGATTTATGAAATTATATTTTTACAGTCCCAAAACTAGAATGGCTTTCCCTGCATATTTCTTAGGTCACAAATTAATTTTAATTCTCAAACTTCTAAGGACAAGGGCCCCAATCCAAAACTTTTGAGGATGGTGCTTTTGAGGATGGTGCTGATCACCTGCCGAGGACAGCAGGTCTTCCCCTCCCCCCCAAAGTGATGAATGCTATCAAAGTCTTTAGTAGATTGTAGTGCATGTTTCAGGGACATCCTGAGCTTTTTTTGAGCAGGAATGCACAGGAACACAGTTCCCGCTGGCATGGCACCAGTGGGTGTGGCCTAATATGCAAATGAGTTCCTGCTGGGATCTTTCTACAAAAAACAAAGCAAACATCAGAATGCTTCATGTATCTCTTCCATGACTCTCTGCAGCATCTTTTTGACTTAAGGTTGCTAATCCCCAGTTGGGGACCAGGGTTATCAGAAAGCAGGCAGGGGGTGTTGATTGTCCACTGGGCACTCCATTATACCCTATGAAGACTGGTCTCCATAGGGCATAACAGAGAATCAATCTGGGGGGGGCTGTTTTTTTGAGGTAGAGGCACCAAATTTTCAGCATAGGCACCTGGTGCCTCTCCTCAAAACAACCCACAAGTTTTAAAAATACCAGGGAAAAAAAGCCCTTGGATATAACACTGCACAACCATTCACCCAACCTCAAAGAAAAGGATGCTGCTAGTTACCCCCATGCTTGAGAGGAGACGAATGGAGCATAACAACAATTTAATTTCTCTTAACATTCCACAATTAAGAAGGATACATTTACACATCAGTCTCCAATTTTGATATATTTATTTGCTTCACAGTGTTTTCCCCAGTAATTAAATTCAAACAAATGGTTACCATATAAACTTAGCTTGTTATTCCTGTTCGGTCTTTGTATCTGTTAAAACATCTTCATTACGTTGTCTGCTAATTTGCTGTTCACTCTCTGCCTATATGTATGGACTGTTAACTTCCATTTAAATGTATCTGAGGAAGTGTGCATGTACATGAAAACTCATAACTTGAATAAAACTTTGGTTTTAAAGGTGCCACTGAACTTAAACAATTTTTATTAATTAGTAATATATTGTCATAGAAATCTATATAGATTTTTAAAATAATGCAAAATAAAAACAACACATCACTTTTCCCCCCGTCTCCTCCCTCCCTTTTTCTTGACTACCACCAGTGTTTTAAAATTTAAAAAAAAGAAACAAGGTAACTTAACAAATCAAGAATCTTCATTTTAGAATCTTATATCAACACGGAAGAAATAAAAACATAAAATAAGAAAGGTTAACTCTATAAGTTCATCTTCATTTTTCAGTAAAAAAAAAAATTCCCCTTTATAAATTCTAGTCCATGATTCCATCTCCTTCAGCTTTTATCAAAAATCACTAAGTGTCCCCTTACTTTCCAATGTTTTTCAACATAGTTTTGAAATTTCTCCCATTCCGTCCTAAACTTCTCCAAATCATAGTCTTTTAAGATTCTTGTAAATTTATCCATTTCACTCCATGACAAAACTTTTAAAATCTAGTCCCATTTTTCTGGTATTTTGTCTTGCTTTCATAACTGAGCATACAATGTCCTTGCAGCTGAAAGCAGATACCACACCATCATTCTATCTTGTTTTGGAAAACTTTCCATTTGTAATCCCAACAAAAAAGAATCTGGAGACCTCTTAATGTCATAACCTAAAATTCTTGACATTTCTTTCTGAATCATTTGCCAAAATTGTTTTGCTTTTTCACAAGTCCACCACATATGGTAGAAAGATCCTTCATGTTTTTTACATTTCCAACATCTGTCTGACACCTGATTATTCATTTTTGCCAGTTTCTTAGGTGTCATGTACCATCGATACAGCATTTTAAAACAGTTTTCTTTAATGTTATAACATGTCGAAATCTTCATAGATTTCTTCCATAGATACTCCCAAGATTCCATTTGAATTTCTTTGTTAAAATTAATTGCCCATTTTATTATTTGAGATTTAACTACTTCCTCTTCTGTTGACCACTTCAATAATAATTTATAAATCCTTGAAATCAACTTTTCGTTATCACCCAACAGCATTTTTTCCAATTCTGTTTTCTCCTGTCGTATACCTTCATTCTTAATGACCTGTTCCACCAAGCTCTTAATCTGTTGTAGTTGAAACCAATTATATTTATACTGTAATTCTTCAGCTGATTTTAGTTCCACCTTTCCTCCATGTATTTTTAATAGTTGATTGTACGTTAAACACATCAATTTCTTAAGATAATTTTAATACAATCCATAGCGGCTTTCTCTCATCACCATATTTTTTATATTCTACCCAAGTACTTAGCAAGTTTTTTCGTATATAATGATGCGAGAAAAAGCCATCCATCTTATTTTCCCCATAAAACATATATGCATGCCAACCAAAAATATTTCCATGACCTTCTAGCACCAGCAGCTTCTTGTTTAATAACATCATCCAATCTTTAATCCATACCAAACATACTGCATCATGATACAATTTTAAATCCGGCAGTTGGAAACTTCCTCTTTCTTTTGCATCAGTTAAAGTTTTCATTTTAATTCTTGGTTTCTTGCCCGCCCATACAAATTCTGAAACTTTTCGTTGCCATTTACTGAACTGTTTATTGTCCTTCACAATTGGAATTGTTTGAAATAGAAACATAATTCTTGGTAGAATATTCATTTTGATTGCAACAATTCTGCCCAGCATAGACAAGTTCAATTTATTCCATTTTATCAAATCTTTATCAATTTTCTGCCAAAGCTTTTCATAATTATTTTTATACAAATCTATATTTTTCATAGTAATTTCCACGCCTAAATATCTCACTTTTGAGAAAATTTTACACTCTGTTACTCTTTGCAGTTCTTCCTGTTGACTCATTGTCATGTTTTTACACAAAATTTTCAATTTTTCTTTATTTATATAGAAGCCTGCCAATTCTCCATAGTCTTTAATTTTATGAAGCAGCAATGGTGTCACAGATAGATTCTCATTAATAAACATTACATCATCAGCAAACGCTCTATATTTATAAGAAAAAACCTCCAGTCTCAACCCCTCTATTCCTTTATCTTCTTGTATTTGCATAAGCAATATCTCTAACATCATCATGAATATCAATGAAGATAGAGGGCAACCTTGCCTTGTACCTTTGCTGATTATCATTTTCTCCGTCAAATCTGCACTTATACAGAGTCTTGCTTGTTGCTCAGTATATATCGCCTTAACCATTCTTATAAAAGCTTCTCCAAGTCCTAATTTCTCATTCACTGCAAACATAAAGTCCCAATTCACATTGTGAAAGGCCTTCTCTGCATCTGCAAAGAATAATGCCATTTCTTTTTCAGGATCCTTCTCATAATATTCAACAGTGTCTACGACAGTTCTGATATTATCTCTGATTTGTCTCCTGGGGAGAAATCCTGCTTGTTCCTCTTTAACAAAATTATTCAAATGCTGTTTTTTTAGTCATTCTGCAAGTATCCTAGCATATATTTTATAATCGTTGTTAAGTAATGAAATTGGTCTACAGTTTTTAACATTTGTGGTGTCTCTATCTTCTTTTGGTAGCAACGAAATTATTGCTTCCTTCCATGTGTTTGGTATTTTCCCATCAATTCTTATAATATTCATCAATTTTTGGAGTTTTGGTACTAACACTTCTGCGAGGACTTTATAAAATTTTCCTGTGAAACCGTCTGGACCTGGTGCCTTTCCCAATTTTATTGAATTTATTGCTGCTTCAACTTCAGTTTTTTCAATAGGCTCACTTAGGACTTTTTCCATAGTTTCTGTTAAGGGGCTCACCTGAATTTTCTGTAAATATGCATCTATTTTATTTTTATCCACCTTTTGACCTTGAAATAGCTTAGCATAGTATTTAAAAAATTCCCTTTTAATTCCTGCTTGGTCAACTATTTCTTTACCTGCTGATACAATTTTAGTAACAAATTTACTTTCCCTTTTTGTTTTCATTTGCCAAGGCAGGTATTTTCCAGGTTTATTTGCTCCTTCAAAGGATTTTTGTTGTAATCTCTTAAGGTTCCATTCTACCTCTTTATTTAACAAATGTCTCAAGTGATTCTGCAATATTGTGATTTCCCTTATTATTTTCTTTTTTCCCGGTCTTTTTTAAAGTTCCTTTTCTTTTTTTCCAATTTCTCTTTGAATATCCAGCAATTGTTTCTCTTTATCTCTTTTGTCTTTATTATTCATTGTAATTAAAAGACCTCTAGTTACGCATCCCACACAGTTTGTACACATCCCACACAGTTTGGAAATGAATGTCCTCATTTTCATTTATTTGAAAGAAAGCTTTAGTTTCTTTTTCTAGAGACACCACTATCTCTGTTTTCTGTAACAAATCTTCATTTATTCTCCATCTCCTCGTTTTTTTCACACTTTTTACCGCCCATATTAGTGGATTATGGTCGGCCCCAACTTTAGGAAGAATCTCTGTTTTTTTTCGTCATAAGTCCAAGATCTTTTGTAGTCCATAACATATCAATTCTTGAGAAAGAGTTATGCCTTGCTGAAAAAAAGTATAATCACGCACCTTGAAATTAAATTTCCTCCATGTATCTTCCAAATTTTCTTGCTTCACTAAATCAAAAAATGACTTTGGTAATTTCCCCTCCTTACTTCTTCCTGATCTGTCCAAATCATTTATAATTGTTCCACTTAAGTCTCCCATTATCATTATTTGATGATAAGTCACTTGGTCTAATTTTTGCATGATATCTTTTAAAAAAGGGTCTTTTGCCTCATTTGGGGCATACAATCCCAACAACAATGTCTTTTTATCATTCATCGTCACTTCCACAGATAGATATCTGCCTTCACTGCCCTTAAAAATCAATTTTGGATTTAATTCTTGTTTAATATAAAAAATTACACTCCTTTTTTTTTTCCTTAGCCAAAGAAAAAAATTCTTTTCCCAATTGTTTATTCCATAAAAATTTGTAATCCAATTGTTTAATATGTACTTCTTGTAGACAAATTATATTACATTTTTGTTTTTTTATCCACTGAAATGTAGCCCTTCTTTTTTGCGGTGAATTTAGTCCATTTACATTCCAAGATATTAATTTGTAATCCATAATGGTTCTTCTTTTTATTCTGTATCCCCAAATCCCCTATTTTCTTCAAAAAACTTCCGCAGTTACAGTACATTTGTAATTGTTATCCTTTTTCCTCCATGTTCAAAACTTAGACCTTCTGGCAGTATCCATCTGCATCTCACGTCCATATCCCGCAACTTGTCTGTTAGCTTTTTATATAGTCTTCTGTCATTTATATTTTCTTGGCAACTCTTTCATGATTCTTACTCTGCTTCCCTCAGTTTCCAATGTCTTTTCAAATTGCTTTTTTAAGATCTTTCCCACCATATCTCTTGTAATAAATTTGACTACCATATCTCTTGGTAATTTATTTTTCTTGGCATACTGGGAATTAACCCTGTATATATAGTCATACAAATAACTGGATTCATCAGAGTCTATTTCTAAGAACTCAGCAAAGATTCTTATTATATATATCCTTAAATCAGAACCTTCCTCTTCAGGCACTCCTCTCAAACGAATCTGGTTTTCCATTAACTTGCAATCTTGCAATGCTGCCTTCTCCTGCAATTTATTAATCATGGAATCTTGATCTTTCACCTTATTTTCAACCCATGTACTTTGTTTAATGTTGTTTGTGAGTCCTTTCTAAGATCTTCACTCTCTTTCTTTATTTCTGACTTCACCACCTCTAGTTCTTTAACTACTTGCTTTTTATTTTCTGTTATTAGGTCCTTCGTCACTTTGATCAATTTTGCCTCCATGGCATCTAGTTGTTCTTGTATTTTTGGCATCTTCCCTCACTGCCAAAATGAAATTTTGGGTTGATCTCTCCAAATCAAAAATAAACCACTGGATCTTGAAGATTAGAAGATGCCCTTTTCAATGCACCCAAAATCACCGTCCTCAGGGCTTCCTAGCCCGAGATATTAATTTTTAAAATTTTTAAAGTAGACAAAATGGCGTCTGCAATTTTTCTAGCCCCTTTAAAATTTTATTTTTCTCCAAAAGGCCACCAAAATTGACATCTTTCATATATTCCAATATGTTTCATTTTGTAGTAGTGAAATCTGCCAGCTCCAATAATTTTTAAAGTCCCGGATTTTATTCTTAAGAGTTTTAAATTATTTTGACCTTCTTTTAATGGCCGCTGCAATTTTTCTACAATTTTCAAGTCCTAGAGAAGGCCAGGAGGTCTTTAAATTCCCTTCTTTCAATGGCCTCTTTCTGCTTTTCTTGCCACAAAGTCCCGTTCTCGATGGTTGAAAGAGCTCGCGATACAATCTATGTGTCACTTCCTGTGCAGTCTTCCAGCTCAGCAACTCAGTGACGATGGGGGTTTTTTACAGAAACCGCAAGTATTCCAAACATGTTGGTTTTTTGCCTTTAACTTTGCTTCTAAGTCTCCCAAAAGTCTCAAAATTGCCCCCTTCTTTTGTTTATAACTTTAGAATATTGTAGCTAAATCCAAATTCCAATCTTTATCTCAAATAAAGTTGGTTTTAGTCCCGGAATGAAAGCTAAAGATCTTCTTACCTTGCAGCCAAATTTAACCTTCTCAACACCATCTTCTTCCAATATTAATATTTAGAAATTTAGATAGTCCAAAGAAAGCTTGAATCTTGATGAATTTAAGTCAATTTAATGACCACAGAGACCCTCTGTAGATGCTGGAATGCAATTCCTCGATGGGGACTCTTCAAAGCCTAAAAGGAACGCCCGCTGGGACTCCTCTTAAGCCAAAGTAAATCCCCTCAGAATATTCCATGCATGTCTTGGCCTTTTCCCTCACTGAGAAAAGTGGGCAGCAGGCATTGGGATCGCCTTCTCTACCCAAAACAAAGGCTCCGATCCCCTTTTGAGAAGCGGCTCAATTCTCCATGATCCCACTCTGGAAGTCAACTTAAACTTTGTTCCGTTGCCTATTGTGTTACACACAAAATGAGCTAATTTCCAGTCCAGTTCCCATTTTAGTTTCTTTGTGTATATTTTGATTTTTCAGTGTGGTGAGAATGTAAAATTATTTATTGTATATTGATTTAAAAAGTAAAACAGTTTTATAAGGTTGAATGATGAGTATGGTGATGAATATGGAGTATAACTGTGTACAATTCTGGTTTACTATGTACAATTCGGGTCACCACACCTCAAAAAAAGATATTATAGCATTAGAAAAAGTGCAGAAAAGGGCAACTAGAATGATTAAAGGGTTAGAATACTTTCCCTATGAAGAAAGGTTTAAACACTTGGGGCTCTTTAGCTTGGAGAAACGTTGACTGAGGGTAACATGATAGAGGTTTACAAGAATATGCATGAGAAAGGAGAGAAAGAAGTACTTTTCTCCCTTTCTCACAATATGAGAACTCATGGACATTCAATGAAATTGCTGAGCAGTCAGGTTAGAATGGATAAAAGGAAGTACTTCTTCACCTAAAGGGTGATTAGCACATGGAATTCATTGCCACAGGAGGTGGTGGCAGCTGCAAGCATAGACAACTTTGAGAGGGGATTGGATAAACTTCTGGAGCAGAGGTCCATTAATGGCTATTAACCACAGCGTATTGTTGGAACTCTCTGTCTGGGGCAGTGATGCTCTGCATTCTTGGTGCTTGCGGGGGAGGGCAACAGTGGGAGAGCTTCTAGTGTCCTGGCCCCACTAATGGACCTCCAGACAGGGCCTGGGGTTTTTGGCCACTGTATGACACAGAGTGTTGGACTGGATGGGCCATTGGCTTGATCCAACATGGCTTCTCTTATGTTCTTTTGTGAGCAAACAAACCACCCTATCAGCAGCAGAGAGGGGAAGAGAAAGCTATACTGAGAGAGAAAGACTTTCAGGGTCACTATGCACTTTATGTAAACACTTTTCATGTTACCCTGACACCATGTTGTCTTGTGCGTTGTCTTACCATGTTCTATGCCATTTTTGTCATGGAAATAATCCATTTCATCCATTGTATTTCCTGTCTCCAGAGCTGTCACACTGTGTCCCCACCATTGCTTCATGTCAGTGATGGCTGCTGGTGGGGCAGGAAAACTCTGGATGTGATGCCCCCATTCCCCCATGAGTGATGCTTGATATTATGGCTGGGGGCAGGGGAAGCATGGCAATAACACCCACTGAAGTTAGCCCTGTGACTAACTTAGATAAGATGGTTGAAAGATATTGACCTTCAAATACAGGATGTCCCAAACCATAAACAGTCAACTGAAATGAATGACAGGGAATGGACTACCCTGACACCATCTGACAACCTGTATTGTTCTACAATTCTTCAGTCAAGCACTGTCATGTGTTGAAATCAAAATACCAGGCTAGATGAACTATTGTTCTGAGCCAATTGTTAATTTTGTATCAGAGTTCTCAAATGAAAATCTTAATTATATATGTCTGGGTCTGATATGCTAGACACCTGTAATATTTTCAGACATTCCAGGATAAAGGAGTTGATTTTTCTTCTTTGGAACAACCTAGAATAAGAGCAGGCCTTCACAGAAAATGGAATCTGGTTGATCTTATTTTCAAAGTTCTTCTACAGAACTGATAGCTGCCTCAGCAAAAACAGAGCTAAGGAGCTGCAGGGGACTGTTTTGGTCTGACTACTCAAAGAGGAAAAGGAAAGGACTGAGAACAAAACAGCCCCAAATGAGCAAGTAACTGATTCATGAAAGAGAAAACACTGATCCTGGCAACCATACAAAAGTAATATTTTCACTAGAATGAAATGTTCTTCAACAATTTCTCTAGTATGCTGGACAGAAACAGGCATCCTTCAAGTAGTAGGCATGTGTCTTCTTTCTTCAACTCTTTTTTTAGCTGTAATAAAAACACTTTTTGAGGCAAAATAGGAGGTAGATTCTTAGCCCTAATTTTAATTTATATTTCTGTATTTACAGTACACCTGAGGTGATGAAATGTGGCTCTTGTAAAAAAAAAAGGTACTTCAGGATTTACTGGTACATAGTAAATTTCCAGGAGGGACAGCAGCATGATATAGCTTGATCTCATCAGATCTCCATTTGGGAGACCACCATGGAAAACTCTGCAGAGGAAAGCAATGTCAAACCACCCCTGCTTCTCAGTTGCCTTGAAAGTCCCTTGCTTAGGTTGCCATAAATTCACTGTGACTTGAGGGCACTTACATGCATAGTAAGTTTATTACTATTGGAGTAATAATAGTAATAATAGTAAGTTTATTACATTGGAGATCTATGATTGGATATCCAATAAGGTAATTTAATGTCAGAAAATAGTCACAGAGGCTCTCAGTGCAGATTGTGGCTATAAACCCCCCCCCCCCAATATTTCCTCATCAGAACTGTTCCCCTGGGCTGTTTTTAGCATTAGAAGGGAGTGGGGGTGGAAACTGGGATTCATATTGATCCACATCAGCACACATACCATTGCTGTTCATAAAGCTAATGTAAAGTATGTACATTACTGTATTAAAAGCATGCATGTTTCTTGTAGCACCATGGGGGGATTAAGGGATATGGAATTGCCACAGCTACTGTGTAATATTGTTCTTCATATACGGTATATTGCCTGTTGCAAGGTGATCTAGGGAGAGTCTTCAGATAAGCAGAAAATACACTGGCTAGGAGCTTATGCATCATAAATGGGAGTGCACTTTTTCACCTCCCTTTGCCTGCTATAACCTTTGAAATTCTCCCCCATGAGTCAGTGAACCCTTCAAGAACATCATGGAGGTTACATTGGAGAGCTGCAGTAAGGAGGACAATAGGCAAAGCTACAGTTTGGCATAGTGGTTAAGAGTGGTGGAATCTAATTCCCCACTCCTCCACATACAGTTGCTGGGTGGCCTTGGGTCAGTCACAGTTCTCTTGGAGCCGTTCTCTCAAGAGCAGCAATCTCAGACCTCTCTCTGCCCTACCTACCCTACAGGACAAGGTGACCAAACTGTAACTTGGGAGCCACTTGTGGCTCTTTTATACATATTATGTGGCTCTCAAAGCCCTCACCACCTCCTCAGCCAACTTGGAGAAGGCATTTGTCTCTTAAAATCCCTTCTCCAAGCTAAGCCAGCTGGCAGCTTGGAGAATGCATTTAAAGTTAAAGTTGCTTTCTTCCCACCTCTCTCTCCTTTCTCCCTCTCCAATCTATTTCCTTCCTTCCTGTCTTGCAGCTCTCAAACATCTGACAATTATGTCTTGTGGCTCTCAGACCTCTGACATTTATTTTATGTGGCTCTTATGTTATGCAAGTTCGGCCACCACCGTTACAGAGTGTCTGTTCTGGGGAGAGGAAGGGAAGGAAATTGTAAGCTGGTTTGAGTCTCCAAGTGAAGGGTGGGGTATAAATCTAAATCTCTTCCTCCTCCTCCTGTCATCTGCAGAAGCACTTAGTGCAAGCAGTGGAAACACTTAGTGCTTAGTGTCCTGTCTTATTTTTTTCTTTGCTTTTCATCCTTGAAAGCCTGCCCTCTCTATAGGCCACTGTTGAGTTCATATTGGGTGTGAGGGTAGTGTGATGTGGGTGCATAACCTCTTTCCCCTGCTGTTTAGTATACTCCATGAGAAATAATTGTGTTCTTTTAACAGAAGTCCTTCATCTGAATGTAGATCACCAGTTCTACTGTTATGATGAAGAAGAGCTGGCTGAGGTTGACATCGGCAAGTATTATTCCCACTCCCTAGGTGTTCTTGTGAGGTCTTTGTTCACATACTAAACTGACACAACATATGAAGATGGGATATTATTTCATTCCTCTCCTGGAACGTGTGGTGGGATGGCAGCTGGAAAAAAGTTTGAAAGGCAGCTGCTTACACTACATCAGGAATACAGCTGCACAATTCTAACCACTATTTTATGGAAACTATGTTGAGGAAAAACTCTTTTTCTCTGAGGCTCTGAAGCAACTTGTTCCTGTATGCTGTGTTCTACAGAAGATACTACTTCATCAGTGAACTATGGAAGTGATACTGAGTGTTCTGGAGTCTGAATGCTGTGGGATTTCTGCATTATTCTAAAAAGACTGGCATAACCGGTTAAAGTACAAGAACCTCTATCCTTGCAAAAATATGCTCAAAATGTTCAGGTATAAGCAAAGCTCAATTTACCTTTCCTGGGGAAGGTGACAGTCATTGTTCCCTCTAAGTTGAGTTAGTGTGAGCTAGCTCACAGTTTTTTAGCCTCTGACTCATACATTTTTATCTTAGCTCAGGAAGGATGTCTCCAGAGCAAACTAATTTATGCAGTAGCCAAATCAATCACTCACAGCTTTAATGCCAGGAGCTCACAAGGTATAATTTTTGCTCACAAGACTCCACTGCTTAGAGGGAGCATTGATGGCAGTGTATGTGGTGGTAGAGCAGCTCCAGGGATTCTTGGATAACATATCAACCCTCAGCCATTTCAGTCTGTCTTCAGGCCTGGGTTTGAAAGGGACATAGTTTAGTTGCACTGGAAGATGATCTTCATTGAAAGCTGGACAGGGCACAGTCATCTTGACTGATATTGTTAGATCCAGACTGATATTGTTAGCCGTTGACAATCTATTCATATACATCCATTGGAATATTGAGTTGGTATTAGAGGACTAGGTCTTCGGTGGTTTAGTTCTTTTCTGTCTGATTGGGCACGAAGAGTTTCCCCCAGAGAAGCAGAATCAACTGGGTGGGATTCATCCCATGGAGTGCCACATTTATTCAAGGCCACTGAATGAGGTTGTCTGGAACATCAGTGTTGGGTTCCATCAATACACAGATGACACTCTGCCATATATTTCATTAACCATGCCTCCAAATGTGTCTATCTTGGGTCTGACCCAGAGTTTTGAGGCCATTGAGGGGTGGCTAACAAACTGAAGCTGAATCCAGGCAAGGTAAAGGTGATGCTCCTTAGGAAATATGATGTTTTAGAAGGATTGGATCCACTTTAATGGATGGTGTAATGTGCAGAATAGGTTAAATGCTTGTTGGAATTCATGGACCCAGCTTTGCAGTTTGAAAAGCAGGCTGGTGTAGTAGCCAAAAGTGCCTTTTATCAGTTGCATCTAGTTCACCAAGCATCTCCTTCCTTAGACTCATCTGTTCTTGCCATGTTGTCCCATGCTTTCGTATCTCCTCATAGTTGGATTACTGTACTGCACTCTACATTGGACTGCCTTGAAGACAACTGGGAAACTCAAACTGGTTCAGATTGTGCCAAACCAATTATTGACAGGGGCCACATATCCTTCCCATCTTAAAACAGTGACATTGGCTGCAACTTCATTTCAAGATCCAAGTCAAGGAGCTGGTTATGACCTTAAGATTTCTTTATGGCCAAGAGCCTACATATCTAAAGTGTCTCCTCCCATATGTCCCTATACACCAGCTATGGACCTCAGGCTGCCACCTACTAGCTGTTCCTCTACTGAAGGTAGCCCACTTAACACCAATCAGAGTCTGTGCCTTTAACACTGTAGCTGCCACTTGTTGAAAGGGATCCCTGAGGAGGTGGGTAGTACTTTAGAAACTTATAGGAGGAGCTACAAGGCCATTTTATTTGCCTATGCTTTTAATTGTTTATAAACAGTAGGTTTCTTTAGGGTGCACTCAGTTATCTGGGGGACCCTGGACCCAACCTGTATACTTTGAAATGTGTGGATGATCTATGTTGCTGCTATTGATGAATAATTCATTTGATCTGATAGAAACAGCAAGCATCCAGGCTATTGAGATGACTGGCTTCCTTAATTACCCAGGTTTGGGGTAATTAAGGAAGTAATAAGGGGTAATTAGAGCTAGTTTGATGTAGTGGTTAAGTGTGTGGACTCTTATCTGGGAGAACTGGGTTTGATTCTCCACTCCTCCACTTGCTGGAATGGCCTTGAGTCAGCCATAGCTCTGGCAGAGGTTGTTCTTGAAAGGGCAGCTGCTGTGAGAGCCCTCTCAGCCCCACCCACCTCACAGGGTGTTTGTTGTGGGGGAGGAAGATAAAGGAGATTGTGAGCCGCTCTGAGTGGAGGGCAGAATATAAATCCAATGTCTTCCAATGTCATCTTCTTCATGGCGCCTGTCTTCTTTTTCTGCCTAATTGAACCTGGTTATGAGGAACAACATTTGTTGGGAAATGACATGGAGAATTTAAAAAAGAGTTTTTAAAAAACCCTTGGCTGCTGCTGAGGCCCCAATCTAAATGGGCATCTTAGAGATGATTTTTCAGGTTAAAAAGCCACAAACAAATTCAGAGATCCTAGATGTCTTATGTAATGTAATTTGGCTGTTAGGGCTTTTTTTTTTTTGCAGGAACACACATGAATGCAGTTCCAGCTGGCTTGACATCAGGGGTGTGTGGCCTAATATGCAAATGAGTTCCTGCTGGGCTTTTTCTAGGGAAAAAGGCCCTGCATACAATAGTGTAAGATTACTCTGACATATATTATATGTTAATACAGTCACATTGCTCAGATTATCATTTTTTTAACATCTTGACCAAGGGCAGTTCAGGCACACAGCTACCACTCTAGAAGTGTTCTGTGGCTTTTAATATCCATGGTGCTTCATACCATAGCTGGATGTGCATATCCAAAGCCCTAACTTTGCTTAAACACAGGTAAATTGTCAGTGGAAAGTAGCTATGGGATAGCATTTAGTGGGTCTGTTGTAGGTTTGCAGCAGACATCCTCAGCAACAAAGTTATGGTAATGCGGTTTGCTTTTTAAAAATCTCACCGTAAGCCTCTTCTTGCCTCCAAAACAAGACATACCATTATAGCACACTAGCTGGCTGCTAGGACTTTCCCAAAACAGATGTCAAAAGGATTTTCCAACAGTAGAATACAGTAAAATTAAAATCAAAAGCATGTCATAAACAAACGGAATTGCTTTATAATTAGAATTTTCCAAGACTGTAGCTTGCAAGCAAATCTGTATATTAAAGACACTGAAATAATTAATTTGGGGTTTTTCCGTTTATTTACTGCCCAACAAGGTAACTAGAAACAGAATGTTAACAAAGAACCAGCTGAAGGGTATTACCCTTTTCTACTTTCTAAAACCAAGTTTCTAATTTAGGATTTTATTTTCTCAGCTAAACAACAATGGAAAATGAAAACGGATCCATTAGCAATGAAAGCTGATCTGGTTCTCTACGGTGGTAGCTGCTGTTGCCGCTGCTACCTCCCAGCCTTTTTCTCATGCAAGCAAGACCATGAAGTGAGTTCTTCAGAAAAGCACAGTTCCTTTCCTCTTTGAAAATTTGACACTGAAAAATCCAGGAATGAGCTGGGAACTTGGGAACCTCAACTATTTTTAGTTTTTTAATAAACGCCATATATATGATGCATGTGTATTCACTGATAACATGAAAACAGGGTGGGGTTATCAACAAATAATTGTCCTAACACATACACACACGCATATACACATTGAATCTGAATTAAGGCCTTCAGGATATCTAGTGCCAGATCTCTTCTTTGGTCAGGAGTTTCCTCAAAACCCATTCTCTCACCTGCTTGTTACTCCTGCAGTCTGCCTCATTTCACAGCAGAAGACCATCAAGGTTTACAGCATTGGATCTTGGAAGTATTAAGCTCAGTGATTCCCTTTGAATGCTTTCAGTCTGAGTCTCTAGCAGTTTTTGTTGTACAGCCCATATACACTTGACTTTTTAAATACATGTGTTGAGTAATTCTCATGTTACATTCAATGCTTGTACAGCTGAATGTATGATTTAAACCCCACATTTATCCAGAAACTGATCCCCATTTCATTTGTAAAATAATAATAATAATATAATAATAATAATAATAATATTTTATTTTTGTATCCCGCCCTCCCCGCTAGGCGGATCTAGCAGTGGCAGCTACCTGGGCCTCCATTGATAGGGAGGACTCCAGTAGCACTCCCAGGCTCTTGACTTTGCGCACCGGTACCAGTGGCGCACCGTCAAAGGCCGGTAAAGTAGTCTCCCCTCCCGGTCCGCCGCGGCCCACGCAAAGGACCTCAGTCTTCGCCGGATTCAACTTCAGCCCGCTCAGCCTGAGCCAGTCAGCCACGGCTTGTAGTGCCCGGTCCAAATTTGCTGGGACATCACCAGCCCGGTCGCCCATCAATAGATAGAGCTGGGTGTCATCTGCATATTGATGGCAACCCAGCCCATACCTCCGTGCAATCTGGGCAAGGGGGCGCATAAAGATGTTAAACAGCATCGGGGAGAGGACTGCTCCCTGAGGCACTCCGCAATGAAGTGGGTACCTCTGAGACAGTTCTCCCCCAATTGCCACCCTTTGTCCCCGACCCTCAAGAAAGGAGGAGAGCCACTGTAAGGCTAGCCCCCGAATTCCTGCGTCGGCGAGGCGGCGGGTCAGCAGGTCAAATGAATGTGCATTGGCAGTTTCTTACAAATGGAGGGTGTATGTGCATTCACAGTAACATGAAAACAGGGTGGGGTTATCAACAAATGATCATCATAACAATTTCTACAATTAGCTGCATTCAGTTCTATTTATTTATTTATTACTTTCCATTTATATCCCGCCCTCTCCGCAAGCGGACTCACTGTTCTACATCTCTCACTGTGGCCCCAGGTGTCCTAGCTAGCTTCTGCAGGCCATCCACTAGGGTTGCCAGCTCTGGACTGGAAAATACCTGAAGATTTTAGGAGGGGATCCTTGGGTGGGTGGAGTTTTGGGAGGGGAAAAGCCTCAGTATGGTACAATGCCATTGAGTCCACCCTCCAAATCAGCCATTTTCTCCTTGGTCATCTGGATATCTCCAGGTACCACCTGGAGGCTGGCAACCCTCTTGCTAATCCATCCAGTTTCAGAAATACTCAAATTCTAAACATCATCTCTGTGAGATATGAATTCTAGAACTGGTAGCCAAGTTAATTCGTAGCACCAAAACAAAGCAGGAGTCCAGTGGCACCTTAAAGATTAATTGGCATTTATTCCAGCATAAGCTTTCACGAATCAGGGCCCACTTCCTCAGATGCATAGGAGTGTAACTCCATCAGGATGGAGATGTTTGGGATTGGTTGCTTCATAGCAAGTCTGTTCTTCCCTACTGCATTAGGTTATCAGTTTCCCTTTCATATTCTAGTTACCTGAATAGTATTTACCTAAGCGTCACTGGAAGCAAAAAGTTTGCTATTGCTTCAAGAATGCTGCTGCCTACAAAAACCATTCTAGCTTATTCTCTTGCAAGGTCAGCATTGCCTACATTTAGCATCTCAGAATGGAGCAGTAACCTCAAATCTGTAAATGGGAAGAGATCTCATACAAACCAGCTTGCCAAAGCACAAATTGGAAGGCGGCACAGGTACCGATGGTTTATCTGTATCAGCAGATAAACTGACTGCCTTACAGTGACATATATTCCACCACCCAGACTTGGCAGACTGGGGCTTTCCTGCTTCCTTCTTATACTGCAACCCACTGAACTCCAGATATAGTAGAAACAGAAATGCTACTCCATCGAAGAAACTGTGTTGTTGGATACTTGCTAGTAAAGTAGATCATATCCCATTCTTATTGACTTGATTAGATTCTGCTCTCCCTTCTTGATAGGCTCTCCCTTAGCCTGATAGGGCAGGAGACACCAACTTCATTTGGGTTGTTAGCTTATACTTTAGGTTGGGTTAGCTTCAACAGTAGTAATCAAGAATGACAATAATTCCATGCTCTTGCTTGGTTATCCATAACTCAACATTAGACCTGTTTGTCATAAAACAGGAATGGCAGGCAATAGGTGAAAGAATTTGAAGTCTCTGGGCAGCTGGCAAAACATTGCATGCAGTCTCAGCTCATGCTTTTGGGGCAAGATCCATACTTTCTTCCCTTCCGGTAGTAACATTGTCTGGATTTAGGCAATCCAAAAGATCCCCTGCAAGCTCAGATGAGAGGGAAAAACATGGCCTTAATATGACAGGCTACTCTGTTTTCTTTCCTCTTTTTCCAAACTGTAGTTATTCCTCTGAGGCATTTTTATGAAGCTGCATTATTTGCCATAAAGCATGTGCTCTGTGAGCATGCACCTGTAGTTACAGTAACAGAAATGCGTAGGAATGCTCTCTGTATTTCATCAAGCAGTGTGTATATTGCTGTTATGTCAGGTGTATATATTATGACTCATAAGTAATGCTCTTGGTACCTCCTCCCCATCATAGCTGGGACATTATACAGTCCTGCAGCCTGTACTGCGCAATTTCTTTGACAAACTGTATTGTATTTGTGACAGTTAAGCTTCTGACACCGACTAGCTGAGCTGCTGTAATAGCAAGGAACGTCCCTGAATATTCAAAGTACTCAAAGAATTATGTTGTATGTGTGTTTGCTCCATAGTTTTTGTGAGACAAGGGGAAATTGTCTGACTGGAAATAATGAACGATCCTATGAGCAGCAATTTTGTTGGGCAGGCTAGGGACTGGAAGGTGTTTCTGAGAGGTAGGGAAACGAAGGACCAAACTGGACATGAAGCTGTAAGATCCATTCACAGATCTTCCCTGTATATTTAAACAGGTAGTTGTTTTCCCTTTGAGGGCTAGTAACAGTGTTGGGGAGTGACTGACAAAACTGTTTGGAGAGATAGCCCCCTTAGGGTTGCCAGCCTCCAGGTGGGGCCTGGAGATCTCCAGCTTTTACAACTGATCTCCAGTGGGCAGAAATCAGCTCCCCTGGAGCAAACGGTTGCTTTGAAGGGTGGACTCTATGGCATTGTACCATACTGAGGCTTCTCCCCTCCCAAAACCCTACTCTCTTCGGGCTCCATCCCCAAAGTCTCCAAGTATTTTCCAACACAGACTTGTCAAACTTACTCCTTAAAATTTCTGGGTTGATCCAGCATCATGTTTAGTTTAGCCCTAAAAGGTAGGGAGCTCAGAGGCTAGAGGAATGGTGCAGAATAGGCAATGGATTGGGAAATAAGAACCTAAGGAAAGAAGAAATGATGGAAGAGGATAGACTGAGACCAGATGGGGAAGGAAAGGAGTCATGAACATGCTAGCCCTGCCCCCATCTCCATGCAACTGCCAAGTCATGTACATGGAGCAAACATGAAGACTGCATGCAATGTTTTGCCAGCTGTCCAGAGGCTAAAGACAAGTCCCCAGACTTCAAATTCTTTCACCTATTACCTGCCATTCCTGTTTTATGGTGCCTTCCCAGGAATCAAGCTAAAATTTGAATTTAATGCTTACAGATCTGATATGAGGGAGTTTTGTCACACTTTATTTGAGACTCCTGTGAAAATATCTCTTTGTGCCCCCTCAGCCATCGGATCTCATACAGTGCTCCAGATGGTATGGCTTACTTTTGAAAACTGGAGAACCACATTTGCCAGACAACAATATATTGTGGTTTACGTGATAGAAAAGAACAATATTCCTCAGGCAAAAGTGATGCCTTTGTAAAGATGTCTTGATCTCTTCCAAAAGACAAGCAGCACTTTGGCAGTTGATGTTCTGGCCATCTGGAAAGACCCTTCGTCATTTTTACTTACAGCACAAGTTTACCAGCTTGCATACTTAATAATTAAGCAGCTATTATTAATAAGCATGATATATAGGGCCTTTAGAGAATTCTTAAAATAACTTGTCCAAATGGAAGACAGAAATGGGATTTTATTTTAGAGAAAATAAGAGTGCAAGCATGCAAAAATCATACAAGAGGTATGATCAAATGAAAAATAGAGTAATGGGAAAGTAGGCTAGACAGCTACCTGTCTAGAATAGGCAAGGTCCAGGGAAAACAGCAAAATGCCCAGTGCCTTGGGTATGCAGTTTGGATCCAGAAAAACACACACTGCATGGAGCAGAGCATGTCCAGTTATAGGGCAAAATGCTACCTCAGGACATGACAGCATGATTGCCCCTCAGAACAATGTTATGATGGGATTAGCTGGAAGTAAAACAATGTGTTGGGAAATGCTGAATAAGGTTCCCAAAAACTGACAACAATCTGGAGGAACTCATGATATTGTGCATGAATGTAGCTAATGGTTGTTTGATGACCAGGGCTGGCACACCTGCTAGATCAGTGATCCCCAACCTTTTTGGCACCAGGAACCAGTTTTGTGGAAGACAATTTTTCCATGGACTGCAGGGGGGGAGGGGCGCAATGGTTTCAGGATGATACAATTGTGCACTTTATTTTGGTGTGGTGGTTAAGTGTGCGGACTCTTGTCTGGGAGAACTAGGTTTGATTTCCTACTCCTCCACTTGCAGCTGCTGAAATGGCCCTGGGTCAGCCATAGCTCTCACAGAGCTGTCCTTGAAAGGTCAGCTGTTGTAAGAGCTCTCTCATCCCCACCCACCTCACATGATTTCTGTTCTGCGGGAGGAGGGAAAAGGAGATTGTAAGCCACTCTGAGATTTGGAGTGGAGGGCAGGATATAAATCCAATGCTTTATTATTATTATTATTATTATTATTATTATTATTATTATTATTACATTGTAATATATAATTAAATAATATTTATTTATTTATTCTATGATTTGTATCCCGCCCTTCCCACAAAGTTATACAACTCACGGCCCAGTACTGATCCACACCCCGGGGGTTGGGGACTCCTGTGTTAGATGACCTTAGGCAGTCACCTAGGGCATGGCCCTGGCGGGGTTGCCCCTCCCTCATGGGTGATTTAAATTGCATGGGAGGATGCCCAGGAGTAGCCACTGCTCTTCCCAGGCCTAGGAAAGGTCCCACCGATCAGCTGATTGATGGGGCCTTTAAATTGCCCAGGAGGCTGGCCTCTGCTCCTGGGCACTCTCTCGATCACAGGTAGCACTGGCAGAAGCAGCCAGGCCAGCCTCCCCCTCCATTTAAAGAGCCCACCAACCAGCTGGGTCGGGAGTAGCCTTCAAGCCTGTGCCCTCCTAGGCTAGGGTGGCAGCAAGCCTGGCACTGGCCCTGTTGACAACCCTCTGTTGTTGAAAGGGGAAGCTACTGGGGATGGCTGGAAGGTGTTAAGTGGTTTCATAATTATAGTAAACAGGTCAGAGAAGATCAGGCCAGCCAGGGAAATACTTAGTTTAAGGTGAATTGGACCTGGCAATACTAGTCTACACAGATCAGTTCCTCTTAGAGAAAATGTATGCTTTGGAGTGTGAACTCTATGGCATAGTACCCCATTGAGGTCTCTGTCCTTCCCAGGCTTCATTCCCAAATCTCCAGAGGTTTCCCAACCTGAATCTGAGAACTGCTTGCCCCTCCTTCCCTGCTGCTGGCCAGGGGGGACATAGCAACCCTACTTTAATTTTGACCCAGTTTCCATAATGGATGTTGGCAGTATCCTGAAATCTGTGAAGGCCACTTTGTGCCCTGAATACTTGCACATTCTGGCTTCTTCAGTCATGTAAGAACCACATCAACAAGCCCTTATTGTCTATGATAAATATTAAAAATCTTTATTTTCTGTATTTTCTTTACTTGTGAGATTTTGGAGGAGGAACCGGGGTTGTGCGTTTATGATATTCACCCTGTGAGGGGAAACATACAGGTAACTGCAGGGCAAAAAGCAGTTCCAGGAGGCATAACTGATATTAGGGCAATAGCACAAAGGAGAAGGTATTATATCTCCTTGCTCCCACAACATGGTCCCAATCAAAACTGATACTTAGTGGCTGCTATGTACCATACACCACAGGGCTCAAACCAAGGACTCTGATTACAATGTTCAGGCATTTATTTTTTGGGCCACCATGGCAGCTTGCAGATACCATCCAAGGCATACTGCAATATCACCACTGAAGCTGGCCGCGACCAATACTAGAGCTTCCAGTCCAGAAGGGATAAAGTGAAGCCAAAAGTCAAGAAGATCCTGAACGCTTCTTATAAAACTGCTTCCTCAACTAGTGCAACTTATTCCTTCCATCTGTAGAGCCAGTTACTTGCTTTTGGCCACCAAACTTGACATTAAGCACTTCTTAAAGAATTACTTCTTCAATGCTGAATCTTGTTAATGTATATCTAAACAGCTGTTCAGTGTTCTATCACAGAGTTCTATCTCTCTAGGCTGACAAGCTCTTGAATATAATGAGCATTATAACAAAATACTGGTTATGAGAACTTCCAAGCTCTTCTCATTCAGAAGCACACTACTTCCAAGCACACTACTACATTACTACAGTGATGCAAGAAAGGAGAAGTTGAACCTCTTTGCTTCATTCTGCTGTTTCTAGCTTTCATAACTCATTCTCTGAACTATCTCACTCAACAGGCATGTAAGGACAATCAGCTAGGAGCTGGTCTATACTTGGTTAAGACAATTATCCATCAATTTTTTAAAAATAAAATATAAAGCTTTTTATCCATCAATTTTTTTAAAGTTATTTTTCTCCATCCCCCACCCTGAGGATCCACTGTTACGTCTACATTCAAAACACTTACATTCTGTAGTACAAACATTATGTGTTATTTGTGTAGTAATAATTTAATTTGCATATTTTGTTATGTCTAGTTAGCTGCCAAACTTATAAACTAAATGATAAATACAGAGTCTTTGGGGATTTGGTGCAATTAAGCTATTCTTCAGGGTGGTCTTGATATGAGTCAAAACTGGAAAAATGATGTTATGTTTCCAGAACACCTAAAGTGAACATAAGTAATTTATTCTATGGCTCGCTTGACTTTTACTGCCATGTATTCATGATGTGCTTCATTTTTATTAGATGTTTACATATTTTATGCACTGGATTTTCTGCCATCATTGATAAAGATTTATAAAATTTAGTTAAATGGAATAATTCACTTTATTTAATTGACAGCTCCATTTCACTCGACACAAAGTCCCCTGCCAGGAGCTGATGTTTTCTCTTTTATTATAATTAGAATTAAGTATAAGTTCAGGACATGTCCCACTATTTGGCAATATCTGATTACATTTTGTCTTGGAAGCAGCTACAAAATTTAATGTTAAAGATGACTCAGCAAGAAAATAGCAAAAAATATACAACATAATTAAATTACCAAAATTATTTTAGTAAACATTCATTAATAAGATGAACATTTAATATTCAACCAAATGATGGACACTTATTCAAAATACATGATATTCTAAGATAACTAAAGATACCAACATTTTGCATACATGCTGAAATTACAGGCTTGAGCAAAAAGCATGCGAATAATAGTATTACTCAATGGAAAATATAAAAAGAACAAACCAAGAACAAATGGACCATGTAAAATGCCACTTAACTGGCAACCCAATTCTCGTGTTGACAATGATAATATTTTAATAATAATAATAATTTTTAATTTGTATCCTGCCCTCCCCCCCAAAGCAGGCTCTAAAATGAAATAAAAAATGCTCCTAACACATTATGCTGCCTTATCCTGTACTTGACCATCAGCCTACTAAGGTCAGTATTCTCTATTTTACATGTGCAGAGGACTTTCTTATCACCTACCACTTGATCTTTTTAACTGGAAATGTGAATGATTAAAACTGGAACTTTTTGTATACCAAGCAGATGCCCTACCACTGAGCCACACCTCCTTCCATTCCCATTAGCTATTAATAGTTAGCTCTGAACATCAGTGAAACAGCATACTTGAGATTGATCATACTTGATTGAGCATACTTGAGATTGATCATGGGCATGCCTGGAAAAATGTCTGGAAGGGGATGGCTAGAGCTTAGCCCCTGACATCATAGGCAAAGATGTTTTGTCTGAATGCTCCCTTTTGCATCACCATTATTTACCATACAAGAGACAGGATTTCAGATGGAAACCCAATTCTCATGCTGATAACGATTCAGCTCTCGTGCTGGCAGTGTTCTTTTTTGCGTGTGTGTGCTGAATTTCTGTGCTGCGTCCCCAAATCTCCAGAAATGTTCAACCCAGAGTTGGCAACCCTAGTCCTCTGTTAAAGGGACACAGCAGTTTTACTTTTTCATCGTGTGTGTAGTGAACAAATTTTTGTAGTGTGTGTTCAATATTTTTGCTGAACCTATTGGGAAACCCAGCTGAAGGAACACGAGACATAAGAACATAAGAGAAGCCATATTGGATCAGGCCAATGGCCCATCCAGTCCAACACTCTGTGTCACATAGTGACCAAAACACAGGTGCCATCAGAAGGTACACCAGCAGGACCAAAACTCCAGAAGCCCTCCCAGTGTTGCCCCCAAGCACCAAGAATACGGAGCATCTCTGCCACAGGCATAGTGTTCCATCTATACCTTCTAGCTACAATTTTGCTCGATACGTTTATCCAATCCTCTTTTGTAACTGTCTATGCTGGCAGCCACCACCATTTCTTGCAGCACTAAATTCCACATGTTAATTACTCTTTGGGTGAAGAAATACTTCCTTTTATCTGTTCTAAGCTTATTGTTCATTAATTTCATTGAGTGCCAATGAGTTCTTGTATTGTGAGGAAGGGAGAAAAGTACTTCCTTCTCTATCCTATGCATTATTTTGTAAACCTCTATCATGTCAGTTGTTGTTTCTCCAAGCTAAGAGCCCTAACCTCTTTAACTTTTCTTTATTGGGAAGGTGTTCAATCCCCTTATTCATTTTAATTGCCCTTTTCTGCACCTTTTCCAATGTGATAATATCTTTCTTGAGATGCAATGACAAGAACTGTACACAATATTCCAAATGAGGCCACACAAAGGCATTATGGATATAAATCCAATACTGGTTGGTAGCTAATAATCCCCAGCATAGCATTTGCCTTTTTTTTATTGCAGTCACACACTGTGTCGACATTTTCAGTGAGTTATCTACCGCTACTTCCAAATCTCTCTCCTGGTCAGTTACTGCCAGTTCAGATGCCATCAATGTATATTCATAGTTAGGATTTTCGGCACCAATGTACATTACTATGCACTTGCCCACATTGAACCTCATGTTGGTGCCTATTTGCCCAGCCCCAACAGATCCCTCTGGAGTGTCTCACAGTCCTCTCTGGTTCTCATTACCCTAAACCAGTGGCCCTCAACCTTTTTGGCACTGAGGATTGGCCCCAGGGCCATCCTGCCCACCACAGCCCCGGGGCCGGCAGAGTGAGGGCACCGAATTCAAACTCTTCCACACCCAGTCCCACTCCCTAGGCCTCGGGAAGGGGCAGTGAAGTGCCTCCCAGGCTCTTTAAATGCCAACACCCCCCACACATACACCGATCACCTGATTGGTGGGAAAAACCTTGCCGATGGCTGGGCTCCTATGCCCCACTGGCACGCTCACAATCAGTGTGGGGGGCAGCAGAGACAAGTGATCTGCTGAAAAAGTAGCTCTGCCCTTGCCTCCTCCCCTCTTCCTTCCTGGGCGTGAGGAGGAAGTGGGGAGGAGGCAAAGGTGGCGGTGCTTTTTCAGTGGTTGCTCGCCACTGCTGCCCCCAGCGCTGATTGCGAGCATCTCAGAGAAGCATAGGAGCCCAACTTTCGGCAAGGTTTTTCCCACCTATCAGCTGATCAGCGGGGTTGTGTGTCAGCCATTAAAGAGCCCGGGAAAGTGGCACTTCATCGCCCCTTCCTGGGTCTTAAAATTGTGAATTACGGAGAAAGGAGGAGGTCCTGCGGGGGGGAGACGCTGTGTGGTGCTGCAGTGGGGAAGGTTAGGGCGGCGCAGCCCGGTTACTACCAGGCTGCGGACCAGTACCAGTCCATGGCCCAGGGGTTGGGGACCCTTGCCCTAAACAACTTAATATCATCTGCAAACTTAGTCACTTCACTGCTTAGTTCCAGCTCCAAATCATTAATGAACAAGTTCAAACGCACTGAATGTAGTACTGAGCCCTGTGATACCCTACTGCTTACCACTTTCCATTGTGAAAACTGCCCATTTATACTCACTGTTTCCTGTTAATTAGCCAGTTTTTAATCCGCAAGAGGATTTGTCCTCTTATCCCATGCCTGCTGAGTTTACTTAAGAGCTTTTGATGAGGAGCTGTTTCCGGTCTAGGTAAACAACCTCAGTTAATATTCCCCAGCGGTTTAAGAAAAGCAAAACTAACAATCACCTTGCCAGCAGTTCTGTCCCAGCTTCTTCCCTGAGCCCGGCTAGGGTGGCCAGACCGTCCCGGTCACCCGGGAAAGTCCCGCTTCTGGCCCCAAATTCCCGCCTCCCGGGCTGGCTATACCGGGACCATTAGAAGTCCCAGTTTAGCCAGTGAGAGGAGCCGGCGGGCCGCGCGCGCGGGCGGGGAAGGCGGCGAGTGAGGGAGTGAGCGTCCCTGCGTGTGTGCACGGCGATTGGCGGCGGTGTGGCGGGCTCTGTGGCATCGGTCCCATCGTTGTGGGACTCAGGGGGCCGGCACAGCGGCCCGCCGAAGCAGCCTGTCATTAATAACACAGGTCGAGATGCAGGACAGGAACCCAGAAGTGACCGACAGGCTGCTTCAGCGGGCTGCCATGCCGGCCCCCTGGGTCCCTCAATGATGGGACCGATGCCACAGGGACGGGCTCGAAACACTCTATAACCCCTCAAAAGAACAGCAGTCTAGCTCGTTTCCCCCGAGCCCTGCTGCCATAAGCCTCAAGGGGGCTCATTTTGTGGCATCTCCCGGCGGGAGGGTGGCGCCCGCACGGGACACATATCAAATGAAAGAGGGGGCGCAGGGCTATCAGAAACAGCCGGCGGAGGGAGTTGGGAGCCCACCCCACTGGGGGATCCACACCCCGAACGTGATGAAGGTGGCGCAAAAACACAGTGGCCCAAAAACTAGGGGGTATCAGGAGGTCCAGTAGTGGGGCCAGGACACTAGAAGCCCTCCCACTGTTGCCCCCCACCAAGCACCAAAAATACAGAACATCACTTGCCCCAGACAAAGAGTTCCATCTATACCTTGTGGCTAATAGCCACTGATGGACCTCTGCGCCATATGTTTATCCAATCCCCTCTTGAAGCTGTCTGTGCTTGTTGCTGCTACCACCTCCTGTGGCAGTGAATTCCATGTGTTAATCACCTTTTGAGTGAAGAAGAACTTCTGTTTATCCGTTGCTCAGCAATTTAATTGAGTGTCCATTGAGAAAGGAAGAAAAGTACTTCTTTCTCTACAAGATGTGTACAGTGTCTCTGCTCTAGTGCCCTCCTACAGTGATATTTGGGGGATTTTTGGGGACGTCACAGGAAGTGCTGTGAAGTCACTTCCTGTTTCCGGCAGTGGCATTTGGGGGAAATGATGTCATTTGGGGGAAATGATGTCACTTCCTGCTTCCGGCAGGTGGCGCGGGGGAAATGATGTCACAGGAAGTGATGTCACTTCCTGCCTCCGGCAGGTGTCGCAGGGGAACTGATGTCACAGGAAGTGACGTCACTTCCTGTTTCCGGCGGTGACGTGACGTCACCGGAAGTGACGTCACTTCCTGTTTCCGGCGGCGCGCGCGCACACACACACATCATTCCCCCCCTTGAGGTGTCCCTGGCTGGCCTGCAGATATTATGGCCACCCTAGCTGAATCACTTGGCAAGAAGGAACCTTGCAATTCAAAGGCTCACAGCCCCCACCTCTGAATCAATAGCCAGAGCAACAGTAGAGGGTGGGACCAGCAACCACTCCCAGGCAACAAACTAGAGAAAAAATACATGGAAGCAATCAGAAACCCCTCTCCTTGAGCCTGTTTGTTCACTTAGAAAAGAATCCTACTCATAGCCTGATCCTATGCACTTTATTTTATTTACTTTATATATGGTCTACCTTTCTCACTGAGACTCAAAATGGGTTACATAGTGTAAGTGAATGCAATACTAACATGTCACATCTAATAATTATGTGCTCACATACATTGATGACCTGATTTTATGTTGTTATATCAAAGAAGACATCAAAGAAAGAGTTGGTGAGCTGAATGAATATAGAAGTGAAACAACTGGGAGATTAAAAAAAATTATCTTGGAATACAAATGGAGAGAACTGATGATGGAAGCTTTCTTCTGAGTCAAAGACACAGAATTATGGACTTTGTTGTATCTATGGGAGTAAAGAAACACGGAAACTTAAGTACCCTGCTTGAACCAGCTTACTTAAGTTTGAAAGATGGAAAATTGTTTGAGTACAGTTGAGAGCCAGTTTGGTGTAGTGGTTAAATATGCAGACTCTTATCTGGGAGAATTGGGTTTGATTCCCTACTCCTCCACTTGCAGCTGCTAGAATGGCCTTGGGTCAGCCATAGCGCTCATAGGAGTTGTCCTTGAAAAGGCAGCTGCTAAAAGAGCTCTCTCAGCCCCACCTACCTCACAGGGAGTCTGTTGTGGGGGGGGGAGGTAAAGGAGATTGTGACCACTCTGGGACTCTGAGATTCAGAGTATAGGGCGGGATATAAATCCAATATCTTCTTCAATACAGAGAAGCAATTGGAAAACTCCTATAAACAGTGCAATAAAGGGCTTCTGGAGTTGAAAAGATGGAGAACTGACACATCTCCCTTTCGTGGAGTGGACCAACGCCTTTGTTCTGGACATAAAAGGTGTTTTTATCACCTGCTGTCTACCCTCCCAGTTATGGGAAGAGTCCAAGACATGCTTGCAAGATTTTGAGGAGTTTAACTTTGGCTGGAGAGGAGTCCCGCTGGGGCTCCTTTTCAGCTTTGAAGAATCTCCCGTGAAAAATCACATAACAACGTCTACAAAGGCTTTTTAGAGTCATTAAGTTGACATAAATTCACCCAACCCCAACTTTCTATGGACTATAGACTACTGAAGATTGGAACGATCGGTGTAAGGAAGTTTTGGACACTTGATAAGGTACAATTCTTATCTTTCATTCCGGGATTAAAAGAACATTTTTAAACTAAAGAAACAAAGATTTGGAACTATTTGCAAAGAAGTAAAGCTGTGTTACAGAGGCTGGGGGTGAAATCGTAGCTTTGGGACTTTAATAGATGCTGTAAAATTCAAAAAAACAAGATTTGTTTACCTTTGTGGCTTCTGCAAAAAAAATTCCCCGTCATAACAAAGCCTCGACTTGCAACTGGGAAACAGGAAGTGACGAACTATAGTGAGAGTGGAAACCATTGAGAACGGGACTTCATTTCCAGAGAGGCAGAAAACAGCGCTGGGAGAAGAGGGACATATCCTAGACCACCAGGCCTACTCTAGCCCAAAAAATAATAGAGTTAGGGCCTGAAAAAGTTGTGGCCACCATTTTGAATGTTCAGAAAACTTTAAATATTAATATCTTGGCCCAAGAAGCTCTGAGGATGGCGATTTTGGGCTTGCTGAAGAGGGCAGGCTCTAATCTATTGAACCCTGGTATCGGTTTGTAGTTTGGTAAGGTCAACTTGGGGTCTATTATATGCTATGGGAAGACTGACGTCTGATGTCTGATCCAAAATACGAACTAAGAACGATGGAAGAGCTGGCTCAGAAGAGGGCAAAATGTCTAAGATTGCCCAAGAACAGCTGGATGCTATGGAGGCCAGATTAACAAAGGCAATGAAAGATTTGATAACTACAAGTGAGAAAAAGTTGACTAAAGAGACTAAAGAAATAACAAAAGAGATAACTAAGGAATTAACAAAAGAAATAAATTCCAGTGCTGAAGCTGTAAAGAAAGAGATCAAGAAAGAAATTGAAGATCTGAGGAAGGAGTCACAAGCAACAACACAGAAGATGCAAGAGGTGGCAAATAGAGTTACAAATCAAGATGTTACAATAAAGAAGATTCAAGAAAAAGTTCTACTACAAGTCTGTAAGCTGATGGAGAACTTTGTACGTCTGAGGAGGGTGGCAGAAAACAATCGAGAGGACTTAAAGAAATATATCATGACTATTATTGCTGAATATTTGGGTGAAGATCCAGAGAAGACTGAAGATCAATGTGCTTACGTGTACAGGGTCAATTCAGAGTTTGCCAGAAGGCGTAAATTGCCAAGAGACACAGTAATTAAATTTACCACTAGAGATCTAGTGGGAAGGATCTTGAGCCAACAATTTGCAAAAGAATTGGTGGTGAAGGAGAGCAGAGTCAGAATAATGAAGGAAATACCAAAGAAGGTCATCAGTGATAGAAGACAATTTAAACCTTTGACGGATAAATTAAGGGCAAAAGGTACAAGATATAGATGGATTTTACCAGCCGGACTTACTTTTGAGTATAAAGGGCTGAAGTATTCCATAATAGACATTCAAGGCATGGAAGGATTTTTGGCAGACAATAAGGATTTTGGGGACACAATTGAAGAAACATTATGGATTACAAATTAATTTCTTGGAATGTTAACGGCCTAAATTCGCCGCAGAAACGAAGAGCAACATTTCATTGGATTACAAAACAAAAATGTAATATAATTTGTTTACAAGAAGTACACATTAGACAATTGGATTACAAATTTTTACGTAACAAATTTTTAGGGGAAGAATTTGGTTCATTGGCTAAAGAAAAAAAAAAGGGGAGTGATTTTTTACATAAAGAAGGAGCTGGAGCCAAAACTGATTTTTAAAGATAATGAACGTAGATATTTGGCAGTAGTTTTGATGTATGGCAAAAAGACTCTATTGTTGGGACTTTATGCTCCTAATGGGGCTAAGAGTGACTTTTTCAATGATGTTATGAAACAACTGGATCAAGTAACATACGATTAGATAATGCTTATAGGTGACTTTAATGGAACTATTCAGAACTCTTTAGATAGATCTACGGAAAAAAATGTAGATGGGAAACTACCTAAAGCATTTTTTGAACTAATTAAACAAGAGACTTAGTAGATGTGTGGAGAAAATTCAACCCCAGGGTACAAGACTATACTTTTTTTTTTCAGCCAGACATAATACCTTTTCTAGGATTGATATGTTATGGGCTACAAAAGAGCTGGGACTGATCACAAAAAAAAGTAGAGATTCTTCCGAAAATAGGTGCAGACCATAACCCGTTGATGTGGTTGGCTAAAGGGAGGAAAAAAGAGAGAAGGTGGAGGATAAATGATGACTTATTACAGAAAGTTGAGGTAGTGGCATCTCTAGTAAAAGAAACTAAAGCTTTTTTCCAAATAAATGACAACCAAGTGGTACAATTTCAAACGGTTTGGGATGCCTATAAGGCTGTAATGAGAGGAACATTAATTACATTGAATAATAAGAACAGAAAGGCAAATGAAAAGCAATTGTTGGACTTACAAAAGGAAATAAGTAAAAAGTAAGTAAAGTAAAGTAAATTTTTTATTTATACCCCGCCCTCCCCGCCAAGGCAGGCTCAGGGCGGCTTACAGAACATGATACGAAATCATGATATCATAATAACAGATAAAATCAATAACAGTATAAGTACAAATATAAATTAATTATAAAAAGTTAAAACAATACAGTGGTGCTATTTATCTGGCAGCCTAATATTTATTCTGGTTACATCTTAAAGACTTCTTGGAAGAGGGCAGTTTTGCAGGCCCTGCGGAACTGATTGAGGTCCCGCAGGGCCCGCACCTCCTCCGGCAGCTGATTCCACCATTGGGGGGCTTTTATAGAGAAGGCCAGCTCCCTGGTCATTTTAAGTTTGGCCTCTTTGGGCCCAGGGATTTCCAAGAGATTTTGTGAACTGGAGTGCAGTGCTCTCTGGGGAACATATGGAGAGAGGCGGTCCCTGAGGTAGGCAGGTCCTCGGCCATATAGGAAAATTGAATTAAGGAAATTGAATTAAAAAAGAGACCGGGGAAAAAGAAAATTTTGCGAGAAATTACAATTTTACAGAGTCAGTTAAATCATTTACTAAATAAAGAGGTGGAGTGGAATTTGAAAAGACTCCAATAAAAATCTTTTGAAGGGGCAAACAAACCTGGAAAGTATTTGGTGTGGCAAATGAAGAAAAGAAGGGAAAATAAATACATAAACAAGATTAAAACCGGTGGCAAAGAAATTGTAGACCAGGAGGGCATCAAAAGGGAATTCTACAAGTACTATGCTAACTTATTTAAAGGCCAGCGAGTTGATAAAGAAAGAATAGAAGCTTATTTACAAAATGTGAAGGTAAATTCAACAACAGAAATGATGAAAGAAACATTGAATGATCCAATTGAAAAAAGGTGAAATAGAAGCTGCAATCAGTTCAATGAAAATAGGGAAAGCACCAGGACCGGATGGCTTTTCAATAAAATCTTACAAAGTTCTTATAAATATATTAGTTCCAATGCTCCAAAAATTGATGAATAATATCCGTTTGGATGGGCAAGTGCCAAATATTTGGAAAGAAGCAGTTATTTTATTGTTACCAAAAGAAGACAGAGATGCTACAAATGTGAAAAATTATAGACCGATTTCATTGCTTAACAATGACTTCAAAATCTTTGCAAAAATTTTGGCGGAAAGGCTAAAACAATACCTGCATAGGTTTATCTGTGAGGAGCAAGCAGGCTTTCTCCCGAAGAGGCAAATTAGAGACAATATCAGAATAGTGGTGGGCATTGTAGAGTATTATGAAAAACATCCGGAAAAAGAAGTGGCACTCTTTTTTGCTGATGTGGAGAAAGCCTTTGACAATCTTAATTGGGACTTTTTATTTGCTGTTATGGAAAAAGCTGCGTTGGGAAAAGACTTTATAAGAATGGTGAAGGCGATATATACTGAACAGTGAGCTAAGCTATGTGTTAATTCAGATTTAACAGAGCAAATGGTTATCATCAAAGGTACAAGACAAGGTTGCCCTCTATCCCCATTGCTATTTATAATGACTCTAGAGATTTTGTTGTTGCAAATAACAGAAGATAAGGAAATAGAGGGGCTAAAATTGAAAGGATGGACATAAATATAGAGCCTTTGCAGATGATGCGATGTGTATTACTGAAAATCCAATACAAGTATTACCATTGTAATTGGAAAAAATCAGAGAATATGGTGACCTTGCTGGGTTTTACATAAATAAAGAAAAATCGCAAATTTTAAGTAAAAATTTATTATTGTGTAAACAGAAAGAACTTCAAAATGCAACTGGATGTGAAGTCACCTCAAAAGTAAGATATTTGGGTGTAGAGATCACGATGAAAAATCATGTTTAAAGATCTGTTTAAAAATAATTATGATAAACTTTGACGTAAAATTGAAGTCGATATGTTGAAATGGAATAAACTGAACTTGTCTCTTTGGGGCAGGATAGCTGCCATGAAAATGAATGTCTTACCAAGAATGTTGTTCCTCTTCCAAACAATTCCAATTGTGAAAGATGTTAAACAATTCAATAGATGGCAAAAAAAGATTTCTGAATTTGTATGGGCGGGAAAAAAACCAAGAATCAAAAGGAAAATACTAATTGATGCGAAAGAACGAGGAAGTTTTCAATTGCCGAATCTCAAATTATATCATGAAGCAGTATGTTTAGTATGGCTCAAGGACTGGATAACCTTATCCAACCAGAAGTTATTGGCATTAGAAGGTCATGGAAATCTATTTGGTTAGCATGCATATTTGTATTATAGGAAGGAGAAGATGAATAGTTTCTTCCAGCATCATTTTATAAGTAGTTTGTTGAATACTTGGAAAAAATATTTTAAATATGGTGATGAGAGGAAACCACTGTGGATTGTACCAATGGAAGTTATCAAATGGATTTCTGATTCACAGGAAGACAAATGGGTTACATACAAACAATTGCTAAAAATTAAGGGTGGCAAAGTAGAATTAAAAGCGGAGGAAGAACTGCAAGACAAATGGTTCCAGTTGCTACAAATTAAAAGCTTAGTGGATAAAGATATCAGGACTACAGGTATAAGGCAAGATCAGACAGAAATGGAAAAAGTGCTATTCGGGGAAGATGAAAAGTTGATTGCAAAGAAGAATAAATTGTTATTGAAATGGTCTACAGAAGATGAAGTAGTAAAATCTCAAATCATTAAATGGGCAATAAATATGAATAAAGAAATTTCAATGGAGACATGGGAACACCTATGAAAGAACTCTATGAAAATATCGACATGTAATAATATAAAAGAAAACTGTTTGAAAATGCAATACAGGTGGTATATGACACCTAAGAAGTTAGCAAAAATGAACAAGCAGGCATCTGATCAGTGTTGGAAATGTAAAAAGCATGAAGGCTCTTTTTACCATATGTGGTGGACATGTGAAAAAGCAAGACAATTTTGGCAAATGATTCAACAAGAGATGTCGAAGATTTTGGGATATGCAGTTAAAAGGGCACCAGATACCTTTCTGGTAGGACTACAAATGGAAAGTTTTCCGAAGCAAGACAGGACTTTGGTGTGGTATATGTTGTCAGCTGCAAGAACATTGTTTGCACAAAGGTGAAAGCAAGCTGAAATACCAGATAAATGGGACTGGATTTTAAAAACTTTACATTGGAGTGAAATGGATAGACTTACTAGAATCTTGCAAGACAGTGATGCAGAAAAATTTAAAGATGAATGGAAGAAGTTTCAGGACTATATTGAAAAGCAATGGAGAGTTAAGAGACATTTGGTGGTTTTTGAAAGTATAACCTGAAATTGGGGGAAATGGGGGAGACAGGTGATTAGAAAGAATTTTTTGAATCAATATATGATAGCTCCTTTTATTAGCAGTTAGAAAATATAGTAATAATTACAACAAACAGTTATAATTGATGTGATAATAGATTGATGAAAGATAAGTGTAATACTTAAAAAGAATTAAATAGCTATAACTGGTGTAATAATTGATGAAAAGGGTGAACTAAAAGGTTAAGGTGATATGATTTAGTATATTGAGATAAATAAGTTCAGGATGTGCTAACAATGTCCTGAAGGAAAGCTAGAAGACTGAATTATAAATAGAGATATAAAGATGTTATTAGATTTTATGTAAATTTTATAGTGCAAAATGGATGGTACCTTAATTGTTTTTTCTCAATAGCTTGAAGCACCGACAGAGGTCAAAGAAAAGAGGTGGGGGGAAAAAAAAGAAAATGTGTAATGTATTGATAAGGATTGAAATATTGCTCTTTTTTTCTTTTTTTATTATTTGAAATACATTTCAGTATATTGCAAAAATTTAATAAATTTGGTTAACACAGAAACAGTGCAATAAGACAAGGATTGAGGCAATCTGAAACAGAGAAAAATAGTTATACTTGGTATGTCAAACAATGCAGAAAATGATATTACAAAGGTAGAAAGCAATCTAGTCCTAACCCCCAAGACAAACCAAGCTCAACCCTAGGAGAACGGAGACTCAGCATGTGCATACTTCTTTGCATACATTGAAACAGATTTCCTCAACATGACATGGGTTGACATACTATAAACTTACTATTACTCACCCCATGATTGGCTAGCTTCACTCCTGTGCAACATGCTCCACCCTAAACCCAACTGTCTCCTGGTCTTGGACTAAGTGGGTTTGTGCTAACTGCAGTCCTAGCTTATCCCTGATCTTAAACTTATTTAGAAAATTTGGTCATTTTCCTAGGCCATCTGGAGCTCAGTTCTGCAAATGAAAGGCAGAAAAAGCTAAGGAGCAAGCAAAGTAAGAGAGGTTCTTCCAGAATTTTTTTGAAAATTTAACTCCATAGTTATAGAAGGTCAGAAAATGAATGGGACATAGAAGCTGATTCAGGCAATGGGTTTATCTGTGCTACTGGGTGGGCATTAATACGAATTGCCTGTTCCTACTAATAAACCCTGTTTTAAAAAATGCACACACCTATGACGCCTCCTGTCCCTTTTTCCTTTCAGGCTAGCAGTAATGACTTTAGCCTGAAGCATTTCCTGCAGAATAATGACCGATGTGGTTAATGGCCCCCAGCTGAGACCTGGGCCATCAACTCCTCTTAACCAGTCATTAATCTCAAGGAAATGTCTCCCATCTCAATTGTTATTGCAGATCTCTGCAGGGAGAATAAAGTGTATTTCCCCCAGTCAAAACTTAAATGCCACTGTGAACTTCTCTATGTCACAGTGCCATAGTATGTTAAACAGATTAAGAAATTATTCACTTCCATCTCTTTAGCATCATTTTCCAAAATCTACTGAACACTATTATTATAAGTGCTCTCTCTGTGTGTGTGGTGTGTGTGTTTGTGTGCACATTTACTTTGCAGAAGAATTCCAAAATTTAAAAACTTCCACATCAACAAATAATAGTGCTGTAAAAGTTTTCACCTAATTTAAACTGTGTTTTCTCTTCTCTGGCTTGACAGACAGGCCCAAGAAACATGTTTTCCCCTTTTCACCCAGAAATTTGTTATTTGTTATATTTTGTACAAAAGAACACTATGACCAGGCAATAGTCTCCATGGTGGTGTGAAAAAGTATTTGGCCCTTTACCAGGACCAGCTGTATAAGATCAATTTAGACAACTCCATTAGGTCAGAGAGTTTGGGGGACTGGCAACTTCCTGTCTTGCCTATTGCTAAGCCTTCTGCCAAATGCAACTTGGGAAATTTTCAATCATAGGGTTGACAGTCTTCAGGTGGTACCTGGAGATGGCCTGCTATTACCACTGTTTTCCAGGTGAAAGAAATCAGTTCACCTGGAGAAAATGACCACTTTGGAAGGTAGAGTCTATGGCATTATACCCCTATGGCATTATACCCCTCTGAAATCCCTCCTATCCCCAAACCCACCCTCCTAAGTCTCCACTCCCAAAATCTCTAGGTATTTCCCAACCTGGAACTGGCAATCCTTGAATCAGAACAGCTGTTCCTCATTGCCTTCTTCCAGCTTTAAAAACAGCAGGATAAATAATTTATGCATATAGTTTGGCCATCATTTTGATTTCTCAAGAAATCTTAGTAATCAGCAGGGTTAACAGGGCAGCCAAAATGAAGACAAAACTTTTATAAGCGGAAGGAACTTCCCAGTGCTTTTTTTTTTGTAGAAAAACTCACTGTCTACTCCTATGGCCAGGTGGCGCCCTGGGTGATCACCTACCTGGCCTACTGGGTTGCACCAGCCCTGAGTGATTCATAAACACATGTGTGTTTCCTTCTCCCACTGGTGCCAAAAATAATTCCCTAACCTTTCCCTATGCTGCTCTTATGAGGACAGTTATTCCCAGCTTAAAAAAAAATCTCCTTCTAGCATGGCCATGTTGTAAAGTGCATACGTATGTATTTTATCTTTCTGTGCAAAGAAAGTATTAAGAGTTTTAATAAAAATGTGTGTGCAATATTTGTTAATGTCTTGAGGCTTTCAAACATCTGATGCTTATTCTATGTGGCTCTTATGCTAGGAAGGTTTGACCACCCCTCTTATAAAGTCATTTGCTTAGTAGCTTGAGCAGACTGTTGTCATTACACTGGTTTCTTCCAAGATCATATTGTAAAAGATGCAAACAGTTCTAGTGAACCAGAAATTCAAGAGACAAACATGCTTCCAACAACTACACCAAGAAACTTTTACTAAATGGGAAACAAAAGAAGTATAACATTAGCCAAGGAATTTTCACCAACCTTACAAATTTTAAATTATTTTAGCCAGTTTCAACATTTAAGGAACTTCCCCTGGTCTCAAGTTAGCCATTAAACATATACATCAGTGGTTCACATGCTGCTGCAAGTCACCAAAATCTGGTTTTGATTCTTTCCTGCTTTTTCAATAAAATCATGTTAAGTTGAATAGTTTAAGAGTATCTCAGGAATAAAGAAAGGGGCAATCCTCTGGTAGCAAAACTACTTGCTGGTCAGTGCTATAACTTGAGTAATCTTGACTTTTTGGCAGGGGCCATCTGAGCTGGCCGGCCTGGGATGCCAAAAGTCCTTGGGTTGGTCCCCTTTATCCTTATATCCAGAGTCCTGTGAGACTTTTAATTATACTAGCACAGAATATTAGTGAGAGTTGCTGGACATAACAAGACCCATGTAAATCAATGTGACTTATTTTATTTTATTTTTTTCATTGTTAAACATGAAAGTCCAGCTAGCTTAGTTAGCTAGTCTTCTCTGGACAACCTCAAAGTGCACATGAACATGAAAAATATTTTCCCCTTTGCCTTACATACATTGATGGAATAATTGTACATTGATCTTCTCTCTTTCGTTCTCTTTCTCTCTCAGTTATGAAAGTATTTTGTTCATTAGCAAGAAAAATTATTGGTATAATTTATTATAATTAAGTCCTTATGCCCTGTGGTTAGAAAATGGTTTATGTTGGCTACACCCATTCTCCTGTGTGGTATGAGGATACCATTTTGAGGAGTTCAAGCACAGGAATGCGCACTGACCTTTCCCATATCCCCCACAGGATGGTTCCATGCAGCTGAAGCTAGGAAATAATATGGAGCATGTGGAATGGATTTTGCTAGTCATGGGGCATTTGTGTTGCAGTAAAAATTATGATTTTTGCAAAGACATACTAATTTGACAAATACCACCATATTTGTAAGACCACAGTTTTCCTCCCAAACCTGAATGTGTTTGGTTGAATCCAAATATGCTACATGGATGGTACGCTTTCATTTGTCTGTAGGACTGTTGGAGAGATTGAATTTGTGAGCAAACATGTTGGAGGTTTGTCATGTGCAGCTGGAAGGAGGTTTACAGGCCCTGGTGAATTCTGTGATGTATATAGTAAAAAATTAATAACTGGTAATGTGTTATTGGACAATATATCCACACTTGATACTTTAACACCAATTTTGCATTGGATCTTTCTGTTAGGGAGAAATGAAAAACATTGCACCACATAACTTGGATCTGTTATGTTATGCCAAGAGCCAGCGTGGTGTAGTGGTTATAGTTTCAGACTAGAATTGAGGAGACCCAGGTTCCTCATTCTGTCATGGATGCTTGCTAGGTGAGCTTGGGCCAGTCATACACTCTCAGCCTAACTTTCCTCACAGGGTTCTTGTTTGGATAAAATGGAAGAGAGGAGAATAATGTAAGCCAGAGGTGTCAAACTCATTTGTTATGAGGGCCGGATAAGACATAAATGAGACCTTGTTGGGCCAGGCCATGTTGGACCAGGGCATGTGTGTACCTATTTAAGATTAGGTAGCAGTGATATAAACTTTATAAAGGACACAGACAAACACAATTAAAGATTTTTTTTTAAAAAAAAACACCCTTAAAATAAAACATGCTCAAAACATTAACACTTGTTGGTCTGAAAGGTGCTTTCTTTGTATTTCTCCCATGGGATCTAAGGAATTGGGCAAAGGAAGGCTCTTTCCTTCATTCCCCAGGGGACCAGGAGGGGGAGGAGCCTCAGTCAAAATAAGGAAGAGAAGCTTGGCTCAGTAGCTGTGCTGTGCGATTGAGAGAACCTGGCAAAACAAGCTCTGCCTATTCCCCTTCCTCCCCATGGGAGGAGCCTCAGCCAATGGAGAAAACAGAGGCTTTGCTCTGTAGCTCCTGTGCGACTGAGCAAGCTTGGTAAACCAAGCTGTGATGCAGAAGGAATCAAGAGAGAGGGAGAAGGAAGCAGACAACAGCCAGTTGCTCAGGGGCCTGATAGGAGCCCTCCAAGGGCCTGATTTGGCCCCAGGCCGCATGTTTGACACCCCTGATTGTAAGCCATTTGGGGTCCATTTGGGGGGGAAATTGGAGTATAAATGAAGTAAGTAAATAAATGCATTTGTCAGATATGCAGAATATTAACAGTGCTTGTGAAACAAGCAGCATCTTCAGGCTAATTAAATGAAAATTGAAAGTGTTCCAGCCTAATTTGAAATGGCCAGTTATGACATTGGGTTTATTAATTGAACAAAATCCATACCTAACACCTCTAACTGACAAACTCATGAAACTTTGGCCTCTGTGATAATGGGCTGTTTAAACCTAATTTGGCTTCTGAAGGCAAATTGGTTTTTTAAGGTTTCACACACCTACATGATAAATCACAACAGCAACAACAACAACAACAAAAGGATCAAAAAGTTTCAGAAAACCCAGATTAAAGCTTAATTAACTGGGAGGACAGAGTTTTATCCTCAAAGTGTGTGAAGTTTTTTTTTTTTACCCAGTTTGCCATCAGAAGCCTCAGTGGGTTAAAGAGAATCATAGAATCATAGAGTTGGAAGGGACTTCTAGTGTCATCTAGTCCAACCCTCTGCACAATGCAGGAAACTCACAAACACCTCCCCCTAAATTCACAGGATCTTCATTGCTGTCAGATGGCCATCTAGCCTCTGTTTAAAATCCTCCAAGGAAGGAGAGCCCACCACCTCCCGAGAAAGCCTGTTCCACTGAGGAATCGCTCTAATGGTCAGGAAGTTCTTCCTAATGTTGAGCCGGAAACTCTTTTGATTTAATTTCAACCCATAGGTTCTGGTCCTACTTTCCGGGGCCACAGAAAACAATTCCACGCCATCCTCTATATGACAGCCCTTCAAGTACTTGAAGATGGTGATCATATCACCTTAAAGAGCCTGTGTGAAAGGGACGTATGAAAAAGTGCTCTGCCTGAAGCATCCCAGACTTTTTACATATTTCATTAACTAAATAATAATGTTTCTTGAATGAAACAGTAACTCTGCTTAGGTATTGTTACTGATTAGGGAAAGTTTCTGCTGAAATCACAGATTATACAAAGTCATTGTCTTAATGCAACACATTCTGACTCTTTAAGGAAAAAATGTTTGAGTGTGTGTGTATATAAACACACACTATACATCACTAAATATACTGTTTCTGCATGTTGAATGATCATAAAGTTTGTTACCAGGTAACAGTCAGAGGTGACCACCTGATGTTTCAGTAATGGAAGCCCAAGCCTAACATCTTTTTCCTGAACGACCAGTTTACCTCTGGTACTTCTGGGTGAGGCCTGGGATCAGTACTGTGCAGGTGCACATGTGTGTTTGTGTGGTTCAGTTTGGAACCTGAGAACCAACCATTTTTTGCTATAGCATGCTAAAATCCTCAGATATCCTTAAAATGTGCTTGCTCCAGGGGTGGAATTCTAGCAGGAGCTCCTTTGCATATTAGGCCATACACCCCTGATGTAGCCAATCCTCCAAGAGCTTACAAAAATAGCCTTGTAAGCTCTTGGAGGATTGGCTACATCAGGGGTGTGTGGCCTAATATGCAAAGGAGCTCCTGCTAGATTTCCACCCCTGCTCTCTTTGGGAAATGATGCAGGCAGTTGTTGCTGCCTGCTGTATTGGTAAATATATTACAGGACTGTATGTCTTCAGTGCTCTGTCTCATCCAAATGAAAGTACTATATACTCTACAGGAATAACCCTTCCCCATAGGGAAGTGGAGAGCACTTCAGCACTTCCATATTTTACAGGGGGAAAAGAGATATCTGGTGAATTAAAGGAGTAAATAAAAAACAAAAACACCCTCCTGTGGTCAGAACAGAATTCAAAGATAATAGTAATCTGTTTAGGTGAACACATTTAAAATTAAGGCTGGCCAAAATAATCTTAAAAACTGATATTCAGGTCAATCAAAGAACATTTGATGTGCCTAACAAATAATACTAAACATCCACATGGGGTTCTGTTTTGCGGCTATTTGATACCTCTTTATTCCTTTGCTTGCTTGCTTATTCTTTGCACCATTTCCTTTGTGCTGCTCTTTGCCCATTGGGCCACACAGCCTCATTGGGCCTCACAGCCATTTGACAGGACTGGCTGTGATGAGCCACCTGATATTGTTTACAAGTATCTATGATGTTACCACATTAGACACAGCTCTGTGACATCACCAACAAAATCATATGGGCTGCCACCATAGCACCCTCTCTTGGGAGGTCATGAGAACTGATGAGGAGAGAGGAGAAGGATGCTGAAACAACATGAATGTAGTCACAAGTGATCAAAAAACAGGAGGCACTTTTTGAATAGTAACTTAAAACATGATTAGCAGTTGCAATCCAACCCTATTTAAAATTTAAAGTCCGTTAGTAGATGAACTCATAACTGGCTCAGATTATGTTAGAAGATACATGCTCAGTAATCCAGAACTTTTTATTTTATAGATCTGTCAAGGTGTAAATTAGGTGTTTAATGAACAATACATTAATAGAGCTTGGGAATAAAGGTGTTGACTATTGGAAAAGAACTGAACAGTTTATAATGTAGCCTGGGATTCAGCTCATTAACAAATGGTGGCATCAGGAATATGCAGATGTGGAAAAAGAGGGAAATGTTTCCATGACTTTTGATGGAGTTATGCTATGATGCATATGTTACAAAGGAATATATGAGAGTTTCTGGAGAGAAATCAGGAAATATTCTCCCAACCCAGCCAAGATAACTACATTTTACAGGTTTCTCATAAGACTGACATCACCTATAAACAGGACATCAAAAGTATTATTAACTGGTGGGTACAAAAGTGCCTTGTACCCTGAACAATCAGGTGCCACTGACATTTCCCATTTCTCCCATTTTGTGATTATAGTTAACTAGGATTGCCAGCTTCCAGGTGGGGCCTGCAGATCTCCAACTTTTACAACTGATCTTCAGCTGGCAGAGATCAACTTCCCTGGAGAAAATAGTTGCTTTGAAGGGCGGAGTCTATGATATTCTACCATGCTGAGACCCCTTCCCTCCCCAAACCTCACCCTCTCCCAGCCCCAAAATCTTCAGGTATTTTTCAACACAAACCTGGCACCTCTATATGTAACAGAATATCCACAGCAAGAAAGAAAGCCCACTCGGAGCAAGAAGCCCCAAGAAACCCAAGCCCGGCTGGCCGAGCGCGCAGCTTGCAGCCGCCGCCGCTCCTTTGGTCTTGGACGGGGAGGGCTGGAGTCGAGTCACCCCGGCCCCGCTGGGAAAGCTGCCCTTCCTCTCGGGAAGACCCCGGCAGCAGCGACTCTCTTCTTGGGCCTTTGCTCACCCGCCGGCTCGTCGTGGGGTGGTGATGCAGCTGGAGCCGTCGTCGCCTGCTGAGTGGCTGCGGGCGCCAAGGTAGCGAGCGCGGCCAGCAGCAACGGAGCTCACTTTTCTTTCATTTGTTTGCCTGCCTTAGCTAGCTTTGATGTTTCTGCTGCCACAGAAGAGGCCCACAAGCGTGCTTCCCTCCTTCCTCAGCTCAGCATTAGGAAGGGTGATTAACATGTGGAATTCACTGCCACAGGAGGTGGTGGCGGCCACAAGCATGGCCACCTTCAAGAGGGGATTAGATAAAAATATGGAGCAGAGGTCCATCAGTGGCTATTAGCCACAGTGTGTATGTGTGTGTGTGTGTGTGTGTATATATATATATATATATATATATATATATATATATATATATATATATATATATATATTTGGCCGCTGTGTGACACAGAATGTTGGACTGGATGGGCCATTGGCCTGATCTAACATGGCTTCTCTTATGTTCTTATGTTCTTAAGGATTTCCTGAAAGTTAAGAGCGGTTCCTCAGTGGAACAGGCTTCCTCGGGAGGTGGTGGGCTCTCCTTCCCTGGAGGTTCTTCAACAGAGGCTAGATGGCCATCTGACAGCAATGAAGATCCTGTGAATTTAGGGGGAAGGGTTTGTGAGTTTCCTGCATTGTGCAGGGGGCTGGACTAGATGACCGTAGAGGTCCCTTCCAACTCTGATTCTGATTCCTCAGTGGAACAGGCTTCCTCCGGAGGTGGTGGGCTCTCCTTCCTTGGACGTTTTTAAACAGAGGCTAGATGGCTATCTGACAGCAATGAAGATCCTGTGAATTTAGGGGGAATTTGTGAGTTTCCTGCATTGTGCAGGGGGTTGGACTAGATGACCCTGGAGGTCCCTTCCAACTCTATGATTCTAAGATCCCTCCTTCCGCTGTCTCGTCCTCATCGGGTTGCTAGTCTCCAGGTGGGGACAGGGCATCCCCCGGTTTGGAGGCCCTCCTCCCGCCTCAGGGCCATCAGAAAGCGGGGAGGGGGGGAAATGGCCGCTGGGCACTTTATTCCCTATGGAGACCGATTCCCATAGGGTATAATGGAGAACTGATCTGCAGGCATCAGGGGCTCTGGGTGGGGTGGGGGCTGTTGTTTTAAGATGAGGCCCCAAATTTGCAGCATAGCATCCGATGCCGCTCCTGGAAAGACCCTCAAAGTTTCAAAAGGATTGGACCAGGGGGTCCAGTTCTATAAGCCCCCAAAGAAGGTGGCTCCGTCCTTCATTATTTCCAATGGAGGGATGGAGGGAAGGCATTGAAAAGGTGTGCGGTCCCTTTAAATGTGATGGCCAGAACTCCCTTTGGAGTTCAATGATGCTTGTTGTAACCTCGCTCCTGGCTCCGCCCCCAGAGTCTCCCGGCTCCACCCCCAAAGTCTCCTGGCTCCACCCCCAAAGCCCCCAGATATTTCTTGAATTGGACTTGGCAACCCTAGCTGCCGCTCTACTGCAGCCTCACAAAGCATTTCCTCAGAGAACATGGAGGCCACCTCTTTCCTGTCACTCCCTCCCCCTCACAGGGGAAGCTGCTAGCCAGAAGCTATTGCTAGGCAGCCAATGTTGCCCTTAGCTGAATATAATGCCATAGAGTTTGTTGCGGGGGAACCCTATTTATACATTACCAATTTCTGCCGGATCAATAACGGAGGCCGCGGAAACGAGGAATCAGGAAAACAGCTTCTTTATTTAACGTGCATAAGCGCTCTACACACGGGCTCCAGACCCGAGGGTCTGAGCAAATGCCTGCAGCTGCGTGCCCTCTTTTATAGGGCGTCTCTACCTCAACCTTGGAGGACGCCTACGTCATACTTTAACCACATTTCGGGTTGTTTTTCAGCTCTCTGGGCCCCTCTTGGAGCCCCTCTTGTGCCAGTTTACCAGCTCCCTGGCCCTTTGTTAGGGCTCCTATTTGTCCCCTGTTTCCCCACACGGAACTATTACACACCACATTCCTATTGCTACACTGCTTTTTGCTAGCGCCTAATGAAGTTCCCTTTTACGCTTTCTACTGGCGCTTCTGTGCTTTCCACTCCGAAAGGGCAATGACCTTTTGTACTTCCCTTTTTCTCAGCCAGCAAAAGTCTTTTGCTTTAAAGCTGTTACAGATAATTATTGCCTAAAAGCACTACTATGTATTTCTAATTTTGCTAAAGCCATATATATTGATTACGTATTGGTATTGATTCTTGTTCTTATCGATCCACCGCTATAAGTTCACCTCCAAAGCAGTTATTTTCTCCAGGAAGAATGAGATCTGTTGTCTGGAGTTAAGTTGTGATCCCAAGAGACCTTCAGGCTCCACCTGGAGGCTAGCTAGCCTAGGCCTGGCAGCACCCCCTGAATGACTTGATGCCACCTCACTGGCATGTTTTAACTAGGCCTAGCTGCTTGCTTCTGTTCAGCAGCAGCCCCCCATGACAGCCAGTGTGACTTAGCAGTTGCCAACTCCAGGTTGGGAAATTCCTGGAGTTTTGAGGGGTGGAGCCTGAAGAGGGTAAGGTTTGAGGAGAGGTGGGGCCTCATACAGGTACAATGACATAGACTCCATCCAAATCAGACATTTCCAACTGGGGACCCACTGTTGCCAATCTCCAGGTGAGGAGTGGAGAATACTTAGAATTACAATTGCTCTCCAGATGGTTGGGAACAATCCTGTCAACTATGTTGTTGCCAATGTCACTGTCATTACTTCTCTTTTAATTTGTGTGGTTAGATATGGTATATCTTTTAATTTTCTTGTTATTTCTCTCTCTGGGGTTGTAATGCTACCACCAGGAATTTAATTCCAGTCTTATTCATCTTTCCCACAGCATTGTGCCCAAGCTCTAAGGGTCCTTCGCTGGACTATGTGTTCCTGAGGATAAGACTTTTATATTTTAATATCATAGGGCTCCAGGTTACTATAAAACAATATAAAACTTTATTTGTACAATAAGCATATTTATAGCTTAACTTTTCAGTGAATAATAGTAACTTCTGACTGAGGTGTCACACTCTTTCACTTTACATACTTCTCACTCTCAAACCCTTTATCTTCCTAACTCAAGTTTCTGTCAGCTTCTGTCTCTCACACTTCTATAATACTCTGACAATATTAGGTTTCGGCTCTCTCTCTAGCCCCTGATTTGTCCTCTAAAGTATTCTACTTTTCTTCTATAGAATCTTAATGACCTTCACAGCACAAATATGGGATTCTAATCAGAAAACTGCCTCTCACACTCTGTACAGCACTGATTGATCACAACTCACTCTTAACTGCTGACTGACAGGCTACCTTCTGCCTTCTTTCTTCACACACACACTTCTTAGCTCTTCCCATACTCTCTCAGTCACCAATCAATCACCTCTCTCACTCACCCCCTCTTTCACCCCCCCCCCTTGTTCATCTACAAAGATTTAAAGAAACACATACTTAAAACTTTAAATCATTAGTCTCACTCTACTTTTTTGACAGCTATCTTGGGTTTGGCCACCCAGCAGCCAGTCAGTCCATTTATATTAGCATATCTGTCTCCTATAGAAATCACAGACAACCCTTTTCTTCTTCAATTGATAATTACAATTTAACTTTACTATTGTGTCCTGTGCCTGTGATGTGTTGTCCTTGTTAAGGGGCTGATAAAACTAGGCCCAGAAGGCCTGCTATGACATCATTATCAAACCCCTTGGAGACAAAATTGCCCACTTCTGCTTTAACTAGATGCCACTGTTGATGTAAACTGCCAGTATCCAGTTATTGTCAACTGAGAAAGTGAGCAAAGGATCACACTAACCACCATTTTAAAAATGTATATGCTGCAGCTTGATATAAATATCTGTGATACACAGATTATAAACACCAAGTAAACTTGCAGGAGAAAAGAACAGTCCAACAGGCTATTTGGTCATAAAAAACTGTTTAATAAGCCATGCAGAAAAACAACAAATAATTAGCACATTAAATTAGTTAAGACTTTTACTAAACCAAGCAACACAAGACTGTAATAAATTTGGGATAACAGCCAATGTTGTACTTGCATTTGCATATAAATATTCAGAAGGGTTTTTAAACATTACTTGGCAAACTAGAGGTCCTGACCTGGATAGTGCAGGCTAGCCTAACTCCTGAGATCTCAGAAACTAAGTGGGGTTGGCCCTGGTGACAGTTTGGAAGGGAGACCACCAAGCAATACCAGGATCATGACATGGAGGCAGGGAATAGCAAACCACCTCTGAACATGTCTTGCCTTGAAAACCCCACATGGTTGGCACAAGCTGTGATTTGTTTGGAAAAAAGGAGAAACTAGAGAGCTGGTAATTTCATTGCTTGGTATGTTCAGCTCTAAAATAAATACCAATAGAAGGAATAATTTAAAACATGGCAAAAAAATACAAACATTATGTAATTCCTTATGGACTTAGTAAGGGTACTGATAACTTTTATGGTATTCTGGACAAAGGAAATGCAATATGACTAGTCCAACTGATTTTCAAGATAACAAATGGACAAATATATGAAAGTTATCTCAGATGAGAAAATATGAATATAAATGCAGATATTGTAAAACAGATTAAAATGGGTTAATATGACAGTTAGATTGAAAAGCAAACATTTTAGCTGGAGAAAGTTGCCCCATGGATATTCTCAAGAATTAGGGTTCTTGGGCCAAAATGTCAGACGTGGGTAGTAAAAAGTGCTCTTCACCACTGCCACAACCTGAACCTTCAGGAAGAGCTTCAGAAGCACCCCCTAAAACTAAGAGATCACAGGAGACTTAGTGAAACTTAAATTTGGAATTTCTTGTTCTTGTCTGGTTCACTTGCATCAAAATTTCCACTGTGAGAAAATAGCAGGAAAACATCAAGGTAGCAGACACTTGGTCAAACTTAGAAAGAAGAAGATAAAAATATTTTTAAATCTTAGCTGCCTCATATTCACACTGAAGAAACATGGAATAATATGAAATAGGGTAAGACCCTTCTGATGCACCACAAGCATGTGAGTAAGTTCAAATAAATACAATGGTATTATATGACTGATGCTTGCACAGGGGACTATCTTTACCTTTTTAAATTTACTTTTGAATAAGTATGTGTAGGAAATCAGTTCTCCAAACAAAGCTCAAGACTAGGGTGGCCAGACCGTCCCGGGAGCCCGGGAATGTCCCGGTTCTGGCCCCCTATTCCCACCTCCCGGGCTGGCTATACCGGGACCATTTAGAGGTCCCGGTTTAGCCAGCCCCGGAGGCGGTGGGCCGCGGGCGCCGGCGGGGAAGGCGGCGAGTGAGGGAGGGAGCATCCCTGCGCGTGCGCAGGGGCCCTGCGCGTGCAGCATGCTGAAGCAGCCTGTCGGTCACTTCCGGGTTCCTGTCCTGCATCTCGACCTGTGTTATTAGTGACAGGCTGCTTCGGCGTGCCGCTGCGCCGGCCCCCTGGGTCCCACAACGATGGGACCGATGCCACAGGGACGGGCTCGAAACACTCTATAACCCCTCAAAAGAACAGCAGTCTAGCTCGCTTCCCCCGAGCCCTGCCGCCATAAGCCTCAAGGGGGCTCATTTTGCGGCATCTCCCGGCGGGAGGGTGGCACCCGCACGGGACACATATCAAATGAAAGAGGGGGCGCAGGGCTATCAGAAACAGCCGGCGAAGGGAGTCGGGAGACCACCCCACTGGGGGATCCACACCCCGAAAGTGATGAAGGTGGCGCAGATAGAGCCAACAGAGCAAACAGGACAAAATAAATAGGCTGCATTATGCAGCACAGTTGAGAAAGTGCCTTATCCCATATACTGATGAAGTATATACAGGATTTCAGAACAAAATTGTTTCCGGCGGTGATATTTGGGGGATTTTTGGGGATGTCACAGGAAGTGCTCTGAAGTCACTTCCTGTTTCCGGCAGTGGCATTTGGGGGAAATGATGTCACAGGAAGTGATGTCACTTCCCATTTCCGGCAGGTGACGCGGGGAAGTGATGTCACTGGAAGGGATGTCACTTCCTGTTTCCTGTGGTGGCATGACGTCACCGGAAGTGACGTCACTTCCTGTTTCTGGCGGCGCGCGCGCACCCCTACCTTCCCCCCCCCCCAACGTGTCCCTGGCTGGCCTTCAGACATTATGGTCACCCTACTCAAGACTGATCAGACTTCCATTCTTATAGACTTCTGTGATGAATAATTTGAGATCATCTCCTTAGGATCAAACTGGATGAAATGGTGAAAGTTTTATAACTGGATCTCCCTTTATAAAAATACCTAAACTCATCTGGAGGTACAATTTAGGATAATGACTATTGGGGGGGGGGGGTTAACCCTTTCCCCATGTCCTTTTCTCAATGCAGATTACTCTTTACCCGTGGAAAATACTGTTTGCTCTGATGGGGGAAGCACAGAGGCACTGTACAGGGATATATTAGAATTATTTAAATATCACACACAACATTTAAACATTTAAAGCAGGGATGTCAAACATGCAGCCCAGAGACCAAATCAGGCCCACGGAGGGCTCCTATCAGGCCCCCGAGCAACTGGCTGCCATCTGCTTCTTCTCCCTCTCTTGCTTCCTTCTGCATCACAGCTTGCTTTTCAAGGCTTGCTCAATTGCACAGGAGCTACAGAGCAAACCTCTATTTTCTCAATTGGCTGAGACTCTTCCCTTGGGGAGGAAGGGGGAAAGGCAGAATTTGTTTTTCCAGGCTCTTTCAATTGCACAGCAGAGCTATTGAGCCAAGTCTCTCTTCCTTCTATTGGCTGAGGCTCCTCCCCCCCAGTCCCCTGGGAAAGGAAGGAAAGAGCCACAGCTTCCTTTGCCCCATTCCCTGGCTCCCATGGGAGAAATACAAAGAAAGCACCTTTAAGACCAATGAGTGATAACGTTTTAAGCATGTTTAAAGTTTGTTTTAATCTTTGTGTTTGTCTGTGTCCTTTATGAAGTTTATATCTCTGCTACCTAATCTTAAAGAGGTACACACATGGCCTGGTCTGACATGGCCCAGCCCAACAAGGTCTCATTTATGTCAGATCTGGCCCTCGTAAGAAATGAGTTCCACAACACTGATTTAAAGGGTGTGAATATATTAAATAGTATTAGATAGCCTAGTTGGGTTTCTGATTCCACCTCCTCAACATCTTTCCTCAACTGTGGGCCTTATACATATCTGAACTGACTAAAACATTAAAGGTGCCCTTTTGGTCAAGGTACACAACACCTGTGTACTGAACTCAACTCAATGTATTTTTTAAAACCAGGAAGAGCCTAAAGCAAATGGTTTCAACATCTGTGAATGCTTCTCCCATCTTTCAATATATATTTATTTACTATTATTATTTTAAAAGATGGCTGGTTGGGTCTCAAGTTCAGTCAGAGTTCATCGGGGCATGATATGCCTTTGGTTGAATTCCATGGGGATAAAGTAGTTTTATTCTCATATCCTAAATTCCTAACCAAATTGGCATCTGAGCTGAGTTTGATTCATCTCAACCTGTTTGTATTTTTTCTTAGAATATTTTAAAATGAGAACGTGGGATCTTAACTTATGCTATCAAATCTGGAATATAGGCAGCATAAAGAGGTAATTTCCCCCTTTGGAGTTTGTTTAAGGGCACTGAGGTGACAGACAATGCTTTGGCATCCTTTCACCTGCCACAAAGCACCTCAAGCTCATGGCATGTTCTACTGAGTCTTAAAATACCTTATAGAGAATTTCTAAGAAATGCTCCCTTGGCATAAATTATAACCCACAATAGATATTTGCAGTCATTAACTGTGGTTCAGTGGGAGAGCATTTGCTCTGCATCCCAAAGGCAAGGCTGCCAAGAGTGACCATGGGCCCCTGGACAAAGATTCCATCTGGGTTCCCCCATATGATCCTGTTCCAAACCAAATCTCATAACAGATCACTTGGCTGTTACCATGTGTCTATAACAATAAAAGGATCCACATATCCATCTGTCCGTCCATTTGTGGCAGCTATAACTCAGAAAATGAAACTAAGAATCTCAAAAATTGGCAACGAGCTTCAGGATGATCATGGTAGTGCCAGGGCCAAACATAAAAGGAATTGGAATATCCTGGCCCAAGTTATCTCTAGACTCTGCATGCTATTTGCAATGGAAGATAAGTTTACGTAGTGGTTAAAGTGTCAAACTAGGATCTGAGGAGGCCATGTTTGAATCCCTTCTCTGCCATGGAAGTTGCTGGGTGACCTTGGGCCAGTCACACACGCTCAGCCTGACCTATCTCACAGGGCTGTTGTGAGGATAAAACAGGAGAGAACAATGTAAGTTGTTTGGGTCCCTCCTGGGGAGAAATATATAAATCAGTCTTACTTCAATACCGGGAAAGTTGGTAGAAGCCATTATCAAGGACAGAATGAGTAGGCACATTGATGAACACAAGTTATTGAGGAAGACTCAGCATGGGTTCTGTAAGGGAAGATCTTGCTTCACTAACCTGTTACATTTCTTTGAGGGGGGTGAACAAGCATGTGGACAAAGGGGACCCAATAGATGTTGTTTACCTTGACTTCCAGAAAGCTTTTGATAAAGTTCCTCATCAAAGGCTCCTTAGTAAACTCAAGAGTTATGGAGTAAAAGGACAGGTCCTCTTGTGGATCAAAAACTGGCTAACTAATAGAAAGCAGAGAGTGAGTATAAATGGGCAGTCTTCGCAGTGGAAGACTGTAAGCAGTGGGGTGCCACAGGACTCAGTACTGGGTCCCATGCTCTTTAACTTGTTCATTAATGATCTGGAGTTCGGAGTAAGCAGTGAAGTGGCCAAGTTTGCAGATGACACTAAATTGTTCAGGATGGTGAGAACCAGAGAGGATTGTGAGGCACTCCAAAGGGATCTGCTGAGGCTGGGTGAGTGGGCGTCAATGTGGCAGATGAAGTTCAATGTGGCCAAGTGCAAAGTAATGCACATTGGGGCCAAGAATCTTAGCTACAAATACAAGTTGATGGGTTGTGACCTGGCAGAGACTGACCAAGAGAAAGATCTTGGGGTCGTGGTAGATAACTCACTGAAAATGTCAAGACAGTGTGCGATTGCAATAAAAAAGGCCAACGCCATGCTGGGAATTATTAGGAAGGGAACTGAAAACAAATCAGCCAGTATCATAATGCCCCTGTATAAATCGATGGTGCAGTCTCATTTGGAGTACTGTGTGCAATTCTGGTCACCACACCTCAAAAAGGATATTATAGCATTGCAAAAAGTCCAGAAAAGGGCAACTAGAATGATTAAAGGTTTGGAACACTTTCCCTATGAAGAAAGGTTAAAACACTTGGGGCTCTTTAGCTTGGAGAAACATCGACTTCGGGGTGATATGATAGAGGTTTACAAGATAATGCATGGGATGGAGAAAGTAGAGAAAGAAGTCCTTTTCTCTCTTTCTCACAATACAAAAACTCATGAGCATTCGATGAAATTGCTGAGCAGTCAGGTTAAAACAGATAAAAGGAAGTACTTCTTCACCCAAAGGGTGATTAACATGTGGAATTCACTGCCACAGGAGATGGTGGCAGCTACAAGCATAGCCAGCTTCAGGAGGGGATTGGATAAAAAGAGCAGAGGTCCATCAGTGGCTATTAGCCACTGTGTGTGTGTTTGTATTTTGGCCATCGTGTGATACAGAGTGTTGGACTGGATGGGCCATTGGCCTGATCCAACATGGCTTCTCTTATGTTCTTATGTTCTAAGCTCTAACTGACTTAAAGTTAGAGAGTTAGAAATAAATAAGATCTGTTCCTCATTTGTTACCATTGAGGCAGATTAACATTGATTATCATGCATATAAATTAAGGGTGAAGGGGGGAAGCATCTTTTATTACTTTGATTATGCGGAAATATTAACTCCTCTCTTATTTTCATAATATTAACAAAAGTTTGCTCCTATGCTACTATTAAATACTTTCTAAATTGCCAACCAGGATAGGTCAGGAGTCACTGAGACTGAAAAATGGGGGGTGGGGTTAAAAGTGGGGATAGATGAATAGCAGATCATGAAAGAAAGAGAGCAAAATGAAAGAGCAGAAAAGTGTAAAAAGAGCTGGAGAAATGTAGGAAAATTCAATAAAAGTTTTTTTGGTTTTGGTTTTGCTATCACACACTAAGAAGACTGTCCCTTTGAAGATCTTGCTGGGCAGGAGCTGGGTGGGACTAGAGAAAAAAGGAAACATAGACCTTATTAGGAGGCTGCATCCTGTCATTTATTGTAGCTTATCCTGGCTAGTCTTGCCTTGCTCCAGTTCTGGCTTGGCTGATGGGTTTAGCAGGATTTGAGCAGCAAGGGCTACACTCCACTTTCTGGAAAATTTTGCAGAAAGGCTGAGACCAATTTTGCATGGCAAGCAAGATACTCTTACAAGCAGTTTCTGCTGGTCACGAGAGAATAGTGTGCCAGCTTGCAGCTCTGTGGCAGCTTGACCGAAAATTGAGAGAAGCACCAGGGGGGCAAAAGGGCTCTTCACCTGGAACAAGCCCTAGTGCAAGACTGGCAAGAGTCTCAGGGTCAGATATGGCTCTTTACTGTGTTTTGCCTTCCCTTAGCCCCTAGTGACAGCAGTCACAACTGCATTAGAAAAAAAAATACAAAGCATTCTTTGAATACAGCATAATGCTGGCCTCAAGGGCCCTCCCCTGAATTTTCTCTTCCCACCCCCATCAGCCCTGGCCAAAGATCCCATGTTTAATCTCTGGCATCTCCAGTTAAAGGAATCCAATAGGAGGTAATGTGAAAGACTTCCACCTGAGATCCTGGAGAGCCACATAATAATTGACCTCTGTAGACCAGTGGCCTGACTCAGTATAAGCAGCTTTCTGTGTTCACTTGTACCCTCTCATTCTCAAAACCTTTAAGCAGACCTAGCTGAATACCATTTGTAGAAAGCACTCAGTTACCTAATGAATATCACACTGCTGCCTTTGGCCAGCAGGTATTGGTGGTTTATAAAAATGGAAGTCTATGTGAACACTGTTTAAAGGGGCACATGTCCATACCAATTCACACTGTTTCCCTTTCTTCACCTTTTTTCCCATTCTGTTTCCCTTTCTTCACAGCCTTTGGAGATAAAGTCACTGTATGTACAGCTGCTTTGTTGGCTACACGTTCGCACAGCTTTTTAGGAAGTTATCTAGTATTGATAATTGCTTTATTTGAAAGTGGAAAGTTTTCAATTTCCATTTTTAAAATTGGTGGGTGTGCCAGGAAAAGTAGTTCAAGAATGTCATTCCAAGGAGTTCTTTCCAGTCAGATGTCATTTGAAATGCTAATACTACATTGCACTATAATTAATGGCTCTTAAGAATGTGCTTTAAATGCATCTTTCCTTACCTTTTATTATGAATCTCAGTACAAAGGAGATAAGACATTGCTTTCTGACATTTCCTGTTTAGTTGAAATTAAGCTTACATGTGATAGAAGAATTCTGTTTATTGTACTAGTTGCATTGAGAGGGTATTAAGAGCAGCTGCTCATAAAAAACCAATAATGACAATTTAACATGGCACTAAAGGGAAAGGAAATAACATTTATTTGTCAGTCATTCACCTCTTAAGCCAATCCTGCACAAATAATGCAGGCCACATTTCACTTTCTTTGTGGCTTATATTTTGCTATGCCCTTCTCATTTATTTAGGTTGGATGTGCCATTGATCAAGATTTTTTTAAATCTGCTTTCACCTTACTTCTGCCTGAAATTCTCAACATGTTTTAAAGAACAAGTTATTACTTCAAGAAGAAACAACTTTCACAGTAAACTTTGACTGCAACAACATTCACAGGTCCTTGTAGTGCAATTTCTAACATTTGTCAAAAGAAACAAATACATTTTTGACAAGCTCGGTTTGTTTGTCTCATATTCTCACTACAGCATCAGCCTAATAGCATATTCTATAAAGGGAGGATAGCTGGTGTTCTGAATCTTTCACACCATCAGGCTATATGCATTACAGTGACATCTTCGCAGTTAGCTTTAGAAAAGCTCAAAAAGTGGGAAACAAAATCATTTCCTTTGCACATTTTATTTTGCAAGACGTCTCTGAACCAAGAAATCACCTGTGGTACTACTTCACCTGTGGTATTAGTGGTGTCTTAAAAGGGGGGGGAGGTGAGTTATGAACATGAAACATATCAGGGGAAGAGAGACTGCAGATCCAGTACTCTAATAAAGATCTGGAAGTACGCTCAGAACAAATCCATCCTTCCAGCTTTATAAATATTATAGGCAGTCTTCAGGACCCAGCAGTAGGAAGGATCTAATTTAGAAACTCTCATATAGCACTACTGTGCATCCAGCTTTGGGTGCTTAAGATCATGCTTCATCTTTCATCTAACAGATATAAAGACAGAATGTATGATGGACTGTAAATGAAATCAAAGATAAAATTGGGGGAATGTTGTGTGTTTGAGCACTTTCCATGTTTCATATGTTACTGTAACCTATATGGTCAAGGACCTGCCTACCTGAGGGACCGTCTCTCCCCATATGAACCCCAGAGAGCACTGAGGTCAGTAGGGAAGAACCAACTGACTATCCCTGGGCCGAAGGAGGCAAAACTACAGAACACCCGTATACGAGCCTTCTCTATTGCAGCCCCACACCTATGGAACCAGCTCCCGGAAGAAGTGCGGGCCCTGCGGAGCCTTGAACAGTTCCGCAGGGCCTGCAAGACCATCCTTTTTAGGATCGCCTTTGCCTGACTGAACGATTGATGGATTCGCCTTGAGTGAGATCCGCCATCATATCCATTGATGGAATAGCACCAGAAATATTAATGTTTAGTTTTAAACTGGAATGTTTTAAGGTTAAATGCTGTTTTTAATATCTATTGTATAATTTATTGTATTGATATGTTGTTAGCCACCCTGAGCCTGCCTCGGTGGGGAGGGCAGGATATAAATAAAACGTTATTATTATTATTATTATTGTAATGTACTCGGAGATGAGATGTGTGGAAGGCAACATGCTTTATTGGATGGTACATTACAGAACTGGGACACGCGGGCCGGGTCCCGCTTTATATACACTCATCCCGGAACATCCCCCCAGCTGGCTAGCCCAATCCTGGCCAGTCAAAGTTCCCGCCACTGATCTTGATAGGCGGAGTCTTTCCCGCGCTGTGCTGGGTGACCGTGGGACTTCCCCTGGTCGCCCTTACTTGTGGGACCGCGTGGTGCTTTGTTTAAGCACAAGACACTACAATTATTATTAAGTCAGCTAAGAGTAAGTCACAGCGTGGTGTTTTTTAGAGCACTCAGTCCTGGCATTACTTTCATTCACATTTCTGATCTTTAATGCATGGATTTAGATTACACTTGTAGATTAGTAGCTAGGTAAAAAAGGTCCTTGTGAATCCTGTCATTTGGCAGGTCAGTTGAACCATCATAAGATCCTTGGGATCCCATTTGTCACACCATTTTATAAAATCACTGGTCAGCCACAGAATTGCTGCCAAGCATCTAGCAAGTTTAAGAAACCAGAGAACCTTTCAATAGAATCATTATAAACTCCGGACTGCCTGTTTGGTGGGAGGGTTTAATTAGAGTCCAGGTTTCTGCCTGGGAATCTAGTGACAGAATAGGGTCCTTTGATCCAAAAGTGTGTTCTGTACATATACAGAATGCTTTTTTAAAAAACAAAATAAAGTCATCAGTTTATGTATAGTCTGCCTTTCTCACTGAGGCACAAGGCGAATTACACAGTAAGTCTATGTATTCCAATAGCATGCTATTTAGAGGCACAAAGGATTTTTTTTTTAAAAGGAACACAGTTCCGGCTGGCTTGATGTCAGGGTGTGTGGCCTAATATGCAAATGAGTTCTTGCTGGGCTATCTCTACAAAAAAACCCTGTGTGAAATAATGATATCAGGAGGTGTGGCTTAATATGCAAATAAATCTACATAGAGCTTTTTCTAAAGTCCTGGAGGTAGACTAAAGGTAAAGGTAGTCCTCTGTGCAAGCACCAGTCGTTTCCGACTCTGGGGTGACGTTGCTTTCACAACGTTTTCACGGCAGACTTTTTATAGGGTGATTTGCCATTGCCTTCCCCAGTCATCTACCCTTCCCCCCCCCCCCCAGCAAGCTGGGTATTCATTTTACTGACCTCGGAACGATGGAAGGCTGAGTCAACCTCGAGCCAGCTATCCGAACCCAGCTTCCACTGGAATCAAACTCAGGTCGTGAGCAGAACTTAGGGCTGCAGTCCTATTCCTGGTCAAAATATGACTTTTCTCAGCCAGCCTTGAGCACCTTGGCACCATTAACTCTGCTTATGGAAGCTGCAAATTAGTCCCTCCCACACTCTTTAAGGTGGCTACCATGCCTTGTTCCTGAGCATTTAGCACAGGTAGCCAGGCAAGATAAGAGGTTCTTCCCAACCAGAAGAGCTCTGTGAAACCACTTAATACCTTTGCCACCTAACTATTAAAAGTTACAGGAGGTCTTCAGGGAGGTGGGGGAGGGAGAGGTGGCCATTCTGTATATGATAAGCCCTCAGGTACAGGGTCCACTATGGCTTCACGGTCTCCCCCTCCCTCCCCACCCCGACTGTTCCTGAACCTTCCCTCCACCCCCCCCCACGTCAACTTAACCTCCTCACTGCAGCGCCCTCGCGCACGCGCCTAGAGCCCCATTGGCACAGGCGCCTTACCTCCCCTCATGTGCGCGCGCGCGCCCACACACAGACACACGCGCGAGCACGCTTCGGCTCTCCCGGCGAGTCCCTCTTTCGGTGACGTGAAGGGGCGCGCGGTGGCAGCACCTCCCCGCGCGCTGCTTAAAAACAAGAAGAAAAGAGGGAGCGAAACATGAGAGCCCTAGTGAGCGCGAGCTCCCGTCGGCTGCAGAGGAGGCATCACCCCAGCCAACCTGTCCTCCCTCAACGGCAGCCGTCTTTATATGGAACAAGGAGAAGGGACTTGCTGCTGCCGCCGCCGCAGCCTCCTCCCCCGGCTTCTCCTGCCCGGCGGGAACCCGGTTGGCCCGCAGTTGCGACGCTCTGCGCCCGGCGGGCAGAGCAGCAGCCCTCGCTAACTCTTGCGCGACTTTTGCCCACGTGCCTTGTGGGGGCGCATCCCTCGGCCCCGGCCCCGCTTTTCCCCTTTTTGTTTAAATCGGGTCTCAGCCTCCCTCTCGGCTGGCGTTGGATTGTCACTCCGGCGACGGAGCTCCCCCGGGCATGGTGGCGCTGAAGATGCTCCCGCTCCGCCTGCTCTTGGTGGCCGTGGTCCTCTGCTTCTTCGAGGGGGATGCCAAGTTCGGGGAGAACGGCGCCCGGCGGCGGCGGTGCTTGAACGGCAGCCCCCCACGGCGCCTCAAGAAGCGGGACAGGCGGCTGATGCTTCTCGAGCCCCCCCACGGCGCGGAGCTGACCTGCCGGGGCTTCTACCCTCGCCTGTCCTGCTGCCCCCGGGCTGAGAGCCAAGGCTTGCTGCAGCTGGCCGAGAACAAGGTAGGCAGCAGCCGACTGGGACAGGGGAGGGCCAGCCTCGCGGCGAAGAACGTCCTCAACTGAGGACCGTCCCATTGGGATCCTGGGGCGTGCGGCAGGCGGCTCTGGCCCAAGTGCGCCTCGGCGGCAGCCATGAGGCTGGCTGGGGCATCTCCTGCGCAGAGTTCAGCTCTTGAAGGCAGCGGGCATAGAAGGGGGCAGCGTCTGCTTGGAGTCGCGCCGTTAGAGCCTTGACAGAAGCAAGATGTGATGCTAGAGTCGAGCGGGAGAAATAAGCGATCTTTCCCTGGACCACTTGCTGTTTGTGTTGGCGCTGGTTTGCTTCGCAGTTAGCAGCATGGTTTCTTCTTAGGTACAGGCTTCTGGTACAGGGTGCTCCATTGCCTCCTGGTCTCTTCCAGGATCAAGCGAGTGGTGTATTAACACGTGTTAGTTTAGGAACATGTAGGTGTGTGTGTCATATTTCTCACTTGGAGGACTTCCAGAGTCTTGGTGTTAGCCCTGTAAAACGCAGCAGTTCAAGAGAAACATGCTAGTAAATTCAGGGATGTAGTTGCAAGAAACTGCTAGTGATGACTTGAGAGAATGGGAGTGAAGCAGCATCTTAAAATTCTTGGCACTGTTCAGTAGTTAGGGTAGAAAGAGCAGACCATTTCTTATGAGTTTACAGTCTTTCAAAAAGGATGGAATTAGGGAAAAGAAAGGGATGCATGTGCCACCACACAGACACAATTCTTAGTTTTGTTTCATGAAGCCACACCAGATAGATAGTCCCATTTGAAGAAAAGGAGAAAAAAGGTCTGATTTGCAAGTTGTTTCTTGGTGCATGTGGAATTAAGGTAGACTTTGCACCCCAGGCTGAAGGAGGGGGGGTAGTTGTGGCTGCCAATAAACTATGAAGGGTTTTCTTGGAACATGTTCATGCACCCTGGCTGCAGTGAAACTGTAAATTAAGGTGGCGGTGGTTTCCCGTTTATTTTTTCTGAGGGTAGAAAAGTGTGTATGATTCTCTCCGCATGTTTGGTCAGGAAACTTCAGTAGCAGATGGTGATTTGGAGAGCAGATGATGCCCGAACGTGGCAAACTTTTGTGAGCTCTTTCACTGATTAAGTCAGTCCTCTGGAAAGAAAAGAGAAGCGGGAAAGGGGACTTCACAAAGTTATTCCACTACAAGCTTGGGATGGGATAAAAGCATATCGTGGCTGTCACTGATTTCTTTCAGAGTGAATAAGCAAGGAGTCTCTAGCCTTCTTTTTTGCATCTCACACTGTGACAAGTTCCAGGTTTTATTGAGTTGCAATGGAGGGAGGAGAGCTCCTCTCCCTGAGACTTGTTACAATAACTGACATTCTAGGCATCTTAGAATAAGAAGGATGCCTTTTTATGGGGCTATTACTTGCTGTGCTCCACTGTGTTAGTGTTGTAAGTTTTCAGACTGCTTTAATCAGAACAGCAATGTGAAGTGTTGGATCTGGGGAGGGAAACATGATGAATAAATGTCATTGAGAATCACTGCACGTGAAATAAACAATCAGGTGTCTCTCTCTCACTCCCCCCCTTCTCCTCCCCCAGCTTTTAGGTTTAATTAAGAATTCCTCTGTTACAACACTGCAGTTGTCAAGGTCTGAGAGCGTCTTGGAAAACTTGTGTTTCAGTCTTTCTGGCCCAAGCATAATAAAAAAAAAAATACCCAGCCTGAATCGAATTTTTATGCTCAGTTCACGGTAGATTTCACTCCATTCTCATGTAAACAGCTTCTACGAATCAACATATGTGTCTGGGTGGTATCTCTCACTTTGTTTTGTAACAAAAAGCCATATTGCATCATTTAATTTGCTCAAGTCATGCAAATAGGAAAAAAATCAATAGGACAAAAAGGGGTCGACTTATCCTCCTGCCCACTAAACTGCTGCCCACACACAGAGTCCTGTTGCTTATGGCAAAAGAATAACAACAACACCATTGTGTTTGTTGGTTGGTTCGCTAATGGGTGAAACTGGAGAACATCATTCTCCAGCTCTGTCCAAATGTTCATGCCTTTTGAGGGAGCATTTGTCCTGTCGCCTCTGTTCCCAGATGAGTGAGAGCTGTCTTTGCTGCAGGGATTTCAGCGAAGGAAATTCTATTCTTACCAGATGCAGCAGAAGTTTGGGTGAATATTTTCTCCGCATGTTTGGCCAGAGGTAGTGTTGGTAAAGCTCCTGTATGGTAATCGCACTAGACTGCACACTAACTACATTCAGATAACCTTCTAAAGACTTTCACCGAAACCCACAAAAACCAAAGCAAAGCTGGAAAGAAAAATGTCCTTAGTTTACCCTGTTAGTAATATCTGGCCTCTGAAGCAGCAGCATCTGCTCTGTGAACTCCCTGGAAGGCTTTGCAATAAATAAGCTCTATGTGATGAGTTAAAGGTGAGATTTCAGACAATGGTTGTATTTTTAGGCAGTACTGAGGCATGATCTCTTCTCGTTCGCTTGTAGTTCAAGATTCTCTTCCTTTTTAAATGCAGTATCTAAAAACATTCTCACAGAAGTGCATGGGGCTTAGTGTACATCATAACATAGCTTTCTGAGCCAGACAACTTATTCTGTATCTCATGTAAATCTTGGTATAAGCATTGTTTTGCGAAACAATTGATCAAAAGCATATCATTAACCCTTTACATTTCAATGGCTGTAGATCTCTCAAACGGGACAGTTTTCAAAGATGTACCATTTTTAGTGCACAGGACACATAATGGGTAGCTTTTTCATGCAGTATGCATATATTAGATTTAGAGACAGCAGACTCTGAACAGGGCTCCAAGAAGCACATTCTGGAAGGGCTCCAAGAAGCACATTCTTATGTCTTTGATGTGACACAGCACTTACGATACATTCATCCACAGACAAGGACAAGTATCATAAAGAAGCAAGGTGTTTCAGCAGTCTTTAGAAGTAGTCATGCATGCTCAGCAGACATTTCTAATTACAAATAGCCTTTTGGGTTAAGACTACATTTGTCATTTCTGGGCAATTTTATAGTCAAATTATTGATCTGAATTTAGAGTGGAAACTTTGCCAGCCTCTCAAGTACTGCAAAGATGCAATAGAGAACACTGCTTCAGTACACAGACATGAGATGACACAGTGTCTCCCGCCCCCTCCCCTTTTTTGCCATGATGTCACTGATACTTTATTCTGGTATCTGGCTTATGCCCTGTTCCTCAATGGATTCGCTAAACTCATGAGCAAATAATGCAATATTAACATTTGGCTTTGGGTGTTATTTTAATAAGTTTTCTTACAAGATATTGTACACTAGGGTCCTCTCTACCTTAGACAGGTTGGCAGCTGAGGCTGTCAGTGAATGGGTGAAAAGTAATTGTTTTCAAGTGCGCTCTTTTACAATCATTTGTTTGCTCTGGTTCTTTCTTGAACAAAAGCTATTGTTGAGCACATTCAGCTAAACAAATAACTCGTCTTGGGATCCCTTTAACAGCTGCCTTGGTACAATGATCTATTTACATATTGTCCTAAAATTGAAACTGAACTTCTTAATGACATAATCTAGCCCCATAATACCAAAGAAACATATGTTCAAACTAGCAGCTGAACAACTTCACAGGCATTCTGTTTTGAAAAAATAATTGCTTGTATATTGAATACTGTGTAATGTTCTTAAAGCATTACTGTGATATCAGCACCAGTTCCTCTCACCTGTTCATGCTCATCATACAAAATGGAGCAGGCCAGATATTTTTGTAAAGGTGAAAGAAATTTGTGTCTCTTTCAATGTAATCCTAAGAAGACTTAGATCCTTTTAAGCTCACTGACTTCATTCAATTTACAAGGGTGTAACTTTGCTTATGATTGCAATGTCTGTATATGTTTTCCCTTCACAATATATTTTCTCATGCTAAGTAGACATCTAATCTGTCTTTTCCTGGCTTCAGCTTTCTATGGATGGAAATTAAAGGATGAGTTTACAGATGTCACAGATCAGCTTTCAATAAGTATACTAAGTACTAAGTAGGGTGCTGTAAAGTGTGGGTGTATTTCTCACAGCGCTCATAAGGCAGTATAATTTGATAGTTTTGCATATAGCTTTGAAAAACAAAAAAGGCTGTGAGTTGAACAAATCTTTTTTCTTCCTCCCTTTACACCAAGACATGCTTGTTCTTAAGTGTAGGTTTTACATTTGTGGTACATTTACCCCTAATAAGCCTTATTATCATACCCAAGTCAGATTTGCCTGTCAGTGAAGCCAAGAATTTAATTGAGTTTGTTGGAACTGATGCATCAGAATTGAAACTATGTCCCACCTGTTATATTAGCATAGTATGCAATGTACATATTGGACAGGCACAAGGGCTCGGTTTATAATGGTTATTCATACCTAAACCCAGATTCTCATGTGCTCTTTCTTCTTCCTCCTCTTATGCACTCAGATTTCTTTCCATTTTCTGGGCAAGCCATAATCTTAAATTGCTTGCAAATGATGATGTATATAAGTTTGTTCAGTTTTCATGTAATCATAAGTGATGATTTGCTGAGAAAGCAGAAGGCAATGGAGGAAAACAACACGCAAGGAAGAAGTGAGGAGCCTGTGACATGTTCTCAGTCTTCTAAACAACTGTATGTAGAATTAGGAATGCTACTTCTAAATAAGCAAAAGATAATGTAAGGCAGTGATTCCCACTCTTTTTTAATATGCCTCTTTTTTAACATAAAAAAAATTGTGGACCCTCACATAATGACAATAATTCAGTAGCACTTTTAAATGAATTTCTGTTTTATTAATCACAACAGCATCTGCATACATTTGATCAACAGTAATACTACATAGGTGTGGGACATATTGTGTACTACATATTGTTTATTCTGTCTATAGAAGATATGTTTGCTGATTTATTAAACTAAGGCCGTTTTCCCACTTACCTTACCCCGGAGCGACGTCCCTCTTCACCGCGCTGCGTCTGCGCGGATTTCGCACAAACTGCTGCGCAGCACCAGGAAGAGCCGCGTAGTCCCGGGGCTTTTGCGTCACAAATGTAAACCGCCAAAAAGCAGTTTACATTTGCGATGCAAAAGCCCCGGGACTACGCGGCTCTTCCTGGTGCTGCGCAGCAGTTTGTGCGAAATCTGCGCAGACGCAGCGCGGTGAAGAGGGACGTCGCTCCAGGGTAAGGTAAGTGGGAAAACGGCCTAAGTCATTTAAAGAAATAGTTGGAGCTGTTTTGTAGCTTTCAGAGATTGGAAGTCTGGTTGAAGGGTAGACAGTGCAGACTAGTGGCCTGACACACTATAAGAAAGTTTCATATGTATGTATAGTTTGATTCTGATGAAGATCTTGGTCCCTCAAGGCTGCCCAATGCAGCTCTGGGCCTCCTTGGGATGACAAAGATGTGGAAAGGCCCAGGGAAGCCAACTGATGGGCCCGCATGGGAGCTGCCTCCCAAACTGTGGCTTCTTAGAGGGCCATAGCCAATGTCTTGGTTCAAGGAGTAGGCATTTCTAGCTATCAGTGGAAACCAATATGCCCCATCCAAGATTTCTCATAAGAAGCAATTCTTCCTGCAAGTAAGCAATTAGCACTGAATGGGCCAGAGCACACATGGGCACCTTGGGCTGAGGATGGATTGATGCCACCTTCCAAAATAGGAGCTCAAAGCAGATGGACCCAGTTGTGGGGGCATGGCTGCTATTGAGGCAAGCCCAGGGGGAAGGCACAGCTGGGGGAAGGCAGTAACCTGCCAAACCTCAATAGATTCATGGACCCCTTGGAATAACTCTATAGTTCCCCAGGTGTTCCCTGTCCATAGGCTGGGAGCCAATGACATAAGCTATAGCTCCATCGGAACATTTGCTGGTGGTGTTCAGCCTACCTGACTTCCCTTCCTCACAGCCACTGAGGATGCATAGCCATCATGTTGTCTTGTCATTGGCTCATATAAGAGACCCAGGAAGCTCCTGTGCAATCATGTCTTTAATGTGTGTGTTTCATTGATGGCCTGTCAATAAGGCATGGCAGACAACCTCCGGGAGTGTTGTAGTGCTAGAGGTGCCTTCCTGTTCTTATTAAGTGTCTTAGAGAGTGTGATGTATGGAAGCAGCTTATCAGCTCAATGACTGTGCTATGGAGCAGATGGTCTCAGAACCTACCAGGGGTGGAGCGATCCTAGATTTGGTCCTAAGTAATGCCCAAGACTTGGTGAGAGATGTAAAAGTGATCGCACCGCTTGGGAGCAGTGACCATAACGTTATTGATTTCACCATTTGTATAAATAGAGAGTTGCCCCAAAAGACCGGCACAACCACGTTTAACTTTAAAAGGGGTAAATTCTCTGAGATGAAGAGGCATGTGACGAGGAAACTAAAAGGAAAGGTAAATACAGTCAAAACCCTTGGGGAAGCTTGGAGGCTATTTAAAACTACAATCCTAGAAGCTCAGATAAAATATATACCACAAGTTAGGAAAGACACAAACAGGTATAAGAAAAAGCCTGCATGGTTAACAATGGAAGCTATAAAAGGAAATAGGACTCCTTTAAGTGGTGGAAAGCTAGTCCAAGTGAGATTAATAAAAGGGAACACAGGCTGTGGCAAATCAAATGCACGACTGTGATCAGGCAGGCAAAAAGGGACTATGAGGAGCATATTGCAAAAAAACATAAAGACCAACAATAAAAATTTCTTCAAATATATTAGAAGCAGGAAACCAGCCAGGGAGGCAGTGGGGCCCTTGGATGACCAAGAGGTAAAAGGATTACTGAAGGAGGATAGGGAAATGGCTGAGAAGCTGAATGCATTTTTTGCCTCCGTCTTTCCTATGGAAGATGAGAAGTGTTTGCCCTCTCCAGAACCACTAATTTTGGAAGGGGTGTTGAAAGACCTGAGTCAGATTGAGGTGACAAGAGAGGAGGTCCTACAACTGATAGACAAATTAAAAACTAATAAGTCACCGGGTCCAGATGGCATACATCCAAGAGTTCTGAAAGAACTAAAAGTTGAACTTGTGGATCGTCTGACAAAAATATGTAATCTTTCATTGAAATCTGCCTCCGTTCCTGAGGACTGGAAGGCAGCAAATGTCACCCCGATCTTTAAAAAGGGTTCCAGAGGAGATCTGGGAAATTACAGGCCAGTCAGTCTGACTTCAATACCGGCAAAGTTGGTAGAAACCATTATCAAGCACAGAATGAGTAGGCACATTGATGAACACACGTTCTTGAGGAAGACTCAGCATGGGTTCTGTAAGGGAAGATCTTGCCTCACTAACCTGTTACAGTTCTTTGAGGGGATGAACAAGCATGTGGACAAAGGGGACCCAATAGATGTTGTTTACCTTGACTTCCAGAAAGCTTTTGATAAAGTTCCTCATCAAAGGCTCCTTAGTAAGCTCAAGAGTTATGGAGTAAAAGGACAGGTCCTCTTGTGGATCAAAAACTGGCTAATTAATAGGAAGCAGAGAGTGAGTATAAATGGGCAGTCTTCGCAGTGGAAGACTGTAAACAGTGGGGTGCTGCAGGGCTCAGTACTGGGTCCCATGCTCTTTAACTTGTTCATAAATGATTTGGAGTTGGGAGTGAGCAGTGAAGTAGCCAAGTTTGCAGATGACACTAAATTGTTCAGGATGGTGAGAACCAGAGAGGATTGTGAGGCACTCCAAAGAGATCTCTTGAGGCTGGGTGAGTGGACATCAACATGGCAGATGAGGTTCAGTTTGGCCAAGTGCAAAGTAATGCACATTGTGGGCAAGAATCCCAGCTACAAATACAAGTTGATGGGGTGTGAACTGGCAGAGACTGACCAAGAGAAAGATCTTGGGGTCGTGGTAGATAACTCACTGAAAATGTCAAGACAGTGTGCGATTGCAATAAAAAAGGCCAACGCCATGCTGGGAATTATTAGAAAGGGAATTGAAAACAAATCAGCCAGTATTATAATGCCCCTGTATAAATCGATGGTGCGATCTCATTTGAAATACTGTGTGCAATTCTGGTCACCGCACCTCAAAAAGGATATTATAGCATTGGAAAAAGTCCAGAAAAGGGCAACTAGAATGATTACAGGGTTGGAAGACTTTCCCTATGAAGAAAGGTTAAAACGCTTGGGGCTCTTTAGCTTGGAGAAACATCGACTGCGGGTTAACATGATAGAGGTTTACAAGATAATGCATGGGATGGAGAAAGTAGAGAAAGAAGTCCTTTTCTCCCTTTCTCACAATACAAGAACTCGTGAGCATTCGATGAAATTGCTGAGCAGTCAGGTTAAAACGGATAAAAGGAAGTACTTCTTCACCCAAAGGGTGATTAACATGTGGAATTCACTGCCATAGGAGGTGGTGGCGGCTACAAGCATAGACAGCTTCAAGAGGGGTTTAGATAAAAATATGGAGCAGAGGTCTATCAGTGGCTATTAGCCACAGTGTGTGTGTGTATAAAAAATTGTTTTGGGCCACTGTGTGACACAGAGTGTTGGACTGGATAGACCATTGGCCTGATCCAACATGGCTTCTCTTATGTTCTTATGACAGGTTCTTGAGGGTTTCCTGCCTGTATTACCTAATACATAGCTATTCCTCTGGAGTGCTTACCCTAAGTGCCCATTTGGAGTGCCATTGATTTCATCGGAACCTGATTTGTTGCTGTAGTATGGAACATGTGTAGGATTGCCAGGTCTTACCTGGCTGCCGGGTTGGGAGCTTTCCTGGCTGTGCAGTGTGATGACATCACCCAAGAGTGATGTAATTGCACTGGGTGTGTTGCACGGGGATGTTCTAGCATTTTGGTTAGAAAACCCTCTATGGTACCACATGATGTGCCTGGCGCAATTGCACCTGGATGTCACTTCCAGGTGACATCACTGTCAGGCATGTCAGACACCCATGGAGCTCTTCAGGGCGGGGCTTACTCCACCGGCCAGTCCTGTGCTGGCAGGTGGTCCTGAAATTGGGGGAAACCCCACCCCCAGTGGGAGGCTAGAAACCCTAAATGTGTGGGAGTATGTAATATCCAAATGCAGTTACATAGAAGCAAGTTTGCTTGAATTAGAATAGACTTCTAAGTATGCTGAAGATCATGTCAAAAATCACATTTCCAGACTCAAGTTTTGTGGAATAAAAGTAGTCCACTGAATACAGCTGCACTGGAATAACAGGGCTGAATACTGAAGATTGCCATTTTATGCAGATTGGCATTTCCAGCCCTTTGCCAGTATATTTCTCTGCCAACGTTGATGGCTAAAGGAATGGGAAATGGAGGAGTTGGCACAAGGGCCCGAGGGGAGCAGAAACATAACTACAGTTAACTACAGGACTTAGGTGTTTAGCTTAGGGCCTCTGACTGTTTCCATGTTACCCTAGAAGCAGTCTGTGTTTATGTTCTGGTAGATTGCCAGTTACCATTGATGACTTGTGCTTAACTGCTGCGTAAAATAGAATTGCCCCATACTCCAAAAAAAGCAATACATTATAAAATCATGGGCGGATCACATGCTGTGTTCAACTAAGAAATCAGTGAAATGTATTACATGGCAAGTGTATTGAAATGGCAGCCTATGACTTCCACATCTCAGCGCATCATCATATCTTTTCCCTGCCTGTAGCTCCCTGCCTCATCTTGGACAGCAGCAACTCCTCTCTTCTGGGCACTGGCTTGCTTTGTTATTGTTTTTCTTTTTTCTCATAGAAGCTAATTAGCTTTCCTTGTCCATGCCCTGCTGTTCCTGGGGCCAAGCATGGCATCAGCAGCTGCTTATACAGTCTACCCTGGGGAAAACTGAGATCTTGCTCCTAGCTAGAGATACACATATGGATGTCACTTATAGCAAACTGTATACCTTTTTTTGTAATCTAGCAGGATGTACATTTTGAGGATTTTTGCAAGCAACCATGACAACCCCGATTATGTATTTGTCTCCTAACACTCAGAAAAATAATAGGAAAGCAAGGTCAGGTTGAAGGGAACAGCTTCTTTTTTAAAAGAATGAAAGGTGCTCTGTGTGTGTGTAGGGGTACTTTACCTATTTATATAATAGCAGCATGTGGCCTCATGTGTGGATATCTAAATCCATAGATTGGAGTCTCAGGAACATTTTCCTGCAAACTTGGAGATCCCCCCTGCTCAAGTTTGCAGAATAATTTAAAAAATACATGTATTGGGGGGAGGGTTAATATTAGCTATGAATCAGGAAAACAAATAGTGGCGAATGCACGGAACCACTTTGGATCTAGCTGCAGTGGCAGCAGACTCCAGGAACCATGCCAGGATTCTCTCTGGGCCTGGCTGCAGCATTGGTAGATACCAAGAGCCACACTAGGAGCTGCTCCATATGTGGCAGCAGAGGTAGATGCCAGGAGTTACTCTGGACCTAGTGGCAGTGGCAGACATCAGGAGCTGCTCCAGCATGGCCATGATGACAGGAGACATTGGGAACCACTTGGAGTTGCCATTTTGCTAGTGAGAAACTGAAAGTAATAGAGAGTGGTTTGCTAAAGACTAACAATTCGATTTATGGCATTTATTTGTTTACTTAAATATTTCTATCCCACTTTTGTCTCACAGAAGAGACTTCAAGCACTGCAAAATGAAATACACATGAAAACACAATTTAAACAAATATATATATACAACCCAGCAGCTCCACAGTACGCATACTGCAGTTCATGTGCCACAAGAATGTCTCTGGTTGGTGCTGATTTCGCAGGCACAGCTCACACAGGGCTACAGGTCTTACTTCAGTGACACAGATGTTCCCAATTTGGTTTGCATACTTCCTGATATGTATCTCCATTTCTGAACTGCTACACTACACTATTTCTATGTATCGGCTATGTAAATTTGTAGCATGACTCCAGTCAGAATAGTTAGTTACAGTTCCAATACCTGTTTCACAAAGGATATCACAGAGATGAAAAAGATGGGAACAAGGCAGCTAAAATGTTGAAGATGGTCCTCGAAGAAGAAAAGCTAAAGTATCTGGGTCTCTGAGTTTGGAAAGAAAGATAACAGAAGGGCAGATACAATAGAGGTTTGTAAACTGATCAACAGCGTAGACAAAAGCCAACTGAAAGACATTTTTCTCCTTCATAACGCCAGTATTTGGTCACCAGATGGTTGGTAGATTCAGGAGAAACCAAAGGAAGTACTGTTTCATATAATATATCATTAAGACTGATTTCCTATTTACAGTTATGTGCAAGGAGACACCATCAAACACACTGGGACTTATTTCTGAGTACGCATGCATAGGATTGGGTTGCAGCTTACGGAAAATTTATTTATTTATTAGACTTAATTAATTGCTCCACCCTGGCTCACACCAGGCTCTGGGCAACACACATCAGAATATAAAGTGCTTACAGTTAAAACAAGAAAAACATTCAGCTAAAACACCTTATAAACTCCCAGATGGTGGCTTATTAATTTCTTCTGTTCCATCATGTTGGGGAGGAGCTCCAAGGGGTGATGTGCCTGCTCAGCTACCGTCACTGTCCATTTCTTGACTGAAAGGCATTTTTCTTCCTCATAATGCCAGAACCTGGTCACCAGGTGGCTGGTAGAAATATGGTGATAGCCATTGGCTCAGTCAGATTCGTAGAAGTTAAGTCTATCAATAGTTAATCACTGCATCTGGATGACGCTTCCGTCCTAGACCCTTGCCAGTCTGGCTTTCGCCCGGGCCATGGGATGGAGACAGTACTGGTCGCCCTGGTAGATGATCTCCAGCGGCATCTGGATCGGGGTGGCGTGGCGGTGCTGATGCTGTTAGACCTGTTGGCCGCGTTCGACACGGTCGACCATCGGCTACTGACCCGCTGCCTCGCCGATGTAGGGGTTAGGGGGTCAGCCCTACAATGGCTCTCCTCCTTCCTCGAAGATCGGGGACAAAGGGTGGCAATCGGGGGCAAGCTGTCCGAGAGGTGCACACTAAATTGTGGGATGCCTCAGGGAGCAGTTCTTTCACTGATGCTATTTAATATCTATATGCACCCCCTTGCCCAGATTGCCAGGAGATATGGGCTTGGGTGCCATCAGTATGCGGATGACACCCAGCTCTATCTGCTAATGGACGGCCAGCCTGACTGCGTCCCAGAGAACTTAGACCTGGCTCTGCAGGCTATGGCAACCTGGTTAAGGCTGAGTGGGCTGAAACTGAATCCAGCGAAGACAGAAGTTTTTTGCCTAGGTTGGGGCGCTCGGGGAGGGGAAATACCTCTCCCGGTGTTTGACGGGGCGCCGCTGAAAGCGGCGTGCCGGGTCAGGAGCCTGGGAGTTTTACTGGAGCCTTCATTATCAATGGAGGTCCAGATAGCAGCCACTGCCAAGTCAGCCTTTTTCCATCTGAGGCGGGCAAGGCAGCTGGCTCCCTTTCTAGAGCGTCAGGATCTGGCAACGGTGATTCATGCAACGGTCACCTCGAGACTGGACTACTGTAATGCCCTCTACATGGGGCTGCCTTTGTACCGAACCCGGAAACTGCAGCTGGTGCAGAACGCGGCGGCTAGATTGCTGTTGGGGCTCCCAAAGTGGGAGCTCATACGGCCGGGGCTGCGCGAACTGCACTGGCTGCCAGTTGTATACCGGATTCGCTACAAAGTGCTGGTTATTACCTTTAAAGCCCTATATGGCCGAGGACCTGCCTACCTTAGGGACCGTCTCTCCCCATATGAACCCCAGAGAGCACTGAGGTCAGCTGGGAAAAACCTGCTGACTATTCCTGGGCCGAAAGAGGTGAAGCTACAAAGCACCCACGACCGGGCTTTCTCTACTATGGCTCCACGCCTATGGAACCAACTTCCAGAGGAAATGCGGGCCCTGCGGGATCTTGAACAGTTCCACAGGGCCTGCAAGACTATCCTCTTTTGATTGGCCTTCACAGACCAAGAGGGTAACTACTAAAGAATTCGCCTTTGTAAATAGCACCAGCATACTTTTATCAATTTTAGAATTTTAATAGATTTTAATTAAATTGTTAATGTAATTTTTGTGTAATTATTTGTATAACTAATGTATGGAATTTTGTTGTTAGCCGCCCTGAGCCTGCTTCGGCGGGGAGGGCGGGATATAAATAAAAATTGTTGTTGTTGTTGTTGCATCAGCTAAATGGAACTTGTGTGTTCCATGGGATATTCAGGAGATGACTGTTGCCTTTATGCCCTCCTTGCGAGTTTCCCAGATGCAACTGGGTGGTAAGAGTTATAACCTTATGGTTACAAGCTCACTGGGCACTGCCTAGAGATGACAAAATCATGATGCTGTATCTCTTACCACAATAGGGGCTGACCATCTGAATGCTGTTCTGCTTACTAGTAAAAAAAAAGTAAAGATAGTCCCTTGTGCAAGCACCAATCATTTCCGACTCTGGGGACATTGCATCACAACGTTTTCATGGCGGACTTTTTACGGGGTGGTTTGCCATTGCCTTCCCCAGTCATTTACACTTTACACCAAGCAAGCTGGGTACTCATTTTAATGACCTCGGAAGAATGGAAGGCTGAATCAACCTTGAGCTGGCTACCTGAACCCAGCTTCTGTCAGGATTGAACTCAGGTTGTGAGCAGAGCTTGGACTGCAGTACTGCAGCTTTACCATTCTGCACCATGGGGCTCCTCTGCTTACTAAGGGCACCTCTTTTGAACTGTGAAGACAGCTCCTGTCTTTAAGCCAGCTTTTTACTTATTTATTACAGGCTCCTTTCTCATTGAGACTCATAATGCTATCCTAAGCAGAACTGCACTCTTCAAAGTCCATTAAAGTCAATGCACACAGAAGAATATTACTTTTTAAGATTGCACCATCAAGGTGGATTACACAGTGTAAAACAAGGTAATCAGATAGCATAAGACAATGTAATCAAACAGCATAAGACAAACAATGTAATTGGCCTAGGATCACAAAAATTAGAAACAGTCTTAAAAAAAGATCAGACATGATATATCATGAACAATGCACAAAATAATGGAATTATGAAAATATCAAATAATGCAATAAGAGCCAGACAATACAATAAACCATAGAATCAACGACAATGTATAATGTAGCTGAAAGAGAATATGGCTCCCTGAAGGGGGCAGTGCTTTACAACTATGGGCTGTTTTAAAAAATAATCTCTGTTAATGCTTCTGTTAATTCTTAGGAAATGCTTTAAAATGCCCTGTCCTACCATTAAACTAGGTATCCTTGTGCCAAGACAGTCCCAGTGACTTCAGTGCAATTTCACTGGCACAAATTCATTAAAGCCCCTGACTGTTTAATTACTTAGCACAATGAAACATACTTTCTGATCGGACTTGACACCAAGTTTTATGTGATCTCCATCAGCCCAGTAAAAAGTGATGCATTGAAAATTATGTTACCAAACTTTGGGATCTTGGAAGAGTCATGATACAATATGCACTAATTATGGGCTGAATCTGAACTGAATTCAGTTACAGAACTGAACTTGGCATAGAGAATGCTTAATTCAAGCAGAATGAATGGAGTAATGTGGCGAAAAATTACTGTACTCTTTCCAAAAGAACTGCTCAGTGTGACGTTATAAGGATTGAAACACTACATATCCCAAATACTCCATGGTCTGAGAAACGTTAATAAGTTGTGAATATCAAATTGATTCTAGGTTGTAAACTCTTCCAGAATGTGGAATATGGCTGGAACATTACCCATGTTAAATTTTCTGGAGGGAAAAACATAAATCTCACATAAGCATGCATAAATCAGTGGAAGGCTGTATGCAGTTCCAAGGTTACAAAGTTTGTAACTTAAAATGATTAGGATATGCAGTTTCCTAAACTTACTCACTTTTCATGGTTCATCTTTCGAAAGTTCTGTGTCCAGTTAGTGAATGGGCAAATATTACATCTGCAAACTATAAAATGACTTAGCGTACAAAAAGCTGGGGATATTTTTCTTTTTTGAGAAATATATCATCCATAACATAAGAAGTGTGATTCTTTATGTGTGACAAATATAATAAAGATATACATCTTAACTGAGTAAAAATTAATAGGATCACACCATTTATGGGAGCAAGTAAAATATTGTCTTCTGGTCCTTCTAAAAATACAACTACCTTTTCACTGCAGGATTTTTAATATGAAATTGTTTATTTTGGAGGTTTATGCAGAACTAAGATGTCCAGCTTCTATATTCTTGGCAGAACTACACTTCTCTCCAGTTGTCCAAGGGGCCAGAGAGTCCCACATAAAGATGGTTCTAGCTACCTGTAAGGGTTTTATACAGAACACATATACAATGTAAAGAAGGATGGGGCCAGACATGACTTCTATTTAGGATTGTGTGAACCTGAGGGAATCCTTCTCTTATCTTAAAAGCAATGTCATTGCAGATCACATGCATGCATGCGCATACACACACACACACCAGATCGAGTGACCTTTTTGGCTGATGTATTGGCAGCGGCAGCCACCACCAGCAGAAGGAAGAAGGGAGGGGGAGAAATGGAGCTGGCAAGGATGGGGGAGGGGAGCTGGCAGCTTCTTACCATATTGTTCCTTCTGTTTTACCAGTATTAGCAAAGTTTGTCATAAACTGGCAAAGCAGATAATGTCTTGCAAAGTCTTCTGATTTGATCTGGCTGTTCAGGTTCTGTATGGCTTATTATAATTAACTTTGATATAATCATCTCTAGGCATGAATTTTAATAAGCATTATAGATTTTGAGATGCTACATTTGAAGGGATGAGAAATCCAATTTTCTCTCCCTCTTCTTCTCACTTCTGCCTCTAGCTAGGCCTGGTCCATGGCCACACCCCCTGACTTTTCATCCATGCCCCACAAGTGTATGCCCGCCAGTTGGCTCTCCAAGACCTCCCAGAGAGCTGACTGGCTGAGACACAGTGAGGTGCCAGGGCAGGCCATTGGAGAATGGCCTGCCCTGGTGCCTTAGTGCACATTGCTCAGACTGGCGAGAGGCTAAGTGGCAGGGCAGCATCTGGCTGTCTCCTCTTCAGAGATTAATTTGTGGTGACATCACCATATTGGAGAAGGGACATGGCCCTCCCAAAAGAAATTCCACAGTCCCCAGAAGCCAGATTTTCTGGTTATGGGACTGAGCTCACAATGTGAGTTCTTGCTTATACCCCCCACCCACTGCATCTGGCTCCAGCTTGCCCTCCTCCAGGTTGATGGCCACTGCCACATTGTTGAGCACTGTTTTGGGCTACTACAGTAAGCAGGGATAGATGGGTGGATTATAGTATCTTCATGTTTACAGGCATTACTATTAGCGTCTGGGAGTTTATCCCAAAATTCTTTTTTAAATCATTACCATGAATGACCCTTTGTTGTTAGACACAGGGGTGCTTAAATTTGTTTTTTAGACTTAATGCATATATCTGCATTCTGTTTATGTCTGCATTTGATTCTGCTTAGGAGACGCATGCTTGGAAACTGTGGCAGTCCATCTGGGTGAGGGTGGGGCAAGGAGCTGGCTTTGGAGAGTAATCCAGAGCCAGTCAGAGGCGAATGGATGGAACCAGAGCTACAATGGGGTGGGGTATTCTTGTCCATACCCATGATGGTAGCTTTAAGGGCCAAAGTGGAAGATGTGTGAACTTGCCATTTGGCCTAATGAGAGTTTCCTTACTCCCTTTATGTCTCTACTCATACATTATGGGAAACTGTTAGGGAGGCTGCGGAGGGAAGGAAAATAGCTTCAGAGGATATTGCATGGCCATACCGCCTCTCTTTTAAACTACAAGGTGACATTCCTTGTTATCGCCCGCTGGTTTGTGGTGGAGGAAAGCCTTTTACAACTGCAAGGTTTATCTTCCGTATCTCAGGGATCACCATAGCATGCAGAAACCCACTGTAATTTTATCTGTGATGGTCAGTGTATTATAGTTACTTCAAAGGAAGATGACCCCTTTAATAATGTTATACATGCATGACATGCAAGATTATTATTGGACAAAACTATAACTTATATGCAGGACTTTTTTTGAGCAGGAATGCACAGGAACACTGATTTGGTGTCAGGGGTATGGCCTAATATGCAATTGAGTTTCTGCCAGACTTTTTCTGCAAAAAAAAATGAAGGTGGCACCAGAGGGTGTGGGCTAATATGTAAATGAGTTCTTGCTGGGCAGGAACCCTGCTTATATGCAAATGTAAGGTGATCCCCTCTTTTTTGATAGCATACTTTAGGGGAAAATATTCTTGCCTCTGACTAAATACTTTATCTTCATGTGGGATCTCCAGTTTACTAAAGGGGCAGTGACAAATGGTAGTGTCAATGCACTACTGAACAGCTAGCCATTACGACAGGCTGTATATATTTCCTTCTGTATTTCAGTGATCTTTTCATGTTGTGCTCTCATTTCTTTTTCTGCCTTTCTTTTGGCTCATCTGCTGTGATGTCACAGGTTAGTCTTCACAATCAGAGGTGTCATGGCTGGCTGCTTTTGTCTTACCTGCTCCAGTCTTAAAAATAATTGGGTCAGGCATCTATCTGCTAATGAAACTGGAGATTCTGGAATGTCAGCCTTTGTTACATTCAGCTGTATAAGATATTCGTGGACCCAGTGATCTTACAAAGGATACTTTATATGTGCAGTCACTTGAGAAATGCCAGAGGCTGTGGTGGAAACATATATTGGCTTAGATCCTGACTACCAATCTAGTGGGCAGAAGGATTTCTGTTAGTGGAGTGTGACTTTTCCATATTCCTCTCTCTCCAAGAACAGGGTTTCAGGAGCATTTCAAGCTTCCACAACCATAAGAGGGAAATGTAGGAAAATCACACTTTGTGAGTGGAACTCTTTCTGTTCATGGGAACAGTAATTGGGATCCAGTCTAGTGTGACATATGTTGAAAATGGTAATATACTTGCAGCCTGCAGTAATAGGAATGGGAAAGTATTGCACTCAGAGCAGATTTTAAATCTATTTTCTTCTGGATTTATATGGTAATAGCTGAATTTATACAAAACTTCCCTTAATTGTCAATATTAATGTTTAGGAAGCCTCAGTGAAAGTTACCAGAAGAAAGGAAAAAAACCCATATTGATTCATTCTGTTCCATTGGTTTCAAAACATACTCCATCCATAGTTCACAGAGGGCAATTCTTGCAATTACCTTCAACCAAAAGAGCAGCATTTACTTCCATTCCTGGCATGGGGTTTGCACCTCTGGAAGGCCCCCAGCCTACTCATTCTTCAGGTTATGGCTGTTTTGAGGTGAGAATAACCGGCCAACCACAAACATCAGGCAGGTGCTGCATTGGAGAATGGTGCTTATAAGCCACAAGTGGCATGAAAGAGCCACATGTGGATCCTGAGCCACTGATGAGTATCATTGTTTTGAAATTAAATGTCCATCTTTGAGCATAGGATTGTAGCCTAAATAGATGGATCTCCCTGGATTTATGGGAACACATTTCAGGACTGGTGAGGAGGGAGGCACAATGTGTCCTATGTCATTTTTATATTGTCACAAGAGTGCAAAGAACTTGCAGAAGAGAAGCAAGAACCTCTTATCATCACCTATTGCTACCTTCCCTTCTCCACCATCCTACAAAACCCTCTGCAGTGATTCTAGAAAAGTCCAAGAGACAACAGGTCTCTTTCATTTCTCTGCCTTCTTGCACTGTTGTCTTCAGTTATCAATGTCTTCGACAAGAGGATACTTTGATTGCCCTACTTTTTTCAGCATATGGGCACATCTTGGCAGAGAAGGGAAGCCTGCACAATCATGGATGGGACAGAGCAACTTGAAACCAAGCACAATTTGGCCATGGTCTTGGAAATACTGAACACAAAATCAGTAAAAGGAGTCATTTATGTAGAATTAGTTTTAATTTTAATAGGCCAGACAACTCTTTAATATAACCAAATCAGATCATTCAGTTGTATTTGCGATACAGTTTTTTTTGTTTGATTTCTTGTAATATTACAACTTTTTGACAGTGTTATTTTGATATTTAACTCTTATAAAAATTGGCATGAATTCCTTGCATTAATTGAAAGTAATTTTTTGCATTAGATAGGAAAGCTTATATGTCTTTGGTTTGTGGCTTGCAGATCTTTTCTGTTACCAACAACACAGAATGTGTGAAGCTGCTGCAGGAAATCAAATGTGCACACTGTTCACCGAATGCTCAGAATCTGTTCCACTCAACTGAGAAAGAAGCATTGGAAAGAGAACTAGTCCTTCCTTTCCTGTGCAAGGATTATTGTAAAGAATTCTATTACACTTGCAGAGGTCACATACCAGGTAAAAATATTTAAAAATGGTAACTGAAATTATGTGTACTTTTAATTGTTTAACTATTGTGCAAGGCTTCTTATGTTTATCCTAATAAGTTTTATCAAGAAAATACTACTGATGCATTGAAAGAAAATTTGGTGTAGTTAAATGAGCATAATTGGAATAATTATAGTTAAGTAGTACTTAATTTTATTACTCTTCAGTGGATTTAGAAGGGTGTAACTGCTTAGAATTGCATTGCTAACTCTGGGCCAAGGTGAGCCCATGGGGCACTAAGTTTCAAGTGATAAATTTCATACACAAGTAGAAATGTGAAGACCCAGTGGGGGAGGGGGAACCCCCCCAAATAAAAGAAGGGATTTTTAAAGGAATCTTTTAATTTTTTTTCCAATTGGTAATTTGGAAAGTTTGGAGAGGACTAAATAAAAAACCTTCTATCAAATATTTTGAAATGCCTTTTAAGACAAGATTTTACTCATTCAACATATATAGTTTGAAAATTTTAATGCAAGACAATCTACAGCATTAGATAATAATTCTTATGCTTGTAGTCATATATATATATATTCAAGAACAGTTTTATTATTGTGTGATTTATTTGCTGTAATGTCTGATGATAATGCACAGTTGAAGGATTCAGTGTTTTCAACATTACAAAGATAAACATAACATTCAAATATGCAATAGTCCTATTGTGATTGTATGAAACTGCTTCTGTCAGAATAATGGATTGGATCCTGCCAACTCTTATGCTAAAGAAAAAAGAGGAGGGCCCCCTTTTGCCCACCAAAAAGCTGTGCTGGGCATCATGGGGCCACCATGGATAGAAGTCATGCTCAGGCAGAATGGGAGCTGCTGGAAAGAGGAAACAAAGGAGACAGAACAGTACAGCTGATAAAACAGTACAGCCCAACATGTTTTATTTTATCTACTACCAATATCTATTTTCAACTTGTATTGTTCCTATCTCTCAGTGAGCAAAAACCAAGATACATTTGGAGAGGTAATAGGTGTACAGTACTTTCCTGCTCTTGACATATTCACAGTTTTATTTATATAAAACTAAGGCATTTGTGCTTTTAAATTCAAAATTTATGACAAATTGTAGCATTTTATTAAGTAGCACAGTTTACCTTGTTAAAACAGGAAAAGTGGTTTTGGTTTGATATGAAAATACCTAGTGCATATATCTCATTTTTTCACCAGCATTTCTATTTTTTCATAGTTTTAAAAGGTCTGGAAATGTTTCATCTCTAGGTACAAGCAGAAGTTTCAGAGTTCAAGCTCTGAAGAAGCAGGGTTGGACTTTGTAGGAGATGGGAGAGCTCTCAGCAAGTGTTCCCAGGGAAGAAAATGAAATATGTTTTTCCATGACTTCAGAATTTCCAGAAATTTTACATCTCCAGTCTGATGACTGCCAGAATCCTACCTCTCAAGCTACAGATACTGTAAATGGTTGGCATGCTGGCTTGAATTATCAGACTGTGATATCATTGAATGACCTCAAATTGTGATTCTTCTGTGCTGGCAATCCCTCAGGGACTAAAAAGCTTTCAGTGGTGCATGGCACACTTCAGATATCCTTCCTGTGTTTGAAACATGGTAATCTATCAATTTTTTATCCTGTTCTTTCTCCAAGAGCTTCAGGATGTATAAGGTTCTCTTCCTTTTTATTCTTATAATAACCCTGTGAGGCAGTTTATACTGGGATAAAGTAACTGACTCTCCAAGTACCCACTAAAGGTGCTTCATGGCTTGGTAGGGATTTATACCTGTGTCTCCATGCTTTGATACTATAACAACAGAGTTTCTTCATCTTCTTTGAAGGACTTCCATGTCACACTCCAGGCAGTTTTAAGGGATTGTAAGGCTTTTAGTGGAGTATGGAGGGATAAGTTACAGTCCATGCCTGCTTTCCTTATTGATATACAATTTTTTCCATCTGTTATCAGTAATATTGTTATAATTTTGTAATATTATCATAATGATAAAAGTACCAAATATCTTTCTGAATATTTACAGTTTAAATATTGACAGACTACAAGTTAGTAGGGGCATAGGATATAAAATGCAAGATAAGTAGAGCAAGTTGATGGAATCGTCTTTTTAAATATGTAAAATAAAACAAAAATAAAAAGGGATGGAAACCTAGGCAAAAGCTTAGGTGTTGCAGAGCATTTTAAAAGAGGAAAGTGAGTAATTAAGAACAAGGTGGAAAGAATCTCAGTCATGAGGAGAACCAAAAGCTACAACAGCAAAAACACCACACCCAGTCCAAGGAGATGATTAAAGGAAAAGCAAGCAAAGAAAACTGATGAACAGGTTAATAAAGGAAGGTGATGTCCTGACCTCTTTCAAACACTGTGCTAAAGGGCACTATCAGGGGTCACAAGCAGCCTTAGGTGAAGTTGTGACTGTTAAGCCATCAGAGAGAGATCCCACACTCCTAGCTCTTCTGGCTGTCTAAGACTTGTAATTTTAAAACAGCCAGAATTCATTGCATACATAGAGTCAGGATGAGCTTAAATGGGCTGCGTAAAGCTAAAGCTCTATTCCTTTTCTGATCTGACAGTCATATAAAATGAATAGAGAGCTAAAGTGAATTTTCAATTGAACTATAGGCTTTGGATTAACTCCATGGAGCTACTTGTGGAAAATAATGAGTAGTCTCCGAACTCTCCTGTTCTATGAGTGGAAGGGAACTTCTGCTTATGCAAGAGCAGGGAGGGATTTTGCCAATTTTCCCTCCTCATTGCAGAACCCTGTAACCCAACACCATTCCCGGAGATTTCTCAATCATCAGAAGCAGCTTTTGAAAGTGTGGGGAACTGCACAGGGGAAGGGAGGGGTGGTAAAGATTCATTCCATGATAAAGCACAACTCTCATTCTATGGATTCCGCTCAGAGATTTTTTGATCAGCATGAGAGACCACATCATGGTAAAATGGATTTGTAGTGTGTTATATGACAAGAAGAGATTGTGGAACATGGGATCTGTGTTAATACAAAAGGACCACAGTCATGAGAAAGATAGGTTGTACTTAAGTCCTTTGACATTACTGGGATTTAGAGGTGCCTATCTTTCTATGGATGGTGCCTATAGTCTGCTATCACGTTTTCCTACTGAAATGCTTTTCAAACGATGTTTTATCTTTTCGAGTGCATTGAGCTTTTTTGGGGGGAAGGGATCAAATCACAACCAAATTATGGCAACTCCCTAGGGTTTTCAAGGCAAGAAACATGCAGAGGTGGTGTGTACAAGATACTAGTACTGGCGTGTATAAATCTCTTTATTGGAATAAGTGAGATATAAAGTGGTTGATTTTAGCTATATCATGATCCATTATTGTTTTAAAGTGTGTATACACATCCACAGTATCTGCAAGGTAGCCATGTTTTTGTTTGAAGATGGATTAGTAAGACTTAACTATTGCATTTTAAGCTGTTGTTCCCATGAAGCCAGGAAGATATAAGTGGGTTTTATATACATACCTTTCCAACCTGGTATATGATTCTGTATATGTATATGTAGGTATATATCAATTGTTATTGAGTACAATGACAGATCAGCAAGAAGGAAAGTCAGGGTTCAATACACAGTGTAGTAAAATCCAAGTTATACAAAAACAGGAAATTAAATGGAGACAAACAATTCCTAGTGCAAATGGTCACATTTAGCTAGTCTAAGTGGAACTCACCCTTGAATATGTGCAGCTGTTCCAAAGAGAGAAGAGAAAGTGTTGCAGGCTAGGGAAAGAAGGCTTGAACTTGAAGTGGTGAGTGGAAGGAGGAAAAACAGAGGGGTTATAGAATGGGATTTTGTAGCTTAGCTAAACAACACTGTAATGAAGGAGAGGGAAAGAGGTGGCACAATGTCCACAAGCTGGTTGGGAATGAAAGGGAGAAGGGAGGGGGAGAGAGTGGTGGAGCTTTCTGGAGAAAGGCTCTGTGATGTCAGAAAAAAGTAAGGAGGGGAGAGCAAGCAAGAGAGCCAGAGATGAGAAAAAGGTTCATACATTGCTTGATCCTGAAATGTAAGCATTGTCAAGAGCAAAGTGATGGAAGGACAGTCCTGTGGTAAGAACATAAGAGAAGCCATGTTGGATCAGGCCACTGGCCCATCCAGTCCAACACTCTGTGTCACACAGTGGCCAAAAAACCCAAGTGCCATCAAGAGATCCACCAGTGAGGCTAGAAGCCCTTCCACTATGCCCCCACCCCAAGCACAAGAATACAGAGCATCACTGCCCCAGACAGAGAGTTCCAACAATAAGCTGTGGCTAATAGAAGCTAAATTGCGAAGCTAAAAGATGGCCCTTATAGACCTGAAATTCACATATTTTGCTGCTGGTAACAAGAACAAGGTTTTCTCATCACTTGAGTCACTCTGAGAGAGATACTAAAAGCTGGAGATGAAGTTATCTTGCTGATTAAAGACTTGATTAGTTTATTGAGCAGGCCTGTATTATTTATAACATCAGGTTGTAATATCATTGCTTGAAAAGTTTGCTTCCCACCCTTCCATCTTCTTAAATTTTGTAACATTTGGCCTAATGGGTTCAGATGAGCTTGAAACCTTGTGCATTGTTTTGTATCAATTTAGTTGTTCCTAATGGTATTGCACAGATTTTGTTATTGGTTTTGGATTTTGCATGCTGCAGTACTGCAGTACTGCAGTCCTAAGCTCTGCTCACAACCTGAGTTCGATCCCTGGTGGAAGCTGGGTTTTCAGGTAGCCGGCTTGAGGTTGACTCAGCCTTCCATCCTTCTGAGGTCGGTAAAATGAGTACCCAGCTTGCTAGGGGGAAAGTGTAGATGACTGGGGAAGGCAATGGCAAACCACCCCATAAAAAGACTGCTGTGAAAATGTTGTGAAAGCAACGTCACCCTAGAGTCTGAAATGACTGGTGCTTGCACAGGGGACCGTTCCTTTCCTTTGCATGGGTCATAATGCATGTTCAAACTTTTTTCTGTATTATACAGAACACTCTCAGAGGGGAATGGAAAGTTAGGTAGTTGTTCCACAAGCGATGGTCATTGATTTTGGTCTATGTGTGGGGAGATCCCTTGAAGATAATGCAAGCCCTAACTGTCTCATCATAGCATTTTATTACACTTAATAGCTATCATTATCTGGCTTGATTCAAGATGGAATCTGCCTACACCTTTGTTTGCATAGACACCAGGATTGTAGGGGGTACCAGTACTGCATAACTAGTCAGATATGAAATGTGTGCTGCTTTTGAAAAAGTTGCACAGACTATAAGAACTATAAAAAAGTCTTAAACTAAAGTGGAATAACTTTGGAAGGACTTTTAAAAATGCCTGAGCTTGGTGTATTCTTGATTTCTTTGAACTCTCAGGGGTACAAAATGTTTTTTGTAGTGTTCTTTGATTGACTTGAGAAAACATTTTGAAAAGAGTTGCTTTTTTCCCTTTGGTGTGGTTTAACATGTATCTCAACTCATTCAAATATGAAAATATTATTATTGACTTTGTAAACTACAGAGACGTTTCTAAGGCTTTCTTAAACCAGCTGTTTCTTGCTCTTTATTGCATTCCCTAAAGCAATGCAGAGTACATCGCAGTTGCCAAGACTACATGTTGAGCAGCGATAACAGATTAGATTAAATATTTGGCTCATGCTGAAGGCCTCCAGGAAGGACTATTTTTTAAAAAAAAACCCTATGTAAATAAAATTTTTAATTAGCCCAGCCACATATTATATTTTGTGAAACTTCAGCACAATCTTTTTTCCAAAAATAATTGTTCTTTTGTACTAAGAAAAGAATAAGATGTTAAAAAACCAGGATGAGCAAGCTGAGCTGCACAGGAGCTAGAGTCAAAAGAACCTCACTCCCCAGATCAACATATGTGGTGACGAATGACAAATTTATTTTCCTACAGAGTTTGTGTATATGTAAAACTGCTGAAGTGCATCAAGATGTCAAGTGCTTTCTGTGACCACCCAGGTTGCTGTGAAAGATAACCATATGAAAACATAACTTTAAGCACTGGACAGAGCACTGTGCATTGGAAGAAACAGCTTACATGCTGAAACATCAGCAAGAATAGGATACTTCCCCTACATTAATTATATGTTAATTTTAAGTCCACAGCCTTATTCTAAAGCTGACTGTTGGCTGACCATTGACTTGTATATTATTGTAATTGTTTAAAATGCTGCAGAAAGTTTTTGTTTTGGGACAAATAATAATTGGCTTAATTTTGGAGCATCATGACTCAAAAAAAAAAAAGGAGTCCTGTAAAGAGGTATAGCTTATTTGGTTTTTAGAATTTTTGCCCCTCAGATCTGCATACTTAGGCTGCAATTCTGTGACCACTTTTTCTGAGAATAAACCCCATTGAATAAGACGGGGGTTCTTTCTGAATAGATGTGTTTAGGGTTGCTCCATCAGATTCATACAGAATATGAATGACTACTCAGAAAAAGTTCCTTCACTAGTTGGTTTTATTTGACACAGTAATTGCCTTGTGAGTGGGTAGTGCAAAAACAAAAGCAAAATCTCTTATAGCCTCTGTAGTATTTTGGAAACTTCAGAAGCAAGCTGTCCATTAGGCATTTGAGGTTAAAAAAAATAAAGTGAGAGCAGCTCCCCACAGTTTCTCAGCTCACAATCATAACTAATATCCCCCATACACACGTGTATGGCTAAACATCCAAAAGAAATAATAAATCCTTGGAGTTTATCTTCTGGTTCAAATAGTGGTTTCTAAGTAGAAAAAAAAAGCAGGTACTAAAGAATTACAGTACAACAAACAAGTACAGGAGATGGGATACTACATAAAAAGAAGAAGAGGCAAAATTTTAAATTTCTAGAATAAAAACGGCTACAAAGGAAAACACTTCTGAGACTGAATTGATGGATAACAGGAAGTGAGTACAGAGAAACAGGAAGGTCTGTATTCCACTGATTCTTCAGTGGCTTGGCCAATAATGTTGCCATTGCATAGTTTGGGGTATTTTGTTGTTTGGAATGTTTGTTCATTTTGTTGTGAGGCAGATTCTTCTGCTGCTTAGGTAGTTATTTTTGAGATATCTCACTTCCTCCATTTTTAATTACAAGCATTTTTTTTTTACCCTATTAGGGGTATTTGCAGAGAATATATATCTTATGAATATATCTAATTCTCTATGTGGCCTCATCTGTGAATGTTTAATCAAAAGACTGGGGCGATGAACTGACAAGACATCTTTCTGCAAACATGAGAAAAGGCCCAAGTTTGCAGAAAAATCTGGGGGGAAACCCCAAACATTGGGGAGTTAAACCCCTCCAAAATAATAGAAGCAGCATCTTTGCCTTTAGGGAATGAATAATCTCAGTGGGCATTGAGGGGGTTGCTTGGCAACTGTGACAATATTGCCAACTTTGGTTTCAGTTAGTAAAAGGTAGGAGAAGAGTAGGGCTTTTTCCAAGTTCCTGCTTGTATTCTTATACTATGTGTTTTTTCATCTTTCTCCATAATTCTTATGAATGCAAAATATATGCAGTACAAGTTTGCGACATCTGATTTTTCAGGCAGCTAGAAAATATAGGAGGGGTGTGTTATGTGTTGCCAAGTCACTTCTAACTTAGGCTACCCTATGAATTAATGACCTTCAGAATGTCCTGTCATTAACAGTGTTACTGAAGTTTTGCAAATTGAAGGCTGTGGTTCCTTTATTAAGTCAATCCATCCCATGACAGCTTGTCTCTTTTCCTGCTGCCTTCAGCTTTTGCAAGCATTATTATCTTCCAGTAAGTTATCTTCTCATAATTTCAGTTTCTTCATTATCAGCCTTTGTCATTCCTCAGTAGTCATTACTTTTATCTTCCAGATGTTCAGATGTAATCCTACTTTGGCACTTTCTGCTTTAACCTTCATCAATAGTCATTTCAAGTCTTAACTGTTTTCTGCCAGTAACGTAGTATTATTTGCATATCTCAAATTGTTAATGTTCCATCAGTTGCTACTCCATCTTCATCTAACTCTAATCCAGTATTCCTTATGATATTTTTATTTTTGAGATATCTCACTTCCTCCATTCTGAGACTGAATTGATGGATAACAAAAAGTGAGTACAATTTTAATGCATTTTAATGCCTTGTTCTACCCAGTCAGGGTTCACAGGGCAGCATATAGATTGAACAGATAAGGAGATAAAATACCTCCTTGTCTGATACATTTGCCAACTGGAAAACATTTTGTTTCTCCATATTCTGTTCTAATAGTAGCCTGTTGTCCAGAGCATAAATTGTACATCAGAACAAAAATATGAGCCCTGACGAGGAGGAGCTGGAAGGGTTAACAGACCTGGAAGAGTTGCCAGCCAGTTCCTCAGCTGAACAAACAGCAGCTAACCCATCAATCACTCTCCAGGCACCAGTGTCAGCTGTTGAGGATCAATCTCCCCCAAGCTCTGTTCTTCCCATCTCAAGAATTCGAAGCAGGCTATGGAAAGAACTTTCAGAGCAAAGACATGAGGCACGCCAATGCTTCAGATCTCTCAGCCTTGAGTTCTAGCAGAGTCATTGCCACCCAGGGAGCAGGCTGATTGAGACTCCCATATAGCTCCCACCCAGGACCTGGTAATCTTGTGGAAGCAACAAGTCTATTCTCTGGCTTGCATCCACATTCCTTCCTGATCCTGACCTGCTTGATTTCCTTGGCACCCTGACCTCTTGGCTTTTGGACATTAACTTCTGATTCCGGTTTGTGATTCTGAATTGGTGACTTGGCTCCTGCTTGGCTTCCTGGACTTTGACCTTGGACTGGCTTTGGACTCCTGCCTGCCTGCAATCTGAGAACATGACAATGGTATTCCATGTTCAAAAAATAAAAACGTATTGGCAAGCATGTGTAGGAATGCAGAAATTCCTAACAAACCAGGGATGTCTGAAGGAAATTTTCAAATTTCAGTTGATCCAGGCCTGTCATAGTACTAGAGAGTATACTTTGCTTTCTGCAAGTGTAGACACATTTGTGGCTGCCTTTACAGATGCCATCCTCATCATTCCAAGAGTTATGTAAGGGGACCCCCCAGACCACCACATTTCATTAGTATGCCTTTCAGAATTCTGGCTATTACTATGAAGTACACTTCATAGACTGACCAAGAGAGAGATCTTGGGGTTGTGGTAGATAACTCACTGAAAATGTCAAGACAGTGTGCGACTGCAATAAAAAAGGCCAACGCCATGCTAGGAATTATTAGGAAGGGAATGGAAAACAAATCAGCCAGTATCATAATGCCCCTGTATAAATCGATGGTGCGGTCTCATTTGGAATACTGTGTGCAATTCTGGTCACTGCACCTCAAAAAGGATATTATAGCATTGGAAAAAGTCCAGAAAAGGGCAACTAGAATGATTAAAGGGTTGGAACACTTTCCCTATGAAGAAAGGTTAAAACGCTTGGGGCTCTTTAGCTTGGAGAAACGTCGACTGTGGGGTGACATGATAGAGGTTTACAAGATAATGCATGGGATGGAGAAAGCAGAGAAAGAAGTCCTTTTCTCCCTTTCTTACAATACAAGAACTCATGGGTATTCGATGACATTGCTGAGCAGTCAGGTTAAAACAGATAAAGGGAGTACTTCTTCACCCAAAGGGTGATTAACATGTGGAATTCACTGCCACAGGAGGTGGTGGCGGCTACAAGCATAGACAGCTTCAAGAGGGGTTAGATAAAAATATGGAGCAGAGGTCCATCAGTGGCTATTAGCCACAGTGTATATATATATGTGTCTGTGTGTATATGTGTGTGTGTGTGCCACTGTGTGACACAGAGTGGACTGGATGGGCCATTGGCCTGATCCAACATGGCTTCTCTTATGTTCTTATGTCTTTTGGTTGAGAGATCTTTGGATGAAAGATCTAATTTTCAGATGTCTCCAATAGAATGTATTGGATTCCATATGTGTATCAACTTTCTGTCTGTTAATCAGGGCTCTTTTCTAGCAGGAGCTCCTTTGCATATTAGGCCATGCCCCCTGATGTAGCCAGTCCTCCTGGAGCCCTGTACTAAGAGCCCTCTAAGCTCTTGGAGGATTGGCTACATCAGGGGGATGGAGCCTAATATGCAGAGGAGCTCCTGCTAGAAAAAGAGCCCTGCTGTTAATAGAGGTGCTTCTACAAGTTGAGTATCTCTATCTGTGGGCAAAATATAAGCATCTTTATCATTATACGTAGAAGATGTTTGCACTAGTAGCAGTAAGATGAAGTCTCTGACAATGATTGGTGGAGCTAACTTAATGTAACTGAGGGAGGGGACAGGAAACAAGATGCCCAAGTGTTACTGACTGAGTTTCTCTGATCCTAGAGAAAGCCAGGTGGACAGAAGGGCCTAGGAAATGATGGGTAGAAAAGATACAGGAGTGGAAAATTTAGGGGTATGAAAAGGCACGAGGCTGTGTAATTATCTCTGTGATTCTAGGCCACATATCATTCAATAAGGTGGAAAAGCCTTTGTATTTGATTCATGAGAGGGCAGAAGAAAAATATATTAGATCAATGAATAGCAAAGGTATTGAAGGTAACAATTTACAGCATATGGACTTGTAACAAGAGATAGGTTTTCAGTGGCATCCAATTACAGAAATCTTAGTTGATCAATGTAGTGAGTTTTAATAGTGCAATCCCAAAGCAGAATTATACCCTTTTAAGTCTGATCTAAGTGGGTTTAGAAGGATGTAACTTTTGGATAGCACTTCCTATCTGCATGATTAGCATATACATAAAGCAAAAGCTTAGGAAAAAATAGCCTATTTTCTCTATTTTCCAGTGCTATATGTGTATGTTGCCATAGCTGCCCTCAACAGAGAGGGCATTCCTTCCTTATGACCATTTTCAAACTGTCTTTGTATAACACTTTAGTAACTGGTTGCTAATGGATTTTTTCTGTCATTTCAGACAGTCCCATTTTAGTAACTGGCTGCTAGCAGAATTTATCTGTTCATAAAAACCTCTTGCGTTAGGTTTGCAAAGCATGGTTGAGCCACTTTTGAGGGAAACTACTTTCTTCCATTTTCTGTCCCTTCACTGCACTTCTGAATTGCTGTGGTGTGCTGTTTAAAATGCCCATAATGTTTCCTACAATACCACTTTTCCCTTGCCCTTTTTAGCTACACATTCTTCTGTGGACTTTTAAAAAATGTTCTAAATTGAGTACTATGGCGCTAAACCAATATAGCATATCAGTGCTATAGTGACCCCATTGAGTCAATGTAGGGCTGCCAAGCCCCCGGTCCGGGTGGGGTTTCCCCTGTCCACGAGGTTCCCGAGTCCCAACCCACTGGCCCACATTGGGCTGGTGAGGGGAACCTCCCCCAACATCACTGACATGATGACGTCAACCAGGAGTGACATCATTATGCCATTGCTGTTGCGCGGCAGCCGCTCTAGGCGTTTCTGGGGAGACTCTATGGTTTTCCCAGACGCTTTAGCCATATGGAAGGGAAAACTCTATGGTACAATAGGTACTGGAGAATGCAGGGGTCTTTGCAACCCTAAGTCAATGGAGTCAAGGCATCTCAGTGGGGCCAATGTAGCACCAAAGTGCTTTATTGGTTTAATGCTATAGCGCTCAGCTTAGAATGTTTTTTTAAAGGACAACCGCCCAGGAAGATTGAATGGCGAAAAAAGCACGGGGGCTGGGGGGAGGGGGGAACAGCAGTATTTGAAATGACCATACCACTTCAGAGATGGCTCATTAATGGAAGGAAATTCACTGTTTGAAACCCCTGTCTCTGTATTGCTTTACAAGAAGTAGAAATCTGGCCAATAATGAGTATCATTCAGTTTAGAATGGTAATATGAAAATCTTCTATGAGTTAAAGCAGAACGTAATATTGGAAGATATTGGAAGTATTGAATAAAAGGATTTAGTGATGCTACTGTTTAGAATTATATTATATGCTACGTATTAATTTCTGTTTAATTGCATGAAAGTGTACAAACATATGACATCTATTGCCTTTAAATGAGAATTTAGGCCTAAAAGGCTTATACGCATATATGCTTGTGTGTGCATGTACACCCTGCATAATCTTGGCAGGAGTTTTTGTATGGTGTTGTTGATGTTGGCAAGGAAATGTTCCTGAAATCTATGAGCTTAAATCAGAAGTTTAAAAGTAGGGGTCAGTGCAGGAAGCAATCAACATTTTTACATTTCTGCACATACTTAATAGAGTTATATGAGGGTAATGCGAGTGGGTTCTCCAAACTCCAGAAGTGGCATGAGCTCTTACACAAGTTGGTTCTACAGGCAAAAAGCTAACATGATTGTTAAATACAAAACAAACGATGATTAACCTACCTCACTCTCCTAATATATGTCCAAAATCAAATTAGAATCAACAGTAACTCATATTACTGTACAAGTTAATTTAAGCACACATACAGTGATGAAACAAAACATAAGACTCTAGTTGTTAAATGTAAAGAAACAAGAGGCCACACAAGGTACATGACAAATAGGTAACTTTATCTTAACCACAAAAGTTCATCAGGAGGAAGCTTTGAACTGAACAACCTGCTAGCAAAAGCAGCACTGGACTAGACTGGAGCTGGAAAGTGAAACTGTTATTTCTAAAGCTGCATTCCAACAATTCTTAGCATGGCAAGCCAAGAAAGATAATGCAATACACCCCTCATCTCCAGCTGGTGTAGTTGTGCCATAGAGGAGCCGTAGTGTGAGCTGACAGAATGATGTTTGATGCCTCAGTATCCTGGGCAGCTGCTAGCTCAACACAGATGGACCTTGATGACTGAGACACACAATTTCTCATCTGGTCTACAGACTGTAACAGATTGGGTCATCTGTATTATATGCACATTGTGGCCTCTGTACTCCAGCTACAGCAGTGTTACCATCACCATTCTTTTGTTGGTCCTTGGTCAGGTCAGGATGCATACAGGAGAATTGCCAGCCACCTGTTAATTAAGAGAGCTGAGGTAGGTTTTATATATAACACTAGTTTCAGGGAAAGAAAATTTATTTATTTATTTATTTATTATTTCATATTTATATCCTGCCCTTCTCAAATGGGCTCAGGGTGGGTAACATCAAAGATAAAACAATACATAGATACTAAAATAGCTAGCTAAAACACACGGATAGTAATACCGATATGATTCAAATGCAGATTGTGACCATTTTCTAGTAGTACTGAGCCCTGGCTGAAAAATGGAGACAGATGGTGGTGGACGCAATCTATCAAAATTCCAGTAGGACTCATAGATGGACTAACATACAGTGGCATATGTCAGGGAGGCCATATTGATATTCAGCTATTCGGTGATGTCCACCACCTCAGCTGAGAGCCTGGTGAAACAGCTTCATTTTATAGGCCCTATAGAACTACAACAGGCTCCACAGAGCCCGTATCTCCAATGGTAGCTTGTTCCATGAGGCAGGGGCCAGGACAGAAAAGGCCCTGGCCCTAGTTGAGGCTAAATGGATCAGGGACAACCGGTAGATGCTGTTCAGCAGAGCACAGAGCTCTCGAAGTGGGGGGTATATGGGGAGAAGCAGTCCCTCAGATATGCTGGTCCCAGGCCATTAAAGGCTTTAAAGGTTACTTCCATTACCTTGAAATGGATCTAGTGCTTAACTGGCAACCAGTGCAATAGGCAGAGCACTGGCTAAATACGCACCCATATAGCATCACAGTCAGCAGATGCACCACCGCATTTTGCACCAGCTGGAGTTTCCAGGTCAGGTTCAAGGGCAAACCCATGTAGAGTGAATTACAGTAATCTAGCATGGAAGTGACCATTGCATGGGTCACTGTGGCGAGATCCTGACTGGAGAGGTAAGGAGTCAGTTGCCTGACCTGCCAAAGATGGTAAAAGGCAGATTTGGCAACTGCAGTGACCTGGTCCTCCACAGAAAGTGAGGCATCCAGGATCACCCAAGGCTTCTAAACCTTGGCACTGGCATTAATGGTGCCCCATTGAGGATCAGGAGCCTGATTCCAGATCCAACTCCACACCAACTCACATGCAGGAACTCCATTTTAGATGGATTAAGTTTCAGCCTACCCTGCCTAAGCCATCGAGCCACAGCTTCCAGTCCGGCCAAGATCTTCTGGGGCAAAGTCAAGACAGCCGTCTATCAACAGATAGATTAACTTTATCTGAATAAGCAAACATTGAGTTAAAAAGTAAAGCTTAACATTGAGCAAGTTTTAATAATAACATATGAGCAAAAGAAAATTGTTTACTGTGCTGCTCCTGTTTTGTAATGTCTGTTTTTTGAGATATTATTTTTTAACTGTTATTTTACTGTTGTAAGCTGCCCTGAGCCTCTTGTAGGATATAAAAACCAAAAATTAAATTAAATTAAATCTGAATATTTAAGTGTAGTCTCTTCCTCTGAAAAACAATGTAGTTGCAGAAGTTTACTTCCTCTGAATATGAACGTTCCTGTATGCACCGTGGCTTTAGCTGTGATGACCAAAGGGAACCCCCACATCCAAAGGAAGTAATCCCATATTTGCCAGTTTTAGAAGACAACAAAGGATGCTAGGGTTGGAGGCAAGGGATCCCCTGGTTTGGAGGCCCTCCCCCCACTTCAGGGTTATGAGAAAGTGGAGGGGTTGAATGTCCTCTGGGTATTCCATTATACCCTAAGGAGACTGGTCCCCATAGGGTATGGAGAATCAATCCATGGGTATCAAGGGGCACTGTTTTTGTAGAGGTAGAGGCACCAAATTTTCAGCATGGCATCTGGTGCCTCTCCTCAACCCTCCCCCCACTGCAAGGTTCAAAAAGATTGGACCAGGGGGTCCAGTTCTATGAGCCCCCAAAGAAGGTGTCCCCATCCTCCATTATTTCCAGTGAAGGGAAGGCATTTAAATTGAGAGTGGTCCCTTTAAATGTGATGACCAGGATTCCCTTCGGCATTCAATCATGCTCCCTTCAGCATTCAGTCATACTTGTCACAACCCTCAAAGTCTCCTGGCTCCACCCCCAAAGCCCACAGATAGGAAATATGTGTGAGTTGGACCTGGCAAGCCTAAGGATGGCCTTGGCTGTTTTGTTCTGTTTACTGATCCTTAAGGGCAACTGGTTGGCCACCATGTGAAACAGGATGCTGGACTGGATGAACGACTGGTCTTGTTTGCTCTAAATGGTCAGTTTTCCTCAAAGATTATAAAGTCTTTTTATTTTTGAGAACAGGTGTGTTGCAATATTAATGGTTGCAATGAACAATAACGTGTGCAAATACCACTAGCGTGAATTGTTGTTTATTGTGAACTTTTGATGTAGCTGCTTATCAGATTTCCTTGTGATTCATGACACTTATATATTAGGCGTTGGCAGATAAAAAGATTTGGCTGGTTATTTAAAATCAATACACATCATATCTCCTTTGCCTTTGTGTAGCCTCTAGCAGTATATTGCCCCCCAAGTGGGAATGAAGAGGCTGACACCATATTTTTGGTAAAACGGGCCACTTTAGTGAACATAACCTTATTGTAACTTGCACGGCAAGGGCTACCTGAAGCTAGACAAGCCCTTCCTTGTCCAGATGTGGGCGAGCCACCCTGCTGCTGGCATGAGCCACAGATTTGGCTCATGGCAGGCCGGCCAGGCCAGGCCAGATCATCCTACCCCACACTGGCCTCATCACCCAGGAAGAGCCAATCTTGTGGGGAGGCATCACACGATCGGCATTATGCAACATTGAGCCGTGGAGCCCATTTGCCGCTCCTGACGATCGCCTACACTCAACTGGTGCTGTGCCCTGGGTGCTCACCTGGGTTTCCGTAACCCCTTGCTCATTCTGCCAACGCCAATGCCAAGCCTCTGCTTAGGCATTAGTGCCCCACCGAAGCCCTTGCCATAGGTCATTTAGAAAGGCCTGGTTAGATGCACCCCATCAGGTCTATATAGCACGACACAGTCGGCTCAAATTGCCGGGTGAGGCAGAAAGATCCCCAAACCCCCCTTCATTGCCTTTTGCAGGGCCCGATTGGCTTTCTTCCTGGCCCTTTCGATGCCTGCTGGTTCCCATGCCTCTCGCCAGACCCTACAAGGGAGGATCGCAGACCACACTAGGCGGACCCCAGGCCACCTCCCCACAATGACCTGCAGGTCCGCCACTGCCTGTAGAGAAAGGGCCTTCCTTTTCATCCACCTGACGTCATTCCCACCAAGGTGTATGACCAGTATATTGGGAGGAGGACCCCTCCTCCCCTGGAATAAGAGAGGCAGCAGACCAGGCCACCCACCGAAGCCCACAGCGACCCTGCCACTCCACTACAGCCCATTCACTGAGACCCAATTGGGAACCAACTGGAGACCTCCTTGCATAGTGAGCCGCCCAGAACACCATACTGTGCCCGCAGATGAGGATCCGCAGCCTCTCCTGACGAGCCACAGCACCTGAAAGGAAAAAACAATCAACCGAGAACCTAACTTGCCCAACATTGGCATAACCTGGTAGACGCATGGTTTCCCATGTTCACACTGAAGAAAGCAAAGGGCGCACATAAGAGTACCCACTCTCTGTATTACAGGGCCAGGGTACCCCATCGCCGCCGCTGTGGAGGCCGCTCCAATCCTGAATGAGTGGGTGCCAAATTTGACCCCCTTGAGCCCTAGTTTGTCCAATGCCCATGCGGTTACCACCCAAAATTGGAATTTGGTAAGCGGGGAACCGTCCCTGTGACAAAATAATGGTCCCTCTGCCTCCCCTCTAACTGACATGTACTGCTGCAGCGCTCTCACTAATAACACCGGTCGAGATGCAGGACAGGAACCCGGAAGTGACCGACAGGCTGCTTCAGCGTGCCGCTGCGCCGGCCCCCTGGGCCCCACAATGATGGGACCGATGCCACAGGGACGGGCTCGAAACACTCTATAACCCCTCAAAAGAACAGCAGTCTAGCTCGCTTCCCCCGAGCCCTGCCGCCATAAGCCTCAAGGGGGCTCATTTTGCGGCATCTCCCGGCGGGAGGGTGGCACCCGCACGGGACACATATCAAATGAAAGAGGGGGCGCAGGGCTATCAGAAACAGCCGGCGGAGGGAGTCGGGAGACCACTCCACTGGGGGATCCACACCCCGAAAGTGATGAAGGTGGCGCAGATAGAGCCAACAGAGCCAACAGGACAAAATAAATAGGCTGCATTATGCAGCACAGTTGAGAAAGTGCCTTATCCCATATACTGATGAAGTAAATACAGGATCTGAGAACAAAATTGCACTAGAAGACACAAACACAAAGCTCCCTTACACTGAATCAGTGCTTGGGTCCACCAAAGTCAGTATTGTCTACTCCAGTCACAAACACAAAGCTCCCTTACACTGAATCAGTGCTTGGGTCCACCAAAGTCAGTATTGTCACATAAGAGAAGCCCTGTTGGATCAGGCCAGTGGCCCATCCAGTCCAACACTCTGCGTCACATAACAACATAAGAGAAGCCCTGTTGGATCAGGCCAGTGGCCCATCCAGTCCAACACTCTGCGTCACATAACAACATAAGAGAAGCCCTGTTGGATCAGGCCAGTGGCCCATCCAGTCCAACACTCTGCGTCACATAAGAACATAAGAGAAGCCCTGTTGGATCAGGCCAGTGGCCCATCCAGTCCAACACTCTGCGTCACATAACAACATAAGAGAAGCCCTGTTGGATCAGGCCAGTGGCCCATCCAGTCCAACACTCTGCGTCACATAAGAACATAAGAGAAGCCCTGTTGGATCAGGCCAGTGGCCCATCCAGTCCAACACTCTGCGTCACATAAGAACATAAGAGAAGCCCTGTTGGATCAGGCCAGTGGCCCATCCAGTCCAACACTCTGCGTCACATAAGAACATAAGAGAAGCCCTGTTGGATCAGGCCAGTGGCCCATCCAGTCCAACACTCTGGGTCACATAAGAACATAAGGAGGGAGGGAGGGAGGGAGGGAGGGAAGGAAGGAAGGAAGGAAGGAAGGAAGGAAGGAAGGAAGGAAGGAAGGAAGGAAGGAAGGAAGGAAGGAAGGAAGGAAGGGAAGAAGGGAGGGAAGAAGGGAAGAAAGGAAGGAGGGAGGGAGGGAGGGGTGGGAGGGGTGGGAGGAAGGAAGGGAGGAGGAAGGAAGGAAGGAAGGAAGGAAGGAAGGAAGGAAGGAAGGAAGGAAGGAAGGAAGGGAGGAGGGAGGAGGAAGGAAGGAGGGAAGGCAGGAAGAAAGGAGGGAGGGAAGGAAGGCCACCCCCTCCCGCCAGCCCCCCCCCGCTTTCGGCCCCCTTACCTACGGCGGCGGCGAGTCCGACGCCCTCCCAGGCCTCCGCCAGCACCGGGGGGGGGGTGGTAGAGGCCGGGGAAGCCTCGGAAAGGCCCGCGGTGGTCGCTGGAGGCCCTCCAGCGACCAGCGCGGGCCTTTCCGACGCCCTCCCGGGCGGAGGAGCACCGGGGGGGTGGTAGAGGCTGGGAGGGCGTCGGAAAGGCCCGCGGTGGTCGCTGGAGGCCCTCCAGCGACCAGCGCGGGCCTTTCCGACGCCCTCCCGGGCCTCCGCCGCCACCGCCGGGCCCCGTGCGCGGGCGGGGAAGGCAGCGAGTAAGGGAGGGAGCGTCCCTGCGCGTGCGCAGGGCGATCTGCGCACACGCAGGGTCGCTCCCTCCCTTACTCGCCGCCTTCCCCGCCCGCGCGCGCGGCCCCCGGCTCTCTGGCTAGCTAAACCGGGACCTCTAATGGTCCCGGTATACCCAGCCCGGGAGCCGGGAATTGGGGGCCAGAACCGGGAAAGTCCCGGGAGACCGGGACGGTCTGGCCACCCTACCTGCTCCATACCCCTCACAGAATGAAGATTGGACGCCATACAAGGCACCCGAGTGCCCTGGTATGGAATCCGAAACCCATAGGTGAAGCCCTCCAACAAATAGATTCCATCGGCCATTACAGGGTACCCCTCTAATAATAATAATAATAATAATAATAAATTTTTATTTCTATCCCGCCCTCCCCACCTCAGCAGGCTCAGGGCGGCTAACAACATTTTATAAAAACATACAATAATAATAATAAAACCTTTAAGTTTAACAATATAAAACATCAACAATAAACTTAATAACATTAAAAACCAGTTCAATAAATACAGTTATTCTGCGGTATAGTTCTTCAACCGCGTTGGCGGCTCCTTAATTTCTGATCTTCCTAACAGTCCGGGTGTGCAAATTTGAAAAGGACGGTCTTGCAGGCCCTGCGGAACTGCTCAAGGTTCCGCAGGGCCCGCACCTCCTCGGGGAGTCGGTTCCACAGAGTAGGAGCCGCAATCGAGAATGCCCGTGCTCTGGTGCTCTGATATTTTATCTCCTTCGGCCCGGGGATGGTCATTAGATTTTTCCCGACTGACCTCAGTGCTCTCTGGGGTTCGTATGGGGAAAGACGGTCCCTCAGGTAGGCAGGTCCTCGGCCATATAAGGCTTTAAAGGTAACGACCAACACTTTGTACTGGACTCGGTATACAATCGGCAGCCAGTGCAGTTCACGCAGCCCCGGCTGTATATGCTCCCGTTTTGGGAGCCCCAGCAACAGCCTGGCTGCCGCGTTCTGCACTAGCTGCAGTCTCCGAGTCCGGCACAGAGGTAGCCCCAAGTAGAGGGCATTACAGTAGTCTAATCTTGAGGTGACCGTTGCGTGGATAACTGTTGCGAGGTCCCGGCGCTCGAGGAAAGGGGCCAACTGCCTTGCCCGCTTCAGATGGAAGAATGCTGACTTGGCAGTGGCTGCTATCTGGGCCTCCATTGATAGTGAAGGCTCCAGTAAAACACCCAGGCTCTTTACCTGGCGCGCTGCTTTCAATAGCGCACCATCGAAGGCCGGGAGAGCTATTTCCCTTCCCAGAGCGCCGCGACCCACGCAAAGGACCTCTGTCTTCGCTGGGTTCAGTTTCAGCCCACTCAGCCTGAGCCATGTCGCAACAGCCTGTAAAGCCCGGTCGAGATTCCCTGGTGCGGAGTCGGGCCAGCCGTCCATTAGTAGATAGAGCTGGGTGTCATCTGCATATTGATGGCAACCCAGCCCAAACCGCCGGGCAATCTGGGCGAGGGGGCGCATATAGATGTTGAACAACATCGGGGAGAGAACTGCTCCCTGAGGCACCCCGCAATCCAGTGTGCGCCTCCGGGACCGTTCCCCCCCAATAGCCACCCTCTGTCCCCGACCTAGGAGAAAGGAGGAAAGCCATTGCAAGGCCGACCCCTCAACCCCAATGTCGGCGAGGCGGCGCGTCAGTAGCCGATGGTCGACTGTATCGAATGCAGCCGACAGATCTAACAACATCAGCACCGCAACGCCGCCTCGGTCCAGTTGCCGTTGGAGGTCATCCACCAAGGCGACCAGCACCGTCTCCGTCCCATGGCCCGGCCGGAAGCCCGACTGACATGGGTCCAGGACAGAAGCGTCATCCAGAAACCTCTGAAGCTGCAACGCCACAGCCCTCTCAATAATTTTACCTAGGAACGGTAAATTAGACACCGGTCGATAGTTCGCCAATTCGGCCGGGTCTGCTGTAGCTTTTTTCAAGAGAGGGCGGACCAAGGCCTCTTTTAGGGGTGTTGGAAATTGCCCCTCTAAGAGGGACCTGTTTATGATGTCCCGTAAAGGACATCTAAGCTCCCCCTGGCAAGATTTAATCAGCCAGGAGGGGCAAGGGTCCAGATCACATGTTGTCGGGCGAGCAGCAGAGAGGATTCTGTCGACTTCCTCCAGGCTGAGCGGGTCGAAGTGGTCCAGCACTAAACCTGAAGACAGGCACGGAACCTCAATTTCACTCACTGTATCCAAGGTGGTAGGCCTGGTCTTGGACCAGGTAATAACTTCCTAAGTACTTTCAGACTACTGGGGCTGGGACCCTTTTCCAAGTTGTGGAAGGTTACCCCCAGCCCCGTTCGCTTGGTGCCGCCTCTTGTCTTGGCTTTGGTGCAGGATGAAAAGGCATGAGACCCCCTGCAGAGTGGGCATTCATGCTTAAATTTACAGGCTTTCCTAGAGCACACGCCCTGGGATGTAAATTCCCAGCATAGCAGTCGGGGTTGAACTGACTGGTCCGCTACCGCACAGGCTCCTGACGTACTCTGCAGTTTCTGGACCAGGTAGCCACTATCGGCCCAATCACCAGTGTTGGGTTTAGCTGGGGACATCAGCTGAAGCCACAACTGCTGGTTTATCTGGTTCCATGGAAGAGACAGGTTAATCGCTGCCCTTATTTGAAAGGCCTCATCATACTGCAACCAGGCTGCCCCGACAAAGTCAGTATATACCCGGTAAATGATGTCACAGTACTGAAACAGAGGCGCTGCCTGGAAAGGCTGCGCCCGTGCAATAACCCCAGCATAGATCAGGAAAGCTGGCAACCAGTTGGCCCAGGTCCTGTCCACCTTCCTGCGTTTTAGTTTCTCCTTCTCTTTTTCGTCGAGGTCCTTCTTCTCCTTCTTCTCCTTCTTCTCCAGCTCCCTGTATAGCAGACTAAATACGTCCACGTATTCGCCCCGCAAAATCTTTTCCCGGGTAGCCGGGGTCAAGTGGTCTCCTTACGGCATCGCAGTATCACCAAAGGGGAGGGCCTGAAATGGCACTGACCCGTAAGGATTGGGCAAATAACCCCATGTGGTCCACTGAGCATTAGGCCACCCTACTTGTTGTGGCATCATCATCTGCCCCCCCCCCAAGGGAGAATGCCAGGCAATGCCTGCACTGGCACTCTTTGTGAAAGTGTTGCTGCCGTAACCCCAATTTATGACTGGATAATGCCCCCTAAGCCAACTTGGCTCGTACTCTGGTGGGAAGGCCCCGCCATTGCCCATGATGATCCTGGTTGCCCAGGGTATGCCCACAGCACCCCCTGCCCCAAAAGGGGTAAAGAAATGCCAGCCGTACCCGATCCCATTGATGTTGGACCCAAAGAGCCCCAAGACCAGGTCTGAACCTGTTGTGACTGCAGGTACTTACCCTCACCCATTGATGGTGTAACCGCTACAGCCACCGGTGCTGACTGGGCCGGTCGCTCCTGCTCAACGGCCACCTCCTGGACCTCTACCCCTCCATCTGACTCTAATTCCATGTCTGGCTCTGTTTCCCGAGTTTGTTCTGCCATCCATTCCCTACCGGCGCTGCCTTCCTGCAATGCAGAGTCGTGCAAGTACCTCCCGTTCAAAGGTCATTGTACCAATCTCCCAGTGGCTCTGGAGCTCCTGGTCCAAGCAGAAGACGCTTCAGCTGAACCCCTTTCCTGCTCCAGGGCCCCCAGCCGATCAATAATTGCCCGCCGCATCCAGCTTGTGTCATCCGCCTCTGCATTAGGGGTGGCTGGCTGCACCCTCTTCCTGTGGGGCCTGGCAGGTTGTTTACCCTTGGGGGTTCCCTGCCTTTTCTTTGGTCCCATCTGAATAATTGGGGGGGATGAAGGCAGACCGGCCCAGTAGTATCAAACACCCTTACCAACGCCGCACCCCCATGCACCTGACACAGAAGGCCACAAGATAGTAGAACCATGGTGGGGGGAATAGGGGGGGGAACGTCACTCACCCACCCACTCAGATGGGCCCACTTCCCCCCCAATAATGCCCAACACAGTCCCAAGCCCCACCACCAAAGGGCACGCCACACACACAAGCCCCTAGTATGAAGGGGCCACCACCACACCAGCCTTCCAAGCCCCAACAGGCCGAACACAGCCAACTGGACCCAAGCGCACAGCGTCGAACCACCATTTGCCTGCCGCTTGTCCGCCGCTGCCTCGTCCACCGGCCTCCTCCTACCCAGTTCAGCTTGGCTGCAATGTGCCACTGTCGAGAGCTGCAAAAGAACTGCATGGCTCGGGGCGGGGCTGGGGCCGGGACTATTATAGTCTCGACGCTCCGCCCCTCCAAGAAGCCCCAGATGCCTGGGGAGCCTGCGCAGCCTCCTCCTCCGACAAGGAGGCAAACACAGTCCCCCGGCCTATGGCCACTGTTGCGGCGCGGCCGGAGATGGGCCACATTCTCTCTGTGTCTTGCTTTGGCTGTAGTCCCAGTTCAATCCTAAACAGAGTTAACAGCCTTTGAAGTCCCCTTCAGCTGAAGTCAGTGGATTTAGAAGGGTATAACTCTGCTAGGAAATTTAGTGAAACAGTAAGTTTAGTGGAACTGCTTCATGGCTTCTTTGGAAGGTTTCAGTGGGACTTCAGGCATACTGGTTTAATCTCTATGAGTGTATTCAGGGCTTTTTTTGAGCAGGAATGCACAGGAACACAGTCCCAGCTAACTCGGCATCAGGAGGTGTGGCCTAATATACAAATGAGTTCCTGCTGTAAAAGCCCCATGTGAATCATGTCAGGGTGTGTGACCTAATATGTAAATGAGTTCTTGCTGGGCTTTTTCTACAAAAACCCACCTGAGTGTATTGATTTGGAAGCATTCATATTTCTTGACATTTAATTATATAATGTTCTGATGCCATCTTACCTTATCTTTGTGTATATTGCCCATTTAACTAAATCTAGATAGCAGCATGCAGATAAAAATTAATGCCGTACAAAGCATTTTTAAAAGAAAACTAAAATGTTAAATTAAAAGAATAAAAATATTTTAAAGTTTCTTTCTGTATATTCTGATATTGGCAGTATTCATAAAATGAAAGCATTATCAAGGATTTATATGATTTAATTAATTATATTTATAACATATATGATATAAATAAACCACAAGATTTTTTTCTGCCTTATTTATGCATATTAAATACAGTCTTCTATAAGTCTTCTATACAAATAGGGTGCCATGAGAACTTGTGGGAAAATTCCCTCACTATCCTCTGACTTCTGACACCTACCCCAGTCACTTTTCTGTACTCTTCCTCCCATTGAACTTTCCTCTTCCTCTCCCAGGGCCAGATCTAGGGAGGGGCAAAGGGGGCACTTGCCCCAGGCACCACCAGAGGGGGGGCACCAAATTGGGTATGTCCATTCAATTCTATGGGCCCATAAGATAGAATGGGCCCATAGGGGGGCATCATTTTTTAATTTTGCCCTCTCCCCAAATGTAGATCCAATCCTGTCCTCCCCCATCTTTTTCATTCCACATCCTACTTCCCCCATCCCCACCTCTCCCTGCCCTCCCACTGACTCCTCTTTTCCCTGTCTGCCCTCCCCACCAGCTCCTTTCCACTTTGCCTACTTGATTATCCCTCTTCTCACAGTTCTGTTAGCCCATCCATCCCCCTCTACACCACTTTGCCCCTGTTTGTCCCCCTCATCACAAACAGGGGACAAACTGCCCTCTTCTCACTCTTTGTTCTCCCCCCATTTTCTCACAGTTTGTTCTCCCTTCATTTCTCCCCTTCACTGCTCGCTGGCTATTCACTAGCTGGCCTGCTTGGCTTCTGCTGGCTGATATCCTCAGCAGCTCCTCCTCCCCTGCATCCTCAAGTGGTGTGGGTGCACTCACTCCTCCTCCTGCCCCCCATCTGCATGCCCCCTTGCCACCATGTCTGCCTACCCTCTTCCCCTACTCATCTGTAGCTCTGCTGCCTCTACCATGAAGCAGATCCTCTAAATGAGGAGCATTGTGTGTGCCACTTTCCCCCTAGGTTTCAGATTTTTCTGCAAACCCAAGTTTCTCCAAGTTTGCTTTAAAAGCCCCTTTCAGTCTATAGAGTTAATCCACAGTTAAGTATCCACAGATGGGGCACTGTTAACTATTATATATACTGATACTTTATAACAGCTCCTTTATATTCTATACACAGTCCATTTGTGTGAACTGTTGTATAAAATCTCAAGGTTGGTCAGTATGCTAAGCATTTTTCCTGTCCATTTTAAGGTTTTCTCCAAACAACGGTTGATGAATTTTGCTTCTACTATGCAAGAAAAGATGGTGGGTCATGCTTTCCAGATTTTCCAAGAAAACAAGTTCGAGGACCAGCTTCTAACTATTTGGACCAGATGGAAGAATATGGCAAAGTGGAAGAGATCAGCAGGTTCATAAAGATAAATGCTGTTTGATCTGAAAAATCTGACAAATGTTTATAGTTTTGACAGTTGAGTCAGTCTAAGTTTATGTTCTCCAGCTGTGTCATCCAGATGTTACTTTCTCCTGCTGTTGCTGTGTGGCAGAACTGGGTGTCTCCCAGGCATCCTGTAGCACTGCACCCCATAGCCAGCTGGGTTAAGGGTCTAAAATCCCCCCTCCCTACAAGTATATGCCAGACTTTAGTCAGTTCTATCAGTCGTTTGTTCAGGTCTTCATGCATATATTGCAGGGAAGCTCTGCCTTAAGGTTCACGAGTTCCCCTTGCTACTCTGTCAGCCACCTCCAGCAAGTGTCTGGCTGCTTCTTTTAAACTTTGCCTCAACCAGCACCCTAGCTTGGCTGCCCAGCTGTACCACCTACTCCCATATGTTGCTAGATGTTGCTGGCTTGGCCCATCTCCTGGTTTGCTAGCCCTCACTGTCTCCACCTGGAACTTGTGTAGCCTTGAGCTGTTTTTCCACCCTTCTCAGAGCTGTTTGTCCACCCTTTTGCTTCCAGTGGTGCCTCAGGGCTTTCCTCATGAGGTATACCTTCTGGCCTCAAGTAAGTATGTTCCCAATTCAGCCTGTCTCTGTCACATGCTAACATTCCATTATTTTTTACTGTGTCAGATTCTTGTGTAATACATAGTTTATTCATGATTCATTGTAAACACTGGATTGAATATATTATAGATATGTTATCTGAAATATTATCTAAATTGAATTGTTGGTGATCTGAATTCTTTTCACTGTTTTGTGAAAACTCCTTTATGAGAACCAAACTAGATGCTATAGCATCAAGTTTGACCCAAACTTTAGTATAGTAACAAAATGCTTTTTTCTGAACTGGGTGGAATGACTATCTTCAATAGTCTGTATTTCCCTAACTGACTATAATGCATCTGTCAATATGAATAAGAGGAACAGAATATTATTATCTGTTCTGATTTTTAAAACATTGATTCTTATTTTTTCTCAAAAAAACAATTTAAATAATCTGTTGCTACTTAAAATGAAAACAATGATTTGTTTACTTTTTTAGGAAACACAAACACAATTGCTTTTGTATGCATGAAGTTGTAAGTGGTCTGAGGCAACCTGTTGGAGCAGTACACTGTGGAGATGGATCACAGCGCCTGTTCATCTTGGAGAAGGAGGGATATGTGAAGATTTTCACACCTGAAGGAGATATAGTCAAGGAACCATTTCTGGATATACACAAACTTGTTCAAAGTGGAATCAAGGTTGGAATTCCTTTTATTTGCCACTAACTGACTATTTATACTTTAACCTGATTCAATCTTACTTTGTTATAGCTTCATGGTTTGCAGGAAATTATTTTGTTTTAATTTTAAATTTGAAAGAATAAAATACTAAGCAAATATTTAAAAAACAATAGCCGAGTAGTGAACAAGACTAATGGTGTATCTGCACATGGTACAGAGCCATGATAAAACTAAGTAAGTTTAGGCCCCATCAGAAAGAAAGGGTAAGTTATAAATGCAGTGAAATAAAAAAGTAAAGAAAATGCCATAGATGAAGAAAGCCAGTTATATTTAAGCATATTTGAACTTATATTCTATCAACTAGTTCTCATTCAGTAGCCAGGTAGAGCATCTACTGCGCATTCAGAACTTTCTGAATTTAATCTCAGGCAAATCCATTTGGGTAAGAATAGCAGGCTCTGTTCCTGGGAGCCTGGAGAGCCATGCTAACCAGAAGAAATTAATCAATAGTCTTCTGGTATAAGATCATAAATGTTCAACTAGCTGTAACATAGAGCACATGAGAAGAGACAGTCCTGCAAGTATGCGGCCAAGAAAAGCTTTAAAAGTGATATCTGGTACCTTTGAAACCAGTCTATGCAATGATCTCAGGATGGGAGCAATTTGTGCAGAGTAGCCATCTCCAGACAACAGTTGAATTGCTATGTTCTGAACCAAATGAAGTTTCCAAGTTGTCTTCAATGGCATTCCCATCTTCTATAGCATATTAAAATAATCTAATCTCAAATCTGTCAGATTTAGATCCATATGCCTAAATCAGCTAAATCTAGAAAAGGGATGGTTTTTGTGCTCTATGCAATTGAAAGAAAGCACTATTGCCATCTTATGAACTTGCTTTTCTGACTGAAGGGCAGGATCGAATAAGATTCCCAGACTTTTATCAGAGTCTATCAGCACAAGATTTACCCCATCCAAAGAAGCCAACAAAATCCCCTCCAGTATATCATCCTTTTCATCCAACATAACCTATATCTTGTCTGGATTCAACTTCAACTTGTTCCTCATGGTTGATCATGGCTGCCAGGAATTGGCCCAGGACTGAGATGACAGTTCCTAGAAACTTATGTAAATAAATATATATTTGAGTGTCTCATTCAGAGCTTTTACATAAATATTAAAAAGCATGGAAACAAACAAAGGGTCTATGGAATTTCAGTGGCTAAATCACAAACTGCAAACCTGGTATTCTCAGCCATGGTTTCTGTGAAGCACTGAGCCTGACCCAACAAAGAGGCCTCAACTTGGAGCTTGAAGTCCCCCAGAAATATAATCCCAAGGGTCCTCAGGACAAAACCCAAGATCACCTCCACCACCTCAGATAGGGCACTAACTGAGTGCTAGGCAAGATAGAATCATAGAGTTGGAAGGGACCTCTAGGGTCATCTAGTCCAACCCCCTGCACAATGCAGGAAACTCACAAACACTTCCCCCTAAATTCACAGGATCTTCATTGCTGTCAGATGGCCATCTAGCCTCTGTTTAAAAACCTCCAAGGAAGGAGAGCCCACCACCTCCCGAGGAAGCCTGTTCCACTGAGGGATCACTCTAACGGTCAGGAAGTTCTTCCTAATGTTGAGCTGAAAACTCTTTTGATTTAATTTCAACCCATTGGTTCTGGTCCTACCTTCCGGGGCATCTGCAGGACACTGTCTGTTCTTGGATCCCAGCAGAAGCACCACATAATCAAAGCTGGCAAATGTTTGCACTGAAACTCTGCAAAAGAAGGAAAGACTTGGAGAATTATGATATTCCCTCCCTCTGTCCTCCAGCTTGGATGAGTTGTCACAGCAGCAGTGTTTGGACCTTCCAGTCACATTTCAGCAGGGCTTTTTTTGAGCAGGAACGCACAGGAACGCAGTTACGACTTGATTGGTGTCAGGGTGTGTGGCCTAATATACAAATGAGTCCCTTCTGGACGTTTTTTACAAAAAAAAACCCTGTGTGAAACAATGGTGACATCAGGGGGTGTGGCCTAATATGCAGATGAGTTCCTGCTGGGCTTTTTCTACCAAAAAAGGCCTGTGTTTTAGTCATACATGAAGGTTAATAACTTGTAGTACTAATATGTCAAAGAGTAAGGAAATCTTTGTTCTTCATTTCTGACATACCAGGCATTATACAATATCAAGGTCAATGTAGAGGAATCATTGAAAGCTCTCATATCCAAATTCTCAAGGATGGGACAGAGATCAGCCAGCTCTGAATTAATATCCATGTTCACTCATTGAACACTCCATCTACCATCATCCCTCTCTAACTCATGAAATGCCTGAATATCACTGACAACTGTAATGGGAATTAACCCAAACACATGTCAGATCACAAACAGGCCACAATATGCTAACAAACAAGCCAAGTGTTCCATTTCTTCAGGAGTGCCTCCTCACACCCATTATAAATCACTTCTATAGATCATTTTTAAAAGTATGAATAAGAGTAAACAATATCTTTCCAGAATTCCACTGCAGTGGGATATGCTGGATAAATCCCTCTGACATTGCCCTCTAGCATCATCCAACAGCATCACTGTAGAGGCAGTGCCAAAGAAATAAAGGCTTATGCCTGAACTGACTGACTGACAGCTCCAACTTGGCAGGCATGGTCTCCTCTGGCCAATGGTTCCAGTCACCTGACTGGAGGGCAATATATAAACATTATAGCGTTGGGAGGCTTCAACAGCAGTGTTAGAGGAGGGGACACCAAGCCTAAAACAGCAAACCAACACCTTAGAGGCATGGTCCAGTCATTGCAGCCACCCAAAAAACCTGCAAAGGCAACAAACAAATAGCACAAGAGAATTCTGAATGCGTTTTAAATGGGATTCATCTGGGGAAAATTATTTTTGCCTGCAAAAAGGCTAGTATCATCTGTGGATGGTTGAAACTTTCATTGAGTTTAATGGAAAGTTTGTAGGTGAATTAAGTAGAAACTGAGCAGTGATATTATTCCTCTATTGCGTTGTGAGAAAAATGCCCAGAGTTAAGTATACAGTTAAGGAACAGCACATGGCAATGATGCATTAACCATACTTTTAATTCTATTATATTTCACAGTATAAAATCTTTGTTTTTAAATGCATGTGTAACTTTTTCCAAATACGTTGTCCAAAACAGTTAACAAATTGTATAACAATCTGAAATCTAAAGAAGTGTAAATATAAAACAGCATTCAAATTTTGGGGTTAACATATATTATATTACAAATTAGTAACAGAGAACAAACCGTATTTATGTGCATCTTCACTGTAATCTGCTCTTTCATAATGGAATCATATGATTATGTATACTAATCCTTTAACAGGGAATTCAAACTACTTGTATGTCTTAGAAGTTTCAGTTTTCCTGTAGGTGAAAAGGGGAGGTGCAGTCTCCTCTAACCACCCACCAGTGTTTTGCTGGGGCTCACGAGACCTGAATGTTTATAGTGAAAAAGCCATGTGAAATGGGACTGTAGTAAGAAGGGAAACTGGGCAAGGTTGAGTGAAAAAACTGACTGGATCCACCCCTTAAAGAGTGGACCTCTCTTCCTCCAAAATCCCCTTATCTGTGGTGTCTGTCTGTGTAATTGTGAATGATGAAGGAATCAACTGTAGCTGCTGTTCATTAACATGACATATTTTACCAATCCAAGGTCTATCAACTGAGAGAGCTGAGTATGATCTTAGAGGCTGGCAATCTGTGTTCTGGGGGCTGCTGTATCCTGATGCTCTGTATTCTTGGTGTTGGGGGCAACAGTGGGAGTTCTGGGGTTCTGGCCCTACTGGTGGACCTCCTGATGGCACCTGGGTTTTGATCACTGTGTGTTGCAGTGTTGGACTGGATGGACCATTGGCCTGTTCCAACATGGCTTCTTTTATGTTCTTATGCCCCAGCCCAGTCTAGATACTTGTAGGTCCATGATCCTAGTCATTGAAGTAAGTCAACTTCAAAGTAGTATTTGAAACATAATGAAAAATTACACACTAATCACAACTTCAGCTATCAGTGGGCTTAAATTTAAGTAACTCTGCATAGATTGTATTTTTATTCTGCCATCTAGAACTGTGTGTGTACACTCTATGCAGCCACTTAGGTTTCCTTCAAAATTACTTCTGTTGCCTAATCTTCAGACTGTTTCCAGCATTTTCAGAACACTTTAGGAGTTTGGTATGAGAACTGTTTATGGTGGAATAGTTCTTGGTCTCATGTGTGCAGTATTTCCCCCCCCCCTTTGTTTCTGTTTAGCAGCTCTGTCCCCAAACCCCTTTTTAAAAAAAATTCAAGTTTTTTCAAGGGAATTTCTCCAAATAACACTATTAGGACCGTGTGCCCTCTGTGTTTGTGTTTAAATTGCCCCTTAACAGACCTCTGCAATTCTTTGCAATACATGAAAAACTTGAAAAAATATAGTTTGGGTGGTTTTTGTGAGCACTGAAAAAATATAGGCACAGATACACATTGATATTTGCATTTCCTGCAATATTATACATTTTACATGTTGGTAAAGTAACCCAAGCTGATATTGGTTTCTATTCGTACAGTCCTCTTGCAATCTTTATTTACTTTTTAAAAAACTGCATAAAGCAAGCTGGCAGTAGATAAGGACTGTTACATATGATGGGTTTCTTGTACTGTAAACTGAATCTTTTCTTGCTTTTGTGGTTAAAATTGGAATATTGTTTTATGCTGTTAGGATGATTTGATAAGAAAAGGATACTATGATCTCCAAAATGAGCATATTATAAGGCAATATATACTGCTATTAGTTCTAGAATGAGAGTATGACTCAAAAATGTGACTTTGAGGCTTACAAAGCTGTGGTATCAAAGTTATATTGTATTTAGATCAGCCATTTAAGTAATGATGGTAATGTTTTAATAATAAATCTAATGAAAACATCATGATAAAAGCACAAAGTCTCTGAGGAAAATGAAAGACACCACCTCCCGTGAAAGAGAAAACATATGTCAGGAAAATGGTACTGAAGATAGACTGTTAAGAATATATGAGCTAGCCTCCTTGACCTCAGTCACCTTCTGCTCCCCCTCCAGGCTATGAATGGTTTTTGCTTGTCACAATGGCTTAAATTTTAATAGAAAGTTTCCCTAAATCTTGAACCACATCTGCTTCTTTGTTTCATTGTTGAGTCAAATCCCTCACTGAGGCCAGCTGTACATGCTTTTGCATTTCCACTTTTTAAAAGTACAATATTCTTATGTGATTCCTTTTGTAATCATTCCAGTAGTTCACAGTTTGCCACAGTTACAGCAAATTGCGGATCAATACATAAGTTCTAAAGCATTTCAGGTATGCATTCTCCATTTGCTTCTTTCTATTCTTATAAAGCACTCACATTTGGTTATGTACAACTTTCTGGTTGCTTTTAATAGACTTCAAAGAGTTTCTGGTATTGCACTGTATGATTACAGTAGTTTGGATAAGAACAGTCTACACAAATAAGGGACACTTTATGAAGAGTTTTCTCTCCATCTTTAACACATGGCTGTTCGTGAGGCAGAGTACCTCGACCACTCTCAAGGGTTAATGCAAATTCCAATGGGCTTGTTCCATTCTGCAGGTGTTGCTAATTGGTCTGTTTGCCTACTCAGTCCTTATCATCTTCAAGGCCAGAGCTGGAAATGTGGTAGTTTTCATGAGAACCTGTGGCCTATAAGATGAGAAGGGAAGAATCAGGTTTGGATCATGCTGATCTCCCCTTCCCCAGTGACTCTGCTGTTAAATACAGTGTTTATAACAGACTAACTGCATTTTACATGTAGAGATATGCAATCTATCCTGGTGTTGTTGTAGCTTATGAAAAAGGTGATTTTACTGGAGGAGTAGGTGGTGCACTCAGGGCTTTTTTTTTCTGGAAAAAGGGATCTGGAACTCTCAAGAGAGAAATGACGGAGAAACAGATGGGTGCCCCTCATGAAATTGTAAACATTTTTTGAGAATTTTGTTTCCACAAATAGGTTCTGGAACTCCGTTCCTCTGCATTCCCCCAGAAAAAAAAGCCCTGGGTTTGCTTAACCATTTTCCTACAAGCTGTTTTGCCTTCACAAAGTACTCCAAGCTACTGTTTATACCCTACATGTTTCTAGTTGTGTTTACCTAGAGCTGTGTACCTGGAGCGGGGGGTGGGGAGAAGCAGCTTCCCTGCACTAGGTCTGTGCTCAAAATATTTCTACCCAAGAGCTAATTTTCTATACAAAAAATGGGCATTCAAGGTTGCCATTCCATTTGTTTTTGTAAAATGTAGTTTGCCCTGGATCAAATAATTCATAGACATTATACACTTGCAGTTATGTCTTTCAAAGAATCAGATTCCTGTACAAATCCTGTATCACAAAACCCTGTATTGCAAAATATAGTAGTGAATTGGTCATACCTGAGTTACTTATTGCTATTGTGAAGGAACTATCTGATCCTAATTAAATCAGGATGAGATAAAAATGTTATCTTGTCAATTATGAGTAGCATACATTTAAGTTACATAGAGACCTAAACATTTGAACAAGATAACTGTAATTTATGTTAACAGTTGTAGGACACAATAGTAGCAGGTTGTTTACTCTAAAGGCATTTCAGTAGGTTGGTTTTGGGCCAGTGTCCTGGGCTGAAGGAATCTAGATGAGGGGTGAAGATGATACTTTTGCATGTCCTTGGGTAGGGTGTAACGTACTGGGTTTCCTTGAGGGGAATCCCATGGTGCCAATTAACGGAGCTTGCTCCAAAACAAGTCTCTGTTTGGAAAGCACAGTTTTCATTGTGGGTGTTCTTTGAAATTGTATGTCTTATACCCTGTTATTATGGAGATGTGTGTAGTATGATGAAGAGTGCCAGCTTCTTTTCCATGCACCGTATGAATTAAAGCTGCATCCCACACACAGTGCTAGCTAATCCATATTTCAGTATCCTTACATGTACAGTTCAGTTGTGAGCATTCAGCTATTCTTCTGATATGCTATTTGTTGTAAGCTGACGAAATTTTTAAATTTAAACATTTTCAAAACCAATTAAATGACATTGCATTTTTTGAAAAAAAATCAAGTGAGGGAAAGATGCAAAGGGTTTTAGATATGTCATCTAATAACCACATCCTGAAATCCTACATCAGCATAAACAATGTTAATGTCAGAACACTGGAATCTTGAGGCAAAGAGATTCAATCATGCCATTTCCTTGATGGGTTTAACAGCATTCTGTTGAAAGTGTTTGTTCCATACAACCTGACAGATGCTTCATAATAAAATATGTGAGCTAAATTGGAATATTTTATTATTAAATATGTGGAATTTCTTATTATTCACACACAATGAAAGAATCTCTGTAATACTACCTAGTCAGTACAGAAATGTGTTTTAAAAAAAACGTTCTCCAGTCTAAGGGGGGGAATCTTAATTTTGAATTATGCCTCATTAGACAGTGTTTACTGATTATGGTTGTGAATTGTACCATGTAAGATCATTTACGTTTGGATCAGATGAGGATTTACCATATTGTAATTTACCATGTTAGTTCATGTAACCCCTTGCACATCTGGTCATCTGTATCATACTGTTAAGGTCTCTGGAAAACTTATCACATTTTCTGTACCTGATCAGGAATCTGGACAAGAATGATAAAAAAAATTTCTCACTGTTTGGCAAAACAGTTCAGATGCCTCTCTTACATAAGCACAGCTATACACATACCTACCCAGTACTGCAGTTAGATTTGAGTCCATAGCACCTTGGAGACCAACAAGATTTTGAGGGTATAAGCTTTCAAGAGTCAGAGCTCCCTTAATCATACACCAGAGTTGGGTTTCTTTTTTTTAATGAAGTTGATGGATTTCCATTTCATGCAGTTGAACACGGTGCCTTCTACGAACATAGTTTCAGAGGACTGGTCTGCAGTATCTTGTTGGTCTCTTATGTGCTGGCAAACTGGAATCTGACTGTTCTACCGCAAATCAACATGCCTAACCTCTGAAAATACTGTGAGATTTGATTTTCTATTGTGAGATTTTACATCATTGTGATATATGAATATTTGAACTATGTGAGCACCAGTTATATGAATCTCTTCCATCCAGTTATCACCCAGGAGATGACCTGAGAAGTAATTTCAATATTGCTGTGGATCAGGTAGCCAAATTGCCTAGTGATTATTACACAGCCGCACTGATATGCTCCTTCTGATTGAAGGCACTGATATTTATGCTAGTGACATCCTTAGCCTATTTGGCACCCAGGATGGATAATTTTTAACACCCTCTTCCTGTATTTTTTTGCCATCAAGTCATAGCTGACTTGTGGTGACCCTGTAGGGTTTTCAAGACAAGAGGCATTTGGAAGTGGTTTTCCATTGCCTGCCTCCATGTCTGCTCTGCTTAGCTTCTGAGATCTGATGAGATAAATCGATGGTGCGGTCTCATTTGGAGTACTGTGTGCAGTTCTGGTCGCCGCACCTCAAAAAGGATATTATAGCATTGGAGAAAGTTCAGAAAAGGGCAACTAGAATGATTAAAGGGCTGGAACACCTTCCCTATGAAGAAAGGTTGAAACGCTTAGGGCTCTTTAGCTTGGAGAAACGTCGACTGAGGGGTGACATGATAGAGGTTTACAAGATAATGCATGGGATGGAGAAAGTAGAGAAAGAAGTACTTTTCTCCCTTTCTCACAATACGAGAACTCGTGGGCATTCGATGAAATTGCTGAGCAGACAGGTTAAAACGGATAAAAGGAAGTACTTCTTCACCCTAAGGGTGATTAACATGTGGAATTCACTGCCACAGGAGGTGGTGGCGGCCACAAGCATGGCCACCTTCAAGAGGGGGTTAGATAAAAATATGGAGCAGAGGTCCATCAGTGGCTATTAGCCACAGTGTGTATGTGTGTGTGTGTGTGTGTGTATATATATATATATATATTTGGCCGCTGTGTGACACAGAATGTTGGACTGGATGGGCCATTGGCCTGATCTAACATGGCTTCTCTTATGTTCTTATGTTCTTATGAGATCAGATCAAGGCAGCAGGAGGAAGGTTGCAGGCCTAACTTGCCTGGGAAATTATAGATGTTTGTATACAAATGCTAGAAGTGTTCAAAGTAAAATTGGGGAGTTGGAATGCTTAGTGTTGGGGAAAAACATAGGCATTGTGGGTATTTCAGAAACTTGGTGGAATGAAGAGAATCAGTGGGATATGGTGATTCCTGGATATAAATTATATCGAAAGGATAGGGAGCAAAGGGTTGGAGGTGGGGTGGCTCTGTATGTCAGAGAGGGTATGTAGTCCAGTAAGATTGAGGTCAGAGAATTAGATTTCCTTCTAGAAATGCTTTGGGTCAAAATAGTGGGCCCAAAAGGAAATTTAACTATAGGAGTTTGTTATTGCCCATCGGATCAAAAGATAGAAGACAATTATAATATGATGAAAGAATTAAAGATAGTGGCTAAACGTAAAAATAGGTTTCATAATAGGTGATTTAAACTACCCGCAGATTGATTGGGTCAATGTGTGTTCTGGTTGGGAGAAAGAGATTGAGTTTCTAGACACTCTCAATTACTGTGCTATGGACTAGATGATCACAGAACCTACCAGGGGTGGGGCAATCCTGGATTTGGTTCTAAGTAATGCCAAGACCTGGTGAGAGATGTAAAAGTGATTGCACCGCTTAGGAGCAGTGACCATATAATGTTATTGATTTCACCATTTGTATAAATAGGGAGTTGCCCCAAAAGACCAACACAACCACTTTTAACTTTAAAAGGGGTAAATTCTCTGACATGAGAAGGCATGTGAAGAGGAAACTGAAAAGAAAAGTAAAGAGTCAAAACCCTTGGGGAAGCTTGGAGGCTATTTAAAACTACAGTCCTAGAAGCTCAGATAAAATATATAGGAAAGGCACAAATAGGTATAAGAAGAAGCCTGCATGGTTAATAAACAAAGTAATGGAAACTGTAAAAGGTAAGAAGGATGCCTTTAAGTGGTGAAAAGCTAGTCCAAGTGAGGTTAATAAAAGGGAACACAGGCTGTGGCAAATGTCACCCCCATATTTAAAAAGTGTTCCAGAGGAGATCCGGGAAATTACAGGCCAGTCAGTCTGACTTCAATACCAAGAAAGTTGGTAGAAACCATTATCAAAGAGAGAATGAGTAGGCACATTGATGAACACAAGTTATTGAGGAAGACTCAGCATGGGTTCTGTAAGGGAAGATCTTGTCTCACTAACCTGTTACAGTTCTTTGAGGAGGTGAACAAACATGTGGACAAAGGGGACCCAATAGATGTTATTTACTTTGACTTCCAGAAAGCTTTTGATAAGGTTCCTCATCAAAGGCTCCTTCGTAAGCTTGAGTCATGTCCTTTTACCCCCCAAACTGGCTAATTAATAGGAAACAGAGAGTGAGTATAAATGGGCAAATTTCGCAGTGGAAGATGGTAAGCAGTAGGGTGCAGCAGGGCTCAGTATTGGGTCCCATGCTCTTTAATTTGTTCATTAATGCTTTGGAATTGGGAGTAAGCAGTGAAGTGGCTAAGTTTTCCGATGACATTAAATTGTTCAGGGTGGTGAAAACCAGAGAGGATTATAAGGCACTCCAAAAGGATCTGTTGAGGCTGGGTGAGTGGACTGGGTGAGTGGGGCAGATGAGGTTCAGTGTGGCCAAGTGCAAAGTAATGCACATTGGGGCCAAAAATCCTAGCTATAAATACAAGTTGATGGGGTGTGAACTGGCAGAGACTGACCAAGAGAGAGATCTTGGGGTCGTGGTAGATAAGTCACTGAAAATGTCGAGACAGTGTGCGATTGCAATAAAAAAGGCCAACATGCTGGGAATTATTAGGAAGGGAATTGAAAACAAATCAACCAGTATCATAATGCCCCTGTATAAATCGATGGTATAAATCATTTGGAGTACTGTGTACAATTCTGGTCACTGTACCTCAAAAAGGATAGTATAGCATTGGAAAAAGTGCAGAAAAGAGCAACTAGAATGATTAAAGGGTTGGAACATTTGGGGGGGGGCGCTTTAGTTTGGAGAAACGTCAACTGTGGGGTGACATGATAGAGGTTTCCAAGATTATGCATGGGATAGAGAAGGTAGAGAAAGAAGTACTTTTCTCCCTTTCTCACAATACAAGAACTTGTGGGCATTCAATGAAATTGCTGAGCAGTCAGGTTAAAACGGATCAAAGGAGTACTTTTTCACCCGGGCCCATAGCCAGAAAATTCCAAATGGGTGGGGCCCATGGGAAAATATTTTAAATGGAGGGCCCCCCTCTGGTGGCCCCCGCTCTGGCCCCAATCTCCACGCCCTCTTTTATGGCCCCAACCCCCTCTGCGCAGCACCTCTCCTCGTCCCTCCCAACTCACCAACGCGGGGAAATATTGAAAAGTGGGCTTCAGGGGCTATTTCAAGGTGCCCCCTGCCCCCGGCGATCACATGACCAGTGGGAAAAGCCACTCCGAGGCTGGTGGTTCGTATCCTGGCTTTTGGGCATGCTCAGCAAGTTCAGCGCTGGCTGCCCCAGCGCTGAACTTCCTGAGCTCACCAGAAAGCTGGCGTACGAACTGCCGGCCTCGGGGCTGCTTTTCTTGCCAGTCACGTGACCGGCGAGGGGGACACCTGGAAATAGCCCCTGAAGCCTGCTCTTCACTGTTTCCCCATGTTGGTGTGTTGGGAGGGATGGGGGAGGTGCCCATGGAGTGGGTGGGGGCCGCCAAACCGAGCTGAGAGAGCGGGGGCCAGGGAATGGAGGGGCCATAAAGGCCCAAGGGGGGTTGTGTGGAGGGCCATGCCCCCCATGTGGGTACAGGCCTGTCTTCACCCAGAGGCTGATTAACATGTGGAATTCACTGCCACAGGAGGTGGTGGTGGCTACAAGCATAGACAGCTTCAAGAGGGGAATGGATAAGCATATGGAGCAGAGGTCCATCAGTGGGTACTAGCCACAGCTTATTGTTGGAACTCTCTGTCTGGGGCAGCTGAAAGCGGCGCACCGGGTTAGGAGCCTGGGAGTTTTATTGGAGCCTTCGCTATCAATGGAGGCCCAGATTGCAGCCACTGCCAAGTCAGCCTTTTTCCATCTAAGGCGGGCAAAGCAGTTGGCTCCCTTCCTAGAGCGCCAAGATCTGGCAACAGTGCTTTATGCAATGGTCACCTCGAGACTGGATTACTGTAATGCCCTCTACATGGGGCTACCTCTGTACCGAACCCGGAGGCTGCAGCTGGTGCAGAATGCAGCAGCTAGACTGTTGTTGGGGCTTCTTAAATGGGAGCACATACAGCCTGGACTGCGCGAACTGCACTGGCTGCCAGTTATATACTGGGTTCGTTACAAAGTGCTGGTCATTACCTTTAAAGCCCTTTATGGTCGAGGACCTGTCTACCCTAAGGACCGTCTCTCCCCATATGAACCCCAGAGAGCACTGAGGTCAGCCGGAAAAAAAATTGTTGACTATTCCCGGACCGAGAAAGATGAAGCTGCAAAGTACCCGTAACCGGGCCTTCTCCTCTATAGCCCCGAGCCTATGGAACCAACTTCCAGAGGAAATGCGGGCCCTGCGGGACCTTGAACAGTTCCGCAGGGCCTGCAAGACCTTCCTCTTCCGACTGGCTTTCGCTGATGAAAAAGGAAACTGCTAAGGAAAACCGCCATCATAAAAAGCAAACATAGCATTAGCACTTTTACTAATTTAATTTAATTTTTAAAACTTAATCAGAATTTTAATTAAAATGTTCATAATGTTTAAATGTAATTTTATTTATTTCTGTATAACTAAGACTTGAATTATGCTGTTAGCCACCCTGAGCCTGCTCCGGCGGGGAGGGCGGGATACAAATAAAATTTTGTTGTTGTTGTTGTTGTTGTTGTGGTGCTTTGTATTCTTGTACTGGAGGGGCAAAGTGACAGGGCTTCTAGCCCCACTGATGGATCTCTTGATGGCACTTGGGTTTTTTGGCCACTGTGAGACACAGAGTGGACTGGATGGGCCATTGGCCTGATCCAACATGGCTTCTCTTATGTTCTTATGTTTGAGAGCCGCAAGACATGAACGTCAGATATTTGAGAGCCAGGAAGGAAGGAAGGAAAATAGTTGGGGAGGAAGGGATGGTAAGAAAGCAACTTTAAATGCATTCTCCAAGCCACCAGCTGGCTTGGCTTGACAGAGTGATTTAAAGAAAGAAATGCCTTCTCCAAGTTGGCTGATAGGGCGATGAGAGCTTCAAGTCACACAATATGTGTGAAAGAGCTACATGTGGTTCCCAAGCCGCAGTTTGGCCACCCCTGATCTAACATATGCATTGTGTCCATGCCCAGCAGCCTTCCTTGGGTGGCTTTATAGCAATATGCTTAATTGTTAAACCTTCAGCCAGCTACTCAGGAATGGTCCTGCAGTAACTCATCTTCACTATCAGCAAGTAGCTGGCATCGGCAGCTCTGTTCTCAGCTTCTGTCTACTGTGCTAAGGGTGTAAGTGATACCGTAGGGCTGAGAACAGCCAACTGACTTTCACCAGCTGAGCCAGAGCTGGAGGATGGTGCTGGCTCTGTGTAGCCAGCCCTCAGCTGACAGAAGCCGATCAACAGGAAAATAAACAGCAGACTTGTCAGGGTTACAGGACCTGATTTCATGCTGATAAGCGAGAAGAACTTAGACACATGACATGGTGCATACTCGGTGTATCATTTGAACTGGGCTGTCAACCACAGGGATCCTCAGATTGGACATAACATTAGCAAGCCAGCACACACAGCATCTAAAAGCCCATTTAAAAGGATATGCTAGATGCATGCAAGGGAGTCCTGTGGCACAGAGTGGTAAAGCTGCAGTACTGCAGTTCAAGCTCTGCTCATGACCTGGGTTCAGGTAGCCGGCTCAAAGTTGACTCAGCCTTCCATCCTTCTGAGGTCGCTAAAATGAGTACCCAGTTTGCTGGGGGGAAAGTGTAGATGACTGGGGAAGGCAATGGGAAACCACCCCATAAATAAAAAAGTCTGCCATGAAAACATTGTGAAAGCAATGTCACCCCAGAGTCAGAAATGACTGGTGCTTGCACAGGGGATTACCTTTGCCTTTTAGATGCATGCAACAGTTGTGTATTGTGAATTGTTCTTGCCTACCTGTCTTAAATCAGATCTGATATTTCTGCCCTTGAGATGATCCTGTGGGTTGGATCCACTTCTGTTCTAACATGTGGCAGGCAGTTCGACTGATGCAGGGAGGGGGTGGATTTCAGCTGGTTCAGCCTGCAGGTCTCTCTACCAAATGCTATCCCATTCCAGAGCATCCCCCAGTCCTGACAATCAGCTTTTCAAGAGGGACAGGAGTAGAGTTGCCAATCCCCAGTGGGGGCAGGGGATCCCCTGATTTAGAGGCCCTCCCCCTGCTTCCCCCTTAGCTTCATAGCTCTTGTAGTATTTACTAACCTTGGTGTCAAGGAAAAGAGAGATGCAAAATGATGCAAATGGTTGTCAGTGATTTATATGGTACATGTGTGTTTCCTTCTCCCACTGATGCCAAAAAATAATTTCCTAACCTTTCCCTATGCTGGTCTTATGGGGACAGTTGCTTCCAGCTTTTTTTTTTTTTAATTTCCTTCTAGCATGGTTGTGTTGTAAAGTGCATACATATTTATTTTATCCTTCTGCTCAAAGAAAGTATTAAGAGTTTTAATAAAGATGTGTGTGTAATATTTGTTCTTGTTTTGCGGCTGACGTTTATTCTATGTGACTCTTATGTTAAGTATGTTTGGCCACCATTGCTATAAAGTATAATAGAGGATCAATCTGTGTATATCTGGGGCTCCTAGGGGACTGTTTTTGAGCTAGAGGCACCAAATTTTCAACATAGCATCTAATGCCTCTCCCTCCAAGTTTCAAAAATATTGGACCAGGGGTCCAATTCTGTGAACCCCACCCCACCCCAAAGGTACCCTGTCCTCCATTATTTCCAGTAGAGGTAAGGCATTTAAAAGGAGCATGGTCCCTTTAAATGTGATGGCCAGAACTCCCTTTGGAGTTCAGTTGTGCTTGCTCCTGGCTCCCCCTCCCCAAAGTTTCCTGGCTCCACCCCCAAAATATCCAAATATTTCCTGAGTCGAACCTGGCAACCCTTGATTGGAGACTGTACAGGGAAGAGGAATGTGGGAAAGCCACATTTCAAAAGAGGAGCTCCAGTCATGGTTCACGGAATCTAAATTTTTAGTTTTTTAAAAAAAAAAACTGTATGGGTTTATTATGCTTCTGAATTCACAACAAACAGTGGCGCAGAAGAGAGAGGTGGAATTAAACTTCTGAACAGGAAATAGGTATCTTCCTGGATAAGTAGAAAAACAGAAGACAAAAGAAGAGTCCATCACATCAAAGGAAGAGAAAGGCATGCATGATTTAACAGAGTTCATAATAATAAATTATATAAAGTGCATAGATTCAGAAAAAGAGTCGCATTTTTCCCTAAAACTCTGAGATACATGTTGTTCCGAACAAAGCTCCAACATGGTGATGAAATTACTTGAGACAGTTTGTAGTTTTAGCATTGGGGAGGTCTGTTATGACAGTGCAAACATTTATCTAATCTAGGAAGATCAGGTCCCTGAATTTACTTTCTTAGATATTTATAATGTGCTAGCCATCATAGTGCTAAGCACAGATGTGTTTTCTTCTCCTTTTAAGGGTCTTTGTAGTTGATATAATGGTCAGGAATTTTCTTCTAGTGTACATGTTGTGCATTTTGGTGTGCCTTCCGCTGACAGGCTTTCAGATATGCCCCATGATAGTCACAGATAGTGGCAATGTACTCAGATTTAGTTTACTTGAGTGTGTGTGACTGTTGCTTCACTGGGCATTCAATGGCATTTGATTCAGATGGCTGAAATCATAAGTTCTGCAAAAACTGCGATACAGCTTAAATTCTTACATTTAGTTATGCCTTATGAAAAAGATGCAAAGGTTATTGAGGTCAACACTAATAATAGAATAGAAAGTCCAGTTATGAGAAATATGATAGAACGAAGTCTTAGGATGCACTCTCTCCCCCCAACCCCATGGTCATACTAGAGGCAGACTAGCTGACCTAAAATAAACAGATGTGTGCTACACTGGATTAAGTTGTCATGTCCAACTCAGGAAGTATCCGGGGACTTTGGGAGTAGAGTCAGAAGACTTTGGGGGGTGGAGCAAGCTTGTGACAAGCATGATTGAGCTCCAAAGGGAGTTCTGACCATCACATTCCTTTTAAATGCCTTCTTTCCATTTGAAATAATGGAGGATAGGGACACTTTCTTTTGGGGCTCATAGAATTGGACCCCCTGGTCCAATCCTTTTGAAACTTGGGAGGTGGTTGAGGAGAGGCACCAGATGCTATGCTGAAAATGTGGTGCCTCTACATCAAAAAACAGTCCCTCCAGAGCCCCAGATAGCCACGGATTGTTTCTCCATTATACCCTATTGGGACCAGTCTCCATAAGGAATAATGGTGTGCCAAGCTGACATTTCCATCCCCCCCCCCAACTTTTTCATAACTCTGAAGTGGGGGAGGGCCTCCAAACGGAGGGATCCCCTGCCCAGAACTGAGGATTGGCAACCCTGCACTGGTTTCATTTCTTATATTGGAAGTAATGAAAATAAATATGTGTGACCATTTAGACAGAATCAATATAGCAGTGTGAAATGTAACTCTGTAAAGGGTACTCCATGTGGCAAACAGTTCATGTATAGCCATTCAACATGCAGAATCTTTACTACATCCTAAGTCACCATTAGTGTTCGCATGGTGAATATTAGAAGCTCTGCATGGTAAGCATCTTAAGATGAGTGGTCATCACCACCACTCATCACTTTATACAGAGCCAAACCATTGGTCAGTTTAGCTCAATATTTTCTCTGTCTCAGACTGTGTAGAGTTGCTGCCCATCAGAACTGACAATATTTTTCTGACACTTGCTCCCTGAAATGTTTTAAGTGGAGATGCGAGGGATTGAAACTGAGACCATCTATATAGAAAGTATGTTCTCTTCCAAGAAGCCCCTCCCTCAGCCCTACTACCCAGGCAGATTTAAAACACCCTGCATTGTTTAAATCGCTCTGTTCAACTTACAGTATAGACAGTTTGAACCTCTGTACTGATATAGCTGTTCCAGTGCACTGTTGCTTCCCCCAGATTTATGGCACAACTGTACTGTAGAAATGCAACTGTACTTTTCTAACAAAGTGGCCAGAGAAGGGAGAAAACACAATCCCCTGCTGACTCTTGTGCAGCATCCTCTCATCCTTTTAGTACATAGGAGAAATGGCAACCAGTCTAAAATGGTACAAGTGTTTCCTTAGAAGTGGGATAGAACCTGCCTACTTTCTCCTGCTTGCCTGCTATAATATATCAACACCAAAAGTTGATATTTACATCACTGCAGCTTAAGCCAGTCTACCAAACTGCAGAGTTTCTTCCTTAGGATGAACAAAGCAGGAGTCGTGGCACCTTTAAGACCAACCAAGTTTTATTCAGAATGTAAGCTTTTGTGTGCTCTCTAAGCACACTTCATCAGACCAGGGGATCAGGTATTGCGAACTGAAATACTGCATGTATTTCAGCCAACAATATTGGTCCCCTCATCTGATCAAGTGTGCTTAGAAGAGCACATGAAAGTTTACATTCTGAATAAAACTTGGTTTGTCTTAAAGGTGAAACTTGACTCCTGCTTTGTTCAACTGCTTCAGACCAACACAGCTGCCCACTTGGATCTTCCTTAAGATGTCATTTATACTAAAGAGTGTGATGTGTGTAGGGATGGCTGCTTTCAATTAATCAACTTCACATTAAAAACAGCATTTGATTTTACAAAATTTAATCTTTCCTTCATTCTTGAACAAGCATTAGGAAAATACTGTTTGATTTAGTTGATAAACTTATATATTTGGTTGCCAATCTCCAGGTGGGGCTGGAGATCTGGTGCTATTACAGTTATCTCCAGACAATAGAGCTCAGTTCCCTTGGAGAAATTGGCTGCTTTGGAGGGTGGACTCTATTCCATTGTACCCTACTGAGGTTCCGGCCCCTCCCCAAACCCTGTTTTCACCAGGCTGTGAAGGAGAGCCCCTGAATAATTAATTAATACCCCCAATGATAATAATAATGTTTGCTATATTGAATAAGAGCATGAGTTGCCTCTAATCTAGACTGTCTGATGTAACATTCTACTAAAACGCTGGCCCCAGTAAAGTGGGTGTGTGCCTAAGCTGGCAAGAGAGATAAGAGAAGCGGCCTCTTAGAGGCAACTTGCTATAATGAGATAAGTAAGGGAACTTGGTCATGGAATTTACCAGAAGGAACTCAGTGGAGGCTGGATCTTTGAAATCAGATAAGCATGTATGCCTGCCTGGTTGCTTCTGAGTGCATAAAACTGTCTGTATGTAGAATGATTGGAACTCAGTCATTTCGGGCCCCATGCTGGACTGAGTCCTCCTTTTTGGTACCAGAAAGTAAACCTCACTTCAAACCAGTAGGTCTGTGCGGACCTCATTATTTCTCTGCTTCAGCTGCAGTTCCCAAATCCCAACCCAGTCCAGGCAACCCTACTTACACCCCATTTCCTGGCTTCCAAAATAGCTTACAACTAAAATTTATCATATTTGTTAATGATGGGAAATGCACAATTGCTTTTCTACAGGTTGGATCTGAAACACAGTATGATTTTTGTAAGAATTTCTGCATTTTAAACTTTTTTAAAGATACACACTTTTCTGTCCAGGGCCTGGCTCTGTTTAGACTGACTAGTGAACAGACTAAACCGTATACACTTTTAAAGGAGTAGTAAAGAAAGAAGTTGTTTAGAGTATTCAAATTCAAAGTAATCTAATTTGATTAGCATTTCTTGTTCAGGTTTGCCTCCAGCTGCATCTGCAATATGCATTTGGAAAGGCATTTAGTTTTGCTAACAATCAATTTTCAGCAGCTGCTTTCCCACAAGCTTAAGCTCTTTTCTAAAGTGTATGTATAAACAAGTCTTAAACTTCAAATACAAACCACCCATGAGATTATACAAAATCGTAAAAGATTGTGAACAAAGTTGCTTGCAAATAACTATGGAATAATTTTGTGTTATTCCGTAATTATTTGCAAGCAACTTTGTTCACAATCTTTTATATTCAGTAGACAAACACACAAGGACCAGATCAGATGTCTGGAAAATAAGACAGGGAGAATAGGTTTGCAGCACTTTTATCTGTCAGAAAGCTGCCCTCTCATGCAATGGAATCCTTTCCCAAGTTATTCTGTTATATACTCAATGCTCTTAATTTTTTCAGAGTTTGGGTAGCCAGGTTTACCCATGTTTCTGTGATTTATTTATTTACTTCATATATAATAAGCACACCTTTCTCTACAGTGGGGACCCTGGCATTTTTAGAATAGCTACATCTCTGACGCCAGAGCAGCTCAGCCAATGGAAGTCAAAGAGTCCCAGACACCTGAAATGTGCAATAGAACCTGTGGTATCACAGAAGCTGTTGATGGTCTGGCCCAGCAGGTGACTTGCTAGCACAAAACCTCAGTGTGGTATAAGAACAAATCAGTCAATGACATTGACAGGACAAGAAGAAATGAAAGCAGAATAATCTCAGTGTGATAAAATGTTTAGCAATATAGCTCATTCCTTGGGCAATTATGAAAAGAATGAGTGTCCATGAAATGTGATCCTCTATAACTGAAAACAATTGTCTTATGCAAACAAAGGATCTCTGGCTCTTGTCTTTATATTTTTGCATGAAAACATATTCTGTCACATTTTTGAATTCTACAAATAGAGTAATGTGTTATGTCTTAGGAAACAACTTCAAAGTACATCTGGCTAATTAATTTGTCAGAGTTTAAGTCTAGAATTATCTTACAATTTTGGGCTAAATTGTATATACCTTTTGTAGCCTTTTATAACAAATTTCCTTGTCATCAGGTTTCCCCTTTGAACTGTTACCCTGTGTAAGCATAACTCTATTAATTTCTTTTCATGTAATTAATTTGGACAAATACAGTTTCAGTGAGTGAATTTGCACTATAGCTGCATTCTGTGCATTGTAGTAAGGGGATAACACATCCAGTTATCTAAATTAAAATATTTTTCATTTACTGTAATAATATTAATTGTATTCCAAATCACAGGGCAGTTATCATTAACCATGAAGAAACCCATAAGTCTTTGATAAAGTCATTTAATTTTCTTTCTAAGAATTGGTCAAGAATATTACACAGTATATCTGTTCATAGAAAAAATAATTAATTTGATTAACAACTTGGACCTCTCGTGCTGTTTTTCATCAAATAAATAGGAATAGAGTTTTAAATTGGTACATTTAGTGCATTTCATATTAAATAATCACACTGCCTAAATAATATAGAGCTTGGATCCCCAACATTTTTGTGCCAGTGGACACAAAGAGAAATCTGATGCAGGGTGGTGGGCACAATCACAAAATTCACAATCATAAAATTGCCATTGTATTTATTTATTTATTTATTTATTTATTTTATGATTTTTATCCTGCCCTTCCCAACAAGTGGCTCAGGGCGGCTCACAGCACAAAGTTCCACATAAGTACAATTTAAGCATAAAAACAGTTAAGATAATTAATACATTTAAAATGTTAAGACATTTAAGACATTTAAAACATTGGGGACAGCAACCTCTATTATAACTACACCTGGTTTCTTGTACCAGCTAGTCATAAGCCAGCCGGAAGAGGGTTGTCTTACAGGCCCTGCGGAACTATGCAAGGTCCCGCAGGGTCCTCACCTCTTCCGGCAGCTGGTTCCACCAGGAGGGGACCATAACAGAAAAGGCCCGGTCCCTGGTAGATTTTAAGCGGGCTTCTTTTGGCCCGAGGATAACTAGGAGATTTCGAGTTCCCGATCTCAGTACTCTCTGGGGAACATGTGGGGAGAGACGGTCCTTCAGGTAGGCAGGTCCTAGGCCATATAGGGCTTTAAAGGTAATAACCAGCACCTTGTACCGGACTCGGTAAGCTATTGGCAGCCAGTGCAGATCCCGGAGCCCTGGCGAGATGTGCTCCCTTATTGGGAGTCCTAACAACAGCCGGGCCGCGGCATTCTGCACTAGCTGTAGCTTTCGGGTTCGGCACAAAGGCAGCCCCATGTAGAGAGCATTGCAGTAGCCCAACCTCGAGGTGACCGTGGCATGGATCACTGTTGCTAGATCGTCGCGCTCCAGGAAGGGGGCCAACTGCCTTGCCCGCCTAAGGTGAAAAAAGGCGGACTTGGCGATGGCTGTAAGAGGCAGAGCCAAATACAAAATGTCAGGGAGTGATCTTATTCATAACTCTGATAGTAGCTCTTAAGCATTTCAGGCAAAGACTATTTATCAAGATGAACACATAAGCACATGAAACTGCCTTATACTGAATCGGACCCTTGGTCCATCAAAGTCAATATTGTCTACTCAGACTGGCAACAGTTCTCCAAGGTCTCAGGCAGAGGTCTTTGACATCTCCTACTGCCATATCCATTTAATTGGAGATGCTTGGGATTGTACCTGGGAATTTCTGTATGCCAACCAGATGCTCTACTACTAAGCCATGGCCCCTCCCCAAAAGAATGCTTTTTAAAAAGTGAACATAAAAATAATCTCTTGTATACACACAAGGATACATATTTAGCTAGTTAGGAAACAGTCATCTGGCAAAATCTTTCAGATCTCCAATGGCCAATCAACTCTGCTAACCCCACCCATTTTCTAAAAACACTTGTTGGGCACCAAGAAAGATGTTAGTGGGCATCATAGTACCCATGGGTACCATGTCAGGGACCTCTGATAATAGAGAAATTGGATAGCTTGTGGAATAGCTTGTGCTATAGTGCTTTGCAGTATTTGGACTTCTCATGTTGTTCTGCATTTGTTGTTTGTGTTAGAACAAAATTGGATTCCAGTAGCATCTTTAAGACCAACCAAGTTTTATTCAGAATGTAAGCTTTCGGATGCATGCATACTTCATCAGACGAAGGAATGGTGTACAATGAGCAGAGTTACATGTAGCTGGTGGGCAGTGGTTAGGCATGCAAAATGGTACAAAGTTATAATCCAATAGCAAAACAGTGAAATTAACAAATTGAAAGGACATTTGGTCAAATTGAAAGGACATTTGGTCTGGATAGCATCAGCATAGGAAAATAAAAGAGGCAGTTAGCATGTCAGAATTTAAGGTGTTACAGGGCAATAAAAGCAGTCTGTTAATTGCTCTCTGGTTCTTAAAGTCTGAGTTAAACTGAGAACTATTTTCTCAGAAGTGTTCTTGTTACCTAATTCACTTTTTAACATGTATCATACATTATTATAAACATCATTTTAGTTTGCCAATACAAAAAAAAGAACACACCAGTATATAGTGGAAGATGGGTCCATTGCATGCAATGAGGCAAACAACAAACATCCCTGTCTTAACTTTATCAATATAAAAACCCCAACATTATTCTGATACACTATTCTTAAAAAGAAATGCACTGGAATACTGTGGATGTATACATATAATTGGGGGAAATGTGTTAGCATATGTAATAAGATAAGAATCCAATGTCTCTGTTCAGTCCTGGGAAGGTGTTTGTTCCAAGTTTCATAATAATTTGTAATTTAGCAATTTCCTTCTCCATTCTGTTCTTGAAGTTCCTTTGCAGTAAAACAGCTACTTTGAGGTCACTCATTGAATGTTCTGGAAGGTTAAAGTGTTCTGCTACAGGTTTCTCAGTTCTGCAGTTCCTGATGTCAGATTTGTGTCCATTTATTCTTTGGCATAGGGTTTGTCCAGTTTGTTATTTGTGTTGACTTGGAACGCAAAAAAATCAGGTTAAACCATACCGAGATGCAGATAATTAAATTACGATATCCATACAAGAGTTCCAAATCCAGCTGCTTGAAATTTCATTTTCCTTAAAATTATTTGTATATTGTGTTATTTTGATTGCATTGAGTATTTGCACTGAGCCAGTTTGGTGCAGCGGTTAAGTGTGCGGACTCTTATCTGGGAGAACCAGGTTTGATTCTCCACTCCTCCACTTGCAGCTGCTGGAATGGCCTTGGGTCAGCCTTAGCTCTCACAGGAGTTGTCCTTGAAAGGCAGCTGCTATAAGAGTTATATCAGCCCCACCTACCTCACAGGGTGTCTGTAGTAGGGGGAGAAGATAAAGGAGATTGTAAACTACTCAGAGACACTGATTCAGAAAGAAAGGTGGGGTATAAATCAGCAGTCTTCTTCTATTTGAACAGAGTTTTGAACTGAATTAAATCACACTGAAGTGGTGTGTAAGTCCTCTTTTAATAGAGGATGGAGCCTCAAAATATTCTTCTCACAGCTCTGTGATGAAATAACATTTCATTCTATAGATAATGCATTACATTCCCAAGATTTGATGAAGGGATGTTTAATTTCCACTCTGTGAATGATCAGACGTTGGCCTAAATTATCATCTCCAGATATGACAAAGGTTCACTGGTGTCATTTCAGGTTAGGAACTGGCATGGGGGAAAGATCTCTCTATCTAGTAAATATCTAGCAGAAGTAAAAATCAAAAACTATTTTAAAAGACCTCACTGAGTATTATTTCTCTTATTTTTGGTTATATTGTGCCTATGAATTTTGCCACTGAGAGGGTAACATGAACACTTGCATCCAGTAATAGCTATGACACCTGGGCTCACACATTTAGCAATTCAGTATTTTTAAATAAAGGGGTGACTAAATTAGTCCACAACTCATTAAATATAGGGCACTCCATAGTCATATGTTCAATAGTTTCAATTTTATCATATGAGCATCTGCATGTTCTATTAGAATACAATACTCTATTATGTATAAGAATGGTCCTGTATAAGACCATTCCTAACCGCTCCTAACTATCAACTATCACCCAAAGAAAGAATGGGCTCCACATGGTCATCGGCATGCCCAGAGATAAAGACAAGACAAGAACAGGAGAAAGAACAAGAACATTGCACTTTATAGGCACTACCACTTTAAAACTATCGCACTTTATTCACCCTATTTATGTCCCTTGTCTTAACCCTTACCTCAGCGAATCTAAACTGCCAATTTAATAATATGGACTGTGGTTTAAATTGTTAGTTATTTAAATTGGATGTTGATTATTAATTAATTAGCTAAATTGAGAAAAGTTTTATCTGTGGCAAATTAATTTGGGAAGTGTATTTATTTATCGGTGGGGTTTTATAATTAAGGAGCCTTTAGAATTAGATTAAAGTTGATTAATTTTTAGCTAATTATTTATTGGGAAGATCGGGGTGGGACTTTTAATTAAATAACTATTAGACTGACTGGCAGATTAGTTTCATAAATAGATTGGCTGAGAGGAGGAGGGTTTGAGGAGGGGGCAGTTTCAGCTTCAACTATTTCATCAGTGGAGCGGACACAACTAGGAGATGACTGGTCTGGGAATCCCAGTACTCCTGGGGAGGGGAAGGTATGATGGTGGGACTAGGTGGAATTATAAGGGAAGGGGGTTGAGACACGACAGGGCTCGACCCCCTTCCAGCCTACGTCCCATCCCGACGGTGGCAAGTAGTAGGGCCAGAGTAAATCACCCGCCTCCGTCACTGGTGTTATGCAATGCCAGGTCCATCAATAATAAGACTTCTACCCTTCGGGAGTTCCTATCCGAACAGGATATGGACTTGGCATGCATGACCGAGACCTGGGTGCACGAAGGGGAGACTGTAGCTCTCTCCCAGTTGGTTCCCCCAGGATTCTCAGTCTTTCACCAGTCCCGGACTAGCGGGCGGGGGGGAGGGGTGGCTATACTCATACGAGAGGTTTACTCCTTTCGGGCTCTCCCGCCCCCGGAGATCAGGGGCATTGAATGTGCCGGTTTGGTGTGGGACGTTGGGGAGGGGTTGGCGGTTTGGCTGGTGTACCGACTGCCTAACGCACCAGCCAACGCCTTACCATCCCTGATGGAGGCCGTAGCAGGCTGGGCATTGGAGTACCCAAGGCTCTTGATCCTGGGCGACTTCAATGTCCATGCCGATGACATGTCCTCTAGTCAGGCGATGGACCTAGTGTCATCCATGGCGACGCTAGGACTCTCCCAGTTTGTTACAATGCCTACTCACCAGGCGGGGCACATGTTAGACCTGATCTTCACGGCGGGAATTTTAGTGGACAATATTACTGCTCAGTGCCATGGTCGGACCACTATGCTTTTAAGGCTCGTATGGATATCCCATTCCAAGCCCGTTTAGGCGGCGAGCCTATTTTAGCTCGCCCGCGGAGCCAGATGGACCCTGAACGGTTCCAGATGGCTCTACGGGATCCCTGGCCCTCTGGCAATTCCCTCGATGACCTGGTGGAGTCCTGGAATGATAGGCTCTCCAGGGCCATCGACGAGATTGCACCTAGACGTCCTCTGCGCCCCCGCCTAAAGCTAGCACCCTGGTTTAACCAGGAGTTGCGGCAATTAAAGCGAGGACTCAGACGACTAGAGAGGCAATGGTGGTGTACTCGAGATGAAGCGACTAGAGCATCTTATAGAGAGTGTATGAAATCCTATGAGATGGCAGTCAAAGCCGCAAAGAAAACATACTTTGCGGCTAAGATTGCATCTGCAACTTCGTGTCCGGCACAATTGTTTAACACAATTCGGACTCTTATAACGCTGCCACAGGGCAGCCCAAACGTTAGTCAATTGGAAATCGGCTGTGAGGCTTTTGCGAAATTTTTTGCAGATAAAGTCACGTCGCTCCGCCGCGACGCCCCCGCCATATTGGAGATAGTATCCGAGCCCGAGACTCCTTGCCTGTCTTCAGATTGTATTCTGGATGGTTTCAGCGCTCTCAGCCTGGAGGAAGTTGACAGGATCCTCTTGTCTGCACGCCCTACAACTTGCAATTCGGACCCTTGCCCCTCCTGGCTTATTAAATCTTGCCAGAGGGAGCTTAGGTATCCTGTACGGGATATCATAAATAGATCCCTGATGGAAGGGCAATTTCCAACACCTCTTAAGGAGGCAGTGGTCCGCCCCCTCTTAAAAAAACCAACATTGGATCCGGCCGAATTGGCACACTATCAGCCGGTCTTGAATTTACCCTTTTTGGGTAAACTCATTGAGAGGGCAGTGGCGTTGCAATTACAGAGTTTTCTGGAGGATGCTTCCGTCCTTGACTCCCATCAGTCGGGCTTCCGCCCGGGTCATGAGACAGAGACAGTGCTGGTTGCCCTGGTGGATGATCTCCAGCGGCATCTGGATCGAGGCGGCTCGGCGGTACTGATGCTGTTAGACCTGTCGGCAGCGTTCGATACGGTCAACCAACAGTTGCTGACTTGCCGTCTCGCCGACGTGGGGATTCAGGGTTTGGCTTTACAATGGCTTACCTCTTTCCTCAAGGGTCGGGGACAAAGAGTGGTGATTGGGGGTGAATTGTCCCAGAGGTACCCGCTGGATTGCGGGGTTCCTCAGGGAGCAGTTCTATGCCCGATGTTGTTTAACATCTATATGCGCCCTCTTACCCAGATTGCCCGGAGATATGGGCTGGGTTACCACCAGTACGCTGATGACACCCAGCTCTATCTACTTATGGACGGCCGGCCTGCCTGTGTCCCAGAAAACCTGGACCTGGCATTGCAGGCCGTGTCTAGATGGCTCAGGCTGAGCAGGCTGAAGCTAAATCCAACGAAGACAGAGGTCCTTTGCCTGGGTTGCCATGGTCCGGGGAGGGAGATTCCCTTACCAGCCCTCAACGGTGTGCCTCTGTCAGCGGCGCACAGGGTTAGGAGCCTGGGGGTGCTACTGGAGCCTACTCTAACTATGGAGGCCCAGATAGCAGCCACTGCCAAGTCCGCATTTTTTCATCTTAGGCGGGCAAGGCAGTTGGCCCCTTTCCTGGAGGATGGCGACCTGGAAACAGTGATCCATGCAATGGTCACCTCGAGGCTGGACTACTGCAATGCCCTCTACATGGGGCTGCCCCTGTGCCGAACCCGGAAGTTGCAGCTAGTGCAGAATGCCGCTGCCCGGCTGTTGTTAGGGCTCCCTAGACGGGAGCACATTCAGCCAGGGCTTTGGGAACTGCACTGGCTGCCGATAACATACCGAGTTCGGTACAAGGTGCTGGTTATGACCTTTAAAGCCCTTTATGGTCTGGGACCTGCCTACCTTAGGGACCGTCTCTCGCCACATGTTCCCCAGAGAGTGCTGAGGTCGGGGTCTCAGAACCTCCTTACAATCCCGGGGCCAAAGGAGGCCCGTCTGAAAGCGACCAGGGACAGGGCCTTCTCGATTGCAGCTCCCTGTTGGTGGAATCAGCTCCCGGAGGAGGTGAGGGCCTTGCGGAACCTTGAACAGTTCCGCAGGGCCTGTAAAACAACCCTCTTCCGGTTGGCATATAATTAATTGTGATCGGAATGCCTGAATATTAAATCTCGAACATCAGATTATTGAATACTGGAAAATTTGAAAGACTGATTTAAGGAAAGGTAGCATAGTGTATATCGATGTGAGTTTTATGTATTTTTAGGTTTTTATGTATTTTATTGTATAATTATTAACGTATTTAAATTGATCTCTGTTAGCTTTTTTCTATTGTAAGCCACCCTGAGCCCACCTCGGTGGGGAGGGCGGGATATAAATCGAATAAAATAAATAAAAAATAAATTATAACTGCCCTCCAAAACTGCCAAAGGAAGAGGATTTATTCCTGCCCAAGTAAAAGCTCTTCATATATTTGGGGCCATCAATTGATAAAAATACTTTGGCATTTGCACCAGGATGACAGTTCCCTAATGGAGTGATAAACATACCCTGCGCACCTTAACAGACATGCTTGTAACATCCAACTTCCTTGCACAATTTTTATCTGTCTTATAATGTCTTTAGTTTCTGTATTCTTAATCATATCATTTGTTATTCCTAGACACTTCATTTTCTCTTCCAGTAGTTGGTCCCACTAGCTATAATGTTTATATCTGCCTGGATAATCCCAAACAGAGTAGATTGTCCCTCAGATTTTAAAAAACTGTTACTTTGAAAATGGCAAAGGGGAAAGATTAAGCCCTCCCTCCCAGTGCATAGTTATCCTGATCTGAATCGGGTCCCATGTGCCTCAGAGTTGCGTGGGGATCTTACAAAGCAGCTTCTGACTGGAAATCCTCATAGCTAGTGTTGCCAGTCTCTAGGTAGAGGCTGGGATTCTCCCAGAATTACAAATGATCTCAGGACTATAGAGATGAGTTCCCCTAGAAAAAAAAATGGCAGCTTTGGAGAATAGACTCTGTGGCATCACACCTCTCCTGAACTCTTTCCTTGAACTCCACAGTCCCAAGGTTCCTCCCCAAGAACTCCAGGAAATTTCTCAACCAGGAATTGACAAACCCATCGTAGCTGATGGAGTGATAACTGTAAACTGGCCTTTCCCCTCATTTGGGTAGAAAAACAGAAGAGTTACAGTGGAAAATGTATTTCTTATTAAAACCTATGGAAATGAATAAAGATAGAAAAGCATCCAAACATATATAATTATAATAAACAACTAAAACAATTCAGGAATTGTGATTGTAGCAGAGGAATAAACGAGGCGCACACTTACTGATTGAAAATGAGGTATTTTACTATTTGGCACCAATTGCAAGGTTCATTTGAGCATCAAAGCTCCCAAAAATAATGAACCCCGGACACTTCTCAAACCATCAGCTTTAAGCAAAAGCGAGCCTTCAGCCTGGCCCCTTACACATTATCTGATTCACTTCCCCCCTCCCCTTTTCTCGCTGGTATTCCAGTATGTCTGCTTATCTTTATTCAACCAGGAGTTTCCTTATAGGCGTGTCTGTCACCAATACACATCTGTGACTCACACCCACTGAAGGCCTGGCTGGTTTTTTATCACATTGCAACTTCTTCAATATTACATCAGACGCCCTTTTTGCTTTTTAAACACAAGAGTATATTTTCATTTATTATTTTATAGAGTTATTCATTAATTATTCAGAGGTCTCCCCTTCATGATCTGTTAGATAACTTGTGGATGGGGCAGGGATGCACATACCTCATACCTTCTATAATACCAATTAAACATTTCACACAATTCCAAATAAAACCCTAGGAATTTTGCACAACTTATATACAGGATCAGTTATAATTTTATTACAGAGTCTTCAGAAGAATATTTTCAGACTGTATCTTCCATTCCACACACCATGCTGGGCAGGCAATAAACACTTTAAGGGATAGTTGTTAGCACTGCTTCTTCCTGTCTAAGCCCTGGCAGGAGCTGCTTTCTGCTATCTTGTTTCCACTTTTGCTTTCCATCTGTAAATGTATTTATATTTAAATATAAAATTGTAGAATAAACCTTTAAATCTATTAGTGAGCATATTGTTAAGATCACAGTACAAAGTAGAATACTTTCATGCCCTTTAACTATCAGGTTTATAGAGTGCAAAAACAATTTTTTCTCCAGTCATTCAGTACATGCTTATTGAATCTATACCAGAGATGGTGAATGTAAAACTTGAGGTGGAGGGAGTAGTTACTCCAGATAAAGTCATACAGAGAAAATCAGACTAAACCTCTGTATGTGTTGCATTTAAGTGGCTGAAGGTGAATTATGGACTGTGTGATTCAAGCCAACAACTAGCAGTTCCCAAATTTGCCTTATGACAATTGAAAACACATTGTAGCTGCTTATGAAGTAAAGCAGTTATCTGATCGTACTGTCTCTTGGCTGTACCAGTTTTCAGCCTGAGATTAGGTGAGTAAGACTTTTCTCTTCCCTAAGGGCTGAAAATGGATCTAGCCATGTGACAGAGTCATCAGTTTTGAATATGCTGTGTGGGCTGGCCGAGGCTTATGTTTGGCTGGGCAAATCAACCATTGTGTGATAAAACTGGTATTTTTCTTCCCATGAGTCCTATCTGCTAGTAACTAGGCTTTCCTTCTTCTTCCAGTCTAGTATGTAGCAAACAACTTACTGTTCATTTTTAGACCTAGTTCTGTTGCACACAAGGAAAGAAATTGCTCTTGACAAAATTCATGAGTTAAACATACAAACTTGATTGAGGAAATAAGTGTGGTTCAACAACTAGGTAGCGGTGACCATAATGTAATTAAACGCAGCATCCTCTCATGGGAATCATACCATAAGGCAATAATTTTACAGTAAACTTCATTTTTTAATAACTCAGAAGCCAAAAATAGCCTTAAGGGGAAAGTTAGGAAATTAAAATCCATATAATCAGCACAGAGGCTGTTAAAATGTGCCTGTCAAGTATGGAAATTCTGTAATATGAATTTTTAAAAGGTGCTATAGCAAGGTGGAAGAGGATATTCAGCTCTAAAAATATGCTATTTCATACACAGTTATAATCTCATGATTAGGCTATAAAATTACAACAGAAAAAGTAATCCAATTATTAAATTAATGGTATAAAGAAGGTATAAGATATAATGAAAAACTGTCAGCCAGTTTTTTAACCCAAGTTCCCCATTTCCCCTCCTTAGTATAGCCCCCATGTCCCATGGCTCTTGTCCATGCAAGTCCTATGATACCAACATAGCCCTTTTGGTTGGTCAAAGGGATTTACTCCTGCTTTTTCACTAGAGCAAAAGCTGGTGGAATCCAACACACCTAAATAATGCTTTTAGAACATATTTAGAAGGGCATTCAGAAAAAGTTTGGGTTGCTTTCTGGAGTCTCAGAGTGGTGACAAAGTTAGTAGCAGAGTAAGTAAAAATCACATTAGGTCAGAATGTAGGAAGCTGATGCTGAACCCACTGGAGACAGTTAGGGTGGTGAGAGCGAATGACTAGTCAACAAGCTAATAATTAACTGAAGTACTAACTTTGGATGTGGTAAGCCAAAGTACAAAATCCCTACTCATATATTGAACTTGAAATTCTCCAAGAAACACTTTTTTTGCATAAAAATGAACTTGAGGAGAAAATTTGCCAACAAGCTTGATCAGCTGCAGACTCTGTAATTTTTCATTCAGAAGTGTCCTTCTTCCAACAATTCCAACAATAATATTGTGACACATCAAACATTTGGCTCTATGACATCACTAAAGGAAGGTGAAGCTAATTCTGAATGAGGGCAATGCTTCACAAATAGGCATTGCCATAAACTGGCTTCGTTTGTCTGCAGTGACATTCAGGGCCTCTTGTAAGAGTTACTCCATTCTAAGTCCACTGAAATCTATGGGTTTAGAAAAGTGTCATCCTGGTTAAGAGGGCATTGATTGTCACCTGACAGATCTGGTGGCAGAAGGACTATTTTTCAAACAAAAATGGAACTGAAGGTACAGCTGATCAGGCTGGCAAAGAAGTTCATAATGGAGTGCTGGTGATGCCTCTTGAACATGAAACATGGTGGAAGATGGGAAGTCAATAATGGGAGGGGACAAGGTACCTCAAAGTGTGTAGGGCCTTCTCTTTGAACATATGTGTAGAAACTGGCTAAAAACACACAAAAAAGGATCTTCAGAAAGTGGAGCATGTTTCACAAGGGGGAAGAAAATGTTTTTTGAGTTGTATATCTGCATAATTACTACACATCAGTCACAGTCAGACATACCTATGTCAGCCCAACCGTGAAACTCAGATAGGGTTGCCTTGCCACGTCCCTTTGTCTGTTCAGTGGGGGGATTTGGGGGTGTTCCAGGGTGGGCAGGAATGTCGCGCAGCATTTCTTGCCATGATGATGCAAGAAATGAATGAATGCATGAATGAAATTTATTTACAGCCAAAGTCCATTATTTATAAGTCACAGGCCATTAACCGTAATACAGCCTTCTTAAAACCACCAAAAATATTCCAAGAAGTATATTTGATCATAAAAATCTTCAAACCTTATAAGAATCTAGGAAGTCTAAAATAAGTCTAAAATGTCAAATATCAAATGTCTATAAAATCATATAAATCATACAGTTCAGGCATGTCATGATGTCATCCAGACGTGACACCATCATGTTGGGGATGCTCTAGTATTTGGGCGAAACTCTTGGCTTTTTCACCCTCAAAAAAACATTGAGTTTTCCCAAATACCAATGTCACTGCGTGGTGCCCCAGTTTAGGAGAGGGGTTTCCTCTACCAGTCAGCTGGTCCACTGCAGAGAGGAGCCCCCAAAACTGGGGGATCACCTGCTTGGATCTGGGAGTTGGCAGCCCTAAGTTACTCAGAGCCATACTAGAGATGACAGCAGCCATGGGTTGATCATGTGACCACTGATGCCATTTTAAAATCATTTAAGTTCTCTGAAAATTGCCACAAGGTTCAGATCCAGTGCATAGTATGGAGACCCCAGGAGCTCTTGTTTCCCCTCTCCATGCCTTTGCAGGTGTAAAAACAGTTCCCATGTGACCTTGGGTAAATCACTCAGTTTTGCAAGGACAAAATTAAAGGACCTGAGCATCTATGTGGAAAGGCTTACTACACAGCAAATAAATAAATTCAGTTGATGTAGAAGGGTAAGACATCCAGACCTTGGCCATTGAACCAGCTTTAAGGATTCTCCATCAGATTTTAAACTTATAACATTGGACTGGGATTGTATGATACAAGTAGTACAGTTGAGAAAATGCTGTAAATAATGACAGCAGCATCAAAAAAAGAAGTGTGTGGCTGGCAAGCCATTCCTGCAAGCTTCAAGCTGTGGCAAATGCCTCCCCAGGCCCAGCTGGAGATCAGTAAGATCAGCCAAGCAAAAACCTCCAAAGGAAGTTTAAAATATGAAGGGACCAAAGGCTAAATACGTCAGTAGTTATAGACAAAAGTACATGTGTTTATTACAAAAACATAAAAACCTTGTAGGGGCCCAAATGAAGCCTCATAAAATCATCAAAGTGACAAATGCACATGAAAAATACATATATGACCTGACGCGTTTCAACCCGCAGAGGCTTCTTCAGAGGTCAAAAACCACAAAATCCCAGTTACACTTATAAATCAATAAACAATTAATATAGGATCCAAAATTAAATGTTCCAATATGGAAATGAATGACAACATTTTTGGAAGGCCACAAATGTATCAGGCCTTATGGCAGCAGCAAATTACATATGCAGCAAATAATACCATTGCAAATATGCACCGTCCAGTTTAGGTCCTAAGAGTAAAATCCCTTTATCAGGGCCAGTGTAACATCAATATGTATCAGTGATGACCAGGCCAGAAGTGATGTGCTGCCATCAGGAGAGTGGGATCCTTCTGACTAGCCAGCAGCTGGGAAAGGACAGGTGCAGTGGCCATGGAGCACACAGGGACAGCCATCAGACCAGAGGAAATAGAAAAGCTCATGGACATCTTCAAGGCCAGGAGAGACCTGAGAATCATGGCAGAAGCCCAGATAATGCCAGCAGCAGCACTGGAGGCATTGGAAAGGCCACAGTTGTCCACAACATCTGTCCAGACTGCAAAGGACTTCTAGGAGAGGGAAGGGAGCACCAAGATAGCTCACTGGCCCTGACACAAACAAGCTGGTAGAAAAAAGTACCCATGGAGGCCATAGCCAAAACTCAATAGCACTAGACCACCAGGACAGTGTGAAGCTGCACCCAAGACTGTCAGGGGCCAAGGGAATCAGCAGGGTTAAAGAACTGGAGTAAAGAAAAGGACTACTTAACTTGGGAAGAGACAGAAGTCTTAAGGGTGTGTTAAATGAATGCTGTGTGTACTGTAACTGCAATTATGTTATAAAACAAATAGCTAAGGAGGAACCTGGGTGGGCTGCCTCTGTTCACTGACACAATAGGTTCCTGGTCCAAGGCCACACTAAGAAGTGGCAAAGAGATAGTGATGAAAAACATCAAAACCAAACAGCGTTAAAAAGTATTTTAAGAAAAGACTGGACTTCAAAGTTGCTACATTAATTTTTTTTTTCTGAAGTCTAATTTATTTCTGGAAACACAGATGTTAGTACTGGAGAGTGGCCAGTGTTTTACAGAGGCTCTGAAAGTTACTGGTGGTTACCTGGGAGAGGGGGGCTAGACCAGTGAGACCCAGGAAAATATAAATAAGGATAATCTAATGTAAAAAAAAACAACACAACCTTGACAGAGCCTCTACTCAAGTATACGGAGGCTTATAACTGGATTTTTTTACTGCTTATAAAAGACAGTTATATTATGTAAGATTTCTGATTAGAAAAAAAATATTGTTTACCTAAAACATGCAACGGCAGAGGTAACATCATGTTTTGTAGTGCCCTAAACACTGGGCTAGAGATAGTGACTATATCCCAAATATGATTGTTGTGGGTTTTTTTACATATTTGCCAAAACAGATTTAGAAGAAACGTGCATTGGAATAGAATATGCTCAAGGAAAATGTAAAAGGCCAAAAGATTAGGATACTAAAGGCCATCTTCAGCACTGAAACTGAAGCGGCCATGCAGGGTTGACCATACTGAGGCTCAAGTAAAGAGAACAAGGGCTGTTATGTTGGCCTGGAAACTGCCAAACTACACAAGATCCTGGGAGTTCCATGAATGCACTCCCAAGTGTTTCTTTCTTTTACAAAGCAGGTGCATGGGCCCTCAATTCAAATCGAGATCATGACACAGGGGGAAGGGGCCCTACAGAGGAACTGCAATTTGTCCTGTTATGGTAAGTATAAAAAGAAAAAGAACACTTGGGAACTTCCATCCTGTTGTGTAGTTTGGACCAGAGAAATATGGTCTCTTCAGTTGTGGGAAGTGGGACATAATTAAGTCAATACTCAGAGACTGATTCCTCACTGGTGTTGCTCTGCTCCCAGGCTTCTGTTTCCCCCCTGGTACAAGTGATCAATTTTTCACCAGTTGCTCTGCAGGCACATTTTGACATGGGGCTCCTTCCAATTCCCTGCATGGCATCATAATCCTTCAATGTCAGCATCTCAAAACCACATGGGGAATTGGAGGGAGCCCCACATCAAAATGCACCTGTGGAGCAACTGGTGGGAAATCGATTTTTTGCATTCAGTGAAACAGAAGCCTGGAGGCAGAGCAATGCTAATGAGAAATCAGTCATAGTGATGCAGTGACTTTTTCAGTGTTCCCATCTACTTCTTGAGAAGGATAGTATGGTTTCACACTAGGAGCTGGTGGGCAACTGAACTACAATACAGAGTGCCCTTGGTTCAAATCTTTCTTCTGCCCAGAATGCATTCGTTGGCCTTCGGCAAGGTATTATTTTTCCCCTTTACTCCCCCTGCCCCAACTGGAATACAGGAATAATAATATTGGTCCAACCCACAATTCTGTCACAGGTACTACAGCTTACTTTCGTAACATGTGAAGCACTCTGAAAACTGTGTAAATGTTTAGTAATACTGGCTCACAGTGCATGCACAGATGGCCTCTTTTTTTCTCCTTGGCAGTGCTAGCAAACTGACTTGTCATGTCACCTCTGCCCAGCTTCATAGCCCAAAGTCTTTCTAGTCACCACGTTGTAGTTCCAAATCCAGTAGTGAAACTCCAGGCACCAGCTGGACATCAAGCGAATTTCTAAAGCCCATTTAGACATAGGAGTCAGCTCCACCCAGCTTTCCCACTGGTGAAAAGAAGAGGAAGGGTTCACTTTTACTGCCCCCCAAAAAGCTACGCATGACGGTCTTGGGGCCTGCATGTACAAAAACCACATGGAATGTGGGCTGTAGTAAGAAAGGCGATTGAGTGAGACTGAGTGCAAAAGCTGGCTGGATCCAACCTCTGTATTTCAGCCCATAATGGCACCTTTTGTTTCAGAGTCTTTTTGAATATTCAGTTGCTTCTAAACCTCACAATCTGTACAGGTTATATCCATTGTGTTTCTTACAAGGCCATTTAAATTTCTACTAAGAAAACATCCACATTTTCTGGAGAGATAAGAGACCTAGTATTTAAATACCAATTCACAAAATCAGCTCTTAGCTCACACTGGCTCTCAAACAGCTATGGTTTGAAACTTATAATCAGATTTCCCCAAAATTTTTTTGTTAAAATATAGCATGCTTCTAATAAGCTTGATTACATTAATATTTACCAGTTTGGCCTGTATTTTGTGACTAAGTACTGTGTGTGAGAAATTAAGTTTTGCTAATAGAGATGATGCATTTCCTAGGAAATGAGCTTTATTTGTATTATTTGAGCCCTGCTTTCCTTTTCTAGCTATGGATTACCTTAAAGCAGGATGGAGTCTTTAATTTGTAACACATGATTAAGTTTTCATAAATTGCTGCACTGGATCAGTATCATTCCTAGCATCATGTGTTTGTGTATGTTTTAACAAAGATGAATTAACATGAGACAGATTTTTGTTAATGCAATCCATTCCACACAGAAGGTGTCCTTTACAACGAACAGGAAACATTGTTAAATATAACACAAAGTTTGAGCTGTGGAAAGATACACTGATGATGTCACACATCACAAACATTATTTGTACTTACTAGTTTATTTCAAGGGAAATTAGAAGGACGACATCATAATGGTGGCTGACTTTTATTAGTTTCTTTCCTTTCTGGGTAACTGTAGATGGTTAGAAAAAGAAGTAACCTTGAAAATTCTGTCCCTGTTATCCATTTAAAACATTTGTTGCAAAATTATTTGTAGAAAAATGCCACTGATACCACCAGTTCACTTATTACTACCATTGGTTTTAATGTAAGCCAGTTCTGCACACAGTTACATTATTTGTTATAAGAAAAACAGGAAGTAATCAAATCTTCTCAAATCTAAGGTCAAAACAAGATGGGACATGGGAGATGAATGATAACTCTCTTCAGCTTTTTAAATTGACATACAGCCTGATGTAAGGCTATGAATTTGACCAGAGTGGTTTGTGGGGGAAAGGGAATGTTTAACCCTTTCCTTGTTTTTCCCAATCAACCCCTCAGATGTTTTTCTCGCACAGGAAAGTGCCATCAAGTTGCAGCAACTGTGACCCCATAGGCAGGGGTGTCAAACATGCTGCCTGGGGGCTGAATCAGCCCCCCAGAGAGCTCCTATCAGACCCCTATGAGCAACTGGCTCTTGTCTGCTTCCTTCTGCATCTCAACTTGCTTTGCAAGGCTTGCTCAATTGCACAGAAGCTACAGAGCAACCTTTAGGACCAACAAGTGCTAAAGTTTTAAGCATGTTTTATTTTAAGGGTTTTTTTTTACAAAAAAAAATCTTTAGTCATGTTTGTCTGTGTCCTATATCTTTGCTACCTAATCTACACACATGACCCAGTCCAACACTGCCTGGCCTGACAAGGACTCATTTATGTCAGATCTAGCCTTCATAACAAATGGGTTTGACACCTTTGCCATAGGGTTTTCAAGGCAAGAGACAAGCAAAGACAGTTTGCCATTGCCTGCCTTTGAATAGCATCCCCAGAGTTCCCACCCATGTACTAACCAGGGCCAGCTCTTCTTTGTTTTTGAGATTTGATTAAATCAGGCTAGCCTGGGCCATCCAGGATTCTGGGTCCCCCCCCTCACTGTGGAAGCAAATGAATGAACACAGGGATTTATTCATTTATTTAACACACATTTATCCCACTTCTCCAAGGAGCTCAAGGCTATGTGCATGGTTTTTCCCTCTGCTATTTTACCACAGCTCTGTGAGGTAAGTTAGCTGAGCAACCATGACTGATGCAAAGTTTCCTAGTAAGTTTGGTGATGGGCAAGGATTCTAAACCTAGATATAGTAAAATGCTCTCCTGAATACCTAAATTTACATATAGTACAACACCTTCCCCAATACACGGGATTTAATCAGAAGAATGCCCGGCCCACCCATCTCAAAAAAGATTAAGTACCTGCTATAAGTGCTCCAAACTGTCCTCTGTGCATACATCTCTAATTTGGCTTCAGTGTTGCTTGCATTAGGTATATGAGCTTATAAATGCTATTTGGTAAATGGTAATCAATTTTCTGTATAATTTTCTTATTATTGAACTATGCTGAATGAGAAGTGGCTTGAGTTATCATAGTCTGTCAATGAAAATGTGCTTCACTAAAGGACCATCTTGTTCAAGCATATAAAACTGTTACCTACAAGAACAGACTTTTCTGAGAAGCATAGAGCCAAGTTACTTCTTCCCTTGGGGAGAAAACATATAAAAATATGCACTGGTGTGACCAGACCACTCAAATTAAGTAAAGGTGAATTAAAACATGTAACATCATTTATTATTACTGAGACTATTAAAAGGTATTTCAGGGGGTTTAGCAATGGACATTGCTCTTATAATCCACTTATCAGTTCTGCCATGTTTATCAGATGTCACGCTGATAGGACTGCTGTGGTCCCAATACTAAATGCTTGACTTCCTTGGCATCACTAGGAAAGCATAACTCATACCTAGCTGAGGTTAGGATTATCCCAACAATTGTTTATAATCAGCAGAGGCTTGTTAAATATTTGAATTGAAAGACATGTTGAATTGAAAGACATAGAATCCTATTGCCAAAAGCACCATATATAGTTCTATATCCAGCAGAAAAGCTCATGGACTCTCTGACGTTCAGAAGGGCCTCACAAACAAAAATCTATATGGCAATAGAAGGCTTTGCAGCAACAAGAGGGAAATCAGGTAAAATTGCCTCCTCTTCTTTGGTCCATCAGCAGAAGGGGGAGAATAAACCACCAGTAAAAGCCAATAGTGGAAGAGAGAAAACCAAGCATAAGAAAGGGCTTTTGAAGACAGCAAGGAACAATACTATGTTTTTAAAAGAAAGGACTACTACAATTTTTGTAAAACATAATGTGCAGTATGTCACCACTTTGAATACTAAAATTTCTGTGTAGGCCGTTTGGATATCAGGCATGAGTTACCTGTTTTCCAATTCTGTTCTTTCAACATTATTGAAATAATTAATGCATTTAAATTAAATATAATTACATTGTCATCCTTGATCTCCTTCTCTCTTTGCCCTGCTGGTGTAATGAATAGCTGATATTTATTTATTTAAGAAATGTTTTAACCTTTCTACCTCCTGGCACTCTAGGAAGCTTACAATATAAATCAAACAACAGTTATAAAATACATAAATGACTACCAGTAAATAAAAACCAAATGAGTCAAATGCAGCTTTAAATAAAACTATCTTCAGCTGTGTCCTGAAGACTGAAAGTGGGGACAGTCACATCTCCCTTGGGAGGTTGTTCTATAATTGTGGGGCCTGCCACTAAAAAGGCTCTCTCTTGTGTGCCCACCAGGTGAGCTACTTAATTAGTGGGACAATCAGGAGGGTCTGTCCCTGTAATCTTAATTCCCAAGGAGGAACATAGAGAAGAAGATGGTCCTTCAGATACCCCTGGCCCCAAGTTATGTAGGACCTTAAAGACAAACCTTGATATTGAGCTTAGAAAGCAGATTGGTAGACAATGTAATTGGTATGGTTTTGGGATCACATGCTCCTGATAGTTGGACCCAGAGCTTTTTGTGTAGAAAAAGCCAGCAGGAACTCATTTGCATAGATTAGGCCATACCCCCTAACACCAAGTCAGCCAGAACTGCATTCCTAGTTGATCCCAACCAGCAGTGTAGCCACAGCATTCAGCCCTAGATTCAGCTTCCAAACACTCTTCAAGTGTAGCCCCAAGTACAGCACATTGCAGTAGACTGGTCTATATGTAACTAAGGCATGGATTTCTCTGGCTGGATCTGACTGACCTAGGAATGGGCACAACTGATGTATCAGCCAAAACTGGGTGAAAACACTTCAAGCCACCACAGTCACCTGATGTGACCATTGTGGTGTTCTAAAGTGACCACTGCGTTGAGCAGCACTCTCAAGCTGCGAACCTGGCATTTCAAGGGAAGCATAACCCTACTCAAGACAGGAGATAACTCAAGTCCCTGATCTGCTTTTCTACTAATCTAGAGAACCTTTGTCTTGTTAGACTTTTTAGACCTTAATCCTGGTTAAAAAGCAGTAATGTACTGTTTGAAGACCAGAAGAACGTTTATTCCAGAGAAGGTTTTACACAAATGTTGCTGTTTGAAACTGTAATTTTGATCTCAGCATAGGATTCCAGAAGATGGCCAGGATCCAGAGAAACATGAAACTAGTTCCATGAACCCCAGAGTCCTTTAGGGTTTTTTTCCTCATATGAAAGATGGCCACTCTTCCCTTCCCATCATGGTAAACTCTTTTCAGAACCAAAGGGCATTTCCAAAGAAGTTTGTGGTGTTTGTAATGTTGCATTGAGTTCAACTGTTAAAAGGAATAAAATAATTGAAATAAAATTGGGCTTGGTGATATTTTTGCATGAGCCTAAGCAGCTTTTTGGATTCCAGCCAATGGCATTTAATAGGAAGGAAGGCAAGCAAGCAGTCTGGGCCCCTATCCAGAGATTCTTCCCCCTCCCATACATAGTTGGCACTTTCAACTTTGACAGTGATGATCGCTAGGGAGAAATGGAGATGAGGGTTCCTAGGCAGCATCAGTGTTCCCAGCTTCTCAACAGGCAATTAATCCTCTGAAACCTGTCGATGAAGCCAGTTGTTCAGCAGTGCATGTACAGAAGAAAGGATCCAGAAGGGCAACCCATGCATTTTGTTCTTGCTGGACTGGTGCAAGAAACTTCTAAAACAGTTCTGAATTTTGTTTTCTCTCTCCACTTTGTTGATAGGATAGACTAACATATAAACATTTTCCCTGCTGTCCATAAGTCATTAAGTACCTCAAACTCGAACATTAATAACTATTTGCCTCTCTATTAAAAGATATGACTTTATTATCATTCTGGTTTATATAATTTACTATTGGCTTAGCATTCTGAATTTTATCAAGGGGGTCATAGGAATCCAATTTTATATGTTATTTTAGTAACATATACCTTTTAAATTGTTGATGTGAACATTGTATAAATAGAAACTCTATAAATCTTTATTTAAATGTGCCATTTTTTAAAAAAGTATGACCTTTAAAGTCACAACAATCTGTTGCATAACTCTGCAGGGGAAGTCACATGGCTAAAACCTCATATTTCCTTAAATTTATGGTTGTTTCTTGGTGGTCCAAATCGCTTTTTTTAAGTTCTCTTTCATAGTAGTACTCTTGCTAAATTGTTTAATGTTTGCTCTAATAAAGGTCAGCACAAGTTCTTATTTAGATTTACAATGGGAAATATATAATCTCATATAGTAATGAAACCTCAAGCAATGAAGTCAGGGATTTCCAGTGTTATGTTTCATTCTAATGATGTGAAGATAATGCCTTTAGCTGCATGACCACCATATTAGCTACAGATCATAAAAGAATCTTTATGGAAACGAGAGGTCAGAAATCATGTGTTTCTTTCTCCATACAAGCATTTTCTTCATCAGCAGTATTTTGGTTGGTAGAATATGTATCATTTTTCTTTTCTGGCATCAAAAGCTGAGGGCGTATAAGCAGCCATCATCATTTGGGTTTCTACTTCTGGGCCACAGAATTAAATAAAGGAGCCTTAATCCTAGGTTTATGGCACCAATTCATAAATGCTGAGGATGGACCATTAAATAACTATCATTGCAGTTTGTAAGTACCATGATACAGGGCCATCTTAAATTATTACTCTGCACCAAGCATCCTCCCCCTATGCTGCTGCTCTCCTGCAGATTTCAGAGGGGGGCTTCAGAGGAAAGCATTTCCTGTGCAGTCAGCTTGGTTTGATGCAAGGCAGAAGGACATAAGGAAACACACATGCCTTCTCTCTCATGTTGTTGCCACCTCAGCAAGATCCAAGCTGGACTGCAGAGAAAGCACCTTCCTGTGCAGCCCATCTTGGATGGACATCTACTATCCTCCCACATTGTGCCCCTCCCCCAGTTTGGTGCCCCAAGTGGCCACTTAGATTGCTTGGGTGGGAACTGGCTTTTTTCTCTCTCGATCTGCGTGCTTTTTTCACTAAGACAGTTTCATACTTAAATTTAACCTTTGCTGTAATAAATCCAGACTTGAAAAACACTCTGAAACACAGTTTTTTGGCAAATTGGCTTACATAGGGTTTTTTTTAAGGGAGGGGCAAAAATATTGCTAAACAAATGTAGCTATTTTTTCCCTGAATGCTTTGGATCAGCTTTTTAATGAGTAGCATGGACTCTTCTTACTACTTCATTTAAGTTTAACAATGTGTTCATTGCATACATGACATTAAAATGATCAAGAATTGATTGTTCCCTCGATATGTATTTACAATGAGGTTTATTAACCCTGAAAACAGAAGTCTGCAATCAGACATTATGGAAATCAGGAAAAAATGCATCAATCACTCAGTTTGCATGCTTTGCCCTGGTTGCACAATCTTACCTTCATGGCTTGTACTGTACAAAACTACTTTGGCTTAAATGGAACCCAAGTAAATGTGTTTAGCATTGGGCCCGTTATGTTGTTAAGGCTGGATATATACGATCATTATGTTCCATTATGCTTTCATTCTCTTCCAATTATTGTTTACTTGGGTAGTATTGATAATTTAGACCAGGGATGTCAAACTCATTTGTTATGAGGGCCAGATCTGACATAAATGAGACCTTGTTGGGACGGGCCTTGTCGGGTTGGGCTGAGCCATGTCAGACCAGACTATGTGTGTACCTATTTAAGATTAGGTAGCAGCAGTGTTCCCTCTAAACTGAGTTAGCATGAGCTAGCTCACAGATTTTTAGCTTCCAGCTCACACATTTTTCTCTTAGCTCAGGAAGAATGATCCCAGAGCACACTAATTTATGTAGTAGCTCACAACTTTAATGACAGTAGCTCACAACATTAATGCCTGTAGCTCACAAAGTAGAATTTTTGTTCACAAGTCTCTGCAGCTTAGAGGGAACATTGGGTAGTAGAGATACAAATTTTATAAAGAACACAAACAAACATATTTTTTTAAAAAAACTTAAAACATGCTTAAAATGTTAGCACTTATTGGTCTTTAAGATGCTTTCTTTGTATTTCTCCCATGGGATTCAGGGAACTGGGCAAAGGAAGCTCTGGCTCTATCCTTCCTTCCCCAGGGGACTAGGAGGGGAACGAGCCTCAGCCAGTAGAAGCAAGAGAGGCTTGGCTCAATAGCTCTGCTGTGCAATTAAGAGGACTTGCCAAAGCAAGCTATTCCTCCCCCCTTCCTCCCCAAAGAAGGAGCCTCAGCCATTGGAAAAAATAGAGGTTTTGCTCTCTAGCTCCTGTGCGATTGAGCAAGCCTTGCAAAGCAAGCTGTTATGCAGAAGGAAGCAGGATATAGGAAGAAGGAAGCAGATGACAGCCAGTTGCTCAGGGGCCTGATAGGAGCCCTCTGGGGGCCTGATTTGGCCCCTGAACTGCATGTTTGACATCCCTGATTTAGACACATTGTTGCCTTCCTGGACTATTTTAGTAATTTGCAACAACATTTTAAAATATATTTAGGACAGCAAAGTTGCTCTTTGCTGAACAACATCCCCTGAATAAAGTTGAAATCTGGTCTCTTAAGACAGGAACATGAAAGCTGATTCTTCTTCAAAAAGTCAGACACATAATAAAGCAGTTATAGTTTTTCATTTACCACATGGAATCTATTGAGCCTTTTCTGTACATCTCATAATGGAGTGGAGGTATGCATGAAGGTATGTCGTACAAGCAATGTATCTCAAGAGCTTTAGTTTGCTTTTTACTGATTTCTCAGGAATTTGTCTGGAATGATGAACTATCTCAGCATATCAAGGAATGGAGCAGAAACATCATTGCGTCACCCACGAACGTGCCAGATCATTATCAATCCATTTAAGGAAAGTTGATGTTGGTGTGACAACTCAACAAATATAAACAGAAGAGATGGCTAAAGTAGATGCCAACACCACCCAGCATGTTGATAAAATGGCAGTCCTATCTCCACCAAATTTTACTGGTTCATTCTAAACTTTCTCATAACTTCCAGTGTGGTATACAGCCAATATTGTGTGGTGCAGTGGTCTTCAGGATTTCTAGACATGGAAACAATCTTTAACCATCCTCTCCATGCAGAGACTAGGAACCACTAAATTGTAAGCATGAGGCATAGCCATGTGACAAGAAGAGAAGTCAGAGTTAGGAACAACCAGATATCAATACAAGAACAATAATCACACCAGTATGCCATTTTTAGAGGGCCGAGTGTGTGTAAATCACTCTGATATCCTGCAGATGTGCCACACACTTTCAGCTATGTTCCTATGGGACCAATATTGCATGTCAGAAAGAGAAAATAAATAATTAATCTGATCCTTAATTCCTGTGCCATATTACAGAGTTCTGAAATATGTGTCAAATCAAGCATATATATGTCATTGCTTTGTTCTCAAATCAAGCATATATATGTCATTGTGTATGGGTGCATCCAAACACCCAAATACTCACATGTACATACAGAAACATAGATTGAGGAAAGATCTGAAGGAAGGTGCCCTGCACATTCAGGGTGCTTATGTCACTGCAATGTCAACATTCTTGTTGCAGTAATTTCTTGGGGAACATAAGCCAATCCATGCACTTATTGACTGATGCCTTATAATACCACTGTCATTTGTAATAATAAACATACTTTTAATTAATTTAACTAGTTAATTAATTTAAGGAAACACAGAAGGAACTAATTTTCTACATGGAAGTTTCTTAAATGCTTGTAATTGTCCATGAATTTTCATCATTTTCCCAATTTACACATGTTTGGGGGGAGGGGGGGTTGCAGAGCAATGGGAGTAAATAGGACTAGGAGAATCAACATTAGCTTGTTTTCTATACCTGGGAAAAAGTTAGAGAAACAAGGAAATACTTTTATCCTTTTAGCTACTTTTAAACCACCTAGCCCATTATTGTTTTCTCTGATGAGCAGAATTTCATGCCCAGGCCAAGGCCTTTCTCAAGCCAACTCTTCATATTTTACCTGGAGATTCTGGGAACTGGATATAGGGCCTCGTACAGGGAAATTCACATCTTCTTCCACTTCAGACCAATTCACACATTATAAAATCCACATGTGTTCAACATGGGCTTTTAATGGTGGTGTTCTAGGAAGTCCCTGGTGGGAACTTAATTCCCAGGCATGCAAGGAGAAGAGATGTAAGGCGTTTCCCTTCTGCACTGTTTTACTGACCTGAAAGGGCCCAGGGTAGCTGCTACTTGTTTGTTGGGGAACATTACATTTACTTACAGCTACATGTTAGTTTCCGCAGTGGGGCAAATAGCTATTGTCAAGATAAAATGGAGGAGAGGAGAACAATATAAGTTGATTTCAATCCCCATTGGGTAGAAAGGCAGGGTGTAAATAAACAAATAGTCTAACTCCCAGTGCACATCTGCTTTTGGTAACTAGACTTGCCAGTCCCCAGGTCTGGAGGGGAAATCTCCAGTTTTGCAGGCTCCTCCCCACCACCAGCAGCCACCGTGTGCCTTTAGATCTCAGACAGGTTTAGAAGCTTCTGTTGTGGAAGGTATGTATATGCTTTTAAATCTCAGTGAGACTGAAGCTGTGGGGGAGGGGTGAGCAGAAAGAGCCGTGTGTGTATGTGTATATGTATGTGTGTGTGTGTGTGTGTGTGAGAGAGAGAGAGAGACCAATCCCTTTGTTCGTTTTGCATTCCTTTCAGAAACTGCTTGTGTAATAAAAGGGACAGTAAACAATTAACTAGAACCTGAGTACGGGATCCACCCCCTAGGCCTTTCTAACCTTAAATTGGTTGAAATACAGTAGATTGTTATAGTCAACAACTCTGGTGAGTAAAGCTATCAGGGAGATCACAAAAGTGTGGGCATTCAAACTGTTTATTTTGGCTGCTTTGTGAGCGAGTTCACTTTCATTTTGATGGAAGTGCAGCTGCTGTGGAACCATTTTAATGCAAAAAACAGGAGGCTGTAATGAAGCCTGCACTGCACAGCTCTGTTTTTATTTCTTTATTTTTAGGGAATGGGAAAGTCTCCCAGCTCCGCCCTCAAAATCCCTAGATATTTCCTGAGTTGGACCTGGCAACCCTAGTGGTAACCATGTGCCAGACACCAGGACTTATAAACTGGCTCTGTGGTCCCCTCTAGATGGAGCCTGGCCTATTAGCCCTCCCTGTGTAAATCATGATACTATCAGTTGGAAAGTTAAAGGAAATATAATTTCTTGTGAACGGTTCATGTTTTCATGTCGTGTTGATGAGGTCTGATGGACAGGGATAATTCAGTGAGTTCACAGAATAGGGTCTAATCCTCTTGGGTCAAGGTATGTAGGTCCCCTTTCTTGTTTACTGGGGGCTGACTGTGCCCTATTGTGTTGAAGAACCATCAGTAATTAATACAATTGCAACATCATGTCAGGCACGCCCTCATGTAATGTAACAAACACACTAGTGTAATGTAGCAAACTATTTCAGGGAGGCCCTGGCAGAACCTTTCACCATATCCTAACCATTGCTTGGGGGTACAATGGGGAACAGATGAAAAGATGCATTGAAGATATTGTATTGTGGTGGGGGGAGGGGAAGATGACTTAAGTCAAGTGAGACAGAATTTATGTACTTGAAACTGTTACATTCCTTCTTAAAATAATCCCATTTGCATGGGAGCAGTGACTAAAGCACAAAGACAACTGGGCAATGAATCATCTTTGTTGATTTTCTCTGAACACTCTCTAAGGGCGTTTTCGCACTGACCTTAATCAGCAGCGACACCCCTCTTCACCGCGCAGGATCGGTGCGGATTTCGCACTAATTGCCGCGGAGCACCCGGAAGAGCCGGAAAGTCCCGCGGCTTTTGCGGTGCAAATGGAAACTGTTTTTTGGCGGTTTCCGTTTGCGCCGCAAAAGCCAAGGGGCCTTCCGGCTCTTCCGGGTGCTTCGCGGCAATTAGTGCGAAATCCGCTCCGATCCTGCGCAGTGAAGAGGGGCATCGCTGCTGATTAAGGTCAGTGCGAAAACGCCCTAAATCATTTGCATCCTTCTCAAAATGCAGGGACCAAGGTTGAACATAGGTGGGTAAGTGGGGATTAAGTAGTAATGAAAAGGATTTTGAGTCCTGTGTCTCAAACCAATCACAGTGACTGCAAGAAACTGTTTGATAAACACATCAAGCACTGGCTGCCAAAGCACAATGTTGAACATTAATAAGTGAGAGTTAGAATGTATTATGGCACCTTTCTCATTTTTAGTCTGTTCATATTAGTCATATTAGTTAATGCACTAAAGTGCTGAACATTTGTACAAATAATCAGTGTTCCTGCTTACAATAGAAATGCACCATATACCAAGGTTGCAGTAGTATCCTGCGGTGTATAGTCAGAATTTTTCATATAAAGTGGTGGTGGTGAAACAGAATGAGCTTGCTTTCAATTAACTGATCCCAACGTTTGCAGTAGGCTCGTCCATTTTGCATAAGCATTGTCAAACTTGCCATGTCCTCTTTCACACACGCACTCCGTTTTTAACTCTCTCCCTATAGAAAAGCTTTAATACACAATGGATTTCAAAGTCTTGCAGGCTCTATGTTTAGATATGTGTCAGTTTATTATTTTTAACAGTTTGAGGATATCTTAACATTGTGGTAAGATTTTTCTTTTAAAAATGCCTCAAGTTTATTTTTTTAACTCTGATGGAATTTGTGATGACTTGTTGAAATATACTGTTAATCTTTTTTTTTTTTAAATTATATTAAATGATGAAAAAGTTTGAAGGATATGTTCATACTTCTGCCCTTGAAAACTTATCTGAAGAAAGGTGGTTATTAACACAACATGCTTACAGATGAGTATAATTCTGTGGCTAAAATAGTTAAATTATACAAGACCACGTATCATTCACACATAGAGATGTAGAATTGCATTCCATGGTCCACTTGCTCTGCAGCAGCCCTGGAGTTAGGTTGCCTGGGGTTTCCTCAGAATTACAACATTTGCTGAACACAGAGATCAGTTGCCTAGGGGAACTGATGGCTTCAGAGAATGAAATCTGTGGCATCACATCCCCACTGAACTCCCCCTCCTTAAATTCCGCCCTCTCCAAGCATAGCCCCATAGTTCCAGGAATTTCCCAAGCCAGAGGTAGCAACCCCACCAGGAACAATTCTCCTGTCTACAGTGGATACACTGGGGTGAAATTGAATTAGCATGGCCCAGTTGATTTGAAGGATTTGATCTCAGTGGACTGTCAGGTCTGTAACTACAAGAACACATGGGGAATGCCACCTTAAAAATATTCCATACCCTACCTCTGAAAAAGAAAACTAGATATTTATTATACAATATAAGGGGGAAAGTTCAAGCTTTTTTTTTAACCAATTGTGGAGGAAGGAACAGGGATGGAAAAACTGCAAATTGGCTCTGGAGTTGTCAATTAACCGCATATTAACTGAATGAATTCTTGTTTGCTCTGTTACATAATCTTTTTGCCCAGTGCTTCTTCCTTGCTTGCTTCTCTCCTGTTTAATGTCAGCAAAAACAAGTGACAACACTGGACAGAAAGTCTAAGTGAGATTTATACTATTTTGGGGTTGCCTTCTCTTCCTGCAGTGAGAGATGCACCTCAAAAATAACTGGGAAGGGAATCAAAAGCAGGAAAAGAAGGCCTGGTTTCACTCAGCCAGGTATCTGTTTTGAATCATGAGTCACAAAACCCATGTTGCAGCACCTTACTTGTGAGAAAAAGGTGTTCCTCTGAGCATGCGTAAAATACCTTTACACCCCAGCAAATCCCCACTGTCAATCCCCACCCCCATTGCCTTCAAAACCCTATATTAGGGATGGAAAAGTCAAAATACTCAGGCAGAGTTAAACCCCATAACTTAATACAATAAAAGAATTAGGTGACTACAGAAATGTAATGCGAGCATAATACTGTGGTAGCCTCAAGCCAGAGGTGTCAAACTCATTTGTTTTGAGCAACAGATCTGACATAAGTGTCATGGCTGGCCCATATGTGCCATAAAATGTAACGTGAGGTACCAGAAATCTAAACTTTATAAAGGTGATTTAAGATGTCAAATGGCAATAACAGGTGAATGACAATAGCAGACTTGATTGGATTAGGTGTGATATGCAGAGGGGTAGTAGGCATGGAAATACCAGCATTGTTAATGAGACAGGAAACCTAGGTCTCATATCTGTCTAGGAGGATCCAAAGAATAAATGGACATAAGTCTGACATTAGAAACCACAACATTCAGTTGCTCACCTAAAAATAGCTGTGCTCTTACAAAGGAATTTCAAAGGGAGATTAGAAAGAGAGACTACTGAGTTGCAATGCAAATAATTCACCAGTTCTCCCTAGGAGGCGGAGGACATCTTGTCCATCTTAGGTGTTTTCCCACCGTCCAATCAGGGAGGCAGGATTCAAAAAAACTTCTTCCTCTTCCTGTTGGCTGTGGGAACCACCCCTCAGTTCTTTTCCTGCCTCGACAGGGAGAGCATGTGCTAGGATAGGTTCCTATCCTTTCCTGCTTACCTTTTTACCCTTTCTCTCTCTAGCCTAGTAGATTTCTTCCTCACCTTGTCCTTTGCCTTACCTGATTGTTTTCTTAACCAACTTGCTGCCTCTGATCCCTCCTCTAAGCCTCCCTCCCTCTTCCACCTTCTTCCCCTCAACGAAGAGGAGCGGCGCGCCGGCGGCCCGAGCTGTGTACTTTCAAGCCGCGGCGCGAAGAGAGAGAGGTCAGCTGATGGCGCGCAGAGCGAGGGACGCCTTCTTGATGGACGACTCGGCCCCCAGCGCTCTGCGCGGGGCCGAAAGGCCGCCTTCCGGAGCCGGCATGACCGCGGGGCTTGCCACGGCTGCCGGCAACGTGCCCTGTAGGGGCAGAAGAGGAGCGGAGAACGAGCGCAGGCGGCGCTGGTCGTCGTCGGCAGCGGAGGAGGCCTCCTCCTCAGAATGCCGATCTGGCCCCGATGGCCATTCCGAGAAGCGCAGGAAGGCGCATAAGGACGGCGACCAGCAGCTGGGCAGTCTGCAGAGACGGGGACCGGCGGATGCCACCCTCCAGGCGGGAGACTTCGATCTCCACGAGGCCCAGGCACACCAGGAAGCTGCACAGACCAGCCAGCCCCGGGCGGGCTTGGGTAACGTACCCACTATGGGACCCTCTTTATTTGCTGATTTTTTAGAGTCGATAAGACAGACAGTGGGTGCTGCAGTGGAAGCAGCCACCCATAGGAGACGAAGGCCCTCTAGCCCACGTCCCCCCTCCAGATCTCCATCGCCTAAGAGGCCCAGGGTCCAAGACCACTACCCTAGGGCCACCAGGGGTTATTTAGTCAATGATCCTCTGGAAGGTGAGAGATCCCAGTATGGGGATCAGTCGGAGGAGTCAGAAGAGGGAGAACGGGAGGAGGGCGAATTTCTTTCTGATGAGGAGATAGAAGGTGCGTCTGTGCCAGAACCCTCCTCACGTTTCTTCAGGGCGGAAGAATTCCAGCCTCTTCTGGCCAAGGTGTTAGCTGCCCTGGACCTCCAGGCGGCCCCTGAGGAACAGGAGGCTCCCAGTTCTCTGACCAACCCCAAGAACAAGTCTGAGGGGAACTCAGAGTTTTTTCCAAAGTATCGTTCTCCTGACAGGGCCTTCCCCTTCCCAGTATTTTTCGAGCGCCAACTGAAAGCAGAGTGGGCCAAGCCAAGTGCCAGCAGGCAGGTTCCCAACTCTGTCAGGAAGTTGTATGAGCTGCCCACCTTTGCCAATGATATGCTACAGGTACCCCTGGTAGATGCGCCGGTGGCAGCTTTACAGTCCCATGGGTTGCTAGCAGAGGACGGCCAGGGGTCCGTTCGGGACAGCTGGGACAGAAAAATTGACCTGGCCGTGAAGAGGACACACGAGGCTACGGCCTTTGCCATTAAGGCTGCTGCTGCTAACTCCATAGTATCTAGAGCAGCCATAGTGTGGATAAGGCGTCTTTCACAGCTTCTACCAGACGCAGATAAAAAGATCCTTGAGGGCACCAGCAGACTCCTGCGGGCAGCTGAATTCTCAGCAGATGCTTCCCTGGACGCCCTTACCTTCTCTGCCAGAGCTATGGCGTCCAACGCCGTGACAAGAAGGGGCCTGTGGCTTAGGGCCTGGCCGGCCGACATACACTCAAAATCAATCGTGTCAGCCTACCCTTTTCAAGGAGAGAAGTTATTCGGAGACGCCCTGGAAAAGATCCTCGTGGAGACACGGGACAAAAAGAAAGCTATGCCCAAGTTCCTCAGACGTCCAGACAGACGAGGATTTGGACCTAGTTCCTTTCGGACCTCCTCCAGCGCCCCAAAGCCCAAGCAAGAGTTTAGAAAAGCAGCCTGGGGTCAACCCAAGCAGAATTTCCGTAAGGGCTTCTCCAACCCCAGATTCCACAGAAACCAGCCCGAGAGATCGGACAAGTTTGAGAGGGGCTCCAAGCCCAATAAAGCATGACTGGGAGCGCATCCCAGTAGGGGGCCGCCTGCTACACTTCCATCAGGCCTGGGCGGAGTCGCAGGCGGACTCTTGGACTCTAGAAATTGTATCTCAGGGCTACCCGATAGAGTTCAGGCGCACCCCCCCAGATCGCTTCATCATCTCCCCCCTTCGCTTGAACCCAGAGCGGAGGGAGGTCACCTTCAAAGCTATACGCCACCTTCTGGATATTGCTGCAATAGAACAAGTTCCTACGAAGCAGAAATATCTAGGTGTTTATTCTATCTTCTTCACAGTTCCCAAAAAGAATGGGGACTGGAGGGCAATTCTGGACTTAAAATTTCTGAACAGGAATATCAAGCTACGCCGCTTCAGGATGGAATCCATCAAGTCAATAACAGAGGCCCTGAGTCACGGGGACTACATGGCTTCGCTGGACCTGACAGAGGCCTACCTTCATATTCCGATTCTACCTGCCCATCGCAAATTCCTACGTTTCTGCGTGAACGGACGTCACTACCAGTTCAGAGCCCTGCCCTTCGGCCTGGCAACGGCCCCACGGGTGTTCACCAAGGTGTTGGTGAACCTGATCGCCCTCCTCAGGCAGAGAGGCATACACGTTCACCCGTACCTCGACGACCTGTTACTAAGATCCTCGTCGAGGAGGAATGCAGAGCAGGACGTCCGGAGTACCATCAACTGCCTTCAGCAACACGGTTTCCTAATCAATCTGGACAAGAGCCACTTGCGGCCAACCCAGAGACTGGAGCACCTGGGCATGATAATCGACACGAACCTGAGATCCATCTTCCTCCCAGAAGCCAAGATCTTGAAGACCGTGACGCTCGTGCGACAGGTGATTCAAGAGCCGGCATCGACGCTCCAGATGCTGGCAAAACTCATGGGCCTTCTAATTTCAAACCTAGAGGCCTTGCAATGGGGACGCCATCACACCAGGCAACTGCAGATGTTTCTACGTCCCTACCAGCTTCAAATCATGGAGAGAAGCTCCATATCACTGACGTTGCCCATGGGGGTAAAGGAGAGCCTGATGTGGTGGACCAAGGCCAGCAACCTGCGTCAGGGGAGAATCTTCTTCGCAGAGGGAGAGTTGCAACTGTTCTCGGACGCCAGCCTATCGGGTTGGGGGGCAACCCTAAACGAGACACCCACACAGGGTCGGTGGACGCCCAAGGAATCGAACCTGCCAATCAACCTCTTGGAGCTTCGGGCAATCCGGCTAGCCTTGCTTCACTTCCAGGACCAAGTATCTGGACAGCATGTCCTGATACGAACAGACAACATAGCAGCGAAAGCCTACATAAACAATCAAGGGGGATCCAGGTCCAGCTCCCTCTACAGGGAGGCCGAGAAGCTGTTCAAATGGGCGGAGTGCCACCTGAAGTCGATAAGAGCGGAACACATCAAAGGGACGTGCAACGTCAAGGCAGACTGGCTCAGCCGGGAAAACATCCAGGCGGGAGAGTGGTCTCTCAACAAGTCTCTGTTCCTGAAGATAGCGGAGCATTTTGGATCTCCAGCACTGGACCTATTCGCATCTCATCAAAACCACCAACTTCCCCGATTCTTCACAAGGTACTTCCACAGTCAGGCGGAGGCCACAGACGCGCTAACATCCCCGTGGCCCCAAGATCTGCTGTATGCCTTCCCTCCAATTCCAGTCATTCCGAGGTTACTCAGAAAGATCAGGACACTGGGGGCCGAGGTCATCTTGGTTGCACCCTGGTGGCCTCGACGTCCCTGGTTTTCTTCAATCCAACAGATGGCCATGGAGGAACCACTCCATTTACCGACCTGGCCAGACATGCTGCTGCAAGGGCCTGTGTGGCACCCTCACCCAGAATGGCTGAGATTGACCGCGTGGGGGTTGAGAGGAGATCGCTATTAGATCTAGGGTATACTAGTGAGGTGACCGGCACCATACTAGCTTCTAGAAAAGAATCCACCACGCGGATCTATAACATGTCTTGGAAGGCCTTCCACAGGTGGTGCCGGAGGAAGAAGGTGGACCCCTTACGTCCTTCTGTCCCTAAGGTCCTCCAATTCCTTCAGGACGGTCTGCAGTCAGGCCTGAGGCCAGCCACCCTCAGGCGACAGATCGCAGCTCTGTCCTCAGTGCTGCAACAGGTGGAGGGCACGAGCCTGCCGTCCCACCCTCACATCCGACGGTTCCTTAGAGGGGCCTCCTTGAGCTCGCCGCCTCAATCTCACCGTTTTCCGACCTGGAGACTGAACCCGGTGCTGTCAGCCCTAACAGGTCCGCCCTTCGAGCCACTCATGTCTGTGCCCCTTAGGATGATGCGCATGAAGACGATCTTCCTGGTGGCAATAACGTCAGCCAGAAGGGTTTCCGAAATCGGAGCCCTGTCGGCAAAAAAGGAGCTATGCGTATTCCACAAGGACAAAGTGGTCCTCTACCTGGACCCTACCTTCCAACCTAAGGTCTCATCTAAATTCCACCAAAGTCAAGAAATCAACTTACCTTCCTTCTGTCCGGATCCCAAGCACCCGAAGGAACGCACGTGGCACACGCTGGACGTACGCAGGGCAATCAAGATCTACCTGATCAGAACAGAACCTCTACGTAAGACGGACTCCTTGTTCATCAACGTGACGGCACCCAGATTGGGCCTGAAGATGTCCAAGTCTGCCATTAGTTACGCCATCAAACAGTGTATAACAGAGGCGTACAAGACATTACGTCTCGAGATTCCACCAGGAATCACGGCACACTCGACCAGAAGCGCAGCCACCAACGCAGCCTTCAACAGGAACGCCTCAGTTGAGGAGGTGTGTAAGGCGGCTACGTGGTCCTCTATCTCCACTTTCGTGCGACACTACAAACTGAATACCTACGCATCGGCGGACGCGGCCTTTGGTAGACGAATCCTGCAACATGTCCTACCTGAGTAGGGCGACCCCACCCTAATTGACCTACTGCTCTAGGAGCACCCAAGATGTCCTCCGCCTCCTAGGGAGAACGACCCTTGGCACTTACCGTGAGGGGTCCTTCTCCTAGGAGGTCAGGAGGACATCTTGCCCTCCCGTCTATCGCCCTACCTCGGGCAACCTATACTCTATGTTTTCTGTCTTCGTCAACCTAAGCCTCTCACACCACTGTCTGTTGCCCGTTTGGCCTGTTTCTTGTTTCTCATTTCTCTGTCTGCTTAGGACCTGCCTCTTCTAGCCAGTCTATTAGACCTGAGGCTGAGGCCGTCGGCAGACGGTTAGTTATGTATGTTAGAAGTTTCTTGTTTTTCTAGATCAATTATATACATACTGCTGCTCGGAGTCACCCGAACTGAGGGGTGGTTCCCACAGCCAACAGGAAGAGGAAGAAGTTTTTTTGAATCCTGCCTCCCTGATTGGACGGTGGGAAAACACCTAAGATGGACAAGATGTCCTCCTGACCTCCTAGGAGAAGGACCCCTCACGGTAAGTGCCAAGGGTCGTTCTGTCTCAAGAAACTGAGCTGACAGATTGCTCTTAGCTCTTTCCTCAGTTGATGTCCAAATGAACTCGTCCAGAACTAACTCAGAACTAAAGGTGATTTTCCCCCGCTGCTAGCCTCCTTCCAGTCGATACATTCTGTATCCATGGAAGTGGTTCAGCCAGTCATAGTGAGCTTTGCCACTCACCCAGGCTAACTGCTTTAGTCCCTCAACTCCTTCTGCTGTTAGGCAGACCAACAAGGAGAGGGAGGAAATGTGGGGGGTGGGGGTAGAAATAACCATCATATCATTTCTGGGGCAAACCCAGAAGTTACTCAACAGTGTGACGTCATTTCTGGATTCTTCCTGGAAATGGCAACACACTGTTTATGTAAAAGTACCCCACTATGTCTCCATCTCTCCAGTCTACCACTAGGTACCAGGCAAACCTGTTCCCCATCTTCTTGTTGTATCTTAGCATATGTAGGCCAAGTGACATTATTATGTTGATGCAGTATAACCCAAATCATAAAAACAAAAATGTAACCTGAAAAGCTACTTTGCAAATAGATATAAGAAGCTGATTTGTGCTGAGTTTATGGATGGAGATGCATGACTGTCATGGGCCCAGAAGATCATAGAAGAAGGCCTGTAGTTAACTATTTATATGACAAACATGGTTAGAGTTTGAGCAAGTAGCCTGGAAAAACAATTGTGTGGGTTCATACAGATCACAGTTTCATTACACTTTTGTCAGGTGAAAGAAAATGTAGTTTGCATTCTAAACAGACTTGATTTGCTGATAGTTTTACTGATGGAAAATTAAAGTGAATAGTTTTACTGATGGTAAATTAAACTGAATGTGGATTTAATTTTTAATTTAATTTAATTTAAATTTTGGATTTATATCCCACCCTATCCCGCAAGTGGGCTCAGGGTGGCTTACAACAGCAAATTTCAAAACATCAAGATTACCATCATAAAACAGATAATATAAATCGAAGGTAATACATCATAAAATAGATAACATCAAAGCCAATACAATATCTCAGACACAGGCGGCAAAACCACAAAACAGCGTATAGGCTGAATGGGTCAACATTTTTTTCTGCTATTTCAAATAATAATTTAATTTTAAAAAAAAACTGCATTCACGGGGCTTTTAAATGATTCAAAGTAATTAGCTGATCAGCTGAGGATACCAAAAGTTTATTATTTTAATTACTAAAAATACATATAGTACATATGTTATTAATACAGATTAGAACACCATACAAAGCAGGCCTTGCCTTTTAATAATTTTCATGATGACATTCTTTGGATGAGAAGAGCTGGGAATCACAAGGAAACAAATATGAATAAAATATACATGATGAATAAACACAAGGGTTCATGTGTAATACACACCCCAACTTGGTAAGTTTGGAGTATCATGGTTCAGGTAATTGGTGTTCCAGCGTTCTTTCTTTTGGGAAACTGAAAGCAGCATCTCATAGCAACTTGGAAGCAGCTGTGTGCTGGTTTTGTTTATGAACTGAGAAAGAGGATGGATGTTTTACCAAAGCTTTCATCCAGGATGTTGCTAATTGGAGGAGTACTTATGCTGGCATTGAAAGTACAATGTAATAGACTGTGGCTGAGATCCAAAAGATTGTACAGGAAATGTAATGGAGTTTCTAAGAGGTTTTTTTCTGAAAGCAGCCCTCTCTGCTGTCAGACAAGCTACACTCAAACTGTGGATGTTTGGGAGTGGTCTTTGATACTGGACTCTGATGTACAATATGAAGTTAAAAAATCCTGGGGGAGAGATATTAATAACCAGGGAAACCCCAGGCATATTCATGGAAGTGCTTCCATGTTCCAGAGATCCTAGTCTTTACATTTGAAATCTGTTACCAGTGTTATTTAAAAATATAGCAGATGGGTTAATATTCTGTAAAATGTATTTAACAACATTTGAAGCTGCCTTAGAGATTGCTGGTTGTCAAGCTCAGCATTGTCTAGTTGGACTGGCAATTGTCTTACACAGTCTTTCCCAACATCTGTTGTATGAGATCTCTTAGTGGGGATGCTGTGGGCTGTACCTCTTTCTGCATGCAACATATGTGCTGTACAACTGAGCTATACTTTCTCCTGCACAATGTAGCTAGTGTTCCACAAGCTACAACCTGGAGTTGCATAAAGTATATTGAGTACAATTCAGCCAAAACTTAGTACTTCTAAGAACTATTGATATCCATGCATAATGGGTTATATATCCTGCCACTGAGAGAATGGGATATTTCCTCATATTCCCTTTCCCCCATCTGCTTTTCATGATCCTGTAAGGGTGTTGATGAGAGAAGGAAGCCACATGGGTTGGAGGTGGCTGCAGTAATGACAGGAACTGCTTAAGATCTCCCTATTCTGTCAGTGGATCAGCGGTATCTTATACCAGCTGTATCAAAGGATGTATGGAAGGAGTGGAGGCAACTGATACCACCAACTGCAGAATTGGAGTTTGTTTTTAGACTGTTATATTGTTTTTAGATTGTATATTGTTTTATTATATATATCTGATTTTAACCTTGTATTATTGATTGCTGTTACCCGCTCAGAGCCCATTCGGGAAAGGGCGGGCTATAAATTGAAAATAATAGATAGATAGATAGATAGATAGATAGATAGATAGATAGATAGATAGATAGATAGATAGATAGATAGATAGATAGATAGATAGATAGATAGATAGATAGATAGATAGATAGATAGATAGATAGATAGATAGATTTCAACCCAGTATGATTTATTCTTTCATATTAAAATCAATGGGAGTTGAATGAGCAACTTTGGCTAGATTCTACCTCATGCTTCATTTCATATAAATTCAGAATGGTTCAGCCTTTTCTGTTAAATGTATTACTACAGTTGAACTAGGAATAACCGAAATTAACCTGAACTTTGGGAATAGAAAAGGCTAGTCAGTTAAGTGTGTTCCCTCTAAGTTGAGTTAGCATGAGCTAGCTCACAGATTTTTAGCCTCCAGCTCACACATTTTTGTCTTAGCTCAGGAAGGATAACCCCATAGCACACTAATTTATGCAGTAGCTCACAACTTTAATGACAGTGGCTCACAAAGTAGAATTTTTGCTCACAAGACTGCAGCTTAGAGGGAACATTGTCAGTTAAGTGTTTCTTTGTCCAGCAAGTGCTCAATTAATTCAAAGGCATAAAAATGTTTTGTAAGGGTAAAAAACCTACAGAGGCTACCAGGAATTAAGCATTCTTGATCCCATCAGTGGTTGCAGTTCTGCATGTCCTAACTTGGAAGTTCACTTCATTGAAATCTCTGGGACAAACCTGAGTAAATAGGTTTGGAACTAGGTTGTCTGTGATGGATTGTGGCCAGAACAACATGTAAAGTGCACTATTGTAAAAATAGCCTATTTCCAGGCCTTAGCTTTTCACTAAAGTATTGCAAAAATTTCCAGTGATAACAAACACACGTAATAGTTTACTGTACTGTACTTCTGTTCAGTTCCTGAGCTTAATTTCTGCTATTATTTTGTATTTATATATGAATCTGTTGTATAACAGTCAATAATCAGGATGCTCTTTCTGTTGAAGAATGCATTTATGGCATTCTGTTTTGGGGTGCATTATTTTTTTTGCACATTAGGACTCTCACCTCTTATTTTGTGGTCTTTTCTGCATTCTGTTGCTGGCATTTGTATTGTCACAGTCCATGAAATTGATGCTAAACACATAACTATACTAATCTGTGTGGCAAACCTAAATAATGAAAGAAAGATGTTTGGTTATTTTCTATTTTTGTTTTTTGAAATAATAAAAACCTTTGCACTGTGGGCCCCCATGCAAAAAAATGATGCTTTCAGGCAGTGAGATTGGAGGCAGCTTATTACCTACTACAGTATGCTAGCAATGATGAACAGACCACCATCGTTGTGACAAGTGATGTAGCTGCCTCCAGGGTAAAACAAAGGCTTACATATTATACAAGCAATTTAACTGTTTTCTAAACATATTGCCAAGACAGTGGGAGTTGGCACTGTGTTTTAGGACTTGGATACTTGGGTTTGAAGTGACTGCTGATTATAGACCTTTTTTATTTGCCTTCTGCACACAAGCAACCTAGTAATCCAGCAAAGAATTCTTCACAGCACTTAAACTTGTCTTCATGGCTTCCCAAAGATTACACTCACAAATCACTCCATAAAAGCTGAGTAAGGAGGCTTGTGTACCGATAGCTTCACAAAACAATTGTCCTATTCCAACTCTGAAGGACTCCCCCTCCCCAATCCAAATGAAATGTTTTATAATCCTTTTTTGTGCTGTAGTCAGAAAAGGAAGAAAGGAAGGAAGAAAGGAGCTGGGTAAAGATTACCCAAAAGAAAGAAAGAAACTTTTGGAGGTTCCCTCTTAAGCACAATGCAGAATATAATTAACTTCACAATTCTTTGTGTTTTTCATTTGACTGCAGGGTGGAGATGAAAGAGGGCTGTTAAGCCTGGCATTCCATCCCACTTACAAAAAAAATGGAAAGCTGTATGTGTCTTATACCACCAACCAAGAGCGATGGGCTATTGGGCCTCATGACCATATTCTTCGGGTTGTAGAATACACAGTATCCAGGTATGATCTTTATGTACAATTTCTACAATGATTTTCATCGTTTAGTTAGCAAATACATACTTTATTTGCTGGGTACCATCCCAAGTCCCAAACCCCAGACCTCACCTTCCTTCTTTTCCATATCATGCTGTTAAACATGGGTCCTCCTGATTTAGAGGATGCTTTAAGTATGCATCAGTCATAATTTTAGAGACCAGCAGTACATTACTTTGTGGCCTTTTGTACATTTTAAAAATTAAAATTATTTCATAATTGTGCATATTTTTCCTGAATTGTGCACAATCATACATGTGTGGTAACAAATTTTGGCTCTTCGAAGAGTCATACATTTTTGGAATGAAGTTGGTTGCTTTTTGGCTAACAAACTGGAGCACATTCAGAGGGTTGGCTGGTCAATATTCTCTCGCTGTATAATATCATGACATTTGAGCAACAGAAACAGTTTCAAGAGTTATGGTAGTTGCTTATGGTTGTACAGTACTGGCCCATAAGCTTTTCCTATTTGCCTTCGGTGGAAAAATATGGAGAGCTGGTACTCATACTGCATGTGATTGATTACTGTTATCTCAAGCTGCATAAGCCTTTAATGAGATCCTTCCAGAAAGTGGTTTAATTATATTTCTCTCTAACTTCTCTCAGTGCCTGCTTTATGTCATCACCATACAACTGTGATAATGTGTGTGTGGAGGGGGAGAATACTTGAAGTACTAAAACCCTTGTCACAAGACATCTGGTACTACATACAGGGAAGACAAGAAAACAATATAAAGTTCACTTAGGTCTTTTGGGTCTGTTACTGTGCCTTCAAGAAACATCATCTTCCAGCTCAAATTAATGGCAGATAGCATAGCCTAAGTATTATACTTAGTGACCCAGTAGTTTTTGTAGCAACAGCTACTCATGAACCTTCCATTCCTTTCGATGTGGAACAGAGAAAAACTATGATCAGAACTATGTTACTGAGATTAATTCTGATTTTTATGTGTTGTACGTTGCAGAAAAAACCCACATCAGGTTGATATGAGAACAGCAAGAGTTTTTCTAGAAGTAGCTGAGCTACACAGAAAACATCTTGGAGGACAACTGTTGTTTGGCCCTGATGGATTTTTATACATATTCCTTGGTGATGGAATGATTACTATTGATGATATGGAAGAGATGGATGGTTTAAGGTACAAAAATACCTGTGGTTTTAACTTTCTCCATCATTTGTGTCCATAGAAAATAACTGAAGCTATAGTGTTGTCTGGCCAATAACAAAGTCAGTATTTATAAAAAGAACCAAACCCTACTCACTATATTTACCACATTCACATTCTAGTGATCTCACTGAATGAGTTAATTGACCCAAATTTACAGTTGCCTAACCCAACTCAGGAAATATCTGGGGACTTTAGGGAGGAGCCAGGAGACTTGGGGGGTGGAGCCATGAGACTTTCTCATTCTCTAAATAAATTAATAAAAATACAGCAGAGCACTTCCCCTGAATACAGTCTCCATTTCCACATCCTCTTTTTTTTGCCTACCCTGGCATCTGCGCTTCATCTAAATGAAACTGAAAGTTGTCATACCCCTACAAGTCCCTTTGTTGGGCTTTGGAAGCATTTCCAAGCATGACTTTTTAAAGAGTCATGTACACACACTCGCAAGCCAGCCAAACTTAACAGTTTGTAAGCCCAGACTTTTGTTATCTCGCTGGGGCAATTTACTCACAGGAGTTGTTGAATATAACAATCTGCTATATTTCAACCAGCTTCTTCAGAGAGGAACAGGAAAGTTTTCCTCCATCCCATAACCAGAGATCAGTTCCCCAGGAGAAAGTGTCTGATTTGAAAGGTGAACTGTATGGCATTATTCACTGAGGTCCCTCCCCAAACCCCACAAATCTACTCCCCAAATCCCAATAACTTTTCCAACCCAGAGTTGGCAATGCTAGGGTAGCCTCTGCTCAAACTAGAATAAGTCTTGTTAGTCTTTAAGGAGCCACTGGATGTCTGTTTTATTTTGCTTTAACAAACTAGCATGGCTACCCCTCTGGAATTATCGTAGGACCAAAACAGACAAGAGGCCAAGTGTCCAAATGTGGGACCTTCCATTTTTTAAAAGGTGATCAGCAGTTTGAGGCCATAAAGGCTGAGGAAGGGCTGCACAGTGAGAGAGCGTTCAACCACTTAACTCCCATGCCTCTTCCACAGTTTAAAATGTCCCATGCAAAGCCTGAATTCACTGTGTGCACTCGGGCTCTTGTGTCTATGATTTCCTCCACACAGCATGAATTGCAGCTTTGGATGCGCAGTTTAAATTGTGAAAGAGGCATGGCAGAAAAGAGTTATCCTCTCATCCATTGACTTTTCCCCTGTCATCAGATCAGCTGCCTGTGACTGTTATTTGGCTTTTTAAAAAAGACCTTAATCATGGATCTTTTGCCTCCCATCTGGCTTGGCCCTTGAACTCATCAAAATCTCAGTAATTCGAGTCCCTAGGTGTCGTCTCACTACACATCTCATACATTTAGCACATCTTTATAGAAGGAAGTGCTGTATTACACTTAACAGATTTCTCCTTTGCTGAGTGATTTTCTAGAGCTCTTTGATACTATATGCATGAATGCTACCAAGTAACAATTGTTTTTTTAAAATCAATTGTGTTATCCTCCAACTTTCTCAGTGATTTTACAGGTTCTGTGTTGCGCCTGGATGTAGACACTGATTTCTGCAACGTGCCTTATTCCATACCACGGAGCAACCCGCACTTTAACAGCACCAATCAGCCTCCTGAAATTTTTGCACATGGACTCCACAATCCAGGCAGGTGAGGAGGTTGCTTTTCTTTTCCAGCATGAGCAGAAACTAGCCAGGCTCTTCACACACATCTAAATATATAGTAGGAACAATAGCCCTTATTTGTTTAGAACATTCATCCATCAAGCTCAGGGTGGTGTACCTGGCTCTTCATTTTAACCTAGATTGTCTAGTGAGTGTCTTTGGCAAACTGGAATTTGAACCTAAATTTCTAACCACTAATCGCTGGCTCTCACTCCCTCATATAGTACTGGGGGAAAAATGCATTCTGCCCAGCATTTTCAGATATTTGAAGAATTGGGGGAAAGGAGAATACTAGCTGTCCATGCACCTGAGCTCCACATCTTTTCAAATAATCTGAACAGGGCCCTGTCCATGTATGCCCGCCCTATACACATGACCAGAAGAGCCTGCCCATGCACAACTTGAACACATGTAGTCTCTGTTCAGACCTTTGAAATAATTCTATATAGATGAGGAGATAGGAGGCACAATCCCAATTTCCTCTTGATTTTATATGTTCACAGAATATCTAGAAAAGGCTACAATCTAGACATGTATGAATTTCTGTGCTTCCTACACAAAAGAGCCAGGATTTTTTAAAAAAGCAGTTTTTTTAAATCAACTTTTATTTATGTCACAAAGCTAGTTTGTATCTTTGTATAAACTTCATGGCTAGCTCTTTGTTTCTTAGCATAAACTGCAGATGTTTCATATTTTATACTAAAGTTGCAACGGAATAAGAGACCAACTACTTATTACACTCAAATGCTCGTAACAGAGTTCCAGCACTATGCCATGTTTATGAAAGAAAAGAGGCTTCTGGGGCAGAAGAGCACAAGGGAGGGTGTGCAGAGGATACCCTTTGCTCTTCCACTGGGCTTCTGCTCTGAATTGCCTTCCTTGCCTGAGCCACTTTCCCACCCAGATGACAAATTTGTGTCTATTTCACTAAGACCCAGTATAACATTTGCCCTGTTCATTGAAGATTAGCTGAATAATATATATAGAACCACACACCAGGAGTACTGATTGCAGTTTCCCTGCTACATCAGCAACATTAACTGGGCAAGGAAGGAATTCACAACATGAGAACATTACATCACATCTTAAGTATTCTTACTAGGGGAGGATTAGTATTCCCTTGGCTCTCAGAAACATTCTCCTGTAGAGCATTTAAGAGAGGATTGTGAGGCACTCCAAAGGGATCTGTTGAGGCTGGGTGAGTGGGCGTCAACATGGCAAATGAGGTTCAATGTGGCCAAGTGCAAAGTAATGCACATTGGGGCCAAGAATCCCAGCTACAAATACAAGTTGATGGGGTGTGAACTGGCAGAGACTGACCAAGAGAGAGATCTTGGGGTCGTGGTAGATAACTCACTGAAAATGTCAAGACAGTGTGTGATTGCAATAAAAAAGGCCAATGCCATGCTGGGAATTATTAGAAAGGGAATTGAAAACAAATCAGCCAGTATCATAATGCCCCTGTATAAATCGATGGTGCAATCTCATTTGGAATACTGTGTGCAATTCTGGTCACCGCACCTCAAAAAGGATATTATAGCATTGGAAAAAGTCCAGAAAAGGGCAACTAGAATGATTAAAGGGTTGGAACACTTTCCCTATGAAGAAAGGTTAAAACGCTTGGGGCTCTTTAGCTTGGAGAAATGTCGACTGCGGGGTGACATGATAGAGGTTTACAAGATAATGCATGGGATGGAGAAAGTAGAGAAAGAAGTACTTTTCTCCCTTTCTCACAATACAAGAACTCGTGGGCATTTGATGAAATTGCTGAGCAGTCAGGTTAAAACGGATAAAAGGAAGTACTTCTTCACCCAAAGGGTGATTGACATGTGGAATTCACTGCCACAGGAGGTGGTGGCGGCTACAAGCATAGACAGCTTCAAGAGGGGTTTAGATAAAAATATGGAGCAGAGGTCCATCGGTGGCTATTAGCCACAGTGTGTATATATATATGTGTGTGTGCGCATATATACATAAATTTTTTTGGCCACTGTTTGATACAGTGTTGGACTGGTTGGGCCATTGGCCTGATCCAACATGGCTTCTCTTATGTTCTTATCCCAGTACTGTGAGAATACAATTTACTGCAATTTTAAAAACAGACTGTATTTGAATGGGTTTTGACTATATTTGAATGAACTATGCCCTGTTGTTGGACCTCCAGAGGAACTGATAGGCCACTGTGTGAGGTAGTATGCTGGACTAGATAGTCCTCTGGTCTGATCAAGCAAGGATCTTTTTATCTTCTTAAATTAACTGAATTACCCATGCTGTCACTTTTTCTCAACTGATCTGTCCTGTTTCCTGAAGCACTCAACAAACCATACACAAATACATACTGTCGTGCACTTCTGTATCATTGATTTAAGATTTAAAAAAACCCTGTCTCATAGTTGCTCTGAAACAGAAATAAATGTAAAGAATATTAGCTGTTTTAAACATTTTAACATACTGTTGTGTGCTGTGTACAGGTGTGCTGTGGATCGTCACCCAACTGATGTAAATGTTAATTTAACAATACTTTGTTCAGACTCCAATGGAAAGAACAGGTCCTCAGCAAGGATCTTACAGATAATAAAGGGGAAAGATTATGGTAAGTTCTGTATCATGTACAATTCATATATTCCCTTCAAAGAATGTATCTATAATTAATTTAATTAATTATTGAAAAGGAAGGTTTATTTTAATAGTATGCATATTTTATAGGCTGTCACCAATTAAAGATATCTTAGTCAATTAGTTAAATTCATTCTAATTAGATGATTCATTGAATCTGCATACATTTGGATATGAATAAGAGGAGCTGAATTGTCCATAGCTTATTGTCCATATTCTGATAACACCCAGCTATACATTAATAAGCTTGCAGCTGCTCCCATCTCTGCTTTGGGCCAGTGCCACACTTCTGTGATCAAGTAAGAATAAGATGACATTGAATCCCAGTAAGCTGGAGGTGATGCTTGTCAGTAAATTTGCCCCCCTCTTTTTTTTTCTTCATTCTTTTGCTTCCCACTTGATGGAATGAAACCTTTCCTTGAAGGATTCTATTAAGAGTTTATGAGCCTTGTTTGATTACAGCCTCTGGAGAGGGGGGTGCGTGTGTATGTTACAACAAACTTGTGGCAGAGAAGAGAACAAACTTATGAGGACCCCCATAGGGTTTTCAAGGCAAGAGATTAACAGGTGATTTGCCATTGCCTTCTTCTGCGTAGTGACCCTAAATTTCTTGGTGGTCTCCCATCCAAATACTTCTTAGTTTCTGAGATCTGATAGGTGAGGCTGAGAAACTATGACAAGCTGCCAAAGTTGATTGACGGGTTCTAATCTGGTTGTCCTAGGTACTAGTCCTAAACTGTAACCACTATGCCCTTAATTTAGGTTAGTAATGCATGGCATGGCTAATATTTCATTGAGCATAGATATGTAGCCAAGTCTATATGCACCTATTTGCAAACATAGTCTGATACAGTTATATATAGACCACAAGGATCTTGTTAACCATGAGTAGTACTTGAGAATTTCATTTTTGAGAAGGATTCCAGTCCTTTTGTTTGGAAACACACATGTAAAATATTACAGGCCACATGCCCTTAGGTCTCGTTTAAACCAGTGGACATATTTAACGGGTGCATTTTATAAAAGCTGAACCAAAGAGCTATGTGGTTTGAAACTGCTTTATTATGCCTCCGTTCCAGTGGAGTTCTGACCACATCCAGAGTAGATCACAGCAAGCAATACTATGGTGTAAATCAGCCATCCAGGGAAAAATCCAATTTGAATAAGAGATGCTGTAGGCTGCTGTTTAAAAAGAAAATGTATCAAATTGTGGGTTGCTGTATTATCCACCGTAATGGCTCATCATACAAAACCATTCTGGAAAAAAGAATCAGAACAGCACACCTGTTTTTATGGCCCCTTTTAGACAGCCTTTGTAATCCGTTTTGGTAGCCAGTCGCTGATGGATTTTTTGTGTCATTTCAGACACAACTGCTTTAGCAACCAGCTGCTAACAGATTTTATTTACTTTTTCATATAAAGGCACTTGAGTCTGGTTAGCAAAGCGTGGTTGAGGCATTCTTGAGGTTTTCTTCCATTTTCACCTCTTTTTTGAGCTTCTGAATCGCTCCAGTGTGCTGCTTAAAATGTCTGCACCGCTTCCAATAGTGCTGTACTTTCCCCCCACCCTTTTTCACTGCACCATCTTCCTTGAACTTTTCTTACCTTTTTAAGTTGAGACATTAGACCATTACAGCGCTTCAGTGCTACAGTGGCACCACTGAGATGGCTACAGTGACATCACTGAGATGGCTTGGCATCACTATATTGGTCTAGCATTATAGCACTCAATTTAAAACATTCAAAAAAGTTTGAGGAAGATTGTGTGCTGAAAAAGGGCAGGGGGGAAGTGCAGCACTGTTTAAAAAGTGTGAAATGGCTAGATTACTTTAGAGATCAATGGAATGAAATTTGCTGTGTGAAATCTCTGTCCTAGTATCTCTTTACTCAGAACTGGGTCAACAACAGATAACATTGGTTTAGAATGATAATGTGAAAGGGGCCTAGCTTACTGAACAGTACCATACTAAGCAGAATTATACCCTTCTAGGTCCACGGAAGTCAGTGGATTTAGGAAGGTGAGCTCTGCAGTTAAGAATTGCCAGCCTCCAGTTGGGGCCTGGAGATCTCCTGCTTTTACAACTGATCTCCAGCTGGCAGAGATGAGCTCCCCTGGAGAAAATGGCCACTTTGAAGGATGGACTCTATGGCATTGTACCATGTTGAGGCCCCTCCCCTCCCCTTCCCAAACCCCATCCTCTTCCGAATCCACCCCAAAAGTCTCCAAGTATCTTCCAACACAGACATGGCAACCCTAGCTCTGCTTAGGATAGCATTGTAAGTCTAGAATTTTTTTTAAAAAAGGAAGGCATTAATTTAAAAGTATGCAGTTAGTGTTATTTTTTTGTGTGCCTTTATGGAAGGATTCATCTAAACTACTTCTTGTCATGTAGACTTGAGGAGTACCAGAACCCAGGTTAGAATCTGCCAAGTCTAACAACGGTTTCCTAGGATTAAGCCCCACTGAACGGACTTGGGTAGAATTCTAGATAGACCTGCTTAGGACTGCTTTGCAAAAAACAGCCAAAATTGCCCGTGAAAGCCATAGCTTCTCGCACCATCAAGGGGGGCTGATATGGCAAATAGATATTGGGTTTGTATCTTTTTAACACCTCAAATAGTCTTTCCTGTACATTATTTCTCCAGCTTCATCAACAATCAGCAGCAGCACTCTTAACCATTTTACTAAGTCCTTATACTAAGAGTGAAAACAAGAATAAGCACATTTTTTTCATATGCAATCCTCACTGGAAATGTGCATCCATTTTAATTTTCACATTACATTTTCTTTATCCTTGACTCAAAAGACCATATCAATGTCTTTAAAAATAACGTAACAGAAGAATGCTGTGTAATCAATATTATGTTGTAATGTGTTAACTATTTCATTTTAGTATCAATAAAAACTAGATTCCCCCCCTCCCAAGCTTGTGGTTTTCTAACATATAAGAAATTTGCATTATCTTCTTCCATTTATAGATAACAGGCCTACATGTAAATGTATAGATGGGGTATTGGATGCAACCAGCTTTTCTACTGGTGAAAAGGGGAGGAGGGGTCTCTATTGCCCATCACAAGGCCTATACTGCGGATAATGGGCCATAATAAGTAGGGCAGTTGGCTGAGATAGAATGAAAAAGCTGACTGTATCTAGCCCGTGAACCTTCAGAGGTCTTATCTCCTTTTAGATCTGATGTTTCAGGTCTAATATAAGGAAAGCATACAATAAAGAAACTGTGATTTTATCCTTTTATCCTTTGCTATTATTTTCATTTAAAAATGCCTGAATTACATGAAATTGCATTTCATCTAATACTATGTTAGTTCCTTTTTAGAAAGTGAGCCTTCACTTTTAGAATTCAAGCCATTCAGTAGTGGACCCTTGGTTGGGGGATTCGTATACAGAGCCTGCCAATCTGAAAGACTTTATGGGAGTTACATATTTGCAGACCGCAATGGGTAAGTTTCTTAAAATTAATTTTGTGAACAAAAAGTGTAGAGTGTGTGCTACGTTCTGTTGTAAGATTTATATTTTTAGTAAATCACTTACATTTTTATATAGAGTAGTTATAAGATTTCCATCCACTTAGCATCTGAAGTAGTCCAATACAGAATTCCTATATTCCAGTACAACAAAATAGCTATTACTTTTGAGTATCTAGCAGTAGCCGAAGGCCACAGTTCGAGATTACATCTAGAAGGACTTTGAAGTTGTGTCCCCAAACAGGAATATAGGATTCATATAGGATTCATTCACACATACATACCCAACAACAAAATGATTTTGAAGCCCCAGAGGTGTTTCAAAAGCAGTTTGTGGCATGGCACATTTGTCTTTTATTCTTAAAGGAAAATAAATCAAAAGTTTAACAAACAAAAAGTAGAAACATTTTAGTGCACTTAAAGTGACCGTCTGAATTATGACCAGAACACTATTGTTTGCAGTTAATCAAAACGTTATGATTATGATAGTACATTTAATACTTCTCAAGAATGTTCAGCTCTGATAAAGAGATCAAGAGAAGGTTAAATGGCTGCTGCAAACAAATGCAGAGTTAACAGAAACAAATATAGTTTATAGTTTTTAATAAAGACATTTTAATGTAAAAACATATAGTGTTTAAGAGTTATATTTGTTTTATAATCCTGATTTCAAATGTTAATGTTAGCCCAAATTTGAAAAGGACTCCAGTGTGTTGGGGGGGGGGTGTCTTCATTTTAGTTCCAGTAATGGATTCTTTTAAAGCAAAACAAGCATTGTGTAACTGTTTGTCTTTTGTATATGTGATTACAGAAACTTTTTAACACTTCAACAGAGCCCCATTACCAAACAGTGGCAAGAGAAATCATTATGTCTTGGCAACAGTGGTTCATGTAGAGGTTTCTTTTCAGGACATATCTTGGGATTTGGTGAAGACGAATTAGGTGAGACAGAAAACACTTCTTTGTATATGACTATTGTTAATGGGATTTTGACCAAGATTAGCCCACTGATATTCAGAAGTATCCTGGGAGTGTTGGTGGCAGCATATCTGCAGAACAATTGTTTGTCTTTTGTTTCCATTTCTTTAACAAAATAATTCATAAGCACTGCTCTGTTTACATCTAGTTGCTATCTCCATTATTACGAAAATGTATTACGAAAAGCATTACATACCATGATTACTTTCACATCCATGCTGTGCTAGGCCTTTTAGAAGTAATGGGTTGGATCCAGCCGGCTCTTCCACTCAATCTCACGTAATTTCCCTTCTTACTACCAGCTCCCATTGCACATGGCTTTTGGACATGGTAGTCTTATGATCCCTGCATAAAGTTCTTTGGTGGTCAAAGGGGACTCCTTTTTCCTTTCTTACCAGTCAAAAAGCTGGGTGAATCAAACCTATATATTTACATTCAAGTAGAACAAATCAGGTGTTGAGACCCAAGAACAAAATGTGCTTTTAGAAGTGAATGTACATTTAGAAGTCTAGTTGGACCAGTTTAGTTTAGTTTTTTGATTTATATCCCACCCTCCCTGCCGAAGCAGGCTCAGGACAGCTCACAATTCATATAATAAAACAACTATATAAAGCATTAGACTAAAATAACCAGAGAGACCTAGATGCAGTTTCCTGCTTATGTATGAATATTCTGAGTTTCCTTGTACAAATTTTTCTTCTCAATTTCTGTTCCGCATTATTGAAACCGAAATACAAATCATAGTTGTTGTAAGAATGAATGAGATAATTACTTGCCACCATGAAGAGACCCATGAAAAAGACACAATGTTAGCACTATAAACTATAGATGGCTTTTTTTTTAGCAGGAATGCAGTTTTGGCTGACATAGCATCAGGGTTGTATGGCTTAATATGCAAATGAGTTTCTACTGGGCTTTTTCTTTTAAAAAGCCCTTTGTGAAACAATGGTGACATCAGGGCATGTGGCCTAGTAGGCAAAGGATTTCCTGCTGGGCTCTTTCTACAAAAAAAGTCCTGACTATAGAGTACTTTACAGTATTGTTGTGAACAGGATTACAGCCTTCTAAGTCTATTGACTTCAGCAGACTTAGAAAGGTTCCAACTCTATTTAGGATAACATATTTGAGGATACCGATATTGATTTATGGTATGTTTTTTGTCTAACAGGTGAAGTTTACATCTTAGCAAGCAGTAAAAGCATGACGCAGTCTCACAATGGAAAACTTTATAAAATAATTGACCCCAAAAGGTAAGAAATGCTGTACAGAAGTTAAGTACAGAAGTGTAGTCTTTAAGATATTTTGATTTCCGATATGTCAGAGAGGAGAAAGTAATTTAGGTTCTGACTCTTCACATCTTCTTTTTGGAAACAAGCTGGGGTGTAATCAGAAAGATTCGGGAGTTGTACCTAGTCATGGTTGAACTGAGGAAATGTGATTTGTAGTGTGTTTCCTCAGCAGTGGTCTGTTGTGGCAAAGAACCTTGCCACTTTTGTGCTGGTGCAGTTTTGCACAGGATTGGGTTCTGGCTTTCCTGTGATTACTCCTGAACTATTTTAGGAAAGATTGCAGCAAAGCCAGGCTGGCTGTCCTATGAACAGGAAAGTCCTGATCTTCCCCAGCTCTGCTTACATAAGGCACTATATATATGTTCCCTGCCCCACAAAAAGAAAAAGTACTAATCATCCTTCAGATCTAAAAGCATCAAGAAGAACATAGTCATCAAATGACTATGGTGGATGGGGTCCTATGGAGAACCAGCAAGTAGAATACATGAGAGATGCTTGGAAATATATGCAGTAGCTTATCTATGAGGCCTTGGTTTTTTGGCAGAAGGACATACGGTAAGTCTTCCAGAACTATGAACAACCTAACAATAAACAAATAGTGTTATTGATTACAGTTGAGCTCTAATTCTTTGTCATGGATCTGCCACCCAAATTTAGTGTTACTAATTAGGAAGCACATATTACTGCAGTCACTCAAGAATACTATATATTTTTTATTTGTTATTTCTAATACTTTTACAAACAAATATTGCCCAGTTTCATTTGGATTGTTTAGTCTGTTGGTGTGTGGACTTAGGTGAATTTTTTACACCTTTAATCCATTATTAGTATCTAATTACAAGGGGGCTGCTTTGTTTGACCTTGGCTTTGTGTTCCTGTTGCCTCAGCGATTAGGGTGGTCTCAGAATGACATACCTGAGAGGCCAGACCTCCCATTGCAGAGTTCCTGGTTAGCTATTTAATGTGTGGTACAGAGAGTAATATATCTGGCTGAAATGAGACGAAACAAACATCATGCTAATGACACTGTGTACTCTGGCATGAATTTGAAATGAAACTGATACAAATGGTAAAACAAAAAAGATAGTTTCAAATAGCACTATAGGAGTTTATATTTCTGATGTTTTGACACGTACAAAACTACAGTGAAATTGTTCTTCACATATTTAGTGCAGTTTTCAGCCAAAGCCTATGCTCAGCTAGTACTAGGCTGTCATCTGCATTGCATTTCATTCTTCCATGTGCAACACAGTGCATATGTAGCAGCATATATGATGGTTGGCCCTGTCTAACTGTCCAGGACTCCTTCGTTGCTCATAGCAGCACTGGATCTTGTGAGTGGACAGCGATGCAGTCTGTCTTCTCTTGCTCTTGCATGTAGCATTAGGCATGTTACATATTTGACATAAACACAAACCAATGAGTGAACTCCCTTGTGCAAAATTTCAGTGTTCCCTGACAAAGTTCATCTTGAGCACTGCGTCATACCAAACAGCTTTTTGCCTGCTCAATTACCTCTTGGTCACTGCAGGTTGCAGCTGTTCTTGCCAAGTCCAAAGAAGAAATTATATTTACTGGAGAAGAGGCAGTGTTCCCAGAGTACATACTCATTTGGGTCATAATTGATCAACTTGTGTATATATACTGTTTGTAGCCTGTCCCCTTTTTGTGTGTGAATGTTTAAATCACACACATCAGATAGAGTGTATTCTCAGGTTTTTGATCTTGTGCAATCAGTGCATCTATTTGAGAAGTGATCTGAATAAATGGTTGCATGATTAGCTGGGTTCATAGGCAAACAATGAAGACACATAAACAGTGCCGTCCTAAGCTTATCTTTGTTGTTATGCTCATTGAAGATGTTGGGCTTAGTAACAGTTTAATTCTGTTTAGGATGGCATTGTGAAACAGCTTCAGTGTCCATGTCAATGCTGTTGCCTCCTCGCAGCGTCAGGCCCAGCATCTTCCATGGCAACACTGTGACTCTCCCAAATTATCCTACATGCTGGATTTGATCTTTGGCATGGAGATAGACATAGATGTCATCACTATTGACAGAGAACCGTGATTAGATCAGTTTGTCCTAAAGATCCAGCTGGGTACCCCAACCCCCTCCTGTCTAGGCAGCAAGCAAATTTATGCTCACCCTTGGAGACTAATGGACCCAGTAGTGCTCCAGAATGCTCTGTGAGATCTGATACCACCCCTGGTGATTCATTAGATGAGCTGATAGAGGACTGGAATATCATCTCTCTGAAGCCATTGATGAAATTGCTTCCTGACATCCTCTTCGCTCCCATCCCAAACTAGCCCCTTGGTATATCATGGAGCTTAGGAGGATGAAACAGAAGCTTAGACAAACTGAAGTGAGTTTGGCAACAGTCTCATGACAAAGCTGCAAGAACTTTCTATAGGATGTTTATGAAGTCCTGTGAGATGGCAGTGAAGAAGGCTAAAAGAGGATTTTATCCATTATGATAATTAGGTCCTTGATTTACTTACCTCAGTGAGAGAACTCAAAATGTTAGAAATTCAGCCATCAGCTGTGAGGCGTTTGCGAGCTTTTTTGCTAATAAAGTCTAAGCACTGACTCTGCTATGACCTGCCTGCCAATATTGATACAGTACATGAACTGGAGACCCCTTGGCCATCTTTAGATTCTGTATTTGCTACTTTCAGCTGACTCTCTTAAATTGATGTTGATAGGATTCTGGGTGCTGCTAAACTGACCACCTGCCTCTTAGACCTGTGTCTGTCATGCTGGTGAAAGCCAGTGGTAAGGGAATATGGGGCCCCCTGGTGGATATTATCAGTCTGTCCCTTAGTCTGGGGGTCTACCAGGGGAATTAAAAGAGGCTATAGTGATACCACACTTAAAAAAACCATAACTGGATTATATCGATCCTTCCAGTTATTGTCTAGTCTTGAATCTTTCATTTCTGGGTAAGGTAATTGAGACAGTGGCAGTAGAGCTGCTCCAGAGTTTCCTGGAGAATACATCGGCCTTAGACCCATTCTAGTCTAACTAGTACCCTGCCCAGAGGATGGAGACTGTCCTGGTTGCCCTCACAGACAATCTTCACAGACAGCTGGATTGAGGCAGGTTGGCACTGCTGTTGCTGCTCAACCTGACAACAGTGTTCAACACAGTCAACCATAATTTGTTGGTCCACCGCTTTGTTGATGTAAGAGTTCTTGGGGTGGCCTTGAAGTGGCTCACCTAATTTCTCCAAGGTTGGGGACAGAGGACAGTGTTAGGAGAGAAGGTGTGCCCTTGATATCCCCGGGTGTGTGGGGTCCCTCAAAGGGCAGTCCTCTCCCAAATACTGTTTAACATCTATATGCAGCTCCTCATCCAGCCAATGCAGAGTTTCAGGCTGGGCTGTAATCAATATGCTGATGACAATCAGCTGTACCTGTTGATGGATGGATGGCCTGATGCCACCCCAAACAATTCGGCTGAAGGGCTGGAGGCCGTGGTTAGGTGGTTGAAGCACAGCCAGCTGAGACTGAAACCATCAAAAATAGAAGTTCTGTGGGGGAGAGCCTAAGTTGAGATGTCAATTGCTGGCACTGGATGGTGCGCTACTGGCACTGGTGTGCTACTGGCACCTACCATTAAGAACCTGGGTGTGTTTCTGGATGCCTCCTTATCAATGCAGGTCCAGATCACACATGTTTTCAAACTGACATTTCTTCAGTTGTGCCAAGTCAGGCAACTGGTCCTCTTGTCTCACCCTGACGTATTCACAGTAATCCATATAATGGCCATGGTCACCTCCAGGCTAGACTACTGTAACTTGCTCTACACTGGACTACCCTTGAAACTGGTCCAGAATTCAGTGGCTCCGGTTCTTACTAGAACCCCACTGACAGCACATGCTCAGCCTGTGTTTTGCCAGCTGCACTGGCTCTAGGTTAGATACTCGATCAGGTTAAAGGTTTTGGTGTTAACCTTCAAGGCCATAAACAGTCTGGGACCAATGTACCTTTGGGACCACCTCTTCTGGCAAATCCCACAAAGAGCATTATGCTCACCAGATTAAAATCTACTTGTGGTCCTGGCCTGAAAAATGTCCAGCTGTCCTCAACTCGAGCCAGGGCTTTTTTCAGCCCTGGCTCCAACCTGATGGAACTCTGCTAAATGACATCCATGCCCTGTGGGACCAGTGCAGTTCCATAGGGCTTGTAAGGCAGAGATGTTCCGCCAGGTTTACAGCTAAGGACAGCAATGGATTTTAATCTCCCCACTGGGATGCAGATTTAATCTGGCCCATTCTAGGTACCATCTGGAATTAATTTTGAACTGTTTTAATAGTTTACTGTTTTATTGTTCTATTGTACTTAAATCTGATTTGAATATATTTTATGAGATGTTGTATACTGCTCTGAGCCCCAATATTTTGTGGGAAGGCAGTCTAGAAATTATAAATAAATAAATATGTAAAGTCTGAACTACAAATGTCAAAGTTCATTCTTTTTCTCTTTAATACGTGCCCTTCAAAATTGGAAGTGGTAATGGACAACTGATTGGAGACAGCAGCTGCAAGAAAACAGTATAGTTGTGCAAATCATACACATAAAATGTACTCATTTTTAAGCTAATAACTTGAATCTCATATAAGATTTCTGTGATAGAAAGGGAAATGATGTTCCCTAATCCTTCATTCCTACTGCAGATCTCCAGCTCCTGCCCGTATGCTGTTTCTGAGAATCCTCTTTCCTACAAAAGCAGGATTTGGAGGGGTATTTTAGGTAGAAACAGGTACTGGGAGGCAGAGAAGTCCCACTTCAGTGTGTCCAATCAAATTTCAGAAGCCTCATCTCCATCACACAGACAGAAGTGTCATTTCATGCAGTCAGCGCCTCCATGAGATATCAGCCATGCTAGGATGCTGCCTATAAGTTCACTGTATGAGGACAGCCCTAATTTCTGTAGACTAGCTTCAGGTGTGTAACCGTGTTGGTGTCAAAGTTTGAGTCCAGTGGCACTTTTAAGAACAACAAAATTTCATTCATGGTGTATGTTTTTGTGTGCAGGCCCACTTCTTCAGATATAGTAAAACAGAATCTGAAGAAGTGTTCTTGCATGCAAAAGCTTACACCTTGAATGAAATTCTGATGGTCTTAGAGGTGCTGCTGGATTCAAACATTGTTCTGTATACTGGCTAACTGATACTAGCTAACTAAAGTCAGTTCAGTACTTTTCATGAATTCCTATAATACTGTATCTGCTCAGGAATACAAGTGGATAATTTCCCGCTCTCCCCCCCCCGCAAAAAAAAGAAGTTTATCAGCAAAGTCTGTCTGCAAAGAAAAGAAGTTGCAAATAAAAACCTATTCCAAAGAGCTGAGAGCACAGTAACTGTAGAAGAATCCATAGTGATGTCATTGAGAGCAACCAGTCATGGAGCAGAATGCTGACAATACCCGGGACCAGCCAGATATTGGAAGCAGCCAACCAGTGATGTTGTCACATATCCCTTATGTCACTCTGCCCCCTTGCACACATAACACAACTAGATCTCTTGTTCTGCATGTTTTCTTCTCATCATATCACCTGCATACTTTATCACACACCAATAACATTCAAGAGATTTTATGAACAGGAAGGAACCTGCCCTTCCTTCTTGCTAGAGAAAAGCTACAGACCTTGTCAGACCCCTCCTAGTCTGAGTCTCCTTCTGTAGACAGCAGTGACCAGTGATAGGCATAAGAAACAAATGTATTTACTAGCAGCCAGTAAGATGAATCAGGTTAACCGCTCTCTATGCTTTTGAAAGCAACATTAATAGTCTATAAAATCACAAGCAGAGCTGTCACTGAGTGCCCTGCAAAGGTGCAGCTCTGGTGGTCTGTTAAACTGCTTTTTAACAGGAGGGATTGCAACCACAGATCAGAACAGCTAGGCGCACACTTGCCACTGCAGCTCTTGGTTGGCCCTGCGCTGTAAATGGAGCTTCTTCCAGCATCTGCCTCTGCTGGAAGGATGACAAGAAACAGCCAAAATAGGCACAAGAACAGTATTGAGTAATGTTCCAATGATCCTTTCCTTTCCTTTAATCTGAGATTAAAGCTCCTTGACTAAAAGTCTTGAGCAATCAAAATCCCTCAAAACACCAAGTAGGATCAAACACTTTGCATATGGTTTGAGCTATGATTTGAGAGAATGGCATGGCTAGGTGCTCTTCTAGTTCTCATGCCTCCCTTGCTCCCTCTTGGGATTCCCACGTAGTGAAATCCTCTGTTGAGAGATAGTGTAGTCGGGTGGTGCTAGGTTTTTTGCCACCCCAGGCCACAGTCCCAATTGCGCCCCCCATGGGGGAGGGTCTTTAAAAGGGGGAGGGGTTGCAGCGTGGTCTCTTTCCTCTATGAAGGAAGGAGGGGGTGTGGGGCCTCATCTCCACTCTCCAGCTGCCTCCCCTTGCAGGAGAGGCAGTCCAAGAGTGAGGCTGAGCTGCGTCTTTCCTCTGCCCAAATCTTGGGCAGCGGAAGGATGCAGTGCAGGGCCTTGTCTTCACTCTCTGGCTGCTTCCCCTTGCAGGGGAGGCAGCCCAAGAGCGAGGCTGAGCTGCCTATTTCCTCCGCCTGAGTTTTGGGTGGGGGAAAGAGGTGCACGGGCCAGTTGGCATGTGGGTAGGGGGCGTCTAGTGGCACATGTAGGCCATGCAGTGCCCTAGGTAGCCGCCTACATGGCCTACTCCCACCTGCTGGCCATGAGTGTAGTCACTGAGCTACTACTTACCCACCCCTTGTTAGGGAGTTGTGTTGGAACACTGCCATTTGTGTTTGAGCTGCTTAATATGCCAATCATCAAGAAATGAAGTTGTGCTCCCTGCCTTCCCATTTGCATGATATAGCGCCAACACTGCATTATCATTTCTGGGGAGGGGGGGCTTACTTCAGTATGCATACTTACCCTTTACCCCTTTGTAGGTGATACTGTTCACAACTGTAATAGGTACATGTTGGGGAGGAGGAGATTTTCAGCAGCTGAAGTTTAATACAGGAGAGCCCTTTCCCTTGCCTGTGAGTAGAGGAGGCTCTGTTTGATGTTTGTGTCCTGAGAAGGAATACCTATAAGCATTATGAATAGAGCAATGATACCATTCAGTATTTGCTATCATCTCTGGCCATTTGTGCAGTGTGCCCTAAAGTTCTTGTCAGGCAAGTCCACCCTCACGTGCATTAAGTGTGCTGACAGGAGGCCAAAAACAGATTTACCATCATTTTGCACACCCTTATCTGAGGTATGGCTGTCCTGGCTGAGCTTTATATAGTGCTTCAAGAGAGCTGGGATTGACTGCAGACATAGTATCCTTTTACTCTGCTCTGGTAAGACCTCAGCTGGAATATTGTGTTCAGTTTTGGGCACCACAATTTAAGGATATAGACAAGCTGGAACGGGTCCAGAGGAGGGCGATGAAGATGGTGAGGTGTCTGGAGACCAAGTCCTATGAGGAAAGGTTGAAGGAGCTGGGGATGTTTAGCCTGGAGAGGAGGAGGCTGAGAGGTGATACGATCACCATCTTCAAATACTTGAAGGGCTGTCATATAGAGGATAGTGTAGAATTGTTTTATGTAGCCCCAGAAGGTAGGACCAGAAGTAACGGGTTGAAATTAAATCAAAAGAGTTTCTGGCTCAACATTAGGAAGAACTTCCAGACAGAGCGGTTCCTCAGTGGAACAGGCTTCCTCAGGAGGTGGTGAGCTCTCCTTCCTTGGAGGTTTTTAAACAGAGGCTAGATGGCCATCTGACAGCAATGAGGATCCTGTGAATTTAGGGGGAGGTATTTGTGAGTTTCCTGCATTGTGCAGGGGGTTGGACTAGATGACCCTGGAGGTCCCTTTCAACTATATGATTCTAGCAGGACTATATCTTCACTGGTTGTTGAAGATCTTTCAGCTCAGCCTGAGGAACAGTAGTTTCTTCCAGAGTATTTTATTAACCCTCAACTGCTGAAATGTATACTAGGAATATCATGCGGCTCACTGTTTTTGAGCTTTTGGAATCTTTCACATTTTTGTATACTGTTCTGTACAGGCACCTGTGTCATAAAAGACTTCATTCAGTCCAGTTCTAATTCAGGCAAGCTTTAACCCTCAGTGATGTGAAGTAGGTTCTATTATCATTAAAGCATAGATTACATGGTTTCGTCTCTGGTGGATTTTGTTCAGCGGCAGGCACAATATAAAACCTCTTGTCCTCAGCCATCTTCACATACCTGATTGCATTAGAACAGTAATGTAGAATTACAGAACATAAAGCTGCTAGCGAGTTGCAATCAACCTGGTAATTCACTCAGGTGGACCATGAGAATGCTTTGGATTTAAAAGCATACCTTTCCATTTGCAGTCATAGAAGGCCAGAATGAATGTTTCTACATGTTCAGTTTAGTTTTTAAGAGGTGGGGGAATGATTTGGCTATAAGCAAACCATATGCATTAAGCTCTTTGAAAGCCTAACATTAACCTAAAGAGTTGTAACAATTATAGAGATTTTTTTTTAAATACCCTCAGTATCTAGTATGTTTTCTTTCCCATTCCCACTTGACCTATATTTATAATACTAGCATTTAAGGAGTTCTCCATGTACTTCACTTTATAAGAGGGAAAAAACACCTATTCCACATATTTTGCCTGTGCAGGGTTTTGTGTGTGTGTGTGTGTGAGTGTGCCTGCAAGAAGCTGGCTGCTCAGCCGTCGTAAAGAATGTAATACATAATTGAGCAGCTTTAGCCCCGTAAGCCAGTTCTTTCTCAATTCATCCGTCAAACTGCTATGCAAGTGGCCCCCTAAATTGATAAATTCCCACAGTGCCTGTTGACCCAGCTGCCAAGGCCTCATGCAGCAGGTGTTGTTTTCATGACCACCCTGACAGTAATACAAACTGTTTAGCAGTTGCATTGACCTCGCAGCTATTAACACTGATACAGGCTCCGCTGGGGACTAGTTTTCAAATATGACAGGATTTCTTAAAGACTAGAGGTCAGGAACAAGTATACCATATAAGAATAAATTTGATATGCTGCTGAGTTTAAAAATTTGAAAGGAGAGAAGGTTCTTTTACTTCCTCCCCACTCATTTCCCCCACAGTAAATCAGATCTTGAGCTCTTGGCATGCCTCCCAGTATTGAAAGCAAATAGATGGAAAAATCATACCTGAAGTGATGCTGTATTTATTCTGGGGAAAATAGTCACTTATCAAGAAATAAAATTTATTTCCGGGTAGTGGTTTCTGGTTTAAGGAGACATTAACTAGAAAATGTTTGCATTGTTGTTCTTTTTCTCGCCTTTGTTCCCTATCCCTTTGCCCCACCTGGACAAAGATAGCTTTAAGGGGGGCCCCTGCTGCCACCAGAGGGGGGGGGGAGTTGGATGATCATTTGTGAGGTCTGTTCAACTGTATAATTAAGTAGTTTTTAAAGTTAACTTTTGTGTAAAGATCAACTAGAAATACAGCACTTGGACACTAGCACCTACATGCACATAACATTCCAAGCACAGCAAAAATACAAACATTATTATCTTAAAATCTCTTCAAATATTCAAAACTATATTTCATCTCATTGTAATATATTTATTGATTTATTGGTACTCATTTATAGTCAGCCTTTGTCACTTGGGCTTAAGGTGGGTTACAAGTGTGATAGAACCATTCAGTCAATCAGTAAGGCAGTTGCAAAATATGAACATTTGACTGATAACATTTGAACCTAGCAGCAAAGATTTCTAGGAAAATAAAACCAGTCAATAAACAAGCTGATTACAAAACAATCCTAAAGAGACTTACTCCAGTCTAAGCCCATTAAAATGAATAGGCTTAGACTGGTGTAACTCTCTTTAGGATTGCACTGTAAGTCGAAAAGCAAAGGCATGATTTCCCAACTCCCTGTTTCCTTCGTAACAATAAGACAGGAGGCCATATGTACAGGTGAACCAACAGGCAAATCTTTCTTCACTTGCTGACTCCTGCAGCCTCTCTCCAGTTGTATTGTCCCCATTTTTTCACCAGTCAGCTTTAAGAATAGAACTAACCTAGCAGCAAATGGGTATAGGAATGTCAGCATGTTTGCTGTTTCAGGACTTAACTGTATATTACATGCTAATGTGTAACAGTACCTGGAAACCTTATTTTTTTAAGTCAAGTCATTTCAGAAGAGAAGAATTGAGCAAGAGGTAGGGGAGGGAGGCAGAAGGCATTAACTATTTCCCTCTATTCTCTGTACCAAATCTCCTCTATGGTTCGTTGGCTATCCCAAAGGGTTGAATATCCATGTTTCATCTTGCATTTTGAAGAGCTGCCTGGGGCAGCTATGTTACACTTCCATTACCTTCTCCCTTTCTCACTCCCCCCTCCCCACTGGGCCACCCACTTCCTGGCTCCTGCTGTTCTCTGCCTCTGCAGCTCAGCAGTGTGGAGAGCAATTCTCACTCCTCCTCCTCTGCCTACCCCCTGCCCACAGGGAGCGGTGCTGCTGCCTCAGCCCCCTCCCCTGGGAATTTAACACAGACCCCTCCATGTCTGTTTGAAATTCTCAAGTTTATCTGCAAACCTAAGGAGTCTCCCAGAAGTGCAGAAATATTTGGGTTTTTATCAGTGTGGTCCCAATCTATGGATTTAAGGATCCATAGACGGGCCGCACTTCACTGTTAGAATCAAAACATAAGAAAGGCCATAGGACATAACACTAATGAAAATATATAATTAAAAAGGTAAAGGTAGTCCCCTGTGCAAGCACTAGTCATTTCTGACTCTGGGGTGACGCTGCTTTCACAGTGTTTTCACAGAAGACTTTTTACGGGGTGGTTTGCCATTGCCTTCCCCAGTCATCTACACTTTTCCCCCAGCAAGCTGGGTACTCATTTTACCGACCGTGGAAGGATGGAAGGCTGAGTCAACCTGAGTCAGCTACCTGAAACCAGCTTCCGCTGGGATCGAACTCAGGTTGTGAGCAGAGAGTTCAGACTTAAGTATTGCAGCTTTACCACTCTGCGCCACAGGGCTCAAATATATATAATTACTGTCCCATTTTCTTTGTGATGTGTTGAACCTGAACACACTTTCCAAGTGCAAGTGTGCAATAATGGAGTGCTGTATTTGCTAGCAGTTTCTGATTGAATATATTTATAGCAGTAATTATGAATTGCACCTTGCAGAATGCATAAATAAATAGGTCTTGCAGTTCTGATTGAAAACATTAGGAACTTCACACAGTTATCCTAAGTAATGTTTTATAACTGTTTAGGATTACATTGTCGGTATAAGATATCAGCCACACTGTTCCCAACCTATAAATGGTGGTACTGAAGTGTTTGGCCTCACATAATGAGAATTTTATTCTTAGCCAATTAGAGAAAATACAGGTTTACTATGATAACGGAATGTACAAGTAGATAAAGAATTCTGGTATGACATCCTTGTTGACAAAATTGTATCTAAAGGGCTTCTTTGAAAATGTTGTAGCTAACTAAGTTTGTAATACTTGTTGTAGAGCAGTGAATTTCATTGTCATAAAAACTCTGAAACATCTGTAATATCTAATTTTCCACAATATACATGCAATGAAGGTGATTTTAAACAGCTTTTTTTTTTGCAATGGAAGGAATTCAGCCTGAGTGTAAACAATTTTTGTTTGACCCTGACTTTTAAATATGTATGTTGATTGTATATTTTTCTACAGGCCTTTAGTTCCAGAAGAATGCAAAATACCAGCTCTTCCTGCCCAGATATTGACATCTGAATGCTCAAGGCATTGTCGAAATGGGCACTGCACTCCCACTGGAAAATGTTGCTGTAATCAAGGCTGGGAAGGTGAATTCTGCAGAACTGGTTAGTACTCCAGCCATAGTAATCATCAAAAAGCCAGAATAGCAAGCCTTTGAGAAAAGTTGTAGTTGTTGTTTTTGTTATTTTGTATTTATTGAAGCGTCTAGCAGTAAATAATTAACGTGTGAGAAAAAAGAGCCTGGAAGGAGAGGCTGGGAAATTTAACTTGGATATATAAATCCTAAAGTTGCTTTAGTTGTGGCACATAGATATCTAAAGACCAGTGCAAAATGAATTCTGAAAATGGCTTCTATGAAGAATATATGGGAATTATGTATAAATTTAATTACATTTCTAACCTGCTTTTCTGTCCAGTAAGGGTTACAAGCTAGCTAACCATTCAACCAAGGCTCTGTGTGTGTGTGCACATGCATGTGCACATGCACAGAGATAAAGAGTTATGAGGAATAATGAGATTGCAGCAGTGAGATAGCCCACTTAGGGTTTGCTGCTATCACCAAACATACTACTACATTCACCTGTCAGTGAGATGCTGTTCCAAACAGAACTTTTCAGTCAATTTCTCTGTAAATGCAAGAGCAAAAATAAAGTAGTTGATTGGGGCAGGAGATAATTTGGACTACAAAAGCAATATACACATAAGGCAGGAACATATCTGAAACAAGTAACTGTAGCATTCTTGGAAAACTTTCGCCTTCACCATCACCGCCCATCAAAGACAAAGAAAACCAAGTGACTGTTCAAAGAGGACATCCGGTCCTCTAGCTAGGGCAATTTATTTTGGGAAGAACACTGAAAGTTCAGAAGACGTACTAACCTTTCCACAAGCTTCTGTGAACACTCTCACCCTTTCTAAAGAGGTTAAAGCTATCTCTGGAACAAAATTAATCATTTTTTATTTAAAATTTTCATTACTAGATCTTTTTTCTTAGCTCACTTTAGGATGTTGCTAATGATAGGTTGAATTTCTTTATTACTTTAAATTTCTATCCCACCCTCTCCACAAGCGGACTCAGGGCAGCTAACAATCAGTTCTATAAAACAGTTTAAAACCAATAAAATACAATTCGAAACATTATATGGTGCTATACAACTTCAATATGGTGGGATCTTTTTTTGTTTCTGTTTGGGATCCTATAATGTTCATAGCTGCTCAGTGGTGTGAGGTGGCAGTTCCCTCCTGGTTAGATGTTGAAGGCCTGTCAGAATATTTCAGTTTTGCAAGCTGTGCAGAATTGCGAAAGATCCCACAGGGCCATTATGGCCTCCGGAAGGGCATTCCACATTTCTGGTGCTGCCACCGAGAAAGCCCTAGCCTGTGTACAGCACAGCCTGTCTTCCTTTGATCTGGGGATGCACAGTAGATTCTTTAGAGTACATCTAGAAAGAAAGAAACTATTATATAAAATATATACAGCATGAAAATTATGAAATAGTCCATATTAGAATGATACCTTTATAACTTCATAGGATTACCAGTGGTGGTGGAAGGGGTCTCCTACTGCCAGGCTCCCCTGTCTTGCCACTAATCTGATGGCCAGTGGAAGGAACTTATCCTGAAAAAGAGGCCCACATGACCTGAAAGTGATGTCCTCATGTCCGGGCCATCACAGATTATGCTCTGGTATTTGGGCAAAAACTTTATGGTAGGAGCCAAATTTACCATAGAGTTTTTGCCCAAATACCAGAGCGTCACTCTCAACATCCTGGAAGTGATGACATCACCACCAGGTCACGTGGTCAATGATAACACATTGGATGGGCCTCCCTGCTGCTCCCCCCTATCCCCCACCAGTTGCCAGGAGGGACCTGGCAACCCTATAACTTCACAATATTTCAATATCATTTTTATACCAGTTTTTTTATTTTATTTTATTTTATATTTTATTTTTATTTGCCAGAAGCAAATCACAAAACTGAGAAATGAGTCTGCCCTCCAGCATTTTTTTTATTTATTAGTTCACCCTGTCTTCATAGATTTAAGGTGACTAACAAAGCAATTAGAAGTTGTAAAAAAAAGAGTTGTTAACAAAGTAAAAACAAATTAACAACACATAAATTAAAAATGCATAGATGAAGAATATAGACAGATCTGCCAAAAACAGTTCACATACTACCAAATGTTCCCTAAATAGAACTGTCTTGCATGCCTTCCTAAACACAGCTAGTACCCACTTTGGTGGGCCATTCCAGAGTAGGCCTACTAAAGAAAAAGTCTGTAACCTAGCTGTTGCTGTATGTACAATCCTATACAAAAGATTGTCTGAAGAAAATAACTGGCACACACAAAGGAATACCCATATCATAGTCAAGAAGTAAATCCCATTTGCGCATCAGGAACCTTACCTAATCAGAACTTCTGTTTTAACAGCAAAATGTGACCCAGCATGTCGACATGGAGGTGTCTGCATACGACCAAACAAATGCATGTGTAAAAAGGGATATCTTGGGCTTCAGTGTGAACAAGTGGATAGAAACATCCGAAGAGTGACAAGGGCAGGTATTCTTGATCAGATCATAGACATGACATCTTATTTGCTGGATCTAACCAGCTACATTGTATAGTTTCCGGGACTATTTGGAGACCAAATTTTCGATGGGCATTTATTTTTGAATCTTTTTCTAAAAAAAAACAAGACTGTTACTCTGCTTTTTTAACTCCAGTGATTTCATTGGGTTTGTAGATCTGCCTTAACATTTTCAGAGAAACGGAAATTTATGATTCACACACAAACATCTGGTTGCATAACTAGTGGAATATTAAAATTATATTTTCTCATGTGAAGTAGTTTACACAGGAATTCCACTATTAGCTACAAAGAATTTTGTCACCACGAATCATTTGATGTCCCACCAATTTTATGTCTGTAACTATTTAATTATAGCAATCAACGAAGAGTTTTGAAATGGTTGAATGTAATTATAAATTAATTTTAACCATTGGTTAATGTGCAAAAAAAGGCAGGTGGATTCAGATGAGCAGTTGTCATCCAATTCATGTTTTAGTAAATTAATTGCCTTTCCCACCCTTCCATTGGAAGCTATTGTCTAAACAGGATTAAAATTCTGTTGTGGCTTTCACCTAGTGGAAGTATCAGATTACCAAACTATGAAAATTGCAATCATCGTATGAAGAACAATAGCCATGTGAATCCACCCTACCTATATAAGACAATATTTCAGAACTCCTTAATGCATTCTTATATAAACAAATCATTGTAAGATTGTAATCCACATGTTTATCAATGTAACAGAATGTTATGCACTTAACTACTTAACCTGGCATAGATGCAAAAATATGGCTATTGCAGCTTAATTTCCACAACATTTCAAGTTCTTAATTAAATTATATCTGCATATTTTTAAACCAGTCAATTCGAAAAGGTCTGCTTTTTATTGAATATCTTATTTAACAATGGGCACTGGGTTTGTGTTACATATTTATATTATTTTATTTTATTTTTTTATAATATAGACATCACCTAGATGAACAGCTTTGCCATGTCCTGTAAAATACTAAAGTTACATTTTTCTCCAACTTAATTGGAATGACGGGGAATGAAAGAGCAAACACACTCTTTAAAGTGTTATGGACCTAATATAGAAATGTATCCTTGTGGCAACCTTTATACATAATCAACGAAGAATCACCACCAATCAACCAATCAATGTAATATTTAGAGTTCTTTCCATTCTATTTCAACTGGCCTGTTTATATGTTACTAGAATCTATTGCAGAATTCTCACCTAATAGAACTTCACAGGATGGGAGCTCACTTCAGCAAGCCTTATTTGTGTAAGAGGATACTTGTACAAATCAGTAAAATTAAGATTATTTGCCAAATATGGTTAAAATGTAAATTGGGGGGAGTTAACAGAATACTGTTTCCTTGGGGGGTTTTGTAAATGTATCAATAAATGTGGTGTACATGCTGTATTCAGAATTGTTAAAGTATTCCTATTTTAACTATAGGATCATCTTGAGAATTTAAAAACTTTTTTCATGCAATACTTGTGGCCTGGTCTATGTGTGCATAATTACAGTTTATGTTGAATCCTCCATGTTATTATTTTTACAGAGTAGCCTTCCCACACACAGCTGGGGGAGAGCAAGAGTGTCCTCCTTCCTGTGGTTCCTCAAAGGCATGTTCTTCTATCAACAGTGTCTGATGTTTTAAGCCCTGTAGCTTGAACCTTTAACCATATGTTCCCAGGAAAATTTAAAATGGACTCTATTAATGTCTGTGTTATGAATCCTTCACTAATGAAACATATTTCTTCCATTCTAGTGCAACTAATTTGTAAACAAAAGGTAATAATAGCTGCTCTTGCCCAAATGTCTCATTTTAGAGACAGAAGGAAGATACAGAATCTACACTTGCCATCCACCTATGATTAAGAACATAAGAGAAGCCATGTTGGATCAGGCCAGTGGCCCATCCAGTCCAACACTCTATATCACACAGTGGCCAAAAATTTATACACACACACACACACACACACACACACACACACATATATATATATATATATATATATATATATACATACATACGCACACACACACACACACACATATATATATATACACACACTGTGGCTAATAGCCACTGATGGACCCCTGCTCCATATTTTTATCTAACCCCCTCTTGAAGCTGGCTATGCTTGTAGCCGCCACCACCACCTCCTGTGACAGTGAATTCCACATGTTAATCACCCTTTGGGTGAAGAAGTACCCCCTTTTATCCATTCTAACCCAACTGCTCAGCAATTTCATTGAATGCCCACGAGTTCTTGTATTGTGAGAAAGGGAGAAAAGATTATCCCATGCATAATCTTGTAAATGCATAATCTTGTCACCCCGCAGTCGACGTTTCTCCAAGCTAAAGAGCCCCAAGCATTTTAACCTTTCTTCATAGGGAAAGTGTTCCAAACCTGTAATCATTCTAGTTGCCCTTTTCTGCACTTTTTCCAATGCTATAATATCCTTTTTGAGGTGCGGTGACCAGAATTGCACACAGTATTCCAATTGCACACAGTATTACTCTTGAGTTTCAAGTGACCTCATGACAAATGGAAATTGGTTGAGAAATCTTGGTCAAGTGCTTAGTGAACAATGGTCTGCATTAAAAAGTGCATGCATAATTTTGCACAATGTAGGTCCAACTGACACTCTATTCACAGAAGGTTCAGGATTAAATGAGCATGGAGACCAAATTGCCCTCTTCCCCCAGAAAAGGGTGGTCTCTTCCAGTCCTGCTAACATATCATTGGCTAAGCAGTGTGACAAATCTTCCAATGAACCCTGCAATAGCCTGCATCTGTAGGTTAATAGCAGGTCTTTGTCTCCATTGCTTTCTCCCCGTAGTCTTTTAACTGAATCACATCACAAAAAGTTTTACAATAAAAAAAAATGTCCTGACAACCATTTTTGTAAGTTGACCTTACCATCTAATCTTCTCTTATTCAACATGGGGGTGACGTTAACAAAATGTGAACTTCTAGAGAATGACACAGCTGTCCAAATCTATCAGATAGTTCAGTTTTATTATGCATTACACTGTCCATTGTTCCATCAGAGTAAAAATGAAGTTTCTGCAACACCGATAAGCATTCCGTATTTAGAGGGTTTGAAATAATGTTTTGAAGCATTTCCCTGCAGTACTGATGGGAGGAGGGGGAGAGAACCAGCTATCACTGGAAAATATTTTTAGTCTCAAACTAAAAAAGAGACATGTTTTTTCTATTGGAATTCCTAACATAATTCCAGTCAAAAGTCTTGAAATACTGAAAGTTAAATCTTTGAAGTGAATGAATATATCAAACATCACATGCATTGGTTGTTAATAAGGATGTTATAATAGAACATCATTTGAAACTATCAGACTCTTTTGTTAGTAAAAGCAGGTAACCTAAATATTTGTGTTGACATACCTTGCTAGTGTACCATCCCTGTAATATTGGTCTAATGTCTGTTTTGTGATACTACCCTGGAGTAGCCATTCACATAGCCCAGCCTAACCAATTCAAATATTGAACTGAGGTAGTATGCAAAGGAATCTGGGCCAGTGAATGGCTTGAAATCTATTCTATCCTATGGAGACAGAGCTCACTCACTAGGCATTCCATGAGTGCATAATTTAGCATGAGAACTCCTCAATAGAAACAAATTGTTTTCAGTCAAGTCACTGAAAATCTAGGCTGCATGTTTATGAAAAGCACATCAATTATTGAAAAGACTGGCAAGTAACTTTAATCCTTGTCTTTCTCCCCCACCCTTTGAGATTAAAATTAAAAGAGTTTAAATGCTTTGTGGTAATTACCTCGTGTAATGGACATGCAAAAAATTAATAATTTCTGTGAAAATGTCATTGCGAATCGATCTCACACAATGACAGATCGCAATGAAACCCTAAAGATGGAGTTTACAGTGAAACTTTTGCCCTCAGTAAAAACTGAGGTCGGTGGGGCCATCAGTTAATAGGCTCAAAAAGAGCCTATGGCTTTTGTGTTTGGGCTCAAGTTTTTTCTTTGTCTGCCTCTCCTCGCTTGCAGTTCTAAGGAGGTTATTATGAAACTGTGTCTTTGTTTCCACAGCAATGTATATTTTTCAGGAGAGGGTGAAGGACATTCTTCAAGTTGTTTTTCTGCCAAGGAGAAACAAAAAATCCCTGAATACTCCAATGAACATAGTTCAGCCTTATATGTAGAATGAATATTTATGTGATCCATTTTACAAAAGCATGTAAGGGCTATTATTTCATCTCTTATTAACAATACAGCGTAATTAAATAACCATAGTAATTGACCCTTGTGTCCACTAGCATGCATCCACTGTTGTACCATTACAGGGTGTTATAACTTGGATATTTGATGGAAATTTAACAATTGTGGTAAAATCAAAGTGCCATCAATAAGTCTTCCTGTAACTAATCACAATTAGACTGTAGGTTTTGAGCTGTCAACAGAGTTTTCTGTCATTTTTCTTGTGAATAGTATTTGGTCAAAAGCATCTGTTAGATTCATAGAGAGACCATCATAAGGAAACAGCAATGGACAAATTCTGGCCTCTGAATCTTCACAGGTTACTGTTCCCACCATATTCATATTACAAAATACAGTATTGGTCATCATTGATTTGAAGATTAAAGTCACAATCACAGATGCTGCAGTGATACTAGAGCAGTCAAAGTAAGTGAGATCAATGGAAATAGAGATGCCCGTACTGTCCTGTCTTCCTGACTGAAGCCACTGAACCAAGCTCCTCTGTTTATTATAACTTGCTTTTGACTGCTCCAGCTGGGCATTATACCATCTGAGACTGTGGATGGCTGATGGATCATATCTTATTGCAGCTTCCAGGTATGCTGGAGTTTTCAGGACTCAGCTGTCTATGTTGGTGCTTGGGTGAGAGCACAATGAGGTGTCATTTCATAATAGAGGTGTTGTGAATCACACCCTAAGTTTAAATGAGCTTTCCCTCCCTGAACATCCATAGTTTTTATGGAGGTTTGTGCTGGCACCAGTCAATTAATTATCAAAGCAACTGGAGGCAGGCTTCTGCAACCCTGGAAATGCCAATAATGGTCCTCCAAATATCAAACAAAAGTGGCCTTTGTGCGACCTGGGAGCATGTAGGAAAGTGTGAAAGAGCCTGGGTTAGAGGTGGAAGGAGATGAAGGAGAGGTGGAGGAGGGGTGCACATCAGCACAGGAGAAAGGGGGGACAGAGACCCAAAACTTGGGGGGAAAGTGGAAGGATTATATCATTTTTGCAAAAATGGTGAGGACTTTGGGAGATCAGCCTATGGGGCAGTCAGAAGGAGGCCAGCAGATGAGGCCAGGCCAAAAAGTGCAACCCCCAGGGGACCCAGAAGTCAAGGATCACAGGGCCAAAAGAAAAAGGGGAGGGCGATTGCCCTTTGATGGAAGCAGCTGGAATTCTGGGAAACGCCCATGGAGCAGTCAGGGGGCAGCCAGCAGATGAGGTCAGGCCAAAAAGGGGGGCGCCAGGAGGCCCAGAAGTTGAGGGTCGCAGAGTTGGAAAAGGGCAATCCCTTTGGTAGAAGAGGAGAGTCAGCTGAAGTCTCACCACAAGTTTGTTATCTGTAGCCCACATCATGAACCTCATGGAATAAACCAGTTCAGTAAACAGGAAGGTTTGTGAAGGTTCATGGTTTGTGAGACCCCACAAACCTGGGACAAACTTCCATTTTCCTGGTTTGTGCCCATCTCTATTATACACTTGAATACACATAAAGCTGCTGCCTTATACTGAATCAAACCACTGATCCACCAGTGTCAGTATTATCTGCTCAGACTGGCAGTGGCTTTCCAGGGTCTCAGGTCTCTTATATAATCTACTGAGTGGTTCTTTTAACTAGAGATGCCCTGGGACTTCCTGCATACAAAGCAGAGGCTCTTCCACTGAGCCACAGTCCCTCCCTGAAGAGGTGTTCTCTGACTGAGACTATAGACAGCTACTGTCTGTCAGGGTGCATGGATCAGTGGTTTGTGAGTCCAGTTTCATATGTTCAGAACAAAAAGTTGTTGGATCATATCTGGGATTCCACCTTGCTCTGACTTCTATTACATGGCATCACAATGAGTTCTACAGAAATATTCAAAAAGACAACCTTCCAAATATCTCATGCCTGATGTCTACTGGGCAGCACCTAACAAGAACTAAAAAAATCCTGATATTTTGCACTTCTTCATGATTTGGAAAATGATCACTATTCTCCTTGATATGTGATAAGTAAACAGCTAGTATGTGGGGAATTTTGACAGCACTGATATTACCATATTTTGTAATTGCTTACTGATTGATAATAATTTCTGGAACTCAGCAGAGCATCATTTCTAATATTGTAGGAATTCTAATATTGTGAGGGGAAAGCCACTGCCAGTCTGAGCAGATAACCAAGGAATCAGGTTTTTAAGATGGCAAAACCATTGGTTATATCTAATGGAATGATACATCTGGGGCTTTTCTAACCAAGTAAAGACCATGTATTCCTTTTCCTGGGTAGATTAGCAAGAAAGTGGCATCAGGTGTTACATTTTTAAGCCTTTGTCAGAAAAACACACATGATCATATTGCATTTATTAGGTGTAAATAATGATAATGACATTTTTACTGTTTGGAAGTTTACAGCTTTAAAAGACATTTTGATGGCCTTATTCTGTTTACAGCATGTTTGTAATTACTCTACTGTATATAGGCATCATAATGTTATAAGCTAAAGCCTGGGAGATTATTGGAAGAATTTTGCTTGAATAAGGAAGGAAGTACCATGTCAGAAATGTTCTTTTTAAAAAATAAAACATATAAAATGCCATACAACTGAAAAGTTAATATAGTTTAATATATAGCATATCTGTATTTCTCCTGCAACTTTTCATGAATTGTCGACTTGCTTGTATAATGACAATAAAAATCTACTTTTATTTTTTTTTAATATGTCTACTACATCCCTCCTCAGCCTGCAAAATTATTTTAGATTTGTTGTGGAGTGGTGGTCAGAGTATCAGCTTCAACTCTGGGAGATGGGGGTTTTCATCAGCGCATGGAAGTTCACTGGCTGACTTTGGGCCAATTACTCTCTCACTCTCTCAGCCTAACCAACCTCACTGGGTTATTGTAAGGGGAAAAATAGAAGCAGAAAGAATGATGATGTAAAAAAGCAGAGTATAAATAAATTCTTAAGTTGATAGTCTTGATGGAGATGAATTAATCAGGCTTCAAGGCATCAAGGTCTTATATGGACCAATGGAATTTGTCCCATATCACACCTCCAAATGGAATTTAAATGGTTTCATTTCTTCCAGTCTGAGGTAGACAAATGCAGCAGCATGCAAAGCTTTTGTTTTTGTCATGCCATCTGTAGTCTAGCTGTCAACCACACAGGGATTATAGTGCAGAATAAAAACTTCCAATATAAATTGTGGACAATGGTGTACTGCGGCCATGGTTTTCCTATGTGTACTTGGCTCAGGCAGGGTGCACTGATGCTTGGCTGAAGGTCCCTCCCTTAAGATGAAGAAATGCTACAGAGAAAAGAAGTCCTGTGCCTTGAACAGTTGTATACCAAAGGGAACACACACATCATGCTGCCTTATATTGAATCAGATCCTTGGTCTATCAAAGTGAGTATTGCATACTCTGACTGGCAGCAGTTCTCCAGGAACTCAGGCAGAGGTATTACAGATCACCTACTGCCTGGTCCTTTTAAACTGGAGATGCCAGGGATTCAACCAGGACCTGCATGCAAAGCATAGGCTCTTTTGCTGAGCCACAGCAGTTTTCATGTCACAAAGCAAGTGAGAAAAGCTCCACCTGCTGAAATTCTCTTTTCTGCACAGCTCTGTTCTCTGTTGTATGTGATTATTCTGACTTTCAGGATGGATTGCACACCACAAAATTCAGCTTCCCAAGACCTTCTGTTTCCATTTTTTTAAAGGCAAACTTCTGATTCTTATGAAGATGTGGTTTAATTTTAAATGCCTTGTAAATGTTTTGAAACCAGAGCAGTGGGCTCAGTAGGATTTCCAGGTATTTGGTGGAAGGCTTTAGGGCTCTTTAAACCTCAAATACATTGCCCTTCCCAATGATTAATAAATGTGAATAAGGAAAATATGCTTGATCATATAATTCCACTTTTTCACATATAGGATTTAGGTTACTTGATACAGAATTAGAACAGTTTTAGCACAAGCAATACTACCTACTGTATGACATTATACTTAATAGGATCACAGCAACACCTCTAGAGGTTCATTCTGTTCTTATGTTAGGTCACCAAGATTGACTACCCTAAGCCAGGGGTGTTGAACTCATTTGTTATGAGGGCCAGATGTGACATGGATGGGACTTTGTGGGGCTCGGCCATGCATATCATTAATGCCAGGTAGTGGAGAAATACACTTTATAAAGGATACTAAGGATGCAGCCACACCTCACATTAAAAGCGGGTGTGTAGCGCTCAGATTTGAACAGCTGAGTATTGATTTGATGCAGGGCTGTTCAGACGAGCATCCAAGAATGCGACTCATTCTGTTGTTGAGCGATCAGACATCCAAAACTATCACGCTCTTTTCTTGGAGCATGCGTGATCAGATGTTGATTTCTGGGGGGGTCCATTGAACATGCGCCCTACTGTTTGGAGGTGGGAAATCAAACAATGCTTCAGAGGCAGGGGGGGAGGGGGAAAATTTCCAAAATTAACATTGCGGATTCAAACCAGGAAACTGCCAGGAATTAATTTCCTAAAAATTGGCAGTGACAATGATATCTGGAAATCCTCCACATTGAAAAAAAAGATTTTTTTCCTGTTCTGAAGAGTGGGATAACGTTTTCCCCCCCTCCGATCCTGTGTTGATTGGAGAAGCAGAAGCGTCATCTCAGATTCCCGGATGATCTGGCAATGCGCATGTCTGCTGGGGCTTTTTTTTAAAAAAAAAAAGGTGGGAGGGGCAGTAAACATTCCAAGGGGCAGTATCGCGCCTGAGCTGTCCAAACAGGAGAAAGCCAATTTTGTGCCGCTGTTTTGAAAAAGGGCCGGACTTTCTGCGCTGTCAAATTAATGCGGCACTGATCCGCAGCAAGTCGGAATGACCCTGGATGACCTTCGATTGCCAGATGTGGATGTCTGAACGAACAAATTTAATCCGTCAGCTAGATGGAGCTGTGTCACCACTAATGGTACATCTGGCTGCACCCAGAGAAACACAATTGGATATTATTTTTACTTAAAATATAAACATACTTAAAACTTTTGTGTTTTGTTTAAAATGAAAAGTTGGGGGAATAGTGGGATTTTGCAATGCAATTTAAAAAATAAAACATCAAGAAAAAGCACAAGAATCACAGCAGAAACTAAAAATATAAACCAAAAATATAAAATGTTCTGGGCTTAAGAAAACATAAAATGGCTGGGTATTGCAAGCTTCTGCCTCCAGGTCTACTCAGATTGGCAATGGCTCTTTAATGTAATATCCCCCTTTGGCTGTGGGTTCCCAGGTTACAGTACTCTCTAGACACCAGTTCTAAGGTCCATTCAGCAGAGACATGCTGGTTTAAAGCATCAACCCTTTATTTGCAAGGTCACACAGTTCTAGCAAGCAAGCTTCTAACTGGCCATATAAACACTGGAAAGTGAAACTGAGCCACTGAAATACATTGCAGCACAGACAAAGCAACAAGAGAAACATGGTATGGACGTCCCAATAAGGTCTCTACCTAGATATATTCCCAGAGACCTCAATGGAAAATCCATCTCACATTTTCTTTGCAGCTTTGCAAGGCCAGAATTGCTTCCTGCTTCATCCTGCAAAGACAAGAAAGAAGGAGCTGGGAACTTTAGCAGCCTCAGAGCTTCGAAGAGGGGGGGCAGGAGGGGGAGAAAAGAGCCCCTTGGGCCAGATTAAAGCCCTGAGGGCATTCTGCCATGACCCATGCAACAGAGGAGATTCAGGCAGGCACTAGTTTAAATTTACTTCCACTTTTCTACTACTTGTACCTATGACATCAAAAAGCACCTATTTTCCACACACTCTCTTCTGTACTCGGAGAGAGACCTATGCATGACTCTTTCTCTCTGGCAGCCATTTGCCTTCTGTGCCTGTACAAGCCTTGGGAACAAATTTAAATTAAATAGGTTCAGGCCTTGACTAGTGTTTGGATGGGAGACCAGCAAGGAGGTCCAGGGGTGTGACACAAAGGCAGGCAATGGCAGGCCACCTCACAAAGTCCCTTGTCTGGAAAAATCCTATGGGGTCACCACCATAAGTCAGCTGTGATTTGACAGCACTTTCTACCACCAGTGTGTCTCAGCATTGCAATAGATGCATTTGTGCCTGTTGAAGTCTGTAAGAGAAGAATGCAGCCCTAAGCAAAACTTCTAAAATGTGCTTCAGTCTCCTGAGCTTATCACTGTACTATTGGGGTAAAGGCTGTTTTAGGCTTATGCTGAGTAAGATCTGTTGCAGAGAAAGGAATTTTCCAAGGTTCAGTACCTAATTACTGACCATATGGTCCTGCCATCACGAGCCAGCTCTGTTTGCTTTGGTGATTTATTAAGAAGTTACAAAAACCTGCTGACATATTTATATGCCTTATAATTAATATGCATCTGACCTTTCATTTGGGTTTCAGAGCACATTTGCACAGGAGGGTTGTGTGGTTTTTTTACTCAGAGCCCTGGGAATGCCAAGTTGGCCTCACGCCTGAAAACCACTTGTTTTTGAGTAATCTCATTGAAATGAAAGCAGTGCCAGTATGTGACTTCAGGATGATGTCCACCTGGGCTGATTCCATCAGCAGATCCAAACAACATCTGGGTTGTATTTTTTCTTTCTCTGTGCAATTGTATTAAAGATCAATTCTGTCACATGGGTGAGTTTGTCACATATTGTGTCTGTCATTTGGATTCATGATCCAACTGCAAGGAACAGTGGAGTCACCTGCATGGAATCCAAGTTTTTGCATTTGGGACACCACCCCTTCATAATATTATAGACAAATGGATGAAGAGTACACCTGCTAAAAACCAAAATATTGTTGATGCAGCTGCAGCTTGTAATGGCCATTGAAAGGCTTTGATCTCTCTCTCTCTTAAGAAGGAAGAGATCAACCATAAGGAAATGAGTAAAGAAAAAAGCATCAGTAAAACATTTAGACTTTGACATTTATATTCAATGAAGCTAGTAAAATTGACCCAACGTGACAAAAATGTTGCTCAGGCACCTTGAGGCTCCATGTGCCACTTGAATGCTGATGGATTACTGTGATGCCAGCTGTCCTCTGAGAGCTGTTTATGATCTTTGTCATTTTGCAAGTTCAAAGACACCAATTGCTTGCTCTGGCCATGACTACAGATGTACTTCTGTCAGTGAAATTTTGGACTCCACAAGCACATTGAGGACTGCAGCAAGGGAGGCCAAGAGGACTGTAACCATATCTGGGCATGTGTCACCCGCTCAAGCTAACACTAACATTAGTCTCATCAATTGTAGTGTTATGACAACTACTAAGTTAAATACCCTTCTAGTAGATTCAAGGACTTTAAGAGTCAGGAATCAAAAAACTGTTCTCATTCCTCCTGTGCTTTCTCTTTGATATTGAAGCTATGCTTTACTTATGAAACTCTTTAAGGTGTCATATATATTGCAATTATAATAACATGTAATAACAATTAATAATGCATTTCTAAGCTGCTCTTAAGGAATACAGTAAAATGAGAAACTACATTAAAATAACAATGCAACATCATTTGATTTCGTTATTTTTAAGCGTCTTACAACAATGGACAGACACAGGACTGGATCCAGACTGAACTAGCAATTTCTACCAGTTCCTCCTTCATGTTGCAGCCCCCATCCCCATGTCATTCCTCAGGAGCCCCTATTCCCTAGAAGCAACAGCTGATGAAGATCAGTGGTCTGTGGGGTGTGTACAAAAGTTCCATTCCAGTAAATTTAATTTGGATTGAATTCACAATAAAATTCAGTTTGAACAGCAATTAAGATCCACAGTGGAAATATAATCCATAGCTTGCTAAAACAATGCAAAATGGATCAATTTCAGACCAGTTTTGGATCACTCAAGTGATGGACCAAGGCAGGCGGAGGGGCCGTGGGTCAATGGTAGAGCATCTGCTTGGCACGCAGAAGGTCCCAGGTTCCATCCCTGGCAACATTTTTGCCTTTATCCCTGCATGTAACACACACTGCGTATCACTAAGAAAAGCAGATCCTGTCTTCATTGCCCCTGAAAGTCTGGACCAGTGTGCCTGCCAGTAGATACAAATCATTTGCACCTATGCTTAGCCACTGCAACCCAAAGCCATGAAATAACTCCAGTAGCTATATAAAAGTGACAGTTCTCTCCAAGCTGCAGAGGCAACAATATAATTAGAGGGACAATCCAGTGCATCCCCCTGCTTTTTTTTTGTCTTCCTCATATTCCATCTACACAGAAGGGCTTACAGATATTGTAATTATCACCATCTTGGACTAGGATGTAATATTTTCTGTAGGAAGAAGTGTTTTAATTGTATTTTTTAAAAAATTATATTGTATGTATTATGGTTTGATGCAGGGCTTTTTTTTAGCAGGAACACGCAGGAACACAGTTCCGACTAGCTTGCTGCCATGGGGTGTGGTCTAATATGCAAATGAATTCCTGCTGGGCTTTATCTCTAAAAAAAGCCCCGTGTGAAACAATAGTGATGTCAGGGGTGTGGCCTAATATGCAAATTAGTTCCTGCTGGGCTTTTTCTACAAATGAGTTTCTGCTGGGCTTTTTCTACAAAAAAAAGCCCTGGTTTGATGTAAGCCACCCTGAGCCCTGCTTGCAGGGAAGGGTGGCCTAGCTAATCGAAACAAACAAACTCCTGTCAAGGCATATGTCTGGAGGAGTCTTCCCCCTCCATTGAAACCAGACATCAAGTTATCAGAATAATAGCCTAATCTAACATTTCCAGTTGTTACTGAATATCATTAACTTTTGCGATCACGTTATTTGTGTTCATTACATCCCCCCCCCCCAAGGTGGCATATATGAGTCTCTCTCCTTCATTTTCCCATCATAACAATCCAATGAAGAAAATTACTGGTTCAATGTAACCCAGAGAATTTCATGGTAAGCCATGACCTGGTGCTATAGCACCCCACGTGGCCATTTTTAAATTTTGTGGCTAAATTGTCCTCTAAAATGGCAACAACAGGCATAGCCTGGCCATGAGACAAGCAGCTGAAGCAAGGAGGCTGTTGGGCATCAGTATGGGCAGTACATCAAATGACTCCCAAGCACCCAGGACTAGGAACATAGCTGGTGCCCTGCCTGCCAAAGCATCTGATGATAGGCAACTTCACACATATCAAAAGCTATATTTCACTGTGAAGAACACTTGAAACTGTCTTCTACTGAATCAGACCCTTGTTCCATCAAAGTCAGTATTGTCTACTCAGATCAGCAGTGGCTCTCCAGGATCTCTGATAGAGGTATTTCATATCACCTGCTACTTCATCCTTTAAACAGGAGATGTGGGGGGGGGGGGTTGAACCTGGGACCTTCTGCACACTAATCAGATGATCTACCACTGACCCACAGCCCCCCCCCCCCGCCTTAAAAGAACATAAGAGAAGCCATGTTCGATCAGGCCAATGGCCCATCCAGTCCAACACTCAATGTCACACAGTGGCCAATATATGTGTGTGTGTGTGTGTATATACATATACATATATACACACACACACATATACATACATACACACACACACACACACACACATATATATATACACTGTGGCTAATAGCCACTGATGGACCTCTGCTCATATTTTTATCCAATCCCCTCTTAAAGCTGGCTATGCTTATAAGAACCAGTCTATAAGAACATAACATAAGAACATAAGAGAAGCCATGTTGGATCAGGCCAATGGCCCATCCAGTCCAACAATGTGTGTCACACAGTGGCCAGTATATGTGTGTGTGTGTGTGTGTGTGTATATATATATATATATATATATACACACGCACACACACATACACCGTGGCTAACAGCCACTGATGGACCTCTGCTCCATATTTTTATCCAATCCCCTCTAAAAGCTGGCTATGCTTGTAGCCGCCACCACCTCCTGTGGCAGTGAATTCCACATGTTAATCACCCTTTGGGTGAAGAAGTACTTCCTTTTATCCGTTTTAACCTAACTGCTCAGCAATTTCATTGAATGCCCACGAGTTCTTGTATTGTGAAAAAGGGAGAAAATGACTTCTTTCTCTACTTCCTCCATCCCATGCATAATCTTGTAAACCTCTACCATGTCACCTCGAAGTCAATGTTTCTCCAAGCTAAAGAGCCCCAAGCATTTTAACCTTTCTTCATAGGGAAAGTGTTCCAAACCTTTAATCATTCTAGTTGCCCTTTTCTGGACTTTTTCCAATGCTATAATATCCTTTTTGAGGTGCGGTGACCAGAATTGTACACAGTATTCCAAATGAGACTGCATCATCAATTTATACAGGGGCATTATGATACTGGCTGATTTGTTTTCAATTCCCTTCCTAATAATTCCTAGCATGGTATTGCCCTTTTTTATTGCAATCACACACTGTCTTGACATTTTCAGTGAGTTATCTACCACGACCCCAAGATCTCGCTCTTGGTCAGTCTCTCTGCCAGTTCACACCCCATCAACTTGTATTTGTAGCTGGGATTCTCTACTTCCTGGGTTCCTGGCCCTTACACAGCACCCAGGCTAAGAGCCTCAGACCAAGAGCCCTTTAGCTTTCGTCTTTGGGTCGCGCCAAAGGCTTGCGCCTTATACTGAATCATCAGTCATCAAGTCTAGGTTGATGCTGCACTGAAAAGCCCCATTTGTCAAGCTGGGGCTAGATATGTGCCAGGTCTGCATCCTCATCCAGAATCCTGGAGGGTTATTTATTTATTTAAGTATATTTCTATTCCATCCATTCCCCATAGGACTCAGGGAGGAGTACAATATATAATAAAACAATGAAATACAATAAAAACAATTTATAAATGAACAACTCAACAGCACTCAGAAAATTTTCCATATCATCACAATATTACCCATTTGGCATTCAGCAACAGCACACAGTTCATTGACAAAGCTCTCAAGGTGACTTCAGCTGAGAAAGGGACTGGAAGAGGAGGTTTAGCAGAACTAATACAAGCTCCTCCTTTCTTCTCCACAATGTCAGCAGACAGACAGGAGAACCCTCCTGCACTGCCAGCTAGGCAGTGCTCCACTGGGAGGGCATCAGCCTGTCCTCACTTGGTCAGGAGTGAGCTGGCCTGGCAGCACCCACAGCAACTACAGTACAACCAGGGTGAGTTTGCAGAAGTTGGGAAAGAAAACAGGCTGTAGGACTGGCTCCACAGGGAAGACGCAACCTAGCAGGCATCTGGTGGATATAGGATCACTATCCCCCTAGTGGTGGTGGGTATCCCCAGCTCTTGCTTCCCACCATCACTCTATGCAATGGCAGAAGAAGTTTGGTTAAATAATAGGGTTGTCAAGCCCATGTTGGAAAATACCTGGAAACTTTTGGGGTGGATCCAGGAGAGGGTGGGGTTTGGGAAGGGGCCAATACCATGTCATACAGTTCACCCTTCAAAGCAGCTATTTTGTCCAAAGGACCTGATCTCTGCCAGCTTAATATCAGTTGTAAAAGCAGGGGACCTCCAGGCCCCACCTAGAGACTGACAATCCTATTGGGCAACAACATGATGTCACATCTGGGGAATCTCAGAGGTGATGTCATACCTGTTTAGGAATTGCTGTGAACTCTATAGTAAAACAATAAGAATTTTCAGCAATTCCTGAAGCAATAGGGGTTTTTTTTGGGGGGGGGGGGTGGCAATTCTGAGAGAAGACTGACATCACTTCCATTTCTTTCCCCAAAAATGATATCATGCTGTCACTGATGGTCACCCACCATGCCAATCTCTTACTGGTTCCTAGACCTGGCAACCCTAAGTTGGGGAGCAGCGATAAGCAGCAGGTGAGGCGGGGTTGGTCTCTGAAGTAAGAGGCAAACTTTCAGACAGATGAAGAGGGAAAGGCATCTGTCATAGTGCCAGATGGAGGAGGGGGAAGAAATTGGCCCAATAAGAGCTTTCCTCCAGTCCCCAGTACATTCTGGTAATACATGTGGGATAAAAATGGCCAAGAGAGTGTGGTATCCCACTGGTTATTTAAAGAGGACCCAGAAGCAGGCCAGTGATGTTGCAGCTGATCCTGGCCTGCTCAGAGTACTGAGAATCAGAGGTCAATGGAAAAGAGGAGGATCTTGGCGTTGCAACCCCCTCCCCTCTTCTCTCTGGGGCCTAGTGGGGCCTCAAGCAGTAGTAGCAGTTCTGCAACAGAACTGCAAGCCATGGACAAGGGTCAGAAGGAACCCCACAACGGCATCTACAGTTTTAAATACTCTGAGCATCCAGCAAGCTGCAGCAGTGTGTCAGGCTATGACCTGAGAGTAGGGTTGTCAAGTCTAGCTCAGAAAATACCTGGGGATTTTGGGGGTGAAGCCAGGAGACTTTCACATTCCCTAAAATAAATAAGTAAAAATACAGCAGTGCAGTTCCCCTGAATACAGTATGAATAAGAGAGAGAGGGGGGGGGGGGCAAAAATAAACAGTTTGCAATCCCACACTTGTGTTGTCTCACAAGGGCAATTTACTCACAAATTCTTCAGACTAACACAGGGAAACAAAAGATTCTAGTTTACCCTTTCCTATGCAAATGACTTCTGAAAAGATTATAAAACAGACAGAGGGTCTGGGCTGCTTCCTTCCTTTCTTACAGCTTCATAGCTCACTACAAGCAGCCATGTTGTTCTGCTGGCTCACCCCACCCCCATTCAGCCTGGCTCCTAGATTTAAAGGCACAGACACACTGTCTAAAAAGCAAACCTTTCCAAATGTCTTCTTAAGCCTTCAGAAGTGAAAAGGCACATGGTGGCTGTTGAGGCAGAGCTTCCCCCCACCAGCCAGCTGACTCAGGGCAGGAAGGGCCTGCAAAAATGAGAGATCCCCCAATGGGACCTAGGGATTGGCAAACCTACCTGAGAGACCTACCTTTTGTCCATTACAGGGTTATTGTTAGGAGGAATAATGTGGAGAATAGAAAACCATGCATAGTACCATAAATTTATCTTGTTCATCATGAAAAGAGCAGGATTAAAATGTACTAGATAGCATTTGTACTTCCTGGCCAATTTGATCGCTGTTTCCTTTGCTTGTACTTCTTCAGTTGTCACCTACAGCAGGTGAGACATCAAACTAATCACAGCAGCTGCAGTCTCAATCTGTTTCTGGACACACCATCTCCTGCCAATTTTGTTGTCAAAGCATGCAGGAGAGCTGGGTTGTCCACAGAAACCAGAGGTGCAAGCTCACCATCTCTTTAACTGGATGACTTGCCTAACTTCCTCGGATTTCACCCATCTTCTACCACATTTCCTTGCTTCCTCTCATTCTTGGTCAGAAGAAAGCACATGCACCATGGTGGTCCTGAACAGAGAGGTTCTTTTCCACTGCTGCAAAGCGTGCCTCGGGTCACAAGGTGCTAAATTCAGATTAAAGGATTGCTTGAATGGCGTGACACTTGTTGCCTTGTGATGGCTTAGGCCTAGAGCTAGTGTGGCATTGTCCTATGTTGCTATTAGCATTATAATTGATATGTCTGAATGTGAGTTTGCAAGAACACCGGGCGTTGCATGCATGCGTCTCAAATTAATTTGTATAATGCCTTCATGACATCTCTATAGAAGACATCAGATTATCATTTCAGTGTTTTAATCTTCCCAGGGAAAGACATCAGAAAGTACAAAGATGGCATCAAATCCACTCCATAACAACAGAGTCCAGAACATCAGAGGGATGAACATAGTTAATTGGGGTGTCATTCCCAAGAAAGAGGTAAGACATGAAGAAATTATGCTAGGCTCAAGCCCTCACATTTCAGAGATATGAGTACTACTGAATCTTCATAAATTGGATGATATATGAGCTGAATAGAAGTATCCAGAGTAGCAGGGAGAGCATGCTTATCTGTTAATATTCTACACATATCTCAAACAGGTAATGTTCTCCCAACAACCTGTTTCTCAAAACCATTTTGGGACATGTTTGCAGCAATGTGAATAGATGTTACTTTTAAAAATATCATATGCTTCTGGCACATGAAAATGGAACATATTTTCTCATTAGGTTAATTAACAGCTCTGCTTGGGTGGCATAATTGGGTATAAATTTCCTCCAGTACTGTGTGTCATACCTAAAAAGGATCTTATTTTTGTTATGTTTTCTGGTGTCTTTAAATTTTTATGGCTTCTACTCTGTTTAGTCTGCATGTAATCCTTAAAAAAAATTCCCATGTTAAAAAAATAACAAAAATAACCGTTCATTTTCTCAAAGTTGGCACTTATTCTGTTTTATAGTCCTTTCAGGGTCCTTCCCCCACCTCCTTTCTTCTTAGGACTTTCATGCAAATCCTTAAGGTGTTGTCTACAAGTTAGGGAATTTATGATTACATCGTCAAAGTAAACTTAAGTGAGGCGATATATTAAACCTGACAAGATGCTGTTCATTAATCTCTGAAATATGGCCAGGTGTGAGGTAGTTACAAGAGACTTCCAAGTAGGGAAAGCTTAGCACAGCACCCACTGGCTCAGCTACACGGAGGGTTCCCTTACCTCATCTAGTGCCGCCTGGGTGGGGACTGCAAAATGAATGTCACTTCAGAAAAATTTAGTGGGAGGGGAAGGGAAGAGTCATCCCTCCATGTGCCAAGGGTCTTGCAACCCTTTCAGTTTCTTCTCTTGTCTCCAAATGAGGAATAGTTCTTCATGAGCAGATTTAAGCAGTCTATACAAACAGATCATACTGTGGAGGACTTCTGATTACAGATGTGAATGTGTGTCTATATAACCTTGTTAGGAAGACAGCTGGGCTTTCTCCGGACATCAGAATTTGTTCCTTCTGTTTGTTGACCTGTTACCCATGGTTATAAAGACTCATCCCCACAGTTGTCACAAGTAAACATCTTAACTTGTAAACTCTTTTTCCTCTGGCAGAAAGCACTTTTGCCCACAGGAGAAAGGGGATGTTTTTAGCAATCCTCATCCCTCATTCTTCTGTAAACTGCCACCTTGTCCTTCATGACATTCCTCAAAGCCCAGAGATTCCTGGAAGCAGATTTTGAAGGAGCCTGGCAAGATGTTGGAGGGTGTTTGGAAAATTTCCTTCTGTGAATGCAGCTTCATAGGGGCTTAAGCCAAGGAGTTCTGCAGGCTTTTGTCACTGTTTAAAGATCTGCAGTACATGTTTGAGCACAGATGGTCATGGGGCAAAAGAAATCAGTGTGTGCATCATGGGTAGTGATGTCTCTGTCATTCCACAGGCCTTCTAAAATATATTATCTGTTTCCAGCACTAGTTTGCTGTCTGAAGACAGTTCTTTATTCAGGAGGGCACTCAAACTTCCATTCTGCTCCTAACTACAACCCCCTGCAGCAATCCAGGATTAGTTCCACCATGCAATTACCTGTCACTTAATGTGCCTTCCAAACTGGCCTTGATCTAGTTCTAGCCACATGCAACATGAGTGTTAATCCCATCAAAAGACAAATACAGCCAGTTCAATAAGGCATGAAAAGCACTATTATGCGGTCAGTATTCCCTATGTAACATTGAATCTGCAGTGTTTGTGTGGGTGGAAGCCTGCACGCAGATCTAACATGCTGCATAACAGCACGGACATCTACACCTGGCAAGTCTCTCAGTGCAGTTTGATGCATGGAACAGTAGCAAAGTGAGAAATGCAATGTTACTACATTTCAGATAATATAGTAGAAAGTTAACCCTGGACTGAATCCAGCTTGGGCCAGATCCAGCTTCAGCTAACACAAAAGGCTATTCCTTTCCCAGAAAGGCCTGGGGGCTGATGTGGAAGAAGATCCACTTCTCTGAGTACAAAGCTCTAATATTCCATTGGATCCAACTTTATGTCAGATGTGCACAGCTTGTAACACAGGACAGTCAGAGAAACCATATATGGCAGCCTACCAGGGGCAAACTACTGATTTTCACTATTTTCATGAAGCTGTCTTACAGTAACTGATTTCTGGGTTGCTTTAGACTTAGTAGGATTCAAGTTGCAAAGGCTTTCCTCAGCAAGCATTACAGATGGTTAAAGTTTCATGAAGAGAAGATACATTGCAGAGGTGAATCTGTCACTTCTTGGTGCTTGGTGGAGCAACAGTGGGAGGGCTTCTAGTGTCCTGGCCCCTCTGATGGGCCTCCTGATGATACCTGGGGTTTTTTGGCCACTGTGTGACACAGAGTGTTGGACTGGATGGGCCATTGGCCTGACCCAACATGGCTTCTCTTATGTTCTTATGTTCTAGATTATAACAAGCTGTGGTAAGGGGTAAAATAAAGTGCTAAAGTGGTAAGGGGTCCACCCTCTCATTTTGAGGCCAGGCCCATTTGTGTACATGGACCCAATCTGGAGGAGGCAAAGAGAAAATGTTGGGACATTTGTGCTTTTGATGTGCTTTATGTACAGATTTGCATGGAACAACTGTCCAAGAACAGCCTACCAAAGCATTATTGCATTTTAAAAAACAGCAGGAAGACTTCTTTTGTTTGGGTTACCAACCTGCAGGTGGGACCTTGAAATCACAACTGATCTCCATGCTCCAGAAATCAGTCCCCCCTGAAGAAAATGGCAACATCAAATGCCAGATTCTGTGGCATCACATCCTTGTAGAGCTCCTTCTAATCCCAGACTAAGGTTGCCAGGTTTGGGTTGGAAAATACCTGAAGACTTTGGAAGTGGATCCAGGAGAGTGTGGAATTTGTGGAGGGACGGGGCCTCAGCATGGTACAATGCCATAGGGCAGGGGTGGCCAATGGTAGCTCTCCAGATGTTTTTGCCTCCAACTCCCATCAGCCCCAGACAGCATGGCTAATGGCTGGGGCTGATGGGAGTTGTAGGCAAAAAACATCTGGAGAGCTACCGTTGGCCACTCCTGCCATAGAGTCCACCCTTCAAAGCAGCCATTTTCTCCAGGGGAACTGATCTCTGCCAGTTGGAGATCAGTTGTAAAAGCGGAAGATCACCAGGCCCCATCTGGAGGCTGGCAATCTACCCCAGACTTGGCTGTCCTCAGGCCCTGCCCCCACATCTTCAGACATTTCCTATACTGGATTTGGCAGTGCTACTTTTCTCTCAGTTGGTTCATGTGCATAATGTATTTAATATTATGGAAGGATTTTTTACACCTGTTAAATGCTTACTGATTGGGATTTATTCATTTATAAAAATTATGTTCTACATAGACCTTTCAAGATAAACTGTGGGGTCGAAATTTATGACACATGGAGAAGAAAGTAGCTAGTTCTGAAATTTTTCATCATAACACACCTTGTAACACAGCACCCTTTTTATTTATCAAATTCATTAGTTGCTTCATTATCCAACGATAACAGAGGTTACATGTGCAAGACAGCCAGTATAGTGTAGTGGCTAAGACTGTCAGACTGGCATTTGGAAGGCTCTGGTTCAAATCCTAGGCTTGCCAACCCCCAGGTCCCAATGGTGGATCCTTCCTGTCCCAATGGCAGACTCCTTCCTGCGTCCAGCCAGCAGGGGGAAGTCCCACCCAACAGCCACCATGTGCCTTTCCACCTTGGCAGGCTTAGAAGACAATTGGGAACAGCTTGCTTTTCAAAAGGTGTGTGTGCCTTTAAATCTCCAGAGTAGGGTTGCCAGTCGTCAGGTGGGGAAAGGGGATCCCCCAGTTTGGAGGCCCTCCCCCCACTTTAGGATCATCAGAAAGTGGAAGAGAGGGAAATGCCTGCTAGACACTCCATTATTCCTTAAGGAGACCGATTCCCATAGGGTATAATGGATAACTGATCTTTGAGTATCTAGGGCTCTGGGAAAGCTGTTTCTTGAGATAGAAGCATCAAATTTTCAGCATAGCATCCAGTGTCTCTCCTCCAAATTTCAAAAGGATTGGACTTGGCGATCCAATTCTATGAGCCCCAAAAGAAGGTGCCCCTATCCTTCATTATTTCCAGTGGAGGGAAGGCATTTAAAAGGTGTGTGATGGCCAGAATTCCCTTTGGAGCTCAATAATGCTTGTCACACCCTTGATCCTGGCTCCACCCCAATGTCTCCTGGCTCCACCCCCAAAGTCCCCCAATATTTCTTGAATTGGATTTGGCAACCCTACTCCAGAGCCAGGCTGACTAGGGGCAGGGTGAGCCTACAGAATACCATGGCTGTTGTGAGAAAGGGAAGGGAAGTTGGCCAGTCCCTTCATTTGTTTTATAATCCCTTCAGAAGTTGTTTGCACAGTAAAATAGAGAGTAAGTAAAGTAGAACCTCTGGTTTCCCTGTGTTAGTCTGAAGAATTTGGTTGAATACACAGCATTCAACAACTCCCATGGTGAGTAAATTGCCCTAGTGAGACCACAAAGTGTGTGCTTCCAAACTGTGTTTATTTTGGCTGCTCTGTGTGTTTTTGTGTGTGTGTGTGTATGTATGTGAGAGAGAGAGAGCGAGAAAGTGGAAGTGCAACAGCTGCTGGGGAATGAGGAAATGAATACTGTATTCAGGGGAACTGTACTGCTGTATTTTTATTTTTAAATTTATTTTAGGGAATTGGAAAGTCTTCTGGCTTCACCCCCAAAGTTTCCCGGCCCCACTCCCAGAGTCTCCAGGTATTTTCTAAGTTAGACTTGGCAACCCTGTCAAATCCCCATTTGTGCCATGGAAACTCACTGGGTGACCTTGGGCCAGGCATATTCCACCTTGCCAAACCTACCTCACAGGTAGGGTTGCCAGCCCTGGGTTGGAAAATACCTGGGAATTTGGGGGATGGATCCTGGGGAGGGGAGGGACTTCAATGTGGCATGATATCACAGAGTGCATCTTCCAAAGGAGCCATTTTCTCCAGGGGAAGTGATCTTAGTAACCAGGAAGCCAGTTATAATATTGGAAAATCTCCAGCCTGGGAACTCTATTCACAGGGGTTTTGTGAGGAAAAAATGGAGGAGAAGAGAATGATCTAGGCAACTTTGGGTCCCCATTGGGAAGAAAGCCAGGTGTTAGGGTGGCCAATCCCCAGGTGAGGGCAGGGGATTCCCCTAGTTTGGAGGCCTCCCCCCCACTTCAGAGTTATCAGAAAGCAAGTGCAGGAGAGATGTCTGCTGGGCACTCCATTATACCCTATGGAGATTGATTCCCATAGGGTATGATGGAGAACTGATCTGTGGGTAATCTGGGGTTCCAGGTGGGCTGTTTTTTTAAAAAAAAAAGTAGAGGCACCAAATTTTCAGCATAACATCCAGTGCCTCTCCACAAAACACTCCCCAAGTTTTAAAAAGTTTGGACCAGGGGGTTCAATTCTATGAGCATCAGAAGAAGGTGCTCCTATCCTTCATTATTTCCAAATGGAGGGAAGGCATTTAAAAGGTGTGTGGTCCCTTTAAATGTGATGGCCAGAACTCCCTTTGGAGTTCAATCAAGCTTGTCACACCCTTGCTCTTGGCTCCACCCCCAAAGTCCCCAGATATTTCTTGAGTCAGACCTGGCAACTCCAGCGGGTATTAATTAATTAAATGTGTTATGTTACATTAAACAAATGCAACATTATCAATAATGAATTCAAAGCTAAAACTGATAAAATCTCTAATAACAAAAAGTAGAAGCGCTCAGTAAAACTTTAATCAATCATCCAATGTTTTTTGTGTCCCTCCGGTCTCCTATTTTATTTCAGTCTGGTTGTTTTCAATTTTGTTGCTGTTCCTATCAGAAAGGTTGAGAGGCAGGGAACTTATGCTGGAATAAACCAATGTCACTTAAAACCAACATTGCACCATTTATTACAATGAGATAGCACTCTGTTTCTTTCTCCTTATGACCAAGTAGGCTGAAAAAAGAGCATCTTGCTGAAAGCCACCTGATGAGCTGCATGGCTGAGCAGAGATCATACTCAGCTGCCTAGCATCTATATTTCCAAAGACACTAGTAGGGAATGAAAGCAAAACAGTGAGAGAAGGGTGGGAAAGATTTCCTGGAGTTAAAAATCAATCATCCACGCTAGTTTGATAGCCTATTGGCAGATTCTTTAAAACATAATTTTAAGAATGTGTCCTTCCCTCTCTTTGGTTTGGTTTATGTTTTAAAAACTTCATTTAGTCCTTCATGCTTGCACCCCTCAGGCCTAACCGGTTGCCATAAGTTCAACACAAAACTCCAGGTGAACCAAAAATTATTTGAAAACAGAACAGCTGTAGAGGTTTGTCATACCTCTGCCCATGAACTATTTGCCTGCTAAGAAAGCCAAAAGCTGTCATGTTTTTGAAAAATTAGCTTCTACTGAAATTGAATCTCTGTCTAAACACAGAGGTTAAGTATTTATCCCTCTCTCTGTACCCCTATGCTTTGATTTTTATCTCAAATATTAATTTTTGTTAAGACCACCCATTCACTTATTTAAGGTAACTTAATCCAGAGATCTCATCAGCATCTACAGATAAGGTGAACTGCCCAAGTAGATTGAGAGCACATTTCATTTGAGCAGATTTTTCCATCTGTTGGGTTTTTTGCAACTGACTGTTGAACATTGTGAATGTCAAAGCCACTATAGAAAACCCATGATGTCGTGTTGGTTAAAGACATGTGCTCTTTGAGCATTCAAAACAGACCCAATAGCATTATACTTTCAGCTAAAAATTTCTCTAGGAAGCTAGGTGATGCACAGACATCTTCATTCTGAAGTATAAGAAACAGAGCTTTTTTTGAGCAGGAACATACAGGGACGCAGTTCCGGCTGGCTTGGCATCAGGGGATGTGGTCTAATATGTATATGAGTTCCTGCTGGTCTTTTTTTTTTTTAAGCCCTAAGAAGTAGTCAGTGTGGGACTTTGGTTACAATTTGAATATTGTGACCATGGGCAGTTGTCCACTTGTACAAGGGCCATAGCCAGGGGTGGGCTCACTGGATGCAATGCCTCACGTGGAACACAGATTCGCTGTAAAAATTTCGATACTTGCAGCCTGCAGCAACGCTGCTAGGCTGCAGTAGCAAAGTTTGCCTCCCTGGGAGGGAAGGAAGGATCTACAGCCCGTTTGGGCGCATATTTGAGGGGGTGAAGCCAGGCCGTTGTAACGGCCAGACCTCCACTCCCTGCTTCAGTCCTGACGACAATCGGCCCTCCCACCCGCCCTGTTTGTTATGTAAGCGATTGCTGGTCATCTCATGTTTGGGGGGCCAGGAAGGAATTTTTTGCTCCCCAGCTGATTGGCAGTTGCTGGGGTGTGTTTTTTGCCTATCCTACATAGCAAAACAGTGGATTGTGGATTTGGCTATCGGGAGGCGCTGTTAAATAGGTTGGTCACTTTAGTTTGGCAGGTTTTTCTGGATTAGGGTACTATGCGGCTAGGGGAGGACCATGAAGCATCCCCCTTTTGGGGAATTTGGGGTCTGGCATGATCAACCTTGGGGTTTGATGACCTGGGGTGGGGAGAATACAGACTGTCCCGGAGGCTCGACTAGAGGGTGCCTTCCATTGAGACGTTTGTCTGGTGGTTGGGCCCTCTGGGGTGTGCCTCCCAGCTGGGCTGGCCTGGTGGGAGCTGCGTCACAAAGCTCCGGCTGGGGGGCTGGGTCTCTCGCCCACGAATGGCAGGGGAGCAGTCTGTTGAGACCCCTAGCCGCATAGTACCCTAATCCAGAAAAACCCTAGCCCTGACCAGGCCACAGTTTGGGTGCCATTACCGTTTTATTATGATGATTAATAAAGTGGCCCGTTATTTATACCAATGCATTGTGTCCGACTCTTCATTCTGACTTGGGGGGCAATCACCCTGCCCCCCGGAAACCCAGGGTTTCAAATTCTGTGACATTTGGGAGGGACAGTGGCTCAGTGGTAGAGCATCTGCTTGGGAAGCAGAAGGTCCCAGGTTCAATCCCCGGCATCTCCAAAAAAGGGTCCAGGCAAATAGGTGTGAAAAACCTCAGCTTGAGAGCCTGGAGAGCCGCTGCCAGTCTGAGAAGACAATACTGACTCTGATGGACCGAGGGTCTGATTCAGTATAAGGCAGCTTCATATGTTCATATGAGCCTTTCATGTAAAGATTTAAAGGTTCCTGCTATGTTTTAAAGTATGTTTACTTGTTACAATCAGCAGCTGCTACTGCCCCCTAAAAGTCAGTGTTCCAAACTTAGCAAACAACTGGTCCAGCTTTCCCACCCAAGATTCTGCCTGGTTTAGGAAGAGTTTTCCAATATGACTTCCATTTGGAGGGGAAGGAGATTGGATTTATACTGCACTTGGAGTCTGAGTGGTTTATAATCTCCTTCCCATCCTCTCCCCACAACAGGCATCCTGTGAGGTAGGTAAGAGAGCTCTGAGAGAGCTGTGACTGACCCAAGATCATCCAGCAGTTGCATGTGGAGGAGTGGGGAACTGAAGCAGAGAAATAACGAGGTCTGCACAGACTTACTGCTATGAAGTGAGGTTTACTTTTTGGTACCAAAAGGCAGATCCCAGTTCAGGCAGAACAGCCCCACAGAACAGAGATGCATTTCCCTAAGCGCATACAGTTTTTCTAGCAAGCAAGTAAGCGAGTAGGCTGGTGCAAGCTTATCAGATTTCAAAGATTTCAAAGCTTATCAGATTTCCCACCTCATGGGCCTCTCCTCAGTAAATTTCCATGACATTATTTCTCTACACTATCTATTTACAGCAAGTTTTCTGTAGGAGGCTTGCTCTCTTATCTAATCTTCCAGCTGCAGCTCCCAGCTGCTGGGCGGTAGTCAATTTCTAACAGCTGTATTGCAACAGACACTTTAGTTTGGGGCAAAGCATGCTCTTATTCAATATAGCAATCATTATTATTATTGGGGATATTAATTAATTATTCAGGGGCTCTCTTTCATTTCCCCCCTTTCAGTCTTCTGAACACTTATTTAGTCTGAAAGAGACTGTCCTCAAACAATTAATAAAGTACTGTTTCCTTTCCTCTGGAGGCATATACATAGCATTAACATTTTTCCCTAAGGGAGTGAGTGCCTTCACAGCATTATTAAAACTAGACCTCATTATAGGATTAAACATGGCAATAACATTAAGCCTCCAAAAGAAATAACAATTAGAAAACAAATACGTTTCCAATCTCCCATAATTTGCCCAAACCATGATACATCCAAATTTTTCCATGTCTGCACTGCTACATGAGCAATTTTACAAATTTCAGAAGCTATATTTTGTACAGCTTCTCCGCTATCATTAATATTTAAACAACAATTTGAAAGATTAAACTTCCCACAGACACCACCTTTCTCGGCTAACAGATAATCCAATGCCAGGCGATTTGATATACTGCAGCACGCATCTGGATCTGCTGTCTAGCCAACAACTCTAATGCCATGGCTGTTTGATTCGTTATAATCTCTACCACAGCTTGCAATCTAATAATTTGATTAAGCATACACACAGGCATTCGATAACCCCAGGTCCCATCCTGCTCCCATGTGACTGGGCCATAATATTCAATGATCCATTGTGGGGGCCATTCATCTCCCCACTAAGTACCTCCAATGTCCAGAGAACGCTTTGATCTAACATAGTCATCGAACACTGGGGTTCCTAGAGCTGAACCAACATTTGAAGCAAAAGGAAAAAGCTGGGACGTATTGTTCCAATAATGCAAGTCCCATGCCATCTCCTGGGCAGGAGAGTATAAGCCATTTTACCACAGATCCAATATAACCCTTCAGGAGCCATCCATTGATCAGAGGACTCTGAAGCAGCATTGGAATATTTATGCTGTTAATATTTTCCCATGGCTGAAAATCTTCTATAACAGTACCATCTGCTTCTACCCATTTTGGTTTCTCCTTAGTGAAGCTAACTAGCAGGGTTCTGCAGCACAGAGAATGCCCAACCTGCTTTCCATTCATCCACAGCACAGCTCGAGAAATGCACAATTCTCCATTCACAACCGCCTGTAACTCCCAAATTTTTCTCTCTTCTGGCCTTGACTCCGATTTGGGTTTATTCCAATGAGCCAAGTCTAAAGGCAAAACCTCCATGCCAACCCAAGGGCATCTTTCACTCATGAGCAGACCTCCGCACACCCAACAGTTTGAAATATTTAGAGAGGCGGCTATCTGTTCATCCAGGGCTATAAAAAGATTACTCCCAGGCTCTGGAATAACAAATTTCTCATCCTGAGCATATTCAAACACAGTCCTATACAGAATTTTCTTAGTCTTCTGGACAGGTACCTTAAACTTAGGGTTAGACTTTTTGATTTTGTAAGATTTTAAATTAACCGGCCAGCATGCCCACAGTGAAGTCGAGCAGCAGTAACTCCCTCTATAGGGTATTGTCCCTCCTGAACTGGGATATTCAATTTTTGCCTGATAATATGACACTCCACATTCTACACAAACTATTTCTGTATTTCGTTCTATGCAAGCCCCATACACTTCTCTAGCTTGAACACACAGCATGCGTTGTGAACTCTCTCCTTCCCAACATTTAAAACATCTTGCAGTTTGAGAACTACACACATAAGCAAAAGCACAGAACACAGCAATAAAAGCAGCAATAATGCAGAAGAACACAGCAATAAAAGCGCTTGAAGCATGCATGATTCTTTGGTTACACACTCAACACAAGGAATAATGAGGGAGGCTCAAGAGATTCAGAATAACTAATACAAGCAAATATCTAACTCTGTGTTGCTCCAGATGACTTCCTCAAAGCATCAGCCATGCGTAAACTAGCCAGTTTCTGGGGGTGGCTGGGGCAAGGCTTGCCGATGAAGCTGGGGGGCGCTGGACCTGCTTTCAAGCAAGTCCCACCAGCGACAAGCTGCTGACTTTTAACAGTCTTTACTGGATGGCTCAAGACCGGATAGAGTCTTTAGTAAGTTTCAGAGTCAATGGCTTTCCTGGGACTGGCTGTACTTTCCAATGATCTGCAGCACGTTTTAAATGGGACCAATGTATCCAGGCTGCCACTCCTTGGACCTTGACAGCTGTAGGGGAATTTAAAAGAACAGTAAAGGGGCCCTTCCATTTAGGCTGTAAAGTCTTTGCCCTCCAGCTTTTAACTCATACACTGTCTCCGGCTGGTAAGCATGTACAGGAGAATAAATGTGATATGGCAAGGTCTCAAACACATATCTATTCACATCTTTTACAGCTTTGCCCAAGGCTTGCAGTTCCTCACAAGTTATAAGGCTCCCTAACTGTGAGGGATCATCCCTAACTTCCTGGACTATAGCGGGCAGTCTTCCATAAACAATCTCGAACGGCGACAGCTTAAGACGTTTGTGTGGCAGGCAGTGCAACCAGAACAATGCTATTGGCAACATTGTAGTCCATGGTAAATGAGTTTCTTGACAAAGTTTAGACAGGGCAAGTTACAGGTAAACCAAATGTAGGTATGATGTTTTTTAATAAAGCTTTTACAATTCCATGGACCTTCTCAGTGCGGGTCGGGTAAGCCTCAATCCACCATGCATCGTGCAAACAAATACAAGCATGTAACGGTAATGTCCAGCTTTGAGCATCTCAGTGAAATCTACAACTAAGGAGGAGAAAGGTGTTGCTCCCACTGGCTGACTAGCAGGGCAGCAGTGGCATCTTGGCAAGTCTGTAAGTTTTGGCCCCTATCAGAATATCATCAACATACTGAAGGCACACTTCTCCTGGCACAGTTGGGAACCGGCTCAAGTCTTTACTGAGGGCATTGCCAAAAAGGGTGGGCAAATTTTTGAACCCCTGGGGTAAATGGGTTCATGTATATTGTAACGAGGGACAGTGGCTCAGTGGTAGAGCATCCGCTTGGGAAGCAGAAGGTCCCAGGTTCAATCCCTGGCATCTCCAAAAAAGGGTCCAGGCAAATAGGTGTGAAAAACCTCAGCTTGAGACCCTGGAGAGCCGCTGCCAGTCTGAGAAGACAATATTGACATTGATGGACCAAAGGTCTGATTCAGTATAAGGCAGCTTCATATCTTCATATGTGGCTTACTTTCAGGTGTCAGTCTTAAACAAAAGAACACATCCTTGAGATCTACCACTGAGAAATAAGTGGCTGAGGCAGGTATAAGTCCCAAAAAGACATATGGATTTGGAACAACAGGATGCAGTCTGTGTGCAAGAATTAACAGAGCATAAATCTTGTACTGGTCTGTAATCATCGGTGCCCGGCTTCTTGACTGGCAAAAGGGGAGTGACTGTTCCATGAGGACTGGGATTCAATAAAAATCCCATAATGGAGGAGAAACATATAAAGGTGCTTCTGGATGCCAGCTACTGCCTTCTTGGAATCGGGTACTGGCGTTCCCGGACTGGAACGGCTCCTGGGATTAACTCTACTTTGATAGGTGCATGGTTTACTGCTAACCCAGGCGAGTTTTCCTCTGCCCATACATCTGGAAATTGTTGAAACCAGGCTTCTGAGATGGCCATTACAGGAGCTGGTTGGTAAAGCCGCCACTCTTCTTCTCGGGGGCATTCTAGAAAAACTACACCTTGATACTGTAGTTCGCCTTCTGAGGCAGTGTAAGGCAACTCAAAGTTTATTTGGCTCTCTGACTCAACAGTCAATCGGGCCTGCAACTTAGAAAGCAGGTCTCTTCCCATCAGCAGCACCAGGCAGTCGGGTTAATGGACAAAATTGTGGCGGACTACATGGCCTCCTACTGAACAAGTTCGTTTGGCTAGAAGTGGTCTGGATTGCTTTTGCCCTGTAGCTCCAATTATATTAATGTATTTGTGAACTGAAGGAGCAATCTTAACAGGTACCACAGACCATGCAGCTCCAGTATCTATAAGGAATGGACTCTCCTGACTCCCAATACGAACTGTGGCCATGGGCTCTGCAGAGCCAGGACCATCGGTGCCCGGTCTGTCCTAATCTTCCCATCCTCCCAATCCAGCCAGACCATACACTGGCTCTTCTTTGTTCCTCCAATATCTGCCACTCTGGACCTGGCGTCTTCCTCTGCCCCTTCCTCTGGCTCCTCTGCTCCCATGGCTTCTGAACTCCAGTCCTGTCATCTGTCTAGGGGCGCTTTGGCTCTCTTGTGTGCGGAGAGGGGGTCAATAAGGGCATGAGTCTCTTCAGTGCCCAAATTCTTTACAGTACACACACTAGTTTGGGTCTAAATTAGTCATTGCAGATCTTTGATTCCTGCCATTCATTCCTTGCCCCCGGACAGCCCCTCTGCCTCTCCCAGATGTCTGCCCAGCCAGAGCTGCTGCCAACAGATCAGCCCGGGCCATGGGACGGAGACGGTGCTGGTCGCCCTGGTGGATGATCTTCAGCGGCATCTGGATCAAGGCGGCTCGGCGGTGCTGATGTTGTTAGACCTATCGGCAGCGTTCGATACGGTCGACCATCGGCTCCTGGCGTGCCGCCTTGCCGATGCAGGGATTCAGGGGTTGGCCTTGCAATGGCTTTCCTCTTTCCTTGAGGGTCGGGGACAAAGGGTGGCGATTGGGGAGGAACTGTCCCGAAGACACACGCTTGATTGCGGAGTGCCTCAAGGGGCGGTACTTTCCCCGATGTTATTCAACATCTATATGCGCCCCCTTGCCCAGATTGCCCGAAGGTATGGGCTGGGTTGTCATCAATATGCTGATGACACCCAGCTCTATCTGCTCATGGACGGCCGGCCCGCCTGCGCCCCAGAAAATCTGGACCGGGCGCTACAGGCAGTGGCTAGGTGGCTTAGGCTGAGCGGGCTGAAGCTGAATCCGGCGAAGACAGAGGTCCTTTGCTTGGGTCGTTGCGGCCCGGGAAGGGAGATCCCCCTGCCGGTTTTTGACGGCGCGCCGTTGATAGCGGCGAGCAGGGTCAAGAGCTTGGGGGTACTATTGGAGCCTTCACTGACGATGGAGGCTCAGATAGCAGCCACTGCCAAGTCCGCATTTTTTCATCTTAGGCGGGCGAGGCAATTGGCCCCCTTCCTGGAACGCGAAGACCTAGCAACAGTGATTCATGCTACGGTCACCTCGAGGTTGGACTACTGTAATGCCCTCTACATGGGGCTACCCTTGTGCCGGACCTGGAAACTGCAGTTAGTGCAGAACGCCGGTGCCCGGCTGCTATTAGGGCTCCCAAGATGGGAGCACATACGGTCGGGGCTCCGGGACCTGCACTGGCTGCCAGTAATATTCCGAGTCCAGTACAAGGTGTTGGTCATCACCTTTAAAGCCCTATATGGCCTAGGACCTGCCTACCTTAGGGACCGTCTCTCCCCACACGTTCCCAGAGAGTACTACGATAGGGTTCACAAAACCTGCTGGTAATCCCCGGGCCAAAGGAGGCCCGTCTAAAAGCCACCAGGGATCGGGCCTTCTCAATAATGGCACCTTACTGGTGGAACCAGCTGCCGGAGGAGGTGCGGGCCCTGTGGGACCTAGGGCAGTTCCGCAGGGCCTGTAAGACAGCCCTCTTCCGGCAGGCCTATAACATCTAACTGACAAGGAGAACATCTTCTGGATGGAACAAAAATGCATCTATAGACCGCTGCTTTTATTCTTATTCTTATTTTGTTATTAATTATGGTTTTAACTTATTTGTAAATGTTTTTAAACCAAACCTATGTAAATTATAATGTTGTGAGCCGCCCTGAGACACTTCGGTGAGAAGGGCGGGATATAAGTCTAAATATAAATAAATAAATAATTTTTTCTTTCTGCCTCCCGTCTCGATTGGCATAAACTTTCTGGGCAGTCTCTAGCAATTGGGATAAATTCATGCATGCAAAGCCTTCTTGCTTCTGGAGCTTCTTGCGGATGTCAGCATAAGATTGGGCAACGAAAGCTGCATTTACCATGCACAAGTTTTCTGCAACCTCTGGATCAAATGGAGTATATATTTGGAATGCTTGCATCAAACGCTAGGCAAAAGCTCAAGGGTTCTCATCTGCTTTCTGAAGAACTTCACTGACTTTGGACATATTAATAGGCTTCTTGCCTGCCTCTTTCATTCCTTCTAAGATTGCCTGTCTATATTCTGGTAGACACTCTTTGGATTCATGGCCATTGGGATCCCATTTTGGGTCTGTTGCAGGAAAATGGGCTTTTATCCATTCCTCTCTCTCTGCAGTTTCTGGGGGGACTTTTCCCTCTACATACTTTCGGGCATGATGCAGAATGCGGCTTCTCTCCTCTGTTGTAAAGAGGGCCAGTAAAAGCTGTTGACAGTCTGCATAGGTGGGCTGATGTGTGGCCATAATACTGGTTAGCAGATTAGTCATTGGGGTAGGATTGTCAGAAAATGCTATAGTATGAGCCTTCCAATTTATTAGATCATTTGAAGTGAAAGGCACGTACATGTATCAGGTTTCAATGCCATGGTTGGGCTGTAGTGGGACATGGACTTCTCGGAGGGGAGCTAGCAAAGAGCCCTCTGTGCTAGATATAAAACCCGGAAAAGTCGAGGAGGAGACCGTGGAGGGGCTAGAAGTTTGCTCAGTACTGGGAGAGAGTTCAGTGTTGGAGGAGAATTCTAGGGGTGAACTAAGACCTGCTGCTAATCCTTGATTGTTAGACACAGACATGGAATTAAGGGGAGCTGTTGCATGGCACCAGATGCTTAGACAAGACACTTCTAGGGAAAACAGAATACAGCAGCTGCCAGTAAGGGGTCTGGACAGCCAGGGAGCCCTAGGGGTTTTCACTTCCTCTCTCTTGTAACCCAGTGAGGTCGCCCTACTGGGAACTGCACAAGAGAAAGTCCCTCTCGCTTAGAGGCTTCACTTCCTCTCAATCACACACGCATACACACCACAGAAATCCTCGCAGATCCTCGCAGATCCTAGCTTCTGTGCTTCAGCTCCAAAGCGGAGCCTAATAGAGCTTAAGGAGTGATCAAACCCTTCGTCTCTGTCATGTTCTCAGGGTGCAGGCAGGAGTCCAAAGCCAGTCCAAGGTCAAAGTCCAGGCTGTCAAGCAGGAGCCAAGTCACCAATGTAAAATCACAAAAGCAGAATCAGAAGTCAATGTTCAAAAGCCAAAAGGTCAGGGCGCCAAGGAAATCAAGCGAACAGTATCAGGAATCAGGAAAGAGCGTGGATGCAAGCCAGAGAATAGACTTGTGGCTTACACAAGGTTACCAGGTCCTGGGTGGAAGCTATATGGGTGTCTCAAACAGCCTGCTCCCTGGGTGGCAGTGACTCTGATAGAATTCACGACCGAATCTGAAGCATCATGTCTTTGCTCTGAAAGTTCTTTCCGAAGCCTGCTTTGAACTCTTGAGATGGGAGGAGGAGAGCTTGGAGGAGATTGATCGTCAACAGCTGACACTGGTGCCTGGAGAGTGATTGATGGGCCAGCTGCTGTTTGTTCAGCTGAGGAACTGGCTGGCAACTCTTCCAGGTCTGTTAACCCTTCCAGCTTCTCCTCGTTAGGGCTCGTGACACTATCCCCCTCCTGCAGGCCCCCCCCCCACAGCCAGGCCAGGCCGGTCAGGGTAGGCCTTGTGGAACTGCTGCACAAGGTCAGGGGCGTGTAGGTTGTCTATGAACGGTCCTCGGGGCCATAGCCTTCCCAGTCCATGAGGTACTGGAGGTCCCTGCGGTGAATTTGGGACTCCAGGAGCTGGTGGACCTTATATTCCTCCTCCTCGTCAACCAGGACAAGAGGAGGCGGCGCTGGAGGTGGCGGTCAGATGGGATCTGGTGGTATAGCAGGAACAAGTAGGGACTGGTGGAAGGCCGAGTGGATGCGGAGGGTGGCCGACAGCTGTAGCTGGAAAGCAATGGTGTTGATTTGGTCCGTGATCAGGAAAGGCCCCACAAAGCGAGGGTCCAGCTTGTGAGACTGGCCAGGCCAACACAGGTAATGAGTGGAGATCCAGATGTGGTCCCCAGGCTTCAGTGGGGGCTCCACCTGTCGCTTTCAGACGGCGGCTGTCTTGTAGGCCTCTTTAGCCTGTTGGAACTGCTCTCGGATCAAGTCCTGGAGAGCCCAGAGTTCCTGCAGGTGCTCATCAGCAGCAGGGACTGCTGTGGGGGGGGCAGGACTGCGGGAAAGAAGCGAGGGTGGTACCCATAGGTGGCAGCAAATGGGGTCTGTTGTGTGGACGCATGTACGGCATTGTTGTAGCCAAATTCGGCCAGGAGTAGCAAGGTGGCCCAGTCATCCTGCTGGTAGCTGGTGTAACAACGCAAGGATTGTTCCAGCGTGGCGTTGGTGCATTTGGTTTGCCCATTCATTTGGGGATGGTATGCTGAGGACAAATGCACCTGGATGCCTAAGCTGGAGTGCAGGGCTTGCCAGAATCGGGAGGTGAACTGGGGGCCTCGGTCTGAGATCATGGTGCAGGAGGATACCTTGGCAGGTAGAGAGGTCCCCGACCGGGCCATCTTGCACTTTCAGGAGGCGTTGCTGAGCTCAGGGGTCTTGGGCCTGGCTGGCCTGGATGTCTGCAGCCAAGAGCCATGGTGGCAGCAAAGACCAAAGGCACAAGGATGAGCCCAGTTAGGCCAAAGGGCATCTCGAGATACTCGTACTGGCCATAGAGGGGCCCCAAAAGCCATCTTCCGTTCATCTCCTGTGCAGATCCACACCAAGTTGTATGCACTGGCTGGCAACTCTTCCGGGTCTGTAAACCCTTCCAGTTCCTCCTCGTCAGGGCTCATGACAGTCTCTCCTAAGGAGAGGTAATCAGAATTCCCAGACAGTTCATACAATCCTGAAGATCTTCCGATTCCCTGGATATGCTGGTTCAAACAGGCGTGGGATCTTGGTTGGCGAACCGGACACCTTCCCCCACCGGGGCGGAGAGTGCTGGACTCAATAAAAAATGTGACTGTGGTGCCTAGTCCGATCTTCCTGCCACAAGGGTGGATGGCGGACAGTTATACAGCCACCCCAAGGGGAAGGAAATGTCCTACCCCGTTATTTTCCCATTGGCCAATGCACCAAAATGAAGCAAAGAAATAACGAGGTCTGCACAGACTTACTGGTATGAAGCGAGGATTACTTTTTGGTACCAAAAGGCAGATCCCAGTTCGGGCATGAGAGCCTCACAGAACTGAGATGCATTTCCCTAAGCACATACAGTTTTTCTAGCAAGCAAGTAAGCGAGTAGGCTAGCGCAAGCTTATCCAGTTTCAAAGATCCCGCCTCACGGACCTCTCCTCAGTAAATTTCCATGACATTATTTCTCTTTACAGCAAGTTTTCTGTAGGAGGCTTGCTCTCTTATCTAATCTTCCAGCTGCAGCCTCCAGCCGCTGGGCGGCAGTCAATTTCTAACAGCTGTATTGCAACAAACACTTTAGTTTGGGGCAAAGCATGCTCTTATTCAATATAACTATTATTATTATTATTATTAGGGGTATTAATTATTCAGGAGCTCTCCTTCAGAATCAAACCCGGTTCTCCAGATTAGAGTCTACATCTTTTAACCACTTCACCAAAGTGGCTGACAACTCCACCTAAGAATAGCCCCTCTCATTATTATCTATTATTGTTCTGAGCATAGGTGTGCTTAAAGGAGTAACATTATCATTGAAGAAAGTTGTTAATTATCACTAGGAAAAGGTTTCTGAACTTTGAAATTAGCTTTCCAATACATAGGTTTCTAACTCTAACCAAAATGGATATACACAGGGCTTTTTTAAGCAGGAACACACAACAATGCAGTTCTGGCTGGCTTGGTGTCAGGGGAGGTAGCCTAATATGCAAATGAGTTCATGCTGGGGGTTTTTCTACAAAAAAGCCCTGTGTGAAACAATGGTGATGTTAGGGGGTGTGGCCTTGCAAATGAGTTCCTGCTGAGCTTTTCCTACAAAAAAAGCCCCAGATATTCACACAAAGAATTCAAGAAATTATGAAAAAACCACCTGTTTGAATCCCTGCCTGGGACATGGAAGTTATCTCTACCAAGGGTGGTTGGTTACAACTCTCTCTCTCTCTCTCTCTCTCTCAATCCCAGTTCACTCAAGAGATCCAAGGAGCAATCCGAAGCCAGTTCGCTTGGAAGTCAGTCCCACTTTATCCAATGGGAATAACTCCAAAGAAAATGTTCTTAGGATTGGAGTCTCAGACTGCTATCTACAGCTCTGTGATTCAGTATCTCATCTCCTCTGCAGCAACAGTACAGTTAAATTTCAAACATATACATAATTAAATATTACATTACAAATTGCAAATTATATGAAAGTGTAAGGACAGGGATATTGATTACTTTCCACTTTAACTGTAATGCTTCTCATTTCTTTGTAATATGGGAAGAAAACAGCAGAAGAGATTATATACTGACAAAAGCAATGGAAATCATTATTACCATCCCCACGCAGAGGACTTTTTAATGTAATGTTTTCTGTTCAATGCAGAATCTGTACACAAGGCTCGGAATCATTAACGAAAATTAAAGTAGCTGCATCATGTGATAACAGTAGAATATAACACATTGTTTTGAACCAGAAATACTGTATGCTTCAAACAAGAGCAGAAATAATAGTTACCTAGACTACATAGGATGTTTCAAAAGTTCAGGAGTGACTGGTGTTCCAGCTCCAACACTTCTGATTAAAATGCTAGTATATTTTGGATTTTCCATACAACCCTTGAATCTACATATCATTTTTCTCAAAATATTACTGGAATGATGTCAGTACACCTCAAAATAAAAAAAAGCATGCTTGTAACTTTAAAAAAAAACAACCTTAGATGTATTTGGCATTACTTAAATTATGCCACCTAGTGGTACCATTGACTAACTGCTATTATACGTTATGCATTAACATGCTGATAAAAAGCATTTACACACTTCGTTTTCCATATTTAGAGCTGCCATATTGCCTGGTTTTATCTGGAAGCTGGACATGGCATCCAGAAGCCATTTGGTTCATTAGCTGCCCAGATTCGAAGCTTTTAAAAAGAAATAATTTTAAGAGAGCATGCACAAAAGGTGATATTTATATTGTTTAACATAATATAAGGAAGGTTTCCTTGAGAAAGTGTGAACAGATGCTGCAGGAAACCAAGATCCTTCCAGCTCCTCCTTCCAGCTGCCCTGAGCCTTCCTCGGTGGGGAGGGTGGGGTATACATAGAATTAATAAATATTAATAAATAATTGATATCTTCATAGCACCAGGGCACTTGTATGGCTGCCAACCTCTAGGTGGTGGCTGAAGATCTTTCACTATTACACCTGATCTCCAGATGACAGAAATCAGTTTACCTGGAGAAAATAGCTGCTTTTGAAGATGGACTCTAAGGAATTATACTTCATTGAGGTCCCTCCCCAAACCCTGACTCCACTGCCAAAATCTCCAGGTATTTCCCAACCCAGAGCTGGTAACCCTAAGGTTATTGCATAGAAGAAGTAAGGGAAACCCAATGGAATGTTTTGGTTAACCATTACCATGAGCTGAGAGCCAGTAGGCTGCAGCTCAGTTTGTGTTTACTAGTTCTAAGGGCTTTCACTGGATTCTAAGAGCAATTTTAAGAGAATAATTATCCTATAATTATAGGACGGAGGAGACTTGTCTTGGCAGTAGTATGTGCAAAAAAGGATCTAGGGGTAAATTCAGTTTTGGGCTGTATCAACAGAAGTATTAACCAACTTGAAGTGATGGTATCGCTTTGCTCTGGTTAGAGCTCACTTAGAGTATTGTGTTGAATTGTGGGCACCACAATTTAAGGATATAGACAAGCTGGAACATGTCTAGAGGAGAGCAACGAAGATGGCGTGTGGTCTGGGGACCAAATCCTGTGAACAGGGCTTTTTTTTGAGCAGGAACACACATGAACACAGTTCCAGCTGGTTTGGCGTCAGGGGGTGTGGCCAAATGTGCAAATGAGTTCCTGCTGGGCTTTTTCTACCAAGAAAGCCCTGCCTATGAGGAAAAGTCAAAGCAGCTGGGTATGTTTAGCCTGGAGAGAAGACGACTGAGAGGTGATATGATCACCATCAAGTATTTGAAGAGGATTAGAGGATGGTGCAGAATTGTTTTCTGTTGCCCCAGAAGGTCAGAACAGAATCAACAGGTTGAAATTAAATCAAAAGAGTTTCCAACTAAACATTGGGAAGAACTTCCTGACAGTTAAAGTGGTTCATCAGTGGAACAGGCTTCCTTGAGAGGTGGTGGGCTCTCCTTCCTTGGAGGTTTTTAAGCAGAGGCCATATGACAGCAGTGATGATACTGTGAATTAGGCAGATTGTGAGAAGTAGGGCAGGAAGGGTTGCATCAATGCTTAGTTCCTGTGGCTCTTTCTTACATGGTCAGGGAAATGCTGATTGACACTTTGGGATCAGTCAGAAATTTTTTCTCCAGGCCAGTTTGGTAAGGGATTCTGGAGGCTTTTGCAATCTTCTGGGCATGGAGCAAGGGTTACTGGGGATGTATGTGTGAAGGGGAGGTATCTGTGAAGTCCCTGCATTGTGCAGGGGGGTTGGACTAGATGACCACAGAAGTCCTTTCCAACTCTATGGAAAAACTAGCCATTTTGTAATGCTTCCTTCTTACTTGGGCATTCAGTGCTGGCACAAGGCTACCCTAAAATAGACCAGAATATTGGAATACTAGCCAATAATAACCAAATGAGGCAGCAAAATTGAGAGCCAGTTTGGTCTTCTTCTTCAAAATCTGATGTCCAATTCTCATTGTTCAAGAACTGTTTTCAATTTTGTTCTCTGCTTTTATGAAATCAACAGAGGTATTTGTGATTGCTCCATGTGATTGGAAAAGGTGACAATAACATTATTCATGAGCAGTGTGACATGCTCCAGTGATATGACCTGACATACCATACAAAGTGCTTGTATGAATAGCTGTAATGAGATAACAAGAATATAAGCTTTTTATTGTTTAAGTTGTAAAAGGAATCTTAAGGGTGCTAGTATGATCTAGTGGTGAGGCTATGTATGTTATTTCAACCTGTGCTTTAAAAAGTCACATATCTGAGTTTAGTTTCTTTGTTATGGTCTGAAAGTTAAACTGAGCTAAAGATTGCATAGGTTTCAATGTGTGAGGGAGTCCCAATATGGCTTCCCAAGTGAGAAGGAACAACCACATTTGTCTTTTGTAACATGTCATTACAACCACAAAGTCTTTCCAAGGATGCTTTTGATCTCTCCTAATTGGTTGCAATCTGCATTCTGTTTTCTCTTGCCATTTGCACTTTCAGTTGTTTCTTCTTTTTAGTCAGGTTCCAGATGTTGTGGGTTGTCCTTTTTCCCTTCCAGTGCATTGTATCCTTTCTTGAACTTTTGCACTATTTCTTTCTACATACTCCCAGCCTTGGGCTGTATGTTCGTGGAAGCGATTTATTCATTAGCAATAACTTGTAAGCCTTCCCTTCTCCTTACTCACTGGGGTCAAATATGTAAGACCAAAACTGGAGTCACCTTTTGTAACTACAGTTTTGATCTCCATCAAGACATCCATCTGGACCCGTCCTGAAACATCATGGAGGACCACAATAGCCAGGTGTCTTGTGCAACTTTCCATTGAGAACAAGCTGCCCTGAGCCTGCTTCGACGGGGAGAACGGGATATAAACTGAACAAACAAATAAACATCTATTGTCAAACTACCAGCTCATTTCTTAAAATTCTTAAATGATATGGCTTTGTAAATCATTTTCATAGCTCTAAAAATTGACAGATTACTATTAATAGGCAAAAAAATCATGTATTTATATCACTTGTATTCCCTGCCATTAAGGCAGGAGACAAAACTAAAACAGATGACTAAAAAGTAAATATGGTTAAGCCAGGGCCTGTTCAAACTGACCCATAACCCTTGTAGCCTCACTGGAAAGCCCCAAGAGGAGGTTCCTGACTCAACCTTTCCCAGAAGCTGTTCCATAACAGTGGGACAGCATTCTTATATTTTCAAGAATTAGGGGACTGCTAGGAAACCCTGTTGTGAAGAGTGAAATTACCACATGGGTCAGTATCAAGAGAGATGGTCCTGCAGATATGCAGGCCCCAAGTCATGAATGACTTGAAGGCATTTATTTTAGTGTAGCCTACAAAGTAGAAGTAAACCCTGGGATCTTAAATAATGAAACACCTGAACAGGCTACTTATTCTGAAAGGAGCCAGAGGATTGGCTACACTGGGGGTGGGGGTGGCCTAATATGCAAATGAGTTCCTGCTACAAAAAAAGCCCTGGGAGTCAGTATAAGTCCTTTGGGTTGTGGGTTTCAATGCTGTGGTATTTAATACACAATTGACGTTACAGAAATTATAATTGGATGAGTTTTTGAGGACTGTAGCCCAAGAGAAATGGGCATTGGCACTATTACTTTCAAGACACCTAAAAGCGGGACGATGCTTAGCAGATCTTTCCAGGCAGGCCCAGGTTCTCAAATTCCTGCCACCTTTAGCTTCTGCTACATGACGTAGAAAGAAACCAAGGCAAACCATGGATAAAAACAACAGAATACAATATATATTCTAAACAATTGCTGCAAGGGGACAATTACTTTTCATTTTGAGAGAACTATCAAACTTCCTATTCAGACTCTGGAAAAAATGCTATGAACATATTGATGCCATCTATTTGTAAAGTCTCTTCTTCTCACTCCATTAATTGCAGCCCTTAAGTATAATGAATGCCCAGAAAAATCATAGATAATGGACCCATGATTACATATATCAGCAGTTTCACACCATTATGATATTGGTGGCTATGTAAGGGATGGGCAAACATACCAACTAATGTTTATGGGTTTGTAGGTTAGTTCAATCTTGGAAGTTCAATCATGCTAGTCACACCCTTGCCTCTGGCTCCACCCTCAAAGTCTCCTGGCTCCACCCCCAAAGTCCCCAGAGAGTTCTTGAATTGGACTTGGCAACCCTACCTTTACCTGACACTCAGCTGCTGTCCACACTCCACTCCTTTCTAAAGTACTTTCAGTTCACATCAGGCAAGGGTTTTGGAGGGGAGGGGGACTATTTTTTGGTTTCTTTGGCATGCTATGGAGGCCTGCAAGTTGGTAGCCCACCGTTTTACTGTGGCTGGTCACTTGGTACAGTTCTCTGTTATGCAAGGGCCAGCAAGTTTATTATTAGACAGAGTGATGATGCTCATCTATAGTACATTGTCTAAGAACTAAGCTATACCTACATCCAGACACTAAAAGCTGGAAAGAAATCAAAGCAATGGCTTCCAGCTATCAATAATGGTCCATGTCACTTTTTACTGAGGCCCAACATGTGTTTGAAGTGCATTTGGTTTACTGTGTTTTGCAAAATCCACAGTAATACAACATGTTTATATAATGAATCTTGGCCAGCGCAATTCTGCTTTGGAGCCTCGCTCTGTCATCGACCATTAACAAAATAAAATAAATTTAAAGCCAGTAAGGTAAGCCAAGTGGAAACCACAAATCAGGAAAGCCACTGGCTGAAGTTGTCTTCACTGCCAAAATGATATATAATGAAAGGGTAATAAGGGGCTGGAACTGGCTTGTGGTACTAAATTCATATACATTTTGGCAAAACAGAAGGGCTGGGCTGATCTTGATCCTTAAACAAACATCTGATGCATTTTTCCCCACTTTCCATTGCAATAATGTGCTCTGTCCTACCCTCTTATGACCTAAGTCTCTTTACCCCAGGGCAGGCTAGGGTTAGGACCTCTCTGTTCACTTACTACAGCATGTTGCTTCAACTCGTTCCAAACGGACTTAGCCTCCACCCATACCAGACTTGGGAATGGATATGTTGAAAGAGCAGCAGGAAACAGTTCTTGGTCAAAAGAGTGCTGTGTTACCATCCCATTTCTGCCTGTGTTCATTATTCAGTGTACTACAGGGAGGGCAAGGTGCAGTGTGACTCACACCATGGCATGTCTCTACTGAAAGTCAATACCAATCCACACCCCCACCACTGAGAATCACATGTGAATTGGGTCAAAGTGATCCATTTTCTGCGAAGTGAAAACTGGTGCTTGAGGGACTGGGTGCTCAGGGCTATGTGGTTCACATTGCTCACAAAATGTAAAATAAGGAATGAAGCAAGGCTCCCACCTAGTGCTCCAACAAAACACTACCTTTCACATAGCTTCTGTCAAAGAAATTAGCACTGATCCCTTTAACAATTGCGAGAGGTCTGAACATAGTTCAGGTTGGAATATGTAGAAAGCAAAATTCCATGATGAATGGGAGCAAAGACATGACAAGATCATTAATTATTTTTGAGCACTTAAAATCTGGGACAGTATGTATCTGTGCAAGATATAAAAGTGGATATGACAAGTGTCTGTGTTCCTCAGCAGTACCATACAAATACTTTACCTGTACAAAATATATAATACACACTATTTATGCAGGGACATCTATTTATATAACTATCAGAAGGCTATAGGTGCTATGACTATTGCTTAAAGTGTGAAGAAAACTTCCCTTGGCTCAATTTGGAATCAGCGCAGTATTTCATAGTTCTCTTGGTGAGAATTCAGGGGGAAAAACTTGTCTGTTTGGGGGGAATTCTTTCCAACTTGTAATATTGACATGTCTGTCTTATGTTGCACCCTGGGAATTGTAGTTCCCACTGCCAGTCATTGCTCAGAGCAACTTTGAAATTCAGCCACCCTAATCCCAAATCAAATACACCCAAAATAAGAAAGAGGGGTGTTTTTTTATTATTTGAATGGGGTCCAGCAACCACAGAAAGTACTTGTAAGAAACAACTGAGAAAACAGATAGAGAAAATACTCACCCAATAACAAAAGGTCATTTAGTTGGGTGGTCTAGTCGCATAATTCATAACAAACAATGAAAGTTTGAGGAAAAAAGTTTTAATTAAAAAAAAACACCTATGCATGCACCTAAAAAGCAAAGGACTTTGCAGTTCATAATTTCACAGTGATAAAGATATCAATGAATTTTTGAGCACATACCTACAAAGCTGCCTGGCTAGCCTGAATGCAAACTGTGCATGTGAAGAAGCTCATGGCATTCTACAATCTGAACTAGAGAAATAGTTCTGCAAAAATGCTTCTTTCATAATTACTCCAAGCATCATAAACTGATAAATTCATGACCTGAACCAGATTGTTTCATACGTTGGGGACATTCATTACTGCTTAACATCTTAACAATGCATGCAATGTGTAGTCACCACAACCAGTACCAGCAATTACAGCAGAATTCTGTAGAATGTTCTAAAAAGCAGACTTTGTCATTCTGTTCATCACACTGCATTGACAGTGATAGAACTTGTACTTTAAGGAACTTATATACATTTCAAGAAGGTTATTTTTAAATGCCAAATTAGAGTGGTAAATGCTAAAGTTAACAATTCTGGGTTCTTAGTCCAGTTGTCCAAATAACACAATTCAAGTGTTAATGTGAACACAATGGGCACAAACAATCAAAATATTTAATATTTAAAATATTTAAACCTACCATTTAAACCTACCCAGTATCATTTAAATATAATTATTAGGGATAAATGGCATAATGGTTTTCACATGACCACTACATGCTTCTAGCATGATAGTGTTCTCTCTTTACCATCAGGCAGGTACATGATTTATATCAATATTGAAAGTTTATTTATTATGTTCAATTTGTGAATCACCCAATCCCTGCTATTGCAGGTCTCTAGGCAATGTACAGTATAATAATCTGCCCGGAGCCTGCTCTACAGGAAGGGCGGGCTAAAAAATTTAAATAAATAAATAAATAAAACATTAAAATTATGAAGTAGAAATAAAATAGTACTAGAATAACAATCTAAAAAACATTGTGGCAAAAATTACACCTTTCTCCCAGTTCCGAAATGTGATCACCTTGCAGGTGTTCCTACTGATTTCTACATGAATCTTCCCCAGTGTTTTATTGATGATTATGGACAATGATTAGCATATAACATTTTGCCCACATAGATATAAGATACATTGCCATGTTTGAAATTAAAGGTGTCTATTTTAAAACAGATATATATCTTTGAGGGGGGGTGGGGGGGTGGGCTCCCTCTGGGAATCCTACCCCCCCAGGGAAAGTGTATGCGCAATACATAGCCTCTCCTCTCCCAGTGTAGTGAACGCCACGTGGTCACTGTCTGGCTATGCCTGGCAGATGGTCACTGCAATGGCCTCTCCTGCATTACTGCATCCGTAGCAACACCTTCTCGATGGTCCCCCCCGTTTTTCACAGAGTTTGCTACGTCATGGTGCGACCGAATTGTCCAGCGGTATAACCGGATGGGCAGGCTGGGCCCACCAACCTCGCCAGCCTATGAGAAGGAAAACTCTAACATCAAACCCGGGCAGATAGAGCTTGTTAATGTAACACCTACCACCTGGAGGACTCGCTGCCGGCGTCCCGGCTTACTGGGCCATGGCAGATGACCCCCAGGTGAAAGGGTGGAGCCAGTACCGCGCACACTGGGCTTCACCTAAAAAATTCCTCTGCGCAGGCCTGAAGGGCATATCCACATACACAACCCACAACGCATCAAGTCCTGCAGCGATGGGCAAGGGGCGAAACGGCAGGTGGAAGGTGCCACTGGAAGCCGCAGTCCTGATCCTGCATGTAGGCGGTTCAGGGTATTGGTCGCCTGATGCTAACCCGGAGACGAAAGCATTTTTCGGCAGCACCCTGAACGACCAAGCAGCCTTATCTAGGGACAGCACTGCTTGCTCCACATGGAGAGGGGCCTAGAAAAGGTGGCCTAAACAAAGCTCATCTCCTCCACCCCAGTTGACTAGCCGCGGTCAACGGGCATCCTTTCTTGCGGTCAAAAAATAACAACAAAGAAAAGGCATGCACCTGCCTCACAAAGTGTGCAAAGACTAAAGCTTGCGTGTTGGAACATCAGAACCATGCTTGACACAGTAGACAGTGGTCGCCCTGAACGACGCTCTGCTCTAGTTGCCCACGAACTTCTCAGGTTGAATATCGACATAGCAGCTCTCAGTGAGGTCCGTTTTCCTGAGGAAGGTAGTCTTCAAGAACACGGTGCTGGCTATACCCTCTACTGGTCAGGTAAGTCAAAGGCTGAGAGCCGCCTTTCTGGCGTTGGCTTCATGGTCAGGAACTCCATTGCCTCCAAACTCGAAAACCTGCCAACAGGTCACTCAGATCGCATCATGTCCATGCGCCTCCCACTTCAAAACAAGCAGCATGCAACACTCTTCAGTGTGTATGCCCCAACCCTTCAAGCAGATCCTGCAGAAAAGAACAAGTTCTATGCTGATCTACACAACCTCATACGGAAGACCCCTACAGAGGACAAGGTGATCATCCTTGGCGACTTCAATGCCAGAGTAGGTAAAGACTCGGAAGCCTGGAAAGGAGTACTTGGCAAACACGGCATTGGCAACTGCAATGACAACAGGCGCCTCCTACTAGAATTCTGCATGGAACACCACCTCACCATCACCAACACTATCTTCCAGCAGAAGAACAGTCTGAAGACAACCTGGATGCACCCACGGTCCAAGCACTGGCACCTTATTGACTACATTCTGGTGCGCCAGAGAGACCTTTGAGATGTCTTACACACCCGAGTAATGCCCAGTGCAGAATGTCATACGGATCATCGTCTTGTACGCTGCAATCTCCGTCTTCACTTTAAACCCACACCCAGGAGAGGAGGTATCCCTCGGAGGAAGTTTCAGGTTGGCAGTCTCCAGTCAGCCGAAGTTAAAGCTGCCTTCCAGGCAAAACTCCAGTCAAGAATTGAGGACCCCAGTTGCCCCACAGACCCTTCTCCAGAAGCACTCTGGGAACACCTAAAAACTACCGTCCTGCAGATCTCTGAAGAAGTCCTCGGGTTCTCCACAAGGAAGAACAAGGACTGGTTTGATGAGAACAATCAAGAGATCCAAGATTTACTGGCGAAAAAGAGATCTGCCTACCAAGCACATCTTGCTCAGCCCTCCTGTCCAGGGAAAAAAGCAACCTTTCGCGCTGTATGTAGCAACCTCCAGCGCAAGCTTCGAGACATTCAGAACGAGTGGTGGACCAAGCTTGCTGAGAGAACCCAGCTGTGTGCAGACACTGGTGATTTAAGAGGGTTCTACGAAGCCCTGAAGGCAGTATATGGTCCATCATATCAGACTCAGAGTCCCTTGCATAGTGCAGACGGCCAAGTGCTCCTCACAGACAAGGCATCCATATTGAACCGGTGGTCGGAGTATTTTCAGGTTCTCTTCAGTGCCAACCGCGTAGTTCAAGATTCAGCAATCCACCTCACCCCACTTCAACCAGTGAAAACAGAGTTGGATGAGATCCCCACTCTAGAAGAGACTGTTAAAGCCATCAAGCAACTGAAAAGTGGCAAGGCAGCAGGAGTTGATGGAATTCCACCAGAGATCTGGAAGCATGGGGGCACAGTACTTGTCACCTGCTGGGAACAAGGCAAATTACCACAGGACTTTCGCGATGCAATCATCATCACCCTATACAAGAACAAAGGGGAAAAGTCAGACTGCTCCAACTACCGGGGGATAACCCTGCTCTCCATCGCAGGCAAAATCCTTGCCAGAATACTCCTGAACAGACTGGTGCTTGCCATTGCAGAAGAACTCCTCCCAGAGAGCCAGTGCGGCTTCAGAGCTAACAGAAGCATCACCCACATGGTATTTGTTCTCAGGCAGCTCCAAGAGAAATGCAGGGAACAGAACAAGGCTCTGTATGTGACTTTTGTCGACCTTACCAAAGCTTTCGATACCGTTAGCAGGAAGGGCCTGTGGCAAATCTTGGAATGTTTAGGATGTCCCCCAAGGTTCCTCAGCATGATCATCCAGCTACATGAAGACCAGCAAGGCCAAGTCAGACACTGCAACGACCTCTCGGAGCCCTTCCCAATAGGCACAGGTGTAAAGCAAGGCTGCGTTCTCGCGCCAACTCTCTTTACGATCTTCTTTAGCATGATGCTTCAAAGAGCCGCAGTAGATCTAGATGATGACAATGGTGTCTACATCCGCTATCGCACTGATGGCAGCCTGTTCAACCTGAGGTGACTAAAGGCCCACTCCAAGACAATGGAAAAACTCATCCGAGAGCTACTGTTTGCTGATGCTGCTGCACTCATCTCCCACTCGGTATCAGCTCTGCAGCATATGACGTCCTGCTTTGCAGAGGCTGCCAAGCTATTCGGCCTAGAAGTTAGTCTGAAGAAGACAGAAGTTCTCCACCAGCCTGCACCCCAGGAAGATTATCACCCTCCCTGCATCACTGTGGGTGAATCAGTTCTGAAGACAGTCCAGCAGTTCAGCTACCTGGGGTGCATCATCTCCTCAGATGCCAAGATCGACAAGGAGATTGACAACAGGCTGGCAAAGGCAAACCGTGCATTTGGCCGACTGCACAAAAGAGTGTGGAGCAACAAGCATCTGAAAAAAGGCACAAAGATCAGATGTATTAAACTGAGACTGTGGGAATTGGAGGAAACGAAATTACGGCCAACTCTCCCTTATACTTGCTCTCCAGCTTCCTTAGGTCTTTATGCTTTTTGTGGCAAAATGCCCAATTATCTATCAGACCTAACCACTCCAAGTCATCGCAGGGCATTTATGTTGGCCAGACTAAACGCGTTTCCCTCCAAAGTTTTACAAGGGAGATATCAGCGAGTCCCTTTAGCCGACAGACTTTGCTCCTGTGGAGCGAATACCCCTGACTCAATCCAGCATATATTGCTTGATTGTTCTTTTTACCATAACCTCCGTAAAGATTTATTTGGCAAGCTTTCTTTTTCTCCAGATTTGTCTATTCTGCCACCCTGTTATTATTTATTGAGTGATACTGAGGGGGTGGTTAGTGAGGCTGTGGCAAAATTTCTGGCTGACATCCTTAAATTTAATTCTGACCATGTTTGAATGTATCTGTAAGCTCGGTTTTATTTTGATTTTATCTCCAATGTTTAAATTTTTATATTCTGTGTATTTTTATCTGAATCTATTATGCCATTAAAGGTTTGGTATGATGGTATGATGGCACAAAGATCAATGTTTACAAAGCGGTTGTGATGACAACCCTCATCTACGGCTCCGAATCGTGGGTTTTATACCGTCATCACCTGCGACTCCTTGAGCGCTTTCATCAGCGCTGCCTTCGCACCATCCTCAACATCCACTGGAGTGACTTTGTGACCAACACTGAAGTTCTCAAGCGGGCGGAGGTTACCAGCATCGAGGCACTGCTGTTGAAGATGCAGCTGCGCTGGGCAGGGCATATTTCTAGGATGGAAAACCACCGCCTTCCCAAGATTGCCCTGTATGGCGAACTCTCCACCGGCCATCGAAATAGAGGGGCACCAAAGAAGAGGTACAAGGACTCCTTGAAGAAATCCCTTGGCACCTGTCGCATCAACCATCACCAGTGGTCTGACCTAGCCTCAGATCGCAAAGCATGGAGGCACACCATCCACCAGGCTGTCTCTTCCTTTGAGAACACACGCATAGCTGGTCTTGAGGACAAAAGGAGATTGAGGAAGAATCGCACTGCTACAGCACCAACCCTAAATCAGACTTTTCCCTGCAGCCGCTGTGGCCGGACCTGCCTGTCCCGCATTGGTCTTGTCAGCCACCAGCGAGCCTGCAGCAGACGTGGACTATTGCACCCTTCTTAAATCTTCGTTCGCGAAGCCAAGCCGAGAGACAGAGAGAGATCTTTGAAAGTAAATATATTGTGATCCTTTGTAACTCAAATAATTCACAACAAGAACTTAAGAACATAAATAGAACCTGCTGGATCAGACCAATTTATTTATTTATTTATTTATTACTTTGCATTTATATCCCGCCCTCTCCACAAGCGGACTCAGGGCGGCTTACAGTATCATAAAAACAATCATTCCATAAAACATATAAAACCATAATACATTTATCAGTTTAAAACTATTACGCTATCTCGATCCAGTCTGGCGGTATTGGGTTCTGACTATGACCACCAGCTTCTGTAGGATGTCCGGTGGCAGCTCATTTTCAGTCATCCAGAAATGCCTGTCTAAACAGTTCGGTCTTACAGGCCCTGCGGAACGCCGACAGATCCCGCAGGGCCCTTATAGCTTCTGGGAGGGTGTTCCAGAGTTCTGGTGCTGCCACCGAGAAGGCCCTAGATCTTGTTGCGCATAGCCTGGCTTCTTTTGGGCCAGGGGCAGACAGCAGATTTTTTGTCCCTGATCGCAGTGCTCTCTGGGGGATATATGGGGAAAGGCGGTCCCGTAGATAGGCAGGTCCCTGACCATAAAGGGCTTTAAAGGTTAATACCAACACCTTGAAGCGAACTCGGAACACAACAGGCAACCAGTGCAGCTCTCTCAGCACTGGCTGAATGTGCCCCCGTTGTGGTAGCCCCATTAACAGCCGTGCCGCAGCATTCTGCACTAGTTGTAGTCTCCGGGTTAGCGTCAGGGGTAGCCCCATGTAGAGAGCATTACAGTGATCTATTCTTGAGGTGACCGTAGCATGGATTACCGTCGCTAGGTCGCTGCGGTCCAGGTAAGGGGCCAGCTGCCGTGCTTGCCGAAGATGGAAAAAGGCAGATCTAACAGTGGCTGCCACCTGAGCCTCCATTGTAAGGGAGGACTCAAGGAGCACGCCTAAGCTCTTGACCTTGGGGACCGGTATTAGTGGCATACAATGGCATACCTAGTCCAGCATCCTGACTCACACAGTCACCAGCCAGTTCCTTGGAGGGCCAGCAATAGTTAACAGAGACAGAGTCCCTCCCCTGATGCTGCTTCCCAGCTCTGGTATTCAAAAGTTTGATGCCTTTGTAAATGGAGGTTCCCTTCAGTCTCCTTGGTAGTAACTATTGATGCAACTCCCCTCCCTGAATCTGTCTAACCCACTTTTAAAGTCATCTGTGCTAATGGCCATTACTACACCCAATGGGAGTGAAATTCACAATTTAATTGATCATTGAGTAAAGATGATATTTCCTTTTGGCTACCCAAACCCTATTTCCCAACAACTTCACTGGGCTCCTCTGAGTTCTAGTATTATGGGAGAGAGAGCTCCCTCTATCCACTTTCCTCACCCTATGCATACTTTTAAAAACCTCTATCATATCTCTTTGTAGCTGTATTTTTTTCTAGGCTGAAAAGATCCACACTGCACAGCCTTTCCTCCCAGGAGGAAGGATGCTCCAACCTTCTAATTGGTTGCCTTCCTTTGTCTTTTCTTCAACTCTGCAGGATCCTTTTTGAGCCACAACAACCAGCAGTACACATGGTATTCCAAAGGAGTACACCAAAACTCTATAATAGGGCATTTTATTTTCAACCCCTTTCCTAATAATTCCTAACATGGAATTTGTCTTTTTCTTGTGGCATGGACAGGTCCCCCCCCCCCCCGCCCTGCAAAGAGACTGCACAAATGAAGAGAAATTAAGTTATACTACAAAGCCTCTCAACCATTGACCTAAACTGAACACTCGTGACCAGTAGCAAAAAAATTGTACCTATGAAAAATAGACATCCACACCTGGAACAGTCTGCTGGATCTATCTAGCCTTGCAAGCTCAGATGAGTGGGGTAAAAGATGAAGAAAACCTTGTAACTAGCACTAAAAGGTGCTTGCACAAATAATGAGCAATAGTCAATCTGAAATCCTTATTTCAGTGAAGAGCACTGTCGATTTCCCACTAGCCTTATGCCACTCTCACTCTCCTCCACGGGGCTTCCATTGGATTTCACACTGTCTGCCCCAGGTCTGCAACTAGCTTTGCCTTTTTCACACAACAAACGGAAACTGGTTTTTAGAGGATATTGTTTGCTGCACAAAAGAGACGGAGCAAGTTGCAGCCCCAGGGCAGATAGTGTGAAATCCTCCTTCAAGAAGCAGCAGCGTTAGAGCAGGTTTTGTAGCAATTCATTGCATTTCATAACTTCTATCCATTGGCAGATGTGTGTATTTGCTTAAATATTTTATGTGGTTTTATTACACTATAATACAGACCTAACCTTTGGCAGCTGCCAGTTTGCTCATGTTTTAAAAATAATCTAATGCTTCAGCTATTTAGTAATTTAGTACAGGACTTCCAACAGGATTATGCTGTACTACTTGAATCTTAAAAGCTGTTTGGGATGCAAGGATGAGCAGATGGAACAGGAAGCAGCTGACTGACATTTTGTTCCTCATATTGTCTCTTTACATCCTCAGGGGAATTGAAGCAACATACTGAGTTGGAGCCTGTGAATGCCTAAGGTTGCAGAGCTGCTGAAAAGACAATGGAGTCTTTCGTCACCTTGAAGACAGAAAGACTCAACAATACCAGTACCACCTAAACAGAGTTACATCTTTCTAAACTCGCTAACAGTGTTCTATAAGGGCTCCTGGATTTGGTGCAGACCTCTACTAATCTCCCACATCTGATGAACGGGATGATGAGACAGGGTGTCTTTGTTATTGCACCAGAGAGGAAATGAAGAGGGCATTCTGCACAAAATTAATGACTTCCCCAGGCCTCTGTGCCTACAGGCCCAGCAGCCATTATTTTATTTTATTTTATATTTTATTTTATTTAGTTGATTTCTATTCCACCCTTTCCTACGAACAGGCTCAGGGTGGAGTACAACATGTCACTTCCATTGTAATTGGCAAGGAGACAATTGGTCGACCATTGGTCGTTTTCGCACTTAGCGTTTGCTCCCCTTATTCCGCGGCGCAATTATGTCCGGATCATTTTTCTCGTTTTCCCACTAGTGACTCTTTGCGGAGTCGCCTTCCCTGAAGCCCCGGCTCAAATCGTTTTCCCACTGGCATCGACTTGAGTTCGATGCCCTGTCAATCATTTTTTTTTAAACGCAAGTCTGGTTGCGTTATGACGTACTAACGTACTAACGTAACATCGAGCTGTTCCCTCCCCTTCTTCTCGTGGACAAACCGCATCACATGTGCTGCTGCTGCTTATGGATTGGCTGCAGCTGTAGTATCCTCCACAGCCCGAAGAGAGAGAAATCGAGGGGTTTGTGTGTGTGTGTGTGTGTGTGTGTGGCAGCTTCTTCCTTTCCCAGCCTCGCTCCCTCCCGGGTGGCGACGCTGGGATTTCCTCCGTGCTCTACTTCCCATTTTATACATGGCGATTTTGTGCAGGTCCAGAAATCCTGGTGGCACAGCTGAGGGAGGCATTGCCTTTTTAAAACACACACACACACATGAACGCTTTGGCCCGCGCTGGCACTAGATTCCCCCCCCCAACATTGTATAACGCAACAGCGAAATAACGCAACGAAAGTCAATAATAATAATAAAAAAATTCTAACAAAACCAATTGAAGTGGCAATTGAGGCTATTCCGATGGCCTGAACGGCAGCTCGACGGGCGGCCGCCTCTCGCAGCTCTCGGGGAAAGCAGCGCCTGCACAGCCCGCCCGCCCGGCTCCCTTCCGCGGTTCCCCGAGGGCGCCCAGCCTGCAGGAGAAGCGCTCGGCGCGCCTTTAGGCAGACGCAGCTTCGGGGCCCTGCAGCGCTTCGGGACAGCCCCCCCCCCGGACTGGCTGGAAAGAAAAGGGGGCTCCAGAGCGCAGCCGGCCCCGAGGGAGACGCAGCTCCTTTTCCTGCTTGGAAACAAACTTTACTTTTGGCGGGGCTGCGGCGGGGGGGGGGCACCTCAAACCCAGAAGGCGCACCGGCAGACCGAGTTTGGGATGGTGCCGGGCAAAGAACGAAGGCACAGCGCGGCTCCCCGGGGACGTCGGTGGGGCATCCAGCTCCTCTTTGTTTACTGTATGCCCCCACCCCACCCCACGCACCCTTCTCTCCCGCGCCTTGTTTGGTCTCCTTCTGCGCAGGAAACCCAAACAAGTCGACCTCTCCGCACCAAGCAGACGAAATAACGCAACTAAAGTCAATAATAATAAAAAAAAATTCTAACGAAACCAATTGAAGTGGCAATTGAGGCTATTCCGGGAGGGTTTTTTTTTTTTGGTTAATTTCGAAATATCGCTATTACGCAAAACTGTGAAGTTTAAAAAAAAATGGCCGCGCCGGCACTTTGGGGAAGCGCCGCGAAAGGCTGATGATTGGCCAAGGGGGTGGATGGGGTGGGAGGACGGAAAGGGAGAGGGTGCCGCCCACACAGCAGTCGATCCGGCGTGGATGGATTTCCCACAGAAAACTCCGCGGAGTGGATCCGGAGGTTTTCAAAAACTCCGGAAGGAGGTGGATCTAGATACTCTGGCGTGAAAACCCTGCAGCGCCGGAGCAAACCGCAGCGCCGGAGCAACAGGTGGGAAAACCAGGGAAAGATCCGGAGGTAAATGGGGTGCTACGCCGGAGTAAACGCTAGTGCGAAAACGGCCAATGTCTTGCTTCCTCCAAAACAGGACCATGGACATGGCCGGTGGAAGAAGTCCCTGTTTGTTCTAGACATTTCATGAAAATTGACATGCATGGTAAGGACACCCATGTCATCACCTTGTTTTTTCCAAAACAAGATATTAACCAAACGCACACATTTTGATAAAGCATTTTGTAGCAGGTTAATCTTTCTTTGGCTGACCTGCATACTCCATGTCTTGGTTTTTTTCCCTCAAGAAAACAAGGATTAAGGCATTCAGCTAGTGTTTCTGTTTTGTATTTGGATTTTTTCATATGGATTAGTTTGTCATCTGTTTCTCTTGGAAAGGACTTTTTGGCCCCAAATACTTTCTCCCCAATTTGAACAGATTGTCCTGACCAGAATCACTGAAAACAGTTCACTTACCTGGCATGCAAACTCATCACTTTCTGAATCAATCACCATAAACGATGATTCCTTGATTATTCACACAGCAGCATTTCTAGGACAAACAAGTGTGGTGCAGTGACTGAATGCTGCGTTTTGATATGGGAAACCCAGGTTCAAATCACTACCCAGATACAGAGCTCACTAGCCATGGGTAAATCCAGGTGAGTAGCCATGTTGGGCTGAAGCAACAAAGTCAGAGTCCAGAAGCACCTTTAAGACCAACAAAGTTTTATTCAGAATGTAAGCTTTTGTGTGCATGTACACTTCATCAGACGATGAAATGGGGTACAGTGGGCAGTGCTACATATAGCTGGTGGGCAGTGGTTAAGCATGCAAAGTAGTACAAGGTTAGAATCCAATAGGAAAAGTGTTGGAATTAACAAACTGAAAGAGCAAAATTCCAACATGTTTCCTATTAGATTCTAACTTTGTTAGAATGTTAGAATTAACAAATTGTTGCAATTAACAAAATGTTAATTTTAATTTGTTTATTCCAACATTTTTCCTATTGGATTTTAACTTTGTACTACTTTGCATGCTTAACCACTACCCATCAGCTATATGTAGCACTGCTCATTGTCCATTTCATCGTCTGATGAAGTGTGCATGCACATGAAAGCTTACATTCTGAATAAAACTTTGTCTTAAATGTGTCACTGAGACTTCCGGGGTTGGAAAATGCCGAGTTGAGCTGCTTCTCAGAAGGAGAGCAGGCTGGAACTTCTGTTCGGGGTAGTGGAAGGCAATCTAATGCCTACTGCCTACTTTTCTCAGTCAGAGATTAGTCCAAGATATGCACAGGAAACTTTGAGGAGATTTACTTTGGCTAAAAGAGAGTCCCGGTGGGGGCTCCTTTGAGGCTTTGAAGGGTCTCGGGAGACGAGTTGCATTTTCATCATCTGCAGAAGTTTCCAGAGTCATTTATTTGACTTAAGCTTGACAGGATCCTAATCTTCTTTGATACTACTAAACATCTAAAGCTATACAAGACTGGTGTTGATCTGGATAACTACAGAAAAGGTACAGATCGCTATCTTTCATTCCAGGACTAATTAAAGTTAAACAAAATAAAATCAGAAGGTGGGAAATTGAAATCTAGAAAGCTTGGAAGAAGAAGGGGAGAAGGGGCGAAATTTGGACTTTGTAAATTTAAAGGACAGTGTTAAAAATCGGAAAGGAATTTATTATTTGGTCTACTTGCGGCTTTTGAGGAAAAGCCCCATCGTCATAGAACTGCAGCTTCCACAGTCAACACAGGAAATACGTCAAGCATCGTGAAATCTCTCTACCAGCGAAAACGGGATTTGGTGGCAAGTAAAGCAGGAAGTATTGGATGAAAAAGAAAAATCATTGAAGCAGCCAGCCTACTCTAGGACTATAATATCATAGAAAAACATCAGCGGCCATTGCAAGGAGGCCAAAATTTAAATAAAACTTTGAAAGTATTCGGGACATTAAAAGTTGGTGGAGCCGACAGAGGTGACGATTATAAGGCAAATGCTATTGGACATTATTGCTAATAAACATTTTAAAAGCCTCTAGAGGAAAAAAGAATCTTTTTTTTAAAGTAAAGCAGAAAGTCGTGACCGCCATTTTGGAAAAAATAAAAACTTTAAAAATTAATATCTGAGCCCAGGAGGCTCTGAGGATGGCAAAATTAGGCTTATTGAAGAAAGCAAGTTTCACTCTTTTAAATTTGATAGCTGAAATTTAATTTGGTGAGATCAAATGTTTTGGTGTTTTTACATGTCAGACCACAAGCAAACCCGTGTAAGGACTGCTTCACTGGAGAAAATGCAGGACCAATTGGATGCAATGGAAGCCAGGGTAATGAAAGGGATGAAGGAGATGATAACTGCTTCCAAAAAAGAAATTAGAAAAGATATTGAAGAGCTAAAATAGAATTATCCAATTGAAAAAAATAGAAATTGAAGCAGCGAATAATGCGATGAAAATTGGAAAGGCACTTGGGCTAGATGGATATACAGCTAAATTTTTTAAAACCTTCAAAGAGGAGTAAATACCGAAACTTCAGAAATTGATGAACATGATAAGAATAAAAGGGAAAATACCAAATACATGGAAGGAAGCTGTTATTTCATTGATTCCAAAAGAAGATAGAGATGTCACGAATGTAAAAAATTATAGACCAATCTCACTATTAAATAATGATTATAAAATATATACAAGAATACTAGCAGAATGGCTTAAACAACATCTGACAAATTTTATAAAGGAGGATCAAGAGGGTTTCTCCCCAAAAGGCAAATAAGAGACAATATTAGAACTGTTGTAAATATTGTAGAATATTATGAAAGACATCCAGAAAAGGAAGTAGCATTATTCTTTGCGAATGCAGAGAAAGCATTTGATAATTTAAATTGGGACTTTATGTTTGCAGTAATGGAGAAAATGGAGCTGGGGGAAAACTTTATAAGGAAGATAAAAGCAATATATACTGAACAACGTGTAAGGCTATGTATAAATGCAGATCTTACAGAAGATATGATAATTAGCAAAGGTACAAGACAAGGCTGTCCACTTTCCCCACTGTTGTCTATAATGACTCTTGAAATTTTACTGATGCAAATCCAAGAAGACAAAGAAATAGAAGGATTAAAAGTAAAAGGATTTATTTATAAATATAGAGCATTTGCAGATGATATAATGTTTATAAATGAAAATCCCATACAAGTAACACCTTTGTTGTTAGCTAAAATACAAGAATATGGAGAAAAATCAAAATTTCTATGTAAAAATATGCAAGTAAATAAACAAAAGGAATTACAGAAGCTAACGGGTTGTGAAGTTACCTCTAAGGTAAAATATCTGGGTGTGGAGATAACAATGAAGAATATTGATTTGTTAAAAAACAATTATGAGAAGCTATGGCGTAAAATGGATGAAGATATGATAAAATGGAATAAACTTAATTTGTCATTGCTAGGCAGAATAGCTGCAATTAAAATGAATATTCTGCCAAGAATAATGTATTTGTTTCAAACTATTCCAATTGTGAAAGACAGTAAACAATTTAATAGATGGCAAAGAAAAATTTCAGAATTTGTGTTGGCTGGGAAGTAGGGTGGCCAGACCGTCCCGGTCTCCCGGGAAAGTCCCGGTTCTGGCCCCCAATTCCCGGCTCCCGGACTGGCTATACCGGGACCATTAGAAGTCCCGGTATAGCCAGCGGGGAGCCGGCGGGCCGCGCGCGTGGGTGGGGAAGGCGGCGAGTGAGGGAGCCAGCGTCCCTGCGCGTGCGCACAGCGGTGTGCGCACGCGCAGGGACACTGGCTCCCTCACTCGCCGCCTTCTCTGCCCACGCGCGGGGCCCGGCGGCGGTGGCGGAGGCCAGGGAGGCCGCGGAGAGGCCTGCGCTGGTCCCTGGAGGCCCTCCAGAGACCAGCGCCGGCCTCTCCGCCGCCTCCCCGGCCTCCGCAGCCGCCACTAGCCCCGCCAGCAGCACCAGCCGCCTGGAGGAGAGGCCGCCACCCACCCTGGAAGAAGGTAAGCAGGGAGGGAGGGGGCCGAAAGCGGGGGGGGCGGCTGGCGGGGGGGCGGCCGGCCTTCCTTCCTTCCCTCCCTTCTTCCTCCCTCCTTCCTTCCCTCCCTCCTCCCTACCTTCCTTCCCTCCCTCCCTCCTTCTTCTCTTCCTCCCTCCCTCCCTCCTTCCTTCCCTCCCTCCCTCCTTCCTTTCTTCCTTCCCTCCTTCCCTCCCTCCCTCCTCCCTTCCTTCCCTCCCTCCCTCCTTCCTCCCTCCTTCCTTCCTTCCTTCCTCCCTCCTTCCCTCCCTCCCTCCTTTCTTCCTTCCCTCCCTCCTTCCCTCCCTCCTCCCTTCCTTCCCTCCCTCCCTCCTCCCTCCCTCCTTCCTTCCTTCCCTCCCTCCCTCCTCCCTTCCTTCCCTCCCTCCTTCCTCCCTCCTTCCTGCCTTCTTCCTTCCTTCCTTCCTTCCTTCCTTCCTTCCTTCCTTCCTTCCTTCCTTCCTTCCTTCCTTCCTTCCTTCCTTTCTTCCTTCCTTCCCTCCCTCCCTCCTCCCTTCCCTCCCTCCCTCCCTCCCTTCCGTCCTTCCTTCCTTCCGTGGCTCTCAAATATCCGATGTTCATGTCTTGCAGCTCTCAAACATCTGACCTTTATTCTGTGTTGCTCTTGTGACTGGAGTAGACAATACTGACTTTGGTGGACCCAAGCACTGATTCAGTGTAAGGGAGCTTTGTGTTTGTGTCTTCTGGTGCAATTTTGTTCTCAGATCCTGTATTTACTTCATCAGTATATGGGATAAGGCACTTTCTCAACTGTGCTGCATAATGCAGCCTATTTATTTTGTTCTGTTTGCTCTGTTGGCTCTATCTGCGCCACCTTCATCACTTTCGGGGTGTGGATCCCCCAGTGGGGTGGTCTCCCGACTCCCCCCGCTGGCTGTTTCTGATAGCCCTGCACCCCCTCTTTCATTTGATATGTGTCCGTGCGGGTGCCACCCTCCCGCCGGGAGATGCTGCAAAATGAGCCCCCTTGAGGCTTATGGCGGCAGGGCTCGGGGGAAGCGAGCTAGACTGCTGTTCTTTTGAGGGGTTATAGAGTGTTTCGAGCCCGTCCCTGTGGCATTGGTCCCATCGTTGTGGGGCCCAGGGGGCCGGCGCAGCGGCACGCTGAAGCAGCCTGTCGGTCACTTCCGGGTTCCTGTCCTGCATCTCGACCTGTGTTATTAGTGACAGGCTGCTTCGGCGTGCCGCTGCGCTGGCCCCCTGGGCCCCACAACGATGGGACCGATGCCACAGGGACGGGCTCAAAACACTCTATAACCCCTCAAAAGAACAGCAGTCTAGCTCGCTTCCCCCGAGCCCTGCCGCCATAAGCCTCAAGGGGGCTCATTTTGCGGCATCTCCCGGCGGGAGGGTGGCACCCGCACGGGACACATATCAAATGAAAGAGGGGGCGCAGGGCTATCAGGAACAGCCGGCAGAGGGAGTCGGGAGACCACCCCACTGGGGGATCCACACCCCGAAAGTGATGAAGGTGGCGCAGATAGAGCCAACAGAGCAAACAGGACAAAATAAATAGGCTGCATTATGCAGCACAGTCTCACTGGAATCTCACTGGAATCTGACTGGCTTCTCAGCATGGAACCCGTTCTCTCTAGTCTTCTCACTTTGAAAAAAGTAAAAAAAGAGTTTTATTTAACTTTATTTCCCCCTTTCCCTCTCTATAAATAATCTTGGTGTTTCCGGCGGTGATATTTGGGGGATTTTGGGGGACGTCACAGGAAGTGCTGTTAAGTCACTTCCTGTTTCCGGCAGTGGCATTTGGGGGAAATGATGTCATTTGGGGGAAATGATGTCACATGAAGTGATGTCACTTCCTGCTTCCGGCAGGTGGAGCGGGGGAAATGATGTCACAGGAAGTGATTCACTTCCTGTTTCCGGTGGTGGCATGACATCACCGGAAGTGACGTCACCGGAAGTGACATCACTTCCTGTTTCCGGCGGCGTGCGCACACGCACATTCCTTCTCCCCTCAAGGTGTCCCTGGATGGCCTGCAGAAATTATGGCCACCCTACTGGGAAGAAACCAAGAATTAAAATGAAAATTTTAACAGATGCAAAAGAGAGAGGTGGATTTCAATTACCAGACTTAAAATTATATCATGAAGCAGTTTGTTTAGTGTGGATAAAAGAATGGATGATGCTGTTAAACAAAAAACTCTTAGCGTTGGAAGGTCATGGAAATAAATTTGGCTGGCACGCTTACATGTATTATAGGGAAAAAAAGATGGACGGTTTTTTTCCTCACCATTATATAAGAAACAACCTGTTAAATACGTGGATGAAATATAAGAAATATGGGGATGAGAGAAAGCCGTTATGGATAGTGCCAGCAGAAGTAATAAAAATAACAGCTGAGATGGGTGAAGAAAAATGGTTGTCATACAACCAACTATTAAAAATACAAAGCGGCAAAATAGAATTGAAAACTGCTGAAGAACTGAATAATAAATATGATTGGTTTCAAATGCAACAAATAAAGAGCTTGGTGGAAAAGGATATTAAAGCTGAAGGAATAAGAAAAGAGCAAACAGAAATTACTTCTAAAATGGTCTACGGAAGATGAAGTAGTAAAATCTCAAATGATAAAGTGGGCAATTAATGTAAATAAAGAAATACAGATGGAAACTTGGGAATATTTGTGGAAGAATTCTATTAAGCTTTCAACATGTCACAGTATTAAAGAGAACTGTTTTAAAATGATGTATAAAAAGTTGGCAAAGATAAATAATAAGATGCCAGATAGATGTTGGAAATGTAAAAAACATGAAGGTTCTTTCTACCATATGTGGTGGACTTGTGAAAGAGCAAGGAAGTATTGGCAAATGATTAAACAACAAATGTCTAGGATCTTGGGATATGAATTTAAGAAAATTGCAGAGACTTTTCTGTTGGGATTACAAATGGAAAAATTTCCAAAAGAAGATAGAACTATAATCTGGTATTTGCTTTCAGCTGCTAGGACATTGTATGCGCAGTTGTGGAAGCAAGAAAAAATACCAGAGAAATGGGATTGGATTGTAAAAATTATGACAAGGAGTGAAATGGACAAATTAACAAGAATTTTGATAGACTGTGATTTGGAAGTTTTCAAGATGGAGTGGAAAAAGTTTAGAAGATATGTAGAAAAAGATTGGAAAGTAAAAGGACATTGGACAATTTTTGATAATGATTAAGTATGAGAAGGAAGAAGAATATTAATCTTTGTTTTTATTAGTTAAGGGTTCCTTTAAATATTAGTATTTTAAGTAAATAACACCAGCAGGGGTCATGTAACGGGGGGAGGGGTGGTTAGAAAGTAACATGGGATAGATAAAAAGAAGTTATTAATTATGCAAGAAATAGATATTGTTACCATATGTTACTAAATAAAATTGTTTTAACGCATTAAATGTGTCACTGGACTCCAATTTTGTTCTATGGCCATGAGTAAGTCACTCGCTGGCAGCCCAACGCTCCTCACAGAGAAACTATGAGGCTCAAGCATTTCTGAGTTCATGGAACAATGAGTGGGACCTAAATATAACAAACTGGTACTACAGTTTCTGTAGAGCAACCTGACTTTAAACAATTAAAAAATCCATGGATATTTAAATAAAATATGACTTACCTAGCAGCACAAGATTTCATGAAAGTATAACATTTCAAAATGTGATATGATGCTAGTTAAATTTTACAATCCTGATTTAAAAATTGTGATTAGCAGAAAAAATTTTTTGTTGCATATCCATATATGCTCTCCCTCCCACTCATTCTTTGAACCAGTTAGAAAAGTTAACAGCTACCAATACTTAATCACTACCAACTTTGAGATACTTTGAATCAATAACATAGGATTATCCACGACAATGGGACGTGACTGTGCTGTCTGTATGTTAATTTTAATTTTGATGTAAGTTATTGTTTATCAAAATGAAATTCTGAAAAGGAAATGAAAATATAAAAGAAATAAGTCTATGTGAGGAAACAGTCAAATCTGATGAGGTGAGTTTGGAAGGAAACAGCACAATAGCATCTTACAGTTTCTTCTACGATCTACAGTGGAATCCTAAACTATGTTATACCCTTTCTAAACCAATTGAAGTCAATGGACTTAAAACAGTGTAACTCGGTTTAGGACTGTACTATTGGAAGTAGGCTTCCCAACCCTCCCGCCCTGGCGGGGGACTCCAGGATTTCCAGCCTCTTCCCCCGCTCCCCAAAAAAATGGAAGCGGGGGGAGGGGGAAAGGCGCCAAGAAGCGTGGCGAGCCACCCCATCTCGGAGTGGGCAACACCGCTGCGCTGCTGCTGCCTCTTCTCCGCTTCACCGTAGCTGCTCCTCTGAGATGGGCCCATCTCGGAGGAGCAGCTACGGTGAAGCGGAGAAGAGGCGGCAGCAGCGCAGCAGCGTTGCCCACTCTGCCCCGCCTCTGAGGTGAAATCAGAGAAGGGGAGGGTGGAGGAAAGGAAAGCATTTAAAAAGTTGTGAGGTCCCTTTAATTGTGATGGACAGAACTCCCTCTGGAGTTCAATTGTGCTTGTCACACCCTTGCTCCTAGCTCCACCCCAGTGTCTCCTGGCTCCACCCCCAAAGTCTCCTGGCTCCACCCCCAAAGTCCCCAGATATTTCTTGAATTGGACTTGGCAACCCTAATGGTTTCAAGTCAGCTCTGGCCTGATGAGCTACTTCTTTGAAATTTAACTATAACAATATCTGGATCTAATTAGTCTTTAGGAAATAGGATAAGGCTTTATCATAAAACATTAAGCCCGTGACACTCAAATGTCATGATATGACAGTGGTCTGCACGTAAGAGATACATCTCATTTGTTCCTTGGTAGTGTTTATTTACAACTTGCTACAGAGAAGTCACTGTACCTGTAAACCAGAATGTGCCAGAACTTCATATAATATTGGTCAGGCACAAAAGGGCCTTAAGGGTCAAAGAGCAATAGTGGGTCAAGGTTAAATTGAGTTCATTTTTGCTTCAGTGTGGGGAATGTGCTTTGCAAATCAGTTTGAGCAGGTACAATTTGAAATTTGTTTAAATTTTCCTCTTAAGTAAGAGAAAACTATGACTTAACATATCATACCCATTGCTCATAAAAGCTGGTAGCGGTGGCTCATTCTTTTAACATATTTTCTTATCAGGGCGAAGAAAAATATCTTTAATAGTTTGAATGTTGGTTCAATACTTCCAGCAGCTGCATTCATCTTCTACCTTTACAGTATGTTTAAATTCAAGCATGAGGTAATTATTATGTGCTTGTAAAAGCAAAGATGTATGTTTAGCATTCAAGGATGGGCTGCTAGATATTCACATTGGGTGGTCCAATGCTAATGTAGAATACATATTTTTAACACCCTAGTAAACACTGTTAGTTGAACACAGAATTTGTACCCCAAAGTATATCACTGCTTTAGAAAAAAATAAATACATTTGTTATAGCTGTTCATACTTTGTCCCCCAAGATGTGATGCTTTTGGTAAGATGTCATGTTTTGGATAAGAAATTGTTACATGATTACTAAACTTAATTTCACAATATTCTTCCACTATATGTCATAGCACAGAACTGAAAAAATACATAGCACAGAACTGAAAAAGTACACAGACTTTGGAAGCCTGAGTTTACTATCCTGGTGCAGCCATGGTGTAACATGACATTGTATTCTCACTGGATTTTCCTCTCCACAGCTGACAAACCTGCTGGCTTCTATCACATCTTTGGTCCCTGCCTCACTCTTGCCAAGGGCATGAGCACACAGAATGTAACCACTCAAGGACTTGCTTCTTAATGCCAGTACTCCATTTCAGTACTGACAGTAGCCCATGCTTAAAATAATACTAAGCCCTGTTCTAAATGCAGGCCTTGAATTCAGCAGAGCTCCTGAACCTTTCTGGCAGCCCCCCTCCTCCTCCCCACCTACCTTGTCCATGGAGTAGTAGGTGCAGCAGCATAACAATCACTGGATTAGGAGAGTGAAAGCCAGTCAGCCACCAGGAGCTTTGCCACATCCCCAGCAGCCCTCATTGTCCCCTGAAGAAGCCTGCATCACCCTTTCTCCACTTCTTATGTCATTTTGGGTGGTGCATGGCTAGCTGGCCTTTTTACTGTGGAGGAGGGCAGCCAAGGACAGACCCAGGTGAGTGAGGCCTGCTTGGGCTGGCTGGCTCTCTAGCCAGCCCAAGCAGGCCTCGCTCGCTCAGGGCTCTCCTTTCTTGCGACAGGTTGCTTTTGGCTGGAGGGGGGCAGCATATGCTAATGAGTTATGCTAATGAGATCCACCACCTATTTTTCTACAAAACAACCCCTGCCTAAATGTCTGCTTTACACAACTTATTAGTCTATGTGTTGTATTCATCTAGAAGGAATCATCTTTTAATTTATAAGCAACATATTCTTCTTCCCTAAAGAACTGCCTGATCCAAGTTTTCCCTGTATCATATCAACTACTTTTTCATCATATAACTCTTTTAGTTTAGTAGATGTTTGCATGTACAGTAAGTTATATCCATATTTCAGTTTCTTCTTTTCTCCTTAACTAGCAGGTGCTGCATGGATAGCTCCAAGTTATAGCAAGCTCTTTGCTTTTGCCCCTTCTGATTCTTAGGTGCAGGAAGTAGGAACAGCTGTACAAGATGCTTGGCTTGCTGCAGACTTGAATGCTGATTTTATGATAGTAAAGACTTCACCCAGTGTGTTTAGAGGTTAATAATTGTATTTCTAATAAACTGAAAAGCCCTGTACACATAATATCCTGATCACATTAGCCTGAATACATTCTGCAAGTACACATGCTCATAAGACAGAGTGAAGGAACATATCAGTTCAAAATAAAATAGGGACCCAGATCCTGGATAAATATGCGGTTCATATCTTATGTACAGGCTGAATATAATCTAAGAATCACAGTGCACATGCCAAAAAAAATCACATGTACACTGTATATGGATTGTACAAATATTCACTGTATGTGTATGCAGGACTAGGGTATTCAGATGACACCTTCACAAATTTCAGCTTTTTATGTTTTGTAACTTTGATATTCCCATCAGTCAGTGAAGGAAAGGGGCCAAGAGTTTAATATTTTATTTAAAAAAACTTATCCCTCCCCAACTTTATAATAGTGTGAAGAGAAAATGTTTAGACTAATCTACAAACATAGTAAGGTTAGGTTCTGTAAACTTTGGCAAGTGCAGGGTTCTTAGTCTGAATACTATGCTTGTTTTCAGACTTAAATAATAAACAGTTTCTATATATCTGAATTAAACTCACATTCTGTCAGACTTGGAAGTCAATTGAAGCCTCTAGTGGAATATGCACTGCATCTCTCCAATAGAAATAGGAACAGGACCACACAAAATCATCCCACCCATTTTCCTTCAATAAACAAACCTTCTGACCACAACAACTTGTCATTTCCTACTTATCAAAAATTGTCAGAAACAGTTTCACTTTTAAAGTTTTTGCTCCATTTGAGTCTCCATGCATCTAGTCAATTATGAATGAACATAATCCAGCCAAAGTTAATTATATTTAAAGTCCTCTTGGTTTCAGTGAGAGGTTTGTGCTTATGAAACTTAAATTTGTTTCATTCTGTCTGAATTGTGTTTAGCAAGTTCAATCTGCAAAATTTCTTCTATTTTAAAAAGGCACTGCTTATTCTCATGGACACTTCACATATTATATCCTATCTCCTCATATACAGAGGGTTTTTAAACTTCTGTTTTAAATTTTTCATAACATAAGCTGCAACACTCTAGCAAGAGATTCAGAATTTTAGTATGTTAGTCAAATGTATCAAGAACTGACAACCATACAATGTGTTATTTATATCTTACAAACTTTTACATAATTTTCATGAAGAATGAAAGATTACTTATAAGAGAGAAAGCATGCTCAAGTCTCTCAGGTTACTCAGCAAAAAGTGATGAGGAATTTTGTGCAGTTTTAATTTATGCTGTTTTTCAAAATCGTATCATGCCCAGTATTTATAGCAACCCATAATGCCAAACATACTCAAAATATCTTGGGGGTTGTTTTTTGTATTTTTTTGAAGTTGCATCTCCATGGGGGGGGGGGAGTTTAACTCTTTTGTAGAAATAGATCTAATTTCTGTAACTGCCCACTGTGCAGATTTTTTGACCCATACTTGAAGAGCAGGTTCAGAATTAGACATATATGTATTTGGAGAAGTGTGCTTGGACATGAAAGCTTATACCCAGAATAAAAGTTTGTTCATCTGTTGCCACAGGACTCAAACATTGTTCTACTTTGTTTTTTCAGTGAAACTACCCTACCCCAAAAACCCTGCATAGATGATACCCACAATGACATAAGAATAGCTTCCCCTCTGTTTTCTCCAGCAGATTTTAGGAAGCTGTGGATGTATATGTTGGATTTTAACCAGCTAAGTACTATCTAGTACAGGGATGTCAAACAATGCAGTCCCCTGGGGTGGATCCAACCTGTTCAGGGCTCAAATCTGGCCCCTGAACAACTTCCTTCTCCAACTTTCTTTTCCAGAACTGCTGCTGCAACAACATCGTAACTTGCTTTTCCTCTAGCTCCCTCAATGGCTCTTAGCTTCCAGCTTCCTGCCTCTTGCCTCCCTCCCTCCTCCTTCCTTCACTTGCTCTTTCTCTCTCACACACACACACACACGGAGGCACGCAGATACAAAGACAAGCCTCTCTCTCTCATGTGTGTGCGCGCACACACACACAGCTTCTGCTTCTCTGGGGCTGTTGCTCCTCTTTTGGGGCTTGAAGGGAGGAAGAGGAAGGAGAGAGAGAAAAAACAGCTTCAAAACCAACAATGTTTTATTTCTGGTATAAGCTTTTGTGTGCAAGCATACTTCTTCAGACAGAGGGAGGGAGGGTAGGTAGGTGGATGGATGGATTACTCTGACAAGTACAATGTACACTGAGGAAAGTACTTTGGCTTATTCTGAAAAGTTAAAAAAAAATTGGATTTCTCGATTGATTTATTTTCTTTCAAAAAGACCCTGATTAAGAATTAGAACTCCTCGATTGGTCCTTGTATCATGGACAGTGCAGTGATTTCTGATGCCATATGATAATCCAACTTGTTTTCCATCAGCTGTTCTCTCAGGTAGATAGCACAATGTTCCCTTTGAGAACAGACTATGTAAGTACTGTTTATCAGAACCTGATTCAGTTACTCATATTTTACTATGCTGCTCTATGTTTTGTAAGATTCATCAGCAACTTCTTGACCCTGTTATCTCCAATTTCTCTGGCCCTCCAGAAAAAACTATTCAGTACTTACTCGCTGATTAATCTCCCAAATTGACAGAACTAGTAGCTGAGCATTTGGCCATTGTACTACGCAAGGGCCATTATATTTCTATGCACAGACCATGAACATTTGATCAATTTTGCTTTTATGCACTGTTTTTATTATATTTTTAACCTTTTTTGTGCACTATAACTCTCACTGGACTTCATTTTAATTCCTTGTACTTTTATTTCACCCTTTTATGCCATTAAAGATTCTTGAACTTGAAGTATATTCATCACAAAGTCATTTTTATTTATTTATTTATTTAGTGGACTTATATCCCGCCCTTCTCACCGAAGTGTCTCAGGGCGGCTCACAGCATAATAATTCATACAATTCGATTTAAAACATTTACAAATACAATTAAAACCATAATTAATAAAACAAGATAAGATAAAACCAGTGGTCTATAGGAGCATTTTGTTCCATCCAGAGATGTTCTCATTATCAGTTAGGTGTTATAGGCCTGCCGGAAGAGGGCTGTCTTACAGGCCCTGCGGAACTGCCCTAGGTCCCGCAGGGCCCGCACCTCCTCCGGCAGCTGGTTCCACCAATAAGGTGCCGCTATTGAGAAGGCCCGATCCCTGGTGGATTTTAGACGGGCCTCCTTTGGCCCAGGGACTACCAGCAGGTTTTGTGAACCCGAGCGTAGTACTCTCTGGGGAACTTGTGGGGAGAGACGGTCCCTAAGGTAGACAGGTCCTAGGCCATATAGGGCTTTAAAGGTAATGACCAACACCTTGTACTGGACTCGGAATATTACTGGCAGCCAGTGTAGATCCCAGAGCCCCGGCCGAATGTGCTCCCATCTTGGGAGCCCTAGTAGCAGCCGGGCAGCAGCGTTCTGCACTAACTGCAGTTTCCGGGTCCGGCACAAGGGTAGCCCCATGTAGAGGGCATTACAGTAGTCCAACCTCGAGGTGACCGTAGCATGAATCACTGTTGCTAGGTCGTCGCGTTCCAGGAAGGGGGCCAACTGCCTCGCCCGCCTAAGGTGAAAAAAAAGCTCATTCATTCTTCTTTAGACATCCCTAGTATTTCCTCCAAGATATAAACCCTAGCATTATTTTATTATATATCTTGCCATTTGGTTTTTATTATTCTGATGTACATATAGCAGCATGGATCTAACAATGCAGTCTTTTAAGTTACACCCTTCTACCCATTAGGTAATATTATACAGAAAATAATGATCCAGCAGTTCTAATCATTATTTGACTAGGTTAGCCATCTCCTCCATTTTCTCCAACATGTTTTGATACGCTGTGGATACATATGATGTATTTTATCCTGTCAAGTGCCATATAGTATAGTATAGTGCAATCTCATGTTTATTCATATAGTCTTGAGAGGTGGTTCAGACCATAACTTAGCCCATACAGTGTGCTCTAATTCTTTTTGGATCAGGATTTTTGTCTAAATATGATTAATGTTAAAGAAGAAACTTTCTTCTTACCAGCCTAAATAGCTTTTATTTTCAGAAATACAGAACTGTATCATTAGTGACTAATCTGATTTTATGGATTATATCAGCTATTTGGATTCTTGAGTTTACTGGATTTTTTAAAATTGTCTCTGCAAATGAAAGGGCAAAAAAGTTTATAACAAAGGAATCACAGAATTAAAACGGACCTCCAGAGTCATCTAGTTCAACCCCCTGCACAATGCAGGAAACTCACAATACCTCCCACCCATATGCTGCTAGTGACACCTGCTCCATGCCCAGAAGATGGCAAAAACTGTTCCTGGCAAAACTGGCCTAGAGAAAAATTCCTGCCTGACCCTGAAGTGGCAAACAGCATTTCCCTGGGCATGTAAGAAAGGGCCATAAGAACTAAGTGCTGATGCAACCCTTCCTGTCCTCCCTCTAATGATCTGCCTAATTTGCAGAATCTGCATTGCTGTCAGATGGCCATTTAGTCTTTGTTTAAAAACCTCCAAAGAAGGAAAGTCCACTATCTCCCAAGAAAACTTGTTCCATTAAGGAACTGCTCTGTCAGGAAGTTCTTCCTAATGTTTAGTCCCTTTTGCCATCTACTTTTATAGATACAAAATTCTTTAGGTCATTGTTCACTCTTACCAATGCTTTTGGACCAAGATATAAAGCTTAACAGAGGTTAGTCATGCCAATTCCACCCCCCCCCCCAAAAAAAACACATGAGTTTCTTAATTGTCATGTGTATATCTCTTTCCAAAAGACTAGGAGTACCTTTTCACAAGTAACAAGCTCTGAGGATAGCAGTGTTACTATATAATTGCAACATCTTATATCACCAAAATTGTTGCTTCTGTTGTATTACACATGCAGAAGGCAACTCTTAGTAAACCCTTGTTTAACTGGTTTTTCAATGGATCAGCCTATGAGACAAAAAGAGGAGTCCCACTAATAGAGCTATACTGACATACTTTTACATGTATAGAAACACCTATAAAAAACCAGTCTATAAGAACATAACAAAAGAACATAAGAGAAGCCATGTTGGATCAGGCCAATGGCCCATCCAGTCCAATACTGTCACACAGTGGCCAGTATATGTGTGTGTGTGTGTATATATATATATGTGTGTGTGTGTGTGTGTGTGTATATATATATATATACACACACACACACACACACCGTGGCTAACAGCCACTGATGGACCCCTGCTTCATATTTTTATCCAATCCCCTCTTAAAGCTGGCTATGCTTGTATATCTCTTTCCTCCTGTGGCAGTGAATTCCACATGTTAATCACCCTTTGGGTGAAGAAGTACTTCCTTTTATCCATTTTAACCTGACTGCTCAGCAATTTCATTGAATGCCCACGAGTTCTTGTATTGTGAGAAAGGGAGAAAAGGACTTCTTTCTCTACTTTCTCCATCCCATGCATAATCTTGTAAACCTCTACCATGTCACCCCGAAGTCGATGTTTCTCCAAGCTAAAAAGCCCCAAGTGTTTTAACCTTTCTTCATAGGGAAAGTGTTCCAAACCTTTAATCATTCCAGTTGCCCTTTTCTGCACTTTTTCCAATGTTATAATATCCTTTTTGAGGTGCAGTGACCAGAATTCTACACAGTATTCCAAATGAGACCGCACCATCGATTTATACAGGGACATTATGATACTGGCTGATTTGTTTTCAGTTCCCTTCCTAATAATTTCCAGCATTGCATTGGCCTTTTTTATTGCAATCGCACACTGTCTTGACATTTTTAGTGAGTTATCTACCATGACCCCAAGATCTCGCTCTTGGTCAGTCTCTCTGCCAGTTCACAACCCATCAACTTGTATTTGTAGCTGGGATTCTTGGCACCAATGTGCATTACTTTGCACTTGGCCACATTGAACCTCAACTGCCACATTGACACCCACTCACCCAGCCTCAACAGATCCCTTTGGAGTGCCTCACAATCCTCTCTGGTTCTCATCACCCTGAACAATTGAGTGTCATCTGCAAACTTGGCCACTTCACTGCTTACTCCCAACTCCAGATCATTAATGAGCAAGTTAAAGAGCACGGGACCCAGTACTGAGCCCTGCAGCACCCGTCTGCTTACCATCCTCCACTGTGAAGACTGCCCATTTATACTCACTCTCTACTTCCTATTAATTAGCCAGTTTTTGATCCACAAGAGGACCTGTCCTTTTACTCCATGACTCTTGAGCTTACTAAGGAGCCTTTGATAAGGAACTTTATCAAAAGCTTTCTGGAAGTCAAGGTAAACAACATCTATTGGGTCCCCTTTGTTCACCCCCTCAAAGAACTGTAACAGGTTAGTGAGGCAAGATCTTCCCTTACAGAACCCATGCTGAGTATTCCTCAATAACTTGTGTTCGTCAATGTGCCTACCCATTCTGTCCTTGATAATGCTTTCTACCAACTTTCCTAGTATTGAAGTCAGACTTACTGGCCTGTAATTTCCCGGATCCCCTCTGAAACCCTTTTTAAAGATGGGGGTGACATTTGCGACCTTCCAGTCATCAGGAAAGGAGGCAGATTTCAATGAAAGATTACATATTTTTGTCAGGAGATCCACAAGTTCAACTTTGAGTTCTTTCAGAACTCTTGGATGTTTGCCATCCAGACCTGGTGACTTATTAGTTTTTAATTTGTCAATCAGTTGTAGGACCTCCTCTCTTGTCACCTCAATTTGACTCAGGTCTTTCAACACCCCTTCCAAAATTAGTGGTTCTGGAGCGGGCAAACACTTCTCATCTTCCACAGTGAAGACCGAAGCAAAAAAATGCATTCAGCTTCTCAGCCATTTCCCTATCCTCCTTCAGTAATCCTTTTACCCCTTGGTCATCCAAGGGCCGCACTGCTTCCCTGGCTGGTTTCCTGCTTCTAATATATTTGAAGAAATTTTTATTGTTGGTCTTTTTTTTTTTGCAACATGCTCCTCATAGTCCCTTTTTGCCTGCCTGATCACAGTCTTGCATTTGATTCTCCATAGCCTGTGTTCCCTTTCATTAATCTCACTTGGACTAGCTTTCCACCGTTTAAAAGAGCCCTTCTTACCTTTTACAGCTTCCATTACTTTGTTTGTTAACCATGCAGGCCTTTTCTTATACCTGTTTGTGCCTTTCCTAACTTGTGGTATATATTTTATCTGCGCTTCTAGGATTATAGTTTTAAATAGCCCCCAAGCTAACTTGTGGTATATATTTTATCTGCGCTTCTAGGATTATAGTTTTAAATAGCCCCCAAGCTTCCCCAAGGGTTTTGACTGTATTTACCTTTCCTTTCAGTTTCCTCTTCACATGCCTCCTCATCTCAGAGAATTTACCCCTTTTAAAGTTAAACGTGGTTGTGCTGGTCTTTTGGAGCAACTCCCTATTTATAATAACGTTATGGTCACTGCTCCCAAGTGGCGCAATCACTTTTACATCTCACCAAGTCTTGGGCATTACTTAGGACCAAAGCCAGGATCGCCCCACCCCTGGTAGGTTCTGTGACCATCTGCTCCATAGCAGAGTCATTGAGAGCATCTAGAAACTCAATCTCTTTCTCTCAACCTGAACACATATTGACCCAATCAATCTGTGAGTAGTTAAAATCACCTATTAAGACACAGTTTTTACATTTAGCTGCTATCTTTAATCCTTCCATCATGTTATAATCATTCTCTATCTTTTGATTTGGTGGGCGATAACGAACTCCCATAGTTAAATTTCCTTTTGGGCCCTCTATTTCAACCTAAAGCATTTCTAGAAGGGAATCTAATTCTTTGACCTCAGTCTTACTGGACTGTATACCCTCTCTGACATACAGAGCCACCCCACCTCCAACCCTTTCCTCTCTATCCTTCCAATACAACTTATATCCAGGAATCACTGTGTCCCACTGATTCTCTTCATTCTACCAAGTTTCTGAAATTCCCACAATGTCTATGTTTCCCCCAACACTAAACATTCCAACTCACCAATTTTACTTTGAACACTTATAGCATTCACCTATAATTTCCCAGGCAAGTTAGGCCCGCAACCTTCCTCCTGCTGCCTCAAGACTTTGGCAGACAGTCCATAATGTTTGTCACCATCTCAGTGGACAACTCTGATCCATTACCCAGTAGAAAAGTAACAGCTATGATACCCATTCTTCCCCCACCCCATATGCTTGCTCTCTCTTTGAATGTTAACCTGTTATCTATCTTCAGCTTAGAAATATGGGTAGCACCTGATTTCATCTCTTGAATATGAGACTTGATAGCAGTTTATCATACCCTCTAGTAATTGTTTCAGTGGTCCGTCTCTATTTTACACAACGTATGTCCTTATTTCCAAGACTGCATGTACCAATGTGTGAATGTCTGCAATCCCAGTATGTGTTAGCACTAATGCCCAGGGACAGGTTTACCTTACTCTATGCCAGCATTTGAAAGAGCTGTGAGTTTTCCTTAAGCTCAGATCTCCTGGCTGATTGTCAGTAAGCCTATGCCAGCTGCACCAGCCAATGAAAGCTTATAGGAAAAATAAATTTGTAATAGGAAAAGTACAGAAATATGATTGCTTTCATGCAGGATTACAGTAAGAAGATTGTTAGACTAAATTTTACTAATGCTTAAAAAAATACCTTGCCAAATTAGATTTTGGTCAATTAAAATATAAGTGCCTGGGCCTTTCCACAAAGAAGAAAATTCTGTTATAAGAACAAATTGATGTTATTTAAATATATGTTTACCCAAATCCAGGCATTGCAAAACCATTTTGCTCTGTTATCCAAACAAGGTAAAAAAAAGATAATACCAACACTCTAGAATAATTTGGACTCCGGAATGTTAAAATCAGAGACTGACCCCTTAAGAAGATCTGCTGGTATAAACCTTCATTGAGGTTAATAAGATTTGCAAAAGGCCATATTCAGGAATACATTTGGTTAGGGTGGAGCTTCTTATAATCCATGCACAAGACAATTAAATTACTCTATAGCTTCAAAGGAGAAGAAATTATATGCTCTCAGCCAAATATAAGGCTTATATGGCCTCCCTTTACCAAATGTTATAGATTTTATGCACAGGGAAAACACCCATTTGTGTTCAAGCAATCTGCGCTATTCCAGAGTTCTTCCCTCCCATTCAGACATTTTAGCTATTCTGTGTTACTACACCAGCTAGGGATGGGCATGAAAAGGAAAAATGTGGTTCAGTTTGTGTTTCATGACATGCCCTAAAAACCAGGTACCATCATAAACTTTTAGCTACCTCACAAACTGGTTTGGTTCATAAGGTGGTAGAAAGAAACCCCCCATTTAGACCAAACACACACGGGATCTCTGGTTGACTCTCTTCTACCTGCCCTCCAAGTTTGGTGAGGATTGGGTTTATGGGGCCCAAGTTATTACATACCCTTAAACTTGGAGGGCATGTGGAAGATCATCTCAAATTCTCCTGCTGGGGGTCAGGTAACCTTCACAAACAATATAGGAGGCCAAATATCTGCAGAACCATCTCTCCCACTATGTCCCCTAAAGGGCCTTGCATTCTTCAGATCAATATCTAGTAGTGATTCCCCGGCCCAAGAGATGTCCGCCTAGCCTTGACCAGATCCACAGTCTTTTTGGTTCTGGCTCTAGCCTGGTAGAATAGTCTCCCAAGTGAAATCAGGGCCCTGTGGGACTTACTACAATACTGCAGGGCCTGTAAAATGGAGTTGTTCTGCTAAGCCTCTGGTTGAGGTGGTGGAATCAAAGTATACTGCCCCCCTACCGCGTCATCCACCTGTTCCATCTACTAGCACTATTTGTAGATATTACTTTTATGCTGCTACTAGTAGGAGTCTTACCAACTGTTAAAATGTGAAACTTCTGGGTACACATGCAATGGAAATTCCTTGAGAGCAACCACATTGCAGCCATCTTGTAATTTATATTATAGTGGTATTATATTGAATTTTATTGTATTATCTTTTAACATTTTTAAACTTGTTATAGTTATATGTTGTAACCCCCCCTGAGCTCTGCTTGCAGGGGAGGGTGAGATAAAAATAGAATGAATGAATAAATAAATAAATGAAGGTCTGCTGTAGGGGAAGGGGAGTTGGCAAAAATTGCTCTCTACCCTCTTTACCAAAGAAAGTGCCATTATTCCGGTGGAAAAGCACCTTTGGATCCAACAGTTTCTTTCCATCTGATTTGCTTAATATCAATATTTGCAAATTCCTGTTAAAGCCTAAGTTACTTAAAACAGACTGCACAAATCTAAGGCATATTTACTGTTTATTTAGCAATAATAGATTACCTTTCAAACTCCGAGATCCGGAACCAAACTCCCTCCAGACTGAATAGTAATAGAGTCTATTGTTGCAGTCTGGGTTACCATCTATTCATTAACATTAAACAGTCATTGTCAAACAGCTTCATTTAACTTGTCCAACAGAGACATGCAAAAGAGGATTAACTGAGGCACAGTAAAGTAAGATTTAAATTGCATAAATAACATTAAAAAGCACTGCAATACTTTCTATTGTCTTCTTTTCTGGTTACGTTCAGTAAGTGGAGGGAGAGGGGACTCTGAATTACTAAAGAATATTCAAGGAGAAACTGGTCATAATAGGGGTATATATTGTGATACTATTAAAAGACAGAGGTTGTTTTGCTTGTGCATGAATATGCTACTTGGGTGGCAGAAGGCACTTGGCTTCCCAGAAAACCTGATGTGTATATTAGCAGCTTGGTGCAATGGAGTATTTTAATGCCATATTTACTAAGACACTTAATCTATTTTGTAGAGGTGAAGAGATCAAGTGCATTTCTGCTAAATCAATCATACTTGCTAACCAAGGAGTTTGTGATGGCTTTTGCATCTATATAGCTCTCTCAATTAGTAGAGAACCACATTACTAATTTAAACAGTGTAAATATGTGATCATTAAAAACCCCATTCCTACAAGAATACTGTAAAAATCAAAGCAAATTACTGTTATAAAGAAAAGGATGTTAATTTATTATTGTGCTAAGGAATCCTTTTTCTGTTTTTTAAAAAAGCGCATTAAACAAGGAAGTGATGAGCACTAAATTGCCATTTAATCTGCACTGACTGTTCCTTATGGGCTTGCTAACATTTGCAGTTGCTCTAAGATTCAGGTAAACTCATCTTCCTCATCTAACATTTCAATTGATGTTGCCAAATGTTAAATAATTTAAAACATTAAGGGTGCATACAAGGAAGCGCATTAACACAGAATATATGCTCCAGGGATTTATTCTGTTTGATATATTAGTTCCCCCTGCCCTTATTCCTAAAAAAAACATGCTTGTCACAATTATTGCTTTATATAGGGTTGAAAATTCCTGTAAATTTTGGTGTCAGAAAACCAAACCCAAAGTGAGCTCCCTTTATTCTTCAAGAATCCAAAATGCTGTTTTCTCCCAAGAAATAGAATATCAGAGTTACACGCTGCAGGCAGGCAGAAGCGACAGCTTATTCATAAACTAAGGCCAGGAAAAAAACCCTTTTACAGCATGTACACAATAGAACATACAGTTTCTGAGACTCCTAGATAAGAAACTGGGGGTCCAGAGAGCCTTACCTTGCAGATGGCATTTGTAACATGTACAAGAGAAGGGCTTCTGCTTGGTCAGTGTGATGCATAATCATGCAATACAGTACATGTTGCATAAAGCATGTAAGAAGGGTAGCCACCATTGCTTTGGGTCAGCTCGTCTCCCCGAGGCCCATCCTGTTCAGAAAAAAGTTGTTTCAACTAGCTACCCTTGAGTAAATATATTGTCTTTACGTGCATTTGTCTGATTGCCTCCTTAGTACAATCTGGGCTGACGCTGTCTCTTACTTGAGAATTGCCTTTATTGCTTGTTATCTGTTGAATAAACTCTGACCTGAACAAGAGCCGTTTCTCTGGGTGGGGTGACGTGGAGAAAAATTGCAAGTAACATTCTGAGCTACCTCTCTCAGAAAAAGAATGGATCACTCTTTGCAGACTCAGCACCAAGGGCAAGGGGGACTGTGAGGCAACCCATCCACTCCCCAGTAAATGTAAAGAAACAACATACAACCTAATGGATTAAAAATGGTCACAAGTTTATTGGTTACAACAGCTGTAAGAGCCTTGGCACAGAATAGAGCAAAATGGATCCATGTATCAGCTTACCCATCTGCCAGCTGTACCTGCCCCAGCCTACCTGTTGGGGGTGTAACCATGGGATCGCAGGATGTAGGATTCCATGTGGGCAGAAGCCACTGTGTTGTCTCCCCTGTCACTTGAGAGTGAGGGTGCCTTTGACAGCCCCAGAGCTGGGCATGTCCCCTGTAAGCCCTCAAATCCCTTAGAGGGATCCCCAAGATGGGGGGAAATGGGCACACAGGCCACCTTTTCCCCAAAAATGGATCTGGCCTCATGCTGATAATGTCAAACACAGTTGTGACAAGCAGAAAGAGAATAAAATAAGCAAACCAAACACTGACACACCCTGATGTAATGCAAAGAGCAAAAGAGGAAGGGTTGGGTGGGAAAAGTCATGAGGCCAACTGAGAGCCTGGTAGCATGTTTTTATCCTGGCTGGACAGACCTGAGGAAAAACTCCCGCCATGAGATCTGTTGGCCAGGGACTCAGCCCCTGACTGCATCAGGCTCTGCCTGATTGGCTGTGCCGTAGGGGGAAGGGCAAAGGGTCCATGCAGCTGCAGAGTGAGAGGCCATGACACCAGCCCCTCAGGGGGCCTGATGCCACCACATCACGTCCTCCTCTCACCCCTACTGGCCTGCAAACAGGGCCCAAAGCAAATCTGGGGCTTTTGGCTTTTCACGACAGGCTGTGCTTCTAGCTTAAAATTCCATTTTCCATATCAGACGCTGGGAGAGGGCGGGATTTGGAAAGGGACCCTAGCAGGGTATAATGCCATGGTCCACCCTCCATTGCAGCCACTTTCTCTAGGGGAACCAGTGTCTGGAGATCAGGTGTAATTCTGGCAGATCACCAGGCCCTACACCTGGAGGCTGGCAACCCTAACTTTATAGTATCATGGTTAAGGATTAACTGTCATATCACAGAAGGATATCTAGCTGAATAAGCCATTTTATACTAATGTGATTCAAATTTGTAAATTCAGGGGCTGTACATGTTAAGGCCTAATTTTAAATGCCTCACAGAAACAGAATAATCAAATGATCAAATAGATCAGGGTCACAGAAAATTCAGAATCCCCAAATTATCACCTAAGACTAGAGAATTATTTTAATGAAGTAAGAGAATTTTAATGCAAATTGCTACAAAAAGTGACAGTGTTAAGAACTGCATTGACATTTGGCAGTAAGAACATAAGATTCTCCCATCCACCCTTGAGCGACTTAAAGAATTTAAAGCCAGCATCCAAAGAGTTATACCTTTCTTCCTAGAGAATTCATATCAGCAAGCATTTTTTGTCAGATGGCCATGTGCCAAAGCAATATATTAAAAGCACATAGTGGTTCTAAGGTGAAAAAAACAGAAGCTACACAAGACAGGTATCTACTGATTTAGGACATTATATAGATGTATCTTTTATAATTTCTCATTCAATTTCTAATCTGAAAGATGAGGCAAGCCACATAGTAAAACCATAAATCTGAAATAATCCATTTTGAGTAAATTATTATAATTTTAAAAAGTTATCTTCTTTTGAGAGTCATGACCCCAGAGAAAACAATACCATGTAATGATCAGGTCTCCCAACTGAATATTAAAGGGACAATTAATCGTGACCACACCAATCTAGTAAGGCAGCACATTTACTTGGACTTGCCCTCATTCTGATAGAATTGGAGTTACTACATGCCTAAATCAAAACTGAACAAATTAGATCCAGATTCTCCTGTATCATTATCTGTATGTGTCTGAAAATCCGGACACCCAAATATTTAAATTGGCACTGTTGTCAATGTAAAGGCAGTTAATAAAACACTACTAAGTAGACACAACACAAACCTATTTTTTCCTATTTCCCCCAATTGATAGGATAGCCGGAAAAATGCCCAAATGTCATTTTGAAGTCAACTAGGGACAGAAACATCAGGGTCAAACACCAGAATAAAGGCATAGTCTGCATCAGAAGATTAGTTATACTTTCATAAAGCACACTGAGAATTCCTTGAATTAGGACTTCAGAGATCCATCAGAGCTAAGCTAGGTCTTTTAGCTTTCATGCAGAAATTTATATTATCCCAATCTTATTTGCATACAATGTTTAGACTGATCTGGGGGTTGAGGTATGAATAATCCTGTTTGTGGAAGTGGGTGTACAAGTGTTATCTCTGGGATTTGAGAGACTTGTAAGCAAGATAACCTGAGGAGACCTTCAACCCAAAAGAGAAGAGAATTATCAATTCGCAAGTCCTTTGTGTTCCCACTGATTTTCTTGGATAGGTCAGGCAAAATGAGAATGGTGATTTTGTTGGATTGATTGGTCCTTTTCTGGTCTTAGGTCTTCAGGAAATGCCCAACTTGAATTGTCCCTGTAAAATGCAGTACCAGTGCCATTATATTTGCCTTGCATCTTGCAAAGTGTGTAACGGATGAGGCATAGCATCAAATCCCCAGTTTCTAGTTTAAAGCATCAAGAAGCAGGCTGTGTGAAAGACCTGTCTGAGACCCTGCAGAGCCACCACCAGTCAGCATAGACAATACTAGCCTTGTTTTCTTCCACATGGAGGTTTTTGCTCCAGTTTAGCATTCAAACTAGAAGATTATTTTTTAAAGTATATACACATGATGCTGTCCCACTATCCAGGTTTTTCTGTTTTGTTATGACCTTTCCCAAACGAGACTTGATACAACCTTTTAGGAAAGATTGCAGTTTACATGCCCTGAAAATGGGAATGTGCACAATTTCACAGGCTGCACCCACATTAGCACCATTCCATACCATGGGAGGCCTTTTTCCATTTTTAAAAGGACAATGACTATTATATTGCTATAGTATTATACAACAATATAACAACTTTAAGACAGCCAAAAAAAAGCCTCCAGTGGCATTGAGGAGGAGAGAAATAGCAGTCAGAGGGACTTAATCAAGCAAAATGGTGCGGGAAACTGCCATGTGGATGTTCTGTTGCCCCTGCAGCAGAAGAAAGGAGAGAGGTAAAAGAAGCACACCCTGGCACCCAACTTCCTGGAACAATAACAATGTTCCAATGTTTAATGGAAGTGATAATCATGCCCTTCCCAATTTCCCAGTACAGAATTAAAACATCAATTTTTGAATTGTACACCTCTAGAAGTAGCCCTTGATAGCTCTGTATGCTATGGAAGTTCTTTTTAGTACACTATTTTATGTAACAGTAAATTACACCTCCAAATACGCTTGTCAAGCTAAAAGTCACTAAATAGTGTAACATATATATTTTCAGCCTTTATTCAAAAAAATTACAAAAAAATACAATGGCACAAATATAAAATTATCTGTTGTTTACCTGATTGACCGATACATCATGAAATCAATTGTGGTACATCTCGGAAATTTACCAATAGAACTTTCTTCCACTGGTGTATAAACCTTAATTTGTCGCATATGAGTGTCCCTTCCATTTTGATGATTAGCTAAAACAGCAATCTGTATCATAAAAGTGCGAATAGGTTTCTTGTGAGTATCTGTTAAGGGCACATGAATCCAACCACTTGGTTCCACTAATTCAAGTTGCTGGGGAGGGAAAAAGAGAAAAGAAACATCAATTGAAACAGATCTACGTGACCACTTACATGAGTACCTAGTAACTGAACTTGGTACAACAGAAAGTAGGCTGAGAAGTGAAGCAGAAGTGAAAACTCAGGTATCAGGTCTTAGATACACAATAGTAGTAATCATTTGATTTTTTTTATTATGCAGGGCAAGATTAGACATTTAGTCAGATTAAAGATACTGACAGTAAAAATAATTTTTAAATGTTATTTTTAATCTGTCAAAATAATTTGGTTTAGAGTGATATTTGAATGTAACATAGATACATTAAGTCAATGGTGCTCAAAGTATGGACACAAAAGTGGGATGCACCACTCTCACAGATGGGTCATGGGGTGAGCTGAGAGAAGAAACTCTGTGACTAAATTCAGGTTTTCTTCTGCATAGTAAGTGAAATGCCCATGATATACAGCCTGTTGCTCAGTAATGCTCTATACCTATAAATACTAAACATGGACAACAAAATATAAGATTGCTTAATATTAACATGTATGAAATTTCTTGCATTTTATGTTAGGGAGAGGAAAGTAACATAGAAGTTCTTCCCAAGTAAATCTCAAAAAGTTTAAAAGTGAGTTCTACCTCAAAAATTTGAGATTCACTGCATTAAATATACACCTATAATCTCTCAACACTAAACCCCTTAACACTATTAAACACATTTATACATGAAAGCTGGTTTTCATTACAAAAGAAAAAGAAAAAAGTATATGATTTGATCAATGGGTTACGCATTGTGCAAATTATTGTACAAATTATAAATATTTACAGTGCAGTCCTAAGAACCATTATTTGACTCTCAGCCAAGTGAAATTAATTGGCTTAGAGTAAAACAACTCACCACAAGGTTTCACTTTTAAATCCCACCAAACAAACAGCATGGATATTTACTTTCAATCGCATGTAAAAACACTATTCTGCCCAACTACCACCAGGCATTGGTTCTGGAAAGATCTGACCATAAATTTTCTAGTATCTGATCTTATTTAATGTGTGTACATATTGTATGTATAGAGCCACACCAAAATCCTTAATTTCATAACCACTTCCATAAGAAAATATAAATTTAGCAGTATAAAGTACATGAGTACTGCATCATGAGACATTTTGGATTATGCTTCTGCATAGTACTGGGTTACAAAGATATATGTTTTAACTGTAACAGCAACCAACGTGCATACACTTGTTCACTGAATAAATTAGTTAGTAGATGGAAATTTGATTTAAACAAATCCCCTCTGTATTTAAATATGAATAACTATTTTACTATACAGTAATAAACTGAATCACCTCACTTATTGCAAAGCACATATATTCTCAGATATTATAGCTATTAAGCTGTTCCAACAGCCTTTACTGTCAGCCTGCAGAATGTAAGAAATGAACACCAATTCAAGTGTTCCATTTAAAGCCAATTGCATCACTGGTTTCATTTCTAAGGGTTCATGATTACACCACAGAGAATTGTAATGCAGCATTATCACACAAAATGATTCCTTTCACAATCTGTATTAGCTTTTTCATAGTTAAAAGTCCATAGACTTTAAGAGAGATATTAATTATGTCATCCAGAACAGAAGCGCAAGTACAAATACAGCCATTTTTTAAAATATATAAACTGTTCTTCCTTCGAAGAGCTCAGAACAACTTACACAGGGTTCCCAGGTGGTCCTTCTAGCTAAACTTCCATACATGTCTAATGAAACTAGCATATACATAAACATGTTCAGAATTGCTACTACTAGATCATTTTCTGTCACTACAAATAGTTGAGATAACCAGAGATTTTTTGTAGAAAAATCCCAGCAGGAATTCATTTGCATATTATGCCACACCCCCTGACACCAAGTCACCCAGAACTGTGTTCATGTGCATTCCTGCTCGAGAAAAAAGAAAAAAATCTGGAGATAACAGCTATTCTAAAAATCCATTCTCTCGGAAATGGGCTCAGTGATTTCTGAATGGTAGTCACACAGTAATGGGAGAAAGTAACAAAAAACATGCATCCTGTGATTGTACATTATTATTCTCCTCTGTGAACCAAAGTCCCCTCTTAATTCATGTATGGACATTGTGTTTTCTGGCCCAGCTGCCAGGATGCCTGGACTTCCAGTTTTCTCACACATCTACACTTGGGCACAGGCCAAGCTGCCAGCTTCTTGCCAGGCCTATGTGAGCTTTTTGGGCCTCAGTCATCAAGGCGCTGCTCTCACAGACAGGCTCTAACCCAGCAAGAAGGACTCCCAGCCTGCTATCGTGTGCAAGTCCCTGGCTCTGCAGAACAAGAGATGGTGCAGCCGAAATGAGCTGTCCAGCTATGCAGGGGAGGGACAGTGGCTCAGTGGTAGAGCATCTGCTTGGGAAGCAGAAGGTCCCAGGTTCAATCTCTGGCATCTCCAAAAAAGGGTCCAGACAAACAGGTGTGAAAAACCTCAGCTTGAGACCCTGGAGAGCCGCTGCCAGTCTGAGAAGACAATACTGACTTTGATGGACCAAAGGTCTGATTCAGTATAAGGCAGCTTCATATGTTCATATGTCTTCAGCCCTCCTGACAGAAGCCATTACAAGGGCTGACAGCATTTGCAATCATCTTCTTGCATCTTTGGGATGCCATGAGAGCCAAGCACGAAACCTATATACTCAATGTGCAACCTGGACATTTTCATAAAGCAATCAAGCTTTATTTCTGAGTGCATCCTGCCAGCCATTCTAAGCTAAAGACTGTGCCAGCCAAGATGAGTCAATGACAAAGACCAAGCCAGACCCGGAGACCAACACCATTGTGTAGATTGGGTGTCACTTTAGATAACAATTTGGCCCTATATTGTCACATTAGATAAGTTTGTTCAGTTATGCTAAGCCCATTAATTAATCCCTGTTACTTTCCAAACATCATCATAGAGCTTCCCCTTTTCTGAGGTCACAGACCACATGTCCCATCATAGCCCACCTGACCCGTGTCACAGGTCATCTGATCTCACCCCAAGGGTACATGGTAGTCCTTAAAAGATCTGACCCATGGTTCCTCATGTGTACATCTGACAGTATCCCTACCCTGCTGTATAGATCCACCCCCAAAACCTGATCAGTTTTGGGCCCCCAACACTAAGATATGCTGGCCTTGTCTTGCTCCCCCTTCCCTTTTTCATCAATATTGGGAGCTTCAACTGAAGACTACGATAGATAAAGTATCACCTTGTCTGTGTTTACCCTCATGTTACCCTTATCAATTTCCTTCTAATTTTCTTAGGTCTTTATGAATGTTGAATGAATTATTTCCTTGTATGCTTGATTTTTCTAATAAAAACCATCTATATTTTACCAAACATTTTCCTCATTATTTGGAGGGAAGTTCTGGAGGTCATCTCCTGTATACATAGGTTCTGTATCCCGCTGAGCCATAGTTGCCCACCACTTTAATTCCCCTACCTCTCATTGAGGGCAATTTGGCTTACACCTCCTTCAGATACAATCACTGCAAATGTCTTCTCTACCGAGTTTTAAGTTAAGGCTATTGACAGGTGTTAGTACATACACTCATTTATCTTAAATTGAAAATATTAATTCAATTAATCTAGTATGATGCCGTTAATAATACCCCAACAAGGAGCTAGAGATATCAAACCTAGTGATTAAGCAACATTGGATATCCTGAATGATCATTTCATGCTGTTTTTGTCCTTAAACTTTGAAATAAACTTCAATGCATATTTTTCTGGAGTACTCCCCACAGTTAAACATCAGCTCATTCTTAGCTCCATCCTTTTTCTCCAAGATTCAGGACAGAACACTGCCTCTCGCTCAGTTTCTACAAGTCTTTGCTTAATGAAGGAGTGAGTGAAAAATCAGGGCCCTTCTTTAAAAATAGTTTTCGGGGGTGCCAGCAAGGTGCAGCTGACTCATGGTAACCCCATACAATTTCCAAGGCAAGAGATGTACAGAGGTGTTTTGCTGTTGCCTTCCTGTGTTGCAGTCCTGCATTTCCCTGGTGGCCTCCCATCCAAATACTAACCATGGCCAACTCTGCTTAGCTTCTGAGATCTGATCAGAGCAGACTAGCCTGGGCTATCCAGGTCAGGCATAAAGATAGTTACTTGATTCCAACAGCCATAGAAGCAGCCACACGTAGGGCCCAGCTACACGTTAAAAGAATGTGTTACCAGCAAACCAGTGTTCTCCCATGGATATCCCAAGTAACATCTGGGCAAAACACATGTGCAGTGTGTCACCATGTACAGTCCTTCCTTATTTCTGCTCCAGTACATTGGCTTCATTTGCAAAGAGTGAGTGATGGTCTGGTCTTGAGACTGTAATAAATTAAACTACAATGATGGTATATCACACATTTCTCTAAACATTATCAGGGAAATCTGGGGGATGCATTCACTACAATCAGGTCCTCAACTCCTGCTATGCTGAGATAAGATTCTCTTCAACAGCAGCCTACCATGCTTTTCAGCTTGTAGCACCTCTTTCCTTCAGTGCAGCCAGGCTCCCAATTATTCATCTTAATTTGTTTTTGTTCCTGCTGTATCTTGCATTCACAGCCTTCCATTCACTTTTTCTCATCACTGCAGTTTTTATTACAGAATATATGCAGCCTGAACTTTAAAACACTCTTTCCATTTGACTTTTGCTTTCAAATCAAATATTTTAGAAAATCAGAAAAACACAAATGAAACTATCCTTGAAGTAGCAAGATTCTGCACTCTGGCATGTTCAACAAAGCAGAAAAAGATGGTTGAGTATTTTAATAATTTTATTATTATTATTAATTGTAAATTTTCTGTACAGAACATCAATTTTATGCACACAGTGTCTATTGTGTATGGCTGATATTCTTGACTGCTGATCTTGGGGATTGTAGTAACAATAATAAACTGAAACAAATCAAATGCACCACTCCTTAATCTAATATTTGAGAGCCACTGTTTCTTCTTATTTACCAATGCACCAAGTTATGCAGATATCAGACTGAAAAACCTTTTCTGCTTTGGTGCACTTCCTTGACACTACACATGCAACTCTTCATGAATGGTAAAAGAAAGAATACCTTCTTCTAACTTTTATAACTCCCACCATGATTCCCACCCATGCACCACAACATAACTACAAGGACTGGGCCTCAACAGGCTGCTATGCAATTCCTGAACTGGAACTGTCAACACATGAAGTAGCAGATTTTGGGTGCCTGCCATCTCTTCACTTAGGAAGGAAGAGAACAAGTTAATAGCAATGATGCACCAGTTCCAGCTAGAAAGTGAAGCATATCCAAAAGAAACTTCAGAAATTCCAAGTGAGTCAAAAGGAGGGACACCACAAGAGAAGCTTTACAAGAAACGCAGAAGTAAGTTCAGTCAAAGAACTCACTGTGAAAAGCAGGCTCGTATGCCCTGGTGAAGCAACGACCACCTAGGGAGGTGACTGTGTGGCCACCATCAGTCACCTCCTGTAAATGGTCAAGACATCGCTTAGTTCAGTCCATTAGGTCAGAAGAGCTTTCTATTCGCTCAAGCCGCTAAAACAGACATTCCCAACAAGTCGACAGGAAGCCAGTCCAGCTCCAAATAAATGCCAAATATGAATATATTTCAACAGCCATTTCTGAAGAAAGAATTGTGCAGAAAAAGAAAAGACCACCAAGAGAAAAATGACAAGAGCTAGAAACACACTCCATAGAAGGTTTATAGCAGTAGTCTTTTATTTCAAATCTCTTTCTTACATTAAGAATAAAAATGTCAGAATATCAGATGTTAAAAAAAATGCTTGACTATGTTTGGCAGGTATATCCATAACTGGAAGCAACTGTATATTGATTGCCCAGGTAGGAAAAATTGGCATGCATGATACAGCTGTGAGACATTAAAGCCAAAATTGCTGAAGGCACTACAAACAAATTTGATAGGATAATTACCACCTGTAAAAACATAATAGCAAACAAATAGGGTAAGAATTAAATGTAACAGGTGCCAGGCAACAGAGGTATGAAAAGTTAAATCAAGAGGCAAGGACTGTGGTCTCAAACCATGAATCAGGAAATGCCTCCTGTTCAGCGGTGGGAACTGCTACAAACAAACAAGCTAAGTGCTGCCAACAAACTAGCTAAGCCATATGGGATGTCTCACTCATGCACATGCTCATGATCAATAAAAGAGGAAGTTCACTAAAATGCATTACAACTTGCTTAATGCTTAATTTGGTTTACTAGGGCTAGTCCTGCAGCAGACTTTCTGTTGATAAACACAACAGTAACGCATAACGGGAGTGGGGCAGTTTTACACTACAGACACTATGCACACATGAAGCTACTTTATACTAAATCAGAACATCGTCGGGCCATCCAGATCAGCACTGGCACCTCAGACTGGTAGTGACTCTCCAGGATTCCATGCAGAGGTCTTTCCCATCACCTACTTCCAAGTTCCTTTTAACCAGATAATCCAGGGATTGAACCTAGGATCTTTAACACGCCAAATGGATTATCTACCACTGAGCCATAGTCTCTTCTCACTATCATCAAATATATTTGAGAATAACATTTACGAAATAGTTTATCTGAGTCCCTACAATTTACTCTTCATTAAGGAGGAGGGAGAGGTACAAGGACTCCTTGAAGAAATCCCTTGGCACCTGTCGCATCAACCATCACCAGTGGTCTGACCTAGCCTCAGATCGCAAAGCATGGAGACACACCATCCACCAGGCTGTCTCTTCCTTTGAGAACGCACGCACAGCTGGTCTTGAGGACAAAAGGAGATTGAGGAAGAATCGCACTGCTACAGCACCAATCCTAAATCAGACTTTTCCCTGCAGCCACTGTGGCCGGACCTGCCTGTCCCGCATTGGTCTTGTCAGCCACCAGCGAGCCTGCAGCAGACGTGGACCATTGCACCCTTCTTAAATCTTCGTTCGCGAAGCCAAGCCGAGAGAGACATATAAAATCAGTAATTACCAGATTTAGTATCCTTCAACAGCTTGGAGATTGTTTCACTGTTTTGGTAAATAATCTGTTATCAAGCTTCTCTTTCACATGCAATATTGCAAATAATGAAACCAGGTTTTGAAATATTACCAAATGCAAACTTACCAAATAAAGGTTTAACATAGTATTAGCTTCTTGTGTCCTTGGTCCTGCTGTTCAGTGAAGTAAGCCCAAAAGTTAGCTGAAATTGTGAGCCGATGACAGAAGACAAGTCACCTCAAGCTCTTTGCTCTCTATGCTCCTTTTTACATTTTACCTGTTCTTTGATTCTGGTGCTTTGAAAGGCTGCAGACGAGATGTTCTGATTCATAGTTTGGTCTATGTGGCATTTTAGTCCTATCAAAAATTCCACAGTATGGATGGTTGTTATTTATCTGACATCATCTGAAACTCAGTATTTGCCAAAGATAAGCAATTTCTTTCTGTTTGTTTGCATAAATAATAAGACCTCAATCCTTAGGGACTACCTGCTCAAGCAGGATATGGACCTGGCTTGCGTGACCGAGACCTGGGTGCGGGATGGAGAGACGGTGGCTCTCTCCCAGATGGCGCCCCCGGGCTACTCGGTCTTTCACCAATCACGGACCACTGGCCGGGGGGGAGGGGTGGCGCTACTCATACGGGAGGGTTACTCCTTTAGGGCTCTCCCGGCCCCAACGATCGATGGCTTGGAATGTGCCGGTCTAGCGTGGGAAGTGGGGGAGGGGTTGGCGATCTGGCTGGTGTACCGTCCGCCTAACGCACCAGCCAGCGCCTTACCAGCCCTGATGGAGGCGGTGGCGGGCTGGGCGTTGGAGTTCCCAAGGCTTATGGTCTTGGGTGACTTCAACGTCCATGCAGACGACGCGGCCTCCAATCAGGCGCTGGACCTAGTGTCTTCCATGGCGACACTGGGACTCTCCCAATTTACCACTCCCACGCATCAGGCCGGACACATGTTAGACTTGATCTTTGCGTCCGGGATTCTGATGGACGGTATCGCAGTAGAAGCGGTGCCATGGTCGGACCACCTAGCCCTTAAGGCCTGTGTGGGTCCGCCCCCTCGACCCTGTACAGGCGGCGAGCCTATTTTGGCTCGCCCGCGGAGTCAGATGGACCCTGAGCGGTTCCAGAGGGCTCTGCGGGACCCCTGGCCCCCTAGCAATTCCCTTGATGACCTAGTAGATACCTGGCATGACAGGTTATCCAGGGCCATCAACGAAATTGCACCCCGGCGTCCTCTGCGCCCCCGAAGTAGGCTGGCTCCTTGGTACACCTCGGAGCTACGCCAACTGAAACAGGGACTCAGACGACTAGAGAGGCGGTGGCGGCATACTCGTGACGAAGCGACGAGAACATCCTACAGAACGTTTATGAAGTCTTATGAGATGGCAGTCAAAGCTGCAAAGAAGGAATACTTTGCGGCTAGGATTGCATCTGCAAATTCGCGCCCAGCACAATTATTTAAGATAATTGAGAATCTGACCACTCTGCCCCAAGGCAGACCAAACATGAAAGAATTGGAAATAGGCTGTGAGGGCGAAATTTTTTGCAGATAAAATCTCGTCACTCCACCAGGACTTTCCTGCCACATTGAATGCAGTAGATGAACCCGGGGCTCCGTGCCTGTCTTCTGGTGTTATCTTGGATCACTTCGACGCGCTTAGTCTTGGGGAAGTCGACGAAGTCCTCTCAACTGTACGCCCTACAACTTGCGACCTTGACCCATGCCCCTCCTGGCTAATCAAATCCTGCCAGAGGGAGCTTAGATATCCTATACGGGATATCATAAATAGATCCCTCTTGGAAGGGCAATTTCCAACATCTTTGAAAGAGGCCATGGTCCACCCTCTCCTAAAAAAGAGTACAGCAGACCCGGCCGAATTGGCAAATTACCGGCCGGTCTCGAACCTACCATTTTTAGGTAAGGTTATAGAGAGGGCAGTGGCGTTACAGTTGCAGAGTTTTTTGGATGACACTTCCGCCTTAGACCCTCACCAGTCCGGCTTCCGTCCGGGTTATGGGACGGAGACAGTGCTGGTCGCCTTGGTGGATGACCTCCAGTGGCATCTGGATCGAGGCGGCGTGGCGGTGCTGATATTGCTGGATCTGTCGGCCGCATTTGATACGGTCGATCATCAGTTACTGGCCCGCCGGCTCGCCGACACGGGGATTGGGGGATTGGCCTTACAGTGGCTTTCCTCCTTCCTCGAAGGACGGGGACAAAGGGTGGCCATTGGGGGGGAACGGTCCCGGAGGCACCCACTAGTATGTGGGGTCCCACAAGGGGCAGTTCTCTCCCCAATGTTATTTAACATCTATATGCGCCCCCTTGCCCAGATTGCCCGGAGGTTTGGACTTGGGTGCCATCAATATGCTGATGACACCCAACTCTACCTGCTAATGGATGGCCGGCCTGGCTCCGTCCCAGAAAGCCTGGACCTAGCATTGCAAGCCGTGGCAGGCTGGCTCAGACTGAGTGGGCTGAAGTTGAATCCAACGAAGACAGAGGTCCTGTGCTTGGGTCGCGGTGCCCTGGGAGGGGAAATCCCCTTGCCAGTCCTTGACGGTGTGCAGCTTAAAGCGGCACACAAGGTCAAGAGCCTGGGGGTTCTTCTGGAGCCTTCATTATCAATGGAGGCACAGATAGCGGCCGCTGCCAAGTCCGCGTTCTTTCATCTTCGTCGGGCGAAGCAGTTGGCCCCCTTCCTAGAGCGCCGCGACCTAGCAACAGTGATCCATGCTACGGTCACCTCGAGACTGGACTACTGCAACGCCCTCTACATGGGGCTGCCCTTGTGCCGAATTCGGCGGCTGCAGCTGGTGCAGAACGCGGCGGCTAGGCTGTTGCTGGGGCTCCCAAGGTGGGAGCACATACAGCCGGGGCTGCGCGGACTGCACTGGTTGCCAGTGGCATACCGAGTTCGCTACAAGGTGCTGGTTATTACCTTTAAAGCCCTATATGGCCGAGGACCTACCTACCTAAGGGACCGTCTCTCCTCATATGAGCCCCAGAGGGCACTGAGGTCATCTGGGAAAAACCAGCTGAATATCCCTGGGCCAAGGGAGGCCAGACTGAAAGCCACCCGGGACCGGGCCTTCTCTATTACTGCTCCACTACTGTGGAACCAACTCCCTGAGGAGGTGAGGGCCCTACGATGTTTAGAGGGATTCCGTAGGGCCTGTAAGACCCACCTTTTCAAGATGGCCTTCAACTAGCGAAAAAACTTGTGACAAAACTAGGTATGCTGCTAGAAATGCTTTTATTCTTGAAACGTTTTTACTTCTGAAATTTATTGAAACCTGTTTATAACGCCATACTGTTATGTTAATTTTAATACTCTGTAATTGCTTTAACCATGTTTTATAAGTATAATTGATGTAATGTGTGTTTTATGTTGTGAGCCGCCCTGAGCCTGCTCCAGCGGGGAGGGCGGGATAGAAATAAAAAATTATTATTATTATATATTATATAATTAGGGTTCAGCCATTTGTTTCTTTCTCTGCCTTGTCTTATTCTAATCAGATCTAATTGGTCCTCTATGAAAATATTTAATACAGCTCAGCACAAGAGTGACCTTCAAACCAGCACAAGAGTGACCTTCAAACCTAATTTCAGTGATACAGCTCAGAAATGTATTCCACATTTATTTCCATTTAAGAGATCTACCTGCCTGCTTTGGAACTGCTATGCTAAAGCAATTAGCCTGTGAGACTGACATAAGCCAACTTAAACTGGAATAATTTATGCAGCATAATCCAGCTGTAAAGCATTCAAAATAAGAAAAACAATGAATGGTACACTTCAGAGGCCTTACCGAAAAGCTACAGTACACCTCTGGAAATTTCAGTAGTGCTATCAAATAGTACAAGTGAGGTCTAGTTTGGACTGCCACATATTTCCAAATGTAATCGTTTAGGAAGGGGCTCAAGCATACACAGTAGGCAAAAACAAAAAAACAATCGATTAAACTTTAGACAATACCTCATGCAGTGATTTAATTTCTTTTCTTCACAGACAATGTGTATATAGATCATCATATTGGACTGATTCAGAAATGACAACATGTCCAGTCTAGTGATTTTATGCTTTTTCAGCCAAAGATTACACAAACTCTTCCCTACAGACAAGATAATTCTCTAAACAAACATTTGAGCTATTGCAGGTTTCCTTCCCCAGAAAACATGAATCCTTTCTTCAGTTCTTATAACCGACAGGTAGCATACTGAGACAGATTTGATGTACCAGCTTCACTCAGGTTAACAAATTCATATCACTGGCTATATCAACACGTCACTGGGCAGGCTTATGATGCTGCAGTTCAATGAACCATTATTACCATTAGAGAGTAAATCAGCTGAATTGAATGGAGCTAACTTTTTATTAAGCATGCATAAGATTGAGCTGCGCCAAAGCTATATGCCTATCTACAGATCTGAGATACCTTTGGATTGCAGCACAAATTACAAAGTGCTCACTGCCACCACAAGGACCTTGGGTCAAATGTGCACTGGAGTTCCAGGTCTGATTAGAAGCAGGACCCTCCAATGCATAGTGACAGGGCTTCACTTCCCTTCCTATAACTATTCTCTTGGCCTGAAATGGCCCCAGGGAAAGGAAATTTGATCTGTAGCCATCATCTCATGTAAGTTTCCCAATATAGTGAATAGTAAACAACAAAATGATGTTCTCCACATGTGCTGCCATGGTCCTAATATGAATCATACCCATGCACGTCTGGGAAGCACAATACTCCCACTGCACATGTGATCCAAAGTCCTCCTGGCAGCCCAAAGGACTCTCTAATATGTGAATAAACTCATCTGTGATAACAGTTCTTCAACCCAAGGTGTTTTGTTATGCTCTAGTCCAGTCAACAACAACAAAAGTTCAGGTCGAAAGGCTAAGAGGAAATTAGTTATTTCCTAGCAATTTGTTCTACAACATTTTCCACACTGTGGTCTGCAAGACTAATGGAAAATAATTTCATTTCACTTCCAATCTCTGCTAATTCCATTTGTCCTGTTATTATCATATAAATGGAAACAGATTAAGAAAGTGCAAAAAGAAACATCATAATTTACTTTCAGAATTGTTTGTTATGTCTAGACAGATTTCCTGAACAAAATGAGCAACTACCAAAAAAAAAAGCACTCACAATAAAGTACTTTTGCATCTGTAGAATTGAGCAGTACATCAAGACTACTACAGATGAGCAGATCAAGGGGCTACTCCACCTCATATGTCGTGTTTTTTGTATTGTTTGCAATATGCATCTGTATTGTTTCCAACTTTATGTTAACAAAGTAATCAGAATACCACACTAAGGCAAGGCCACTGCTCTTATAATCTTTAGGATGTATACCAGAGCAGGGATACATACCAAGCAAGCAGCATACTATGATGCTTGAATGAGGATATGCTAAAACTCACCAGTTGTGGAGTTTGAATAAGTAGCTTCCACTCAGTTTACTTGTATGAACTGGGAGGAAAGGCACACAATCAGAAAACCCTTTGGGGCTACACCTATTCCCACCTCCCATGCTGGGCATTTTTAATAGAATGTAAGCCAACAGGTATTTGCTTCCAGCTTCTACAGAAGTCTTGGAGCCCCGTGGCGCAGAGTGTTAAAGCTGCAATACTGCAGTCCTAAGCTCTGCTCACAACCTGAGTTCGATCCCAGTGAAAGCTGGTTTCAGGTAGCTGGCTCAGGTTGACTCAGCCTTCCATCCTTCCGAGGTCGGTAAAATGAGTACCCAGCTTGCTGGGGGAAAAGTGTAAATGACTGGGGAAGGCAATGGCAAACCACCCTGTAAAAAGTCTGCCGTGAAAACGTTGTGAAAGCAATGTCACCCCAGAGTCAGAAATGACTGCAGCTTGCACAGGGGACCTTTCTTTTCCTTTCCTACAGAAGTCTTAGAGCCATGTCCACTTTGCCTTTGGCAGGTCCAGTATTATGGACTGGACATGAACTCTTCATCAGTGACTCTCAAATTTTCAGTTTGGTCTCTGCGTATCTGTTTTTGAACTAACAGGCTGGGAAGACTGTTATTTCACCAACAACAGGCAAAGGATGGAGGTCACTGAAGAAACAATACTCATATAACATTTCTTTAACATTCAACATTTCTTTATGATATTCTTAACTGCATGATATAAGTTGTTATTCTATTTACAGTTTTATTTAAGGTTGAATCTGACAGAACATTTGCTAACTGATAGTATATAATTGCAAATTGCTTTGAATTTTATTGTTGTATCATGTACAATGTACTATGTCATGTAAGCCGCCCTGAGCCTGCTTTGGCGGGGAGGGCGGGATATAAATTAAAATTTATTATTATTATTATACCAGCATCTCTAATAAGAAGCTGGAAAACACACACACGCACACACACAAATACACAAGAAAAGAAAAAAGCATTAATTCAACATTTACAATTAAGTTTGCCATATAATTCATTGGAAACTATTAGTACATTCAATCTTATCAACTGTGAAATATAGCTGATCACACAGACCATTTTCATGCCAGGTCTGAGTATTAGCTGCAGTGCAGAGTGCCACCATGCTTGTTTAAAAGTATCACCCAGCCAAAGTACACACTGCCTAAAATGAAATGACTAATATCTGTAACTGTTATGTGTCAATATTTAAAATTTATCATTTCCCCCATTACCACACGCATACATACACAGACACACACACTCCTTCAATTTTTCTCCTTTCAAGTCAGAAAAAACAAATACAGAATAGAGGAGCATCTGGCTTTTTTTCCTCTCTCCTGACGCAATAGTTATTTACTTAATCCAAACCCCTCATCTCTCTCGGTTTCCTTCCTTTTTTTGATGTAGTAATGATCATCTGTGAAATACATTTAGTGAGCCTACCAAAGCAAACTTAACAATATTCACTACAACCTTTAGAGCCCAAGGGCCAAAAAAAGCCTCTCAGTACACTCTCCAATATTCCAAAGAGAAAACTTTGAAGGAAAAATTGTGTGTGAACGGCAGACATTGATGTTCACACAAGCACACGGCATACAACTCAGCAGGCGGTAATTCTGTTTTTATTGGATTAAGCCCTGGCACAATGGAGTTTCAGTGCCATAACTGCTTATTTCACTGTGTGCCAGCCTTGAAAACAACAGGTAAAAAGAAAATAAAGCCAGGCACATAAAGAGAGAGATCAGCACCCCTTCTAATTTTTTTAAAAGAATCACAAAATAGAACGTTCTTAATACTTCATTTCAAACTATATAATTTATAACCATGACACGAATAGGGAAGAAGCACAAAGGAGAAAATACTGAAACATAACGTTCCCAAGGTTCAGTTTACAAGGACCTCACACAAAGTTTTTTTTTTGCTTGCAACTCTTGCTAGAAACAGTATTATTTGCTAAAAATGCAAAACCTGCCAAAAGCTATGGTCCATCTAAAGCAAACATGTTTAAGATGGAAATGGAGAGCCAATGCTGAAGAAAAGCAGAGTGGAGTATACAAAATAGCTCTAAGACTGCTGAAGGGGTTGCCCGGTGGTGTTAGATTTGCTTTTTCAGCTTTGCAACTGTAAACAGATTGTGTTCACAGATTAAGGGCTTGAATGATATAAAACATATTCAAGACAACAACAAAAGTAATCAAATCTCAAGCTTTCTAATTAAACTGTTTCTCTCCTCCTCCCCCTGGCAAGTTATTGGGAATTCAACGCTAGTCTTGGTTCACATGCTAGAACAATGGGAAAATTTTCCGAATGGTTGAACGCTAACCCTGACAAGTGTGGAGAGCCAACTACAATACGTTATATGGTAGCATAACCTGCCACCCACGATGCTGAGAGAACAGCTTTCAAACACATGCACTGAGCTGTAAAACCACAAAATCCCTTATTACACATTGTCTCTCTTACTTTAGGTGAAACATACCATCATTTCCCCCTCATTACAAATCTAAGGGACTTAAAAAAAAAAAAGCCACCATCTGTAAGCTAGTTTTCCAGTCAACTAAACTATCATTTCAGATATCAGGTGCAATTTTGCTTTTTAAAAGGAAGCAAATGATCACTTCCCTGTGGCGTATAAGGAACCCAAGCATGTCATCTCCAAGTTCCTCCGAACTTATTTCTATTTTTATTGCTATATTTGATTTACTTAAAAATAGTTGTGTCCCACTTTACTTTTCCAAACCAAAGCAGTTACTTTCCATGGGACACTTAACATTATTTAAACAGACGAAATTATATACCAGAGAATGCTTTTGTGGACACTGCTTTCCTGGCAGAAGAAACATGATGAGCTTTAAAAAAACATTAAAAGGTGATACTTTCATCACCATGGTAACCAAATTTAAAAGGGGATCACATTGATAGTTCAAGAATTTAAACATATAAAAAGTCCATTTAGTGGAATTGCTTTCCACCAGTGCACAGTACTAAGATACTCATGGGGACATGCTCTTGAACACCCGGATGCACTGCTCTGAATACTGGCTCAGAAATCAGCCATCCCTACAGAATGACAAACATACTCCACCCTCATTACAACAGTGTGGTCACCAGCCAAACATTCTTGCCTTTGCATCAGAAGAAATAGACAATAAAGGCAAGCAACATGACAAATAAGGCAATGGGACATGGGTATATTAGCTAACTACCTAACTAACTCTACAACTATTTGAAAATACAATTCTCAACAGAGAAACTTCCGTCAATTTTTAACACGCTGTAACTACTAATCTCATTCACACATCCAGTAAATGATCTTCTAACCCTCTGATGACTGAATCTTACAGAAGATATTCAAAGTTCTGGTGGAATTTTTTCATTTGCAATTTTGTTGGCAGGAATATTTTTTTGCTTGCAAGTGTTTCTGTTATAAAGTGACAGGGTCAATTAGTCTAGCGACCTATTGGTCAATCAGCCGAACAGCTCAGCGAACTGTCTGACTGAGCACATTCAGAACCCAAAACAAAGTGCAGTTACCCTCGCAGATAGGAGACCACTGGCTTCTCATCATTCTTATCACGAGCACCAGCAAGATGATGGCCTCTCAACCTGTGTAACAATTTAGCTGAAACTTAATACTCACACCACATCATCCAAGATTATAAGAACCCACCAGGAATCTCTTTCAGGCAAGCCCCCAAGAAGTGAGTAGGAGTTGTACAAGGTTTGCACAGAAGAGCTTCCCTAGTGGATCAGGCTCATTGACTGCAATGCAAACATTACTTCAGCTAGTGATAAGCAAAAACCCCACATGCCCTGGATTTTTTTTTTAAAGGGAGGAATCATTTCCTGTTGAGCATCTGAAAAATTTCAAGGGATTAAGTGTTCAGTAGAAGTGCCTGTAAACCACCCCCCCCCCCCAAAAAAAATAAACAGACTGCACCTAGCCCTTCATTTGAAATCTGACAGCATTACAATTTCGGGCAGCTCACCCATAGACCTTAACGGGTTTCTGGCTTTTGTTTTTGGTGTGGCAGTTTTTAGGGATTTTTTATTTTTATTCTGTTTTTAATAATAAACAGTACTGCAGCTCTTGCATGTGGAAGCCACCTTAAGCGTGCTGTTCACAAAAAGCTAAAACAAAGGTTTTTGTTTTGTTTTTTAAAGAATATTAGTTTAGGTCAAAAGTACACAGCATGGCTCACCTAAGTGTGTTGCCCCATGACATCACATGATGATGATGATATTGGATGATGATATTGGATTTATATCCCACCCTCCACTCCGAAGAGTCTCAGAGCGGCTCACAATCTCCTTTACCTTCCTCCTCCACAACAGACACCCTGTGAGGTGGGTGGGGCTGGAGAGGCCTCTCACAGCAGCTGCCCTTTCAAGGACAACCTCTGCCAGAGCTATGGCTGACCCAAGGCCATTCCAGCAGGTGCAAGTGGAGGAGTGGGGAATCAAACCCGGTTCTCCCAGATAATAGTCCGCACACTTAACCACTACACCAAACTGGCTCACCAACATTGCTTCAATATTGTTGGAACTCAGTCCTAAAATGGCTGACTGACTCCGTCTTAGTGATAGTAAACGTTGTTTCTGCAATGTCATGCTGAGTCATGCTGCATCATGGTCCAGCTTTTACCTGTTACTGAGGTAAGGTGAAATGACCTCACCTGAAATTAGGCTTTGTGCTGACTCACAGAGCTGATGCAACCTCTGGTGAGCTTGCATGATTGGTACGTGTACTTAGGGAAGCTCAGTGAGCCTGCTCTGTCTGCCTGTAAGGATTGTGGGTACTGTGAGGCTCACTGTCTGGGTGGCAGCAAACACTGCTGGTGTTGGATCCTATGCTACTGTGCTTGGATCGTGCTGTGTATATTTACTGGTGTATACTGTTATCTACTGAAGTGTGTACTGATTACTGTGTATGACCTTGGCCTGGCAACGACTCTGAATATTGGATACTAGTCTTGGTAAATATATTCTACCATTGAATACAGTTATCTCTCTTGTCTATTAATTCCTGTGTTTGCCTGTCCCTCTCCTTCAGTGTTTTCTGCTGCGTGCAAAATTCTCTAACAAATATGACCCTCAGAACTATTTGAGTGATCAGAATATTACCTTTCAGCTGTAATGAAGCTAATGTAAAGGGCTCCTTTATAAAGGAATATGAGTGCAGTTGCCAGCAATGATTAGAGTAGCTATTACTTTGCTTTTATTGCATTGTCTTTTACCTTGACAGCCATTCTCTGAACTGTTATAGCATATCTTGCCTTAGATAGCATATTTTTAGGACTAGGAATTACAGAACTAGAGATAAGAACATAAGAGAAGCCATGTTGGATCAGGCCAACGGCCCATCCAATCCAACACTCTGTGTCACACAGTGGCAAAAAAATTTATATATACACACACACTGTGGCTAATAGCCACTGATGGACCTGTGCTCCATATTTTTATCTAAACCCATAAGATCAGTGCTATTGGTTGTTTTATGCTGTCCAATTTTACCACTTTATCCTGTACTCTGCCTTAATTCTCAGGCTGTAAATAAAGCAAATAAATATACCAATTCAAACAACGAAGTCATTTTTTATAAGAGAATGGGACAGTAGACTATACTACTGTGGGCAATATGTATTAACTGTTTCTTGTACATATTATCCTGCTCCCATTTTGTTTATGCAATACCATTTTCTGCATTGTTTAACATATGTGCAATGCTTTACATTTTGTTTTCAAATTCCTACATAACCCTGTCTCAGTGAGAAAGGTGAGAACTATAAAGTACAATTACATTGCTACAATGATTGCAAGAAGTCAAGCACACATAATCTCAGGTGAAGACCATAATTACTGATCTGGTATCAGCTGCAAAACTGACCACTCTTAACCTATGGTGAAGAGCAATTCAAACAGCAGTTTCAATTACAAAAATCCCTACAAGTAAATTCAAACAACTGGGAGGAATAAATTAACAGATCCTTTGCAAAATGCCTAATTGCTTCTTGCGCTTTCCCCCTCCCTTTTGTCATGCTTTTTTACCTTAAAGTTTCATGGTGTTTCTGGAGAACTGTAAGTAAACATTAGAGCTGGAATGCACTCCTTATCAGGTGCTTTCTATTTTTCATATGTATGTATTGTCACTTCATTCAGATTTTGCAGAATGGCCACGTGCCTGCGAGTGAAGTCAGTCTCTCCAACATCTCCGGAACTACCTTGCTGGCACAAGCAGGGGAGAGACTGTCAGAGAGCAGAGAGGAAGGTAACAAGACCACCCTTTGCCAGGGCAGAACATCTCATGGACCACTTCTCTTGGGAACTGCTTAAGGAATTCTGTCTGCTTTTTACAGCCTTCGGCAGCCATCAGAGCCTTCCCTCCTCACCAAGGAAGAACAGGGGGGGAAAGAGGACAGCTGAAAAGTCAACAGGGTCCCAAGGTTTACTTTTGAACAAATGAGATTACACTAAGAGCATTTGTTGTAATTAATACCTTTTTGCAGCTCATCAAAGTAGTTATAGCAGTGTTATCAATACAGCAAAACAGCCACTCACACTGCCCTCCCCTCCCCTCCCTGCCCCAGTGGGTTGAAGCAAAAGTTTGTGCCTTTGGAATGAATACCAGTCACATATTCCCTTTTTTATGTCACTCGGCGTACATAGAGAGTGGAGTTGGTTAGACATGTATATTTTCCAGAAAATCACATGTGGTGTAGGCACATGTGAGGGACACTGCCTGTCCTCCTTAAATGGTGTACCTGTCAATGTCATTAAAACATAACACCAATCCACACCTCAGCCCTATTTGCATACCTAGCAACCAACTGCCCTCAAACTAAGGAAAGGATCAAAGACCATCACTGTGCTATTGTCTGAAAAGCAAGAGTAAAAGAGGTTATATAGAGAATTTGCAAACATTACCCAGATTTGGAAGCAAACAAAAACAACCTGCTGTATTTATATAAGGATTCATCCATATCTGGGTTTCATTTCCAGATTTAGTCTCACCATTCGGGAAACTTCAAAACACGTCTTAACGGAGATCAAATATAACTGAGGTGGACTCAGTTTTATTATTTATTTATTTAATTCTATTTATATCCCGCCCTACCCCACCGAGGCGGGCTCAGGGCGGCTCACAACACAAAAAGCTAACAAAATCAATTTAAATACATTAATAATACATTAATAATTATAATTATACAATAAAATACATAAAATACTTATAAAATACATAAAAACACGTAAAACTCACTACAGTATGTACTATGCTACCTTCCTTAAATCAATTCTTCAATATTCCAGTATTGAATAATCTGATGTTCGAGATTTGAATGTTCAGGCATTCCGATAACAATTAATTATATGCCAACCGGAAGAGGGCTGTTTTGCAGGCCCTGCGGAACTGTTCAAGGTTCCGCAGGGCCCTCACCTCCTCCGGGAGCTGATTCCACCAACAGGGAGCTGCAATCGAGAAGGCCCTGTCTCTGGTCACTTTCAGACGGGCCTCCTTTGGCCCAGGGATTGTAAAAAGGTTTTGAGACCCCAATCTCAGCACTCTCTGGGGAACATGTGGGGAGAGATGGTCCCTAAGGTAGGCAGGTCCCAGGCCATAAAGGCCAGTGGCGACAGGGGTGCGAGGAAAGAATACTGACAGTGGGTGGAAATGAAAATCTCTAGGGAGAAGGTTACGGTCAAAGAAACAATGGACAATTTCAGCTAGGAAAGCAAGCTGTGACTGGCTCAACCATCCATTTATCTTTATTAATGAAATGTTGTGGTTGTTTTTTTACATTTATTCTCATTGTTTTTTGGGGGGGTAGATTTACATACCACAAAAAGAATGAAAATAAAATTGATCATATAATCTTTACCTTAAAATCACAGTTTAAAACCAAAATATAAAGCAGTGCTGATAGAACTGGATAAATCAGTTTTTACCAGCCCTGAGCAACTTAATACACAGAGGGAGGAACCTCCAAATCTGGAGTGCCACTACAGCACTAATGGTTCCACTAGACAAACTTCTGAGAGAAGAGAAGAGCAGCACTTGCAGAGGCTTTCTCTGCCATTAGTACTCATATGAAAAGTAGCATTCCCTAAAATAGAACAAATCCAAGACAAATAAATAAGACAATGCCAGCATTTGGGGATTCTATCCCTGTTGTGCCAGGATGGAAGCACTAGCACAACATCATTTTGCAACTTTCTGAATTTCTCCAGCCCTCAGCACAAAATTGCAAAGAACCCTTAACCCACTCAAACTCAAGAGAAGGACATGGGCTCCTAAAGATTAAAAGATGCACTACTATTAATTCCCGGGCAGAAGGCAGGCAGCTGCATGATTGACTAGCTGGGAGCTTCTGAGGGTTCTTTGGGATAACTCCATCTGCAATGAAATCAATTCGTTAAGATACCAGGACAGGAATGAGGGGAGGGGGGACCATCCCAGTTCTTCAAGGAGGACTACAACTGGCAAGCATGGTAGGAGACACTTAACCATTTGAGCTTCCAGTCATAGAATCATAGAGCAGGAAGGAAGCAGACTGGACATATGGATTTTGTTGCACAGAATTCAGATAACTGGATTGTGAACACATGTACTATACAGTCACACTTCAACAGGAATAAATTTAGGGGAGTAGGGCCATAATTTAGAATATAGCATGTGAACTGGTTCTACAGCCTAAAGCTAGCACATAGCACCAATATAATAGTTTAAATTGGATGGCAAAACACAGAGATACATGACAACTGCTTTTTATTAAGAAAACGGAAGATTCTTTTCACTTACCGTGAAGTCTTCCTTCTCTGTGGTCCCGGAGTGGTCCAGTCCTTACTCTTGGGATCATAGCTCCTCCTTCTCGACAGCAGGGCTTAACAAACTTGACCCGGAGGGGAGGTGCTTGATCCTCAGAAACTCAGATCGTCTGCCAGCTACCACACCTCCCTAAGTATAACTCCAACATAAATAGGAGAAAGGAAACTTCCAGGGAACAAAAACACAACCCTCTCCTACACATATCCTGAGCCCCTGTCTAAAGGACTCTATGGCGGAAAAAACCCAAACCTAACAGTGTACTACACCGGATTCAGTTACGACTTCCAACCCCGAGGTCCCAGGTCAAAGCTGAAACCAGTTAGACACAACTGGGTGGGTAGGACTGGACCACTCCGGGACCACAGAGAAGGAAGACTTCACGGTAAGTGAAAAGAATCTTCCGTTCTCCAGTGGTCCCAGGAGTGGGCCAGTCCTTACTCTTGGGACGTAAAAAAGCCGTGTCCCAGGGCGGGCCTCTCAGCTTTGCCCAGAGACCACGTGTTGGAGGACTTTCCTTCCAAATGCAGCCTCAGCCGAGGCCACCTTATCAATCCTGTAGTGCCTAGTGAAGGACTTCCAAGTAGCCGCCTTACACACCACCTCCAGGGACGGAAAAGCCCTATAGGCCGCTGAAGTAGCAGCCCCTCTAAGTGAATGAGCCGTCACCCCTACCGGGGGCTCCAGTCCTGTTGCCTTATAGGCCTCACTAATGCACCCCCTGATCCACCTGCTAATGGTGGAGGCCGATACCTTGCGCCCAGTGTCTGCAGCCCTGAAAGAAACAAACAAGGAATCAGACCGGCGAAAGTCCTTGGTTCTGTCCAGATAGAAGCTAAGGGCTCTACGAACATCCAGACAGTGCCATGCCTTCTCCTTCTCATGAACCAGATTAGGGCAGAAAGAGGGAAGCACAATGTCCTCTGCCCTATGGAAACGGGAATTCACCTTTGGCACAAAGGCCGGATCAGTGCAGAGCACAACTTTATCCTGGTGGAATACACACAAATCCTTATGTATGGACAGAGCCTGAAGCTCTGACACTCTACGCGCCGAAGTGATACCCACTAAGAATACCACCTTAAAGGTGAGCAACTTCAGGCTGCATGATGCCATAGGCTCAAAGGGCTTGCCACAGAGCGCCTTCAACACCGTGTTCAAATTCCACGATGGAAATCTATGTACCTGCGGTGGATTAATCAAAGCCACCCCCTTCAGAAACCTCGGGATGTGTGGATGTGTTGAAATAGCATTGCCCTTCTTAGATCCCCTCACTGCTGCTATGGCCGCCACCTGTCTGCGTAGTGTACTGGTACTAAGGCCTTTCTCTAGTCCCTCCTGTAGGAAAGACAACACCACAGAGACCGAGGCCTGTAGAGGATCTTCCCCTTTAACCCCACACCAGGCATGAAAAATCTGCCAAGTGACATTATAGCTTCTGTTAGTTGAAGCCTTTCTAGAGGACAACATGGTGTCTATTACTGGAGTGGAATAACCTAGCCTAACTAACTGCTGCCGCTCAATCTCCAAACAGTGAGCTGAAACATTTCTGGTCGTGGATGCTGCAGGCAGCCCTGAGAAAGTAGATTCTACCTCGTAGGAATCTGCCATGGCTCTACTATTGACAGTCTTTGCAGTTCCGGGAACCAGGCTCTCCGAGGCCAAAAGGGGGCCACCACAATCACCTCTGCTTTCTGTTCCTGGACCCTCTGCAAAAACCTTTGGAGGACTTGGAACGGAGGAAAGGCATACAATAGAGTCTTCGGCCAGTCTGAATTTAGAGCGTCGATAGCAACTGCTCCTCTGCTTCTTGTCCTTGAGAAATACTGTGGCACCTGATGATTGTCGTCCGACGCAAACAGGTCTACACTCGGTGTCCCGAATCTTTGACAAATCTCGCGAAATGTCTCGTGGTGAAGTGACCATTCCGACTGGTTCAGCGCCTGTCGGCTCAGCCAATCTGCCACCACATTGTCTTTTCCTGCCACGTGTGTGGCTTTGATGGACAGAAGATGACCTTCCGCCCACCTGAAAAGGGCCTCCGCTTCATCTTGTAGCTTTCTGTGCCTGGTGCCGCCTTGGCGATTTACATAGGCTTTTGCCGTCATATTGTCTGTTTGTATCAGGACGTGAGTCCCGACCACCCATTGTCTCATGTGAAGCATGGCCAGACGTATGGCTCTCAACTCCAGAAGGTTTATGCTTTCCCTGGCTTCCTGGTCGCTCCACTGACCCTGCGCTACTGCTCCTGACATGTGGGCTCCCCAACCGAAAAGACTGGCGTCTGTGGTCACCACCACTCTCTTGGGTTCCCTCATCTCCTGCCCCAAGGAAAAAAGGCCAGGAGCCTGCCACCACTCGAGGGCTCTCGATAGGTCGGCTGGCAGTGTCAGAGAGATCAGGCTTCTGGCACCTATTTGCTTCTGAAAAGGTAAAAGAAATTTCTGAAGTGGCCTCGTGTGAAAACGTGCCCACTGAACTATGTCCTGGCACGAGACCAGCATTCCCAGTAATTTTGCCAGTAGCATCAGTTTGACTCGCTTCCTTTGCTTGACTTCTGCCATCAGCTGTAAAATCTTTGTCTGTCTCTCCGGAGTCAGAAAGACCTTGTTCTTGTTGGAATCGATCTGAACACCTAGGTGCGTCAGAGACTGGGAAGGAAGCAAGAAACTCTTCTGAATGTTTATGATGAACCCATGCGCCCTGAGCAGCCTCATGGTCAGGTCGAGGTGTTTCTTCGTCTGCTCCGCCGACGGGGCCTTGACCAGAATGTCGTCCAGATAAGGAAAAATCGACACCCCCTGTAACCTGAGGGCTGCCACCAGAGTGACCAGAACTTTTGTGAACACCCTGGGAGACGACTTGAGCCCAAAAGGCAAGGCTCTGTATTGGAAATGGCGCCCGTCGTAAGAGAAACGAAGAAACTTCCGATGACCCCTGGCGATTGGGATATGAAGATAGGCTTCCGACAGATCTATGGAGGCCATGAAGTCCCCCCGCTGGATGGCAAGAAGTATGGACCTCAGTGTCTCCATCCGGAACTTTTTTGTGATAACCGACCTATTCACCCACTTCAGATCCAGTATCGCCCGAACATCCCCATTCTTTTTGGGTACCATGAAAAAGACTGAGTATGTGCCTTGAAATTTCTCTGACGGAGGTACCGGTTCGATGGCTTCTATCGAAACTAGATGGTCGATGGCTAGCAGTAGTGTTCGATGCTTCTCGGGAGACTGTGATCTTTGTACTTCCAAAAAACGGTGTCGGGGGAGGGAGTAAAACTCCAGAGAGTAGCCGTTGGTCACTGTGTCCAACACCCATCTGTCTGAAACTGTTTGATGCCACACATGGGAGAATCTCTGAAGTCGTCCCCCTATCTGACTTGTGTCCGTGGACTCGTCCCAGTCACGCTGAGGTGGGCTTCTTTTGGCCTTTAGCGGGCTGATTCTGTTTCCCCGTGAAGGAAGGTCTACCGTCTCTAGGCTTCGACTGCCACTTTGTTCTGTATGGCTTGAAGGATGCTTGCCTGGACTCTCTCCTATTGCCACGAAAGGACTGAAACCTTTGTCTCGTCCTGTTATCTCGTCGTTTGGATGGCAGAACTTTTTTCTTATTTCTGTCCTCAATAAGGTATCTATCCAAACCTTCTCCAAAGAGTGAGAACCCTTTAAATGGAACTGCAGCAACCTTAGCTCTAGCCGAAGGATCCGCATCCCAATTTCGTAGCCAGGTATTTCTTCTGGCCGTAACGCTACAGGCCATAGCTCTAGCTGACAGCTGAACCGCTTCCAGAGTAGAGTCTGATGCAAAAGCCGTGGCTAATGTTATCTTTTTAAGAGAGTCCTTGACGTCCTTAGGCAGGTCATCCCTCTTAGCCAGGTCAGATAGCCAAATATATGAAGCTCTACAGAAGAGAGATGTGGTGGCTGACACCTTCAAGGAGCTGGCCGAGGCTTCAAAATCCCTCCGCAGAGCCTGCTCAATGCGTTTATCCGTAGGGTCCCTTGGCATTCCATCTGCATCCATCGGGAGTATGGAATTAGAAGCCAAACTATTGACCGGGTCATCCACCACCGGTAACTTCAGCCTCTTACCCGCCTCTGGGATGAATGAAAAGAACTTGGAAAAATTAGAAGAAACTGTTTTCGGCTTGGCCGGGTGCTCCCACTCTGACCTGATAATAGAAAAGAAACCTGACGGCAATGGCACCTGTAGGGGTTTGGCCCCTGATTTTGGAATGATGTCTTCCATACCCAAAGGAAACTCTGTATCCTCCTCATCTTTGCATTTGGGGGTGTACTGAATCTGCAGCGTTCTAATCACCTTTGGGAGTAAGCGTGTATACACGTCCGCAGGAAAAAGTTTGGAATGAGTAGAGGCTACCCCCTCCTCTTTCTCAGAGAGTTCCCCAGTATCTGGAGATGAAGAGGCATCCGATAAGTCAGAATCCTCTTCCTCTTGATCAGAGGGACAGGAGCGTATCTCTGTCCTGCTGCGCTTAAGAGGTCTAGGGGAAAAACTTTCCTCTTCCTTATCAGCCTCTAAGTGTTTAGTCTTGGATGTTCTTTTGAGTGGGGGGGTTGGAGTAGCCACAGAGGCTGCCTGGACCTCCTTTCTAACCAGTTCTTGTATCCAGGATAGAAGATTTGACTTTGCCTCATCTGCAGAAATATCATCATGATGAACTTCTGCCCTTTCTTCCTGTGCTGGTGAATCAGCCAGCTCCAAATCACAAGTGCCCTCCTCCATTAAAGCTCCCTTGGGGAATCTGGTGGAAGCGGCCATCTTAGAATGTATGGCCCTGCAATAACAAAAGAAGGCACAACCAAAATGGCTTCCATTCCCACCAAAATCAGCCCCTCCATACACTCCTTTCCCCCACCAGCTCAACACTGGGATCCTCTCAACAAAAAACCAAACATTCCCTTGTTTTGTTTCCTTCCCCTTTTCCCAATGGCCAAATAGATAGCCAGACCTCTCTATACCAGAGAGGCTAAGGGATAGGGAATGAATGGGAGGGAGGAAGGGGGGGGGGGGGAAGCGCTGAAAACCAAAACTGGCTGCCAGTAGCTCCCAACATAAAACTTTCCTCTTCTGGAGGCTTCCTGGGGATGGGATCATAAGGGCTAGGTCAACTGACCTCCTCTAATCCCCCACCACTCTGCAGAGCTTTCCCAATGCAAGCCTTACCGCTGCTGGGTTCCAAACGCTTCTGCCTCCGTCGCTCCAGGAGGGCTGCGTGTTAACACGAGTCCTCTCCCAGCTGCTCGCTCCCTCTCTCCTCCTCTCCCTTAATTCCTTTGTCCCCAAGGCCCCTGGGTTTGCCAGAGTGCCTTTGCAGGGCGACTGGGAGAAGGCACGATCAACAGCCTTCGGCACGTCCACCAGGCTGGAAAGAGCAGAGGGAGGGCTTCGCGTGCGCGTGCCTCACTCCGAGGCTCCTCTGGCGCCGTTGGAAAAAACGCGGGAGGAAGAGATCCTCCCAGAACGGCCACAAGAGGGAGCTCTTGCCTTCCCTTCTGCCGTCCAGGAAATTTTCAATAGGTATGTTCCTCTTCTTCTTTCTTCTTTATTTCTTTCTATAATTTACCGGGCCAGGAGCCACAAAGGGGCTCTATAGCACGTCCTACTTTGATGGCAGGGCTAAAGAAACTGAGTTTCTGAGGATCAAGCACCTCCCCTCCGGGTCAAGTTTGTTAAGCCCTGCTGTCGAGAAGGAGGAGCTATGATCCCAAGAGTAAGGACTGGACCACTCCTGGGACCACTGGAGAACAAAGCCAATAAAACTAGATTAGCTCCAATATTTTAGCCATAGCCAATAAAACTAGATTAGCTCCAATGTTTAAATGATTTAAGTGACGGATTAGAACATTTTAATAATGTCTTTCTTTAGAAGCAGTCTAGCAGTACAAGCAGCAAGTGTCCAATCCAGATTGACATTCAACAAGTAAAGAGCAGCAACATTTACACCAGACAATTATTAACAGATTCTTAAAAAGTGAGGGAAGGACACAGTGTCTCATCATTAAGCAGTAACAACTGTCTACAATTCAGAACTGCAAGCAACTGCTCATGGGGTAAACAGCAATTGCCCCAGGGCAAATATGAAGATAGCAATGCATCTGACTTACCACATTTCCCTGGGCTGGAAAAACCCCCATCATCACACTATTTTCAACTACAGAGGGGAAAAACAGCTTTACTTTAACGCTTGTGTCTGTAATTATTTTTACTCACTGTTTTATATTATATTATTTGTTTTTAAATCTTGTTATATTTCTATTAATGCATATATCTTATGTATCTTGTTGTGAGCCCGTCCGCAGGGCGAGCGGAATAAAAATCTAAATAAACATATAAATAGAACAAACGCAATCTATGCAAAAACACCAGTACTGTGACTCTTTCCTTGGCTTGATAAAAACTGGTGCACTATTACAACTTGTCTCTCCTGCGCCCCTGAAGGCTGAAAGATGAGTGGTCCTTGTATCACAGCATTTGAGCCCAGGTTAGAAAGAAAGCTGGGACTCTACTGCAGCACACCTCACAGCTTTTTAAGAAAGTGAGGTACCCCTTCTGAGCTGAAGAATGAACATAGTTTCTACCTCTCCTTGTGTAGTATCTGTTACTTTCAAAGAAGTAGAGAGAAGAAAGAGAAGGGAGAAAGAGAAGATGGAAAGAGGAAAGGAAGGAACTAGGATCATTTTATTCAGTGATGTAATAAAAATATCTTTGTATTGCAAATCTTAAGGTAACAAGCAACTTTTTAAAAAGTTAATGACTGTCAAGTCAATCTCCAGGTGAAACTAACAGTAAACTGTGGTTTTATTAGTTATCACTGTCTTTAAAAAGCACTTATTGGCTTAAGCACTTTTTTCCCAAGCCAACTTCAATTTCTTAGACAAGCAGGTGCTTTCTAAAGACAATGAAAACTAATAAAACTGCAGGTTACTATCAAAGTCACAACCAGTGTTCCCTTTAAGATTAGTTAGTGTGAGCTAGCTCACCTTTTTTTAGCCTCCAGCTCACATATTTTTGTCTTAGCTCAGGGAAAATGGCCCCAGAGCAAACTAATTTATGCAGTAGCTCACAACTTTAATGCCAGCAGCTCACAAAGTAGAATTTTTGCTCACAACAACACAGCTTAGAGGGAATATTCATTTGACAGTAATTAACCTTAGTTTTTAAAAAGACTTTACATTTAAGTGACTTCTTTAAAAAAATCACTATGGGTCATAAGTGAAACCACCCTGCTAAATATCAAAATGGTAAAGTACTGAAAAAAACAATCACAAGTTTATATTTTCTTATCAAAGAGTTCAAAGATAAACCAACAGGTATCAAATGCAAGCATTCAAGTGCAAGTTACTATTCAAACTGGCTGAGGAACTAAACTCCAACAGGTAGGGAGGGCTTCCCTAGCTATCCAACATTTCTAAGTAAACAGAAGGTTGGCACTGCTTTCTGCTTGGTGACAGAATACTACTGCTTATCTTGGACACTAGAGAATAATCCCTGCCACAAAGAAGGAAAAAATCTTGAAGGAAAAAATCTTAAGAAAAATGACAAACTGCACAAAATAAAGAGTCTATCAACTCTGCTTTGCCTTGATAATCTTGAAAGCAGTGTGAAAAGGCAAAAAAACCCCACCAAGAGCTTATTAGGCCATCAGCAACCCTGTATTCACACAACAAACTGGAGTTTTCCATGGCAAGAGCTGTCCAGATTCCTTCTCAGTCTCATATGCTCTCTCAACTACTGTGAACTGCCTGCTTTAGGAAGCCTTCAATCTAGCCTCACTTTGCTTAATGCCTGAATTCCAGTATGTAAAACTGGAGTATTTCTTGCATGAAAGCTGAGATTCCACATGAATCCAGGATTAAACCTGGCTCATTCTTGCCCTGCCTTGTTACTTTAGAATACAAACCAAGGTTGCATGAGAACAGGAAGCCCTGAACCAAAAGACTATTGCCTTCTTTCCAGGAAAAGCAAAAAAAAATTGTTTAAGAAACCTTACCCCATGGTCTGTTTTTTCTAGTGTTCATGCTGCCTGTCACATGGGCTAGACCACAGACTAAGAGGAAATGCTTTTTCATAAAACCTAGAATCGTATTAAACATTGATACCACATCTCAAAGGGAATACCATGTAGTTTATTGACAGCAGAGTCATACCACACAGATGACTCTTTGCTTTGTTACAGAAAACATTCACACAACCACATTGTTATGAGAAGTTGCAGTTTGAAACGGAAGGTCATAAGGAAGGGACAACTTTTTTGTTTTTCAGGGTCTTTTTCTTACCAAAGTCATCCCCCCTGCTACTTTTTGCCCCTTTCAGGGGAAAGGCTGCATTGCCCTATAGGGTGAAATGCAGATGAGATTACAATTTTGATTTTTAAAAAGCCAGCAGAAAGAAAAAAAAGATAACCACCACTCCCCACCTGAAAAAGTTCTGCTCCCAAGTTTTAGCCACTGCAGATGCCTTGAGTAAAATCAAAAATAAAATCAGGCAAAACATTTATACAGTGAAGCACCGTGAGCTTAGTCTGACCCCTTGAATAACCCAATATCTTATTTAGCATGTATTAAATCTCTCCTTTCCCTGGAACTCAAAGCAGCATACAATAAGGGTGCCCAGGTCCTCTCTTGACAAGACCGAGACCTATTTAAGCTTCAGCAGAATCATCCTCTCCAGTTCTTTTGGATCACACCCATAGCAAAGATTCAGCACAATGAGACTACCTGCTTGAGAGAAAAACCTGCTGAAAACCCTTGTACTAGACTACAACTGAAAAGTTACAGAATTTCACTGATCCTACCACTTCTAAGCAGTGCCCACATGACAGATACAGAAGGGGTGAAAGAGAAAATAGTTGTGATTATTTTTAATCTTCAGTTTCCCGTTCCAAAGGACAGGTAGGTGTACTTTTAGCAGCAGGGATAAGCTGTATGTTTCACAGGCACATCACTCATACTTTCTCCTTGCATCCTTTCACTAAACAGCTTAAAACCTCATGAAGTCTAGTAAGATATGCATACACCTTTTAAGACCTCCAGGCCTTTTCAAGGCTGTAAACCTTACCACTGCATATGGTACGCATTGTCTGTTTGCTATGCTTTCTTTTTATGCTTATGTAATACTATTTTCTAGAGTGGTTTAATATATCCTACTTAATACTCCTTGCTTTAAGATTGCTGAAGTCCTAATCCTATAATTGTATTGATTTACACTTGTGTAATCTACCTTTAGTCTCAGTGGGGTACGAATAAAGTAAAAGATTTTAGGACACCATGCATGGAAGAGGCTCAGCCAGGAGTTGGCAACCTTAATCTGAACCACCATACAGCAGAATTCTTTTCCTTTGCAACCCACATGGAGTGATGAAAAAGCAACGTAACTAACCTATATGAAGAAGTCACAATTTCTTCTGAAACAGATCCTCCTGGTTTCCACAGCTTGAAAAATGTAACTCAAGTACTATTTCCAGAGGTTGGAAATTTTCAGAGGACAAGAAAATATTTTGGTTCCCAGCTTTAAATCCTTTCCAGATCAGAGTAGCTACTCCAGGGAAGACAAATGTATACTTCATATTAGTTGCAAAAATCCCAGTTGACATTAAGAAGTCATTGTTTTGTAACTCATCAGTTGGCAATAGGGAGAAAACACAAAACTACATCGTAGGATTTTCATTATAAACCATGAGCTGGGCAAGCATCCATGGAAAAATATTTTTTAAAAGATTTAGTTGGATTTTCCATGCAGTTAATCAGCCTGAAACCAAGGAATCATTGTATAATGAAGTTACTTTGGTCAAAAGATCTTATAATCACACTGCCTTCTTTAATGACTTGCCTCAATTATTTTAATTGAGCCACTATCAAATTTAAAAGGTACAGACAAATCACAAATGATTTGAATTCATGGCCAAATATGAAGAACTATGCGACTATCACCCCCCATAAAGCTGACCTTGTAATCCCATGCATGCTTAACTGAAAGAGAAGCCCACGGAGCAAAGTGATTCTCACTTCTGAGTAAACACGCAGAATCAGGAGAGACCAGGGTAAAAGACATTCCCTTGTGTTTTCTACATGTTTTGTAACCAATGAAAAGTTCATGTATATGTATATATAGGGCTTTTTTTTTAGCAGGAACACACAGGAATGTAGTTCTGGCTGGCTTGACATCAGGGGGTGTGGCATAATATGCAAATGAGTTTCTGCTGGGCTTTTCCTACAAGTTTATATATATATATTTCCTTCAGAAAAGTGTATGTATACACAGACACACAAGAAGATATCAGCAATTGCTATTCACAAAAAAGATGAACATTTTTTAAAAGTTCATTAAATAATAGCCCATATACTCTTATTATTTTGATGTTAAATTAGAAGGTGAAAAGAGCTGTAAAGAAATTTTTTACTATGCAACACCATTTAATAATGTAGCAAAACAACAAAAAGTCTTTGTGTTTAAGCTACTCTTTATCCATGGCAAAAAAAAAAAAAAATCCCATACACAAAGGGAAACAAATACCAGAAAAACACTAGTTTGAAAACTGAGTTTAGTCTCTACAAAGGCCTGTGCTATACCTAGAAGTGCAGTCTCAAAAACCTGTCACATACACACACATCAAGGGTAGCCTAAAGACTTCCTCCTGCAAATTACTAAGGTTATATTTAGAATCACACCATTACAAAGGTATAATCATTAATTACCAGAAGAGTAGACAGCAGGACAAAACCAAAGCTAACATTTAAAGACAACAGTGACACCTAGTGGACAAGGAAAACAAAACATGCAAGCACAGATAAAAATAGGGCTACACAGAATATTCTCCCATGTTGATTTTCAGGTTAAAAGAACTGCTTTCAGACTTGGGGCAAAAGTCACACACACACAACTTTTCTTGCAAGAATATTCACTTTTTAATCCTGTTCACTAACAATGGTCTCCTGTATGCACAACTGCTACATCTTGTCTTCCAATTACTGTGTCTTTTTCCTGAATTACAAAATGCTCATCAGCATAACACTGTACACATTATTAAAGATTCAAAATATAATTACACTTATGCAAGGAAAATCCCAAAGACAAAATGCACAGTTGGAAGTCATTTTTACACAAGCAAATTTACATACATACTAGTATAAAATATGTAGTTCACATATATATACAAATCCATTGCACACAACAGAGAATAACCAACAGAAATCCGGTATTATATACTGTTTCAAGATTTTCTTCATTAGAAGAATGCAAGTCAGATGAGTTTGCTGCTGATAAATTTCCTTCCTGTGATAGCAGTAAAACTTGCTGTTGAAAGACAAACTTATAATCTTTGTGTGGCCCTTAATACAACACAGAACTTGTTTCATATTTAAGCAGATATTGGATTCCTGTTAGCTGTTCTCAGTCATGCAATGGATCTGTTTGGATGTATAAGCAGCATATTGTACATTATATATACATATGTATGTGTAACTTACAACTGCATGTTTTGTCTTTGGAGTTTATTTTATTTATTTATTTATTTATGATTTATATCCCGCCCTTCCCACAAAGTGGCTCATATTCTTCCTGGAATATGTGTAATTATATTTTCAGTCTTTATTAATGTGTACAGTGAAGCACTGATTAGCATTCTATGATGTGTAATGTGTTACCTACCATACACTGTGTTCCTCCTTGGTTTCTTTCCTGAGTAAGTCATGGGCAGATGGTCTGTCATGGATTATATAGTGCAAAGGATGATGTCATATCACCAATGAGCCAGTCAGATTTGTCTATAATGACATAACTGAGGGCAAAGCCATTTCAGGGTACATGCAATGCTTTCTGGATGAGTCGGATGTATGATATTAGCCACCTGGGAAAACTGCAATACATAAACTGACCGAACAATGCTATGCAGCCAAACTTAAATGCCTATGTGGTGATCTCACTGAGGGCAAAGTCAGTTCAGAACAATGGCAGCACTTCTTGAATAGGCACACATTTTCAAACAAAAATATTGTGAAGAGAAATATATTTTAACATGTCAGAAAACATTCTTGAAAAGCAGCAAGTTCTCTTGCCTCGTTAAACAGGCATTTGTGTTTTGCTGTCTTGTTGGTCTAGAAAGTGAAACCTGCCAATAGGGAATGATGACACCTTGTATGGCAAAAACAGTTGCAAAATTTTCAAACTGAGTTTGCAGACCATTCTTATTATACTAGTAGTATTGCAAATGTCATAGCCTCCCCTGCTGTGCTCCACTCTACTTATTGTGTTTGCTCTCCTAATCTACCCACTTACTCTAGTGTTGTTCCATCTAAGGACACACATAAATAGAGTTTATTGGGACTAGTTATTGTGTTACAGATGGTCATCTAATGACTGCATTATATAGAGCAGGGATGTCAAACTCATTTGTTATGAGGGATGGATCTGACATAAATGAGACATTTTCAGGCAGGGCCATGTGTGTCATAAAATGTAATGCCAGGTAGAGAAGATACAAGTTTTGTAAAGGACACAAACACAATTAAGATTTTTTTTAAATGCTTAAAAGCTTAGCACTCTTGCAAGATTTTGTTTATTTAGCAGTTTCTGATAACTGACACCTCTTGTTCTGAATTATTGCATCAAAATCTGGAAACAGTATCTACGCTGTAGCAATCTTAAGTATGCTGTTCAGGTGTTGTTCAGGTGTGTGTCTGTAAGCGGAAAACCTACTTTTAATTACAGAAATCTCATGGTCCATACTTTGAGCCTAGGACTCAGGGGGAAACATGAAATGGCTGGGCACTGTGAGCTTTTGTTCGTAAATTGCTTCATGTGCTGGTCAGCCAATGGAGAAAATAGAGGCTTTGCTCTTTGAGCAAGCCTGGCAAAGCAAGCTGTGATGCAGAAGGAAGCTAGAGAGAGAGAAGGAAGCAGATGACAGCGAGATGCTCAGGGGCCTGATAGGAGCCCTCCAGGGTCCTGATTCAGCCCTCAGGATGCACGTTTGACACCCTTGCTATAGAGTGTTTTAATGATTTGCCAACATTTTATGTTCTTAATTTATTGTTTATCCATTGTTGAACCCACCCTGAACCTGTTGTGCACGGCAGGGCAGGCTAGAAATAGAATAAAATAAAAATAAAATGGTAGATTATCCTATAGTTCTCCTAAAATCTGTTTAGGAAAAATAATATAACAAGCCTGGCAAGGAGAAGTGCCTCTTTGGGATAATTTCTGAATGACAGGTTGAATTCTATCAGCTTTTCCATTGTCCAATGAGGGAGAACGGGGCCCCCTTTTTGACCACCAAAAACACTATCCTGGTCTGCAAACTCAATTTTAAATTTTCTTTGTGGTGCCCCCATAAGGACACATGCCACTGTACACAAACTACAGCTGTAGCCAAATTCTTCTGTGGCACAAATTCTTCTTGTCTTCCACCCAAGTTCAGTATTAAGTATCGCAACTGCAATACTATCCTGAGGATAGCAGATGCAGATGCCATGCATACAAAAGCCACAAAGGACAGGGGGTGCAGCAAGGAGGAAAAATAAGGCAAGATCAAGAAGAAAAACCAGCAGGCTTTAGCCCTGACTTCAAGTACTTTAATCCACAGAGCTTTTCAGAAGTTCTGTTTTGTTCTCTCCCTTTCAAAATACAAACACAGGAACTTTTGTCTCTGTCTCCTATCACCAAAGTCTGGCTTGTTGCATGGGTAGGATAAAGTATAATGCATTCTTGGCACTTTTGCTCAAATCCCTTACTAATTGCTACAGCATGAGTGTGGCTATGATCTACTTTCTCCAACATGGTAGTTTAGACACTGCCATGATCATGTCAGAGCAGGAACTGAAAATTTAAGGAGGGTTAAAAACTGGCTGTAAGTAGAAACTGTAAGTAAAATCCTGTTACAAAATCTTTGCACTGCTTGATGTGACATGCGAGTACTTCTGCTATGCTTTAGTTCTTTCTGGTTGATTCAAGACTTCTACAGTCCTAATGCCATGTTTGTTGAATGTCCCATTTTCTTGACTGAACTGACTCACTCTGTTTAATCTGCCTTGAGTCCCTCTGAAAAAGGCAGACTTATAAATAAAATTAATAAATGGCATGATATGAAAAGAAACATGCATGAATTTTTGTCATTGTATATATGTACACTGAACTTTATACCTTTCCATGGTGGTGGATGAAGTAATTTCTTAAAGTAGCTTTCTTTGCAGGCTCTCATATTCATGGGAGTTTTTAAAAAACAATAATGGAACTATGACAACTTGGGAAGAAAATTTATGGGCAGAAGCTAGCTTTTTGTTTGTGGTGATTAAAAAAAACTCACCCAAAAATTTTTTTTGTGCTGTCACTACGCAAAATGCTATAGATAAGTTATTTTAAAACTAAGAATACCTTCCCAACATATGATATTAAGCAGCATGATGCATGTACCCGGATTTCCTGTAGGTTATGAAAGTTGTTTCCTACTCTGACGGAGATCTTGCTTGGAGTGTAACTTTCATCCGATTTATAGTCTGCATAAATACAAAGTGTCTTCACTGTTGTTTTTCTTCTGGAAACAAGAAACATCATTTAAACCTTGTGAGAAGCAAATGTCCACATTTCATTCTAAAAGGTTCAAACAGCAGGAATTAATTTAACAGCTTCTTTTCTCAACTCACATAAACAAAAATATTATACATCTTTAAAAATATCACACAAAACCAGGGTACTGATTTCAAAAAGGCCAACCAAAATATGTTTTTCTTTATGAACAAACTTCACTATGTCTTCCCACTCAGCCTGAGAGTCAGGTGGAAAGCATCAAAAAGGATTAATCCTGACTCTGGAAGGCATAGAGTACTATTATGTTCAGAGTTATTGCAGTGTCAGCCCATTATAGTCAATGTGCTAAGACTTGGGTAAGTCTGCATAGGACTACATTACAAAGTTATTAGCATCTACGGCTAGGCAAAAACATCTTCACTTGGTATACGGGACTGTATGCTTATGCAGACTTGGCTCTAACCCCTAGAATGAGCTGCTAAAGTCTTCATGTCATTGAAGACTTCACAAATTGCCTTGAGTTCTTCAGAGCAGAAACCCAGCGGCATTTATTTGCTTCATGGTGTCACTTAAAACTGCAGCCTTAAGAGCAGAACCATGCACACATTTTCCAGAGAGGAAGTCTCACTGGACACACGTGCATCTGCCATATTCCAAGTCAGACCACAGGTTTATCGATGTCAGTATCATCTACTTTAACTGGCAACAGCTCTCCAAAGTTTCAAACATCTTTTGCATCACTCCTCCAGTGCAGGATACCTTCAGCTGACGTAATGGAACAAATGGAAGACTCAACCCATATTATGTTCATAGTTGTAACCGCAAGCAGACAAATTGAGAACAGTTAAGAAACAAAATAAGTTTAACTCTTCTTCAGTCTGGATAAGTGTGTAATAAAACGGACAAAAAAAAAGAAGTCAACATGGAAATAGAGTTCAATAATAGCTCTCAGCAACATAATGACCCAACCTGGTCAAGAAAATCCATGGGATTTATGCCTACAGAAACAAGGACTGTTGATTCAGGTTTTCCTGATCACATTTGACCCTAATGTTGTATTTAAAAGCCATGTGTCTATCAACTGTATCAAACTTCAATAAACTGGTTTCCAAATGTTACTACTTAACTGAGTATTTGCAATGTAGGTAGTCAGGGCTTTTTTGGTAGAAAAGGCCCGGCAGGAACTCATTTGCATATTAGGCCATACCCCCTGATGTCACTACTGTTTCACTAAAGGCTTTTTTGTAGAAAAAGCCCAGCAGTAATTAATTTGCATATTAGGCGACACCTGCTGCTGCCAAGCCAGCCGGAACTGTGTTCCTGCTCAAAAAAAAAAAGCCCTGTAGGTAGCATTCAAAGAAAACATAATTATGAAAACATAACTAATTTAACTTGTAGAAAGATGAATTCCTTCTGCACCCGCAGCTTCTAACTTCTTTCAGTGTAAGTAGGCAACTATATAAAGTCCAACACACACAAATATATTTAAACATTTAATACCTGAATTGTATGTTCACCAAATGAGGCTGTGATCCATCAGACTGCCAGTATGTTTCTAGATTATCATCTCGTAACTGGTCCACACCAAATCCTAATATGAACAAAAAGGCTCACAGTCTTTGGTACTATGTTTCCCCACAAACATCACAATATTACAGCAGGTATGTAAATCCCAAGCTGCTTCCAAGTATTTCAAGTGAAACTCCTCAGCGGTCCAATAAATTTTAAAAGATGGAGAGTTGCTGCTGGACTTTACCTTTCCTCTCAGGCTAGAACTCAAGGAGCCATGAATTGAATGAAAAATGGCAGATGTCTAAATATCATCTGTTGGTACACCTGAATATCCTACTCTGACTGGATAAATAAGCAAAACAGGCAGCTTCCTGGTTAGAGGAAAGAGAGAACAACAGCAGTGCTCTTTTGAAGTGATATGCAGAGCTTTGACAGTGATAGGTTGGCACTGGCTGCTGGGAAGGACAAAAAGGGTCATGTGTTTGGGTTACCACAACATTCCGGTGTTTTAAGCACAGGAAATTCAGCAACCTTTGTTTCACAGAGCAAAAAGCATCAGCTGTTAGACCTTCATCAAATATCTACATAATACAATTTATGAAAGCCATAATACAATTTATGAAAGACATTTTTAGTTAATGATTACTTTAAAGTCAATTTACAAAATGTTTATTCAGGATAGTAGAAGCCAATGAATTTGTCAGAAGACCGAACTGTGGATAAATACTACTTTTGTTTATATTTATATTTATGGCAGAAGTGCGTAACACAGAGCAAGTTTCATTGGCTTCACAGGGTCACTGGAAAGTTGACAGTCTAGTTTTTATAAACAGTCAATAAGGTGAAGTAGGAGAAAGAGAACTGGGCTTAGACTCTGAAGAAAGAATAGTTCACATTTTCCCAATTCCTGGAAAGTTTTCTTGAGAGGACAAGAAAAGCAGGGAAGCAAAAACATGTCTGATGCCTTACCACTCAACATGTGTTAAACCAACAGAGGATTAATATTTACCATCTGTATGCAAATTTATGTAAAATTAAATATTATATGTAAAACTTTAAAGTGCTCCAGAGTGCTGACCAAACTGCCATGCCCCACTTTACAGGACTATACATACAATGGAGACCAGGGCTGTGATTATATAGTATATTATTGTATCATCAGAGTCCACTTATTTTTATAATGGTAATTACATGCAATGTTATGACAAAGCAATTATTTGCCATATCAACATACCAAAGTAGCATAGGTGGCCCAAAAAGAGAATTGTTTAAATAAATGAGCAGCATCTAAAAATAAGCATTCAAAATTCCAACCAAGATCTTCTAAGCAGATGTAAATTATCCCAGAAAAATAACTTTCCATCCAAGCAGCTCAAATTCATCAAGGATGTATGTGGTCGGACTGTTTATCATTTGGATTTGCAGTTTACCTGGTTTACAAGAGGAAAGTGACCAAACAGCTTGTGATCCTATTTCACGAACAGTTCCTGTCCTTTCCAGCTGCTTCGGATCTGCACCAGGAGGGGTCTTGTTGGTGGTGGTCATTTCTCACTATACAAAGATGTTTGTGAAAGATTATTTAAAAAAAATCTGTTTTCATAACAATAGGGGAAACAGTCTAATAAATTCTGCCATAAATGTAGCAATTTTTGGCTGTAATCCAGAGAGTCCTTTTAACTAACTGTAACTAACTGCAGAACAGCAAATGTAGTAATCAGCTTTTCAAAAACAATAAGCATAGAAACAATTCAGTTCAATGGCTAAAATTTATGTTACCATGATGGCTACCACAAATGCACTCTCTCTGAGAGCCAGTTTGGTGTAGTGGTTAAGTGGGCGAACTCTTATCTGATAGAACCGGGTTTGATTCCCTACTCCTCCACTTGCAGCTGCTAGAATGGCCTTGGGTTGAAAGGACAGCTTCTGTGAGAGCTCTATCAGTCCAACCTACCTCACAGGGTGTCTATTGTGGGAAAGGAAGGTAAAGGAAATTGTGATCCACTCTGAATTCAGAGAGAAGGGTGGGATATAAATCCAATATCTTCTTCTTCTTTAATTTACACATGAACACACATGAGTGCACACGCACTTACATCCAACATTTACAACTATAAAGATGCTAAAAATAATCAAGTGTCACTTTCTGTTTCTTCAATAATGCACTAAGGGAACAAGCTTAAGATGTACTCAGAAGAAAACCTTTCAAACATACGGCTCACGGGCCAGAACCAGCCCCTGCAGGGCTCATATCTATCCAGTGAGCATATTGTTCTCTCCTGCTTCCTTCTTGGGGGAGGGGAGGTTGTTGCTGCCACACTGCCCCTTGCTTTTGCTCAGCTCCCTCAATTGCTCTCTCCTGCTTCCCAAGTGTCTCTTCCAGGCCCGTAGCCACTTGGGAGGGGGGGCACTGACAAAGGCAATGTCCTAGCCCAAACATGCCCTGTCCCACCAAACAGCCTTGATCATGTAGACACATTATGGAAATGCTGGGCATTCCTCCTAGTTCCTGGTAAGTGCACCCCCCTTCCTCCACCAGCTGCTCAGAGGGACCTGAGTCCCTCTGGATTTGTAGTTCCTACATCCCAGGGTCTTGGTCTTCCAAAAAGAAGGGGAGCAGATTGGAGAGCTCTTCACAGCTGAGCTTTCTTCTGGTTTGTCTCAAGGAGGGGGACTTCCCCAAAGGGTGGGGGGAATACTGCATGCTTTCTTACGTTCCCGTTTAAATGCACACCTGAGGTTCCATAAAGGCGAGCAAGACCCGCCACCTCTGCTGTTGCTGCTGGCTCTGCTGCTGTCACCACAACATTACCAGCCTCTCTCTTGCCGCTGCCTCTGTGCACGTCTGGAAAACACTGCATTTTTTTTTGCTGACTGGTTGGCTGCAGTTTAATTTCAGTTTCCTCACTTGCTTGGATTCTGTCTTTCTGTGTGCCACTTGCATGAGTGAGCACCAGTTTGGAAAGCAACTCAGGGCTAGATGCAGAGATTAAAAAGAGGGAGACACACCCCCTCTCCACATGCACACTCACACATACACACACATGTGCACACAGGCATACACCAGCTCTTCCTTCCTGGGAGAATAGTCTTTTGCATTGAGCAGGCAGCCACTGCAGCCATGTGTGCCCCTTTGGCTCCCCAGCCAGCCACTGTGGGTTGCTTAGGTCCCAAAGGAAAAAAGCCTCCCTGCCAGAGCCAACTGGTCAGTACACTGCACAAGCTGGTCTCCGAGCAGACCCGTAGTTATGGTGGGGGGCCCAGGGGCCTGGCCCCATCATGCATCAACTAGGCCCCAAGGCCTTGCTGCTAGAAATGCTTTATATTTTTAATTATTTTAACTCATTCTGTAAAGTTTTACTGTACCCTTCCTGCTTCCTGATTTACTGCCTTTTCCTGATTTGCTGGTAACCCTACACATGACCTTACCAGCTCTCCCTCCCTCCCTCCCTGTGCATTTCCTACCTCTGATGGGATATCTGTGATTGTGGATCCTGAGCCTGACACTGCTCTTGCTCCTCCTGTTGGAGACGGTGCAAAGCATGGACATTTCTCTCCCTAACGTATATATGCTTTGCCTTGCCTGTGGGTGGTGGTGTGGAAGAGGCCACAGAAGCCCATGTGGGAGCAAGCCTGAGCCAAGTCAGTGGACTGTGAAGCACACATCCAAGCAGGCAGGCAAAGAGAGCGAGAGGGAATCTCGCTGCCCTGGGTCCTGGACTTGCTGCCGCCTTCTGTCTCCTGCTTCTGCCGCCACTTTTTCTTCCTTTCACCCTCTCTGCCCCCTAATTCTGGCTTGTGGGGGTGCAGCTGGGGGGGGGGGGGCTACCTATGCAAGTTAGTACTCAGAGGGGCAGGGGGAAAGAAGAATTTTTTTTAATTGTTAGGGGGAAAGAGTGACTTGTCTAAGAATTTTTTTGGGTGAAGACCTTCTTGGCTCCTTCTCCTTTCTATTTTCAGTTGTGGGAGGGACAACAAGCAGATAAGAAGTCAGGATGGAACATCTTTGTTAGTTGATTCTGGGGAAAAATTGGCTGGGGGGCGGTAAGGACACTGGCCTCCCCTCTTTGGCCATGGGAAAGGATCAAGGAAGCCCAGGTTGCACATAGCTTTCTGTCTCCCTTGGTTCTCCCCTCATACTGGCCACCCAAGTTTGATGCTGTGTCAAAAGGCGGGTGGGGGTGAAGAGCTTAAAATACAGTTCATGGTTGAAGAGCTGCAATTCATGATTTAATTTTTCGGCTGCCCCACAAGCCAAAAACTCCTGGCTATCGGCCTGTCTGCAAGGTGGGTGGGCTTTTGAAAGCCAGCCTCAATCCCCCAGCTTTAATTCAAGAAGATTTATTTTCTCTTCCCACCACCCTTGCTTTTATTTACTGGTGATCAATCAGATATCCATCTGAAGTGAATCAGATTTGCTTCCAAGCAAAGGGTCTGCAGAGAATTCAGTTTATGGTTGCTATCAAAAGTGCACACCTCTGGGGGAGTGAGGGTTGTTGGAAATCCATGCAGTTCGTCTCTTCATTCTCTTTATCCAGTTTCTCTCTGAAATCCTACAATCTGTTTCTTTCTCTCTTTTTTAGAAATTTAGTCTATTTCTAATGGAGGGTGGGCAGGTAGAGAGATTCTGCAGACTTTAAAATTTGACTGTCCATGCTTAGAGGCAGTCAGTGACTTCCTCCTACTAATGCTCACTTCTTCAGATAGAGATAGAATATGAGTCCATTGCTCCTTATATCTTGGGGAGTGGAGTTATTTCAGATGCCAAATGACAATAGTAGGCATTGGTAATGAGACAGGAAACCTAGGTTTTGATTCAGTCCTGGAGGATCATTGGCTTGAACTTCATTATCAGTTGCAATTCAGCAGTCTATCTTTCTAATCTCTTTTTGAGATTGCTTTGTAAGAGAAATGCTACTCTTAGGCCTGCAACTGAATGCCCTGGGAGGTTTTTGAATGTTGTGATTTCTAATATCAGACTTATGTCCATTTATTCTTTGCATCTTACTGGACTGAAACCTTCTGGACTAAATTGAGACCTAGGTGTTCTATCTCATTACCAATGCTGGTAATACCTATTACCCCTTTGCATATCACACCTAATCCAATCAAGCCTGTTATTGTCATTCAACTGCTATTGCCATTTGGCATCTGAAAACACCTTTATAAAGTTTAAATCTCTGGTACCTCATGTTACATTTTATGGCATGCATGGTCCAGCCTGACAAAGCGGCATTTATGTCAGGTCCAGCCCTCATAACAAATGAGTTCAACACCTCTGTTTCTGAAGAGGAACAAGACCTGTGCCTTGCCCATGGAACTGGAGTAGGCGGGACTGGGTTTTGGGGATTTTTGCCATCATCTATTTAGCATAAACAATGTAAGAATAAAATTGTTTAATTTTTTGTTGTGACTAGCACACTAGAAAGCCATTAGCAGAAATGGATTATAAAATGATTGCATAATGGGAAAAGTCACAGAGACCTTTAAATTGTATTAGTTACAGCTACTGGAATACTTTCAAACTTATTAATAGCAAGACCAATTTCCACTGTGTCAGATGTGGTTTCTAAACTCTTTTCACATTCTTCAAAATGTCAAGAGAGTGTGGTTTGCAGCCATGTACCTAATTGTCTCTTCAGCAGCAGTTTTCCATTTGAATAATCAGAACATATACTTTCAGTGCCGGAAAACAGAATTTTCATGGGACGCAAACAAGGAATGTTTTCATGGGCCCAGGATTACAGAGCCAATGTGCAATAACTCAGTCACCGCAACATACTTCTTATTTCCGGAAGACAAATAATACAATACATGGTGATTAAACTTTTTCCATTTCTAAAAATGTATCATTTGTACCCACTGATCCTTTCTCTAGACAAGAGTTTCTGACTTCAGCTTTTCTTCCCAGAGATTAGACAGAAGGACACAAATCCTTCACACAACAACAGGAAACTGCATTTTTCAAACTCTCTTTATGTACTACATTTTTGTTACACTGCATGACTTGCAGTTGCATGTAACTCTGCTTCAGATTTTTTAAATGAAAAACACCAATTCTTAAAGGAAAGTCAAAAGTAAGTAAAATGCAAGATAGCACACATATAACATAAAAAAGCTCAGCCATGTTGGTCTGAAGCAGCAGAACAAAGACTGAGTCAAGTGGCGCCTTTAAGACCATCAAAGTCTTATTCAAGGGATAAACTTTCATGTACATGCACATTTCTTTAGATAACTTCTTCAGATATCTGAAGAAGCATGTGGGCACACAAAAGTTTATACCTTGAATAAAAACTGTGTTGGTCTTAAAGGTGCCACTCATCTCAAACTTTATAAGAAAGCTCAGTTTACATCAAGCAGGTGGAATCAGAAAGTGAGTAGTCAGAGCAAGGAGCTGTGGGAACCTGGTAGAAGAGAGAAACAGGCAGAAATGTTCTAAGACAAGTTATTACTATAAGCAATTCATGCCCCATTTACATATCAAGCTCACCAAAAAGAGTAATATAAAAGTATTATATATTTATATAATTAGTTAAAATATTTATTCCCCCATCTTTCTTATACCTCAAGGTAACTGATGTATTCAGAATATACAGATTACAATAAATTCCTCCCAAACCCCTCTTCCCCCTATAAAAAGGTGTCTGCAGCCTATCCCCGCAATAAAACCACTAACAAATAAAATGGTCTTACAGCACCTCTAGAGACAGCACCCCCCGCTCACTGTTCCATATGGGTGAGAGCTACAATGGAAAAAGTACAGGCTCTGGTTGCTGCCAGGTAGGCTACCCAAAGCAGGGTAGCAGCTAACAGGTAGCAGCCTGAGGGCAGTCGTTAGTTGGCAGGAGAATAATGCTTCAGGTATGCGGATCCTAGTCTGGGAAGAGATAATTCTTTATATATGTGGGTCCTAGGCTGGGAAGGGCTTCAAAGGCCATAACCAGTACTTTGAATTCATAATGTTAACATAAGCACTAGCAAACCTGACTAGAGAGGGAATTTACACCTCAAGTGCTATCACAGAAAAGGCCTTTTCTCTAGCAGACATCCACCTAATTTTTTAATGCAGCAGAGGTCACAAAACCTGCTCAAAAAGATTTGGGCAGGTGGATGGATCCAGACAAAGGGCTGGATCTAACCAGCTTTTCTACAGATGAAAAAGGGAAGAAGGATTGTGCAATGTGCATCAATAGGTCCCAAAGTTATACTGAGGACTGTGGGATCTGCATCAACAAAACACATGTCAGACAGCGGCTGTAACGAGGAGGAAAAATGGACAAAATTACATAGTAAAGCTGGCTGGATCTAACCCAAATTCTTATAGCCAGAACCAGAAGAGCAAAATTCTAAGTACCTAGTAGCCACGGAACCCAGTGTATTAAGCCTTGTAACTAGCACTTGGGTTGCTGAAGAGGGCAACAAGCAAACATCTCATTTTTTCTCAGAGCTAGCTTACCTTTTCCTACTCTTTTAGTACCTTCCTTTCCTAATCTTTCCAGACTCCACTCTGGCATGATATTGCCTGAAATACAGCGCTATTTGCACTCTTGAGATGAAGAAAATACTCACAGCTGAGTTAAGGGCCTAACCTTCTCTTCCTTTTTCTTTAGTATTCTCTGCTATCCTAGCTGGATCGCATCAATTGTGGCTATAACTGTAGGCCCAGAAGCTAGAGGATAACGACAATATCAGATTTACCTTCAAGCTGTTTTGAATAGGGATGGGCACAAACTGAAATTATGCTCTATTTGTGGTTCACGAACCGAAGTTTGTGACAGTTCCATGAACCTTTAAAGCACTTTGTGGCAGTTCGTGGGTAGAGCAGAAAGCAGGGATTTAAGAGGACTCCCTATAAACCCCTGCTTTCTGTTCCCTGTGAAAGCTGCAAAAATAGCTAAGTAGCAGGGAGCAGTCTGCTCTCTGCCACTCAGCTATTTTTCAAACTTTCTGCAAACCCCATTTAAAAGAAGTGTGATCTCTCTCAAAAGGCCTTGCAAGGCCACAAACCACAAACTGGTTTATTTCATGAATGAACCTCCCAGTTTGATTTGGTTCATGGTTTGGCCAGTGCAGGGTAGTGTCTAAGAATGTCGTACTGGAACAGAAGAGCCTCAAAGTCAAACTTTCTGCAATGAAGCTCCCCATCCTTGGTCCATTTATTATCTGCCACCCTAACCTATCTTACAAGATTATGGTGAGAAACAAACAAGAACTATGTATGCCATAACCATGAGATCCTCAGTGGGTGGCAAGATGAATAAATGAATAAAACAGCAAAAAAAATTATCAAACAAAATTTCCTCTTCATTCACTTTGCTGTCTTGTTGGCTTGTACACAATGAATACTCAGCATGACCAGAAGAAGGAAATTCAGTGCCATTTTTAGATGCCTAAAAGTAGAGATGCATTATTTGTAACATCCAGTTTGCATTCTATGGTAATATACAAACCATTCACATGTCACAGATACAGGCAGAGTAAACCAATACCTCAACAGTATTATATAAATGATGTGTGTAACCCCATATCCCACTGCCTGGTGTGGAGGAGTACAGGTTGTACAGCTTTCCACAGCCACTCTTCCCAACCAAGAAAGACATAAGAATAAGAACATAAGAGAAGCCATGTTGGATCAGGCCAATGGCCCATCCAGTCCAACACTCTGTCACACAGTTGCCAATATATGTATGTGTGTGTGTATATATATATATATATATATATATATATATACACACACACACACACACACACATATATATATATACATACTGTAGCTAATAGCCACTGATGGACCTCTGCTCCATATTTTTATCCAATCCTCTCTTAAAGCTGGCTATGCCTGAGCATTCAGACATCATGCAGGCCATAGTGTTTATGCATGGAAACATATTTAAATGGACAATTTCTGTACTAACCAATTTGTATTTAGTATTAGCAGTTCAGCCAGCACCACAGGCCAGTGTGTACGATAACTACATTTTAACATGATGCTCATTAAACAGTTTTTACATAAGGCTCTACCTCTGGCCCATGCCATGGGCGTTTCATCCCTGAACAACAGCATAATCTTACAGAGAGATCTCTGTCTCGGCCTCTTTGCTCTGTGCCCAGGGAATGCCTCAGGGTCTATTACATGTTTATTTGGTCTTCCAGGGCAACTGGTTGGCTGCTGGGTGAAACCGAATGCTGGATTAGATGGACCACTGGTGTGATCCAACAGCCTCTTTTTATTGCAACCCAAGACATATGGAGCTGAGGTATGTTGTGCAGAGTGTTTGCACCAGCAATATTCTACCAGATACAATTTTGTAGACAAGTCAAATAACCCAAATCAGAGCTACATCCCCCTGCCATCAATCAAATAACAACCTCCCATTGTATCCCATCCTACAGAGCCAACATACTGGAAGAACCATTTCTGCCTCAGGCAAACAAACTCAGATCAAGGCATAAAGTATGTGTGGATCTAGACAACATCCTAAAACTAACAAAATAAAGTTACTCTGCCCGTGAACAGAGACACTTTTACCATTAAAATCCTTTTTTAAATAAAGGAGACTTTCTAACATATATAACATTATCGCTAGCTTTCTGAGTAGTGATTCCCTACACTGCCAGAATATTTCTGCAGCTGTATTTCCTTCTCACTACAATCTTACATTTATTTTAAAAAAATTACATCGGATTATTTATACCTCTAACAGCTAGATGCTCATTCTGATAGCCATCTTAATCCCCCCCCCTTTTCTTCTCTGAAACGTAAAACAGTGCCCATTCACAAGGCTTTTGGATACATTTTGCATAGCAACTATGCTAGGCTTTGAACTACGATTTTTATTTTGCGCTTCGTTTAATTTTTTTTAAAGAAGATGAGTGATTTGTTTTACATTTAAACCCCATTGTGCGGCCCCTTTACCTGGTGCTAGAGAATTACACGTTTTAAAAAGACATATTCAGGAAGCCAGCCGTGTTAGCCTGAAACACGTTTTTAAAAAAATATTATTATTACGATTTGTTCTGCCTGACAGGTGAAATCTCGGGGGAGGGGAATCGTCCTCCTCACACAGGCAAATGCGGGAACTGCGAGAGATCAGACGAGATGGAACGGAACCGTTACTTACACTTGCAACAGCCGGCGCGATTCAACGCCCCCTCGGGGGCTATAGCCAATTCACAGGCACTTTGTCGCTAGGTAATGACGTCACCACGCCCGTCTCCCTTCTAGCTCACAGTCGCCACTGTGTGTACTTCCGGCGCTCTCTCATGGCTATGTCGGCGGATACTTCATAGACCTTTATCTCTATGGTGAGTGGCACCGGCTCCTCCTTTCGGGGCGGCGGCCATCTTGGCCGGGTGGCAGCGGGAGCACGTTGTCTTCGTGTCCAGCTGTGAGCCCCGCGAGTCTCCCAGTCGCCCTCCTCCGAGACGGGAGATTCGTTCCCTCTTAACCTGCCGTAGTAAGTAGAACCTGGCTGAGGGCGAGATCGGGTCTCCTGGGCTCCTTCTGTCTATTCCGGTGGGGCCGGCTGGACCACAGTAGCAGGGAGTGGTTGGGCCGCAGTTGCCCCAAGGGGAAGGGGCGCGCGCGTGCCTCTTCAGCGCGTATAGGAGCCCCTAGTCCGCATATGCTCGTCGGTAGGGCGCTCCCTGACAAACCTGGAAACGTTTGTGAGCGGCCTGGCCTTCTCCCCCTGTCGCCAGAGGCTAATGGGCCTGTTAGCAGTCTTCTTTGCTCCCGTTAATAATGTCTTTTCTTTTTCGAGCAAGGCACGTCAACCTAAAAATGGCCTGTATGAGCAGAAAATGTACAATGCAAAAGGGCATCAGTTGCTGTTTAAATGTTCGCGTTCAGAGAATCTAAAACAGTTTGCATGGGGTGCTTAACTATAAAAATGTTAAAATTGTAGGCTTTTCACTTCAAGTAGACCTGTAATAATACAGCTACCTGTTGCTTCCTATACTCAGTTTATCACAGATGTTTGTGTTGATGATGTCTCACTGCATACAGATGTCACAGAAATTCCAGTCTGTTTTAACCTGTTTTCTTACTATAATATTCCCGTAATACTGCTGCCATCTTTAGAGTGAAAGAGAAGCAGTTTGTGCTGGTAAAGTAAGACCTATTTGAGGTATACATTTTAGTGCAAAATATATTTTTCCAGAAGAATACATACAGCTTTATCAGCAAATATGTACTTCAACTGCTGCCTCTTGCATTCACTGATGCCAATACCACAGATTAGGAAAGGGTCCTTATGCTTTGGCTTCTGTTTGGGAGGATAGGAGGTGTCTTCTAATATGGGCAAACATCAGTCTCTCTGTGTGCATACATGAACTTATGAATTGCTTACTTGAAATTATTTGTAAAAAGACCAGGTATCAGTGTTCCCTTTAAGCTGAATTAGCGTGAGCTAGCTCACAGATTTTTAGTCTCCAGCTCACACATTTTTGTCTTAACTCATGAAGTATGACCCCAGAGTACACTAATTTATGCAGTAGCCGAATCGCTTGCTCACAACTTTAATGCCAGTAGCTCACAAAGTAGAATTTTTGCTCACAAGACTCTGCAGCTTAGAGGACCATTGCCAGATATTTTAATCTGTTGTATTGGAAACAACACTAACACATTTGTTGTATATAATTTCTTGCTCATGTTCAAGACTTGGTCACAATAGCAGATTCTTCAGTATCAAAAAGCAACAGAAGTCTATCACTTAACAGTTCCTGTGATACTAGAATATAGCAAAGAGACCCATGATGTACTGTATTGCTGAAGCTAAGCAAGTATGATTCTTGTCATTGACTAGATGGAGTACATTCTGGCAGTTCTATGGGTTACATGTTATCATGGCTATATGGAAAGCCTGTGTGACAGTGCTGCCTGGGATTAAAAGAAGGGAAGAAAACTGCGTCCTGATTTTTGTGTCTGCAGTTTCTTTTTCCAGAGAGATACTGGTTTTTGTTTTTTCTTAAGGCTTTTGCTTATAAACTCAGGCTGTATGTTACAATGTTCTGACAGGTGCTTAATCTCTTGTCTGTTTCCTGGGTCTCAGAAGGAATTTAAATGGGGGTGTGAGCGGAAATTGTATTTTTTTGTATATGTATACTCTTATTGTTCTGCTATCCAAAAATAGTCAGAGAAATAATACACTTGAAAGAATAGCTTTTCTATGATCCTGAGAATACTTTTATAAACAGAAGATAAGATTCTCTGTTTGGCAGAAATTTTATATGTGTGCAGTATACCAAGGATGGCTGTTGTTATCTCCAGACTTTCTGGGGTCAGAAGTGTATTATATTGCACAAACTGACCACCTTGTGAATTGGTAGGCTCCTTAAAAACATGTTGCTATCTTAGCAATAAGAATGACCTGTTTATGCAGAACATGTACTTGAGCATAGCCTTATGTAAAAATCTGTATGTTAGATATTGCATACAAGTTTTTAAAAAGAGACATGTGGAATAACTTCACCCTCTGAAATATTTTATTACAACAAAACTGTAGGCCAAACTCTTCTAGTTATTCTTCTATGCTCAGTAGTGTGTCTAGCTAGCTGTTCGATAGTATTGAAATATGTATGCTATTATTGGCTTTTAAAGGAAGTGTTCATCAATTAACCATCTCTGCGCTTTCATCTTCCTCTTTCCACAGCTGAAATTTGTATTTGTTACAAATGAGTGAATCCATTGTTGCTTGGAAGTTAACTGGGACAGGAAATTCTACTGCTTATGTGTTGTGAGAGCTTTTTGATTAAAAGGTGAATGAGGTCAATTTTGTAACCGAGATTCAAATATGTTTGAGAATTTGAAGCATAAAAGATTACAATATTTTAATACATAAGCAGTTTGTGGAGTCCAAGAAGAAGTGATGTGTATGTATGCTATAGCACATCCTAAACACTTGTAGGAAATATCAAATTACAAGAGTTTACCTATGAGGCAGGCCTAATGTGGATATCACTTACAAGAACCTGCTCAGAAATATTAAAATATTCCTGTTGTGTTCCCATACTAAATGTACTGATTCCTTTCAAAGTGTGTTCTTTTATCTGGGCAATACAGTAGCACACAATGCTACTATCTAGCATTAGCACATGTAAATGTCTGTTTGGGTCCAAATTTTAGTGACCTAAGCAGTTTTGATTAAAGCTTTCACTGGAGAATTGAGTATTAGTCTGTTCAATTCTTGTAATTCCTGTTTTTCAGGACAGCGCACTTGTGGATAATGAACAGGACAAAAGATGGAAGCTAGGAGTATGCTAGTATTATGTTCACCTTATAATTTTGTAGCATTCATTTCAGAAACCATGGTAAATAAAACACAGTCCTCGAGGATATGAGATAGTTTTTCAAGAGGAGAAAGTGTTGTTGAAAGCATCCTAACCATAAACTTGTTGCCGCTCTTTGCTGTTCCACTATTCTGCACTTCAGTTCCTTCATTACCAGTGTTTTGATTTTACTTTTTTGGGTTTTTTGCCATTGGCTAATATCTGAAATTGAAGGCATTTTGTTTTGTATTATATTAGCCATGCAAACCATAAAACCAACCAAAGCAGAAGGAGATAAAAGTTTAATAATAAAAGCTTAAGACCCACTTTGGGCCAGTTCTCCCTATAAGTCATGTGTGTCTGTTATGGTCCTATAGCTGCCACTGCTGGCTGTTTCCTCTTAAGATTGCTGACCTAGCAGCTATTAGAGTCCATTCATTTCAGTAATGATTTCCATTTTGTGGAGTGGGCTCCCTGAGGAGGTGAAGTTTTTAGGAGGCACTGTAAGAGTGTTTTAGTTTTGCTAGTGCTTTTAGCAGGACTTGGGTTGTAGGCATTTTTTTTCGTGAGGAGAGGTTGTGGTCTTATGGATGGTTCTAGTTTAGAATTGTAAGCTGCCTTGAACCCACAAGAAAAAGCACAGTGTAAATGTTTTAATAAATAAACATTCATCAGAAATGACAAGAATTTCAGTGGAATGTGTGACCTACCATATATGTGCTCTGCATTTTAGAAAAGTTAAATATATTCAGAGGGTAAGGAGGGAAGGACCTTTTCACAAGGTGGGTTACTGTGTGATAATGCAAGTACTGCTCCATATATACAGCAACAAAATAATACTAATTTTATAGCAAAGGATGAATATAAGGCATCCATTCCTTTTCTTGGGTGACAATACTGATGAAAAATAGCTGTCAGCTTCAAGTGACCAAGCAGTGAAAAACATGTATATACCATATTTTTAAGCTAATCAAACCTGCTAGTTTTGCTTTCAATCAGATAGTGTGTTGAATGCTTCGTTTCCATCCACTCATGCATGGGGCACTTACATGTGCACAATATTTTCACTGTTTACCCCGTTCATTGCAGTCCCCCATGTTATACCCTATACTGTTTGTAAGGGTCCATTCATCCCCAGGAGTTGCATTTTAAAGAGTACAGCAGGATGTGAAGGGAAGAGAAGGAGGTATGCAAGGGACAAAACTGTGTTTTATGTGTGTGTTAAGTGTCATTAAGTCACTTCTGACTAATGGTGCCCCTATGAATTAATGCCCTTCAAAATGTCCTGTCATTAACAGCCTTGCAAACTGAGGGCTGTGGCTTCCTTTAATGAGTAAAACCATCTCATGCTGGGTCTTCCTCTTTTCCTACTGCCATCAGCTTTCCTAGCATTATTGTCTTTTCCAGTGATTCTTGTCTTTGTATAATGTGACTGAAGTACAATAGCCTCAGTTTAGTCATTTTAGCTTCTTTGGAGAGTTCAGTTGTGATTTGATCTAAACTAGGGATGGACATGAACTGCACTGGTGGTTCAGTTCATGGCTGAACTACAAACTGATACCTTGGTTCACAAACCAAACCATTTTGTATCAGTTCGTAAACTCTTTTGGCTCCTTACTGTGGTGTGGGTATTTTTGCATTTAAACCCCTGCTTACTGCTCCCCGCAAAAAGCAGTGGCAAGCAGAAAGTGGAGGATTTAGATGGCCCTGAACCATTTAAATCTTGGGTTTTATCTTTTAGGGTATTTTATTGTATGTTTTTTCTTTGCTGTAAACTGCCTTGAGCTCCGTAAGGAAGAAAGGTGGCTAATAAAATACATTAAATAAATCACTTCAGATATTATGCAATACTGACAGAAAAACAATTTGGTTCTAGTCTTGGAAGCATTATAACATTTATTGTATTCTGATAAGTACTCTCTGGAGAATAAGTATGCACTGTGTTGAGCCAGTCTTGGAAAGTGTAACCTCAAAACATACAACACTGAAGGCCATGGGCATAGAGATAGAACAGGGGTGTCGAACTCATTTGTTAACACATTAGAACTTGTTGGTCTTAAAGGTGCTTTCTTTGTATTTCTCCAGTGGGATCCAGGGAACTGGGCAAAGGAAGCCCTGGCTCTTTCCTTCCTTCCCCAGGGGACCAGACTGGAAGGGGAGCCTCACCTAATAGACGGAAAAGAGGCTTGACTCAGTAGCTCTGCGGTGTGATTGAGCAAGCCTTGCAAAGCAAGCTATTATGCATAAAGAAGCAAGAGAAAGGGAGAAGAAAGCAGATGACAGTTGTTTGGGGCCCTCTGCAAGCCTGATTCTGCCCCCAGGCCACATGTTTGACACCCCTGAGATAGAAATAAGAAACTGTGCTCTATCTCCTCCTCAAACACACACAAACATGGACTGCAGTAATAATATACCAAGGATGAGTGGGTTTATTCTTTGACTATATCACTTTATCAAAATGTAGTATTTCTTTGCTCTCATTAATCTTGGGTTTTTTCTTTTGTTTCTATCTAGAATTTGCATTTTCCTCCTCATTTTGGAATCTTTAGTCGATATACATACATAGTTCAAGTTCCTAATTATGGCTGATAAGCTGACAAGAATTGCTATTGTCAACCATGACAAGTGTAAGCCAAAGAAATGTCGCCAGGAATGCAAGAAAAGCTGTCCTGTGGTTCGAATGGGTAAGAAACGTAAAGAAGTTTTATACAAATTCAGTTGTAAATATATAAAATGAGAGTACAAAAATAATTTTGACTATGTATTTTAGACCTGGTTTACATATGCAGTAGAATGTGGAGATAGAGAGGCTGTGAGTGATGGGTTCCAGTTTTAAATGCTCCTTTGGATAAAGATATTTCTGTTCAAATAAAAAACCCTAAAATATCCTAAAGGAAGCTTCTGTCTTGCGTTTGCTTGCTCTGCCCAATTTATATTTTTAGGGAGTTCTAATATGCCAAAATCTGATCCTTCACCTGCCCATGGGGCTGTCCTGTCTACCCTTCAGAATTTCGCCATCTTCCTTTCCCCTGCTCCGCTCTCATCAGTTCTCCCACACATGTAACTCAGACCTTTTACTATGGCATATCATTTGCCATTGTTTTTTTAATTTCTGAATCAGCAGGGTGCAATCAAAGCCATGTAATAAGGGCTCAGGAGTGTAAGTGTAGGCTTTTGAATGACTTATTCACAAATGTACAGTTTCGTATCTTACATTAATATTCTTTTTCACCAGGAAAACTGTGCATAGAAGTAACATCACAGTGCAAAATTGCATGGATTTCTGAAACACTATGTATTGGTTGTGGTATTTGCATTAAGGTAAAGATTATCTCTACTAACTAAAATACTTTTAAAGTTACACATAACACTGGGGCTGCTTGGACTTTACTTCTCATCTCCATCCCTCCCACCTTCATGCCAGGTGAGATCCCTGGAACAGTGTTTTCTTTTTCTCCCTCTCCTACATGTTCAAACAAGCATAGCCCAAGGTCTATTCCTGATATTACCATGTGGGGAGAGCATTCAGAACAGCCCTGTTGTTTTAATTTAGAGGTGAAAAGATACCTTATTACTCTTTAGTCTAAATGAATCCTGCTTTTCAAATACATTCATTGCAACTTTGGTACTTTTTATATAAATTGTATTTTTACTGTTTCATAATTGGGAAATTCCATATTCTTCACTAATATGTGTTGCCTTAACTGTTTCATAGCTTAAATTTTAATGTTTCATAAAATTCTGATGAAACCAGTTGGACATAAATGTATGTTTAATTATGCAATCCTTTGCAGAGTTACTCTAATCTGAACCTACTGCAGTAATTCTTAATAGGATTTCACTGTAAGGGTGCTTAGGACTGAGCTTTGAGAAAGGGATGGGAAATGTTCTGAACATTTTATTCTGTTTGTAAATTAATTTGGAAATAATAGAAAGTGAAAGTAGGTGACATTCAGATATTTAGTACTGATAGTAAATTAGTCATTGTGTTAATTTTTCTTAAATCCTGTAATAGGCTTCCATTTCTTACAGTGCAGTTTAATAAATTCACTTTCTTTATGCAACAGAAATGTCCTTTTGGAGCCTTGTCAATTGTTAACTTACCTAGCAACCTGGAGAGAGAAACAACACACCGATACTGTGCCAATGCCTTCAAACTTCACAGGTATCTTCTATAATCTGTAGAAAATAAATCAAATTTAATATAATTTGAATGTTTGTGCCTCTGGTATGAACTAAATGTATTCACTTACATGTACATTGCTTGGTGTAGAACTGGGTCCCCAACCTTGAGCCTTTTTTAGAGAAGGTGACAAGCACAACCCCAGAATGGCTGCCTGAGATGGTGGAGCCAAACCCAAAATGGCTGCTGTAGGATGTGGAGCCAAATGCATTACCTCCAAGCTCACATTGCAGAAGAATCACAGAAGGGGAATTTTTAAAAATGAAAAAAATCTTGAGGGGAGAGGGAGAAGGGGAAAAGAGAAGGGGGAATAAAAAGGAGTGTGTGGAGAATAGAGTCGCACACTGACTAAGGAAAGCCCAGACACTTACCTGTCATCCTGATCCTCTGGTTTCTGCAGCTGCTGTTGCAACTGTGAAAGGCCCTTTCATTTGAATGAGAGCAGCCAATAATAAGCCCTGTTTTACAATGGCCCCACTTACTTTCTATAAAGCTTGGCGGGTGCCATGATACTGAAGGACACTGCATTGGGGAACCCTAGAGCAAAATTTTGAAAAGCAGATTTAACTTAAGTGTAAAATTCCTTGACTGGAGAAGGTGCTTGGCAAAAAAGATAAAGCATTGTACTGATTCATTTATGGGACCTCATCACTGAGTGCTCCTCTCTTAATTGTTCTTGGACTTTCTAGAGCCCCAGCCTGGAGGAGATAGATTAAAGTAACAATTTCAGTGGCTCTGCAAGCAGTGTTCTGTGGACACACACGTGTGCTCTTTTCACATAGCACTCTCTCCATGTGTAAGCATGAAGATGAGAGCATAGAAGTTTGATTAGGTTATTGATTTTTCAAGCCATTGGTCAACAAAATGGTGTTTGTCCATAGAAAGCCATAGAGAAGCTAGGTCAGTGTCTTCTTTTTGATAGATAGGGAAGTTGCTTTCCTTTCAACTTACAACTGAAGAATAACACTGACTCTGTGCTGGCATAAATGTCCACATCACTTAGAAAGTACAATCAGAGTTTGATTGTTGTTACATTTTAAATAGCAATTTAAGGACACCAGTCTGAATAACAATAAAATGTTCCACAGCATAAGCTTCAGCGAAAGAGAAGTCATTCTTGCCATGCAAGGAGTATGGTGCCCATGCATAGTCTTGAGGGCATGTGGCAAAGGAGCACTGAGAATGTTGCTTTGTATTCCAGTTTCATGTATAAATTTGTCATTTTGAGGTTGAGAGATGAAAACGTAATGAATGAGTGAATATATTATGTCCTGTTTTTTGTGATGCATCCATTTACTGTTGAGTTTAGGTTGCCTATTCCACGTCCTGGAGAAGTGCTGGGATTAGTTGGAACTAATGGTATTGGAAAATCAACTGCCTTGAAGATCTTAGCAGGAAAACAGAAGCCAAACCTTGGGAAGTATGATGTAGGTATTGCAAATAAGTTGTGACATAAAGTACAACGACCTTAATGTCTTATGTTTTGCATTTTTCTTGTGCAAATCAAAACTAGTACAGCTTTCTAGGGGGTAGTAGAAATACTTGGCTTCCAGTAAGTGGATCTCTTACAATTATTGCAAAATAGTCACAGTGTGCAAGGAAATTTTGCTTTCAGTACATTTTTGATTACCACCACTATCCAAAAGCCATATTCCACCCCGCCCCCACACGCACATGCACACAAATGGCTTCTTTGATGTTAGAATGTTAACTATGACTTGCTTATGAATGTAAGTGGGAAAGGGAGGCTGTTATAGGAAGAGGTCATCATAGAGCTCATAGGGTATGTTTTTCCCTCAGTCATTCCTTCACTCTAGGGTCTAGGCAGAATTAGACCTTGTTTCCTGGTACCATTTCACCTCTTACCACGTTGCATTAGCTTGAATGCACATAATGCTGTGTGCAGTTGTATTCATGAAGAATAGGAGTTGGATCCAGCCAGCTTTTATTCTAGTAAAACAGGAAAAAGCCCACCAAAAAGGCTTTTGGAGATCATGGGGCCTGCCTAAATGAAAACCATGTAGGACAGGAGCTGTAATAAGGATATTGAATGAGTAAGGGGAAGAGTTGGCTGAGTATCTGGCTGTAGGTATAGACTGTTTTACTTCAAAATGTGTATCATGCTTGGAAAAAATATTAAATTGTTACATTAGTGCTGACATTTTAATTGTTCTGAAAGAAGTTAGCTATCTGTGAAATAATATTTCAGCAAGCACTAGTACTGCTATATTCTTTAACCTGATTTAGTGTCCATGTTTAGGTTTTTCTAGAAGAATTACGTTTTCAGTGAAAAGATGCAAAGTGACCATTCCTAATAGTACTCTATACAGCATAGATGGACTAAATTAGTTTATTGACTATATATCTTCTGTAGTTTTCTTTAAGTATACCTTCTAAAAAGATTAATTGGCGAGTCTTTGATTACAAATTACAGTGGAAGAACTTAGAGGAGATACAGCAGCAACCAGATAAATGTGGCCCCAAGAACTTTAGCCACTTACTGTCCCTTCACCAACCCTTACAAAAAGTCACTTGACGAGTATATCATGGTTCTGAGGCATGTATTTGTGTTTTAAATCCTCTGTATAGGACCCACCTGACTGGCAGGAAATCTTGACTTACTTTCGAGGATCTGAACTGCAGAACTACTTCACAAAAATCCTGGAAGATGACCTCAAGGCCATCATTAAACCTCAGTATGTGGACCAGATTCCTAAAGCTGCTAAAGTGAGTAAAGCTAAATCCCAGAGGAGATGACAAATTTTCAATAATGCATAAGCAATGAACATTCTTAAAATTGTTAGGAGTAAGCTATATCTAAAACATTTTAGTGATATATCTGAAATGGTGGTTTGAAAGGGCTTCTTGTTACCTTATTGTGACAGGGAACAGTGGGCTCTATACTGGACCGGAAGGATGAGACTGGAACACAGACTATTGTTTGTCAGCAGCTTGGTAAGTGATGTTTTTGTGCAATATATTGGAAAATACACTTCAGTAACTTTACTGATTTTTTTAGAAGATGATACATTTATCACAAGCTATGTTATGTAATTAAAAAATTACTCTGACTGTTGGTCACTTATAAAAAATACTGGGTTTGGTTTTTAGATCTCAACTGGTACATCTCAACTAGGAATGTGCACCCACCCACCCCGGTATTTTTTGAGTTCAGATATATTGAATCTGAAAAATAACAATATTTATTTGATATTCCCGAATCCCAATATTGGTATGGTACTGAGATTTGGAAAATAATTAGGATTGCCAAATTTTTCACACCTTGGACACCTTCTCTAGGTGGCATTTTGCACGCCACTTGGAGAAGGTGCCTTCGGGCACCTTCTCTAAGCAGTGAGTTTTCTCCTGCAGCCCAGTTTAAGCCAGGCTGCTGGAGAGGTGAGCCCTAAGAGCTGCTGTACTGCACGGAGCACATTGCTCCTGGTGGAACAGAAGATCCAGGGCTCGCTTTCTCCTGCATTCCAGTTTGAACTCAGCTGCTGGAGAAGTGAGCCCCATGAGCCTGTAAGTGAACTTGGAAGGCATTTGTAGGACTTGCAGTCCCTTTAAATGCACTTCGACTGCAGCTGTCTGGTTGATCCAAAAATCTTGAATATTTTTGGGATATCCAGGGCTCGCTTTCTCCTGCATTCCAGTTTGAACTCAGCTGCTGGAGAAGTGAGCCCCATGAGCCTGTAAGTGAACTTGGAAGGCATTTGTAGGACTTGCAGTCCCTTTAAATGCACTTCGACTGCAGCTGTCTGGTTGATCCAAAAATCTTGAATATTTTTGGGATATTTCAGGTGGTCCGTTTTTGGATAGCTGATTAAATGGCGCACTTACTAACTGTCTTAAAAAATCTGGAAAACATCAATATGGTATTTTGGGGTTATTTTTTTGTCAGCTCGATTTAGCTGAATGTAGACTTCTGTTCTCAGCATTCTTTTGCAGCTGCATTAATGTTGAGACCTGTATATTTCTAGTAGTAACAGAACCCAAGATTGCACACTAATAGTAGCAGACAATTAACAATAAATAACACTTGTCTTCCATTTGGCTTATGTTCTAAGGTATGCTATGCTTGTTCACCTAAATGCCAAGGAGGAGCTTCAGCATTCATTTCCTTACTGTTGGAAATATGTGTTCACTACCCCATTGTACACTCTTTTGTACAGGTGAAACTAAAATAAAATAAAGGGCACCTACTGGGTTATTTACTGCTCATATAATGTGTGGTGCATGGACTGTTGTACATTTTTGTGTGCCAAAATGTTTAAAATCTTTACAGATTTGACGCATCTTAAAGAACGAAATGTTGAAGATCTGTCAGGAGGAGAACTTCAAAGATTTGCCTGTGCCGTGGTTTGCATTCAAAAAGCTGATATGTATGTATGCAGTTGGTCATTTCAATAAATTCTCTACTATTAGAAATTTCCCCAATGGTTAGAATGGATTTCTTTTTACCTGTGGCTGTGGAATTGTGAGTTTGGGTGTGAGGGTAGAGTCAGCGTTATTTGGCAAGGATGTTTTGATGGCTTGTAATAAACTTCTGGGAGTTTTACTCATTCTGCCATGCGAGCCGGACAGTTTTGCAGTATAGGGTATAATTAGTCTGAGTGTTGTTTCTATAACGTTGAGTCACAGTCCCCACCTTTTTGGGAACATGATGTTCCAGCTTTACTTTGGAATACCATGTTGCCCTTAGGATAAAAAAACAGTGACTAGAGATTTCAGTATTGGCAGATGTCCATCATTAAGTCTAAAAAAATTGGCAACGTTTTGCATGTCATAAAACTTTTTATATTTTTTTAAAACAAGTTTTGATGTGAGAATATTGAAAATAGTACTGATCAGCATGTCTTACATAGCTTGCATGAGAGATGCTCTAGGGGATTGCACAGTTATGCAGACAGTATTTGCCAGTCTTGTTAACAAAGATGGTGTCACAAAGTAACAAAAGCTTTATTGTTGCAGAGTATAGGTACTTAGGTAGTAAGAAGCCATCAGCTCCAGGAAGATGAGCTCATAAAGCAGAACAGTATTTTTTTGGAACACTCACAAAAATAGCAATATAGCAAAACAAAACTGGCATGTCTCACTTTTTTATGTAGCTTCCTGCTGAATCTACCAATTCAAGAACAGCTGTAACAGCTTTCAAAAGATTTTAGTTGCCTTATGAATAGAATTAGGCATGTCTTCTACCATTGCTTGCTTAAAATTTGGTAGAGCCAGATTGTGTTGCTTGGCAGGCTGAACTTCCAGTAGGCCATCCCTGGCTTGCCTAAGAAGATGGCTGAACAAGGGCCCAGATGAAAATGGGAAATTTTGCTACTATTGAGTGTTAGTGTTATTTAGGGATGACTAACATGTTTTTGTGTTTTGTTCCTTGGTATAGCTTCATGTTTGATGAGCCTTCCAGCTACCTAGATGTTAAGCAACGTCTGAAGGCTGCCATCACTATTCGATCACTAATAAATCCAGACAGGTAAGTACTGTATGAGCATAGCCATTCTTTTAACTAAGGAACGGGGGGCGGGGGGGAATCTGTAAATGGATTCTAACTATCTCCGTGTCTTCTCAACAAGTAAAAACTTCTGGACATTTTGGAACCGCAAGGAAAACAAATTTGGGGAAGAATTAAGGAGTTATCTCATTTTTAGTGAGATCTAAAATTTTCTACTTTGAGCATACCAATTCATTATATATAACACCAATAATATTATTGTTTGGTATTGTTAAAAATTATATAATAAATACAGTTGAGTAAAATCAATTATAATTACCCAAGCTGAAAATTGCAACTGCAGATTAGTAGGACTTGGCATTACTCGTTACTGGAAACAATTCCAGAGATTTTGGTACTGAACTTTTTGGGGGGGTAAGTGAAAAACAATTTTGTAATATTCAAAGTCACCCTGAAAATCTAGTCTGTACCTCTATGTATTTCTTTTTAGAATTAAAGATAAGGTAAAGACCATTTGAATAATACATAGTTCTGTTTTAATAAATTGTCAGCTGAAGTAAAGCATGAATTTGTTCTCAAATTCATTCATGTTTCAATAAAAAGACTGGTAGAACTTAGAATGCTGCCAGATTACTATACTAGCAGAAATATCTCTGTTGGTATTAGAGTATTTATAATAAAGTGTTGCTTGGATGTTTGTCAAACATTTTTGCTTCAAATGGACAAAAGGTGAAGGAGTTCATTCACTCCTTTGTAAATCAGGGGTCCCCAACTTTTTTGAGCCTGCAGGTGCTTTTGGGATTCTGACTCAGGGTGATGAACACAGCTACAAAATGGTTGCTATGGGAGGAGGTGCCAACCACACACAGAGACACACAAAGAAGGAGCCCAAGAGCAGGGGACAAAATAAGTCATTTTGTAATGAAGTGAGTAAGTATTATTGTTCCACAGGGCCTGTAAAATGGAACTGTTCTGCCAGGTCTTTGGCTGAGGCAGTGGGCATCCAATAAAACATCTGGTCTCCCCTGATGAAGCTACTACCTTATGAGGCCCAAACTAGAAGATCCTAGAGGCCTAGTGGCACCAACTGAAAACCATGTATATGGATAAATGATAGGATCTGTTTTTAACTTATGCTGCTTTTAATTCTTTTTGCTGTAACTTATTTGATATGTTTTAGACTCTTTTGTGATTTACTGAGCTTGCTTGCAGGAAGGGTGGAACATAAATTGAAACATAAGTACCGGTAAATAAAATGTTAAAAAATACACTGAGAGAATAAAACCAAAATTGTCTTAATCTGCACAGCCAGTCAGATCTCCTTCAGTCAATTGGAGGCCCTGCTAGGCAGGAACACCACCTGGTCCCACCCACTTTCTAAAAACATTTGGTGGACACCAGGGAAGTTGTTAGTGGGCTCCATGGTGCCCATAGTAACCGCATTGAGTACCCCTGCTCCAAATATTTTGACTATTTGAAACTGAAATAAAATTTGTATTGTGTTCCAGATACATTATTGTTGTGGAGCATGACCTGAGTGTGCTGGATTATCTCTCTGACTTTATCTGCTGCTTATATGGCGTGCCAAGTGCTTATGGAGTCGTTACCATGCCTTTTAGTGTAAGAGAAGGTAACTATTATTTCTTTTTTTCTGCTGCATTGTGTTCTATTAATTGCATGTATGTAGAACTAAAAGTACCTCTACTATGGATATTTTAAATATGCTTACAAAGAGCAAAACACTTCCTAGCTTCTTTGCGGCATGCCATACAATGAAGTAGATCAGGGGTGGCCAGCAGTAGCTCTCCAGATGTTTTTTGCCTACAACTCCTATTATCCCCAGCCAGCATGGCCAATGGCTGGGGCTGATGGGAGTTGTAGGTAAAAAACATCTGGAGAGCTACCATTGGCCACCCCTGAAGTAGATGATATTAGACCACCTACTGACTTGAATGGCCTTGGACCCTCCTCTCTATGGTATGATGTTTCTACTTCTTCCCCTTTATGCTGTGCATCTAGGATAGAGTTTGTGGAATAGGGTTTTTTTATGTAAAGGAACAAAAGTAACTTACTTTTATTGTGGTCATCTCCTAACCTTAGATAAAGATTTTTTTTCAGCATGTCATACCATAATGGATCTCTTCACTCTTCTCTCACAGTCAGTTATTCCTCAATATTCTTATTAAATTTGGCACGCTTATTCTGTTTACAAATACAGGCTTCTTTTCTCACAGGCATAAATATATTCCTGGATGGCTACGTTCCCACAGAGAATCTAAGGTTCCGAGATGCATCTCTAGTTTTCAAAGTGGCTGAGACAGCTAATGAAGAAGAAGTTAAGAAGATGTGTATGTATAAATATCCTGGAATGAGAAAAAAGATGGGAGAATTTGAGCTGTCAATTGTTGCAGGAGAATTCACTGACTCTGAGATCATGGTCATGCTGGGTGAAAATGGTAAGTGCAGACTCAGTATTATAGTTGTTCAGGTTTACCTGCATATCAGGTGCCTGACTGAATTATATTGTTTGCTTTTGATCACTTTTGTCCATTTCAGTTATATCTAGGGATAGGCACGAACAGGCTTACAAGCCAGAATTCAGCATAAACTTAGGCCTCCAAACTGATGTTCGGGGAAGGCACATTCCTGAAATATTTATCAGGCTTTTGTCCAATTTTGCAGTTTGGGGTCCATTTAAACCTAACAGCGAGGTGGGTCAGCTGTTAGATTTAAATGGCTGTGAACCATTAAACCTGTGAATGTCCCTCGCCCAAGTGAAGTGAAATGGACAGGTTAAATGGCTGCAAACCATTTAACCCTTCCCAGGCAGTTCCTCTCCCCTTTCTCCCTTGTGCAGGGAATGAAACTCTTCAGTTTGGGTGGAGGCCATTTGGCTTGGTTTGGGGGTCATCCTGAACCAAACTGGGTTTTTTAGGTTCATGCCCATCTCTAGTTATATCAGTCCCAAATACTGTTTACCCTTCAAAATTCCCATGAGTAATAGAGATGGAACACAGAGAAGACTCATTGGTAACACTGAGTATATGGATTGGAAATCAGTATTCTGAAGGGACAGGGGTGGTGCTAATGGTGAATTTTATTAATAAATAACTTATTATTTATTATGGTGCCTGATTTAGAATTGGAAGCATGTGCAATAGGAGCACTACAGTGATGTGTTCTGTGACTTGCCCTGGCTGAAGGCACATAAGCAGCCACATTCTGCACCAAATGAATCTCCAGAATAGTCACTCCAAGTAATCTCATATGCAGCACATGACAATAAACTACAGTATAGCTTTTTATAATAGATGTTAAAGAAAAAAGTTAAATCACTGAACTGGTTATCATCATCTGCTCTTTTTGTAGGAGATTTTAAAATCTAACCATTGCCAGTATCTCCTTTAACTTTTGGTGTAATCGCTATGATATTCTTAAAACTCCAGAGAAAATGCAGTTCTGCAATAGCTTTGGTAATTATATGTAGATCTCTATTTAGGCTAGCCATGTATTAGCCAATAAAGAGTGTTTTCTTGTTTTATCTTTTAGGAACTGGCAAAACTACATTCATTCGCATGCTTGCAGGAAGACTTACACCGGATGATAAAAGTAATTGTTTCGATTGATACACTGTTTGAAACATTTAATTCATTTGTTTTAGCAACGGCTACATGTAGTGTGTGTCTCTCCCTCTCTCTGTTTAACAGGTGAAGTGCCAGTTTTAAATGTTAGTTACAAGCCACAGAAGATCAGCCCTAAGTCTACAGTAAGTGTGGATGCTTTGATTTTTTTTAAAACTCTAGGCATTAGGAATGGAAATGGAGTGCTGCATTAACTATATGTGAATTTATATACTTGTCAAGTCTTTTTGTGTTTCAGTTTCATTCATGCTGAAACTTATTTAAACAGGGAAGTGTACGTCAGCTGCTTCATGAAAAGATTCGAGATGCCTATACGCACCCGCAGTTTGTGACTGACGTAATGAAGCCTCTCCAGATAGAAAATATCATTGATCAAGAGGTATTATCCATAGCATTTTTGCTCAGTTTTTTCACTTGTTGTTAAAACACCAAGTGAACATGGCTTCTAACTTTGCCTTTGATAGGTTCAAACACTGTCTGGTGGTGAACTACAGCGAGTTGCTCTTGCACTCTGTCTTGGGAAGCCTGCTGATGTTTACCTGATAGATGAACCTTCTGCATACCTGGACTCAGAACAACGTTTGATGGCAGCTAGAGTTATCAAACGGTAATCTGGGTAGTCTGGGGGAAGGATACCACTTGGCTGATTTGATTTTTGATGTGTTTGTAAATAGTCACTCTTTTCAAAGAAAGTCTCACCAAATTACTTTTTGTGTTTCAGTTTCATTCTTCATGCTAAAAAAACTGCCTTTGTTGTGGAACATGACTTCATCATGGCTACCTACCTAGCAGATCGTGTTATTGTCTTTGATGGCATTCCATCTAAGAGCACAGTGGCAAACAGGTAATAAGAAACAAGGACAGCAAAGGTTGAAATACAATGCATAACTGCGATGTATGTGCTAGTGTTGCAGTTGTGTATTTGGCTTCCACAGTCTCCAGATAGTTCGGGGGAACAACCATCATTCTTCATCATCATCATTATTTTGCAGCTGGAAAATGGGGTAGGAGCACATGGTGTGTTTTCACTGATGGAAGGATTACCACCTGTGAAGTCTGACCCCCCTCCCCAAACACACACACACACACATATGCAGCAGCAGCAGCATTTTCAGCTGCTGTAGGAAGGGGGGGGAGGAGGTCACATTGTGGGATCCAAGGCATAGATATCACATTTTCAAAACAGGTTTAGATGTAGATGCTTATTCTATGAGACATTCCGTCCCACGGAGCCTATGTAGTCTGCAAACTGGAATGGCCTATGTCATATGAGTGATAGGAGACAATGTGATGATTGGATAATTAATTACTTAATGATAAATCCCCAATCCGCCATTAAGATGATGTGCTCTGATTAAAGTAGAATGAAAGTCACATCCTATTGTAATTTGATTGTAGGAACTGTCACTGGAGGCATTACATGCTTATGTCCTTAAAGTGACAATTAGAGGCAGGTTGGGAATGCTTAAACTTTAATCATTCACGTAGCATAAAGTCTGAGTCCGATGGCACCTTTAAGACCAACAGAGTTTAATTCTGGGTACAAGCTTTCATGTGTGTGCACACTTCATCTGATACCAACACAGCTACCCACCTGAATCTAACTTAGCATGCTAGCCAGTCAGATATCAACCAGTTTGTACCATTGTACAATTGTAAATGATGCTTTTAAGATTTGCTTCCTCTTTATGTGGATTAGTGGAATGTTTGAATAGCAATTTTAAGATTCTAGCATTCTAGTGTCAGTCAAGAGTAATATATTGGAGAACCAACAACATATATGCATATTTAGCATGTTGATCCTGGATGTCCATGAAGCTATAATAACAACTTCATGGACATCCAGGATCAACATGCTAACTTTACAAAGGCCGTGTGCTATATATGAATAAGGTTTTTTCCACTGATGTACACTTTTAGAGTGAAGGACAAAGATAGTATAGCATAATGGTAACTAATGGTAACACTTGAGATAGTTATCTGATGTGTTGTGAATTTAAAGGAAAGTGAGAACATGAAAATAAAGGACAATGTAGAAAGAGAGGCATGAAAAAGAAGGTGTGTTTTGACTGTTATTCTCTGAGACTTGGCAAGTACATAAGGCTATAAAACTTAGAGATAACTAATGTTTTCTTACTTTTGTGCATTTCCAGAGAGAACAGGCCTCTTTTGGGAAAAATTTAGCAAGTGAGATTGTTTTCCTTCAGCTCAGGAATCAGTACTTTGTGTCACATTTCCAAATTTCCAGTATTTAAAATGATTTCTTCTACTTAAGGGCTGCCATTAGAGTTTCTAGAAGTGAACTGTATGTTTTTTGGCTCAGCTATAACTTGCTGGATATTCATTACATGAGGTTTAAACAATATATAAGATCAGGGCCTTTTTGTAGGGAAACTCCCCCCCCAGCAGGAACTCATTTGCATATTAGGTCATACCCCCTGATGCAAAGCCAGCCAGAACTGCATCCCTGTGCATTCCTTCTCAAAAAAAGCCCTGTAAAAAGTGATGATGCCCTCTGAGAATACAGATGGAGGCAAAAAAAAGCCATTGAAATTTCCTTTAGTTGAAAAGTTCCTTTAAATGAAAAGTGCTATGGAACAGCCCATAGAAAAAATATGGAGGTACAGTAGTATTTACAGCCATGGAGTTTTTAAAGAGAAGGAAGGCAAGCATTGGGTTATTCTAAATCAGAGGTGCTGAGTTCATTTGTTACAAGGGCTGGATCTGACATGAATGTGACTTTATTGGGCTGAGCCATGCATGCCATAAAATGTAACGAGGTGCCGGAGATATAGACTTTATAAAGGTGATTCGGTGGCAATATCTGGTGAATGACAATAACAGGCTTGATTGGATTAGGTGTGATATGCAAAGGGGTAGTAAGCATGGAGATACCAGCATTGGTAATGAGATAGGAAACCTAGGCCTCAGTTCCATCCAGGAGGATTCAGTCCAGGATACAAAGAAGAAATGGATTAAGTCTAGCATTAGAAATCACAACATTCAGTTGCTAACCTGAGAGTAGCTGTTTTCTTACAAAGGAATTTCAAAGGGAGATTAGAAAGAGAAGCTACTGAGTTGCAACTGATAATGAAACTCAAGACCATGCATCCTCCTGGACTGAATTAAGAGCTAGTTTCCTGTCATTACCAATGTGTGCTATTATCATGTGGCATCTGAAATCTCTCCACTCTTCAAGCTATAAGAACCAATCCAGGTGTTCAATTCCTAATCAGGAACCGTTTGAAAGAAAATAAATCCAGATAGAACAGAGAAATCCGATCTTTTTTTTAAAAAAAATACTTTTCAGAACAAGCCAAAATAATTTCCTCACTATTTGTCAGAGGAATCCATTCACCAACCATCCCCACCCTCCCTCTGTCCGAAGCTCATACCCAGAATAAAACGTTGTTGGTCTTGAAGCTGCCATTATGGCCTCCAGCTTTGTTTTCTGTCTCTCTTTTTCCTTCTCAAAAAAGGAGGCGCAGCCCTGGAGGAGGAAGCAGAAGCAGGGTGTTTGTGTGTGTGTCTGCAACCGGAAGAGAGAGACAGAGGCTTGTCTTTGTATCTCTCCCACATGAAGCAGGCATAGAGCTGTCAGTGTGCCTTTGTGTGAGTGTGTGTGTGAGAGAGAGAGAGAGAGAGAGGAGGGGGGGAGGGAGGCAAAAGGGAGGAATCTGGAAGCAAAGAGCCACCAAGGGAGCTAGGAAAAAAGCAAGCTACCATGCAGCTAAAAAAGAAAGCAAGAGAAGGAAGTTGCTCGGGCATGATTTGAGCCCTGGGTGGGCCGCATCCTTCCTGTGGGCTGCCTGTTTGACACCCTTGTTCTGAGTTGTTGATTCATAGTGGGGAAACAGGTACAGGAAGCCAGATCTCCATCTGTGTAAGCATGTAGTTGTTCCATTCAAAAGCTGTTTGCCCTGGTGACAAATAGATAAGTGTCTGCATCTCCCATCATATCTTTAAATTCCTTTCATATCTTCATTTTAATACATTTAAAAAATGTGGCAACTCCATTTGCAGCCTGACATTCGTTTTAAGACCTTCACAATGGTTGCTCAGTTGTGTATCAATTTGATTTGAGGTGCTGGTTCTTACTCTTCAAGCTCCCTGGCTAGGGACTCAAATATGAATCCATGCAGCACCCATGATCCTCAGGGTCTTCTGTCCTGCCTCGCAAACTTGTTAAACCTGCTACTGCTCAATTTCAAGCTTTTTCAGCAAAGGACCCTTGTGGTGCAGTGGTCTTCCTGAATGTGTCAGGATGGCACCCACTCACGTTTTAGGCAACATGAAGCAGAGCTTGTAAAGAGGGTAGCTATGTTGTGTCTCATTTGTGTTAACACTGGAGCAAGGTGATATTCTTAGCTATCATAAGAAACCCTGAGACCTTCATGGGAGGGCAGGTGCGCTGAAAATGTGTTTTCTAAAATCAAAGGGATTCTTAAATGTCAGTTGTAAAAATATCCATCCTAACAATGTAAATTGAGCTGATGTCCATTGTTCCCTCTGAGTTAGTTCAGTCTTTTAGCCGCCAGGGTCACACATTTTTGTCTTAGCACAGGACAAATGGCCCCAGAGCAAACTAATTTACAGTGACTCACAACTTTAATGCCAGTAGCTCACAAAAGTAGAATTTTTGCTCACCAAGACTCCATAGTTTAGAAGCAGCATTGCTGATGTCTGGTACTGATGGAAATTTTATGGAACTGAAAGTCAGATTCTTTGATTAACGCCTGCTAATTGTGTATATATGAAATCACTACTTTGCTGCCCATTGTTCAGGAACATTGGCTTGGATTACTGTACAATCCCACTGTGGCTGAAATGCTTATTTCTTATAGCACTTGACACATTCTAAAGTATGAGCTGATGCACAGAATTAAATTACTAATCCTTCTAAGTGGCAGTGAGAATTAAATCCAATATCTTCTTCTAGAGTGGCTTTCATATAATCAGAAGGCTGTTAACTTTCGGGAAGTAATATATACATCTGACTTTTCAGTCCTCAGACTCTCTTGGCTGGCATGAACAAATTTCTGTCTCAGCTTGAGATTACTTTCAGAAGAGATCCAAACAATTACAGACCAAGAATAAACAAACTCAATTCAATCAAGGTAAGAGCAGCAGGCACAGCTAATCCTAATTTGAGTACTTTTTACCTTTCCTGTCAAATTATGGTCTTGGATCCAAAAAATTGTTTTGTTAGCACAGCAGTACGTCTGATGGAATGCCTCTTCCATTTGGAGGAGAGGAGGAAGTTTCATGATCCCCCTCCCCCGCAGACTTCCAGTTTTCCCTCCTCTCTGTTCTTTTAGATTCACTGATCTACAGGAGCACAATTGCATTTGGCACCGAAAGTGGGGGTGGGGGCTCTTGTGCTGCTATGGATAAATTTATCAGTATCTAAGAGAGGAACACTTGCTAAACTTCTTTTCTTTTCTAGGATGTGGAACAGAAGAAAAGTGGGAACTACTTTTTCTTGGATGATTAAAAGAAATGTTAATCAATTTACGAAACTGAAATCTTTGTTATATGAAATGCAATCAGGTTTTAAAATACTGCACTCATTCCAGAGATAAAAATAGTGGTATGGTCATGTAACATCTGCCACCCCACAGCAGTGGCAAGGCCATCTTTTGGATGTAATATTTCAAAGCAGTGACAGCTACCGTTACCATCCCAAGAGACAATGTGCTTTTTCACAACTTGGGGAGATTTGGGTTCAGATGTAACTTATTAATGTACCAAATGCTGACATGTTTCCAAATTTTGTCTTTCAGCTGTTTTCTGTACAAGATGGTTTACAAAAAATGTCAAAATAGAGATTGCTATTTTAAAAAAAAGATTCTCTCAGGCTGAGGGTTTCATAAATAAATGTCCAGCTAAACCTATAATGGTTGATGAACCTGATTATTACCATTCAAATAATATGCAGTCTGCCTGACTGTGAGATTGCTTAGTAGTTATTTTCTCCATATACTTCAGCTTGCCATTCCTAGTTTGATCTTGGCTTTCATTTCTATCAATTCACTATGCAAATATGTTAATTTCTAGCACCAGAAAGACATGGCATAGGGAAACATTCATTTTGACACTGCCATTAAGTGTAGTTCACTTCATACATACAAGTTGAAATTGTGGGATCCTCGAGGTTAAAGCATGCAGCACTGTAAATTTCTGCTTTCACGATTCAGACTTCAGAAGCATGTAGGGTAACAAGAGGAAGGGAAATATTTTCTATTTTTTTCTATTTATTCACTATTGCAGAAGGCTTACCTTACACAAATTTCTGTGGTCTGAGCCTTGAACAGAGTTCGTTAGGGAGGGACAGTGGCTCAGTGGTAGAGCAACTGCTTGGTAAGCAGAAGGTCCCAGGTTCAATCCCCGGCATCTCCAAAAAAGGGTCCAGGCAAAAAGGCGTGAAAAACCTCCGCTTGAGACCCTGGAGAGCCGCTGCCAGTCTGAGTAGATAATACTGACTTTGATGGACCCAGGGTCTGATTCAGTATAAGGCAGCTTCATATGTTCGTTAGCATTTCAGATTGAATGGGGATCTTTCCTGCTGTAATCCGCAGTTTATTATTCTCCTTCCACTTGATCACTTTTGAATATATTACTGAGACCAGTCCCAATACATATCAGGGGATTTATACTGTGCTTTACTCCTAATCCTGGTTTCTTTGCTTAGCCAGACACTACACAATAAAGTTTCACTTAATAACATTACTTAGGAGCTACTGCTGAGAATGAGATTGTTTCTTAAAACTCTTGAGCAAGAATCCCATCTTTTCAGCACACAAAAGAATTCTAACTTGGCGTGACTTTTTAAAAACAAAACCTATACTCAATCTTCCATTGAAACACTTGACACTTTCTGGCAATTTGTAGGAACAAAAGAGAACCTACCTATCCCTTGGCTTCTTTTATACAAATTTACTTTTAGCTGGCTTTCAGTCAACTGAGTCAGAAGTGAAATGTAAAACTGTTAATTCTGATGTTACCTGTTTCCAGCATAATATGATGTACAATCTGGCACTTCATTAGTTTCTGATTTCTGGAAATAACCTATTAAATTATTATACTGTCACTTGGTTTTATTTAAACATTTAGGTCTGACTTGCCAGAATGAAGAATGGTAGGGTGCAGTCCTATTGAGGTTTACCTTTCTCAGTGCTTCCCTATGTAAAAGCATCTTTGCTGGCTAGTTTTTTGTTTACACATTGAATTTGTGAGGGAACTTTCAAAACTAGAATTTATCACCTGTAGTTTAATGTCATTATAGTCCATTCTATACCTTTATTAACTGGGCAGAGAAACTCTGTCCCAAAGACACAAATATTTATTTCACTGTCAAAATGAGTATTCCTCCAGTGGAAGATATATCCATGCTTAGGCAAGAATGGTCTATGCAGGCATTCAGTTCAGAATAAAACTTGAAAGCAAGTAAATGAGAACCTTACTAATTCTATCAGAAATAGCTTTACTAGCTTAGGGTTCCCTAATGTAGCACCCACTGGCACTGCCTGAAGTCCAACCTGTACTGTAGGAAAGTATGCAGAGCCATTGACTGCTGCCTTCACACAAATAAAGGGGCATTTAATTTGAATCCTCCCACTCTAAACTGGAAAAGGAATCCAGTTGTGAGGCAGTGGGGGCTAGGGTGTAGCAGCCTCCTCTTGTCTTCTGTGTATTTTAATCTCCTCTCCCCACGTGAGTGTGTGCATGCACTTCAAAGTTCCTAACATGCCCACAGCCTGAAAACCACTGGGAAAATGGAACTGGTTTAGAGCAGAGTTACAGTAACTAGGAATTTCCATTCAACTCTACAGTAAAAACATTTCTGGTGGCAGTTAATCCAAAATATATTCTAGTAAGTACAGAAGTCATGCATGCAATGAAGTACAAGTCAAAGAACAAACATATTTTAATCAGAAATACACAGCATGCATCTGAAGATAATTCACAAACATGGCATTATTCAAGTCTCCTGCTCAAAAGGGCTATAGAATTTTTTGGACATTAATAAAAAGTAACCTTCACCTTTTACACCAATATATACAAATATACACAATTCAATCTTACAGAAGGCAGCAATCAGAATGACATTGTAAAATAGGACAGAGGCCTCCAATTCTACAAGACTGCCACTTAAGAAATTTTATAAAGTATTACTAGCCTTTACAGTGCATAAAGGAAAGAGACTAAATACTAACTCATCACGTAAGCCCTGCTTTAGAAAAAAAAGCAACTGGAGTTATTTCACGAATCTTTCCTGTAGCAACCGTTTAGGGATTTGTCAGTGCAAAAGTGTCTTTAACTATTGTAACAGAGGCAAACTATTTTGGAAATGCACAGCATCTATCCTTGTTTTATAATACATAATTGGCATAGGCACCATTAGGGTCATACCAGTGCTAGGATTGCTTGGAAGAATTCACCACTAAACTGAATTTCTTGCCAGTTCTCCACGCAGGTATTCTGGATTGCTTTTACTAGTACAAGAAACACTTTATAAAATTAAAAAATATCCCTATGAATAAAACATCTAAGACACAAGAATAGTTGACCACTATACATGGTAATTCATTGAAGCAGAAACACACAACCCCACACATTCAAGTTTCACAAGTTTCGAGATGGAAGGCCTTTGGATTGGAAGCACAAAGACAACAGTCCAGGATGCTGAGAATTCTGGTAGCATAACAGAGCCCCAAGATACAGTATGTTAGGATATACATTCTATTTGGTGCAACATTCTTCATCATAATGTGTCAACATACTCAATTGCAAGAAGGTTTCATTACAAACCACTTTACTCCATCACAAACTCAAATCTTTGGGGGAGAAAGTCCAAACGTAACACAGGTTCTCATAACCACAACTATGAAGGATTTAAACAAAACCAAACATTTTAAAACAAAAAGTAACACTAAAAAGTTGTTTCCCCTCACTTCAACTCTAAAAATAATAGGGTATTCTGGTCTTTAAAGCAAGCAGAAAGCATGTGAGCATTAGGGCATATTTTAACTCTCTCAGCATCGGTATTCAGGTTGGAAGGATCCCAAGTCTCTCTTAAGGGAACTGCTGCCCCCGATGACCATCTCCCATGTTTGCTCTTCTCCTCTCATTGCGATATGGCCTCCCTCTAGAACTGCGGTGACAGCGATAGCCTTCACCTCTGCTTCTGTAAGATGGCCCTTTCCATGCTTCCTCATTTCTTGGGTAATAATATCCCCCCCTCCCAGGAGGGTAGCTCCATTCACTTCTGGGTCTTCTACCTCCACCATAAGTTTGATTATAAAATTGCTTTGACCGACCACTTCTCAGCAGGTCAGAAACTTCACATTCATCTTCAGAACTCTCTTCCCTTGGCCTTTGTACCTTACTTTCCTCCAAGCTGGTTGTTAAGCTGCTAGTTGCGCCAGTTTTATCTGTCTTTTCTTTAGGACAAAGAGAGGTACTCTTTGATGCAGCATTTGGTAGGGGCATCACTAGTACTGACGCTGTTTGTCTCTTGCTATCCTCTGTCTCTGTGGGGAAATTCTGGAGTACAGACTTTGTTTTTGTAGCAGACAGAGCAGCAGTACAAGTCTGCTTCTCTTTAGGCACCCTGGCTGAGTTTAAACTGAGACCACCACATTCACCTTGTGCAGTAGCCGTAGAGAAGGGAAGGTGTTGGACGCTGCTTTCATCCTTGGCCTTCCGAAGTGACTCAACACATCCTGCGGCTGGAGCTGGAGAAGTGCACTCCTTAGGCAAATACACAGCATTTCGTGTGTCCTCAGGAGGCATAGCAACTGGTCTTGCCACAGAATTTTCAACATAGCCCTGAATGGGATACCCATACCAAAGGTGAGGAAAAATAGGTGCAACTGGAACAGGTCCCAAGAATGGACTCTGCCCAAATGGAGGTTGTGGGAATATGCTTTTCCGTCCCAGTGACTCATCATATTCAGTGTGAAGTGTCTGTGCAGGATTCTCAGACTCTATACAGACAAGTCCTTGGTTTTCAGGCACTTGAGTAGTAGGTATGAAGAGGGGCAAAGATGGAGGAGGCATGGTTTCAGTATGTGGGCTCTGGCCGTTCACTGTAACTTCATTCTGCATAGGAAAGTGGCCTTCTGTTTGTAAAGCTCCATTTCCATTCTGAGTCAAAGGTACTTCTGGCAGCCAAGGATTGTGAGAATACACTGGAACTGGCACCTTTGGATACATTCTATAAGCTGTCAAGCAAGCCTGATGCAGAGGATACAAATAGGAGTGTGGAGCCCACATGGGACAGCTGTATGCCTGCAAACACAAATGAGCTGTTATTACCCTTTGAACAGTACTTAGCCTGTACTAACATAGGAAGCTGCCTTATACCAAGTCAAGAGCACTGGTCCATCTGGCTCGGTCCTGTCTATACTGACTGTCTTAACCACTACACCAAACTGGCTCTCCACTGTTGGAGATCCTGGAGGGGATTAGGGTTAAGTGCGTGGACTCTTATCTGAGAGAACCGAGTTTGATCCCCCACTCCTCTGCTTGCAGCTGCTCCAATGGCCTTGGGTTAGCCATAGCTATCACAGAAGTTGTCCTTGAAAGGGCAGCTGATGTGAGAGCCCTCTCAGCCCCACCCACCTCACAGGGTGTTTGCTGTGGGGGAGGAAGGTAAAGGAGTTTGTGACCGCTCTGAGACTGAGTGGAAGGTGGGATATAAATCCAATATCTTCAACAGAGAAGAGCCTTTCCTGCTAACTAAAATCTCTGATGTTTTTAGACTGGAAGTGTCAACCTCTTCAGACAAACCATGTGGTTTACCACAAAACCACAGCCCCTCCTTTCATTTGAATCTAAATTTGATTTGACCAAGATCTAGTTTAATTTTTTAAAATATAGAACATTGTAATAGAAAACTGATTAGTAACCTCTAGCTAGCATACGATGTTTTAAAACATTTTTCCTCTACTATATTATGACTGAGCAGCACATGATTAAAAATGCAATCTAAGGAACATGGGCTTAGGCAGGAGTAAAAACTGCATATTGAAGCCGATGTGGTTGTAGTATTGGACTAGGATCTAGGAGAGCCAGGTTCAAATCCCCCCTCTGCCTTGGAACCTTACTGGGTGACTTGGGCCAGTCATACATTCTCAGGCCTGACCTATTCATGGGGCTGAAAGGATGAAATGGAGAACAATGTAAGCTGCTATGGCTCTCCACTGAAGTCTCCACAGGTATAAAGGAGGGTAAATAAATATAGAGGATTGTGCTGTCATGCTCAAGTGTGTCAAAATGGTCCCAACCTTCTGGCATCCATTCCTTTAAAGGGATCACCATCCTCATACCTAGTGGTTAAATTCCTGGTGTGTTTGGTAGACTCAAATGAGAATCCTTCCACTCATACAGACCCATGGGGGCTGCCCATACAAGGGATTTTACAATTTATAGCCAGCAAATGGTGCTACCTCAGAAGACAATACAGCCATCCACAGGGTAGGTTACTGGAGGTACATAGTATACTACATAATCTTCTAATAAAACATACCAAATTATTTCTAAACATAACCTAAAATCCAAGCTAACTGCCTTTCCAACTGTTATGCAATAGCTTTCTTTCGCCTTCAAGTCTCAGCTGACTTATGGCAACCCCATAGGGTTTTCAAGACGCAAGATGGTCCGAAATGGTTTTACATTGCCTGCTTCTGCATGGGAACCCTGGTCTTCCTTGGTGGTCTCCCATCCAAATATTTAATGAGGGCTGACCCTGCTTACTTTCTGACAGAATTTGGCTAGCCTGAGCTATCTAGGTCAGGGTGTGCAATAGCTATTTAGCAACATTTATTGTACTGTTCAAGCACTCAGGGCAATGTCAACTTTTCTAATATTTCTAAAAAATTGAATCATTTTTAATCAGCTGTCCTACAGCAAGTAGAAAATATAGATGTTACCTTCACACCAAGATTGAAGAAAAATCTGAGAACATTTTTATCTAAAAACAAAGAAACAAAATGTTTTTCAATCCTAGTGTAAGTTGCCACAATTCCACCATTTAGTCCAGCTCAGCATGTCTAAAACTACTTCTCTACGATTTTTTTTCATTCATATAATCTAATGCTATTATCTAGCCTGAAAATAAGTTTCTAAAAACATTTCAGTTAAGAAGAAAACATACAGTATTGGCTATATTGTTGCTTGCATGTACTTTTTATGATGATGCAAATCAGGGGCAAAGTAGCAGGTGAACAGATGAGGGCACAGTGAGGCAGAAGAAAAGGAACTAGACTCAGCAGCAACTTCCGTCAGCTATTTACACAGAACATTTTTTCATTCCAGCATCTACATCAATATATGTCCCTACTGGCCATGCATAAATAGCTTACCCATCCACTAGTAGGAACACACAAGAGAAGTTTTGTTTTTAAGCACTACCGTATTTTTCGGACTATAAGACGCACTCCCCCCCCCCAAAAAAGTGGGGGGAAAGTGTGTGCGTCTTATGGTCCAAAGGTATGTACCTTTGAGGGGGAGCGATCTGCTGCCTCTTCCTCCGATCCAGCGCTTCCCCTGCGTCTGCCTGCCTGGCTCCATCTTCTTCAGGCAAGCGCTGGGATCGCTCCACGTAACCCCAGCGCTTCGCAAGCGCCGGCTGCGGAGGGGGCAGCGTGCTTCCTCCTTGCCTGTGTGCCTGCCTTCAGCTGTGATGTTTAAAGCAAGCGCTGGGATCGCTCCCTCCCCCCTCCGATCCCAGTGCTTGCTTTAAACATCACAGCTGAAGGCAGGCACACAGGCAAGTAGGAAGCACCCGCCCCCTCTGCAAACCCAGCGCTTTGTGAGCGCCGGCTGTGGAGAGGGCAGCGTGCTTTCTCCTTGCCTGTGTGCCTGCCTTCAGCTGTGATGTTTAAAGCAAGCGCTGGTATCGCTCCCTCCCCCCACCGATCCCAGTGCTTGCTTTAAACATCACAGCTGAAGGCAGGCACACAGGCAAGGAGGAAGCATGTTGCCCCCTCCGCAGCCAGCGCTTGCGAAGCGCTGGGGCCACGTGGAGCGATCCCAGCGCTTGCCTGAAGAAGATGGAGCCAGGCAGGCAGGCGCGGGGGAAGCGCCGAATCGGAGGAAGAGGCAGCGGATCGGCCCCCAGGAGGAAGGTGCGTCCTATCCTCTGGAGCGCCTTATGGTGCGAAAAATACGGTAGTTCCAGTTTGTTCCTGCAGTCATTTTCTCTCTTAAACAAACGCTAGTGTCTTTTTATTAGAAGGAAATCTGATTTGATCCGGACCAACATTTTTACATGTGCCAAGAACAAAAAGGGAAATAACTTTCCTGGGTGACAGTCATCATGCTTGTGAAAATATTATCCTGGATCCAAGCTATTATAGACTATGAAGTATTTACCAAAAGGTACATTTTTCACCGATGTGCAAATACCTTGAAAGGCCAAGATCATTCAGTTAAAAATAGCATTCCTCAATTTACATCCCTTACGACACACGTATAAACAGTAAGCAAATCAGTAATCAGAAATTAGTTGTGTAACATTCATCTCCTGTCTTCCTTCCATTAAACTCAAGGGAGCAAATGCATGGACACACAGGTAGTTTCCCATCTAGGCGCAGGCTAGATCTACACATGCTTCAAGCAAGGCTATTACCTCCTGTGCTTAGATCATGTATGCAATTGGATTAGAGCCCCTCAGACTCCCATGAGCTTTCCCAGTTAAGAGAAAGCCTACTGAAGAAGAATAATGGTATAATTCTAAACACACTCTTTAGGGAGTAAAAATGACTATACACGATGGATTTTACTTCTGAACAAACAGACACAGGTGCCTGTGCTACTAGTCTTCATATGGACATAAGGATTTGTTCTGATGTAAAAAAAAAGAAATTAGATTACTGAATGACGTACAGGCTTCTAACTTCTGAATGAAGTTACAAATAAAGTTGTTTATGTACAGTGGGCCAAAACTTGGCTTGTTCCCACTGTAGCATTCCCCCCCTTCCCTCCCTCAGAACACACACAGTTTCAACTAAAGTCTCCCTGGTTTCCAGTTTGCTAAGATGTCCAAATACAGCCACCTGGGCAAATTTCTCCTCCCTGGTAACTGGATTCTGAACCTTGGTTTAAAACGCACCCCATGTTCAGATGTCAAGGCAAACTGCTTGAACATTTCCAAAGGCAAAACATATTCAATTATACCCTGCACACAAGTATGGCAACAAGCAGTGTTCAAGAACACAGGTTTGTGATGTCCAAATGAAGCCACAGAAGGCCTGCAGCAGAATCACATTTATAAGCATTTGACAACAGGTTATGCTCAGTCTTCTGATTTTCAAAACCATTTAATACATTTCTCTCCCCTCCACTTAGATGTCAACAGAGATAATGTTTTGCTTGAGCCATGAAGTAAAACTTCCCTTACCATTTGGAAGATCCTCTCCCGTGCTGCAAAAGGAATAAGGAGGGGTCATGACTCGCTCCCCCTTTTCATTAAGGGGAAATCCGGGATACAGTGGATCCTGGTATGGATTCAGTGTTTGAGACATCGGCATTAGAGGCTGGCTAACAGCTTGCAGTGGTACTGGAATGCTGGCAACCGGACTAGATGTCGTCTGGGTGAGAGGGGAATCTAGACCAGTGGCTGAAGATGGCATTACTGATGGCCCAGGTATTTGGGGTGGAAAACCTAAGATAAAAAGAAGTACAAAATATTCACTAAACCTGGGGCTGCTAAACATTAAAGGGGAAAAGTGGGATAAGAAAACATATTAAAAGAACTATTGTAAGATATGAGTTACGGGATTACTCTAATACAGAAGTCACCAACCTTTTCTTTAATGAGAGCTATTTCTGAGTAATAAGAACTATCACCCACTGCCATCTCCAGAATATCTTACCAAAACGGAACATGGACTAGGAAGTACACCAGAAATTCAGCTACAGCTAACAGCACAGAGGAAAGCCCCATTTTAAAAAGGCTAGAGCAGATCCCCCCCGCCCCCCGGGTCCTGAACAAAACACACAAGCTATCAGTGGCTCACGAACTCCAAGGGGGAGATCTGTTCTAACTGGAAGCTCTGGTTCCCAAACTTGTGACCAATGCCACACACTTTCCTTTCAATCCTTTGCCAAACCTTTCTTCTTGCCCCTAAAGGACCACCCACAAAGGGTGCCATGAACCACCTTTTAAGGTCTTCAACCTCTACATACCAGGATCATCTAATAGCCCATGAGGTTAGGCCACAATGGCACATCCACTCCAAGAACAGCTTTAAGCAGTCATACAGCACTGGCCATTGTAAAATTTCTAACTTTCCGAAGAAGCTTTATGTAATTTATTTATACTTCTCCTTTCTCTTCAATGAGGACCCAAAGCAGCTTTACATTATTGTTCACTCCTCTATTTTATCCTCACAACAACCCTGTGAGGTAGGTCAGGCTGAGAGAATGTGACAGACCCAGTCACCCAGTGAGCTTGTATGGCCCAGGTGGAGATTCAAACCTGGATCTTTCACTTCAGATACTATTCCAACACTCTTAACCACTAAACCACACTGGCTCTCACCATGGGGGAAGGGTGCTTTAAAATAAATACTGCCATTAAGCATTAAATAACATATCTGATTAAATGACCTAGGATCAAATGGGTAAAGAGACCACAAAATAAATCTGCCTGATAAGGAAGAAAACCTGAAGAAAGAGCAACATCTTGAGAATCCCAGAACTATGAAAGCGCAAACATTCTAAGAACTGTGACATCAGCACTTGAACTGGTTTGGCAGCCATGGAAATATTTTGCTGATAGAACACCACCATCCCTAATCTACTTTACTTGCAGCTCTTCTATCTCTTGGGATACCCTCAAAAATAATTACAGAAATCAACAAGTGGTGGATAAGAGTCTAGGGAGAGAGGAGGGGAAAGAGAAATAAGAAGAAAACCACAACCATGAAGTTCTAGAACTGAGCAACTGAAATAAACTGAATCTGTGTCCTCTTGGGGTGTTCAAGGTCAGGCAGAGGGGGCTGTATTTACTCTCCTTTGGGCCACACTAGTAGCAAATGCCTGTCCTGTCCTGGAACTCAAGGAGACTGGAACACCTACTTTGAGAATGTGAAATATATAATACAAAGTTTCTCAAATGGGTGTCCAGGAGCCCTGGGGAGGTATCAGCAAGAACTTTGCATGGAGAAAAGATATGTCCTTGTAATGTCCCTCTGGCTAATTCAAAGATGGAGGCCTCTTGGCTTTTTAAAAATGGGAGCAGGGACTGACTACCTTAGGGGAAGCGGTCAGAACTGGCTCCCTTCCCCCCCTTCAGGGCAAGAGCTCTTGGTCATCTGGTTTCCATATAATCCCAAAGTGCTAGCCAGAAAGGGCACTGAAATAGTTAGCTGGGTTCCAGTAGCTCAGGCCTAAGAAGTCCAGGAGCTGAGAATATGAGCATAGACTATAGGAAGTACAGGACAAAAGCCAATTACAAAACCAGATGACATGTGGTTCCCTTGATATCTATCAGATCAAACTTTGATGAAACCATAATAGCCAATGCATTTTCTATAAGCCCCTCAGCTTCAACCTGGTCTGCAACAGCTGGTCCCAAATACACTTGCACTGTACTATCAGTTACTTTTAAACCCATATCTATTAAAATAATTGTAATTAAAATCCATTATCCTTCTACTGGAAAGGCATTTCTTCTCCAACCTGTTGGCCCATAGGTTGGTGGCACACTGGACCAAGCTGGCACAATGGCTGGTACAGAAGGCACTGCAGGAGGCAAATGCATCTCAGGAAAAACCGGAGATGGAGTGTGGCTGACATCAGGTAAGAGTTCTGGCAACTTCTGTAAAACAACAAAGAATATACCCCATGATATTCCATATTTTCAAAATATTCACTTCAAAGCAGGATTCTCTAACACTCACTTCCTGATATAAGAAGGTCAGTCTTTAATCAAGACATCCATTTTGATGAACAGCATATCTAGCTCAGTTGTATCCATTTTAATTTAATGGGCTCATGCAAAGATCCTTCCAGTGAACCATCTTGCTGCAATGAGGGCTAGCCCAACGGTTTTTGGCACTCTAGGCAAATTGCCCAGCCTAGCCTGGTCTCATCACTTCTCAAAAGCTAAGCAGAGTCCACTGAAAAGGACCACAAAAATTTAGACATGCATTTCTTACTTGTTCAACAGATGGGGGTTGAGCATCTCCATGACTTGAAGGAGGTGATACTGCTGGAACAGAGGCATCTTCCCTGTTCTAGAAATTAGAAAGCAGACAGTGGCCAAGGTCAGACGCACATAAACTGACGAGATGGGCATGGATGAAAGCCAGATGCATGTCGGATTTTATGCAATTGTCCAAACATCAGCATCTGGCAATGGTCATTGGCTCGTTCGTGTCCCAAACTGCCACGACTGTGACGCGAACTTTTTTGATAGTACATTAAATCCGGAATAAGAATGCTTCCAACGACTCCCGCGCGTACTTTCTATGTTTGAACGCTCCATTGTAGCCAACTCGTCGCAAGCGCACATCTGCTTCCCTGCGACAGCCAACTCCAAATGATATCATTGCGCCAGCAATTGTTGACTCAGCCTTCCAACCTTCCGAGGTTGGTAAAATATGTACCCAGCTGTAATGACTGGTGAAGGCAATGGCAAACCACCCCGTAAAAGGTCTGCCGTGAAAGCAGCGTCACCCCAGAGTCAAAAACGACTGGTGCTTGCACAGGGGACCTTTCCTAAATGGGGGGGGGGGGGCAGATCGCCCACCTTTGCTGTCTCCCTGCCAGGGGAGGAGGGTGACACAGCTTTGCCATCTCCCCACCAGGCGGAGAGACGGCAAAGAGCGTTGCCATGCCCCCCCCCCATTTTAACACCGCAGCGGGGTGTTTAAATGGGGGGAGGAAGATCCCCCACCTTTGCTGTCTCCCCGCCAGGCGGAGAGACAGCAAACAGAGTTGCCATGCTCCCCCCACAATTTAAACACCATGGCGGGGTGTTTAAATGGGGAGGGAGGAAGATGACCCACCTTTGCTGTCTCCCCGCCAGGCGGAGAGATAGCAAAGAGAACTCCTGGGCTTCCCCTTCCTTTCCGAGTGTTTAAATGGGGGGGGGGGAGAGATTGCCCACCTTTTCTGACACTTTTTAAAAAAAAGCCAAGCACGATATCCCACGGTACTGCGCTTGCGCGAGTGTGGAATGCCATCTCAAAAAATGAGGTCCGGTTGAGACCTCTGATCAACCAACAACAGGACCAACGCTGCTTAGAACTGAAGGATGGAGGGATATCTGATCATGAAATTCGCTGTAAAAAAGCTGCGGGGTATAGTAGCGACAGGTTAGGGATGGATTTAATGGTGAGTGTGACCGCGGCCAGTCAGAGCTGCTTCCTAAGTTATCATTCTTGCATAAGAAAGGTTTGGCAAGTGCCTGACACCTCTCAATATTTACCTCAGGCATTTCTATCTCAAGCTTCAGATCTAGAGATTTTTCCATCAGATTCAAGTCTGCAATAGCAAAATAAAGCCCAATTAATGAAGGCTCCAGAAAATCTGTCAGCTCAAGTCTGATACCGTAATTTTTCATTTAGAATGCTTCTCAGCTGCTTTTCTGGAGATTGCCCTGATGTTTTACATTCTTAGCACAATTTTATCCTGCCTTTTCACAAAGAGCCCAAAGCGGCATACAGTCCCCGCCCCCTTTTCCTTCTCACAAGAAACACAACACAGCAAGACAATGGCCCAAGGTAATCCAATGAGGTTCAGTGCATTTACATTTCATTCTTGCATTTTTAAGTTTATATCCTGCTTTTTTCCCCAGCTGAGCCCTCAAGAGTGGTTTAGCAAATCATTCTCTCCTCCTCCATTCTCTCACAACCACCCAGGATCAGAGAATGTTGAGCCTTAAGTCACCCAGTGAGCTTCTATGGTAGAAGTCGGGATTCAAACCCAGATCTCCAAGGATCTTAGTCCAACACTCTATCCACTATGCCACACCAGCTCTCCATGCTCTGATGAGTAGAAACCTGAACCCAGACTTCTCTGGTCCTACTATAAGACTATACTATATTGGCTCTTCACTCAAATGTTCTCAGATTGCATAGCTTCATTGTTTTGCAAGGTACAGAAGCCCACAAACTTCAATTATTTCTTTTTAAACGCCAAGGGGAGGGGATGATCCAGTTCTGATACCTTTTTCTTCTTTTGCTCCCACTTCGTCTCTTTTCTTCTCCTTTTCTTCTTTCAGGTGGTTGGCTGTTCTTGACTTAGGAGCTGGAAGTTTCCTCTGTCCGCAGTTACCAGTGGTTTGAGTGGATACCTGAGACACTGCTGGATTCTGAAAGAATTGAGGTGCTTCGTTGAATTGAAAATTGATGTGGCCAGCATGCTACATGAAACCATGGTCATGAAAGTACCACCACCTGAAATTGTTTAGGATGCAGCATGTGAGCCCTGTTCAGATCATTCTATGATGATGACAGTATCAATTGTCATAGCTTGAACACATGCCAATCTTCCACAGAAATTTTAAAGAAAAAGAAACAGCACTCTTATGTTTGTTCAGGATTCATCCCATTGAATCCTATGGGACTTCCTATTAATCCGAAGTATCAATTCTGTTTCCACTTATAGATTAAAATCCAAACCAAGCTTTGAATTTCAACCCATGCGCAATGTGATTTCCTGCTGTCAGGCCTTAAAAGATCTTTTACAACTAATATACAACATCAGTCACACAGTTTCCAAAACAGAAAAAGCCACCTCACCCCCAAGCGGTATTGGCCAGTCAAGTTTTGTTTCAGAAACAGCAAATTTCTATACATCTTTGTTTTTTGATATGTTCAAAAAACACAGAATTACCACTTTTTTACTCAATGAATAATAAAAAGAGATTGGATTTATACCCCACCCTTCACTCAGAGTCTCAAAGCTGCTTACAATCTTCTTTCCCTTACCCTCCCCACAACAGACACCCTGTGAGGTAGGTAGCGCTGAGAGAGCTCTTTCAATAACTGCTCTTGAGAGAACAGCTCTGAGAGAGTTATGACTGACCCAAGGTCACTTCAGTTGGTGCATGTGGAGGAGTGAAGAATCAAATCTGGTTCTCCCAGATAAGAGTCTGCACACTTAACCACTATACCAAACTGGCTCTCTTTTCAGTGCAGAAATCTATATCGTTGGCATACTATTGTTTACACTGTACAAAACTGTCCTTTAAAGAATACAGCTGTCGTGAAGCTGGTGTCCATTTCACTGGCAGAAAAACAAATGATACATTTCAAAAAGCATTCTCTGTTCAACAGACATACAGAAAGAGCAGGAAAGGCTTCTTCATCCTGCAGCTGAAGCTCGTAAGGGGAACACGTTTCTTCTACAGCCTGGTTCTCTTTGCGTTCCTCTGGAGAAAGGCCATAATTATCTCTACTGGCATAGTCCAAATCATTCGTTCTTTCACGGTCCATCTTTCTATAAGGAAAAATGGTTTTCAGCCATTGAAACTTAAAGACACCTTTAGCTAACTTGAGATATAATTCCCCCACAAAACCCTGTAATTCCTTTTATTTATTAGCTTCTTTGACCAATGGTCTTAAGCTTAAGATAAAACAAGACAGTAAATACAAAACAAATTACAAATAATTTAAAAACAAGCAAGGAAGAGAACCAATAATCATGATCACAAGACATAATTAAAAAACAGAATACCTAATAATATAAAATTCCATAGAACTCTTTGGCATTATAAAATTAGACTTTAAAATCTCAGTACATAACAGCACAAATTTCAGAAAACCTTGTAATTTCGAATTCTTTTTGTAGATTTGTTTAACACATTAACCTCTTGAGCGGCTATGTTCAGACTTCCACCAAAACTAAGAAGCATTTACAGTACTCAAGGGTGGCCTACAAATTACCCCTACAATTTAAAAATTCCTAAAATTTAATCCAAATAGAAAATAAAGCTTTTTAGTACACGCCTCCGATATTTAAAATACTAATTAAAAAGGCACAATTCATAACCTGTGAAGAGCTGTTTCTGAAATGACACACTGGATTCACCTGGCAACCTGTGATGAACTTCTGCCTAGAGTTTTGTGCTCAGGAGAGGTTTGCTGAGAATACAGCCCGGGACAGGATGTGTGATGCTCCCTGGCTGCTTGCAGTCGAGGAGGCCGTGCCGATGGAGCTTTTATCAGCTTGCCTGGATTCTTTGACCCTCGGCTATCTCCATCTGTAACACACATTTCTCTCAAGTTAGCACAGGCAGGTTTATGACTAAGGGGGTCATGCTAAAGGTTTATAAAATTATGCATGGGATGGAGAAAGCAGCTAGAGATTAATTTTTTTCCCATTCTCCATAATACTAACCTTGGTGGACATCCAGTGAAGCTGACAGGCATCAGATTCACAATAAACAAAAGGAAATACTATTTTACTCAACAAGTGATGAAATTATGGAATTCACTCCCAGTGGATGTAGTGAAGGCCACAAGCATAGCTGACTCTAAAAGACGGCTAGGAGAGATTCGTGGTTCTTTCCTTTTGTACGTTTAGAAGTTCACTGAATCACAAATCTTGAGCAGCAGAAGACACATTTCTTATTTCTTTCAAAAGATCCTTATCACTGAGCAAAAGAGCCAGGGTTTCTAGAGTATGTTGAATAAAGGCTTAATATAGTAATCCCTCATAATCTTAAAAAAATCTGCATTCCAGTAGAGCATGAAAGAATGTATCAATCCTGTTAAAGGCCACAAGTGCAGATTCTATCGGTGTAGAGCCTATTCAAAAAACTCCCTTGCAAAACCATTGTAGGTTAGGAGGATAGGTCCATCAATGACTACTAGCTGTGATGGCTAAGAGGAACATACAAAGGAAGCAACATCAAGGGAAGGCCTTGGCCTCTATGCCTGTTTGTTGGGCCTCCAAGGGAACTGGTAGGCTACTGGGTGAAACATGATGCTTGATTAGGTGGACCACTGATCTGATCCAGCAGGGCTCTTCTTATGGTCTACCTGGCATTAAGTAGGCACAGTTTTTAAAAAGGAGAAGAAATCCTACCTGTCGGAACAATTTGCCCATGCACTGAAGTGGGCCTTTTCATCTTCTTCCCTGACACAGTGCTCCAGGTTTCCACAGGGGTAGGCTGCAGAAGTGGTTTAAGGTTCTTTAGCAGAACAGAATGCCTGTAATGGACAGCATCAAAGAATCCATCAAAGCTCCAAGTCACAATTAGCATGTCATGTCATAAGAACTGTCTAAGCCACCAGCCTTGGTCCAATGGATATCTACCCCCAGTAGAACAGGGTGTTCCTAATAGTGATTATGTTTTTATAGCTTTCAGTAAAGTAACTCTGAGCTCACACACCAAACAAATCCTTCCATCATTACATACAAAATACCAACAGCCATGAATTTTAAAATCAACAGTTCTCCAGCACCTTTACAATTACAGCTAAGTGCTGCCAAACCCTGGAGCACTTCAGAAATCTATTAGCTCTTTCCTTTCAAAGACCAGTTCCAGCTAGCCAGCCAGAAGACCACATAGACAGCTAAGCTGCACATTAGCAGAGCTATTACAGAATCACTGTGAGTACAGCAATAACTCCAATACCTTAAACACGAAATGTAAACACACACACTAGAAGCATACCATCCTAGGAAACAAACAGTCCTAATATCATCACACACATTTTTTTAGAACTAAAAACTAGGGGGAAAAAATCTGAGGTTATTTTAAATACAATCCCCAGCTCCTTTGTAAGTCCCTGCCTTTCTAGCATCACCATTTCCCGGCTTTACCCCTCAAACTCAGCTCTGAAATATCTCAAGCAATCATATTTCTTTGAAGTAGGCAACAGTTTAACTCCTCCCACCTATACTCCTCCTGCCCAGTGGCTGCCAAGACAGAACATCACTTCTTTCCAAAATAATGAAGAATTTCTCGTATTGATTGCACACATCCATAGTGTATTACAACTTCTCAGCAACTGCTGGTTTGCACATAAATAATGTCTCTGCAGCAGATTCCCTGAGTGCACCAATGGTTCTCCCCAGTACATTTTCATACTACACACACATACCCACATTTAATTGTCACAGTACCACAGTAGCAGTTGGTGACTTGCTTCCAAGAGTTCCACAAAGAATGAAAGGTAAACACTATCTAAAGCTAGCCTGGTGTATTCCTTAGCTCCTCTTGATGGAAGCCTGGCAAAACACAGCATTCTAAGCAAGAAGATTAGCACTGACTAAGATGTCAGCCACAAATTAGTTTTAACAAAACACTCCGTCAGCATATCTATTTGACTGTATGAAAATGTTTCTATAGTTAACACTGTTTGAACATTCACATACCTGGCACCAAGCTCTTCCACAAAGACAACCACTGGTCCATTTGCAGACTGCACGTCTTGGATGTGAGCATTATAAAATTTTCCATTGTGGTCTAAACGCACCTATGGAGAAAAAAAGAGCAAGTGTGCATTTAAATAGGAGTCCTCTACAGCAGGGGTCCCCAACTCCCAGTCCGTGGCCTGTTAGCACTCCGGGCCACGGAGTGAGGCAGAGACCTTCGCCTACTCCTCATTTAAAGCCCTCCATGGGGGACAGGGATGGGATGTGGGCATGGGGGCAGCAAAAAACCCAGCACCCCCACCCCCACTGGTCCGTGGAAAAATTGTCTTCCACTAAACCAGTCCCTGGTGCCGCTGTTCTACAGTTATATCCTTATCTGGCCTCCTATCCTCATGTTGCTTCCTGGGAACCACAGAGGAATATATTTCCATCTATTAAGGAGCCAAACCAGCTTCACATTAATCCCCAACTTCTCTCTCAGGTCTATCTGCATGCTTAGTACCCAACACATCACATGAACTATGGAAAATGGCAAATATTGCCAGTTTAGTTGATCCAGAAGCAAAAGACAGGCAGAGCTGCAGAACAACTAGGACCTCCATATCCAATCCCACCAGCCACATCAAGGGCCAACCCTTTCCTCCTACCAAAGTTCAGAAATGCTGACAGGGACAAAAAAAGCATTACAGCGGGACAATATTTAAAATAATTAAGCTCTTATTATTATAGATGAAGCATGGCAAAAGATAACCCTCCCCAAACCACACTTCTGATGCAACTCCAACTTCTAATTCCTACGGAAATAAATTCCAGAGGGGTAGCCATGTTGGTCTGCTGCAAGAAGATCCCACAGAAGACCGGGGGGGCCCCCCAAAGGCTAACAATTTATTACAGCATAAATTGCAAGTCAGAGCTCACTTCATCAGACATGTGTTGAGTACACACCCGTATGAGACATATCCATACGAAAAGGTGGGAGTGGACGATGTTACAAAAAGAGGCTAAAACCATTAATCAAAGAGAACTAGCAGCACTCAGAGTGGGGAAGGTCCACTCCCAACTATGGGCAGACAGGAAGAGGGAGGGAAACAAAAAATAAATCAGCTGTAATCAAGGCAGGTGCAGAACTAATTGATTTGTCACCCATCAAGTGTGGGTCATGCTGAGTTATCAGCACCAAAACATGGAGCAATGCATTAATGCATCTAGAGGTCAAACAGGGTTTCACTGAAAGGCATGCTTTTCAAGAAACCCAGAAGTTTTGACTTTCATTTGTCAAGCTGTATTTTGAACACTAACAGTTGCTGTAGGGTGAGGATGGAGAATCAGGTGCAGGATTTCAGTTAAGCCCCAACCCTGTTTTTAACAAATTATTCCAGCTATTCTCAAAAGCAATTCCAGCATCTAAGTTTCTATGAACAAACCTTGAAGGGATGTCCACCTACACCCTGCTCCAGAAAGCTGGAGAGAAAGAGGTAGAATCAGAGAGCCAGGAGCAGTAAGAACAAGAGGAGAAAGATGAAGTAAAAATAGGACTGCCACCTTTTCTTCCTGGAAAGGTTCTTTGACTTGGATTTGAGCATGTTCTCCCACCACCACATCTTCATGCCCTTATCGGTCTTCCGCCGGTTTGTATCTACTGCTAAAGGCACAAAGCTTGTATCCAGAAAAAGGTGGCAACCCTAAGTGAAAGAATGTGGCAGCGTGGGGGAGAGAAGAAAGGCAAAGTAGGAAGTGGAATGACAACTTGCTCAATAGCACCTACTTTACATTTATCTCCAACTGAATACTGCATGCCAGCAGCAATAGAAAAATCTCGCTTTTGCTGATCTGCAAGCACAAATAAAATGTGTGATATACTATTTGGCAAATGTAAGAAAAATGCTCCATTCCCACCAACCCCCACCTGGGTTCTGCTCTCAAATGCTAGACTTTACCTCGTTTTGTTTGTTGCCAGTTGGAATATTCAATGTTGTGGTACACTGCTGGATTGAGCAACCGAAGAACTTTTGCAGACAAGGCGATGGAAGCGCGTTTTTCATTTCTGGGACCCTGTTATGCAAGAAGAATAACCAGAGCAATGGTTATCTTAACAACACTGCATGGATGTGAAAGAATTAAACAGGATTGGGAACATGTGGACACATTATCTACTGAATTGGTTTTTAAATTATCACCACAAATGCAAACATCTGCATATTCATAACATTTCATAATATCACTAGACCGGGGTGGCCGAATTTGCTTAACATAAGAGCCACAAAACATGAACTTCAGATGTTGGAGGGAGGGAGGTGTAGAAAGACAGCAACTTTTAAATGCATTATCCAAGCTGCCAACTGGCTTAGCTTGGAGGAGTAATTTAAAGAGAGAAATGCCTTCTCCAAGCCAGCCAATGGGGCAGCGGGGCCTTTGAGAGCCACACAAAATGTGTGAAAGAGCCACATGTGGCTCCTAAGCCACAGTTTGACCAACCCTGTACTAGACAGTATAACTCTCATGACACTTAGTCAAAGCAACAGTCTCATATACTTATTTTGTTCCATCTCTGCCATACACAACTCAACAGAACAGAAGGAATTTTATTTATTTTTATTTTATTTTAGTATATTTCTATTCCACCCACTCCCCATAGAGCTCAGGGCAGAGTATAACATATGATAAAAAAATAAAATACAATAAAAACATTTTATAAACAGACAACTCAACAGCACTCAGAAAATTTACCATAATCACATATTGCCCAGCCTGGCTGTCTCACATCATGATATCCCATAGAGATGGCAGATATTATTCTGTTTTATAGCACAGGTGACAGTGCTGGCAGGGGAGGCCAATCAGATCAAGAACAGATGCCTGCAGCCTCAACTAAAAGTCTGGTGGAGCAGCTCCATTTTACAGGCCCTAAGGAAGGCTAATAAGCCAGGTGGGGCCTGGATCTCTGTAGGGAGCTGATTCCACCAGGTTGATTCCACTAGTTGAGGCAAGGCAGGTGTCTCTTGGGCCAGGGACGGCCAACAGATGTTGGGAGGCCGAATGTAACGACCTCACGGGCATATATGGAAGGAGACGATCCCACAGTTATGCTTGTCCCAGGTCGCATGTAAGGCATTAAAGCGTTAGAACTAAAACCTTGAAGTGGATCCGATACTCAATGGGCAGCCAGTGCAGACTGCAGAGTGCTGGCCGAATGCCCACCTGTAAAGGTGGTGCAGTCAGCAGGCGAGCTGCCGCATTCTGCACCCCCTGCAGTTTCCGGATCAGTCTCAAGGGTAAGCCAGTGTAGAACAAGTTACAGCAGTCTAGTCTGGAAGTGACCATTGCATGAATCACTGTAGCCAGGTCCTGGGGGATAGATATGGTGCTAGCTGCCTGATCTGCAAAAGATAACAAAAGGCAGACCTGGCAACCATAGTGATCTGGGCCTCCATGGAAAGGGAGGCACCCAAGGTCACTCCCAAGCTCTTCACCTGTTGGGCTGGCACCAATGTGGCACCGTCCAAAGCTGGGAGCTTACCAGACATTACTTGCATCCCACTGAATGTAAGATTTTGATAAGATTTTTTGGAATCACTGCTTAGCAACCAAAATTATTCATTTCCCTTTTCTGACTATGTTTTATGGTTTGACTAATGCAGCAAACAATTTGTTTCTCAAAAGGCATATAAAACAGTGAAAGACAACCAGGCAAACTTACGTTCCACCAAAATCTTACATTCAGTGGGATTCAAGTAATGTCTGGTTCACACCTTGAAGCTTTAAGGGCTTCTCAGTGACTGTGCTAACACCACTCCAGGCAAGAAACAGAGACAGAAAACTTAGCAAAATACCTTCTTGCTCACCAAAGACTTCAGTCCATTCGCATCAGTTGTTGCAGCAGCTGTTTCACTTCTGTGAAAGGCAGAACAGTACAGAAGAAAATTCTGAGACAAGCAGGGCCACTGTTCTGGCAATCTCAAGTTATCAAGTCTCCAGTCTAACTGTTCAATAATCAATGGAATGAGATAAATGCAAGTCTTCCCAATGGATTGTTTCCTTTTAAGTTGATTTACTGATGCTCCTTGAAACCCAGAAATCATTAAATCGATTTTAAAAGAAACAATGCAATGGGAGTTCCCGTATTTAAGACAAACAGACATGCCAACTTCAACAGAACTCATATATCTTATCTACCATCCAATCAAAGCTGGTTTTATTGAACTGGTGATCAGGCTGTTAAACCTATCAACCAGCACCACCCATACCCAAATTAAGTCGTCTGATTTCTAGTTGCACTAGTTTACCCATTCTGTTAATATCTGAAATTAGAAACTATTTGGAAGATCCCAAGAAACAGAAATTTAGAAGCATCATTAAGTCAATTTAAAAATAAAGTTTTATAACAAAAAAGAACAAAAGCATTCCTTATATCAAGCACTAAACAGATCTTCCCCAGTCCTTCCCAACTGTTAAACACAGTGATCAGTATTAGTTGCCCAATGAACTATGAAGATGACTTTCAGCTAACTTCTTTTTTCAAAAAGTAGGGCAATGATGGTATGTAAACCAAGGTAGGTTGCTGTTCTTTACAGCCATCTATCAACTAAAGACAAGGATGGAAAAGTTACAGGAATCCTTCAACTCCTTAGCAAGACATTCTGTTCTAAATAAACATTTACAGGAAAGGAAATTTATCAAATTTATCATACTCACAAGACTAATATCCTGTGAACACTTTTGTCTGTCAAGTATGTGCAGTGAACATGGCACTTAACTTGACAGTAAGACCAAGTGACCTCAACTGGCCTTTCTTTTGAGCAAACTTGCACAAGATGATATCTAAGGCTATTTCAATTACTACATCACAAATAATGGTTTGCAACTTAACAGCTAAAGTAGTACGTTGTGTTTTTGGAGTGAAAGCAGCAACCACCAGCGTCTCATATGCTATTAAAAACCCAGTTTTTTAATTAAACATTCCAAAAAAACAAGCCACATCACTATCAACAGATGGCATCAATGTTCCTGCTGCTCAAACAGACCCAAGGAAAGGAATCACCAGCACATCAATACAAGATGATGATATTGGATTTATATCCCACCCTTCACTCTGAATCTCAGAGTTGTCACAACCTCCTTTACCTTCCCCCTCCCCCCACAACAAACACTCTGTGAGGTAGGTGGGGCGGAGAGATCTCTCACAGAAGCTGCCCCTTCGGACAACTGCTGCGAGAACTATGGCTGACCCAAAGCCATTCCAGCAGCTGCAAGTGGAGGCGTGGGGAATCAAACCTGGTTCTCTCAGATAAGAGTCCATGCACTTAACCACTACACCAAACTGGCTCAACAAGGATTGATTTTGTCAGGTCCTATCATAAGGGCAAACCAAGAGCTGCTCCTTTCCATTAGCAAAAGGATCCCCAAATGTGATCATACTCATTGCTGCACAAGTGCACCGACTCATGGGATCTGAGGAAGCAGACATACAAATGCTTTAAGAATAGAGACTTAAATCCCCCACAGATGTTGTTTCTCAACCCAGAACTATTTTTGGTAGCAATTTAGATATATTCTTGATCAAAGGAGGAAAGTCTTTAATGTTATAAAATATGAATTTACAGTAATTCCAAAAAAGCAAAATGTACAATTTCCTCACATTGAGATTTTTTGTAGCAGGAATGCCTTTGCATATTAGGCCATACCCCCCTGATGTAGCCAATCCTCCAAGAGCTTACAGGGCTCTTAGTACAGGGCCTACTATAAGCTCCAGGAGGATTGACTACATGAGGTGTGGCCTAATATGCAAAGGAGTTCCTGCTACAAAAAAAGCCCCGTGTTACAGTAAAAAGTTTCAATTCTCATTCTGGGTTAATAACTGCAAATCCCTGACAAGTCCCTTTTGCACTTTAAATTTGCAGACTTACTCTAGGTTTTCATCCTCTGAATCAGATTCTTCACAGCTCCCACTGCCATCCTTGATCACATCAGGAGGGACGAGCTCCTCTAATGTTTTACCCACATCAATACCAAACACTTTCTCATACAGCAATTCATACAGAATAGCTAGTGGGGATAAAAACCACAAACAAGATCTATTCATTACAAATATCCCAGCAACTTTTCCAGACCCACTAAGTTGAACATGTGAAATAGGAAGTCATGTGACAGGAAGACAGGAGGCACAGGGACAATCTCAACAGAGAGAACCATGGGCAATAGACTAAGTGTGTCAGGGACAAGAAATATCAGCTGAGATCACAAGTGAGGTACAAGGCAAGGAGGAATCTTTGTCATCATTAACTTACCTTTCAGTAAACATGCAGAAAGCAAGAGGAGGCATGGTAGCCTCTCTCCCCCCCATGCATGCACTCTAGCAGCAAAAGAAACATGGCAGCTTTATAGGGAATCACAAATCAGGTGAGATTTTTCCACCCACCTTAGGGCCCTGACTCATGGAGTGCAGTGCTACATAGTCTTATGTTTTAAAAAAAATAAGATTTATATTTTAGTGAGAAAACTAGAGAAGAGTAATCTAGACAGCAAAGATCGCTTTTCAGAAGTACTAAACACCTGATGTGCTTCGTGCATCTTTGCAGTGGGCAAAGTTAAATTACCAGCAAAAGAAAGCAGAGATCCAACTCAAGTACAACAAATAATGAAAACATGACCAGCATTTGTATGGCATTTGGCATAAGCAGGCTATGATTATTCTTCTGCCTGTACATACTGTAGAACACTGATGCTTCACTTTCTTGGTGAGAGCCAGTTTGGTGTAAAGGTTAAGTGTGTGGACTCTTATCTGGGAGAACCGGGTTTGATTCCCCACTCCTCTACTTGCAGCTGCTCGAATGGCCTTGGGTCAGCCATAGCTCTTGTAGGAATTGTCCTTGAAAGGGCAGCTGCTGTGAGAGCTCTCTCAGCCCCACCCACCACACAGGGTGTCTGTTGTGGGGGAAGAAGATAAAGGAGATTGTAAGTCGCTCTGAGACTCTGATTCAGAGAGAAAGACGGGGTATAAATCTGCAGTCTTCTTCTTGGTAAACTTCAGTGTGTCTTCGAGACTTTTGATTCTCAGGCAGGCACAAGTAACCTGGGATTTCCACAATACCTTCAGCCACAAGTTTATTAACTAATAATCCATATAATCCTATTATTTACAGGACTGATAAGCCACTCCTCTGCAGACGTGCTAGAAGCAGCTTTATTACTTCAAAATCTTCAATGAAGAAGGAGACAAAAAATAGCCTTAGCTTCCACAGTAATTGTCAGTTTCTTCCTTAGTCCTTTTGGCCATCCTTCCCCCTGTACCCTTGTTAAACACATCTACAGCCTTAAAGTGAGTCAGTTGGAGGGAACACAAAAAGAGTAACTGGGAGAAGCCACAGGTATTCAACAGCCACTTCACAGGGGGCTCTTAAGGCTAACTGCCAGACTGCATCCTTGCAACTCCACTCAGACACATGTGTTTTAAGGTTACTATACAATCCTAAAATTTAGGACAGAAAGCTCAAATAAGCTTCCATCATGCATAACACACATCAACAGGGACTGACAGCACTGCAGTAGGGTTAAGAATTTTATTATTAAAGCAGATATTTAATCTATCAAAATGTTACTGTTTAAAGTCTAGCTGTGTTACTGTTACAATCTAGCTAACCCATACATGCACACACTTTGATGGTTTTGCAAAATGTGCAGAACAGAATCACACAGGAGAGTAGAAAGAGCAGCTCAGGAAGTGGTGTTTATTAGGGATAGTTTCCCCCACACTCATAGTTTTGCTTCCTTATGCAGATATGTTTGCACACAATGTTCTCATGTTTTCAAACATATTGTATAATTCCAGCAACAAAGCATTGTTTTGTTTTACTAGAAATCTTTGCTGTGCTTCAAATGTTACATTTGCTGCTTACTGACTGAAAAGCTGTTATCATACTCATGATCTTCCCTGAGTTTCAGTGAGTAAAGGAGACTGTAAGTGATGATAAAAATAACATTATGCTACTACCAATTTTTGTAACAAATTAACATGTTTGTATATTTACTTCATTTATAACATGCCTTTCTCTCCAGTGGAAACCCAAAGCAGCTTTCAGCATTTTCTTCTCCTCCATTTTATCTTCACAACAACCCTGTGAGGTAGGTTAGGCTGAGAGTGTGTGACTGGTCACCCAGCAAGATTCCACAAATGAACCGGGATTTGAACCTAGGTCTCCCAGATCCTAGTCTGGAACTTTAACCACTACACCCCACTGGCTCTCCTAACATACTCTAGGAGATTAATATACTCTGATGGTTCAGTTATGTTAGCAGAAGATTAACAGTAAAGCCAGCCTTGGAAATCAGCTCAAATTTAATACCTCTGTACTGCAGCAAACTGAACTGTTTTAGCACTGAAAGTTGAAACCTTAGATTTAGTGCAAGTTTATCTTTCTACCAGTGGGAACAGCCATACCAAATGCTAAAAAAGAAGCTTCAGTTGGGTGAACAATTCTGCCCTGGAATATCACAATGGCATCCCAAAGCAAGTTGTACTTACACTGGCAAAGTGCAGCATTGACAGTATATTCTATAGGATAGACAATATCATAGTGACTTCCATTTGAAAAGCATAGCAAAACCTGGAAAAGAGCAGAACAACACTTTTTTAAAAAGAAAAAGTTCAGCTATAACAAGTGACAAAAAAGTAGTATGTCCTCCAAAGCAACACACTACTTCAGTACATGGAATTATTTCGAGCTCCATATTTAAGAACACTTTTCCGGATATGATTTTTTAAAAGATGCCAGACTAAAGTCCATTTATATGGGCTTGATGAAGATTATATCGAGGCTGGGCCTATACACATGGAAGAGTAAATTAACAGAATGAACCACTTCAGAATGCAGGCAAAGGTTCACTTTTTTAAAAAGTGCTCTCCTACATTAAAAACTATGCAAAAAACAAAAACAGGAAACCACTGAGTGGGTTAGAAATTCTCTCACTAAGGGTGCTCCTGACCTGGATAGTCCATGTTAGACTGATCTCATCAGATCTTGAAAACTAAGCAGGGTCAGCTCTGGCCAGTATTTGAAAGGGAATTCCAGGGTTGCTATGCAGAGGCAGGCAATGGCAAACCACCTCTGAATGCCTCTTGCTTTGAAAACCCTGCAGAGTTGCTAAAAATCAGCTGCAACTTGATGGCAAAAAGGTGAGGGGGATTTAAAGGTGATATCTTCCCCTCGAAGTGGTAGTCCATTTTAACCATCTCAACATTCTACCACCTCATTAGGTTGTATAAGCAATTTTGCCAATTCAAAATGCACACATATTTTGCCTCACTCTTCATTCAGAACTAGTTATCACTATGCACATCTAAAAATATTTACTTTAAAAGAACTTTTTAAAAACTGTCATAACAGATTACTTATGCGACATTCCAATACAATTCACCTACACTACTAATTTTCACACCTTGCAAATCTATGCCAGGACTAACTGTACAAGCAACCTACACCATTATCTGGAAATGTAATATTTCCTACAGCACCAATAAAACATGGCACAATGTAAGAAACACACTACAAGATCCTTTGCAATATCCCAGAAGTTGTTGGGCCTCAATGCATGGGAAATGTGCAGCTGTGTAAAATCCCAGAGTTGTATCTTGACAATTGGTGAGGTGCAACTACTGAGAAGTATAGAGCATGCATTCTGGATAGGAAAAAATGTCCTGGGCCAGGCCTACCAAAGTGTCAGCACTACTTAATATCAGCTGCAGGACTGGTTAGTTTAGAATCAATCATACCTTATCAGGAAAGCCATTTTCAGTTACGTGTGAAGGAGGAGAATCTGGTTCTCGATATATTATAAAATCTTTCCTAGCAAAACACAAAGGGGGGGGGGGGGAATGTGTCAAATCCTAACTTTAAATAACCAGCAGCAGCACTAAGATAAAGGAACCTGGATGCAAGCATTTATGAACATCCTTTGAAAATCCTTTAGACAGAGCTACATGATTATAACATAAAAATATTTACCAAATTCTTGCGCAATTTTGACACTAGCCAATGCCAAGAAGTACAATTTGCCAACTATTGCTAACTGGAACATCATTCCTTCGGCCTCCACCCTTCTTTCCTATATTCTCTTTCCTATATTTCTATCAGTCCTTCTGTACTTATCCCATAATTATTTTAGACTTAATGTGCTTTCATATCTTTAGTATATTTCCAAAAATCAAAAGTGCCAATCATTTTTTAAACTGTTTACCCCAGTTTGGACTGGACCCTAAGTCATCACTTCTACTAGCATGGAGTGGGGTAGGTGGCATTTCACTAACTCTCTCCTCCCACTCGAGGATTCCTCCCCCCATGTACTGTTCTCAAGAGCCTACAGAACCCTGCCCCAGAAAAAGTACTGTTACCACCACACACACAACCCCGGCCTCTACTGTGGGGGCCCAAAGGCCCTGCTGTTCTTTTCTCCTCATCCCACCCCTAAACATACATGCACACTAGAGCTGGCAAGAAAGAGTGCTTTGGGTCTTATTTAACTTGGGCTGCAGATGGGGCAAAGTGAACCAATTTGTACATCAGCACAATATCCACAAGGGCTGTGGATTTCTGGTGTGCCAATTAACTGCTCACTACTCGCACATTTAAATCAGGGTTAACTTCCTCAGAGGAGGCTTTATACAGGGCCTATCAATGTAATACTTAACAAAAGTGAAGAATGTTTAGACTTGCTATCTGATGCACACAAACAACAGGCCATAAAGGGCTTTAAATGTCAGCACTAGTCTCTCAAACTGGACCAGAAGCTAATAGCTAGCCCAGGAAAGTGCTGCAATACAAGAGAGTGAGTGCTGAGGTCATCTGAGACAGATTGTATATAATCACATTGTTCATTTATAGCAATAGGTAGTAACATTATTCAATCTAAATTTGACAAAGACCTCCCCACCCACACCTCCACTGTCCTGGATTATATGTCAGCCCAAAGTTAAGATTACAATTTGTACCCATACATATATTATTAGCACATCAAGTGTATCCAGTTACTGTCAAATGTACTGTCGATATTGACTCATATTGACAACAGACCTGCTAGATTTTGTTGGTTCTTTAACAGACTGATTTCTTTAAATAGCACTTAGATTGTTGGAAGGAAACTGTATAAACGAGACTTTCCCCTCAAGTATATATAGTTAGGGATGGAGATACAGCTTCATCTGTCAAAGCATCCCTTTCCTGTGGGAGCTTCTCTAATATCACTCCTGCTATTGTTAGTTCCCGTTCATGTGGTATTTTTCTAGCAAGCTCAAGTCTATGCTTCACAATCAGTTTTGTGGATATAGCAGATATTTCTTACTTGTACATAAGAGAAAGGGCACTTATTTCCACTTGTCCAACCCATTCCTGCATCAAAGAGGAAGAAAAAGACATGCAGTAAAACACATCACTATGTAAGAATATAGGCAAATTACAGTACTGTCTAGAACATCTTCTAAGTTCTTCATTGAAATCATGGCAGTTCTTCAGTGACACACATGTATGAACATACACACAAACTACCCATGTCACCAACTGTATATCTCAGATAATGTGTATTCACTGCATTTAGTATCATGATGCATTCTGATTAAATAAAGTTCAGTTTTAATTTTAAAAAAATTAATTACAGTTCTGGCAGCTTTTCAAAAAAAATACTGTAATTCAAATAACATCAAATAGATTTTCCCTAATTTCCATACATCCTCCACAAACTTAAATGTCTTGACTCAAAGTCCTGTCCTGTATGGTTCTCTCTTTCCTGTACATGCTGCTCTCTCAGCCACATTCCCTCCCCCAACCCTTCCTCCCTGAGAACCACAAATACACCTAGTGGGATTTATTGGGCACAACTGGATTGTGCTCACACACAAAAAAGTGTTCATTCATTTGAAACAACAAAAATAGTTCCACTTTTAAAGTCAAGGTGAAAATCCCAGAACAGTCCTTACAGCACTGAAAACATGCTCTTTCCTTTAACCACACAGTAACCTTATCTGAGGGTAGGTGGGATTACAATTTCATTCCACCCTCGTTCTACCCTTAGTCCTCCGAAACTACTACTCCAGTCTGGGGGGAATAGGAGCCAGAGGAAACCACAGTTGTGACAGAACAGAGTCCTGTATTCCCACTGCAGCAACAATGTCACTTACTCAAAATCTGCAATTTCCTTGCCCCACCCTAGAGAACAGCGGCACGTGGAAGACAACATACCCAGGAAGAAATGGCCCCTTATGTTACAGGTGTTCTGAATTCTGTCCTCCTGTGGCAACTTGCAGCCAGCATAGCAAAGGAGGGGTATCACCAGAAAACAAGACCAAAAGCATGGAGAGGCAAAGTCTTAACCAGTATTTAAAAGACAAGTATGTTATATGTAAGTTACCAATGTCTACCTTGCATGGAAGCAAAAAATCTTCATGTCTCTAGCCATACCAGCTCTTTTAAAGTACCGTATTTTCGCACCATAAGACGCACTTTCCTTTCCAAAAAAAGTGGGGGGAAAAGTGTGTGCGTCTTATGGAGCGAAGGTACGTACCTTCCTCCGGGGGGGGGCGATCCACTGCCTCCGCCTCTGATCCCGGCGCTTCCCCCGCGCCTGCCTGTCTGGCTCCAGCTCTGACGCTTACAGCAAGCGCCAGGATCACTCCCTCCGCCCTCCGATCCCAGCGCTTGCTTTAAGCATCAGAGCTGAAGCCAGGCAGACAGGCACGGAGGAAGCACCCGCCCCCTCCGCAAACCCAGCGCTTCGCGAGCGCCGGCTGTGGAGGGGGCGGCGTGCTTTCTCCATGCCTGTCTGCCTGGCTTCAGCTGATGCTTACAGCAAGCACCAGGATCGCTCCCTCCACCCTCCAATCCCAGCGCTTGCTTTAAGCATCAGCTGAAGCCAGGCAGACAGGCACGGAGGAAGCACCTGCCCCCTCCGCAAACCCAGCGCTTCGCGAGCGCCGGCTGTGGAGGGGGCGGCGTGCTTCCCCCACGCCTGCGTGCCTGGCTGGGAGACAAGCGGTGAGATCGCTCCCTGCGAAGTGCTGGGTTTGCGGTGGGGGCGGAGGGAGTGATCTCGCCGCTTGTCTCCCAGCCAGGCACCTGCGTCTAATGGTCTGGAGCATCTAATGGACCAAAAAATATGGTATATTTGAGAGAACTTTTTAAATTAGTGGCCAAAAGCAAGAATGCCACCTAAATGCATTTGGTAATTTACATGCAACAATAAATTATTGCCTCTGTGGATCACTTTTGCCTCTTCCTTTTGTTTTCCATCTTGCAGGAACTATCAGCATAGGAGAGGCAGAACAATCCCAATATTCCAGCTCACAAAGAAGCTCCTTGCAACTCACCACTTGTAGCTACCACCTACAGACCCTTTTGAAGATTCTGCTGCCGCCACCCAAATACAGTTATCATTTCCAGCAGGAATCAGAGATCAACTCACAAACAGCAGACACTCATACAGGTTTCTGGTTAAACTTTCAGGAGTTTTTTTCAACAAACTGCATACACCAGTAGTAGTTAGCTACAATTTTATCTTGAAATGTTATATAAACTTAATCCAACAATACATACCTGTGGATTTTCTAAGCTTTTCAAATATTCTTCAAATGGTCCCTCTATAAACTTTAAAGCACAGTAAGAAAAGATGTTATTAGAAGCAATGTAACACAAGAACTGTGCTTAGTAACTAGAACAAAACATACCAGGGTTCAAGACTGCCTGCAAGCAACACCTAATCTGGAAATGCCTATCTAATCCTCAGTGTAAAGGTCCTTACTTACTCAGTGTGGAGGGACATGCACTCTAAGCTTTATTCTTATGTCAGATATTTCAGAGGTGAGTCCTGGCATCAAAACTGACTATCGGGGCTAAAACCCAGGTAAGACCCAGCACAAATTAAACAGTACCTATAGAACAAAGTCTTCAGTAATTTCTTCACTGTACTAGATAAAAAAAAAATTAACGCAATCACTCCACAGATAACATTACATGTATAAAAATCAATGCACAAACAGGGAAAATGGGTACAAGCATGCTGGTCCCACCCTCTGGCTATATGAGATTCTGAGCTCATAGAATCATGGAGCTGGAAGGGACCTCCAACGTCATCTAGTCCAACCCTCTACACAATGCAGAAAACTCACAAATACCCCCCACACCACCTGTTCCACACCCAGAGGATGGCAAAAAAAACCCCACAATCCACCAGAATCCCTGCCAAACCGCCCTGGAGAAAAATTGCCTCCTGACCCCAAAGTGGTGAACAGCATTCCCTCCATGCACAGGAAGTCTATCCATATGAACTGCACCCCATAATCAGAAATGTTACAGAAAGCAACATTCCAAATCACAAGGGCAGTACCAAACACAGACGCTATATTAATGAGCCAGCTATTATGCTGGAGGAGGGGGGCAAGGCCATCATGCTCAACGCCACATGTTGAAATCCATGCATGTAATGTCATCTGGAGTGAGTTCTAGTCTCTCACCTTCCACTCATTGCAAACAACATTACAAACTTCTGAGGGTCATCTATTACAGATCAAGGCTCAATCATAGCCAAGCACATGTAATGTGTGAACTGGCCCTATCCCAAATACCATCACAGCTTGTCAGCAGCAATCTCCAAAAAGAACTGTAGCTGAGGTTAGTGGCATTAGGACGGGGGAAATGGCTGTCAAAAAGTCAGCTGTATCTGAGATGCACCAGGCCACACCTGCAAAACTCCATACAACCATGAAAGTATAACTGGCTGACATGGATCAGACTGCATGAAAGAGTCTTGGCCTATAAGCCAGACTCAGTTCTAGCTTTGAAAATTAAGCAAATCTCGGGGATATACTCCAGTGGCAAACATAAAGTAAAAAAACACATGTACAACATGTAGATGTCCATTGCCATGTTATGCAACTTGGACCATTGACAGCTACTTCCATAGTAGCAAAGGTGACCAAACTGTGGCTCTTTCACACATATTATGAGGCTCTTGAAGCCCCCACCAGCATGTTGGCCAACTTGGAAAAGGCATTTCTCTCTTTAAGTCACTTCTCTAAGCCAAGCCAGTTGGCAGCTTGGAGAACGTATCTAAAGTTGCTTTCTTTCCACCTCTCCTCTCCCTCCCCCATATATCTGCCTCCTTCCTGTTTTGTGACTCTCAGACATCTGATGCTTATTCTATGTGGCTCTTATGTTAAACAAGTTTGGCCACCGCTGGTCTATTGCTTGGTTTACACACGCAGGATAACAAGATCGTAGAACAGACCACCAGTGCAGGCAGTGGATGCCAGCTCTGAATGCTCCTTTGAGTAAGAATTCCATGCAAACAGTAAACTACTACAGCAAGCAAAAAGCTTTGCTCTTCTTCCCTCTGCTTGCTGAATTTGGTTTCCATTTGCAGGGAGTTTTTAATATATGTGGGAACCTTCTAAAATGCCATCATCACAAAGTAGCTTTACTTTATGCTTATAGATGTATGTGTGGGACCCTATTCCAATGTAAAAGAGAAGGTCCTGAGTCCCACCAGGGGCTGCTTCTGCCTCAGCTAGTTTCACAAATCAGGCTTGAAAAAGAAAATGCCCAGTGAGAAGACTCACAAGCAAAATGTTGGACAGCACTGTTATGGTGGGTGGGTAAGAGATAACATGGAAGAAGTCATCCCTGAAAAGCATTATTAGAGTGGCAAAAACTAAGAAAATCAAAAACTAACATTAAAGGAAAAAGAGGATATACTAGACTGAGGGAATGAGAATGAAGAGCCCCAAAGGAGCAAGAGAATAACTGTGGAGTATGCAAGAAGTAAAGCAATGGCAACTGCTGTCTGAAACCACTACAGCATGTCTGTGACTGATGTAGATACTTCCATGATCTGGAAACAGAAGGCAGCATTTCTCCTCCCGATGACAAAAGAGGTGTTGCTGATGTCTAAGGAATATGGGGACTTGTAAGTGTCTACAAACCAGTGCAGTGAAGTAGTCCATTAATTTCATTCTTTCCCTTAGTCAGGAGACAAGCAAAAGCACAGACCTATTACACCCACCAAGCAACATGGGAAGCAACAGCTGGAGCCACAGAGATCATCCATAAGGCAAAAGTGTTTATTTACCGCTTCAAACTTTTCTCTGTTTTTCCGCAGGTAGTTTATGCAGGACATCCTAATGGCGATATGCTGAGCCTGAGAGTGGAAAACCTGGAGGAGATTTTAAAATTACAGGAAGAGTCTTTGAGAAACTGTTTGAAAAACGAAGTTACAAAAGCTACAAGTGAACAAACAACAAAGAATTAGTGAGCTTCAAACGTGTGCACACGCATCCGTGTATCTGCTAATTCCAATACATCCCATCAGCAGCAAACTGAAAAACTAAACTTGCAAGACTGAAACACAACCCAGCACTGGGAATGAATGTGCTTTTAATACCCAGTTCTAATGGGGCTGAATGCTGTTCAAAACAGGAGTTCAAAGGTTAGCACAGGTGACAAAACAACACTCACATTTGCAAACCATTATTTATAGCAGGGGTGGCCAACGGTAGCTCTCCAGATGTTTTTGTCTACAACTCCCATCAGTCCCAGCCATCAGCTATGCTGGCTGGGGCTGATGGGAGTTGTAGGCAGAAAACATCTGGAGAGCTACCATTGGCCACCCCTGATTTATAGTACTGACTGGGTGTTTGCAGCCTAAATCAGAATTTGCTTAATTTATAATCATTACACACAAATAATAGTGAGCAAAACACTTCACATATAATAGCTGCTTGCATTCCTTGCAAAAACCTCTAGTATAGTGTTGCCAAGTGCCCCCTCACCTCTGGCAAGGGATGGGGGGCAGGGTTGCCAGATCCAGGTTAGGAAACTCCTGGAGATCAGAGGATGGAGCCCAGAAAGAAAAGGGACATCCATGGGATAGAATGCCATAAAGCAGGAGCGGTCAAACTGTGGCTCTTTCACACATATTGTGCGGCTCTTGAAGCCCCACTAGCCAGCTTGGAGAAGGCATTTCTCTCTTTAAATCACTCCTCCAAGCCAAGCCAGGTCACAGCTTGGAGAATGCATTTAAAGTTGATTTCTTTCCACCTCTTCCTCCCCCTCCCTCCCCCATCTACTTTCCTTCCTTTCTGTCTTGCAGCTCTCAAACATCTGACATTCTTATCTTGCGGCTCTCAAACATCTCTAAAGTTAAGTGAGTTTGGCCACTCCTGCCATAAAGTCTACTGCCCAGAGCATCCATTTTTTCCAGCAGAACTGATCTGTGTAGCTGGAGACGAGCTGGAATACCAGGGGGTCCCCAGATCCCATCTATAGACTCGCATCCCTACTCCAAACTCAAGTCAGTATTATCCCCAAACAGGGGAGAAGAATGGAGACAGAATGGCTTCCCTGAGAGATCCTTTTGCGAGTTAAATACAAGAGATTCCAAAAAAGTATTCAGCCTCTTAAACCTACCATAACTCAATTCAGCCCAAAGCTTTAGGATTCACGCCTGATTTCCGAGAACCACTGGGGCAGCTGATCAAAACTAAATAATCGATAAGCTTCACCCAGTCAAGTCGAAGCATCCAGGCACCACATGTACAGCTCCCACACTCGGAGTTTGTGGAGGCGCTGAGTCACTACAGCGACAGGAAGCTGCCCAGTCTTAAAGGCAGCCCTCAGGACATTCATCCACTCTATCGAGGCGGGCAGCCTCTGCCCCATCCTCCACCTCCGGGCCCGGGTAGGGGCAACTTCATCTCAAGGCTCCACAAGCGCGCTGGCCAAAAGGCAGCCTGTGGGAAGACATGCCCCACTCTGCGCTTATAACCTCCTCAAGCCTTTCAAAGGCCCCCTCCCGCCTGCGATTCCTTGAACGAGACGCAACGAGCGGCACAGGGGCGGGCGAGACGCTCCCAAAACGGGAGCGAGGACGGAGCCCAGGCAAGTGGAACAAGACCTGGTGAAGCCTTGTTTCCTTAGAAACCAGGAAAATGCGTCTAGCAGAGGCCGAACGCCGCAAGTTCCTTGAAGAAGCTAACACTGGGAAGGGCTAGCGAGGCTCTTCCCCAGGCCGGCCTCTTACTTTCCCAAGGTGACTGCACCCTCAGTCGCCTTCCTTAGACACAGCGAAAGGCGCTGCTTTAAAAAAAACTTCCTCTAAATCGCCTTGCCCAATCCCTTGCAGCACGAGACACACGCAGCCCCGCCGGGCAAAGTCAGGAGGGTTTCAGACCTCGGCGCGAAGCCAGACAGGCCTCTCTGTGCCCTCGTGCACAACTTCGCTCTCGAGAGCGCTTCGCACGCCGCCTGTTTCCTCAAGATCCCTCCCTTTCTCCCACCCAAGGGCGCATGCTATAACCCTCTCCCCCCTTTTGCTCTCTCCAGAGCGAGTTACCTGCTCCGCCACGGCTCGGAAGAGGCAAGAGCCGTCCTTCGCAACCCGCTTGCGGTATAATCCCTGAGATCGCAGGTAGCTGTCCATAGCCGAGTCGGCAGGAGACTCCTCGCCGTTTCCCGGGTAGTTGCGCTCCTCCTCCTCGCCGCCTGACTTAGCAGCGGCCTCCATGTTTATTTATTGCTTCAGGTTGCAGAGCAGCAATCCCATCACTTCCACTAGCCCCACATGGTATCAAAGAGAAAGAGAGGGAAGGGGTGGCGGGAACTGCTGGGCAGGGCTACCCAGAGCGAGGCGAGGCTGCAACTGCCCAGGCGTTGGCGACTGGCGCAGCAGGGACCGGCCTCGCGCTGGCGGGTCGCATGTGGGAGTCCTGCGAGAGGCTTCCACTTTCACCGCCTGAACCGGTGGCCGCTCGGCTTGGCCCGGCCCGAGCTCTCGCTTCCCAGCCGAGACGCCTCAGCGCTTCTTCCCTCCGGATGCTGCGTCTGGACGGCTGCTTGGGCGCATCACGGAGCTCGCCAGCGGAAACAAAAGAGAAACGAAACCGGGCTGTTTCCACTGAAACGGGCAGCCGAAAGTTTGTTTTCACTTTCAGACCAACCCGACCGCCCGAGTGCTCCTGGGAGTTGTAGTTGGGCGGCAGCAGGAAGTGAGCGTTCGGGGAGAGGAGGAGAAAAAAGGGTGGGAGGAAATGGCCACTCGCCGAACAGACTCCTTCGTGTGCTTCCGCAAAACGGTGAGCAATGAATGGTGAGGGCTACCGTGTTGGCGTTGCAACCATGCGGAACTTTTTTTTTAAAGTATGTTTGTTTAAAGGTATGCTCTTTCCTTCGAAGGCCAAACCTGCAGATCTGTGCTGAGCCTGCCTGCAAAATTTGGCTACGCAATCAGAAAATGAAACTCCCGACTCTGGTAGCGCCATTTGTTTATTTACGTTATTTCGTCTGCCTTTGTCGATGAGATTGAAGGCAGATTATACAATCTGAGTCAAATGCGATCGACAGGATGGAAAGTCCAATGAACAAAACAATAAGGTTTGGATTTAGAACAGAGTTGAAAAAGCTTAAGCATTTAAACATGGCACATTAAATGATGCAGAAATTGCACAGTGGAAACATACAGCAATAGACAATACACAGTAGTAGTATGCAACCCCTTTACCAGACAGTTTTTATGCTAGCCCTCGCTTAATTTTATGTGCTATATTTCTATTTGTAAGGAATAGCTGGAGACAAGCTTGCTTTTGCATCCAAACATAAGAGAATTGTGAAATATAGAAAATAACTGAAAAAACATTCATGATGGAATTACTAAGTTAAAAGTATCAAAATTCATTAGTGTAAATATATAGTAACAAAACGCATTCAGTGTAAATCAATAAACATTAAAGTATTCCACAAATGTTGTCTACTGCCTTCAGTACACAATTCATTCTATATTTTAAAAATGCATCCAAGCAATGTCCAATATTCAGAGATACAATTCTTTACTCAAGGAACAATGTAGAAGGTCTCTTGAAAAATGTTTTGAAGTCTTGGGTGAAATTCAAGTCATAGGTGAAGTGGAAGGCAAAAGGGTGGATACACGTTAAGCAATCTATAATTTCTGTGGAGGCTTGCTCCTTTCTAGAAGACCTGTTGTATCCATAAAGCTCCACTATTCAGTAGTATTCCATCTTGTTCCAACATTATGGGGCTGCTAGCAAGTCAGCCATTTTGCATATTGCTTCATCGGGAGGAAGAACAGGCAATCAAGACCATTCCAAAATTCATCATTTTTTTGCAATATTTTCATGCATTGAGTACAAGGCTAAACATAAAAGTCTTCCACCTAAGCAGTAAAATGATGCTTGGTAATCCTATACCAGGGTTGCCACTTTCTGGAAAGTCAGGGAAATTGGTCTGAAGGCAGGGAAAGTCAGGGAAATTGGTCTGAAGGCAGGGAAAGTCAGGGAAATTATGATTAAAATATATTCAAGCAGTGGATTTTTGACTGCTGCGAGAGCATGATCTGTTCTTGTGGCACCTGGAATAGAGAAGTAGCAGAATATAAGTAAAACTTAAATTATGCCCCTTCCCAGCTCCACCTTTTTCTCAGCTTCACCCCCCACCCGCCCAACCAGCCTAATGTGTTTGTTGAGCTCTAACCGTGCATGATTCCAAGGTCTGCCTGTAACATTTGTAAAGCAAGGCTAGTTTAAACGTTTAGCAGCAGGGCTTTTTTTGAGCAGGAACGCAGTTCCGGCTGACTTGGTGTAAGGGGGTGTATCCAACATGCAAATGAGTTTCTGCTAGGCTTTTTTCTATGAAAAAGCCCTGTTTAGCAGTATACAAACTTTAAACATTTAACTGTTTTCATCCCTACCTGCTAGTACTTCATTTAACTTACATATTTACAAAGCATGTTTTTGGGTCATGCTTGTGTATGGAATGGACATTTTGTCTCCTGCTAAAACCCAGCACAGAGTTGCAAATGAGTTTTGCCGCTGTTGAATTTCACAGGCAACTTGCACTTTATTTATTTTATTTATTTATATCCTGCCCTCCCCGCCAAGGCAGGCTCAGGGCGGCTTACATAGACATGCATATGCATGATTAAACATAGTAGTGCGACATTAAAACCATAAAACAGAAAATAATATAAAACATAAAAATATTTCGGTGCTATGATCTTACATTTTTCAGATTTATAATTCTCTAAACAGCAGATCTTCTCTGTCCTCTCTGCAGCTGCTGTAAAGCAGATTGTTGTTGGTGGTGGTTCGTATGTTGCTTAGAGCTGTAGTGGCCAGCAACCTAGTTCACAAATGTAGTGGCCAGCAACCTAGTTCACAAATGCCGTCTTACAGGCCCTGTGGAACTATGAGCTCTCGCAGGGCCCTGACCTCTTGCAGCAACTCATTCCACCAGCACGGGGCTACTGCAGAGAAGGCTCTGGTTCTAGTTGTCATGAGTCTGGCCTCCTTAGGGCCAGGGATTGTAAGTAGATTTTGTGATCCAGACCAAAGTGCTCTCCAGGGAACATGTGGGGAAAGGCAGTCCCTAAGGTATGCAGGCCCCTGGCCATATAGGGCCTTAAAGGTGAGAACCAACACTTGAAACGAACCCGGTATGCAATAGGCAACTAGTGCAGTGCTTTCAGCACAGACTGAATGTGTTCCCGTGAAGGAAGGCCCATTAACAACCTGGCTGCTGCGTTCTGCACTAATTGAAGTTTCCAGGTTTGAGACAAGGGTTTCTACTCTGCACCATGCAAAGTAAATTTTCCAAATGTAATTGCTTGTTCCTGCTGGAGTTTACAGAGTACCAGCTTTCTCACCCTCCTTCCTGACTTCTGCCATGCATAAGGGTTGCAAATGAGGTTTGTCTGCTTCTCTAGATTGCAGAAATTCTACCTCCTTTGTTGCTGCTGATCTGAAAGTGGAATCAGAATCAGAAAGTGGAATCAGAAAGTGAAAGTGGAACTTCCCCAAAGCTGTTAGCATTCTGTTAGCAATACTTGCTAGCATTCAGAGTTTACTAGAATTGAAGTTTGTATCTTGGTGTAATTTTTGGTGCAATTGCAAAATAGATGTTCCTGCAGTTAATGTTGAAAGAAGCTGATATTAAATCTCTTACTTTGACAGATATTTTTGCAGTTGAGACTTATGTAGTTGTAGAGTGGAACATTTCAGTAAGCCTTGCATTAATGCAACACAACCTAGTCATTGTTTAACTTTTTAATTTATTTTATTTTGTTCAGTTTATATCCCGCACTCCCCACGAAAGCAAGCTCGGGGTGGCTTACATGTTCATGTAATGGATCACTGTCACCAAGTCGTTACATTCGAGGTAGGGGACCAACTGCCTCATCTGCCAAAGGTGATAAAAGGCTGATTTGGCAGTGGCTGCTACCTGGGCCTCCATTCTTAAAGAGGAGTCCAGGAATATCCCTTTTAACCTTAGGCGCCAACTTAAGTGGCACTCCATCGAAGGTCGGTAGTGAGACCTCTGCTTCCGAACCGCCATGACTTAGATACAGGACCTCTGTCTTCACCAGATTCAATTTTAGTCGACTCCGCCTGAGCCACCCTGCCACAGCTTGTAGCGCCATGGTCAGATCTTCTGGGGAGAAGTCAGACCAGCCACTCATCAGCAGATAGAGCTGGGTGCCATCTGCATACTGATGGCATCCCAACCCAAACCTCTGGGCAAGGGGGTGCATGTAGATGTTAAACAACATCGGGGAGAGAACCCCCCTTGTGGCACACCACACACAAGTGGGTGCCATCAGGATAGCTCCCCCCCCTATTGCTACCCTTTGTCCCCAACCCTGGCGAGAGGAGGAGGGCCACTGTAAGGCCAACCCCTGTATCCCAGTGTCAGTGAGGCAGTGGGTCAGTAACTGATGTTCGACCGTGTTGAACACAGCCGACAGGTCTAAAAGCATCAGTACCACTGAACCGCCTCTATCCAGATGCCTCTGGAGGTCATCTGTAAGGGCGACCAGAACTGTCTCCATCCCATGACCCGGATGAAAACTGGATTGAAAAATGTTGAGCACGGAAGCATCATCCAGGAACCTCTGTAACTGCACTGCTACCACCCTCTCAATAATCTTGCCCAAAAAAGGCAAGTTTGACACCGGCCAATAGTTTGCCAACATTCCAGTCTTTTGTATTTTGGATTATTTACACAGTTATTTTTGGTGATGGTGTTCTCTTCCCTCCACTTGCATCAAAGCATGCTGGTCCCAGCCCGTCCTACACACAATCACCCAAACATGTACCTAAGCACATACAAGTTGTTTGGTAATTGGATCCCTCTCCATGACTGGAAACAAATGCTGGAGCTGGTACATATGCAGTTTGTACACATGCTGTAGGTGCTATTGCACATTGGAGGAATAGGGCCATTGTGCCCATTCCTCTTCCACCACTATCTGTATTGGGCCTGCACACAAAATGTAAGATGTACAGGGTTATTGAGATTTTAAAAGCCAAGCACTGAGAAATGCCCAAGAGCTGTTAAGAATACTCGGGTGCTGAAAGGCGAAACAAACAGCCGTTAACTAGGCAGGATGGAAAGAGGAGAAATGTTTCTTCTTAGATAACTATCAAGCAGTATACTAACCCAACAGCCTTCCCAGTGGATGATTTCTACTTTAAAAATGGAGCCAGTGATGTCAAGTGGATCATACATTAGACATTAGAGCCAATATAGGTCAGGCTTATGCCAAAACCTTGAAAAAAGATTAGTTACAGTTGCAAAATTATGCTGAGTACATACAAGCGAACAACACAACATTACACTCAAGGCTGTGCTGTTACCTATCTGACAGCAGGTGTCTTGCATAACTGCAGATGTCTTGGTTGGCATCAATGTAGCAAATAAGGTTCAACATGGAAAACTGCAAAGCATCAAGCATTAGAGCCCAAATCCTAACTATAAATATATATTGATGGGGTTCAAGCCAGCAGTAACTGACCAGGAGAGAGATCTTAAAAGTCTTGATGGATAATTCAATGAAGATGTCAACTCAGCGTGCAACTGTAATTTTAAAAAGGCAAATGCTATAATGGAGATTATTAGGAAGGAGATTGAAAACAAATCAGCCAGCATCATCATGCCCCTGTATAAATCTACGATGTGGCCTCATTTGGAATATTGTGTACAGTTCATCAAAAAGATAGCATTGGAAAAGGTACAGAAACATAAGAACATAAGAGAAGCCATGTTAGATCAGGCCAATGGCCCATCCAGTCCAACATTCTGTGTCACACAGCGGCCAATATATATATATATATATATATATATATATATATATATATATATATATATATATATATATATATACACACACACACACACACTGTGGCTAATAGCCACTGATGGACCTCTGCTCCATATTTTTATCTAACCCCTTCTTGAAGGTGGCTATGCTTGTGGACGCCACCACCACCTGTGGCAGTGAATTCCACATGTTAATCACCCTTTGGGTGAAGAAGTACTTCCTTTTATCCGTTTTAACCTGTCTGCTCAGCAATTTCATCGAATGCCCACGAGTTCTTGTATTGTGAGAAAGGGAGAAAAGTACTTCTTTCTCTACTTTCTCCATCCCATGCATTATCTTGTAAACTTCTATCATGTCACCCCTCAGTCGACGTTTCTCCAAGCTAAAGAGCCCTAAGCGTTTCAACCTTTCTTCATAGGGAAGGTGTTCCAGCCCTTTAATCATTTTAGTTGCCCTTTTCTGAACTTTCTCCAATGCTATAATATCCTTTTTGAGATGCAGTGACCAGAATTGTACACAGTATTCAAAATGAGACCGCACCATCAATTTATACAGGGGCATTATGATACTGGCTGATTTGTTTTCAATTCCCTTCCTAATAATTCCCAGCATGGCGTTGGCCTTTTTTATTGCAAACGCACACTGTCTTGACATTTTCAGTGAATTATCTACCATGACCCCAAGATCTCTCTCTTGGTCTGTCTCTGCCAGTTCACACCCCATCAACTTGTATTTGTAGCTGGGATTCTTGGCCCCAATGTGCATTACTTTGCACTTGGCCACATTGAACCGCATCTGCCACGTTGACGCCCACTCACCCAGCCTCAACAGATCCCTTTGGAGTTCCTCACAATCCTCTCTGGTTCTCACCACCCTGAACAATTTAGTGTCATCCGCAAATTTGGCCACTTCACTGCTCACTCCCAACTCTAAATCATTTATGAACAAGTTAAAGAGGATGGGACCCAGTACCGAGCCCTGCGGCACCCCACTGCTTACCGTCCTCCACTGCGAAGACTGCCCATTTATACTCACTCTCTGCTTCCTATTACTCAGCCAGTTTTTGATCCACAAGAGGACCTGTCCTTTTACTCCATGACTCTCAAGCTTTCTAAGGAGCCTTTGATGAGGAACTTTATCAAAAGCTTTCTGGAAGTCAAGGTAAACAACATCTATCGGGTCTCCTTTGTCCACATGTTTGTTCACCCCCTCAAAGAAATGTAACAGGTTAGTGAGGCAAGATCTTCCCTTACAGAACCCATGCTGAGTCTTCCTCAATAACCCGTGTTCATCAATGTGTCTACTCATTCTGTCCTTGATAATGGTTTCTACCAACTTTCCCGGTATTGAAGTCAGACTGACTGGCCTGTAATTTCCCGGATCTCCTCTGGAACCCTTTTTAAAGATGGGGGTGACATTTGCTACCTTCTAGTCCTCAGGAACGGAGGCAGATTTCAATGAAAGATTACAGATTTTTGTTAGAAGATCCACAAGTTCAACTTTGAGTTCTTTCAGAACTCTCGGATGTATGCCATCCGGACCCGGTGACTTATTAGTTTTTAATTTTTCTATCAGTTGTAGGACCTCCTCTTTTGTCACCTCAATCTGACTCAGGTCTTTCAACACCCCTTCCAATATTAGTGGTTCTGGGGCGGGCAAACACTTCTCATCTTCCACGGTGAAGACGGAGGCAAAAAATGCATTCAGCTTCTCAGCCATTTCCCCATCCTCCTTCAGTAATCCTTTTACCCCATGGTCATCCAAGGGCCCCACTGCTTCCCTGGCTGGTTTCCTACTTCTAATATATTTGAAGAAATTTTTATTGTTGGTCTTTATGTTTTTTGCAATATGCTCCTCATAGTCCCTTTTTGCCTGCCTGATCACAGTCTTGCATTTGATTTGCCACTGCCTGTGGGCAACTAAAATGATTAAGGACATGGAACATCTTTGCTACAAAGAAAGATTAGGGCTCTATAGCTTGGAGAAATATTGATTGAGGGGTGACATGATAGAGGTTTACAAAATTATGCATGAGATTTAGAAGGTAGAGAAAGAAGTACTTTTATCCCTTTCACACAATACAAGAACTCATAAGCACTCATTGAAATTAATGAGCAATAGTCTTAAAATAGATAAAAGGAAGTAGTTCTTCACCCAAAAAGTAATTAACACATGAAATTCACTGCCGTGGGACGTGGTGGCATCTCCAAGCACATACAACTTCAAGAGGGGATTGGGTAAACATATGGAGCAGAAGTCCATGAGTGGACTAAGTGGGCTGTTGGCCTAGATCCAACATGGCTTCTCTGTTGGCCTGATTTAACATGGTTCTTAACCAGAGGTCACCTGTGATACTTCATTATCACAAAATCTCTCCATATGCTGAGGTAGGAGTCTGTTCACATGTCTTCCATCTACATTCATCATGAACTATGAAGCAATGGAGGAGGAGATAGCAATTCCAGCCAATCAAGGAGCCTCAAGTAGGGAGACAGGAATCATTTTAGTGTTCTTTCTGTTGATTGTGTCATAGAAGCAAGGAGGGGAGGTGAACAGAAGTCAAGAGAAGTAGATACAGTGTGCATTGGTTCTTTTGAGGCTGGAATTCCATCTCAAGGATCCTGATCATAAAGATTATCATTTGCCTTGAATTCCAGTGCTGAGGTGAATTTGGGTAAGTGCACAATGTGTTACTGTTAATCTGCACTTCATGATCACAGTGGCTTCATCTCTGTCTGTCTCTTTATAATATCTGAACTGTTCCTGAGACTCTCCAGTATGGCTTTCCTTTCAATATGATTGAGATTGTGATGGTGCTTGTTGATCACATCAGTTTGGACTCTATGGCAAAAGCATTCGATGTACAGATCCAGTATGGCATCACGGTTGCAATGCCACACTGGATCTCTACACTGAATGCTTTCACTATAGAATCCAAACCAATGTGATCAGCAAATGCCATCATGCACAACAGAATCTCAACCATCCTAAAAGGAAGGCCATGGCAGACAGTCTCAGGAACAATTCAGATATTATAATTAAAACGGCAGACAAAGGTGGAGCCATTGTCATCATGAATAGGCCAGTGGACTTTGTTCTGCTGCTTCAAACTAACATGGCTACCCACCTGATTAAAATCTTGTTAGCCTTTGAAATGCCACTAGACTTCTATTTAATTGGTGCTGCAACAGATGAACACAACTCCCCCTTATGACAATTCTGTAATTTCTATATCCTCTAGATGGCGATAAATCCTTCAACATGTATACAAAATGCTTCACACTTCCAAATGCCTAAATCAGAAGGCTGCTTCCATTCTGAAGATACCTTTTATGCATGTACCTCTAAGAGATTACAATTTAGACTGTAAATTCCTTGGGTCAGGGACCTTTACATTGCTCTGCAAAGAACTTTATACATTTTTTTAAATAAACATTTTTATTTATCTTACTAAATCAGGGAATAACATTACATATACATATCCGTATCCATACAATATAATTAGTAAAACAGAGTTAAGTCGTGTATCACACACCATAATTGTTATAATACCCTACACATTTCCCAGCTTGGGGATATAACCAACATAGATCAAAAAAATAATAGCACCTTATAAAACACGTATTTTGGGATAATCTCTTGTTCACTTAGGTATTCAGCCACAGGAATCCAAACTGTTTGAAAAAAGGTAATGTAATTATTTGGTTTAGGTATGCTCAAGCTATCTGCAATTTTTCCCTTCAGAAAATATTCCCATAGTTTGTTCTCCCATAAATTAAGTGAAGGTGGGTTCTTGTCCCTCCATTTGGAAGCAATAACTATTCTTGCTATTGCCAACAGAATAGCTATTAAAATTTTTGTTTTCTTATTACAGGATGAATTAGGCCAAGAATACAGAAGAACAGTTTCTGGGGTAGCAGGGACTGTTATTCCATTTATAGTCTGTATTTGCTGCAAAATCTGTAACCAAAATTGGTGTATACTGGGCATGACCACCAGCAATGTATTAAATCTACAAATTGGCCACAATTTTTCCAGCACTTTGGACTAACATTAGAACGCATTCTAGTTAATCTGCTAGTGGGAATATGCCACCTATATAGTAATTTAAAGGAATTGAATCTGATATTAAAAATGGGTGATAGTAAGCTTGGAGAAGAGTAAATTTCTGTTCAATGTGTTTCCTTAAGTCTAATATTACAATCCCTTTCCCAAGCTTTATGAATAAATTTATTTTCTATTTGGGATGAGCCAAGTAATAATTGATATATTTTTTATATCAATCCCTTTACTTCTCCTGTATGATTTTTTTAAAAGCATCTCAAAACAGGATAATGGTTCTTAAGTTGTTCTATGAATCTTTGCTTCTGTAACATATTTTGTAACTGTAAAAATTGAAACGAAGATATTGTCTTTCCAGTATTTGTTTCCAGTTCTTGCTTATTAATAAATTTACCTTTATGTAACAAATCAATAATGCGTGTAAGTCCTTTGTCTCTCCATTCCTTGAAAGCTATAGGGTCTTGTCCAGGGTAAAACCAAGGCTGGTTAAGGAATGAAGTCATAAGAGAGTTTTCCAAAAACAAGATTTTTCTTTTAGAGTCCCAAATTTGCAAAGAAGCGGCTAAAAAGGAATTATATGGCATTGATTGGGGCAAAGATTTAGGTTGCATCCAAAATAGTTCCAGAGAATTTAAGGGTTTTACACTTGATTCCTCTATAATTTGCCAGGACAGGATATTTTGTGTGGTTAAACGTTTAATTACCTCTTCGCTGCCTCATAGTATGAAATTAAGTCAGGAATGTTTAAACCACCATTTTTACATTATGTCTAAGAGAAGAAAATTTAATTTGGGGCCTTTTGTACTCCCCAAAAAAATTATTTAAGGATTTTTGCCATTTCCTAAGGTCTGAGTACAGGATTGGACTGGGTATTGTATGAAATGAAAATAAATATATAGGGAAAATAAAATTTTTAATAGGCTTATTCTAAAAGCCCAGGATAGGGCCATTGCTTCAATTGGTTATTTGTGTCTTGGTGTAATTTATCAAAATTGCATTGAATCAAATCTTTAAGATTCGGAGGTATCTGCACCCCTAAACAGTGCCATGGGGAATTTTTCCAAACATATTTAGTTTCTTTTTGATGCCTGCTTATAGTGGACGCTTCAAGACAAATCGGTATAATGTTGGATTTATCAATATTCACTTTTAACCCAGAGACTGAACCAATTTGAACAAAAAGGGATTCCAAATTTGATATTGAGCTTTCTGGATTACTTAAGAATACCACCAGTTCGTCTGCATGCAAACTAACTTTGTGGATGGAATTGCCTACTACCGTACCGCTTATTTTGCCATCTACCCTTATTGCTTCTGCCAAGGCTCTATCACTAGAGCAAAGAGTAATGGGGACAACGGACACCCCTGCCTTGTCCCTCTATTAATCCTTATCAGATCACTTAAAAAGCTGTTTGTTTGGATTTTGGCTGTTGGTTTCGAATAAATAGTAGAAATGGCATTATAAAATTTGGATCTGAAATTCATGGCTTTCAAAAGGTGGCACAAGTATGGAAGTTCCACACTGTCAAAAGCTTTTTCTAAGTCAATTGACATTAGGAGAGATTTTACCTGCTGTTGCTTACAATATGAAACAATATTGATCACCCTGCGAATGTTGTCTATTAGTGATCTTTGGGGTATAAAGCCCGTCTGGTCTGAGTTAATATAATGAGAAATAATCTTTTGCATTTGGTTGGCTAACACCTTAGAAAAAAGTTTTGCATCGCAATTCAGCAAAGCAATTGGTCTATATGAGGAAGGTATATCTAAGTTCCTGTTTTCTTTTGGTAGTGGAACTATATAAGCTTCATTCCAGGAAGCTGGCATTTCTTTTGAGTCTAACACATAATTACAAACTTTAGTGAATATGGTAATTTCAGACTTAAAAAGCGTAAAGAATTCCGGGGGGGATCCGTCACTACCCGCGGCAGTGTTGGATTTGGTTTGTTTGATTGACTCCAATATCTCAGTTGCATTAATTGGTCTGTTCATAAAATTATGGTGTTCACATGATAATTTGTTTGTTACTGGATGCTGAATAAAAAAGTTCTGTATAACCTCTACAGTTGTAAATGTAGTAGCATACAATCTCTCAGTATTTAGCAAAACACTGACCAATGTATTTTATAGAGGATTGTATTTTCCCCTTGTCATCTACTATCGAGTATATTTTCCTCTCAAGCGTTTTTTTCTTTGTTCTCCATGCCAAAGTTTTAATAAATTTGGATGACCTCTGCCAGTGAGTTGGTTTTAAAAATAACAGCCTTTTTTTGTATATTAGTAGTCTCTTATGATTCATATATTTTTCTTTCTGCTATTAATTTCCTAAATATTTTGCCAGTTAATTTGTGCTTTCTTTCTAGTTCTTGTATTCTTTCTAGTAATTCAGAATTTTTTTTGAGACCTAGCTTTTTTATAGTGAGATGATAAAGCTATTTTCCCATGCAATACAGCCTTATAGGTGTCCCACACAGTTGGGATTTTCACTTCTCCTGTGTCATTTTCTTTGAAATAATCTCTAGTGGTTCCATATAGCTTTGTCTTTGTAAAATATATTTTGGCAGCTTCCAGTTAAATTGTTTGGGAGGTTGTTCTGATTTAAAAATGGTGCATTCCACAAAAGCATGATCTGACCACATAAAAGGTCCAATCTCTGCCTTCCAAAGTTTGGGAGCCAGAGAATTGGAGCATAGTAAGTAGTCTATTCTGGTATAAGAAGAAAAGCATGGGGAGTAATATGTATAATCAGGAACATTTTTATTAAGACTCTGCCAAATGTCACATAAGTGATATTTTAATAGCATGTCATGTAGTTTAGTTACTGGCCTAACTGATCTGGATGTTTTCTTTTTGGGATGGTATATGTCCAAGGTGTAATCGGTTATCAAATTGAAGTCTCCACCCACAATTAAGTGTCCCTCAGCAAAATTAAGCAAAGATTGGAAAGACTCATTTAAAAAGCATTCTTGATTATCATTTGGGGCATAAAGCGATGCGATCATATACATAACATTATCCAAGATGCCCTTTATAAACACAAAACGACCATTAGGATCAGATAAAACGTCTGTGCAAGTAAAGCGAACTGTCTTAGCTAGAAGTACGGCTACCCCTCTAGCCTTAGAGAAGCCATGTGCATGAAATTGTTGTGTATACCAATTTGTTTGTAGTATAGGGTTAACTTCTTTAAGTGTGTTTCTTGGATTAGAAGTATATCAGGTTTGGCTTTCAAAATAAAAGCAGTCATACGTTATGCCTTAATCCTATTATTAAAATCACGAGCATTAATTGTGCGTATTCTATAATAGTGTGACATATTGCTTATAGAAAACAAACTTCAAAAATAAAATAGAAGTCTCAGATTTTTTCTGCAAATACTTTTGTGTGTGATGAAATAAAGTAGAGTACAATTGTCCCCTTTAAAATTCTGCCGTGTCTGTTGTAACCACTATTAAAAATTATCAAAACCCAAACTAACAGGTGAGCAGTAAGGTATATTTCTGCTTCTCTTTGTCTTCTTAATGCTCTACCTAAATAACCTGTAATATTAAAACTATACTATAAACCTAGCTAATAGAGCAAACCAGAGGGGAGGGGGGCTGAAAGCGCTGTGGAAGCGGACTTACTACTACACCGGTGGTATGGAGACCTACGTTGGCGGATCCTCCTCCACGCCGGTGGAAATGGGGCATGTGCCACTTTCCACCCGCCACGGGCTGACTCTGCCGCACCGCACTTGGGGCACAGCAGAGGCGCAGAGCAGTACATCGGCATAGGAGGGGGCCAACCCAGGGGCGTGGCTGCTGCTGGTCGGCTCCCACAGAGCTTTTGGTGCGGGAACACCCCCCACCAGGCGCAAACTTGTGCCACGCAAAATGCTGTTGTACCCCATAGGCACTAGTGGAAGCAGGAAGCACATGCCAGCAGCGCTTGCACAGCAGCACGGAGGCCCCTTTGGGAGCCGTGTTATCACCCCATCAATCTCCTCCCGCTGCAGGCTGGGCACGGCCTCCCTCCCGCACCCAATCAGTGCCCCTCACCACCAAAGGTTTCAACTCCAGCCACGCACAACTCCCCAGAGAGGGCAGGGTGCATGGCACTCTGCTCCGGAGGACCATGCCATACGGACTTAGTGTGAGGAGGGGTGCACTTGGTGGCGGGAACAGTACATAGAAGGATGTTACTTAAGTTAGAGATGCTGGACTTGGGGGAGGTGAGCTAAGTCTGGGCTGCCTGCTTAACCATTTGTGCTTCCTAGCCCTAACAAGTCTTGCTTCCGGAGCCCTCCATATGGACGGGTAATTCTGGCTAGGGTCCCCGCGGCCTCCAGCCCCCAAGACCGCTCAGTGTGGTTGCGGCTTCGGGCAGAGTGCCGGCCACCACACGTGTATATGGGGTGCGCCCTGGCCGCCCATACCACTGGCAGCTCCCCCACCCCATATTCCGGGCATCCCCGTGCTGGGGTGAAAAGGATGCAACACGTGTTCTGGTTTTCTGCAGCCCAGCCATCAACTCACCATCTAGGGCAGGTCCTGCCACTTGCACTGCCCCCTGCCGCAGCTGCTGTGATTGCGGGCTTGCATGCGATGCAGCTGGCCCGTGATGCAGGACAGCTGGAAATGTGTGGGATAGCTCCACCAGAGGCAGCCAGGACGCTCACCCTGCTTGCCGCAGGCTCGCCCAGGGTTGAAGTCCTATGCTTGCAGCCGGCGAGGCTCCCCCCCGTCTCTGTCTTTCAGGTGTGTGCACTGCACACCAGCCTCTGCAGCCGCCAAAACACAGCCGCCCGGCCCCGGCAGCTCTGCAGCTGTGCGTGTGTCTTCTGGCAACAGCATCTTGGACTGAGGAAGCCAGGAACCCTCCATGCACGAGCTTGCTCTCCCTGCTAGCAGATCAATAAACTTAGCCCAGCGTGGCAAGGCAGACACTTGTCCAGGGCTGCACCATGTGTCCAAGCCGCCTGGGTCTGTGATGCAGCTGACAGGGGTGCTGCAGTCGGGGTGGGTGCCCACAGAAAAGAGGGGCGGCCCAGGAAGGGGACTTGGCCGACCAAAAATAATGGCAGCTGGATGACAAGCTCAATAAAGAGGAAAGCTGGCCATGTGACCATTCCTGCCGCAAAGCGGCCTCAAACCCACAGGCCCAACATTATAAGGTGGGGAAATAGCTCGCTAAGCCAAGACGCCTCCACTGTGTTAAGGCGACTTACAGCTGGTACATGCCGGGGGCGGGGTTGGTCCTGGCTGAGAGTGTCGGCATGATCAGCTCCTCCCGGCCCCCTTCAGAGCGACCTCAGTGGGGTCTCACAGGGACCACAAGCAGGGGGCGGTGAGGGCTGCCACAGGGCTTCTAGATATGCAAATGAGGTAAACCTGTGGACTTGAAGAGGCACCTGCTCAGCCCAGGGAGCACGTGGGGAGGTGTGAGTGGCAGCTATCGTCCCCATTGGCCGCTGGTTGCCAAGGGGCGGCTTCAGCTGGGAGTTGAGTCTGTGGCCACTCACACCTCACAGAATGCATGTCGTGGTGCCCTGCCTGACAGTCCCACACCCAAGGCATGCGGGAACCCTGCCGAGGTGTTCCCGGCATTGCACTGGGGTTCCTGGGTCCCCTCCCTATGTTTTTCTACCTTGTCATTGTTTTTTGTGTCTCCCCCCAGGACTTCAGCTCTGCTTGCCATTTTGTCGTCTTCCCCATGCCTTTTCCAACAAGTGCATGAATTTTTGAAGGGATCCCGAGAATGATTGCGACAATTCTAGTTTAATAATAGAATGAAGTGCCCAGGAAGCATCAGCATACATGGGAGCGCGTGGTGTTCCCACGGTGGTCCCGGGAGTGTGAGAGGCCATACAGCATGCTCTCGTCCCTGGGTGCCCTGGCCGCGCACTGAGTAGCCCATATGTGAGCTCGCACACGCTCCCGATGCAAGTGCCCCCCCCAAAGTCCTGCTGGGCGGCGGCCCGTGCCCCCGCCTCCTCATTTTCCCACATGGGTGACCCGAGGTCTGAGAAGGGAAGGTCCTGGGAGGCTGGTAGGCATTGCCGGGTGGCGATGTTGTGCAGCATGCTGCGTCAGTCACCTGTGTGGTGCAGGCAGCGGAACCTCATCTTCAGCTGCCCGAAGGCACGCTCGATGACCATGCGAGTGGCCCTGTGCGCCTGGTTGTACACTGCCTGGTCCTCGGGCGTGTCCTTCTGGTACAGCGCCAGCAGGTAGGGCAGCAGCGAGTACCCTCGGTCACCTGTGGAGGACAGGAAGGTGAGGATAGGATGGGAGGGGAGGGGTACCCCACGCCGCTGCTTGGTGGCCTTACCTAGCAACCACCCCTGGCCAGGCTGCCAGGAGGCGATTGAGGCCCGAGGATGTGACTATCTGGGCATCATGCATGCTCCCTGGGAACTTTGCCACCAGATCTGTGAAGAGTCCCTGGTGGTCTCAGGATGCCTGCATGTTGAGGCTGTAGAAGTGGTGCGTGTTCCAGTACACCATGGGATCCTCCCGCATTCAGTCCACAGTCCCCACGACATTGGGGAATCCCGTGACTGCCGCGAAGCCAGCTCTCACAGTCCGTAGCTCCTCCTTGCCTGTTGGGAACCGCACATGCTGCTGTAGGCACTGAAGCATGGCGTCTAGGAAGGAGTGGAGGCAGCAGCTAGCCAACGACTGGGAGACCCCCACGACCTCGGCCACCACCCTGGTTGCCAGGTATCGCAGGGAGATGATGATCCGCTGCAAGACTGGGATGGGGCGGGGCCAGCCACCTGGCTGCAGAGGCTTGCCCCAAGCTGCTCACATAGGTCCTGGTTGGTGGCGCAGTCCAGACAGGTGGCATCCTTGAGACACAAAGTGCTCAGGTGCTCCTGGTATTTGTGTGCCCAACGGCGTCTCCGCTGCCACCGCGCAACCCACACATAGAGAGCGGGAAGGATGTGCAGCGTCTGCACCTGGGGGTACTCTGGCGGCGGGATGAGGGGGCACCACCCACCACGGGCTCCCATGGTTTGCGCAATGTGGCGCGGGCTACGGTGCCCTTGCTGCCGCCCCAACGTGCTCCACCATAGCTTCCAGACACCACTGGAGCTGTGAGAGACCCTGCACGAGTGGCAGCGTGGGACCATCAAGACCACGGGGTGCCCTGCTGGTGTACCATGGAAAGCTAGGCAAAGTTGCGTGAGAGCGCCCACTATCAGCCAGCTGCGGTCAGCAGCCCCCGCATTCCACTGCCCGTAGGAGGAATGCCGGCAGACGGAGCGGCACCGACCGAAAGTCATCACCAGCCAAACTGGGCTGAGGCAGAGAAGGCGCTCCTCTTTGGCTTGGTAGCCGAGAATGCCACGGTGGTGCTCACTGGCACAAGAGCGGCGGGGGGAAACTCCCATCAGCAAGGTTTCTGGCGTATGGTGGCAGAGCGAGTGTCCGCTGTGAGCCAGGCTCCCTGCACAGAGCAATCCACCCTGAAGTGTTGGAACAACTGATTCGGCCCTGCCAAGAAGTGGGTCCGGCGTCTCATTGCTGGGGGCTCGACCTATGAGGAGGCGGTGGCCCAGGCCCTGAGCAGCTCTGAGGCAATCATGGGACCCCTCATCCACCCGGTAGCTGTAGCTGGCCATGGCATTGAGGTGATCTGCGGTATGTAGGCACCCTCCTACAGAAGGCTGCGCAGGTGTCAGGGACTCAGGACCCAGGGCTCGGAGACCATAGCCAGCTCAAAGGATCCCCACCACCCTGTCCTCCATGTGGGCAGCCATAGAGCGAGACTGGCTGGAGGGGCACCGGGAATGGCGGGAGGCCGCGGGCCAGCACTGGATGGCGGGGATGGAGGGGACCGTGTCCACGGCCACTGGCCACCTGTCCAGTCTCCTGGCCATGGCGAGGCAGTCGAAGGGGTGGGGTGTGAGGGTGGAGTGGCTGCTCGCCAATATTGACCAGTCTCTGGTCAGTGCCAAGGGGGCTTCTCCTGCCGCTTCCAAGGCGGCCGTCCCCCGGCGAGGCAGGCAAGGAGATGCAGCATGCGGGCTCCATCGAGGACGACATCGGGGATGCCAGGACCAGCCACCCCATGGCTCCACCCTTCGGTCAGCCACCTCTGGCCACCGCGGCTGCAGGCGGCTTCCTGTGAGGGGGCCGGGTGGCAGCCCCTCTGCAGCCCAGCGCTTTAATAAATCTTATCCCTGCACATTGCATTGAGTCCTTATTCAAGGGGGATCTGGGGGTGGGGGGAGGCGAGTCCGGCACACAGCCACTTCAACACAGTCTCGTGCCCCTCATGGGTGTTCTATTCTATGCGGGCGGGTACGAGCGGAAGCCACCATGGGGACTGCCGCTGGGGTCTTTGGGGCATGGGTGCCTACAGCGGGTGGCCTACTGTGTCCTGGCAGGGGGCTCCCATGGCATCTGGGAGGCCATCCGCCCATGCAGACCACGGGAGGGATACTGACGGAGGCTCAGCTTCACCCCTTTGGTGGGTAGCCTGCTGCATGGAGCTAGCGGTAAGTGCTGACCAGATGCTTCCCCAAGGATTACACAGCCACACCATGGGGCTGGGTGTGTGCGTGAGGGGGGTGAGGCATGCGGGCAGCCTATCACCGGGGAGCACGCTCTCTGCTGGCAGGTGTCACATGGGCTGGCTCCCCGGCTGCCACCAGCCAATCCCTGCCATCCCCGCAGAAGCGCCCCCTCCTGTCCCCGCCCTCGCACCACTCAGGGAGGCCACACTCCAGTGTATTTTACACATCTACTGGTGGCGGCTGTAGCTTGGCCACGCTGTGCTCCGGCGCCCCAAACCCCTTTGAAAGCCGCCTAGTGGTGCTGTAGATCCACCCATGCCCGAGCGGCCGACCACCACGTATGTCTGGATTGGACTGCCCCTAACCTATATTCTAACTCCTATAAATCTAACATAAAACAACCTAACTTATCACTATCCTATAACACTAAAGTCCTATTATTATGTTATTTTCTATTAACTAAAAAACAACTTCCACAGGCCTTGGCTGATTTACCCCAATCAACCAGGAAAAAAGAAAACCATTTCCTTATCTCCTGGGAAATATAGCAAATATTCCACAATATAAGGATATATCTTAAGGATCAATATTAACAAAATACAACGTAACTTAAAATTACCCCCTACCCCTCCCTTCCCCGTTCCATAAACTTTTCTGCTTAAAATGTTTTATTCCAGAGAGTGAAGAAAAAGATAAAAGAAAAAGGGCATATTTTGCATAAAGGTCAGAAGTTGTATAAAGGCAAACATACATAGTTCTTCTTTCAGTCCTTGTGCTCTAGGACTGCAATTTTGCTGGCTTTTTGAGGCGTCAATTGAAACTGTCTCGTCCTCTTGTTAAGCAATAGTCTGTCTTCCTCATGTTCCATTGGAGTATCTATATCTAAGCTTTGTAATAGCTCTCGCCCACTGTCTTCGTCCCAGGCATAGAATTGTTTGCCCGTGTGTGAGACCAAAAGTTTCCCTGTTGGTAGCCAACAATACTTCTGTTGTACCTCTTGTAGTTTCTTTGTTACTGGTTTTAAAATGCGTCTATCCTATCTATGTTGTGGTTGGGTCCAGCAGCTCTGGGGAGGTCTGGGTATACATGTATATCAGTTCCTTCATAATGAAATAATCCAGCCACTCTTGCCTCCTTTAGAATTCATTTCCAGACCCAGGCATCCATAATAGTAATCACAATGTCCCTTGGAAGCTGCTTTCTTGCCATATTCTGGTAGCCTGCACAATAAGCCTGAGTTACGTCTGGGCAGACGTCGTCTTCTAGTTTTAAGCATTTAACAATCCAGTCAGTCATAAATAAGGCAAGGTTGACATTATTCTCCGCCCCTTCTCTTATGCCTCTAAATTTCAAGTTTGTAATTTTTACATCATATTCCAATATTGCCAAACGACCTTTCAGTTCTGTATTTTCTCGTTTCAAAGCCTGCGTTTCTCCTTGCAGCGCTTTACTTAAGTCCCAGGCCATCTCAGCTTTTTTATTTACAGTCTCCAAAGAGGTTTTAATTTCCTCCAATTGAAAAGATAAAGAGGCCATGTTATCTAGTATGCCTTTTTCCATTGATTTTAAGTATTGCAGTACCTGTGAATCCGAGGAAAGCTCCTTCACATTTTTATCCGTCGCCATTTCTTTTTTCGCCGCTGTCTGTCTCCTGCCGCTTTTTCCGGGCACAAGGAATTGTTTTATCATTTTTTTCAGTTTAGAAGGTTGTTTTCCTTTGTGCCCCCCCACTTTTTCACATAGCATGAGTAAACTTGCTGCTTTATGAAGGCATTGGGACGGGGAAAGGAGGGCATAGGGCAGGAGTAGGGAACGTTGGTTCTTCAGATTTTTTTTGCCTACAACTCCCATCAGCCCCAGCCATTGGCCATGCTGGCTGGGGCTGATGGCAGTTGTAGGCAAAAAACATCTGAAGAGCCAATGTTCCCTACTCCTGGTATAGGGGAAGAGCTTGTAGCTCAGGCATCCGCCATGCCCATTGCGTCACCATGCCCCCAATAAAGGCTCAGTTCAAGAACTTTATACATTGATGGCACAATATAAACCATTCATAGGAGCAACATTTTTAAGGTTGCCAGCCTCCAGGTGGGCCTGGAGATCTCCCATTTTTACAACTGATCAGCTGGCAGAGATGAGCTCCCCTGGAGAAAATGGCTGCTTTGAAGGGTGGACTTTATGGCATTTTACCATGCTGAAGCCCTTCCCTTCTCCAAACCCCACCCTCTCCCAGTTCCACCCCCAAAGTCTCCAGGTATTTTCCAACACAGACCTGGCAACCCTATCTATGTTGTGGTTGAGTCCAGCATCTAATAATGGTATGAGGGTGAGGAGGAAGGTGTAGGTAGCCCGAACAAATGAGAATTTTTATTCTCCTCTAAATCAGTCAAAATGCTAAACTATTTTAGGTGGTTATCCAGGGAGCTCTGTGGTCCCTCATCCTCTACATAAAAGAGGGTGGCAACCAGAAATGGGATCTTTTCTGTGGTAAAACCTCAGCCATGGAATGTCTTCACCACAAAGAAACAATTCAGTTCTGGGGACTAAATTCAGTTTTAGGCTGAAGCAGGTTATATGTGTATGTGTGTGTTTATGAAAGACTTTTGCTGAAGCTTTGCATTATACTATTTTAACTGTTTCATTAGTATTATTTTATTTACATGTTTATGTTTGCGTTCTATTCTACTTCTGGGATATTTTACAAAGAATATGGTTAATGTATAACCTAAATTTTTAATGAATAATTTAGAAGCACTAGGTTGGGGTCCCCAATGTGGCGCCTGCCTCCCCCTTCCCTGGCATCTGCCACATGTTTTTAAAAGTGGGCAGAGCCAGGTGGGGATTTTTAAAATATATTTTATGGGGTTTTTGTGTGTGTCTGCTCCTGGAAATCATGGTGACCTCTGGTGACTGACCCCTACTGTGGGGCCTGGAAGATATTCAGAAATGTGGCTGAATAAAGCCTCCTTCTGCCTCCCAACTGCTGGTACTCCAAGGAGCTCTTCCATCCAAGTACTTGCCAGGGTCAGCCCTGATTAGCTTTCGAGATCTGACAAGATCAGGCTTGCCTAAGCTATCCAGATCAGGGCCAGCTGGGGATTTTGTTGAGTTGCTGCGCTCACAAGAGACAGGTTAATGTAAAGCAATTGTTTTTCCTTTTCTCTATGTGTGTGAGATGCCTGAAAAATTAAGATATATATTGCCAGATGAGGGTTTTTTGAGTAGCACAATGTATATATTTGTTTTATGTCTGTGCAATACAGTGTTGTTAAAGAATATGTTTATTTTAAAAGGCATCCAATTGAACAGAACATCTGCCTGAAATGTTGAAGACCTGCTACTGGAGTTATGCATAACCTGACTCCCTGACATTTTGGGGTTGGCTCTGCCTCCCATGGCAGCTATTTTGTGGGTGCATCACCACCCCCCAGGTCAGAACTGCAAAGGTGCCTGGAGGCTGAAAAGGCTTGGGGATCCCTGCACAGGGTTGTGGGTAGGGCTGCCAGGTTCATGTTGGAATATACCTGGAGACTTTAGAGGTGGATCCGGAAGAGGGCGGGGTTTGGGGAGGGGAGGGGAGGGACCTCAGCATGGTACAATGCATAGAGTCCACCCTTCAAAGCAGCCTTTTTCTCCAGGGGAGCTGATCTCTGACAGCTGGAGATCAGATGTAAAAGTGGGAGATCTCCAGGCCCCACCTGGAGGCTGGCGATCCTCGTTGTGGGGTATCTCACAACTTGTAACATGAGTTTGTTGTTATTTGACCTGCAACATGGGCAGAAATTATATATACTTATACCTAAGATACATTATTTTTACACTGTATGTCATACTTGTTAAAGGTCACCAGAAGAGCAAAGGTTTGTGCATAGCCAAGTCTGCATTACATAGCACAGGGTTGATTAGTAGTCTCAGCCTACGCAAGACAGGATGAGAATTAAGTGGTTGGGTTGGGTTTTGTTTTTTGCTCATGTCTCATTCTTGGTTTTATCACTAGCTTGATGTAATCAGGAGCTCCCCAGCTGTGACCTTGGTGAGGTTTGGCTGTGATTTTGGATTGTTCCGTGACTGTAATTTGTACACACTAATAGCGTTGCCCTTCAGCCTCCCAGTGTCTGTTATTTACTCATCTTAAATACTTGAGTCATAACACTGATGCCAGAAATAGAGCCTTGTGAGATACGTGCTGCACCCAAATTCTAAATATGAAATCACAAGGATTTGATTCAGTGGCCCTTTTTAGGTGGCTTTCTGCAGTCACTGTGACATCAAGGGTGCGGGGCCTGCATATCTCTCTCCCTGTATTGTTTCCACCAGGGGTATGTCATGTGTAGAGGTCTGGTGTGAAACATTAATGATGCTAGTGTTTGTTGTTTACTGAAATTAAATTTATTCAGTGTAATTTGAGGGCCGATTAAGATGCCACATTAGCAAATGCTAATCAACAGTCAATGAAATTGCATCAGGATTTCACTTACTCCAGGGTGTTTAGGACAACGTATGTTTCTCTTCTTCACTCTTCCATTTTATTTGCACAACAACTCTGTAAAATAGATTAGGCTGATATGGAGAGGTTGGCCCAAATCCACCCAGCACCCCTGGCAGAGTAGGAATTTGAACCTGATCTCCCAGATCCCAGTCCAGCACTCTTCGCCATTCTGTCTTTATTAATTTCTCCCCAGAAAGTGTGAGCAGTGACTCATGAAAGTTCGTGCCCTGGCATAAATTTTGTTAGTCTTTAAGGTGCTACTAGACTCTTGCTACCCATCTAGATCTAAATATTGTTGTAAATTTTCCATGGGATTATCCTCACAAAATTATAATCCTCTGGGTGCCCAATCACCCCCTTCTTGTAATTAAACTGGCCTCTTGAAACCAGTAATTTGCTTTGAAGTATCTGTATAATGTAAATTTGAGATGTAAGTAAGGAATTACCTTTCATTGGGCTTCATTTTATTTCTTATCTTTCAGAGTGTTGTAGCTATATCGGTTTCAAATAACTGCTAGTTTTATCCTGAGAGATGCAGAATAAACATTTTAACAACTTGAAAGCTATTTCATCCTTATTTAAACTGCTGTAAAAACATGAACAATCCTTAAGACAGCTTCTGTGAGAGACCACTGGCATCATCCCTTATTTAAGTCTTTCTCACATAATTATCTACTGTGCTGTTGCATTTCTTTTCCACTGGGACTATACTCAGATTGCGTGAGGCTGAGAGCCAGTGTGGTGTGGTGGTTAGAGCATTAGATGAGAATCTGGGAAACCTAGGTTTGAATCCACTCAGTCGTGGAAGCTCACTGGCTGATTGTGTCAGTCACACATTCTCAGCGTATCCTACGTCACAAGGTTGTGGTGAGAATAAAGTTGTAAACTGCTTGGAAAGTCTCCATTGGGGAGAAAGGGGGATATAAATGAAGTAAATAATCTGTATACCCAGGGTTTGGAGATATTTCTCTGCTTTCTCCACGCTTCATGGAAGACATGGTTCTAAAGCCCTTATATTGCTGCAAACAGTCTTACCACAGAAATGTTATTCCTTCCTGCACTTACAATTTTAGCTTTACAAATTTTGAACATAAGGAGTTTGAGGGAGAGCCCAGTTACTCTGAAATGACAGTTACCTGTCTTAAGTATAAGAATATCACTAACCAGATCCCAACAGACAATTTTATTTGTTCACCATGCTCCAAGTAGATTAGGTTTAGCCCAGAGAAAGTTAAACATACAACTCTCTCTACATTGTGCCCATTGCATAGAAATCTGTCAGATTTAATTTCATGTATTGCGTTTAGGCTCAGAGCAGCATGCTCCTATCACAGAATTCATGATAAACTATCAAGGCCCCTGCTTGGTGGAATGAGCTCCCCCTGGAGATCCGGGCCCTGCAGGACGTACTCCAATTCTTCAGGGCCTGTAAAACGGAGCTTTTTTGCCAGGCTTTCAGTTGAGGCAGCAGACATCACTTGTTATTGGCCTTCCATTTTCATTCCACCTCAGCGCTGTAGGACCTGCTAGACATGGACAATAGGCCATGCCTGTGAGCCAGAATTTGTCATTTTTAGCTTCCGGTGTTTAGTCTTTAATTTTATATTTTATATATTTTTATTTGGTTTTAACTATTGATTGTTTTCTTCTATGATGTTAACCCACCCTGAGCCTGTTCTACAGGAAAGGCATGCTATAAATTGAATAATATAAATAAATAAACAGATAGTCTCAGAGCTGTTTTGACAATGATTTACCTGAAGGATATTACTTGGAGATGTGGAAATTGGGAATCCTTAATTTGACATTACTTGGAGATGTGGAAATTGGGAATCCTTAATCTGCCCCATGGCACAGAGTGGTAAAGCTGCAGTACTGCGGTCGGAGCCGTCTGCTCACGACCTGAGTTCTATCCCAGCGGAAACTGGTTCAGGTAGCTGGCTCCAGGTTGACTCAGCCTTCCATCCTTCTGAGGTCGGTAAAATGAGTACCCAGCTTGCTGGGGGGGAAGTGTCGATGACTGGGGAAGGCAATGGCAAAGGCAATGGCAAACCACCCCGTAAAAAGTCTGCCTTGAAAACATTGTGAAAGCAACGTCACCCCAGAGTAAAAAACGACTGGTGCTTGCACAGGGGACTACCTTTACCTTTAATTTGACATTGCTTCTAGAGGCTTCTTTTCCCCCATAAGACTCTTAACATTTTCTTTAGAAATAAAAACTATGTCAACTCTGAAACTTTTATAGAGCTCTATAGAGAAGGAAAAGTAGCACAGCAATGAGAAACATTTGCTTTATCTTGACATCTTCCTTTTTCCATTTGCAGAAATAGACCATCCCCCTGATCTGAAGAAAATCTGAATGTGGAATCAGACTTCCATCTGTGCATGTACTTTGCAGAACTGATTCCTACTCCATTGGCTTTTGTTGAATACAAATCCCTATGAGAGGCTAGTTGCTGTTCACACAGTGGTGATGTCAGGGCTGTATTTTGGGAGGCAGGCTCACAAACTCAGCAGGTGACCCCAAACACTGGTTATAGCCATGGAACCCTCTTGTGCATAATGGGACTCGCTTCTGAGGAAAATATGCATAAAATCAGGTTACACCATATGTGGTTTAGCAATTGAGATGGTGGATGGAATGAGATGTCTGTCGAATATACATCCTGTGCTTTGCATTTGAAGTTGAGATTACCATCTAAAGAATGTTGGTCTTAATGGGATTGGATTGTGAAGGTTTTATCGTGGAGTGAGATGGACAAATTAACTAAAACTTTTAAGAGACTATGATTTAGATATACTCAAAAAGGAGTGGAAGAAATTTAAAGGATATATGGAGAAAGAGTGGAACGTAAAAAGACATTGGACAATTTTTTAGTATCAATGAGAAAAGAAAAGTATTGAACTTTGATTGGTTAGAGGTACCTTTATAATTGAATTTAAATTTATAACTTCGGGGAAGTCAAATATTGGAGGGGGGTTGAAATATCATATGGGTTAGTAAAGAAAAGAGACAATTAAATATTGTAACCATATGTTATTAATAAATTGTTAAAACACAAAGAATGTTGGTCTTGAACTCAGGAGATATGGGTTCAGATCTTCCAGAAGCCACAAAAATAGATAGTATTTGGCAAGCTACTCTCCACTGAACTGCTCCCAACTATAAAAAGAATGGTGTAATCATAACACAATATTCTTGTCTACTAGAACGTCTGGGAGCAATGGTTAAGAACAGTTATGAGAAAAGAACAGGGGCCAGGAAACAAGAAGGGAAAACCTCTAGTGTCTTCCTTGTTGCGTCATCCAAATGGTTTTATGGCTGAGATAAACAAGAATTCTTCATCAGTGCCAAAACTTGCATATGATACTAAACATCCCTTCGGTTTCTTTGAATCAGAATTATTTCTTTTCTTTTTAATGCAAGCACATTTGGTACCTCTGCCATGTGGGAAAGAAAATGTGGCTGTGTGCTGTAGTTACAGTTAGTGCTGATCAGGGAAGGGTGGATGAATATGGATCACTAACAGTGCTGTACAAAGCTGAGGTTCACCTTACTAAATCCATTGAAGTAGGGTTAGAAGTAGGGTTGCTTGCCACATCCTACCCTGCTGCCAGCAAGGGGATCTTGGAGCTGCTCCTGGTGTCCAACTCCTCCTCCTTCTCCTCCTTCACTACAAAACCATAGTTTGCCCCCAAACCTGAGGGATGTCACACAACTATGTCCCTGTTTGGGGGTGGGGTTTCCTCTGCCAGCCAGCTGGTGGTGGATTGGAGTCCCAAAGACTGGGGAGGATCCCCTGACCAGATCAGTGATCCTATATAGAAGGATATAACCCTATATAGAAGGGTATTGTCAAAGGGACATGGGCTTTCTGCATAGAAGCCTGTGGTTCTAGCCACTCTGTAACTGGAATAATAGATGTGCAGTCTGAAAGACTCCTGACAGTTATTTCTGCTGCTGATGTAACATCCTTCCATAACAGATCAAACCATATCACCAAGAATATAGGGCCCTATAATGGAAGATATACAGCTTGCAGAATGCCTTAAACTAGGAGCATTTGCAGGACAAATTTATTTATTTATTGATATTTAGAATGCACATCATCCACCTTTCTATCTTGTGGAACTCAAGGTGGCTTACAACATAAACAAAAAACACAAAACAATGATTATTTTTTTAAAAAAATATAACACCACAATTTAAAATCTCAATAAGGACTGCCATTAAATAAAAACTAAATTAGTCAAATGCAGTCCTAAATAAAATTATCTTCAATTATCTTAATTAATTATTAATCCAGGTGGCCTAAGAAAGTGTCCACATCTGACAAGGAAAGAGAAAAATGAAGTGAAAAAAACAGCCCACCAGTCATTTGCAGTCAGACTGGGTGGAATATAACTTAATTACCAGAAATATGGTGGTCGGTTAAAAAAAAAAAAATCACATTCTTGTGGCCTGTTGCACAGCAAGGATTAAAGCTCATCAAGCCACAAAATTAGCTTCTGGAATATTTCAAACCAGGAGTAAGATGCAGCATTATAAAGGGTTATCTGGCACAAACAGTAAATACTATGTTCCTGATTGGTGTACTGAATTAAAAAAAAAACTTACATCACCCCTGGGAAAACATATGTACTTTGGCGGATTGTAGGGGAACGAAGGACCAAAGTTGGAAGGAAGCTATGGAAACCAGTTCATCAAGAGCACAGATCATCATCAACATGGCCAAATCTGTGGATACTTAAATCCAAAGACTGGAACCATGAACGGATCTTTCGACAAACCTGAGAAAAGTCCCATGTTTGCAGAAAAAATCTCAAATTAAAAAATACACTGTCACTGCTACATTAACTCCCTCAAAGTAATTGAAGCAGTGCCTGTATCTTTAACAAACATGCCTTCTGTGGCTGTTGCTAGACAATCATAATAGTGTTGCCAGCTTGAAGCCTTGGTTTCTATAAGTTAAAGCATGCAAGTTCAATGACTCACCCAGACATAGTTGATTGCTACTGTTCAGCAGCAGCCACCACACAAAAAACAGAGTGGTGTAGTGGTTAGAGTCTGAGGGTAGGATCTGAGACTCTACAAGTCCTTACATGTTATATCTAATATGCTGAAGGTCCTACCATAAGGTTATACAGGTTGCTATAGGCTCTAAAGGGAAAAGAAGAGTAATTCTAAGATGCTTTCCTATTCAATGTATGTATTTTCATGTACCCATTGGGTAGAAGCAATAACATCTTGGGAGATCTCCTAAATGTAGAATATGGAACCAGAAATGGAATAGTTTTGAAAAATAAAGATAAAAATCTCACAAATTGATTTTCCATTATGCATTATTAACTCTGGATCCCCATTATATCAAAAGAGGATTTCCAGTGTAGGATTAACCCCAAAATATTGATTCATACAATCATTTTATCTAGTGTTTCTCAGTATATATAGTCTCACATTTACCATGATTTCATTTAGCTTTTTAACTGATCATCATTTAGTTTACCTGTATTTGCATATTACACATTTATATTAAATATTTGCATGCTGCTGACACTTCAGTTTAGGTAGTTTTTTGTGTTAATGCAAGGGTGTGGGGCAATTTGCAAGTTGAAGATTTAAATTATTTTATATTTTCTATTTTATTCCCTATTACTTCAATTTATCAGAACCAAAATACCCACACTAACTATGTCCTTAACTTTCAGACTCAATTAATTTAGAGTGTTAAATAATTAAATTAACAATTAAACCAATTAAATCTCACTGTCCTATAATATTTATTTGTTACTAAGATTGTAAATTCCTCTGAATTAATCAGCTATGGGATTTTAAAGTGCAGTAGCAATGACTTCCTTGTATTTTGTTTTTCTCACTATAATTCTATTGATTTTATAAAGTGGAATGGTAAAACCTTTTAAATATTTAATCCTTTTAAATGTGCAATCCAATACCAAGTGTAAATTTGGCTTGCTTGGATAAGGCCCAGAATTCATAAGTATCCATAGGAGAGTGGTCTGAAGACTGTAAATCTTAAATTCTGTGCTAGCTATATTTCCTACTACATTTCCCATTTTCCAGAGCAAAAAAGAAAATCTAGGGACAGTGCTACATGATTTAATTTTGAGTGAGAGATTGCTATACTTTTCACAATATCTGTTTGTTTGTAAATATACATGTTAAACTGATAAGAAATCAGCATAAGCAGGACACTTTCTTAGGAGTAAATTCCACTGAATAACATGGGGCTTGGTTCTGAGTAGACTTGTTTAGGCTTGCTAGTCTCAAACCAGCCAGTGAAGAAGAACCCCTGAATAATTAATTAATACCTCCAATAATAATAATAATTGCTGTATTGAATAAGAGCATGCTTTCCCCCAAACTAAAGTGTCTTTTGCAATACTGTCGTTAGAAATTGACTACCGCCCAGAGACTAGGAGCTGCAGCTGGAAGATTAGATAAGAGAGCAGCTTACTACAGACAACTTACTGTAAATAGATAGTGTAGAAGAATCATGTCATGGAAATTTACTGAGGAGAGGTATGTGAGGCAGGATTATTGAGATCTGATAAACTTAAGCCAGCCTACTCGCTTGCTTGCTTGCTTGCTAGAAAAACTGTATGCACTTAGGGAAATGCATCTCAGTCATTTTGGGGGCCCATGCCCAACTGAGTCCTCCTTTTTGGTACCAAAAAGTAAACCTCGCTTCATACCAGTAAGTCTGTGCAGACCTCGTTATTTCTCTGCTTCATTTTGGTGCATTGGCCAATGGGAAAATAATGGAGTAGGACATTTCCTTCCCCTTGGGGTGGCTGCATAATTGTCCGCCTTCCATCATCATGGCAGGATGATCAGACTAGGTGCCACGGTCACATTTTTGATTGAGTCCAGCTCTCTCCACCCCGGTGGGGGAAGATGTCCGGTTCGCCAATCAAGATCCTGCACCTGGTTGAACCGACATATCCAGGGAATAGGAAGATCTTCAGGATTGTGAGTATGAACTGTCTGTGAATTCTGATTATCTCTCCTTAGGAGAGAAGAAGGGTCTGATCACCCCTTAAGCTCTGTCTATTAGGTTCCGCTTTGGAGCTGAAGCACAGAAGCTAGGATCTGGGAGGATTTCTGTGGTGTGTGTGCATGTGTGAATGAGAGGAGGTGAAGTCTCTAAGCAAGAGGGACTTTCTCTTGGGCAGTTCCCAGTAGGGCGACCTCACTGGGTCACGAGAGAGAGGAAGTGAAAAACCCCCGGGCTCCCTGGCTGTCCAGACCCCTTACTGGCAGCTGCTGTTTTCTGTTTTCCCTAGAAGTGTCTTGTCTAAATGTCTGGTGCCATGGGTGGAAATCAGTCAAAAACCCCGCTAGAGTACATGTGTAAAAACTTCAAGGAACATTTCTGTGATGATTATGGAGTCAAATTGACTCCAAGAACTCTGAAAGCGTTATGTCAGAAAGACTGGGTGGCTTTACATTTAGAATGGCCGCCCGAGGGTAGCTTTGACCAAGGCTTGGTTCACAAAGTTTCCAAGAGTGTAGCACAGTCCCCAAGACACGCAAGTCAGTTCCCCTACAGTTGGGCAGCAACAGTGCAGAAGTCTTACTGGTGGCCAGAAAAGCTGCAGAGGATGAAGGAAAAATGGGCTCAGAGGGCTGCTGCCAAAGCTGCAAGTCAAGTTATGGCTTTGTGCCAGGACGTGTTAAGAAAAACAATGACCCCTCCAAAGGAAGAAAAGCCTCCAGTGTTAGATGCCGAACCAGAAGACTCCTTGGCTAGTCCCTCACCATATGTTCCAGTGTATCCACCTCTCCCGATGCCACCAGCTGAAGGAGGTGCCAGGGCAGCAGAAGGCAATAGTCAAGCACAGCTAGTTAAAAGTGCTCCAGAAACCTTTGATGAGGAGAACCAGGAAGTAGGGACAAATGAGGAAGCTGGGGCTGTGAAAGGGCGAGCAAGATCTCTGTGAACTTTAAATCCAATCCAGCAGCTGTTTTCTGAACGATCGTTCCATGCAACAGCTCCCCTTTATTCCACGTCTGCATCTAACAATCAAGGATTAGCAGCAGGTCTTATTTCACCCCTAGAATTCTCCTCCAACACTGAACTCTCTCCCAGTACTGAGCAAACTTCTAGTCCCTCAACGGTCTCCTCCTCGACTTTTCCGGGTTTTATATCTAGCACAGAGGGCTCTTTGCTAGCTCCCCTCTGAGAAGTCCATGTCCCACTACAGCCCAACCATGGCATTGAAACCTGATACATGTACGTGCCTTTCACTTCAAGTGATCTAGTAAATTCGAAGGCTCATACTATAGCATTTTCTGACAATCCTACCCCAATGACTAATCTGCTAACCAGTATTATGGCCACACATCAGCCCACCTATGCAGACTGTCAACAGCTTTTACTGGCCCTCTTTACAACAGAGGAGAGAAGCCGCATTTTGCATCATGCCCAAAAGTATGTAGAGGGAAAAGTCCCCCCAGAACTGCAGATATAGAGGAGTGGATAAAAGCCCATTTTCCTGCAACAGACCCAAAATGGGATCCCAATGGCTGTGAGTCCAAAGAGCGTCTACCAGAATACAGACAGGCAATCTTAGAAGGAATGAAAGAGGCAGGCAAGAAGCCTATTAATATATCCAAAGTCAGTGAAGTTCTCCAGAAAGCAGATGAGAGCCCTGGAGCTTTTGCTGAGCGTTTGATGCAAGCATTCCGAATGTATACTCCATTCAATCCAGAGGCTGCAGAAAACTTGTGCATGGTAAATACAGCTTTCGTTGCCCAATCTTATGCTGACATCTGCAAGAAGCTCCAGAAGCAAGATGGCTTTTCAGGCATGAATTTATCCCAACTGCTGGAGATTGCTCAGAAAGTTTTTGCCAATCAAAATGTAGACCAGAAACGGGAGGCAGAAAGAAAAATGAAAAAGAAGGCTGATCTGTTGGCAGCGGCTCTGACTGGGCAGACATGTGTGAGAGGCAGAGGGGCTGTCCGGGGGCAAGGAATGAATGGCGGGAATCAAAGATCTGCAATGACTAATTTAGACCCAAACCAGTGTGTGTACTGTAAAGAATTTGGGCACTGGAGAGATTCATGCCCTAATCGACCCCCCCCCCTCCACACACAGATCCAAAGCACCCCTAGACACACAGATCCAAAGCACCCCTAGACAGATGACAGGATTGGAGTTTAGAGGCCATGGGAGCAGAAGAACCAGAGGAAGGGGCAGATGAAGAGGCCAGGTCCAGAGTGGCAGATATCGGAGGAATGAAGAAGAGCCTGTGTATGGTCTGGCTGGACTGGAAGGATGGGAAGACTAGGACAGACAGGGCACCGATGGTCCTGGCCCCGTGGAGCCCATGGTCACAGTTGATATTGAGGGTCAGGAGATTCCATTCCTTATAGGTACTGGAGCTGCATGGTCTGTGGTGCCTGTTAAGATTGCTCTTTCAATTCACAAATGCATTAATATAATTGAAGTTACAGGGCACAAGCAATTCAGACCACTTCTAGCCAAATGAACCTGTTCAGTAGGAGGCCATGTAGTCCGCCACAATTTTGTCCATTTACCCGACTGCCCAGTGCTGCTGATGGGAAGAGACCTGCTTTCTAAGTTGCAGGCCCGATTGACTTTTGAGTCAGAGAGCCAAATGAACTTTGAGTTGCCTTACACTGCCTGAGAAGGTGAACTACAGTATCAAGGTGTAGTTGTTCTAGAATGCCCCCGAGAAGAAGAGTGGCGGCTTTACCATCCAGCTCCTGTAATGGCCATGTCAGAAATCTGGTTTCAACAATTTCCAGATGTATGGGCAGAGGAAAACCCACCTGGGTTAGCAGTAAACCATGCACCTAGCAAAGTAGAGTTAATCCCAGGAGCCGTTCCAGTCCGGGAACACCAGTACCCGATTCCCAAAAAGGCAGTAGCTGGCATCCAGAAGCACCTTGACAGGCTCCTCCTCCATTATGGGATTCTTATTGAATGCTAGTCCTCATGGAGCAGTCCCCTTTTGCCATTCCAGAAGCCAGGCACCAGTGATTTACAGGCCAGTACAAGATTTACCCTCAGTACAAGATTTACAGACTCTGCATCCTGTCGTTCCAAACCCATATGTCTTGTTGGAACTTATACCTGCCTCAGCCACTTATTTCTCAGTGGTAGATCTCAAGGATGCGTTCTTTTGTTTAAGACTGGCACCTGAAAGTCAGCCACTAGGAAGAGAAAGAGACTGGTAGAAAGTTACAATATACATGGACCCATTTACCCCAGGGGCTCAAAAATTCGCCCTCCTTTTTTGGCAATGCCCTCAGTAAAGACTTGAGCCGGTTCCCAACTGTGCCAGGAGAAGTTGTGTGCCTTCAGTATGTTCATGATATTCTGATAGGGGCCAAAGACTTACAGACTTGCCAAGATGCCACTGCTGCCCTGCTAACGCTCCTAACTGAGGCTGGGTATAAAGTGTCTCGGAAGAAAGCTCAGCTATGCCAAGAGACAGTGAAATTTTTAGGCTTCCATATATCCCAGGGCAGACGGCAGCTAGGCAGGAAGCACAAAGAGACTGTGTGCGCTATTCCTGTGCCCACTACCAGGTGCAAGCTGAGAGAATTAGGAGCAGCAGGGTTCTGCAGAATTTGGCTCCCCAATTTTGCTATAACAGCAAAGCCCTTATACGAAGCCACTAAGGGAGGGGGGGAAGCGCCTTTTGAATGGACAGTGCAATGTCAAAATGCCTTTGAAACCTTAAAATACCAGCTCATGCAGGCTCCAGCTCTGGGACTACCTGATACTAACAAGCTCTTTACTCTGTTTATGCATGAGCGAGAAGGAATAGCTGCAGGCATTCTAACTCAATTGCTGGGATCCTGGTCCAGACTAGTGGCATATCTGTCTAAACAACTGGACAATGTGGCCGAAGGTTGGCCTACATGTATGCATGCCATATCTGCAGTGGCAGAACTTGTGAAGGAAGTCAACAAATTCGCCTTCGGTGGCCAGCTTGAAGTGAGAGTGCCTCATTATGCGCAAATGCCTCTTGAGCATAAGGGGAACTATTGGTTCAGTAATGTCCACATGGTCAGATACCAAGCTCTTATGTGTGAAAATCCCTGTGTGAAAATAGTGACTGTGTCAATTCTGAACCCAGCTTCCCTGTTGCCAACTCCTGGGGAAGAATTAGAACATGACTGCCTGGAAGTTATGGAAGAGGTCTATTCTAGCCTGCCTGAACTAAAAGATACCCCATTTTCAGATCCAGATATTGAATATTTCACTGATGGGAGTAGCTTTATCCAGGATGGGAAGCGCAGAGCAGGATATGCGGTTGTTACTCTAGAAGCAGTGATAGAGGCAGAAGCGCTGCCGGTATCAACTTCAGTACAGAAGGCAGAGTTAATTGCCCTCATCAGAGCACTCCGGTTAGCGGAAGGACTGAAAGTCAATATTTACACTGACTCTAAATACGGTTTCATGACGTTGCATGCCATGGAGCCCTATACAAAGAAAGGGGTTTAATTATTGCGAGTGGCAAAGGAATTAAAAATGGGAAAGAAATTTTGGAATTGTTAGAAGCTGTCTGGGCACCCTGGGACATAGCTGTCATCCATTGCTGAGGCCATCAAAAGCCCCTAAGTCCGGTAGCAAGAGGAAATCGGAAGGCAGATTTAACAGCTAAGGAAGTAGCATTAAAGCCTTATCAGGGAAGCACAGAAATTCTGCCTGTTTTTCAAGTTTCCTTAACCGAATGGAGTCCTCGGTATTCACTAGCTGAGGAGCTGTGGGTTCAAACTCAAGGGGCAGTAACTAAACAAAGAGATGGCTGGTATGTTCTTCCCGATGGCAGAATTTATATTCCAGAAGCTGTTGCATGGCCATTAATTCAGAATTTGCATGAGGGAACACATTATGGGAAGACTGCTCTTGAACGCTCTGTGAGTCAATGGGCATACATCAATCGTGTGAGTTCACTAACAGCTCAAGCCTCTGTGCAGTGTGTTACATGTGCAAAGAACAATCCTAGGTCAGGCCCCACGCAACCTCCTGGAAGTCAGCCAGTGGGAGCAACACCTTTCTCCTCCCTGGTTGTAGATTTCACTGAGATGCCCAAAACTGGACATTACCGTTACATGCTTGTATTTGTTTGCACGATGTCTGGGTGGATTGAAGCTTACCCGACCCGCACTGAAAAAGCTAATTAAGTTGTAAAAGTTTTATTAAAAGATATTGTACCAAAATTCGATTTACTTATAACTATTGAAAGCGACAATGGAATGTCATTCATTCAGAAAACTGTGCAAGGTGTGTCTAAGTTGCTTGGCATTACTTGGAAATTACACGCTGTCTACCGCCCACAGAGTTCAGCAAAAGTCGAAAGGGTAAACAGAACTTTGAAGAATGTCCTGTCTAAACTCTGTCAAGAAACCAATTTGCCATGGACTACAATGTTGCCAATTGCATTCTTCCGGTTGCACTACCTGCCCCACAAATGCCTTAAGCTGTCGCTGTTCGAGATTGTTTATGGAAGACCGCCACCTATATAGTTCAGGGAGTTCGGGGCGACCTCTCTCAGTTAGGGAGCCTTATAACTTATGAGGAATTGCAAGCCTTGGGCAAAGCTGTAAAAGATGTGAATATGTATGTGTTTGAGACTCTGCCGTATCAAATTTATTCTCCTGTACATGCTTACCAGCCAGGAGATAGTGTGCGGGCTAAAAGTTGGAGGGCTAAGACTTTACAGCCTAAATGGAAGGGCCTATTTACTGTTCTTTTAAGTTCCCCTACAGCTGTCAAGGTCCAAGAAGTGGCAACATGGATTCACTGGTCTCATGTAAAGCCAGCTGCAGACCACTGGAAGGCACAGCTAGTCCCCGGGAAGCCATTGAGGGCATTGAATGTGCCGGTCTGACGTGGGATGTCGGAGAGGGGTTGGCAATCTGGCTGGTGTACCGTCCGCCTAACGCACCGGCCAGCGCCTTACCATCCCTGATGGAGGCTGTGGCGGGCTGGGCGTTGGAGTACCCAGGGCTTATGGTCCTGGGTGATTTCAACGTCCATGCCGACGACTCGGCCTCCACTCAGGCGATGGACCTAGTGTCTTCCATGGCGACACTGGGACTCTCTCAATTTGTTACGACACCCACGCACCAGGCCGGGCACATGTTAGACCTGATCTTTGCGTCCGGGATTTTGGTGAACGATATCGCGGTAGAAGCGGTACCATGGTCGGATCACCTAGCCCTCAAGGCCCATGTGGGGATGCCACCCCAACCCTGTATGGGCGGAGAGCCTATTTTGGCTCGCCCCCGGAGCCTGATGGACCCGGAACGGTTCCAAATGGCACTGGGGGACCCCTGGCCCCCTGGCAATTCCCTCGATGACCTGGTGGAGGCCTGGCAAGGCTGGCTAACCAGGGCCATCGACGAGATCGCACCTCGACATCCTCTGCGCCCTCGCAGGAGGCTGGCTCCATGGTATACCCTGGAGCTACGCCGGCTGAAACAGGGGCTCAGACGACTAGAGAGGCAGTGGCGGCATACTCGGGACGAAGCGACAAGAACATCTTATAGAACGTTTATGAAGTCTTATGAGATGGCAGTCAAGGCCGCAAAGAGAGATTACTTTGCAGCCAAGATTGCATCTGCAAATTCGCGCCCGGCACAATTATTTAGAATAATTGGAGACCTTACTACATTGCCTCAAGGCAAACCAAATGTTAGGGAATTAGAGATTGGCTGTGAGGCTTTTGCAAAATATTTTGCAGATAAAATCACGTCGCTCCGCCAAGACCTGCCTATCACATTGGATGCAGTACGGAAACTTGAGGCTCCACGCCTGTCTTCGGGTTTGGAGTTGGGTCGGTTTGACCCGCTTAGCCTGGAGGAAGTCGACAGAATTCTCTCTGTTGCGCGCCCAACAACTTGCGATTTGGACCCTTGCCCCTCCTGGTTGATTAAAGCTTGCCAGAGGGAGCTTAGATGTCCTTTACGGGACATAATAAATAGATCCCTCTCGGAGGGGCGTTTTCCATCACCTCTGAAAGAGGCCTTGGTCCGCCCCCTCCTGAAAAAATGTACAGCAGATCCGGCCGAATTGGCAAATTACCGACCGGTTTCTAATTTACCGTTTTTAGGTAAAATTATTGAGAGGGCAGTGGCGCTGCAACTACAGGGTTTTCTGGATGACGCTTCCATCCTAGACCCTTGCCAGTCCGGCTTTCGCCTGGGCCACGGGACGGAGACAGTGCTGGTCGCCTTGGCAGATGACCTCCAACGGCAACTGGATCGAGGTGGCGTGGCGGTGCTGATGTTGTTGGACCTGTCGGCAGCGTTCGACACAGTCAACCATCAGCTACTGACCCGCCGCCTCGCCGACATAGGGGTCAGGGGGCTGGCCTTACAATGGCTTTCCTCCTTCCTCAAAGGTCGGGGACAAAGGTTGGCAATCGGGGGTGAGCTCTCCCGGAGGCGCACACTAGATTGTGGGGTGCCTCAGGGAACAGTTCTCTCCCCGATGTTATTTAACATCTACATGCGCCCCCTTGCCCAGATTGCCCGGAGTTTTGGACTGGGTTGTCATCAATATGCGGATGACACCCAGCTCTATCTGCTAATGGATGGCCGGCCTGACTGCGTCCCAGTGAATTTAGACCGGGCACTGCAGGCTGTGGCAACTTGGCTTAGGCTGAGTGGGTTGAAGCTGAACCCGACGAAGACAGAGGTCCTTTGCGTGGGGCGCGGCGCTCTGGGAAGGGAAATACCTCTCCCGGTTTTTGACGGTGCGCCGCTGAAAGCGGCGGGCCGGGTCAAGAGCCTGGGAGTCCTACTGGAGCCTTCACTATCAATGGAGGCCCAGGTAGCGGCCACTGCCAAGTCGGCATTTTTCCACCTGAAGCGGGCAAGGCAGCTGGCTCCTTTCCTGGAGCGCCGGGACCTGGCAACAGTGATCCACGCGACGGTCACCTCAAGACTAGACTACTGCAATGCCCTCTACATGGGGCTGCCTTTGTGTCGAACCCGGAAGCTGCAGCTAGTGCAGAACGCAGCGGCCAGGTTGTTATTAGGACTCCCGAAATGGGAGCATATACAGCCGGGGCTGCGTGAACTGCACTGGCTGCCAGTTACATACCGGGTCCGATACAAAGTGCTGGTTATCACCTTTAGAGCCCTATATGGCCGAGGACCTGCCTACCTGAGGGACCGTCTCTCCCCATATGAGCCCCAAAGAGCACTGAGGTCAGCAGGGAAGAACACGCTGACTATCCCTGGGCCAAAGGAGGCAAAATTACAGAGTACACGGGCACGGGCCTTCTCTGTTATAGCCCCGTGCCTTTGGAATCAACTTCCGGAGGAGGTACGGGCCCTGCGGAATTTGGACCAATTCCGCAGGGCCTGTAAGACCATCCTTTTCAAGCAGGCTTTTGTAGACGTTGATAGGATGGCTGTTTAATCCACCAATGATTTATCTAGTGACCCCTGCCATAATATAAGTGTACAGAATAACATCAGGAAGATCACCGCTGTTTAAATTATGGAATGACCCAGACATTCGAACTGGTTTTAGATTGTTGTTTTAAATTAATGTATAATTTCAATGTTGTTTTAAATCACCTTATATTGTATATTCTATATTGTATAATTTTATTGAACTGTTGTTAGCCGCCCTGAGCCTGCCTAGGCGGGGAGGGCGGGATATAAATAAAATTTATTATTATTATTATATTATTATTGACTTTGAAACTTACTAAAGACTCTATCCGGCCCAAGTCATCTAGTAAAGACTGTTAAAAGGCAATAACTTGAAGCTGGTGGGACTTGCTTGAAAGCAGGTCCAGTGCCCCCGAGCTTCATCAGCAAGCCTTGCCCCAGCCACCCCCGGAAGCTGGTTGGTCTACGCATGGCCAAAGCTTTGAGAAAGTCATCTGGAGCAACACAGAGTTAGATATTTCCTTGTATTAGTTATTCTGAATCTTTTGAGCCTCCCTTATTATTCCTTGTGTTGAATGTGTAACCAAAGAATCATGCATGCTTCAAGCGCTTTTATTGCTTTGTTCTTTTGCTGTGCTTTTGCTTATGTGTGTAGTTCTCAAATTGTAAAATGTTCTAAATGTTAGGAAGGAGAGAGTTAACAACGCATGCTGCATGTTCAATCTAGGGAAGTGTATGGGGCTTGCATAGAGTGAAATACAAAACTAGTTTGTGTAGAACGTGGAGTGTCATTATCAGGCAAAAACTGAATATCCCCGTTCAGGAGGGACAATACCCTATAGAGGGAGTTACCACTGCCCGACTTCACCGTGGGCATACTGCCCGGTTAATTTAAAATCTTACAAAATCAAAAATTCTAACCCTAAGATTAAAGCACCTGTCCAGGAGACTGAGAAAATTCTGTATAGGACTGTGTTTGAATATGCTCAGGATGAGAAATTTGTTATTCCAAAGCCTGGGAGTAATCTTTTTATAGCCCTGGCTGAACAGATAGCCACCTCCCTAAATATTTCAAACTGTTGGGTGTGCGGAGGTCTGCTGATAAGTGAAAGATGGCCTTGGGTTGGCATGGAGGTTTTGCCTTTAGACTTGGCTCGATGGAATAAATCTAGATTAGAGTCAAGGCCAGAAGAGAGAAAAATTTGGGAGTTACAGGCAGTTGTGAATGGAGAATTGTACATTTCTCGAGCTGTGCTGTGGATGAATGGAAAGCAGGTTGGGCATTCTCTGTGCCGCAGAACCCTGCTAGTTAGCTTCACTAAGGAGAAACCAAAATGGGTAGAAGCAGATGGTACTGTTATAGAAGATTTTCAGCCATGGGAAAATATTAACAGCATAAATATTCCAATGCTGCTTCAGAGTCCTCTGATCAATGGATGGCTCCTGAAGGGTTATATTGGATCTGTGGTAAAATGGCTTATACTCTCCTGCCCAGGAGATGGCATGGGACTTGCATTATTGGAACAATACGTCCCAGCTTTTTCCTTTTGCCTTCAAATGTTGATTCAGCTCTAGGAACCCCAGTGTTTGGTTATTTTGTTAGATCAAGGCGTTTTCTGGATATTGGAGGTATGCAGTGGGGAGATTAATGGCCCCCACAACGGATCATTGAATATTATGGCCCAGCCACGTGGGCGCAGGATGGGACCTGGGGTTACCGAACGCCTATGCTATATGCTTAATCAAATTATTAGATATATTATATATGCTTGTATATGCTTAATCAAATTATTAGATTGCAAACTGTTGTAGAGATTATAACAAATCAAACAGCCTTGGCATTAGAGTTGTTGGCTAGACATCAGGCCCAGATGCGTGCTGCAACATATCAGAATCACCTGGCATTGGATTATCTGGTAGCCGAGGAAGGTGGTGTCTGTGGGAAGTTTAATCTTTCAAATTGTTGTTTAAATATTGATGATAGTGGAGAAACTGTACAGAATATAGCTTCTGAAATTCATAAAATTGCTCATGTAGCAGTGCAGACATAAAAAAATTTGGATGTATCATGGTTTGGGCAAATTATGGGAGATTGGAAAAGTATTTTATTTCTAATTGATATTTCTTTTGGAGGCTTAATGTTATTGCCATGTTTAATTCCTATTATGAGGTCTAGTGTTAATAATGCCGTAAAGGCACTCACTCCCTTAGGGGAAAATGTTAATGTTATGTATATGTCTCCAGAGGAAAGGAAACAGTACTTTATTCATTTGTTTGAGGATAGTCAGTCTCTTTCAGACTAAATAAGTTTTCAGAAGACTGAAAGGGGGGGAATGAAGGAGAGTCCCTGAATAATTAATTAATACCCCCAATAATAATAATTGTTATATTGAATAAGAGCATGTTTTGCCCCCAAACTAAAGTATCTGTTGCAATACTGCCGTTAGAAATTAACTACCGTCAGCGGCTGGGAGCTGCAGCTGGAAGATTAGATAAGAGAGCAGCCTCCTATAGACAACTTGCTGTAAATAGATAGTGTAGAGGAATCATGTCATGGAAATTTACTGAGGAGAGGTCCGTGAGGCGGGATCTTTGAGATCTGATAAGCTTGCGCCAACCTACTCGCTTGCTTGCTTGCTAGAAAAACTGCATGCGCTTAGGGAAATGCATCTCAGTCATTTTGGGGGCCCATGCCCGACTGAGTCCTCCTGAGCCAGTTTGGTGTAGTGGTTAAGTGTCCAGACCCTTATCTGGGAGAACCGGGTTTGATTCCCCACTCCTCCACTTGCACCTGCTAGCATGGCCTTGGGTCAGCCATAGCTCTGGCAGAGGTTGTCCTTGAAAGGGCAGCTGCTGTGAGAGCCCTCTCCAGCCCCACCCACCTCACAGGGTGTCTGTTGTGGGGGAGGAAGGTAAAGGAGATTGTGAGCCGCTCTGAGACTCTTCAGAGTGGAGGGCGGGATATAAATCCAATATAATCTTCTTTTTGGTACCAAAAAGTAAACCTCGCTTCATACCAGTAAGTCTGTGCGGACCTTGTTATTTCTCTGCTTCACCAGCACCTCAAGATAACATAATTGCTTCTTCTCTTAAGCATTTTAGAGTGACTCTTCCATCGTTTTCTCTGCCTTCTACTCAACTGTTACAGATGACAAACTAGTTCTGGCTGGTTTCTGTTCCAAAAGGAACAGGTCCTTATAATAAACAGTGATTGCCCTTCCATGGCTATTTCTAATTTATATTTACTTCATTTATATGCCACCTTTCTTCCCAGTGGGGACACAAAGTGGTTTACCTTGTTCTCCTCTCCTCCGTGTTATTATTAGGATAGTTGATTTACACACTTAGCATGATGTAGCATCATGCCAATGTCCATGCATGCTGAGTCACTTGCTCCAGCAGTTATCCTCACAACAAATCTGGGAGATAGTTTAGGCCAAGAATGTGTGATTGGCCCAATGTCAAACAGTACACTTCCATGGCAGAATAGGGTTTGAACCTGCATATCCTGGATCCTAATCCAGCACTCTAACCACTTCACCACACCAGGTCTCCAAACTAAGCCACACCCATGGCTTTTTTTTGAGCAGGAACACACAGGAACTCAGTTCTGGCTGGCTTGGTGTCAGGGGGTGTGGTCTAATATGCAAATGAATTCCTGCTGGGCTTCTTCTATAAAAAGCCCTATGCGGAACTATGGTGGCATCAGGGGCGTGGCTTAATATGCAAATGAGTTCATGCTGGGCTTTTCCTCCCAAAAAATCCCTGGCCACACCAAATCCTAGAAATATGTTACATTACATCTAGCATGGTTCATAACCAATCCCTTTTTCCAAAGTTGGTCAGTGGGGTCAGCTGCCCAGAGCAACATGTAGAGTGATCTATAGGGAATGTTGAGACACAGCACTATGTGTCAGTGTGAAATGATCAGATTTAGTTTTTCTTCCAAGACAGCAGCATTGGTCTCTGTAACTTCAGAACCAGAAATAATTTAAGTAGTTATTGTTCTGCTGACTGACTTGCAAATTTAATCAGTGTATAGCCTGCTAACTTCTCTTCCTTCTTTCCCTAACACTCAAGATCTTAACTTTGTCCTCCAGTCAACTAGTAGCTGTGGCACTATCAACTAGGGTTGTCAGATCCAACTCAGGAAATACCTGGAGACTTTAGGGGTGGAGCCTGAAGACTTCCCATCCCCTAAAATAAATAAAAATAACAGCTGTGCAGTTCCCCTGAATACAGTCTTCATTTCCTTTTTGTCTTTTTTTTTGCCTTCAAAGTGTTCCCCAGCAGCTGCACTTCCACTAAATGAAAGTGTAATTTGTTATACCCCCACAAGTCCCTTGTTAGGCTTCCATAGCATTTCTAAGCATGGCTTTGTTAAGGGACACACACACTCACAAAGCAACCAAAATAAACATAAACAGTTTGCAAGCCCACACTTTTGTGATCTCACTGGGTCAATGGTATAAATTGCTTTACTCACTGGAGTTGCTGAATGTAACAATCTGCTTTATTTCAACCAACTTCTTCAGACTAACACAGAAAAATGAAAGTAAAGAAAGGGCAGTTTAAGGGGTGGGGTTTACCTCCATCCCATAATCAGGTTATAGTTAACTCTTACTATCCATTCTACCAGGGCTTTTTTTGAGCAGGAATGTCATGGGCGGTGGCAACAGCACCAAGAGAGCCTGCAGCTGGCCCCTCTGATGTTCCGGGAGCAGACAGTTCACTGTCACTGCCCTAGTCAGCATCTCCCGCACCTGGCCAGCAGCTGCAAACTGAAATCCTGCCTGGTATTTTTTTGAGCAGGAATGCACAGGAATACAGTTCTGGCTGCCTTGGCATCAGGGGTGTGGCCTAATGTGCAAATGAGTTCCTGCTGGGCTTTTTTTTAATACAAAAAAGCCCAGCATTCTACTATACACATGGCCTCTGAAACAAATGCAAAACAGAAGGACTGTGTTCTCTTCCTTTCTCACACACTGAGAAGAGCCAAGAGTGGGCCCCTTTTGTATCCAAGTAGGCTTCCTGAAGAGCTAGAATATCATTTTCTATCAGTTCTGCTTCAGGCAAACAAGTTTATAGCTAGTTCTGCTCATGACTATCTCTGTTCTTGACTTCTGTTCAATCTCTATTTCTGTTCCAACACAAATACTCCAGCTTATGATGTTAGCTCACATTTATAGTCCCTAGACTTTGTGACCTCATAGGCCACAATAACACCCTTTGTAAATGAGTGTCTTAAAACCAATTCATATAGAACGTTTGATAGGCAAGTGACTGGCCACTGTCAACTTTGGTGGTTTGTCAAAGAAGAACCATTTGCATTCAAGAGTTTCATGTTTCATATGCTGAAAAATTGTGACTGTCACATGAAAACAAAGTTTCAATCCATTTACAGCTTCTGAATGGTTCTTTTCTCCTTTTCATTTTAAAACTGGTTCGTAAACTTACCATATGAAGCTGCAGAGATTCACATTTTTGGATTCAGTTTGAACAGATGAGACAATACCAAAACAAAACACAAGGGATAAATGTTGAATGATGGTTCAAGTACATAAAATACTTCATGTTGTGTCATTTAATGCAAAGATGGTGTATTCTTTTGATCATCACTAGTCAGAAAAATATGCCTGCCCAAATCAACATGCCCCTAAATCCAAATTTATCAGAACAGCGCAGTAATTTCAGTAGAAATTGTTAGTGTGAAAACCAGTTTGAAACATATTAATTGCTTTTTATATTTTGAATACCCTTATAGTGCAGTCATAAACAGATTTATACTCTTCTAAATCAATTTAAGTCAATGGGCTCAGAAGGGTGTAATTCTTGTTAGAAGTGTGATGTAAGTCACCATGAAAACCTGTGCCTTGTGGTTGTGAGGAGGAATATATCAACAATTCTAAAAGATCATACTAAATGCCACTGGGTTCTCAAAAATTATCCCTAAAATATCTTGTGAGATTCTGTACCAGTGGTACTTACTCCATGGATCACAGAAGACTACATTCACCATCACTCTCAACCAGTAGAACCATTTAGTGCTTACTCATTCCTTCAGCAGAGAATGTTTCGAATTAGGAACCATCTACCAGCCATAAGGAGACGAGTGGTAAGCTGCAGTACTTCAGTCCAAGCTCTTCTCATGACCTGAGTTCAATCCTTGCAGAAGCTGGATTCAAGTAGCCAGCTCATGGTTGACGGAGCCTTCCATTCTACGGAGGTCAGTAAAATGAGAACCCAGTTTGCCAGGGGTAAAGTGTAAATGAATGGGGAAGGCAGTGGCAAACCAAACCATAAAAAGTCTGCCATGAAAACGTTGTGAAAGCAATGTCACTCCAGAGTCGGAAATGACTGGTGCTTGCACAGGGGATTACCTTTACCTGCTGAAAGCTCAACCAGGCATGGGTCTTGCCCACTTTCCTGAAACTTGGGGCAGGTGCTCCATTGGGGAACAGTGCTCAGAAGAGCCAAAGGTGGTATGTCAAAGAGTCACATGTGGATCCTGAGCCACTGACTGAATATCACTGTTCTATGCTAACAAGCATTATAAGATCCTGATGGTCCATGAGGATGTTAATTCTGCATATAGGTACCAGCAAAAAGGATGGGAAGGTGAAAGAAAGAATGAGAAAGCCTCTTTAGTTCATTGTTGTTCCTCATATGTAATACATACTCAGAGTTTATGATGTACAAAAGGGAACTGAAATGTTGGAAGGAAATTGGAGAGGATTACATTTAAAAGATTTAAAAATACGTTTAGTGGAGATTTTAGAAGGATTTTAAATAATGAGCACAGTAATGAAGATTGCAAGCAATTGTCTTACCATGATTTCTAATCAAACTGGCTTTGTAGGTCTCTGTACCATTTCAGGCTGTATCCTGAAAAAGTCAGTCTAGCCCTCAGCCCTGGAAACATGACCAGCATGTTTCTGCAAGAGCTGTTAGTATGCTTTGGTGTGGTTCTGGTGGGTAGCTATTTGATTGTAATCACTTGATGAGTAAGCACACCACAATGTTTGGTGCTGTTTCAGAACTGTTTTGGTAGGGTTTTTGATAAGATATAAAATGTTTAAGCTATGAAAAGATGGCTGTTTACTCACTCAAGCATTCTTGTAGTCTTTTTAAAGAAAATAATACAAGCCAATTACCCTCTCTTTCTGCCTAAATTCCACTATTCAAAAGCTCTTTGGAGTGAAATTAATATGGCCAAGTTTGGTTTCACATGGAGGTTTTTCTCCAGTTCTGGCATTCAAACTGGAGCAGGGTGTTTTTTTTTTTTAGAGCGTTTACTAGGGTTGTCAATTCACAGTTGGGGGCAGGGGATCCCCTGGTTTGAAGGGTCTCTCCCCACCCCCCACACTTCATGGTTATTAGAATGCAGGGTGGGGTGAATGTTCGCTGGACTCTCCATTATACCCTATGGAGACTGGTCCTCATAGGGTATAATGGAGAATTTATCTGTGGGTATCTGGAGTCTAGGGGGGGCTGGGTTTTTTTAGGTAGAAATACCAGATTTTCAGCATAGCATCTGGTGCCTCTTCTCACCCCCCCCCCCCAAGTTTAAAAAAGATTGGAACAGAGGGTCCAATTTTATGAGTTCACAAAGGTGCCCCATCCTCCATTATTCCCAATGAAGGGAAGGCATTTAAAAGGAGCACTGTCCCTTTAAATGTGATGGCCAGAACTCCCTTTGGAGTTCAATCATGTTTGTCACAACCTTGCTCCTGGCTCCACCCCAAAGTCCCTGGATATTTCCTAAATTGAACCTGGCAACCCTACACCATTCCCTAACCATCCAGTTTCTGGGTCTTCCCAAGTTTGCTGAATTCTTTCCTAAATCTGGACAGAGAGCATCTTTTTGAAAAGATCAAAGAGCCTTTGCTTGCTGTGTAAATGGGATGGTTCACCCAGATTACACCATTTTTTTTTTTGCTTTAGCCCCCCTAATCTTTCATTTTTTAAGAAATGTAGGGAAATGAGTAGATTATGTTAACAGATTGTCAGATGGTGGCATGGGGGAAATGGCAGCCATGGGCGGGGAGGGGGTGGCTAAAGCAGGAATGTGCAGGGAAACTTCTCTGTAGATACTCCAGAGCAGCGACGAGCTAGATGGAAAGAGTTGTCATTTGATGGAAGCAGCCCCAAAGATGCTTGCAATCTGCTGCAAGCATTTTCACTGCCACACTGCCTGCTTTGAATATGCCAAACTATTTCTAAATGTTTCTACCTCTGCCTTCAAGCAAGCCTGTTTAAGTGGTTTTCATCAGATGTTTCTGTTTTTTTATATAATACATTTTTTATTTTATACAGAAAGGGAATAGAGGGAGGGGGTGGAAGATACAGAATTTATTATCTATCAGATGTTTCTAGATATGTGAGTGGCTTTCTGGATTGTCCCTCTGATGGAAAATCCTCGATTGAGAAAAATGCCTTTTCAAATATGTACAGACCATACCTATGGGGGGTGCAGAAAAGCTTAGTGCTCTAAATTGTATATTTTGCTACTAATTATTTCATGAAACTTCTGATGAAAAAAATGCAATTTCAAGCCACTCAGTATTAGTACTTACAGTCTGCAGAAGGCAATTAAATAACTTAGTACCAAAGTGTGTTCCTTATAAGCTGCAATAAGAATAAGGCACAGGAAAAGGTGATGTAATGATAGTATCAGTTACACCATTCTCTCCCTAATGAATAATCTTCTGCACCAAGGATGAGCTCACTTGCTATTATTGGGATCACATCTGTAAGCTGCAAGACGCTCTGAACATATGAAGGGTTTAGTACTGTGGAGATCAGTTTGTAGCTAGCAATGCTTTTAAATTTGCAAAATGCTTTTGTTGATATCCTACAATGAGACGTGTATTTCTTTCTATAAGAATTCAGTAAGAAGTCACAGACTTTGCTTGCATTTTTCACTGTAAGAAATACATACTTTCTAGGCACAACCAGTTCTTTCTCTGGAACCCAAACTTGGGACTACTTTTAGTTTGGACATCTAAAGTGTGATAAATGCCTTTGCCCTTGCTTCAGCTGGAGCTCACATGACTGGCACAAGAGGCTACGTTTCAATTTCAGACTAAGGATAGCAGTCTCTCTCTATTTCTGCTCCATTTCTCATTTTCCAGACAGACATTCCATAAAAACATTGGGAGTGGTGTTTACTCAATAGAAATTCTGAAAATGCATAATGCGTAATCATTTCCTTATTTAAACCTATCCAGTTGGACATGTGACCAAAAGATTAACATTTCCAACACCAAAGTTGGAAGAGCCTTGCCAGTGCTGTATTGTGGATGGCCCTAACAGAGAAGTTTGTATGTTTGTATTAAATGATCAAATCTTGTTTTTTAAATGCATTGCTTAGTACTGGAATGCTGTCTTGTTGATGCAATATTTGAAGCATGTATTTTCTGCTCATTAACTGGCCCATTATGTTTCATAAATTACAGGTCTGTCTCAGAATCTGTGGATTTTTGTGTGAAATGTAACATCACAAAAAGAGCAAAAGTTTGGAAATATTACATATAGCACATTTGTAGAGGAGGGATGGATGCCCCAAGTATCAATAAGTTAAGGGATGCTATTCATAGAATGCCTTGGGACATACAGAAAAGTTTAGAAAGGGAAATGGTTGGACGACAGGACAAAACTAGAGGTAGGTGATGTCATTAAGATGGAAGAATCATTTATGAACATGTATAGATTTACAGCTGTCACAGAATACTGGAAAAATCTTTGCTGTAAGATGGCTCCACTGCTCCTGTTCTGGACCTTGATGTCTAGCTTGGTCCTGTTCCTGCCTCATATCTTGTTCTGTTTCCACTTCCCATGGTGCCTAATGGGTTGGATCCAAAGACTCTCTTCCACCAACAAGGATTCTTTGGATCCAGCTCTTATTTATATCTTCATATCTTTCATGTAAGTTTGTCTTCTCATCTTACTTTGGCCCAGGGCTTGTTTTGTAGAAAAACAGGTGGTGGAGCTCATCTAGGAATTGTTCTGCAGCTGCACCTACTATCAATGGACAAGATAGGTAGGTGGGGAGGAGGAGGGGGAACCATCAGAAAGGTTCAGGAGCTGTTCTCCTGTGAGTTCCTACTGAATTCAAGACCCGCTTTTGCCCCATTTCTTGAGAGAGGATGTGGCTTCCCAGTTCATCTCTGGCTTAGTTGTTGCTAAGTGAAATTGGCATCCAGTTACCAAGTTCATCAAATAGCACAATTGTTGTTTGCTCCCTGCTTCCAGGAAGTGTGCCTGGTGCCCAGCTCTGCATATTTAGTGGGCACAAGATTTTGGCACATCAGTTACAAAGGCATCTTACAAGGCTTTCACTACACTGCAGTCATTGGCCAGAAATATGGCAAGCTAGCACAGTGTAATGACTAGAGTGTTGTCTTAGCACTGGCCAGTCCTGTGTTCTAGTCTCTAATCAGGCATGAAGTTTGCTGAATTACCTTGTCAGTCACTCTCAGCTTAATTTGGCATTAACTTGCAGGGTTTTGTTTGCTTTTGTGAAGATAGGGTGCGGTACAAATATAATAAACTAGCGTGAAACCTGTGATTCACTACTGTATTTCGCTACCTTTAATCCACTTATAGGGGGGAGGGGGGCTCCCTCTTGGGTATCCTGCCCCCCCAGGGAAAGTGTATGCGCAATACTAGCCTCTCCTTTCCCGGTGTAGTGAACGCCGGGTGGTCACTGTCCGGCTATGCCTGGCAGATGGTCACTGCAATGGCCTCTCCTGCATTACTGCATCCGTGGCAGCACCTTCCCGCTGGTCCCCCCCATTTCTCACAGAGTTTGCCACGTCATGGTGTGACCAAATGTCCGGCGGTATAACCGGATGGGCAGGCTGGGCTCACCAACCTCGCCAGCCAAGAGAAGGAAAACTCTAACATCAAACCCGGGCAGATAGAGCTCGTTAATGTAACACCTACCACCTGGAGGACTCACTGCCGGCGTCCCGGCTTACTGGGCCATGGCAGATGACCCCAAGGTGAAAGGGTGGAGCCAGTACCACGCACACTGTGCTTCACCTAAAAATTCCTCTGCGCAGGCCTGAAGGGCATATACACATCCACAACCCACAACACACCAAGTCCTGCAGCGATGGGCAAGGGGCGAAACGGCAGGTGGAAGATGCCACTGGAAGCTGCAGTCCCGCTCCTGCATGTAGGCAGTTCAGGGTATTGGTCGCCTGATGCTGACCCGGAGACAAAAGCATTTTTCGGCAGCACCCTAAACGACCAAGCAGCCTTATCTAGGGACAGCACTGCTTGCTCCACACGGAGAGGGGCCTAGAAAAGGTGGCCTAAACAAAGCTCTTCTCCCCCACCCCAGTTGGCTAGCCGCGGTCAACGGGCATCCTTACTTGCGGTCAAAAAATAACAACAAAGAAAAGGCATGCACCTGCCTCACAAAGTGTGCAAAGACTAAAGCTTGCGTGTTGGAACATCAGAACCATGCTTGACACAGTACACAGTGGTCGCCCTGAACAACGCTCTGCTCTAGTTGCCCATGAACTTCTCAGGTTGAATATTGACATAGCAGCTCTCAGTGAGGTCCATTTCCCTGAGGAAGGTAGTCTTCAAGAACATGGTGCTGGCTATACCCTCTACTGGTCGGGTAAATCAAAGGCTGAGAGCCGCCTTTCTGGCGTTGGCTTCATGGTCAGGAACTCCATTGCCTTCAAACTCGAAAACCTGCCAACAGGTCACTCAGATCGCATCATGTCCATGCGCCTCCCACTTCAAAACAAGCAGCATGCAACACTCTTCAGTGTGTATGCCCCAACCCTTCAAGCAGATCCTGCAGAAAAGAACAAGTTCTATGCTGATCTACGCAACCTCGTACAGAAGACCCCTACAGAGGACAAGGTGATCATCCTTGGCGACTTCAATGCCAGAGTAGGTAAAGACTCAGAAGCCTGGAAAGGAGTACTTGGCAAACACGGCATTGGCAACTGCAATGATAACAGGCGCCTCCTGCTAGAATTCTGCATGGAGCACCAGCTCACCATCACCAACACTATCTTTCAGCAGAAGAACAGCCTGAAGACAACCTGGATGCACCCACGGTCCAAGCACTGGCACCTTATCGACTACATTCTGGTGCGCCAGAGAGACCTTCGAGATGTCTTACACACCCGAGTAATGCCCAGTGCGGAATGTCATACGGATCATCGTCTTGTACGCTGCAATCTCCGTCTTCACTTTAAACCCACACCCAGGAGAGGAGGTATCCCTCGGAGGAAGCTTCAGGTTGGCAGCCTTCCAGGCAAAACTCCAGGCAAAAATTGAGGACCCCAGTTGCCCCACAGACCCTTCTCCAGAAGCACTCTGGGAACACCTAAAAACTACCATCCTGTTGATCTCTGAAGAAGTCCTCGGGTTCTCCACAAGGAAGAACAAGGACTGGTTTGACGAGAACAATCAAGAGATCCAAGAATTACTAGCGAAAAAGAGATCTGCCTACCAAGCACATCTTGCTCAGCCCTCCTGTCCCGGGAAAAAAGCAATCTTTCGCGCTGCATGTAGCAACCTCCCGCGCAAGCTTCGAGACATTCAGAACGAGTGGTGGACCAAGCTTGCAGAGAGAACCCAGCTGTGTGCAGACACCGGTGATTTAAGAGGGTTCTACGAAGCCCTGAAGGCAGTATATGGCCCATCATATCAGGCTCAGAGTTCCTTGCGTAGTGCAGATGGCCAAGTGCTCCTCACAGACAAGGCATCCATACTGAACCGGTGGTCGGAGTATTTTCAGGTTCTCTTCAGTGCCAACCGCGTAGTTCAAGATTCAGCAATCCACCTCACCCCACTTCAACTAGTGAAAACAGAGTTGGATGAGATCCCCACCCTAGAAGAGATTGTTAAAGCCATCAAGCAACTGAAAAGTGGCAAGGCAGCGGGAGTTGATGGAATCCCACCAGAGATCTGGAAGAATGGGGGCACAGTACTACATAGCACACTTCACAAAGTACTTGTCACCTGCTGGGAACAAGGCAAACTACCACAGGACTTTCGCGATGCAATCATCATCATTCTACACAAGAACAAAGGGGAAAAGTCAGACTGCTCCAACTACCGGGGGATAACCCTGCTCTCCATCGCAGGCAAAATCCTTGCCAGAATACTCCTGAACAGACTGGTGCCCACCATTGCAGAAGAACTCCTCCCAGAGAGCCAGTGCGGCTTCAGAGCTAACAGAAGCACCACCGACATGGTATTTGTTCTCAGGCAGCTCCAAGAGAAATGCAGGGAACAGAACAAGGGTCTATATGTGACTTTTGTCGACCTTACCAAAGCTTTCGATACCGTTAGCTGGAAAGGCCTGTGGCAAATCTTGGAACGTTTAGGATGTCCCCCAAGGTTCCTCAGCATGATCATCCAGCTACATGAAGACCAGCGAGGCCAAGTCAGACACTGCAACGACCTCTCGGAGCCCTTCCCAATAGGCACAGGTGTAAAGCAAGGCTGCGTTCTCGCACCAACTCTCTTTACGATCTTCTTTAGCATGATGCTTCAAAGAGCTGCAGTAGATCTAGATGATGACGATAGTGTCTACATCCGCTATCGCACTGATGGCAGCCTGTTCAACCTGAGGTGACTAAAGGCTCACTCCAAGACAATGGAAAAACTTATCGGAGAGCTACTGTTTGCTGATGATGCTGCACTCATCTCCCACTCAGTATCAGCTCTGCAGCATATGACGTCCTGCTTTGCAGAGGCTGCCAAGCTATTCGGCCTAGAAGTTAGTCTGAAGAAGACAGAAGTTCTCCACCAGCCTGCACCCCAGGAAGATTATCACCCTCCCTGCATCACTGTGGGTGAATCAGTTCTGAAGACAGTCCAGCAGTTCAGCTACCTGGGGTGCATCATCTCCTCAGATGCCAAGATCGACAAGGAGATTGACAACAGGCTGGCAAAGGCAAACCGTGCATTTGGCCGACTGCACAAAAGAGTGTGGAGCAACAAGCATCTGAAAAAAGGCAAAAAGATCAATGTTTACAAAGCGGTTGTGATGACAACCCTCATCTACGGCTCCGAATCGTGGGTTTTATACCGTCATCACCTGCGACTCCTTGAGCGCTTTCATCAGCGCTGCCTTCGCACCATCCTCAACATCCACTGGAGTGACTTTGTGACCAACACTGAAGTCCTCAAGAGGGCGGAGGTTACAAGCATCGAGGCACTGCTGTTGAAGACGCAGCTGCGCTGGGCAGGGCATATTTCTAGGATGCCGCCTTCTAGGAAAACCACCGCCTTCCCAAGATTGCTCTGTATGGCGAACTTTCCACCGGCCATCGAAATAGAGGGGCACCAAAGAAGAGGTACAAGGACTCCTTGAAGAAATCCCTTGGCACCTGTCGCATCAACCATCACTAGTGGTCTGACCTAGCCTCAGATCGCAAAGCATGGAGGCACACCATCCACCAGGCTGTCTCTTCCTTTGAGAACGCACGCATAGCTGGTCTTGAGGACAAAAGGAGATTGAGGAAGCATCGCAGTGCTACAGCACCAACCCCAAATCAGACTTTTCCCTGCAGCCACTGTGGCCGGATCTGCCTGTCCCGCATTGGTCTTGTCAGCCACCAGCGAGCCTGCAGCAGACGTGGACTACTGCACCCTTCTTAAATCTTCATTCGCGAAGTCAAGCCGAGAGAGAGAATCCACTTATAATACTTCTGGGTATATAATTTTTGTGTGTGTTTTATAAAAGGTGTTTTGTTTTTGGAATTGATTTTGTACTATAATTGCAGTAGAAATAAAGCCTGTTAGGGGAAATACAACAAGCTCTAGAAAGAGGCTCTGGGCGACTGCCCTCCCCCTTTGCTGTCTTCCCACACACTCACCCAAGTGAAGGTATTCACTCCCCACCCCCCCAACATTGGTGTCTCCCACCCATCCAAGGCAGCTGTTTTCTATAAGAGAATTGATCTGATTTCAGCTTTCTGTCTCCTGCCATCTCCTTGCAGCCTCTACCTAGGAAACATACATTCTTTCTCTATGGTGTGGACCAATGCAGCTTACATCATTCTCCTCTCCCCCTTTTGATCTGTACAACAACCCTGTGAGGTAGGTTAGGCTGAATGTCTGTAACTGGTCTGAAATCACAGTGTGAACCAAAGCATGAGGGAAGCAATGTCAGGAGGGTATAATGATACAGAGTCTACCCTGCAAAGCAGCTATTTTCTCCAGGGGAGCTGATATCTGCCATCTGGAGAGCAGTTATAATTCTGAGTGATCTTCAACCCAAACCTGGAAAGTGGCAACAGTGGTTCCCCAGGAGGAAATAGCTGGTTTGGTGGAGTCTATGGCATTGTACTTGTCTGAGGTCCCCCCCTCCTCAAAGCTCATCCTTTCCATGCTCCACCCCTCAAATCTCCAAGAATTTCCCAATCTGGAGTTGGAAACTCTACCTGCTTCCCAGCAGCAGTGACAATGTTCTAGAGAGCAGTTTTAATTTTAAATTATCTCCAGCCCTCACCTGGAGAGTGGCAACACTGATTCCCCAGGAGGAAGTGGCTGGTTTGGAGGGTGGAGTCTATGGCATTGTACCTATCTGAGGTCCCCCCTCTCCAGGCACCACCAACAAATCTCCAGAAATTTCCCAACCTGGAGTTGGCAAGCCTATCTCCTTCCCAGCCAACCATCAACCAACCAACCATGGAAGGAATGCACTCCCCAAATTTTGAGTTTCTAGGTCCAGAGATTTGGTCAGGACATCTGATGAATTGTCTGCAGTCTCCGTTAACTGATTTTTACCTCAAAACACAGATCTCCACAGCTGACCAATCAGAAGGGTGTGCAAGCAGGCAGAGGCCATCCAGAATACAGCAAAGTTTACCTCTTTGCAAAAACACATTTTACCTCTTTTCGCCCCCCTTAGGGGTGGAATTTCTAAAAATCTCTTCAGAGTGGCCACTTATGTCATGGAAGGAATGCACTCCACTAATTTTGGGTTTCTGGGTCCAGGGGTTTGGGCTGAGCGCTGATGAGTCAGTCAGGACACTTGTTTTTATATATCTAAATGGATCGCCTTGTCACACAGTGCAGAGATTCATTGTTGACATAGCCCCTAGATGCACCTGTTCCTAGGGATATCAATCTCTGAAGATTAACTGGCCTGCTCTCTTCAAGTGTTTTCTTCCTGCTTTACCTTAACTTAGCACTTTCCTTCCATTCTCATCTGACTACAACCCAATGAAGTAATTATGAGGAGCTACAAATTAGGGAACATTCCTTGCTGGATTGCTAAAGGAGGCATTGAGCACTTGTCCTAACATGTTGAATGGGTTTTTCTTGTTTTGTTTCTTTCAGCTGACTGCTTTTCTTCAAACCCTGCCTGGCACCTCTTTCTTTGAGAGCTGCCAAAATTGTTTCTTTTCCCTGTTTTGTGTGCTGATTAATTCTTTGCACATTCCAGGAACGTAACCCACAATGATGAATTCAGCCTACTGATGTGATTCTTGTGTGGGAACAAGCCATTATGTTCCTTGTCACTGTTAGTCACCCACTGCCCAGTTTACTATTTGGCTTTCATAAAGATACATCATCTCTTCTAATATTTATGCCATTTGGTATTTGGATAGATGAATGCCAGCTGCAGAAATCAACATTTCCATTCTTGTATATACAGAGATAACAGAGAAATTAAAATGCATTAACTTTCTCGGTGTACAGTGACTGACTAAAAATGGTGTGTGTGTGTGTCCCATTCCCCCATAATAGCATATTGTGTCTGGTTTTGTGTAAAGTTCATACCTGAAGACAGCTAATTTGCATCTTGAATACCAGTGAGCACACTGTCAGCATGTACAATTATTATATAAGAAGTAGCTTTCTTTCTGCTAGCTTTTAGAAGAGTCTGTATATTCTAAGGATTTTCTTGAGTTCCACAAACAAAATCTTCTATCTTATGCTACACCCTGTTTGGAAGCACATGGTATTAAAACCTAATCTTCTAGATTTGCACCTTACTTCCTACTCATACAAAAGATGTGTCCATGTGGAGATAAACAAAACTTTTGGATAAAAAAATACCTTTAGGTTTTCTACAACATTGAGACAGAAACTTCTAGAAAATTGTTGTTAATTAAATTGAATTAAATGATTTTCAGTGAGGATAAATGTAAAGTTCTGCATTTAGGCAGGGAAAATCCAATGCATAATTATAGATAAGGGAGACTTGTCTTGGCAGTCATACATGTGAAAAGGATCTGGGGGCCTTAGTGGGCCATACACTGAATATGTGGCAGCAGTGTGATGTGGCAGCTAAAAAGGCAAATGTGATTTTGGGCTGTATCAATAGAAGTATAGTGTCCAGATCATGCAAAGTGATGGTATTGCTTTGCTTTGCTCTGGTTAGACCTCACTTGGAATATTGTGTTCAATTTTGGGCACCACAAATTAAGGATACAGACAAGTTGGAATGTGTACAGAGAAGGGCAACAAAGATGGTGAGGGATCTGGAGACCAAGTGGTATGAAGAAAGATTGAAGGAGCTGGGCATGTTTAACCTGGACAGGAGATGACTGAGAAGTGATATGATCACCATCTTCAAGTACTTGAAGGGTTGTCATATAGAGGATGGTTTTCTGTTGCCCCAGAAGGTCGGACCAGAACCAATGGGTTGAAATTAAATCAAAAGAGTTTCTGGCTAAACATTAGGAAGAACTTCCTGAAAGCTAGAGTGGTTCCTCAATGGAACAGGCTTCCATGGGAAGTGATGGGCTCTTCTTTGGAGGTTTTTAAGCAAAGGCTAAATGGCCATCTGATAGGGTTGCCAAGTCAAATTAAAGAAATACCTGGAGACTTTGGGGGTGAGGCCAGGGGACTTTGGGGGTGGAGCCAGGATCAAGGTTGTGAAAAGCATAATTGAACTCCAAAGGGAGTTCTGGCAATCACATTAAAAGGGACAACATATGTTTTAAATGCCTTTGCTCAATTGAAATAATGAATAAGGGCACCTTCTTTTGGGGCTCTTAGAATTGGACTCCCTGGTCCAATCTTTTTGAAACTTTGAGGGTATTTTGAGAAGAGGTACTGGATGCTATCCTGCAAATTTGGTGCTTCTATCTAAAAAACAGCCCCCCCAGAGCCCCATTATACCCTATGGGAATTGGTCTACATAAGGAATAATGGAGTGCCCAGCAGACATCCCACCCCCCACTTTCTGATGACCCTGAACCAGGGTGAAGGCCTCCAAACCAGGGATCCCCTGCCCCCAACTGGGGATTAGCAACCCTACCATCTGACAGCAATGCTGATTCTGTGAACTTAGGCAGATCATGAGAGGGAGGGCAGGAAAGGTTGAATCAGGGCTTATGATCCTTTCTTACACATCCTGAGAAATGCTGATCACCACTTTGGGGTCAGGAAACAATTTCCTCCAGGCCAGTTTGGCCAGGGATCCTGGAGGTTTTTTGCCATCTCCTGGGCACGGAATAATAAATCAAGATCATGCATGTATAGACAGATGTGCACCCAAGCTCTACCCCGGCCTACTATGTTACTCCACAATATTCATCTGGAAAACTATGATCTCCTGATTCTGTAGCTACACACCAATCCTAATTGTACTGAAACAGTTCTGATTTCAGGCCTTATTCCTGCACAGTCCCTGGCAAATGTAGCCAAGGCACTAGAAGGACCATGCCTACCTGTCAGTTTCCTGAGAAAAAGACTGTCCAAATTGTTGCCAATGTAAGCATTACTTTATAATACAATCAATACTACAGCCCACCTATTGTTTATTCCATTATGGTTATGGTATATGACCTTGAGATCAAGTCTTTGGTTCTGCAGTAGTCTCAGACCTATGTCTAGAGGCACTAGAGCAGTGTCATCAACCTTTCTAGACCAAGGACCTGTCTTTAAGACCTAGTGACCTGCAAGAAAGTGACAGGAAGCTTTATGACATCAAAATAGGTGTCGTTGCAGGGGGGAGGGGAAGCATTAGAGGTGAATGGCCCAGGGGGAGAAAAAAGAGAAGCAGAGACAGCTTTAATAGAGAGGGGAGTTTCTGAACCTGCCTGTGCTCAAAAGCAACCTCTCTCCACCACGAGTAATATCAGCTTGCCATCCTGCTGCTTCTTAAGCATGTGCAGAAAAAAGTGGCAGAAATTATGGTACACTTGCTTGCCATACATGTATTGCTTCCCAACAGCAAAAAAGGTGGTTATATGGGGGCACTAAAGCCATCAAGTGGAGCTCCTCAGCCCACCAGAAGGTCCCAGCCCATGGGCTGAAGACCATTACAGTTCAGTAATAGGATCAGTTGTAGAGCTTTCCAGTACACAGCAAGAAGAGGATGCCTTATTCCCCTGCCTTTAGATCCAGTGGGCTGTGGGATTTGTCGTAACTTGCTAGTGCTGGCATTCTTTCATGCCAGCACAAAGCTGGAGTAAGAACTGCTGATGAGGTTTAGAAAGCATGGCAAACTCACCAGCACTCTTTTGTTTGCTTCGCCCATAATGTTTCTGTTGCATAGCTAGTAGACATTTGCAGACCAGCAATTAAACTTGTGGTTATCAAGGAAGGACTCCCCAAAAGCCTAGTCAAGGTAGAGGCCACCCTACTTCGACAAGTTGCTGCTGCTGTAACTCATTAAATACAGGAACTGAAACTTCCAGGTTAGTTGTCTGCCAAAAATAATATTTATTATTAGCAATATTTTTGATTATTTGATTAATACAAATATAAATGATAATCTGTTTGTTATCTATTCAGGTGTCCATTTGGCTGATCTTTCAATTTTGGGTTTCTGTATTTCTGAGTTTTTCTTTGCTTAATCTTCTAGTTACTGTCTAAAGATAGAAATGAATAGTTTAACCTTCTGTGTGGAGCTGTAGGGGAGTGCTAAAAGCCAAGAGGCTAATAAAAACATCCTTCCATCTTTAGACTAGCCTTCCTTCCCAGTCCCAGAGCATAAATAAATCATCTGAGTTGCATCATTAGGGAACTACTAGAGAATGCAGAAAATGCCAGTCAATTTCCCCATTTTCCTGGGTCAGCTATTGATTCACTTTCCAATCATCTGTTACAGAATTCTTGCCAGATATCATCAGCTGGATTCCATATTCCATGAAGAGCTGACACAGAGACTCCATTCATACAGACATGCCTGCTGAAATAGTCTGTAAGCATTTTGTACCTTTCCATCTTTCGGATTGTATGAACAATTACGTATTTTAAATATTTGTTGGGCTGATATGGACCACTGATGTTTATCAGTATTTTCACAAGAAAAGGCTTCTAATTGTGAATGTTCTTAATACAGTGTATCATGTTTCCCAGAGTCATCTATCACTTATTGATGTAGTACATAAATCCTCCAAGGAGCTCACGGAAGCTATTGTGGTATAGTAGTTTAGAGTGTCAGACTAAAACCTGAGGGACCCATTCTGAATGGGGGCCAGTCACACATTATCAGCCTGACCAACCTTGTAGGGTTGTTTTGAGGATAAAATGGAGGACAGGAGAAGGATGTAAGCCACTTTGGATCTCCACTGGGGAGAAAGGTGGGGTATTAATGAAGTAAAACAAAAACAAAAGCATTATCTTCTTTCCATTTTATCCTAACAACTCTGTGATGGAATAGATTCAGGTGCATAGACATGTTGGTGAAGCAATAGAACAAAGTTTGAGTCCAGTGACACCTTTAAGACTTCTGATGAAGCATGCGTGCACACAAAGCAGAATTAAACTTTGGGGAAAATAGTTGTTTTGGGGTTACATTTTGCACTGGGGAACATAAGAACATAAGAGAAGGCATGTTGGATCAGGCCAATGGCCCATCCAGTCCAACACTCTGTGTCACACAGTAAACAAAAAAGAAAGGAGGTTCACAAGTGGGGCTAGAAGCCCTTCCACTTTGCCCCCCCTCCCAAGCACCAAGAATACAGAGCATCACTGCCCCAAACAGTTCCAATAATATTCTGTGGCTAATAGCCACTGATGGACCTCTGCTCCATATTTTTACCCAAACCCCTCTTGAAGCTGTCTATGCTTGTAGCCACCACCACCTCCTGTAGCAGTGAATTCCATATGTTAATCACCCTTTGGGTGAAGAAGTACTTCCTTTTATCTGTTCTAATCCTACTGCGCAGCAGTTTCATTGAATGTCCACAAGTTCTTGTATTGTGAGAAAGGGAGAAAAGTACTTATTTCTCTACTTTCCCATGCATAATCTTGTAAACCTCTATCATGTCACCCTGCAGTCGATGTTTCTCCAAGCTAAAGAGCCCCAAGCGTTTTAACCTTTCTTCATAGGAAAAGTGTTCCAAACCTTTAATCATTCTAGTTGCCCTTTTCTGCACTTTTTCCAATGCTATAATATCCTTTTTGAGGTGCGGTGACCAGAATTGTACACAGTATTCCAAATGAGACCGCACCATCGATTTATACGGGGCATTATGATACTGGCTGATTTGTTTTCAGTTCCTTTCCTAATAATTCCCAGCATGGCGTTGGCCCTTTTTATTGCAATCGCACACTGTCTTGACATTTTCAGTGAGTTATCTACCACGACCCCAAGATCTCTCTCTTGGTCAGTCTCTGCCAGTTCACACCCCATCAACTTGTATTTGTAGCTGGGATTTTTGGCCCCAATGTGCGTTACTTTGCACTTGGCCACATTGAACCTCAACTGCCACATTGACGCCCACTCACCTAGCCTCAACAGATCCCTTTGGAGTGCCTCACAATCCTCTCTGGTTCTCATCACCCTGAACAATTTAGTGTCATCTGCAAACTTGGCCACTTCACTGCTTACTCCCAAATCCAAATCATTTATGAGCAAGTTAAAGAGCATGGGACCCAGTACTGAGCCCTGCTGCACCCCACTGCTTACCGTCCTCCACTGTGAAAATTGCCCATTTATACTCACTCTCTGCTTCCTATTAATTAGCCAGTTTTTGATCCAGAAGAGGACATCCTTTTACTCCATGACTCTCGAGCTTACTAAGAAGCCTTTGATGAGGAACTTTATCAAAAGCTTGCTGGAAGTCAAGGTAAACAACATCTATTGGGTCCCCTTTGTCCACATGTTTGTTCACCCCCTCAAAGAACTGTAACAGGTTAGTGAGGCAAGAGCTTCCCTTACAGAACCCATGCTGAGTCTTCCTCAATAACTTGTGTTCATCAATATTCCTACTCATTCTGTCTTTGATAATGGTTTCTACCAACTTTCCCGGTATTGAAGTCAGACTGACTGGCCTGTAATTTCCTGGATCTCCTCTGGAACCCTTTTTAAAGATGGGGGGTGACATTTGCTACCTTCCAGGCCTCAGGAACAGAGGCAGATTTCAATGAAAGATTACATATTTTTGTCAGGAGATCCACAAGTTCACCTTTGAGTTCTTTCAGAACTCTTGGATGTATGCCATCCGGACCTAGTGACTTTTTAGTTTTTAATTCATCTATCAGTTGTAGGACCTCCTCTCTTGTCACCTTAATTTGACTCAGGTCTTTCAACACCCCTTCCAAAATTAGCGTTTCTGGAGCGGGCAAATGCTTCTCATCTTCCACAGTGAAGATGGAGGCAAAAATGCATTCAGCTTCTCAGCTGTTTCCCTATCTTCCTTCAGTAATCCTTTTACCCCTTGGTCATCCAAGGGCCCCACTGTCTCCCTGGCTGGTTTCCTGCTTCTAATATATTTGAAGACATTTTTATTGTTCGTCTTTATGTTTTTTCCAGTATGCTCCTCATGGTCCCTTTTTGCCTGCCTGATCACAGTCTTGCATTTGTTTTGCCACAACCTGTGTTCCCTTTTATTAATCTCACTTGGACTAGCTTTCCAACGCTTAAAGGAATCCTTCTTACCTTTTACAGTTTCCATTACTTTGTTTGTTAACCATGCAGGCCTCTTCTTATACCTGTTTGTGCCTTTCCTAACTTGTGGTATATATTTTATCTGAGCTTCTAGGATTGTAGTTTTAAATAGCCTCCAAGCTTCCCCAAGGGTTTTGACTGCATTCACCTTTCCTTTCAGTTTCCTCTTCACATGCCTTCTCATCTCAGAGAATTTACCCCTTTTAAAGTTAAAAGTGATTGTGCTGGTCTTTTGGGGCAACTCTATTTATACAAATGGTGAAATCAATAACATTATGGTCACTGCTCCCAAGCAGTGCAATCACTTTTACATCTCTCACCAGGTCTTCGGCATTACTTAGGACCAAATCCAGGATTGCCCCGCGCCTGGTAGGTTCTGTGACAATCTGCTCCATAGCAGAGTCATTGAGAGCATCTAGAAACTCAGGGCGTTTTCGCACTGACCTTAATCGGCAGCGACGTCCCTCTTCACCGCGCAGGATCTGTGCGGATTTCGCACCAATTGCTGCGGAGCACCCGGAAGAGCCGCAAAGTCTCGCGGCTTTTGCGGCACAAATGGAAACCGCCAAAAACCAGTTTCCATTTGCGCCGCAAAAGCCTCAGGACTTTGCGGCTCTTCCGGGTGCTCCGCAGCAATTGGTGCGAAATCCGCGCAGATCCTGCGCGGTGAAGAGGGACGTCGCTGCTGATTAAGGTCAGTGCGAAAACGCCCTCAATCTATTTCTCTCGACCAGAACACATATTGACCCAATCAATCTGCGGTTAGTTAAAATCACCTATTATGACACAGTTTTTACATTTAGCCACTATCTTTAATCCTTCCATCATATTATAATCATCCTCTATCTTTTGATTTGGTGGGCGATAACAAACTCCCATAGTTAAATTTCCTTTTGGGCCCTCTATTTTGACCCAAAGCATTTCTAGAAGGGAATCTAATTCTCTGACCTCAGTCTTACTGGACTGTATACTAGGGGTATGCATTCGGTTCAGCCGAACCGAATAGACCTTCGAATATCCCCTGATTCGTAAGTATACGGCATCGTATACTTACGAATCCAATTTACAGGCATTATATGGGAGCCGTATACGTATACTTCAATATTCAGAAGTATTTGGAAGTCCATAGAAAAGGTGGGAAAAGAGCTTCTGCAGCCTCAGGGAAGCTGCTTGCCTCCTTTCCTGCCTTTGGAAGCCTTTTCCCGCCTTTCCCATAGCCTCCCTGAGATCATGTGGGGGAGGGGAAGAGGAGCCCCAGCAGCCAATCCAAAGCATGCATTTGCAAAATGCATTGCAAATCTATGCTTTGCAGGGCTGTTGTGTAGCTGATGGCTGGGCTAATCCCGCAGCCATCAGCAACATTGTTGTTCTTTTGTTTACTTGGGTATCCAAGAAAACACTGTTCTCTGGCCAATCACACAGCAGTGGTATTTTTTGAAACTGCTCTGTGTAGAGCCAGAGAACCTTTTAAAGGAGTTTGCCTGGCTGCTGTGTTTGTGTGAGAGAGCGATTGTGTTGTGCTGGCCCTTGGTCTCAGCTGCTGCTGCTCTCTCTCAGCCTTGCCTGACCTGCCTGGAGAAGAGAAGATATCTGAGGTAAGACAGTCTTGGGGTTCTTGTTTTTATTTTAGTTAGGATAAAAGTAAAAGCACTTTTTAAGACTCAGAGTCCCTTTACTTATCCAGATTTGGGTAGGTGGGTACTGGGTAACTTATTTGGGGTTAGGGGGTTCTGCTGAGGGTGGGAGCCTGGGGTAGGAGGGTTGCCAATTTGCCTATACCTTACTTTAGTGAGAGGACTTTTAAAAGTGCAGTGTCTTTTTACTTTTCCTGATTTGGGTGGCTTGGATTTCTTGGGGTTAGGGTGAAGGGTTTTTTTATTATTTATTTATTTCATTTATATCCCGCCCTCCCCCACCATGGGGGGGAGGGATTGGTAAAGTTCCTGTATTGTTAAAAGTCAAGTTTTTTACTGTTTTAAAAGGATTCTGTGTTTGATTTGTTGCTGCTGTGTTGTGCTGCTGTTGTTCCTTTTCTCTTCTAGTTCTGGTTCTTGGGGTGTGGGGTTGTTTGGCCTAATTTTTATTGTTAAAAAGGTCAGTTTTTTAACAGTTGAGTTTGTTAGCCTTTTCTCAGTGATTTGTTTGGATCTGTTGTTGTTGGTTTTGCATCCTGTCCTGTTTTTCCTTTTCCTGGTTTTTTTTTTGGGGGGGGGGGGTTGACTGATTTGACCTGAGGTTTTTTATTGTTAAAAAAGTCACTTTTTTGACAGTTGAGTTTCTTGGCCTTTTACCAGCAGCCGGAGGAGGGGCAGCAAGAGCAGCCCTCCTTGGCTAGGCAGTGTTTTCCACCAGACTCATGCCAAGAAGAGTGCCGAGATTACATTAATCGGGCAGCTCGTTGGCCCCTCTGGGAGCAGTAGGCCCCTGAGAGCGGAGACGGGTGCTGTGATGGTGAGGGACTATCTTTCCGAGCCCAACAAGTCGCAGGAAACATCTCTTTTGGACTACTGGGTCACGAAGTAGGGGGTCTGGCCAGCCCTCTCCTCCATGGCCAAGGTGTTCCTCCCATGCCCACCGACAAGCGTGCAGAGCGAGCGCATCTTTTTACATATGGGTGACATTGTCTGCCCACATCGCAATCGCCTGCAACCCAGTTAAGCAGTTGGGCTTCCTGAAGGTCAACTTGCCTCTGTTCGGCTCCCCTAACGTAGACTTTGAGAGTGAATGAAGTGAGCACCTACTTGTGCCTGCATCCTCTCTTGGTCCGCACTTGGAAGGTGGTTGTAAAATGCTCTCCCACTAAACATAGACTAGAGTCCAAAGACAGCCCAAAAACTCACTCACAAATTGATTGGCAGTGCACTCCCCCACCCCTCATCCATCCCCAAACCAAAAGTGAATGCTGATTTAAAATTTGCAAAGCAATCCAAATTTCCCCAGTCTCCATCCACACATGCCTAATAATACTGAAAGGGCCAGTGATGATGACAGGCAGCCAGCAGCCATACCAATGCTGAGGTCCCTCTAATGGGACAGTGATAGCTGGTGTGTTGCTGCTGAGCTGAGAGAGAAGTAATGGTTCCCTTCCTCTCACACAATCTGAGGCCCTCCCAGTGATCTTCCTCATTTGGGGTGCAACTCTGGCTCATGGTGCACCCTCGGTAACGCAAAAGAGCCTGGACCAGCCAACCATCCATCACTCAAGGTAAGTCTAAATGCTTCCTGCTTTGTGTCAGATACAGATTGATGTGTAGCTAGGTGTGGTCCACCACTTCTCTTATTTGAGAGTTGTGTTGCTTGGGGCAGGGCTGGAGTGCTGGCATCTGTAGATTGCGTGTACTGTGTCAGGGAAGTTGGCATCTGGGTGAGAGACCCAGAACCAGCATGCTTGTTGTCCTTGGCCAGCTCTCCCCGCGTTCTTTGGGGCAGGGCTGGAGAGCTGGCATCTGGGTTTGCGGCAGCCAGGTCTGCAGAGCAGACTTTGAGCAGATTGCACTTTGTGTGGCAGTGACGTTGGCAGCTAGGTTTATATTGGTTCCAGGCCAGCAGGGTTCATAGAGTAGATAGATGGATGTAGTGCATTTGTGTCCTATAGAGATTCTCTGGTGTGAAGTTAGGTTTGGCTTTGGGTGCCCCAGGAATTGGACCCCCTGATTTGTGTGGCCTTGGGGGTTTTGTGTGGGACAGTGCCTTGAAGCTGCACAGCAGTTTGGGGGGCTCTCCTCAAAACCCCCTGTTCCCCAGAGCCATTTTTCCCACGATAATTACAGTGGGGGAAGTAGCTCTAATTGTTTTTTTCTCACCATTGGGAACAGTGTTCCTTTTGGGGTGCCCACAGATGGGTGCAGTCTTTTTGGGCCAGGGGGGTTGCATGCGAGGGAGTCCCCTGAAGCCGCTCTGCAGTTTTGGGGCCTCTCCCTCAAACACCCCCTCTGGCCAGAACCACTTTCCCCACAGCAATTATAGTGGAAGGAAAGGAAAGGTCCCCTATGCAAGCACCAGTCGTTTCCGACTCCAGGGTGACATTGCTTTAACAACGTTTTCTCAGCAGACTTTTTGCAGGGTGGTTTGCCATTGCCTTCCCCAGTCTAGTGGAGGAAGTGGCTAATTGGGCTTTCCCCAGCATTGGTGGCAATGGGCCTTTTGGGGAGCCCAAAAACAGGGACCCCCTGGCCCAATCTTTTTGGGACTTGGGGGTTTTGTAGGGGAGAGTTCCCCAAGATTTAATTTAAAAACTGCTCTGCCACCTTTTTGATTTTAAGTGCCAGCAGCCTGGTTCATTGCCCCCCCCCAGTCGGAATGAAGAGGCAGACACAGTGTGTTGGGTATAAAAACCGGGCCGCTTTATTGAAAGAACTTATCAAACCTATAACTAGCAGGGATGGGGCCTAAAAGGACAAGCCCTGGGGTCACCCCCTGACCCCACCTTGTCCTAGAGGGCGAGCTACCCTGCCCCAGCACAAGCCCGCCGTATTCGGGTTGTAGCTAAGCGGCCAGGCCCCCAGCCATTCTCCACCTGGGCTAGCATCAATCCCCCATGGAAAGATCTGCCCAGGTGAGGCTTCCGTGATCTGCATTCCCCGCACTGAGCCGTGTAGCCCATCTGCGGTTCATACAGACCACCCGCACCACTGGTGCTAGGCCATAGATGCTCCCCTGAAAACACTGTGGCCAATACATCCTCCAGCCACCACCAATGCCAAGCCTCTGCTTAGGCATTAGCGCCCCAATGGGCGGCCCAGAGCCGACCACAATCCCTGCCGAATCTCCTCTAGAAAGGCCCAACTCCGAAAGATGGACCCCATCCGGCCGATACAGGTCGGCATCTTCGACCCGTATGGCCAGATGAGGGAGAAAAATCCCCAAGCCGTTCTCCATGGTTTTCTACAGGGCCCTGTTGGCCTTGCGCCTAGTGCGTTCAATCCCACCAGGTGAAAGGGCAAACCTCCAAATCCTGTGCGGCAGGATTGCTGACCATACCAGGACCACCCCTGGCCATCTCCGCTTAATATCCCGGAGGTCGGCCAGCGCCTGCTGCGAAAGGGCTTTCCCCCGCATCAATCCCAAGTCGTTCCCACCCAAGTGAATGACCAAGATGTGCGGAGGAGGTGCCATCCTCTCCCTAAACAACAACGGCATAATCCCTGGCCAATGCAGGCCCCGGCGACCCAGCCATTCCACAACTGCCTACTCACTGAGGCCCAGCTGGGTGCCCACCGGAGATGCCTGGCTTGATGGGCTGCCCAGAACACCATGCTGTGCCTACAGATGAGAATACGACGCCTCTCACTACGAGCCACAGCACCTGAAAAAACAGAAAATTGTCAAAAACAGATAATAGCCAACGGGCAATAAAACAGTCACACCACCAAACCAGCCCCCTAGGTGACCAACGGGCGCACATAGGTTCTAAAAGCTGCCGACCACCACCAGCCAATACGCTGGGTGGTGGAGGGAGTGTAACCCATCATAGCAGCTGTGGAAGCAGCCCCAATCCGGAATGAGTGCATCCCAAACTTGACGCCCTTCAAACCCAGCTCAGCCAGGGCACAGCTCGTCACGGCCCAAAACTGATATTTGGTAAGGGGGGAGCCCTCGTCATGCCTAAAAAAGGGGCCCTCCTCCTCGCCCCTAAGCCGAGCGTAATGTTCAACGGCCCTAACCGGGCACAACTCAGGCAAGGCACACTGCCCAATTGTAATATTTGACCCTCTCTGGCGTTGATCCGTTTTGGACCGCCGAATTGTCAAAATAATCTGCCTCTGCCCAATTTTGACGTCCCCGGCCTGGAGCGCCCGCCCAGAAGTGTCAGTCTTAGATTGCACTACCAGCTCGCTAATCCATAGCGTGCCGAAAAAGGCCATCAACGAGGCCGCATGAAACAGAGCGGCCTCAAAAGGGAAAGAACATATACCCGGCCAACTCCCAAACAGCCCCTTAAGAACAGAGGGGGATATGGGTTGCCGGGCATCCACCCGCGGACCGCGCTCTCTGGCCCAGCCTTCTAACATCTTCCGGACCCTGAAATCACCCGTATTCTCCAGGAACAACTGGGCTTTGCTAATAAAGGCCAACGCCGCCAGTTGACCCCTGATTGTCTTCAGCCCCAGGCCTCTCTCTTTCTGGTACACGCAAAACTGCATGATATGTGCCATCGGAACCGGCCAACTATCATGCAGTGCCGCGGCACTCCTAAATGCCCGGAATTGGGAAGCCGCTCTATCGTATGCCCTTCTGGTACTGGGTGCTAAAGCTAGCTGAATGGCCCTACCAGCTTCTGCTTCCCAAGCTGCCAGAGGTCCAGGGGCATTCACACTGGCCACGGGTCCGCTTCTGGGGCAAGTTGACGAAAACGCTCCATCTGTTGACAAGATAGAGCATCCGCCACCCCGTTGCCCACTCCAGGTACGTGCCTTGCCAGGAATAAAATATTCAACCGGAGGCAACGAAGTGTGAATGACCTGACCAGGTTCATCACTAACACAGATTTGGAGGACAAGGAGTTGATAACATGTACTACTGCCATGTTATCACACCAGAAAATCACGGAATGGTTGGCAAGCTGCTCGCCCCAAAGCCAAACGGCTACCAGAATAGGAAAAAATTCCAAAAAAGGTAAGATCCCTACTGAGCCCGCTTTCCAACCATTCCGCGGGTCATTGCTCCGCACACCAGTGTCCCCGAAAGTACACCCCGAAACCAATAGATCCGGCAGCATCCGAGGAGATCTGAAGTTCACCTTCAATCTTCAAATCTTCCCGCCAAAAGGAAACACCATTAAATGATTCCAAAAACTCCTCCCAGACCTCCAGGTCCGCCCGCATTCCGGCGCTCACTCGGACCCAATGGTGAGGGAGCCGCAACTGTCTCATAGCGTCACAGAGACGCCTCAAAAAGGCCCTAAAAAGGGGACAAGTGGAGACCATTTCTTTCGTACAGTTCCTGCTTGTTCCAGAAAGCATCCCAGTGCCTAACAAACTTAAACCCTTCCTCCCTACACCATTGTCTCATCCACACATTGAGACTTTTAATTTGTGCCTGTCTCTCCTGCCCTGCACGTGGAACAGGTAGCACTTATGAGAAGACTACCTTGGAGGTCCGGGCCTTAAGTTTCCTGCCTAGCAGCCTAAATTTTTCCTCCAGGACCTCTTGACTGCATTTCCCCACATCGTTGGTGCCAACATGCACCACAACCACTGGCTCCTCCCCAGCACTGTCTATCAGCCTATCTACAACACACATAATGTCTGCTACCTTCGCACCAGGCAGGCAAGTCACCATACGGTCAGTACGTGGTTTTGCCACCCAGCTGTCTATTTGCCTAAGGATCGAATCACCAACTACCAAGACCCCCCCCCCTCCCTGCCCAGGGATGGTTCCTTGGCGTGAAAAGATACCCGCTTACCAACTGAAGAAGAGGTCCTGAGGGCGCATTCCCCTTGTCCTCAGCACGGTGTCCTGTTCCCTCTCAACCCTCATGCTCCGTGGCAGCAACGGGGCTGCCATGTTCAAAGTAGGGCTCATCTAACACGTCCCCGAGAGTCTTCTCCGAGTGCCTGACTGTCTCTGCATCTCCAGGTCAGCCACCTTGGCCTCAAGGGTACGAACTCATTCCCTGAGGACCAGGAGCTCCTTGCATCGAGCACACACCCAAGACTTCTGTCCTGTGGCAGATAGTCATGCATGTGACAGTGCAAAACACTGAAAAGCCCCCACCCCCCTGCTGGCATTCTACCTTCATGATAACTTTTTAAACTATACAGTACCCCTTTAAATCCTGTTGTGTTTATGTGGCTCTCCTTCTGGAGGGTCTACTTACCTTATTGGGAAACAAGGAAAATAGGGATCTGGGTTCCTGGTCCCTACAGAGCCCCCAGGCTAAGAGCCACAGGCCGAGCCCTTTAGCTCTCGCCCTTCGACTCCCACCTCTGGCAAGGTGGAGCTTAATAATGCAAAGAGGGTGTGGCCTCAGTCTGCCCCAGGAACACAGCCACTCTCAGTCAGTCAGCAACAATCACCTACAGCCACCTCAAAACAAACAAACAGCAGTTCCCCAGCAACCACACAAATTCAGAAATTCTCAGCAATCACACAACTCTCACTTCTCAGCAATTTCCCCAGCTGTTTAGAAAGTCAATCCTCACCCTTATAGCCTTCTTATCTGCTCTCTCTCAGAGCTCTCTGAAATGATGCAGAGAGAAAGAGGGAACCTGTCCTCCACGGATATGGCCTTCCTTGGATGTCCACCCCTCCCCAGCAGCTTTTAGGCTTTCAATACAACTGTAGAATCGGCTTATTGCCTGTCTCTCAGGCAGCATCTAGTTCAGCTGTACAGAATCAACCCACAATAAACAGATTCCAAGTGCATTTTATTTCTTGGTAAACAGCAGCTGCTGGGGGTCCCAATTCAAGTCATGGTAGTAACATGGAATTATTTCCCCCCGAGCAATTTTCACAGTCCCCCCTTCCCTTGGAGCTGTTATTTGCCCCACTGGGGGAAACCCATATGCAACATACAGACAACCTATGCATTTCTTCCAATCAGAGGTCATTTTGTAGAAAAATAGGGTTTGTTATGTAGCTGCACATACTACTCAATGGACAAGGAGGTGGAACTCTCAGAAGGAGGAGGTGGAACTCTCAGAAAGGCTCAGGAGCTACTCTCCTGTGAGCTCCCACTGAATCCAAGGCGTGCTTCCAATGGAGAAAAATTAACAGTTTTAAGGGACAGTTTGAGGTTGGGACAATGGTGTGTGTGGAAGAGCCTAAAAACCCTCCCATGCTGCAGTCATAATCTGACCTGGGAAGGGTCCATGACTGCTACTTACCAAGAAAGGATATGATGGAGATCCATTCATAGACCTTTAAACATCTCTGTTTGATGAGCCAGTTTGGTGTAGTGCAGCAGAGCCTAATCTGGAGAACCAGGTTTCATTCCCCACTTCTTCACATGCAGCCAGCTGGGTGATCTTGGGTCAGTCACAGTTTTCTCCAATCTCTCTCAGCCCCACCTACCTCACAGGGTGTCTGTTGTCAGGAGAGGAAGGGAAAGTGATTGTAAGCCTCCTTTGGGTTGTGAAGGGCAGTGTATAAAACCAACTCTTCTTCTTCTCATCCTCATATGGGTTGACTTCACTAGGAAACAAGTGCCTAAGCAATGAAGTCTCCCATCCAATACAGATTAATTCCCTTTGGAAGACATAGCAGGGTCAAAAAATGGATCTGCTGAATTTAGGCTTGTGTCATCAGGCTCACAGAGTTGTTTTGGACAAATGATGTTCCCTCAGGCTAACCTCCCTCATATGATTGTGTTGAGGATTAAAAGGGAGAACCCCAAAAATGCCCCCAGAGCTCTTTCAATTTATTTATTTTATTTATTTATTTAATGGACATATCCCGCCCTTCTCACCGAAGTGTCTCAGGGCGGCTCACAACATAATGATTCATACAATTCAATTTAAAACATTTACAAATACAATAAAACCATAATTAATAAAACAAGATAAAATAAAGCCAGCGGTCTATAAGAGCATTTTGTTCCATCCAAAGATGTTCCATCCAAATATCAGTTAGGAGTTATAGGCCTGCCGGAAGAGGGCTGTCTTGCAGGCCCTGCGGAACTGCCCTAGGTCCCGCAGGGCCCGCACCTCCTCCGGCAGCTGGTTCCACCAGTAAGGTGCCGCTGTTGAGAAGGCCCGATCCCTGGTGGATTTTAGGCGGGCCTCCTTTGGCCCAGGGACTACCAGCAGATTTTGTGAGCCGGAACGTAGTACTCTCTGGGGAACGTGTGGGGAGAGACGGTCCCTAAGGTAGGCAGGTCCTAGGCCATACAGGGCTTTAAAGGTAATGACCAACACCTTGTACTGGACTCGGAATGTTACTGGCAGCCAGTGCAGCTCCCGGAGCCCCGGCCGAATGTGCTCCCATCTTGGGAGCCCTAATAGCAGCCGGGCAGCAGCGTTCTGCACCAACTGCAGTTTCCGGGTCCGGCACAAGGGTAGCCCCATGTAGAGGGCATTACAGTAGTCCAACCTCGAGGTGACCGTAGCATGAATCACTGTTGCTAGGTCGTCGCGCTCCAGGAAGGGGGCCAACTGTCTCGCCCGCCTAAGGTGAAAAAAAGCGGACTTGGCAGTGGCTGCTATCTGAGCCTCCATCGTCAGAGAAGGCTCCAATAGCACCCCCAGGCTCTTAACCCTGCCCGACGCTGTCAACGGCGCGCCGTCAAAAACTGGCAGGGGGATTTCCCTTCCCGGGCCGCAGCGACCCAAACAAAGGACCTCTGTCTTCGCTGGATTCAGCCTCAGCCCGCTCAGCCTAAGCCACCTAGCCACTGCCTGTAACGCCCGGTCCAGATTTTCTGGGACGCAGGCGGGCCGGCCGTCCATAAGCAGATAGAGCTGGGTGTCATCCACATATTGGTGACAACCCAGCCCATACCTTCGGGCAATCTGGGCAAGGGGGCGCATATAGATGTTGAATAACATCGGGGAAAGTACCGCCCCTTGAGGCACACCGCAGTCAAGCGTGTGTCTCTGGGACAGTTCCTCCCCAATCGCCACCCTTTGTCCCCGACCATCAAGGAAAGAGGAAAGCCATTGCAAGGCCAGCCCCTGAATCCCAGCGTCGGCAAGGCGGCGCGCCAGAAGCCGATGGTCGACCATATCGAACGCTGCCGATAGGTCCAACAACATCAGCACCGCCGAGCCGCCTTGATCCAGATGCCGCTGAAGGTCATCCACCAGGGCGACCAGCACCGTCTCCGTCCCATGGCCCGGGCGGAAACCAGATTGGTAGGGGTCAAGGATAGAAGCATCCTCCAGGAAACTCTGTAGCTGCAACGCCACTGCCCTCTCAATAAGTTTGCCCAAAAAGGGCAAATTCGAGACCGGCCGATAGTGTGCCAATTCGGCCGGATCTAACGTTGTTTTCTTCAAGAGGGGACGGACCACCGCCTCCTTGAGCGCTGATGGAAAACGCCCCTCCAGTAGGGATCTATTTCAAGATGGGGCACAATAAATATATTATTTAAAAAAAAAACAAACAAAATAAATAGTAGCTAAGATTTCAGGTTTTCATGGCTGGTAACATCATTAGGGTTTGTAGAATCTTTAGGGATCAAGTGCTGTGTTCTACTGGAGAAAGTTTTCCTTCCAGACGTTTCGTTCAAAATAGCAGCTCTCCAGCAGCCCTGGCTCCACTCAATGCACAGCAGCCAAGAAGGTCTGAGCGCCTGCTCCGGCTGCAACGCCACTGAGGATGTTCTCCGCAGCTGAGAACGAAACGTCTGGAAGGAAAACTTTCTCCAGTAGAACACGGCACTTGATCCCGAAAGATTCTACAAACCCTAAATAGTATCTGTTTGTCAATAAAGCTATGACTTACCAAAAAACCCAGGCTGGTCCTTTTATTTTTATTTTCTGGTGTACCAATCATAAGCCATTAGCTATGACTGATCTTCTCAAAGTTTCAGCAACAAAACTGGCCCAGGATCTGCCTGTGATTGCTTGCCAGACTTCTCAAACAGCTGTGTGGGTGGCTCTGAAGTTTCTTGGAGTCTTTTATGTGGTTTTGAATTGCTGATGGACTCCTTCATCAGCCTCAGGAGGCCCCGCTGAGCATCACCTCCTTTTGATTTGAAGGAAGTCACACATCTCAGTCCATCTGAAAACAAAACTGTGCACAAGAATGCTTTTTTTTGTAGTTGGATTGGGAGTGGGAAATATCATAGCCTCTTATTAGAATATCATCAAGATTGTTTCTAAAAAGCAAATGGGGACACATAATTAAAATACTTAATTTGCTAAGCAAAAATAATTCTAGCTGTGTTTGATGTCAAAGTAACATCCCAAAACTAAAATTTTATAACAGTGGTCTTCTTAATAGGGGAGAGCATGTGTTCTAGCCAGGACTGAATAAGAACAGCAGGACAACCACAGCCTCCCCTGTGGCACTAAGAATACAGACACCTACCCTGCGCTTTCATTATTAAGGGATAGTTAGGTTGTGGGTAATAGAGAAGCTGTTCTTGTATGTCTGTCTTAAACTGTAATTCTGTGAAAGGCTGGCATAAATATGGAATATGTATGTTGGCTCTGTGCCTCTTCACCCAAACAAGAAACTTAGTGGATCAAATTAGGGTTACCATGTCTGTGTTGGGAAAAATACCTGGAGCCTTTGGGGGTGGATCCAGGAAAGGGTGGGGTTTGGAGAGGGGACAGGCCTCAGCAGGGTAGAATACCATAAAGTCCACCCTTCAAAGCTGCAAACCAATTCTCCAGACCACTTTTGAGTTCCCCCATGTAGGAGAAATGTGAGGTAACATAAATATACAAAAATAGGGCACTCTTGTTTAAATAGGATTTTAAAAGAGTCAGTCCAGTTTTTTTTTAATTAATAGTTGGGATGAAGGGATAGATTTAATCAGATTTATGGGAAATACTAGAATGAATATCACCTTGCCCTGAAGGCACATGATGCAGTTCTTCCAAAGCAGCTGTGCAAGTCTGGCCCTGAGCGCTACCAAGGCAGGAAACAGCAGGAGTGTCATATATGTTGTTCTCTGACCTCCTTGGAGAAATACAAGCAGAGTACAAATGTAACAAGTAGGCAAAATAATTAAACAGCGCATGAAATGGAAAGCTTTGGCAGTAGGAGAACTGGGAAAGGATGACAACAGTGGATAGGCCTCTCACAGTGCAACCCTCAGCATTGACTTCAGTGGATCTAGAAGTGTGTATCTCTGCTTAAGATAGCACTGATATGGATAAGCAAGCAATTGCCAAGGGCAGCCCAACCCTCTCTTTGATCTAGGGTTGCCAGCCTCAAGGTGGGGCCTGGAGATCTACTGCTTTTACAACTGATCTCCAGCTGGCAGAAATCAGCTCCTTTGGAGAAAATGGCTGCTTTGAAGGGTGGACTCTATGACATTCTAACCTGCAGAGGCCCCTCCTCTTCAAACCCCACCCTCTCCTGGATCCACCCCTAAAGGCTCCAGGTATTTTCTCTAATACAGACCTGGAACCCTACTTTGATCCATTAAGTTTCTTGTTTGGGTGAAGAGGCACGGAGCCAGCATACATATTCCATAGATATGCGAATCTCTATGCAGGGTCTTGAGATTTCCCAGAATTAGAAGTTATCTCAGGACTACAGAGATCAGTTCCCCTGAAGGAAATGGCTGCTTTGGAGGCACTATACTATAATGGCTATAATGGCACTATAATGGCTGCACTATACTACACAGAGGACCCTCCTATCCCCACCCCCACTAGTAGGGTTGCAGGAGACTGGAGATCTCCTGGAATTACAGCTGGTTTCCAGGTTACAGAGACCAGTTCCTTGCGAGAAAATGGATGTTTTGGAAGATGGACTCTATGACATTACATTCCATTGAGATCCCTCCCCTTCTCAGGCTCCCCCCCCCCCCAAATCTCCAGGAATTTCCCAGTCCAGATCTGGCAGCCATAACCAGGATAACGAAAGGAGTAAAAATCTCATTGCTCCTCAGTGTGAGGGAAGAGCAATGAGATCATTTAGTCTATAGAAATAACAATTAAAATATACTTGTTTAAAAGTTAACTAGGTGCTTGCCTACAGTCTATAACCACACAGCTAGGTCAACACTTCCTCAGAACTAAATTGAGCCTTTTCTAAGTTATCAAAGCAGTACCTTCTGTTTTCCACATTATGTTCTCCAAATCAGCATCCCTGAAATGGTTTTCACCAGGATCCTACTAGTTATATATCAAACCTAACTAGCCCAGAGACTTCACACAGCTTGACACTTCTAGGGGCTGATACTGTACACACCTGTGCCTTTGTATGGTTGAAGAGGGCTCTGACAGGAGAAAGTGTACAGTCTCAAAACCAAGTCTAGTGACCCTGAAGTTCTCAGTTGGAACCAAAAGCTGCTTAATACTCCACAGCACCTTTGAAGTTCAGGGAAATGGTGAGAAGTTTAAACCTAGGATGAAAAGTTTCTTCCTCAGTATGATGGAAGGTCATCCATCTTCATAGGACAAGGCATAAGTTATTATAAATCATATTTGTTCCATTTTACTATTCAAAGCCAAGGTAAAATATATATTTTAAACCTGGGGTGTCGATCTGAGATAAATGAGACTTTGTTGGGCCAGGCTGGGCCATATTGGGCCGGGCCATGTGTATTTAAGATTAGGTAGCAGAGATATAAATTTTTAAAGGACACAGACAAACATAACTATAGATTTTTTTTAAAAAAAACTTTAAAATAAAACATGCTTAAAACATTAGCACTTGTTGGTCTTTCTTTGTATTTCTCCCATGGGATCCAGGGAACTGGGCAAAGGAAGTTCTGGCTCTTTTCCCCCTCCCCAGGGGACCAGGAAGGGGGAGGAGCCTCAGCCAATGGAGAAAATTGAGGTTTTGATCTATATCTCCTGTGCGATTAAGCAAACCTTGCAAAGCAAGTTGAGATGCAAAAGGAAGCAAGAGAGAGGGAGAAAGAGGCAGACAAGAGCCTGTTGCTCGGGGGCCTGATAGGAGCCCTTCGTGGGCCTGATTCGGCCCCTGGGTGACATGTTTGACACCCCTATTTTAAACAGTACCAATGCTAACATTTCTGAGCTGCTGATGGCCCCACAATATTATGGTCTAGAACAGGGGTGGCCAAACTTGCTTAACATAGGAGCCACATAGAATAAATGTCAGATGTTTGAGAGCCACAGGACATGAACATCAGATGTTTGAGAGGAAGGAAGGAAATATGGGGGAGGTAGAAAAAAAGCAACTTTAAATGCATTTGCTTTTAAATGCTGCCAGCTGGCTTGGAGAAGTGATTTAAAGTGACGGATGCCTTCTCCAAAGGAGACATTGGGGGCTTCAAGAGCCACTTAATATGTATGAAAGAGCCACATGTAGCTCCTGAGCCACAATTTGGCCACCCCTGGTCTAGAAGGAGGAGAAACGTTGTTGTTTGGGGTTGCTGTATCTGCAGTGCTTGTGTTTACTTATGTTAATTAAATGGCTGTGTCAGATTTTCAGACACACAGTTTTGAATGTGTTTTGTTTGAGGGGCAGATGTTATACATTAGCTGCAGAAATCCTGAAGATGAGCAAAAAAACCCAATCCCTTTTCTAGTTTGATGTGGAGTCACTGGAAATAATATGATTCAGCAAAGGTTCTGAAGTGACTTACAGTGTTTTTCTGATGCCATTTGCCCATTTCTTGGCATGCTGCATCACCACACAGCTTATTACCTTCCCAGAAATTTGTGAAATGTTGAGCTCAGATGGTTTCTGTCAGCCACAGAAAGAACTGAGCTCTTTAACCCTTAGTGTGCAGTCACGGCAAATTAACATAACCAGTGGGTTTGTCATGTTGTGTGCTAAAATCCATCTACCAGTCCCACCCACCACCAATATAGCTGGTGGCAATCAACATATTTTTATTCACATCAGTTATAGATGAGTGAACAGAGTGGGTTGCCTTTTTCTTGTATATGTGCCTTGGTTGCCTTGTTCTTCCTATTGGCTAATTACTTAGCTAAGGAATTATTTCTGGCATTGTATATCCTATTTGCCACTAATATCTTTGCTTGCTTTGATCACTACTTTATTTAAGTTTATAGAACAGTAAGATAGGAAAGGGCCTCCAACCCCTTGTTACAACATCCACACTATCCTTGCTATGATACCACATATCACCCATACCTTAATTTGGCACCCAGCCCCCACGACTCCTGCCACAGAGTTCACTGCTCACCAAAACCTCTCCAGTAGGTAGGGTCAGTAGGTTGCAATCTGAATGCCTTTGCCCAATAAAAGACATGCAAGCCAACGTCTGGGTGAGAAGGAAAAAGAAATTTATTGCGATAAAAGGTGACCAGAGCTAAAAACCTTACAATGAATAGAGTAAAACCTACTATGTGCACAGTGTATATGGCCACTGTAAAACAAAAGACTTGTCCCTATGCAGATGGCTGCATGTATCACATTTTCAGCAACAGCGAATTGTTTTAGCGAGCACTGCTTAGGATGGCACTGCAAATGTGTTAAATACCCCTGTGTGCAGTAGATATGATCCCAGAGCAATATATCCAAGAACCTCATGACTAACAGAATGTAGGAATAATGTTCCGTTCTGCCCACAGAACCCATGACAGCCCCTCGACGTGTATTTCCAAAATGATTAGCTGGGAGAATACAAGTGCCCAAGACAGCATATAGCTGCCAGGTGTGGATATAATTTAAAATTCTGTTAGTAACACCAAACCATTTGACTAGCATACAAAAAGGCAGCCCAGTTCCATGTGCCACGTAGGGTTGCCAAGTCCAATTAAAGAAAAATCTGGGGACTTTGGGGGTGGAGCCAGGAGACATTGGGGGTGGAGCCAAGAACAAGGATGTGACAAGCATAATTGAACTCCAAGGGAGTTCTGGCCATCACATTTAAAGAGACAGCACACCTTTTAAAATGCCTTTCTTCCATAGGAAATAATTAAGGATAGGGGCACCATATTTTGGGGCTCATAGAATTGGACCCTCTGGTCCAATCGTTTTGAAACTTGGGGGGTATTTTGGGGAGAGGCACTAGATGCTATACTAAAAATTTGGTGCCTCTACCTCAAAAAATAGCCCCCCCAGAGCACCCACGGATCAATTTCCTATTATTCCCTATGGGAATCGTTCTCCATAGGGAATAATAGAGTGCCCAGTAGACATTTCCCTCCCCCCCTGCGCTTTCTAAAGGGGGGGAGGGCCTCCAAACTAGGGAATCCCCTGCCCCCTCCCTCTCTCACACACACACACACTTACCAGATCTTCCTCCAGACAACTCTACTTCCTGTGAAAACGAAAGCAAAAGAAAGGGAGGGGCCGTTCTCAAAAGCCCTTCCTGCTTCCTGCCCAGCCTTAAAGGGGCAGACATTTTGCAAATGGCTCAGGAGCTCTACAACATGAAGCCTAAAGATATGTTCTCCCCCCCCTCCACCCCCCACCCCCGCTTCCAGAGTTTTGAAGAGCGGGAGATGAGGCTGCGAACCCAGAAGTCTCCCGCCAGAGCGGGAGGTTTGGGAAGCCTAGTGCTACGCCTTATAACATAACATTCTATACTATAGCTTGTGGGGCAGAACACTGGAAATAATTGGTTAGAGTCTTTCTGATTGATGCACAGCATGGAATGAAGCAGTAAAGCAGTTAAAATTTGTCCCTGTATGTGGCCAGATCACTTAGAAAATGCCTGTTGTTACTCAGTGTATAACTCATTGAAATAATGCCGGATAAGCAACATTAAAATAAATAAATTGTCTTTAATTATGATTAAAAATAAGCACTGGGGAAAAAAATCAATATCCCCAAGAGACCTCCAAATGTATCTGCTGGATGGGCTTCCAAATGTTTGTTTAAAAGAAAGAGTCCCCCCCCCCTTTTAAAATCATTTTGTGCTTTATGTGCACATTTGCAGGTGAAGCATGAAGTTATGGGCACATAAATTATGTATGCAAGCCTCCTTGCAGCTTTAGAACTTGCTGTTGTGTGGGTTTAAAAAGAAAGGTTATTTATTACACTTATATCTCACTCTGCTTCCCAGGAGTTGAAAGCTGCTTACATATAGTTCCCAGGCATTTTCCCATCTTCTGCAAGCTCTTCCCATCAAGGCAGTTTACAAAGCCAGACCTGTTTATCTTCAGCAGCAGAACATCATCATATTCCTTCAGGCTATTCTCCAGGTCTGAGATGTAGTAATCACCTCCTTGCATTGTCTGCCCTTGCTATCGTAATGATATATCATCAATGATTAACAAGGACAGCCCAACTAACCCCTTTCCCAAGATCTGTAAGGCATTTCTATCACAGCTGATGAACGAATAACTCAATTTGCTGGTTTTCCTTACTTTTGGCAACCCAGGAAGATCTTCATAAGTTTGTGTTTGTTGAATCTTTACTACCCAAGTGAACAGAAGTGACTGTGAAAGAAATTTGACCTGGCTCACTTCTTAAATCCAGTCCTGTTCCCCTCAACAGACTCACTGCCATTTTCTTTCTTTGCAGTAGACTCTAGAGCAGTTGGAGCCCTCTGCTCACGACCTGAGTTCAGTCCCAGTGGAAGTTGTTTCAGGTAGCCAGCTCCAGGTTGACTCAGCCTTCCATCCTTCCGAGGTCAGTAAAATGAATACCCAGCTTGCTGGGGAGAAAGAGTAGATGACTGGGAAAGGCAATGGCAAACCGCCCCGTAAAAAGTCTGGCATGAAAACATTGTGAAAGCAACGTCACCCCAGAGTTGAAAACGACTGGTGCTTGCACAGAGGACTACCTTTACCTTTTTACTAGAGCATTGAAACTGCTGTCTTCTTTCAACTGGCTATTTCAATTGAAAAGGGAAAGGGAATGCAAGCTACATATTCTATTGTTTAGCTGTTTTAACAGGGTTAAAAATTATACCTATATTTTATTCTTTAAAACTAATTGGAAAAATATATAGAAACATGGAACCAGACTAAATGTTTCTGCTGATGCAGGAAAGTTCCATTTTGTCATTGGAAAATTTAGTTGGAGCCCAACCTATAGTACAGGGGTGTCAAACATAAGGCCCGGGGGCCAGAACCAACCTGTCCAGGGCTGTTATGTGGCCCACGAGGAACTAGTACAAGGGAAGGAACAGGAGGCTGCTCGGGGGTGGATGAGCGGAGCCACTCCAATTGCGGCTTCAGCACAACAGGACCACCTCCTCTGCATCAGTCAAGCAAAACCCCTTCACTTCAGGGACAGGTAAGTTGGGAGCTCCTGCAGCCTCATTCATACCTTTCCATTCACCCTGCAGCTCCGGGGATGCTGTCCCGGATGGCCACAAGAATCAGCATTTGCACATGAGGGGGGTGCAGATAGTCCTCTGTTAGGGCATGTGAGCGTCTGCTCAGGGCTGCACTGCTGTCTGTCCTGTCCACCTATGTGGTTTTCCTCTATACCACCCCCCCAGCCCATGAGGCCTTATAGTGAGGACTCAACAACTCGGATCTTACAGGTTGCTGTCCTTTATAAAGATTATATCCCTGGTGCCCAGCATTACATTTTATGGCACACATGGCCCAGCCTGACAAAGTGGAGTTTGTGTCAGATCCGGCCTTTGTAATGAATGAGTTTGACTCCTCTGCAAGCATCTTTAAGGGATTTTGTTACCTGCACATTTCAGTCAGAATTCTAAATGCCTTTGAAAAGGCCGTCCACAACTGATTCTATAGTAGCCTTTCCATTTGTTTGGTCTCAAAGGGCAAACTTCTTACCCTTCCTTCCATCCTCCAAGCGCACTCAGTCAAGCCGCAGGAGAAAAATGGGGCAAGGAACAATGTCACATGCCATGGTGACATCGATTTAAATTGACCACTTGTTAGTTACATCGCTGTCTCATAGCACATTGTCACAAGAAATCCAAGCCAAAGCACAGGGTCATTAGAAATACAGGTTGGGGGGTGGGGGTGGTTTCAAGCTGTGTGCTTGAAATTGGGGCTACAAAGGCACTCTGATGAAGAGTGGGGGGGGGAACCCTCCTGAAACTGACAAAAGTCACAAAGCAGGGGAGAAACCCTAAACAGAAAACAAACAAACCTCCTGAACCTGTGCCTGTCATCTCCCCAGAAAGTACTTTCCTGGGGGCATCTTCTGCCGGGGTGGGGGGGGGGAGGTAACTCAGATCCCATAAATCCAATCCTCACCAAATTTGGAGGGCAGGTAGAGGAGAGTCAGCCGGAGATCCCCTGTGAGTTTGGTGTCTCTACCATGTTGTGGGGAGGGGTTTCTGTTAGGTTACAAACAGTGTTCCCTCTAAGTTGAGTTAGTGTGAGCTAGCTCACAGTTTTTTAGCTTCCAGATCACACATTTTTGTCTTAGCTCAGGAAAAATGGTCCCAGAGGAAACTAATTTATGCAGTAACTCACAACTTTAATGCCAGAAGCTCATGAAGCAGAATTTTTGCTCACAAGACTCCACAGCTTAGAGGGAGTATTGGTTACAAACTTCACAAACTGAACCAGTTCATTTGACACCTAAAAATTCATGATGGTCCATGGTTCACAAACTGGGCACACCGTGAACCATGAGCCAAACCAAAATACATTTTCCCAGTTCAGACCTATCCCTAATGCTAAGCATGGAGGCAGGCACTGCAAACCTGCCCACATGGTTCAGTTTTTTTCTCATATGACTGAATTAAGATTGCAGTCACAAGCACACTTTACTAGGCAGTTCTCCTATTGAACTTACTTTCACTGGGCAGGTAATTTCCAAGTTAATGATCAGGTAGGTTTTGGTACTATTTGTTTTTAATCTTTCTTTTGACAAATTTAACTCAGTTAATCAGAGCACTGAAGTATGAAATTTACTTTGCAAAACTCAAGGGATCCTAGACCTGAACAAAAGTATATTTGCTCAAATGCCAGTGTTGTTTAAGAAATATAATTAAAAACCAAGCCCTCAATTCCAGAAGGGGAGAAGTACAGGCATACCATAAATCAGAATCTTATTGTCTTATAAAAATATCTGCCAAGGTATACTGACTAATGTATACATTATCTATATCATAGACTTGACCTTTTTGTGTAGTATAACTGGATGCACCGCTTCAAAACAAGGAACGCGTTCTGCAGACTTGAGACAGGATTCTGTTCAAGCAAAACCTCATGAGGGAAGGTTGTATGGGCTAGTTTCTGCTTTATTTCAAGAGCTTGTCACATTTTCATATTTGGCAATCCTCAGCATAAAAAGCATGCCTTTTATATGAGCACGAGAGGTTCTTATGAAGGCCGTACAGAAATTTAAAAATTCCACAGGAAGATTCCGCCTACAGCACGAACTCCTGATGCTACTAACATTCCAGGCTGATGGAAAGCCTACAGTATACACTCTGTTGGGCCCCCAAATGCTTTGCAATTGTATGTAAAGCAGTCTGGAACCTCAGGTGACCCTGACTCTAAAACCCAGGGTTACAAATACTTCAGCTGGGTTGCCGTGCTCATAAGTCAGCATCAGACATGCCAATGCAAACAGAATAATCATATATTGATTTTGGAAATTTTGCATAGAAAACTGATTTGCAGGGCAGAGGTGAACACTGTGAGATAAATCTCACTATTGAAGAGCAGAAGGAATGACTACATTTTCCAGGCCAAATGTTGAAGCATAATATGCCAACAGAAAGAAGGAACATTATAATGTCTGCCAAGGCAAAAGCAGAAGTCTGTAAACTGTAACTCTTGTCTGTGCTGAATAGACACAGAATGAAGTGCAAGTAAGGAAAAAAGTTCATGTTCATTTTAGTACCTACTTAACTTCTAAATCCAAAGCCAGGTTGCCACGTAACTTCAACATCTGCTTATAAGGAAAGACGCTGGCTATTTGGCTCCCCCAAATATGGTTGCAGATCTTTATGGCCTAAACCCCTGCTCTCTTGTCCGTTTTTGTGTATCTCAGATGTCTTCACCTTGGTCATTTTACCTTGCTATTTGATTATAGTGAACAGTTATACTTGCTGCAACTCATGTCCAAGATGAAAAGATCACAAACACTTGGGGTCTTCAAAAGGCACCATCTCACAAGACAATTTAGAAAACTTTCTATACTGAAGGGGGGGATAATGAATAATAATGAAGAGAGGATATATGGTCACAAATGTTCTCAACACAGCAACCTGTAGTATTTAGGATGCCAGTTTGACCCGAAATTTAATCTGGAAACTGGAAACTTTGGGTTTTGCACACTCTAATTTGCATGCTTCTTTTGACTTACTATTGAGCTAGAATGTATTATCTATTTCTTTCATTTAAAGTCTGCCTTCTCACAGAGACTCAGTGCAGCCCTAAACCAAATTACTCCTTGGGTTTAGAAAGGTGTAGCCCTGTTTAGGGTTGCACTGAAAAGGAGAAAATACAAACAGAGATATTTTTCTCTATTTCTTTTCTCCCTGGCCCACATATTAGAGAGGTGTGCAGAAATAATTATGATGCTTCTGTGCTCTAACCAACAGAAATTGATCTAATAAATAGACTACCATTTCCTCTAGAAACCCTTTGACATTTTCTCTACCCTGTTTAAGGTGTCACATCAAAACCAGCTCATAAATCTCAACAGGACTTCTGCTGGAACTCAAGCCCTTTATTCACTTAGATATCAGTCCATAAGAACTCTTCACTCAGTTCCTGTCCACCAGGCATGTCTTTCCTTCTAATTCCCTTTTGGCTGATATGCCAGTCCTCAGCAGAGAGCAGATGATATACAACTGCAGCTGCTATGGCTGATGGTCTAGTAGTCCTTCAGTACCTTTAGTCCATTTGATTCCCACTTGCTGACTCCATATCTTTGCCTTGCTGGCTGCACGCCTTCCCATAAATATGAGACTGGAGAGATGGAGAGAAGCCAGGCAGAATGCTAACTGAGGTGATAATTCATGATTTCACTCCCCTCACAGAAGGCACTCTGTGCTAGATCAAAAGAGAATGAGCTTCTCAGTAGGCATTTTAATCTATATGTGCTAGACATAGTAGTAGTAGTAGTAGTAGTAGTAGTAGTAGTAGTAAATTTTCAGTAGACTGAAAATGGGCGTGTATGACTACCAGCCAAGATAACTTTGTAAATTGGCTTATGAAGAAGCTATAATCAGCGGAACGTGGTATCAAGCCATTGATCACATGAAGGTGATTTTTCCTTCAAAGCCAACATCTATGGAAGGACTCCATTCTACGTATTACTTTGGAGTAGAAGTACTCAAGACTTGTGAATTTCTTCAGAGTCATCCAGTGCAATTAACATATGCTGTATGGGACTTTTCATATAGATTGATTATTATTGTTATTTATGCATGATTTTTTGATGCTTGTGCACCTACAGATTATATTGAAATTTTCTAAATTTTGTATCATGTGTTTGGTATTTTTGTCACAGTTGTTTTTGGATATACTTTTGATACTGTGCTGCCACTGTTCTCTTCTTAATCCCTAGGTGGGGGCAGGAGATCCCCCAGTTTGGAGTCCCTTCCCCTGCTTCAGGGTCATTAGAAAGCCAGGGTGGGGAGGAAATGCCTGCTAGGCACTCCATTATTCCCTACGGAGACTGATTCCCATAAGGTATAATGGAAAATTGATCTGTGAATATCTGGGAGGGCTGTTTTTTGAGATAGATGCACCAAATTTGCTGCATAGCATCTGATGCCTCTCCCCAAAACACCCTCCAAGTTTCAAAAAGATTGAACCAGGGAATCCAATTCTATCCTCTCAAAAGAAGGTATCCCTATCCATTATTGCCAATGGAGGGAAGGCGTTTAAAAGGTGTGTGTCCTCTTTAAATGTGATGGCCAGAACTCCCTTTGGAGTTCAATTATGCTTATCCAAACCTTGCTCCTGGCTCCACCCCCAATGTCTCCTGGCTCCACCTACAAAGTCTCCTGGCTCCACTCCCAAAGTCCCCAGATATTTCTTGAATTGGAATTGGCAACCCTATCTGTGTGTGCATTTTATTTTCTTACTGAACTGTTTTGCATTTTCAATGCAGTTAGTTTGATTTCTGTGACTCCCATTAAAGTCCATGTTCAATGCACGTGTACCCAGAGCATAGGGCTGCCAATCCCCAGGTGGGGGCAGGGGATCCCCCAGTTTGGAGGCCCTCCTTCCACTTCAGGGTCATCAGAAAGCAGGGGGAAAGAAATGTCTGCTGGACACTCCATTATTTCCTATGGAGACTGTTTCTCATAGGGTATAATGGAGAATTGATCCACAGGTATCTGGGGCTCTGGGGGAGGCTGTTTTTTGAGGAAGATGCACCAAATTTGCAGCATAGTATCTGATGCCTCTCCTCAAAATGCCCCCCAAGTTTCAAAAAGATTGGACCAGGGGGTCCAATTCTATGAGCCCAAAAAGAAGGTGTCCCTATCCTTAATTATTTTTAATGGAGGGAAGGCATTTAAAAGGTGTGTGTCCCCTTTAAATGTGATGACCAAAATTCCCTTTGGAATTCAATTATGCTTGTCACAACCTTGCTCCTGTCTTCCCCCCTAATGTCTCCTGGCTCCATCCCCAAAGTCCCCAGATATTTTTAAAATTGGACCTGGCAACCCTACCAGAGCGGAAGGGGGCAAAGTGTGAATTCTGGTTTGGAAATTCCTGGAGATTTGCAAGTGGATTCTGGGGAAGATACAGTTGGGGCTCAGGCAAGTGTAATGTCAATAGAATCCACTCTCCAAAGCTGCCATGTTCCCCAGAGGAACTGATCTCTGTAGTTTGGAGAAAATTTACAATCCCAGGAGTTCTCTAGGCTCAACCTGAAGTTTGACAGTCATAGAAGAGATGCCAACCTCCAGGTGGAGCCTGGAGTTATCTTGAAACTGATCTCCAGACTACAGAGCTCAGTCCCCTAGAGGAAATGGCAGCTTTGAGTGAACTCTATAGTATCATAGTCCCTGCTGAGCTCCCTCTCGTTGCCAAACTCTGCCCTCCACAGACACTGTCCTGAAATCTCCAGGAATTTCCCAAAACAGAGTTGGCAACCCTAGGAAGATGGTAGCTATTAACCCTCTTCCCTTAGAGTAAGCATATTAGTCTCCTTGATAGTGAGGGCAAAGGGAGATGGAGGCAAAACACAGAGCACAGCCTTTAACAACAAAGTGAAAGAGAAATCCTGAGCTCAAGCTGTCATATATATTGTCAAGCATGGTAAAAGCTCAATGGTAATCTATGGTTTTAGGGCCCTCCATAAAGCTGGTCTGTGAAACATCATGGAGGGTCGGTGTAGTTTGGTTTTGTTATTCTTCCCCCTCCCCCTTACTGCTTTATTGCTTTGTGTAGTAGAATAGTGAGAAACAACACTAGCAGCGGGAGGAGAAGAATGAACACCTTCCCATACATTCCTACATGGGAGTGCAGGCCATCTGGGAAAGCAAGGACAAGACACTGATAATATTGTGGGAACGTAAATATTTATGATAGTTTATGTGTTGGCTGGCATTCCTTACCCCCTCCTTTCAGGATCCTTTGAAGTATGTCTTAAAAGAATTGTATCAATGTATTTCTAGTATCACTCTCAAGGTCCTGAACCAAGAGAACATCTCGATTTAGCAATAAACGCAGTTTTGTATCTACTTGACTCATTCTTTTGAAAATCGCATGCTTGACATATATGGCCAGGAATATAAAGGAACAGTTGCTGCTCTTGATCCAAAAGATCATGGTGAATGTTTCTGCACACCCAAAACAGAGCTGGCCTAGCCTCTCAACTAAACATGTCAAGAAGGGATTCTAGAGACCCAGACTAGAATAGCCATGGAAAAGAGCAAGAAATAATGGACTAATACAGAAACATGGCCTTTTGTAGATTAGAAACTGTCTAACCTCTATAAATGGATATTTTGTGCTGAAATCCATTGCAGAATGTCCAAATTCACAAAAGCAAAAATATAGTTAAAAGATGGGGTATATTGTTTGAGGGCCAACAGATATCTGTATGTATGAGGAACTTTTAATCACTATTTTAAAATAGACTTTATTATGATGAAAGTAGCAAGAATGAATTGTTTTCATGTTTTAAGAAGATTTTTAAGTATAGATAACTTTGTAAGGTGTTTGAAGTTATAAGATAATTAGTTAGCCAAGAATGTGTGCTCTTATCAAGTGAGAAAGCTAGCTGTTGTTATGAAATGATTTTAAAAACCTGCAAATATGGGAAGCTGAACTGACTGGGAGCTTCTTCTTAAAAGGGGCTTCTTGGCTGTGATCTGCTTATATTTGCATAAGACACTTTTATGGACTCATGTAATTAATCTCCTTTAATTATCTATGTAATAGATGGTATTATTTTCTGCTGAGGTAGTCAAAGATACATAATTATGCTGTAATAAAGCATCAAATGGAAGCAAATATTATCTAATAGTATTACTTGTGTACTAGTCATAACGAACCAGAAAGCTAACTAGCCACCAAGGGTTTCATAAGTGCATGCCTATATCTGAACTGGGCCCCATCAGATTCATCCAGAACAAAACCCTCAAGCAGACCATACCCTATTAATTGTCCTGATGATAGCAATATCCAGAGAGAGTGTGTATATCAGGGAGTGAGGAAGAGAAGTTGCACTGGGTAGTAGACACAGGTCATCTAAGTGACTTTCTCACTCCCACATGGATAGAAAAGAGTATTTGCAAGATCATTTCTCCAGATGGGGTAAGATTTCATAGACTGAAGTTCCCATCACAAGTTTACAGCATGGGGCTACAGTGATCTAGGAGAGCTACAGTCAGCCAGGGTAGATAATTATAGGGTAGAGACAATACATGCACTATTGAAATAAGGTTGAAAAAAGGTCTCCCAATACCTATGAAATTCAGATCCAGCTCCAAGATTTGAAACTGGAACCTTCAGCATGCAAGCCATGAGCTGTACCACTGACCTGTACTCTCTCCCTAGATTTCCCACTCTATAGAAAAGAGTAAAACAATAACACTTTGCAGGATCATTTACTTTCTAGGGAAGATGGGGACAAATGAAGTGGCCCAGAGCAAGGAAGATTAGGATCCTAGAAGAAACAAAGGAAAGATAGTGGATATTTTTATTGGTGAGCAACTGCCTGTGTATCTGAAGAAACTACAATTTTATGTTGGGGTGCTTCTACATGGTTCAGGAAAAGGCACCCCCACTTTGGAAGTAGAGATGAGCAGTGTGTAAGCAGGCAGAAATTGTGGCCACATGCCCTGTGACCATGCTTCTCACTGGTTGCTGCCCCCTCTCCTTCCTTTCCATCTGGAGCACTTCTTTCCCTCCCTTCCCTCAGCCCTTTCCAGCCCATAGCTGCACAATGTAGGCCAGAGGAGCTTCTTCTGGGCAGTCAGAGGCCTATTGGGATCTGGCCTGCAAGAAGAGGTGGACTGCTCAGCGGCCCACTGTGACTGTTTTGTTCAGCACTTTGCAGATAAAATCTGTTGCATCCATTCTGACTGGGACATTAGTAGTAACACAGTCAGATGGCTTGGAGGAGTGCTCTGTGTGAGCAAGGGGGAGTAAGGGGGCAGCTGGTGGCACCCCAAGGCAAGGTAGCACTCCAGGCAGCCGTCTACCCCGCTGACTCCCACGTGTCGGCCCTGGGGATACTTCTCAGTTTATTCAGTCTGAGAATCTGGGCAGGATCCTTGGAAGTTTCAGGCCTACCACCTGTTTGTATGACCCGTGCCTTTCCTGGTTACCTAAATCATCTAGAGGACCTGGCTGACTGGATTTAAGAGGTAATTAATGTTTCCTTAAGAGAGGGAGTGGTCACCCAGCCTTGAAACAGGCTGTGGTGTGTCTGCTTCTAAAAAGTCTACACAAAACACAGATCTGAACAGGGATCATTTTATAAAAAAATAGTTGGTGGAGCTCATCCAGGGATTGTCATAGCTGCACCTACTATTCAATGGACGGTAGGTAGGAGGAGGAAGAACCATCAGAAAGGTTCAGGAGCTATGCTCCTGTGAGCTCCTGATGAATTCAAGGCCTGGATCAGAATAATTATTGATCAGTTTCAAGTGTTCAACTCTTGAAAGGTGGTTGGAAAGATGGTGTCTGGACAACTCCCAAGCTTTCCTGGATGAGACAAATTGTTTAGATATGTTCCAATCTGGGTTTAGGCCTGGTTATGAGATGGAAGCCATCTTGGTCACCATGGTGGATGACTTGCATGGGGAGACACAGAGAGAACGTATAACTCAGTTGATTATCCTGGACCTCTCAGTGGCTTTCAATATCATTAATCATGGTATTCTTCTGGACTACTTTTCTGGGCTGGGACTGGGAGGCACCATTCTGTGTTGGTTCCAATCCTACTTGGAGTGCAGGTTTTGGAAGGTTGTGCTAGAAGGCTACTGCTCAGTTCCTTGGCCTTTGAACTATGTCATCCTGCAGGGTTCCATCTTGTCCCCTTGCTCTAATATCTACATGGAACTGCTGGATGAAGTCATCCAGAGATTTGGATTGGGCTGTCACCAATATGCAGATGACACTCAGCTCTGTCTTGCATTTCCAGTTCTGAACTGGTACCTGGAGGCAGTTTTGGAATGGCTGTGAGCTAATGAACTGAAGCTTAATCCCAACAAGATGGAAATGCCACTGATGGGCAGAAGATCTGACCTGGGATTTAAAGTGGCACCCGTTCTAAATGGGATTGCACTCCCCTTGAAGAAATAGGTCCATCGTCTGGGGGTGCTCTTGGACCCAGGCCTGCTCCTGGATAAGGGGGGGGGGAGATGAAGTAAAGGAGTCAATCAGTCTAAGGAATAAAGCAACACGCCCTGTAAACACATACAAATTCAATAATAACTGTGAAATCTTTCAAATAAATATAATGCATAAATATTGTGCTCCAATATAGTGTCAATGCTCATTTCATTAAAAACAATGGTAAGAATGTTCACCAGTCATTTCCAGCACACTTCTTCAAGAATCATATTTATTGATATATTGCCATGGAGTCATTCAGTCCAATTGGTATGCACTCTCACTTGTTGTAGTCATTTGCTGCAACCGCGGAATGTCACACTGTCAAAATAATGCAATAGTTATTAAATTTTGTCCTGAGTCATATTATGCCCTCCATCCATTTCAGGTGGCAGCTGTAGCCAGGAGTGCCTTTTACAAGTCTTGACTGGTTAGCCAGCTGCGGCCTTTCCTGGGGATATAAGATCTTGCCACTGTGGTGCATGTCCTGCTTACATCTAGATTAGATTATTTGCAATGCACTTTATGTGGGACTGCCCTTGAGAAGCATCTGAGTGCCAACTTCAGTTGGTACTAGGGGTGCTAGGTCTGACTCAGGAAATATCTGGGGACTTTGGGAGTAGAGAAAGATTTTGTTGTGGAGTCAGGAGCAAGGTTGTGACAAGCATGATGAAACTCTGCAGGGAGTTTTGGCCATCACAATCCCTTTAAATGCCTTCCCTTCACTGAAAATAATGGAAGATGGGGTAGCTTCTTTGGGGGCTCATAGAATTGGACCCTCTTGTAAGCTCTTGGAGGACTGGGTACATCAGGGGTGTGAGGCCTAATATGTAAAAGAGCTCCTGCTTCAAAATGAGCCCTACCTATTAGGAATCAGTATCCATAGGGAATAATGGAGTGCTCATTGACCGTTATACTCCCACACACACTTTCTGATAACACAGAAGTGGGGGAAGGGCCTCCCAACCAAAGGACCCCCTGCCCCCAACTGGGGATTGGCATCACTGAAGTGGATCATAGGAATCATTTCAATCCAGTCTTCTTGACCCATCTACACAGGCTTCCAATATGTTTCTGGGCACGATTCAAGGTGCTGGTCTTGACTTTCAAAGCCTTATATGGTTTGGGACCAACATACCTGAAGGACTGCTTACTTCATTATGAACCTGCCTGACCACTACAGTCATCTTCAAGTTCAGGTGGCCCCGCAATGTGAGATTAGGGAGATGGCAACTCAGGAGATCCTGGCACCAAAGATCTGGGACTCTCTCCACAGGGGAATTTGTACCCTTCAGTTGCTATCTTCAAGTGAAAACTTCTTTGTTTCATTTGGCATTCCCTCAGGGATCCCTCCTTCCTTCCTAACTACTGTTCTAACGGCTTTTATGTTATCTATGTGTATTAACTTTGTTTTAAAATTGTTTTAATGATGTGTGTTTGGGAGGTTGATTTTAATTGTTTTTAAATGTGGTTTTATTATGAATGTTTTAAATTGTTTGCTACTTTGGTGGCCCTTGTAAGGTGACATATAAATTTTGTAAACAAATAATAGATAAGTAGCTCAGCTGACAACCAAAAACACTCTTTTTAAGGGCTGGAATGAGGAGGAAATGCAGAGCTTCCGCATATTGGCTGCAGGTCAGTCACCCACACAGATGTTTCACCTGTTGCTCCCCTGCAGCTTTCCTAGTGTGCCAGAGAATATTAGGTTTTTATTTCTTCCAGTTTATCAGATAAAAATATGGGGTGGGCACAACATCATGCAGATGCTTAAAAATGGGGAGGGTCCTGTTGTTTACAGAGGGGGAAATCTTCATGTGGAAGCAGCCATGGACATTATATAGTGTGACAGAAGTTAGAAAAAAAATGGCCAATGAGATGTATCTATTAGAACATCACCATAACTGAATTGGCTTCAGCACATTATCATGAAACATTAAAGAGCAACCACTAATGACCTGAAATATACTTTATATTTTAAACTTTCTCTATGAGGCTTGCTCAGCAAAGTATGTATAGCATGTAAATCTTCTTTGCACCTGTTCAAATATTTGCTTCATTCCATTGATGCCTCTGAATGGCTCAGCCATGCATGAGAATCCAATTCTACACATGAACTTGATGAGTGCAGGTGCTGTTGTGGTCCCATAGTATTCACTGTGGTACAGATTGTGGTACAGAGCTCCCATTGACTGCTGCTAGAACAATTGTGTTCAAATGGCAAAGGTGTCATGGCCCCAACCAGTTTGCTGAAGGCTGACTCATAGGAGTCAGTTGCCTGGTCCAGCCTTGATACAGGCCCAGGTTGCAACAAACCAGCAACTCCCACCAGGGAAAATGAAGTGGTAGAGAGGGAAGGAAGCTGCACTTCTGAACTTGAACCTCACAGCCAGGAGCTCTGCAAGACCTTCAAAGTCCTTGTTAGCAGGTCCCAATGAGAGGATCCTCCAGAAGGTCACAAATCATTACAGGAGTGCTGAACTCCAAATGTGAGCATTGCCATTTAAGAAGCTTGTTTTGCCTTGTGAAGGTGGGACCTTGCTAGGCCTCTGGGATCTTGCTCCAGGATTTAACAGCTCCATCTAGTTTTAGTAGCTGTTGGAACAAGTTGATAGTCTTGATATATTTCAGGACCCATCCTTTGCCTCCAGGTGCTCCTGGCTTCTGGGGTGACTCTGCCCTTCAGATTTCCTGCATGAAATTGGCTCTGCACTGAGGGCACCCCCAGAGTGGACTAGAAGTAGCATCCATTTGTGTGATGGTAGAGAAAGTGGAAAGGGCAACATCAAAAGGCAGAAATGCAATCATCCCTATCTGAGACAAAATAAAACTGATCCCGCACTAAAACAGAATAAGCATTTTGGTTTTAGAGGTGGAATGCTTTGTAGTAACTTGTTGGCCCAGTGCACAACTCCCAGGATCTTTAAAAAATAAATAAATCCATGTAACATAAAATGACTGAATGAGCTGAGGAAAAGGCCAAATGCACTCTGGCTGGTGTCTGCAATTAGGAAACAGGAGATAAGCAACAAATCCCAGATGTGCCTTTATAGCACCACGAGCATGAACCTGCTGGTACTTAGAAGTGTGTACAAAACAACAGCATGAGGACTATGCAAACTTGGATGAATTTGGCCAGTGCTTTATTGCAGCTATATTGCACAGAGAAAGTTATCATGAGAACTCCTGGAACTGCCTATGTAGAAAAGACATCAGGAATACTACCATATTAGAAATGCTTACTGGGTAGATTCCATGCTCCTGCAGTGTTCCAATTCATTGTCATGTAGGGCAGAAAACTGGGTACAGGGTTGACTGGCTGATCCTTTGCATGGGACAGAGATGCAGGCTGCTTTTTCAGCATTTCTTGCCAGTGGCCACAATATTCCCACCTCTTTCATATCCCACCACTTTCATACAACCAGGAGGTCTAGAACCAATGTTTCCTCTAAGATATGGAGTCTTGTGAGCAAAGAATCTACTTTGTGAAGTACTGGCATTAAAGTTGTGAACTCCTGCATAAATTAATTTGCTCTGGGGCCATTTTTCCTGAGCGAAGACAAAAATGTGAGAACTGGAGGCTAAAAAATGATGAGCTAGCTCACACTAACTCAGTCTAGAGGGAACACTGACTAGAACCATGCTTTAAAATAAAGTGCTCAGATTCTGCACAGAATGTTCTCAATGCTTGCTGACTATAATCTGGAAAAAATTTGTACATGTACATGCATATATATGCATGTTTTTGTGTTGTATCATTCTGTTAGTTGCATGAGTAAGGAATATTGACCAACTTTATCAGGATATGAAGAATCTTGTCTTATTGCATGTGGTCAGATCCCCCAACTACTATTTTTTGATCTTGTCTGCACTTAATCTAATAGGCTGTAATTCTATGACATTCAGTATGGCTTACTTCTATGTAAATGTGCATTAGAACAGACTCTCTAATATTCCATGTTGAGTGGTTGGAGATATTTTGCATGATGTTTTAATGACTCAAAAGGACAAACTATGAAAGTACTGAAGTTTGAGAAACATCTGTGAAAGTTTCCTGCAGGTCTACTCCTATCTTAACTTGCATTCCACTGGGATTTTGCTTGAACATAGTATTGTAATGCAATTAAAATAAGCATTTAGTAACTTTTGTTCATCCCTGAGGTATAAAGTTTCAAACCCACATGCCAAATGTATTGCCTCATATGCTGCAGCCTATTTATCCATTTTTGGAGAAGAAAATTGATATGATATAGTTTTCCATTATGTGCAATAAAATGCAAGAGCAAAAAAAAATATTGTAAGTGACCACACTAGTGCTATCTTTTCAGTCTCTTTAGTACCTTTATGGGGCCCTATACTTCAGGGATTGCTTTGAATCACAACATACACAAAGGTACTCAGTTTTATCATTGGTATTGCTGATTTAGCAGACGGATGTTTAAAAAAACACACCCTAGCAACTTCACAGCTGCAGACACTGAAATGGCTGCAGTCAGCATAAATTTATGTTCAGATGCTTCCTTCCTAACATGTCCTTTTCTAAAAAAGAATTGAAAGGGCACTACCCAACAGGAATTTCTCCTGCATGTCCTCTTAAAATGATTGTAATGCAATGCTGTGGCACAGATTCCCATGCATTTCAGTGAAGCTGTTTGTCAAATAGTTATAATGAGTGGGAACCCACAAGGACTTGCTGGAGGCATCTCCCTTTCCCACTATTTCCTCTTTTGCTTTCCTGAAAGCCCCCATAGCCACTCTCCTTTTCCTGCTTCCCTCTCTCCTTCTAGGGTTGCCAACCTCCAGATGGAAAGGAAAAAGGCAAAGTTACTGTGTATAAATGTCCAAAACAATCTTAAGAAAATCACACAAAGCTTATTACACTCACAAAGTACACTGGTATACTGTACAAAAATTCAATGTAATTCACAAGCAAACATGGAAGCAATGCACCACCATACAGGCAGTCCAAGGCAATAGTCTAGCAGGTAAAGTTAACAAAAATTAAAGAAGTTATACAGTCACCAATAGCATTTGTAGGAGGACATCATCTGTTTCAACACTGCTTACTAAAATCCACTATGGACCAAAGTCCAGTACTTGTACAGGAAGCCGCTAAACGAGAATCTCCGGATATCTGAACCTCATTTTCACAGGAAGCTTCAAGAGCATTATCTCTTCACATTCCAATGTTTCTAACTCTGTGTTCCCTCCAGTAAGGTCAAGCCCCCCCCCAAACCCCAGATACCCATAGATCAATTCTCCATTATACCCTATCAAGACCAGTCTCCACAGGGAATATAATAGATTGTCCAGCAGACATTCAACATTTCCCCCACACACACTTTCTGATAACCCTGAAGCAATGAAGGGCCTCCAAACCAGTAGATCCCCTGCCTCCAACTGGGAATTGGCAACCCTAGACAGTGATGGGTTCATCTGTTCAAAGAAAAAAGAGAAATCAACAAGATATTTGGATCTTGGCCATGGGGGCTATATTTATTTATTTACTTGCTTTATTTTAAATATTTATATTCACCTTAGACTCAGGCAACTAACAAGGCAACAACAGGTTCCAAGGACACAAAACAACATACCAGCCCATTAGCAAAGAACAGCAACAGCAAAAACCAGCACACAAGTTAAACTACAAATCAATAATACAGGCAAATCTTCCAAAAGAATTTGCCCTCCATTAAATGTTCTCTGAAATAAAATTTACATGCCTTCCTGAATGCAGAAAGTGAAAATAGCCTCCGTGTTAGTGTTACCAACCTCAAGGTAGGACCTGGAGTTTTTCCCAGAACAACACCTGATCTCCATTCTAAAGTTATCCGTTCCACTAGAGAACCTGTAACCACTTTCTTTTAGACAAAACTAAAACACATTTTTTTTTTTTTTACCCAGGCATGTACTGGCTTTTTAACAGTCTCTTTCTGTTTTATGGATTGTTTTATCCTGCTTGTGCCCAATGGCATGCACACACACACACTGGTGACTTTAAACTGTAATCCACTTCATGTAGCACTCTGAAGAGATGGCATAAAAATATCCTAAATAAATAAGTGGCAAAGTGGGGGATTTTCACTTGGGTCTGCCAGATCCTAGTCCAGCCTTTGAAACAGCTACACCAGGCTGGTTCCTATTTCAGATTCTTGCTACAGTTAGGACCCCACATTGATCTATGGCACACACATGTATATGACACACACCCTTTAATGATGAGTATTTGTGTAAGTTAATCAACAACGCCAGGCACATGGTTTAAAACTTATGTTTCTAGATGGATGGAAGCAACCAGCTAAAAGCAAAGATAAGCATTTCTGACTGCCCCCTTTACCATAAACAAAAACCTTTTGGATGAGGCAGCATTTATCTTTTCAAATGCCATTAGAGTGTCTATTGGGTTTGCCAGGTCACTATCTGGAGAGTCCTCCTGTTGTGAGGAAAGATGCAGCCATTGAAGCCGCTCCACAGGGATTACTGTGGAAGAGCTGCTTAAAGCTTGCTCAAATACAAAATCAGTATCACACAGAGGGAGAACAGTAAGGAGAGCATTCAACATCCAAAGTCCACACAAACATTAAATAGAAATGTAGGTGGCTTTCCTTTGATAACAAGCATGTACAATGAATCACATGAGCTCCACTAGCAAAAGGTAATTCTGTAATAAATGGTATTGGGGCAGCTGAAAGGCCAATTGACCTATCTTTAATTTGATTACAGCCCACAAACCAGACATTTCTCTGTGAGGAGAAAAATAGCAAATACCTGACTTGCTTTCCAAGGAAAGTACAATATAAGGCTTAACAATTTGTGACAACCTGTGGGCCTGCTGCTGTGCTACTGTGCTCCCTTCATATATATAAATAAACAGATGGTTACAAAAACTTTCATCAGTCCTCTCTGTGGCAATGGAAAAGACTGTCTTGGTCTTGTCCCTGTTTGGGGAACAGGAAGCATGATCCAGTAGTCTGTGAGCATGAACCAGATGGGGAAATGTTACACGGCTTGAGAGTTTTAGAAATACGTCTGGTTATAAAGCTAAATGGATAAAGCATTTGACTGTGTTACAGCTCAGATTATCCTGAAATTGTCCTGTGTGGATATGGTTAAATTAATGTGATGCTCAGCCAATTATTTATGTATTTATTTACTTAATTTATGCTTTACCATTTTTTCCGCTTGACTTGGGACTCAAAGTGGCTTCTGTCATTCTCCTGTCCTCCAATTTATCCTCACAATAACCCTGTGAGGTAGGTTAGTCTGAGAGAGAGCAACTAGCCCAAGGTCTCCCAGAGAGCTTCCATGGCAGAATGAGTATTCGAACTGGGTCTCCCAGTTCCTTTTTTGACATTTGGATCTACACAATGATTACTATATGTTCACACTGTTACTGTGTAAGTAATAATCTAGGGACCATGGGTCCCAGCAAGTCCCTAACCCCTCCTTACTATTGGTCCATGTATATATGATTTATTGTTACAACATTTTAACCCTGGACAAGTATTTCCACCCCCACCCCCCAATAGTCTGTTAAAATGAAAGCACTTATCTTGTCCATGCTTTTTGAAGCCCAACCACAATTGCCCAAAGAATTAAAACCTTACCCCATGACTTTTCACTGCATTTCAAAGCCTATCTCAATTCAGTCTAATCAGCTGAGGAAACAAGTCTTTGACATCAGTGTGTCATGTATTTCTAGGCTGTAGGGGCTAGACAGGTCAATGAGCTGCCTTCCTAGAATTGCCTTCAAATCCATGGGAACTGCACATTTGGTAAAAATGAGCACCATCGTTATCTGATACATAAAGATGAAAGCTGATTTTTTTGTGTTAAATATGATCCCTACCAGGGGTCAAGAAACATCCTTAACACAACTGCTGAAATCTTCTGTTTGTAGCATAGCTCTGTCAGCCCTCAATCTGGAACAGCATTCAAAAGTGACGCAGCATGAGCAGTACCTAAAGCTGAATCATTGTCATCATTTACTGCAATCCTCATTGCTTTTCCTTCAACATTGCCCATCTAAGTGCCAATCGGATCTGACCTGCATAACTTGAAATATGATGAGCTTGCTCTCTTCAGCTGGGTAAATGTGGGCTATAAATCTGAGTTATGTCCCTCCTGTTGGCTACTTGGACAAGACTATATTATTGCTGTATTTAATAAGTGCTGAAACCTGCTCTCTGTGCTTTACCACTATCTGATGTGATAGTGTTTGCAAGCAGATTCTCTATATGAGGCAAATTTATATAAGAGATGTATGAGATGTTACAAATGGTAATTCATGTATCAAAATAGTATGAAGTGCAAATACAGACTCCTCAAAGCCTTTATATTTCACAAGTAGGACATCTTTGAGGACTTGCAGGGGACATCTCATTTTCCCCTCCTCCACTATTTCCTCTTTTCCTTCCCAGAAAGTCCTTCAGCATCTCCCTTTTCTTGCTTCCTTTTTTGCTTCGCACCCACTAGCTAACCTCAGGGGGTTTTTTGAGCAGGAAAGCACAGGAACGCAGTTCCGCCTGGCTTGATGTCAGGGGTGTGTGGCCTAATATGCAAATGATTCCTTCTGGGCCTTTCCTACAAAAAGGGCCTGTGTGAAGCAATGGTGATGTCAGGGGGTGTGGCCTAATATGCAAATGAGTTCTTGTCACCTAATATGCAAATGAGTTCTAACCTACCTCTATCAGTTCCCTGTTTTCAGCTTTTCCTCTTTCCCTTCTGCTGGCAGCCTTTCCCTGGAAAATTGTGTAGTGCCAGTCATTGGGCTAAGCTAGGCCTAGATGTTTGATGCCAGCTCTCTGGCCAGGCCCAGTTATGCTATGAGGGATGTACAAGAACTTGTGAGGGACACCTCACTTTCCCGTTTCACCCTCCCCACACTATTTTCTCTTTTCCTCCTCCTGGTAGCTCCCATATCACCTTTCCCTGCTTCCTTTTCTCCTTCCCACTCACCTACCTCTTATCTGCCCCCCCATCTTCAGCTATATTTATTATTTATTTACTTCATTTATAAGCGGAGGCCTTACATCATTCTCCTCATCTCCATTTTACTTTCACAATGACCCTGTAAGGTAGGCAGAGAGTGTGTTATTGACCTAAGGTCACCCAGGAAGCTTTCATGCAGAATGAGGATTCAAACCTATGTCTCCATGGTCCTAGTATGAAACTCTAACAACCACACCATACTGGCTATTGTTGGGTGGCTACTGTTGTAAAGTAGCAAGCAGTCAGGCCTGGTGGAGTCGTGCGGTAGGAAGGCTGTCAACCTTCAGGTGGGGCCTGGAGGTCTCCCAGTATTACAACTGATCTCCAGACTACAGAGATCAGTTCCCCTTGAGAAAATGGCTGCTTTGGAGATTGGACTCTATGGCATTATAAACAGCTGAGGTCTTTCCCTCCCCAAACCCCACCCACCTCAGGTTCCATCTCCAAATTTCCAGGAATTTCCAAACTTGGAGGTGACAACCTGTATGGTAGCATAGGGCCTGGTCCTGATGAGTCCTCCCTCAAAGGCCAAAACTGTAAAAATGCCCTCCCACCTGCCTTTTACTGACAGAAACCAAGACTTGACATTTGATAAATGTTGTGGTTGTCTAACAATGGCCACAACAACCACTAAGCAGCCATTGAGAGGGCATTTGTTCTTTTGGGGAGGTTAGTGCCCCCCAGATATTTTAAGATTTCAGATTTTTCTGCAAACTTGGGAGAAAACATGTTTGTAAAAAGATCTGTCCTGTCTGTTCATAGCTCCAAGCTCTCAGGGGTTTTTTGAGCCTGATTGCAAAGTCTGGAGGCAAACAGAAATTTCTGAGGGCAGAAAAACTTCCTCCCAGTTTTTTTTAGGGCATTCCTACTCCACCCAATTATTTTGGGTGTCTTGATAACCCCCAAGGAAAGGGGCAAGTTTATCACCCATTCAACACAACTCCTCTTATTTTGTCTTATATTTTAAAAGAACAAAACCCATGAACTGCTATCTGCATAGCTCCACCCTACCCTGGATTCCATTTTTGATCACACCACAGTATGACAAAGAGAGAGAATTCAGGAATTTACTTTTCAATATGTGCTGTTGTATCTGTATTCAGATAAGGCGTTATCCAGTGACTCAAATGACCACAAGGAGCTCTGATCATGGAGACCATCCCAGTTTTCCTGAGTTTCCTGAGCATGTGACATTCTTGATAATGAAAATCGCAGACCACGCCCTGCATACTCTGTCTGTATAAGAGTCTTGGATCGTAGCCATAATATAATCCAATTTTTCCAGTGTTTCCTAGAAGGTAATTTCAACATATTGTAGAAGGCAATTACAACAACAGCCTGTTTATCAGCCTTATCACTTACAAACTGCCATTCAAGGAACTGTTCATGTGCTTGTTTTTGAGCCTGGGCAATCTGTACATGATTTCTCCCTACGGTGAATAATCACTTAATTTCTAAGAGATTCTGTGTGTGCGAACGTCACTTTAGCTTTTCTACCTCAAGGCAATTTAGAGGATTAGTCAATGGAATGTATATTTAATTTAATAGAAGGCAAATTAGTTGGGGATATATTTAGAAGAAGAAGATGTCCTCCAGTCTGAATCTCAGAATTTCAGAGTGGTTCACAATTACCTTCCTCCCCCTGGTGAGGTAGGTGGGGCTGAGAGGACTCTCGCAGAAGCTGCCCTTTCAAGGACAAGCTCTGCAAGATCTATGACTGACCCAAGGCCATTCCAGCAGCTGCAAGTGGAGGAGTGGGGAATCAAACCTGGTTCTCCCAGATGAGAGTCCATGCACTTAACCACTGCACCAAACTGGCTCTCTTCAGGACAGCTAATGAGGACAGGTGACATTTCCATGGATCACTGTTGCTGTCAATATTCCACATCATTCAGTTTTCCTTCTAAGTAGCAGTTTACACATAAAAACAGGTATGTACTCCATTCCACCTTTCCCCAGGCAGAGGATTATGGGCAAAAATGACATCCTGATAGGGTTGCCAGGTCCTCCTTAGGCACCGGCAAGGGATGGGAAGCGTAGGTTGCAAGCTCCAGGTTGAGAAACTCCTGGCAATTTGGGGGTGGAGTCTGTGGAAGACAGGGACCTCAGGTGGTACAATGCCATAGAGTCCACCCTCCAATGCATCTGTTTTCTTCTTGGGGACTGATCTGCGTAGTCTGGAGATAAGAGATCCCCATGTCTCACCTGGAGGCTGGCGTCCTTGCTTCTGAAGCAGGCTGTACATCAATAGCCACAGCAGAAGTCCACTTTCTGTCTGTCGGTTAAGTATGTGTGAAGTCTGGTTCACACTGACATTTCCACATGACTTTGTATCCAAGGATGGTTGAAAGAGATTGTGCAGATACAGGGCTCACATACAAACATGTGTGAACTGGCAGCCTGCTCAACAATGAAGGTTGAAAATGCTAAGTGAGTAGTAAAGTAAGTTTAATGTTGTGCTTGCTGTATGTTGAAACACATTTTAATATACCACTCTGCAGGTTTTTTTAACGAGATGTAACTGGGACAGAGCTTGTAAGAAATGGGAAAGTATAATTAATATGTCAAAGCAGGCTCATACTAATGGTATCTTTCAAGATACAAATAAAGACGGTGTTCAACCAGTTATGTAAATGCTTTCTCAACCATGTAAATGCTTTCTCATTAGGTCCAAAGATCCAGCTCACTAGGACACAAGAGGAAAAAACTGGTAAGGGACACAAGTGAGGTTTTTTTTTATTTAGCAAAACTGTTTATTGTGCTGAAGAGGCTTCAGTGGTGGGAAGGGACAGTTCTGCTTCATAGAATGCATACTTTAAAAAGGCAATTTATACTGGCATCTGATAGATAACCTGATATCCTAGATTCTGATTTCTATATTAGCTACCATTGCTGGACTGAATGCTTTCATCCAAATTTTAGTTGTGATGACAGGTAGTAAAGAAAATAACAGGCAAGCTCACCAAACTTTTAATTTTAATCTGTAATCAGTTCCTGTCTGCTATGGATAGATATTTGTATCCAGGTAATGAATTTGGGTCTAAATCCCATCAGAGTATAAGCAGCAATGGCAAATAAGTGTTCAAGTCAAGTAAACACTTTGTTGGCATCTAGATACACAATTACTACAGAGAGATTATCTAATTTGGAATAGTGAAATGTATAACAACATTAGAATGCTTTCATATCCTTTGTTCTCTGTACAGATGCATTTCAGATTGAATGATGGAGCAGGGTCTTAATCCCCCTTTTTTAGGATGTTCTATACAGCAACAAAGACAATACTTGTCCCTGAAAGTCTTCAACAGAATTCCCATCAGTGGGCCTTTTTGTCCACCAAAGCAGCTGTTAAATTTTGCCAAAGAATACTAGTTCAGGAACCCTGCCATTTCACCAAAGCTCTTATTTGTCTTGCTTTACTTTATAACCTTTTTCTTGGTAGACCTCCTTTGAGAACTCCAAAGAAGGCACAAATCAGAAGACAAAGTTTTTTGTAGTAAAGACATTCAGAGGGGATGAATGCTTCACCTGCTTATTTTTCAGGTTTTCATAGACAGACAAAATATCTGCCTTTTCTCCAGTGGCAGAATGACACTCCAGAGTTCCATTTTGCAGTCTCTTGAGCACCAAGCGTTGGTTTTGGCTTGGCTGAATGGGCCAAGCAACCAACCATTGTCCAGCAGAAGACTGATACTGACAAATGCTGTTTCTAGCCATTTTTTTTTTTTTTGCTTTTGTGTGCCAATGGAAAGCAGAAAGGAAGGAAAACCCTTCCAGGTTACCTCCAGGGCCGGCCACCTGCCACCCCCTTTCCCTGCCACCCCTTCATAGCCCAGCAGCAGGGAAAAGCAGTGCCAAAAGGGAAGACAGCAACAATCAGAGTGGGGAAAGAGGCGGGGAGAAGCACCAGCAATGGGGGAAGAAACAGTAATTGGGGCATGGAAGGAGGTGGGGAGAAGCCGTGGCAACAAGGGAAGAAGTAGCGATCGGGGTGGGGAAGGAGGCAGGGAGAAGCGGAGATAAAAAGCAGCAATTGGGGCAGGGAGAAGCAGTGGCAATGGGGGGAAGAAGCAGCAATTGGGGCGGGGAAGGAGGTGGGGAGAAGCAGTGGCAATGGGGGGGAAGAAGCAGCGATTGGGGCGGGGAAGAAGGCAGGGAGAAGCAGCAGCAAGGCAAGGGGGGAAGACAGCAGTGATTCGGGGAGGGAGGGGAAGGATTTTTTTAAAACAAAGGTGGGGGTGCCCAATTTGGCACCCCTCCGGGGCCGGTGCCCTAGGCAAGCGCCTAGTTTGCCTAGTGGAAGAGCTGGCCCTGGTTACCTCCATGGATGTCTTATTTTTCCAATGATCATAGGAAGTTGCAGTGGTCTGGAGAAAAATTCTAAACACCAAAGCTTTGCAATATCTTTTATTAGGAGAAACAAAAATATTACAAAAACAGTATGCTACCTTTTGAGTTCTCCAGAATTCTTCATTAGGCTGGATGTTCTGGGCAATGGAGAAAAAAAGGGGTGGGGAGAAAGGAAACTAAATAGGAAAGCTGCCAAGTCTGCAGACTGTAGTCTTAAAATGCAACACGGGACTTAATACGAAATTGCATAACTTCTGCTTTTGATTTTTTTCCCCATGGACTAACAACCTTTGTCTATTTTAAAAAATACTGAATCTAGCCATCAGCACAAGGGATGTTTCAATTGTATGAAAATGGACTTTGTTCATGGGGGTTACTTGCCTGCCAATCATTAGGTTTTTCTCCCATTCAGTGTTTACATAGTGAAACACCTTAATTTCCAATACATAAGGATCCCCACATTTTTCTTTGACTCTCTGCTTAACAAGGGACCTTTGTGCTTTAGTGCTAGAGTGACATTTAATTAACTGCTGTCTTTTAGATTCACACTTTCTTTCTTTATCCCAGTAGCATTTGGGGTACCAGGAAAACTTTTGAATCCAGTACCATCTAATCAAGGAAGTTGTAGTGTCTTGTGCTTGAGGAAAGCACCGCACGGCCATGCAGCAACAGCGACCAGGGTAAGTCCCTTCGTCGCCCTGCGCAGCACGGGAAAAGACCCCGCCTATCAAGATCTGTGGCGGGAAGTTTGACTGGCTAGGATTGGGCTGGCCAGCTGGAGGGTTGTTCCGGGTATAATATATATAAGGTGGGTCCCGGCCCGCGTGCGTTCGTTCTGTGATGTACCATCCATTAAAGCATGTTGCCTTCAGCACGCCTCGTCTCTGAGTACATTACACTGGCGACAAGGATGGGATCTAGCTAGGAAGGCTTCCCCGAGTGGAACCTGACCTGGCTGGAGACGAGGAAGGCGCAAGAAACCGCAAGAAACTGAGACGCCCGCCGCCACAATGGCGAACTCTAGTGTAACGATGGGCCATCTTGCTGAATTCAATCCCGACCACCCCGAACGGTGGGAGACCTATACCGAACGGGTCGAGTGCTACCTGCGGGCCAACATGATCACGGACGACAACCGTATGAGGGACGTCCTGCTGAGCGTCTGCGGTGAGGCCACCTTCGAGATCGCACGAGGTCTCTCGGCCCCCGCGAAGCTCACCGAGAGGACATACGGGGAGGTCGTCAGACTCCTCACAGGGCATTTCTTGCCCCAACCGTCCATCGTAGCCCGCCGGTTCCTCTTCCATAAGAGGGATCAGAAGCCCGGGGAAACGGCGGCAGTCTACCTGGCTGCTCTCCGGCAGATCGCAGGGAACTGCAATTTCGACAAGCGGGAAGAGGCCCTGAGAGACCGATTCGTCTGGGGCCTCCGAGACGAAAGGCTGCAGCAGAAGCTCTTCACCAAGGAAGAGCTCACCCTCCAGCAAGCCTTCAATGAGGCGACGGCCTTTGAGAGAGCCACCAAGGCATGTGGTGAGACCATCCACCAGGACGAGATGGCGGCCGGCGGCCCGGAGGAAGAGGAGGCTTTCCAGCTCCGACGGCCACAAGGGACGGAACCAAGGGCCCCCAGACAGCGAGCGATAGAAAGACCCACAACAATCAAATGCGCCAGCTGTAGAGACCCCCACGAGAGGCGGGATTGCTCGTACCGCAACATGGACTACCGAAGTTGCGGAAAAACAGGCCACATAGCGTGGGCTTGCCGGGCCAAGATCAGCCGCAGGCGAACGACCACCCACCACAACTCTACAGAAGCCCACATGACGGCGTCAACCAGCCTGCAGGTATTAAACTTGCCCCTCTCCGCCCCCGACAAGGTCAAAATGTCAGTCCTCATCGAGGGTGCCCCCTGTCTTATGGAGGGTGACTCAGGTTCTTCCATCTCCATTATTTCGGAGGAAACCCTAAGGAAACTATGTCCCCGCCGCCGCCTCCAACTGAGACCGGCTGACTTCGTTCTGAGGGATTTCCAAAAGAACCCGGTACACATTGTGGGCTGGGCCCGGGTGCGAGTAGAGAGAGGGAACTTCAGGGGACCCCTGGACATTCTGGTGGTCAAGCGCCAACTTACCACCCTATTGGGGCTGGCCTGGTACCAACCACTAGGGATCCAGTTAGTGGGGGTGGAGCATGTGCAGGCCAGTAGTATTGAGGACGTCTGCCGGGAATTCCCAGCGGTTTTCGACGGGTCCCTGGGGAGTTACAAGGGTCCGCCCATCACCCTACCAATCGACCCCATGGTCAGACCGATCCGGCTCAAGGCGAGGCACGTCCCGTTCGCCTTAAAGCCTAAGATAGAGGCAGAACTGGACCGCCTCACAGCCCAGGGCGTCTTAGAACCAGTGGCGTATGCAGCCTGGGAAACCCCCATAGTAACGCCAGTTAAACCTAACGGGGACGTGAGAATCTGCGCTGACTACAAGTGCATGATAAACAAAGCACTCCAGGATAACCCCTACCCCGTCTCAGTGGTCAGCCACATCCTAGCGGCTCTTGCAGGGTCCCAGGTTTTTGGGAAGCTGGACTTGGCTCAAGCGTACCAGCAACTACCGGTCGACACCAAGACAGCGGAGGCACAGGGGGGCCTTTAGGGTTAGAAGGTTACAGTTTGGGGTTAGCGTAGCTCCGGGGATCTTCCAGAGCATAATGGACTCTCTCCTTAAAGGGATCCCCGGAGTACAGCCATTTTTTGACGACGTTTTAATCGCCACCCCAGACGCAGGAGAGTTCAGCAGCCGCCTGCGAGAGTAAAGAAAGAAAAATGCTTGTTAGGAGTTCCGCGGGTGGAGTTCCTGGGATTCGCCGTGGACGCGGCGGAAATTCACCCGACGGAGGACAAGACCAGGGCCATTGTGCAGGCCTCTGCCCCCATGTGCAAGGCGGAGCTACAGAGTTTTTTGGGCTTGTTGAACTTTTATCATTCGTTCCTGCCCCACAAAGCTTCTGTGGCAGAACCGCTGCACCGGTTGCTGGACAAACAAGCCCCGTGGGTTTGGGGCAAGCACCAAGCCGCAGCGTTCCAAGCGGTAAAGGACCTCCTGGTCTTGAATGCAGTGCTGCACCAGTTTGATGAGGGCCTGCTGCTGATTCTGGCTTGCGATGCTTCCCTGTACGGAGTGGGCGCCTTTCTGGGGCACCAAATCCCGGACGGGAGGGAAGTTCCGGTGGCGTACTATTAGAGGGCCCTGACCCCTGCGGAGCGAAACTACGCGCAAATCGATAAGGAGGCGTTAGCAATAGTGGTGGGAGTACACCAATTCAATGACTACCTGTATGGTAGACGCTTCACCATCGTCACTGATCACAAGCCACTCCTGGGCTCCTCGCCCCTGATCGTCAGACCCCCCAAATATTGTCCCAAAGAATCCTAAGGTGGAACCAATTCCTGAACTCTTACACCTACACCCTAGTGCACCGCCCAGGCAAAGCAATGGGGCATGCGGACGCCCTCAGCCGCCTGCCGCTTCCCTCAATGGACCCAGACCCCGCCCCGGCCCACATGGTGATGCTCCTAGAGTCCTTGCCCGAGCGCCCCCTCCACGCCGCGGAGGTAGCTAAGGCAACAGGCAGGGACCGGATCCTCGCTCGGGTTTTAGACTGGGTGGGAAGGGGGTGGCCCACGGGCAAGGTGGACAGTGAGTTCAGGCCATTTGCATCACACAGAGACGAACTGTCCACTCACAAGGGATGCATACTCTGGGGCAGCAGGGTGGTGGTTCCACCCCCCCCCATGCGCAAACATGTTCTAGAAGCTCTCCATGAAACCCACCCGGGGATAGTGAAGATGAAAGCCCTGGCCTGGAGCTATGTATGGTGGCCAGGCATGGATGAGGAGATAGAGGGGTGGGTGAGAAGGTGCCAACCATGCCAAGAGTCCAGGCCGGACCCGCCCTCAGCACCAGTACACCGATGGGAGTCCAACCGGCAGCCGTGGTCCCGCCTCCACCTAGATTTTGCCGGGCCGTACCAGGGTCAAATTTTCTTCATCCTGGTCGATGCCTACACAAAATGGCTAGAGGTGATTCCGGTAGCGTCCACTTCCACAGCAGCGGCCGTCAGGGCCTTGCGGAGGGTTTTCTGCACGCATGGGATCCCCGATACCCTGGTTACGGACAACGGCACCGCATTCACCTCCCGGGAATTCCGGGAGTTCATTGGGAGGTACCTCATAACACACATTAGGTCCGCCCCCTTCCATCCGGCCACCAACGGCCAGGCTGAACGCATGGTACGAACCACTAAAGAGGCCCTGGGCCGCATTGTCCAAGGGGACTGGGACCACCGCCTCGCAGCCTTCCTGTTCCATAACAGGATCACCCCCAGCCCAACAACAGGGTACAGCCCCGCAGAGCTACTCATGCGGAGGAAATTAACAACCAGGCTGGACAGGCTACACCCGGACCGAGACACAGATGTCCGTAGCTCCCCAGAAGTCAGGGAAGCGGTGTGGGGGTTCTTTCTGGGCGATTCCGTGTATGCGAAGAACTTCGCAAGCGGCCCGGACTGGGTAGTCGGCCGGGTCCTTAGGGTAACGGGGTCTCGATCGTACGAGGTAGCGACCGAGGGGGTCCAGGTACTGAGAAGGCACATCGACCAGCTGCGCCGCCGCACCTTGCCGGAGGAACCATCAGAGGTGGGGGAAGAGATGAGCAGGGGGGAGCCAACGGCGGAAACCCAAGAAGCAACCCCGCCAGCGCCGAGCCTGCCGGCATATGACCCCCCAGGACTGGCCGATCTGGACCCACTGCGAGAGCCGACCCGCCAGCCATCGGGGACCAACCCCCAAGAAGAGACCACATCTCCGGGGGCCGTTTCCGAGCCGATAGCCACCCCGAGGCGATCCACCCGGGAGCGCAGGGCGCCGGCCTATTTGAAAGATTATGTAACTTAAACTGGGGGGGGAGGAGTATAGTGTCTTGTGCTTGAGGAAAGCACCGCACGGCCATGCAGCAACAGCGACCAGGGGAAGTCCCTTGGTCGCCCTGCGCAGCGTGGGAAAAGACCCCGCCTATCAAGATCTGTGGCGGGAAGTTTGACTGGCCAGGATTGGGCTGGCCAGCTGGAGGGTTTTTCTGGGTATAATGTATATAAGGCAGGTCCCGGCCCGCGTGCGTTCGTTCTGTGATGTACCCTCCATTAAAGCATGTTGCCTTCAGCACGCCTCGTCTCTGAGTACATTACAGAAGTCTTCTGTACTGTATTTCATTTTAGGACTACAAACTGCAGACGTGGAGATTTCCCACTATGCTCCAGATTGCCAGCTCCAGGTTGGGAGATTCCTGGGTGTGGAGCCTAGGGAAGAAAGGATCTGGGGATGGGAGGGACCTCAGTGGAGTACAGTGCCATACAGTCCATCCTCCAAAGCAGCCATTTTGTCCAGGTGAGCTGATATCTGTAATCTAGATATAAATTGTAATTCTAGAAGATCTCCCTGCCTCACCTAGAATTTGGTAACTCTAATTCATGCTCATAAATAACTAGGACCTCCATTTCCCCATTTACAGTTATCTCATGTTCATAATACTTCACAGTTTGAACAAATTACATGGTCATGCTTTTTTTAAACACCTAATGTCAGCTTGAGCTAGCATGCTCAACATAGCACTTTCACTCAAGCACAGGGGTGGATTTCTAACAGGAGCTCCTTTGCATATTAGGCCATACCTCCTGATGTAGCCAATCTTCCAAGAGCTTACAAGGCTCTTTTTTGTAAGCTCTAGGAGGATTGGCTACATCAGGGGGTGTGGCCTAATATTAAAAGGAGCTCCTGCTAGAATTCCACCCCTGCTCAAGCATCTGGTCCATCTGTTTCTTGAAGGAGTTTCCTAATGTTCAATCTATTTAGACCACTTGTATGATGTCTTCCCATGACCCCATCTGGGCCCTCCTCCAAAGTGACTAACTCCAATCACAAAAACAATTCACAAATGAAAACGTCACTGTAGAACCATCCATAGGATACCATAAAATGGGATAAGGCACCTTCCAGTGCTGAGTGAACCCAAGTAGATGCCTTCTGGAACAGAAACATCTTGCCTTTCTCAAGAGGGCCTGTGGTATCTGTTCCAGCCTCACCATCTGGGGGAGAGAGCTGCACAGTCTGGAGGCAGCAACTAGAAAGGCCCCTGGCAGTCTTGCATTATCTCACAGGAAGACCTCATTTATTGATCTCTGGGCCATGGCAGGTTAATATGGAAGAAGGTTCTTCAGCTACTTTGGACCCAAGGGGTTTAAGCTTGAATTGAGCCCACAAGCAGACTGAATGCTAGCGTAGCTGTAGAAGAACTAGTGTTTTATGTTCCTTTCACTAGGCCTAGCAACCAACAGAAAACTGAGAAGGGCAGGGCTATGGGTGGGGGACAGGTAGCTATCAGCAATGGTGCAATGTCACATTTGAGGAAAACCCAGGAGGGACAGCATGCCTTTTTAGGAATTGATGGAAATGTTATGGTAAAAAGTCAATAGCATTTTAAAAACATGTTTCTCCAGTTGGCTGCAAAAGGAGCAATGGTAAATGGGAGTGAGGGTAGACCATCCCCTGCTCCAAGCAGGAAACTGGCAAATCTAGATGGTACTTAAAAGCAGGAGGTCATTTTGTTGAAAAATAGGTGGTGGAGCTCATCCAGGGCTTGTTATGTACCTGCACCTACTATTCAATGGACAAGGAGGTGGAACTCTCAGAAGGAGGAGGAGGAACTCTCAGAAAGGTCCAAGAGCTGTGCTCCTGTGAGCTCCCACTGAATCCGAGGCCTGCTTAAAAGCAAACAACTATTATGCAAGAGTGTTTTGCCTCGCTTTTACCATGCACATCAATCAGGTTTTCTTTTTCATTCTGCATTCTTTTTCTTCCCTTCAGTGCTCAGTTTTCTTCCCATTTGCTATTTTCCCAGGTTTTCTCACAGTGCTTCTGTGCCAGTTTTTCACTTGCTTTGATTCCAAGCTGAAGTTGTCAAAAGCATATAGATTTCCTTGGACTTCTCCCCTGCCCCTCATAGGCCACTCTCCCACCCACATTTTATTTTTTCTGAGCAGCATGAGTCTAGTGATATGAGACCATTGCTAGTCTCATGCTGCTTGTAAAAAAATGACTCCTGGCTGAGTGGGAGGGAGCAGGTCAGAGCTGTGCCTGGAGGGAGCCATTGGTTCCGCACATGCACAGTGAGCCTGGCTGGATTGCCCTCTCTTGCCACCTGGAAGGAACCATCAGACATGGCTGCAGCAGAGAAGGCCTGCAGCCATGTCAGTTCCAGCTGCATCAGTGAAGGAGGCCAGCAACCACACTGGACCTGGCTGCAGTGGCAGAGGCCAGCAGCCACACCAAGCTCAGTGGTGGTGGTGAAGTTGGCCAGCAGGCATGCTGACAGAGGAGGCCTGTGGCTGTGCCAAGACCCTCCACAGCAACGGAAGAGGCTGGACGCCACATGGGACCTGACCACAGCAGAGAAGGACACTGGGCTCAATAGTTGGTGTGGGGACTTAAAGCTGTGCCAGGTTTGAAGATTGGGGGGATTTGGGAGTATCTCCCCCCCCACTGAGCTGTTAGAATGTGAGGAGTTGTCAGTGATGGGTGGGAGGACTCTCCCCTGAAAGTATCATGAGTCCTTCCCACTTGTCTTGAATTAAGACTGTATAGTAATATTTATATAACACATCACCTTATCAAAACATGTAAAACTGCCCTGTTCATTGGGCAGTGTGGAGAAATCTGCAGCACATTAAGTTGAACTGGGATTATGACCTTTTCATTTTTAGAGAGACTGAATGCTACCTTACAAAAAGATATCCATTAGGTATGAGTTCTTCTATCACTGCCTAAAGCAACTGGATATTACACCCCTCTCCCTGTTACACAGATTTAATGAGAACTGGAAATATAGGATGTACTTCCTGCAAAAAGGGACTGTGCAATATGGCTGGCAAATATACTGAACCAGATCATAAGAACAACCCTGCTGCCCCAATACTCCTCCATAATCTTATACTACAGTCTTAAACACCCATTAGAGAATAACAGCACAGTCCTAAACAGCATTACAACCTTCTAAATCCATTGGCCCAAGTTCCTGTCACATTTTAGAAGGGTGTGCCACTGCTTAGAATGACACTGCCAATGACTGAGTTAGTGGGATATACTTCTGAGTCAGTGAGCACTATTAGACAAGGAATGGAAGGAATCCATCTAAGTCCCATTGTAATGAGTAGGGGTGGGGCAGAAATGTTGCAAAGGGGTTTGTCCAGAAGATTTCCATATGAAGATCAATTCCATTTGAAAGTCCTTTTAAACTATACCAAAGGTATTATCTCTGCTTCCTCTTCTGGTCAGATGGCTCCCTGCAGGCACAGCTCTGTTTAAACTGGGTGGCAAGAGAGGGCAGACAGGCTGGGCTCATGGCAACATGGAAAATGGGGCTTTGCAACTACTTGTCAGTTGCAGAAAAAGTCTGGTCAATTTCAACAGTAGGTTTCCCTGTAGCCTTTGCCTGTGTTTCTTTCACTTTCATTCCACCAACTAATGCTAAAATTCATGCACAAAACAAGAGGATTTAAATGGAAGGTGCTTGCTGGACACTAATGCACAGCTGTGACAAGACAATTGTGAAATATTTTTTTTTTTTAAAATAGATACCCCCCCCCCCCATATGTCATAAGTGACGTTTCACCCCAATTTAGAAAAACTGCATATATTTTTTTTGGCTGCAGAATGAATACACTGGAGGAAAAAGAATGGTGTGTAAGGCAGGAACAGAATCCAAAGTCAAGCTTAAAGCCTTATTGCTCAGAAAATCTGCAGTAAGCTGTGCAAGCATAATAGGTCAAAATGTTCAAAGAATGCTCTGCTTGCGTTTGATATGCTCAGACAGGGAGGTGTTATGGGTAGTGTCTTTTCTGAATTTTTGTAGCATGTTGACTTTGTATTTTTATTTGTTTTTCTTTAGGTGTTTAATTTAGGTATAGTTTTTTGCAGTTGTATTTAAGCAAATGGATAATACTTTATCATTGTATCATTGATAAACCTGAAATAAAATTTATAGATTAAAAAAAATGCTCTGCTTCATTCTGTTCTCACCTTTCCCCAAGTAAATGACATGAAGCATTACAAATATCTTGAAAAGGTCCTTGGATTATGAGTGGAATTAAAAACAAAACAGTAAGAGCCATAACTGCAATATTAGTGCACATGATAATGCTAGTAATTTCTACTCTAGGATATCACATTTGTATTTTTTGTGGCACACTCCGAAAAGATAATTCACCTCCAGCCAGTATACACAGTAGCCTAGTATCTCCACTGTTACCATTTGGATTTTTATTGTTGCCTTGTTTTCTCCTCAATAGAAGACATAGACTGAACAATGTGGCAGCAATGTAAGAAATTTAATGGGGAATTTAGCATAACTGAATAATGGAGTTATGACAGGAAGGAGCAGGGTGCAGGATATAGGAAACAGGCCCCAGGTGGGACAAATTCCTTTTAAACAAATCAGATTTTCACCTTCCATGTCTGAAAATAAAACTGCACATCTTTGACTCTGTCCCAGTTTTCATTGTTGCTTCATGTGCTGAAAACATGGTTTCTATGCAATGCTAACTACCAGGGACCTTTTCAGACACAACTATTCTATGAACACAACCAGACAAACAAATCTGCATATCTCCACCAGCTGTAACTGACACCAGAGCGAAATCATCTTTAGTTTCTCTTTCTCTTTCCTGCCTCAGCGTCTCTCTGAAACCACGCCTATTGCAACTGTTAACTCATTCCTTTCCCTTACTGTTCCAGTCCTAGACAAAAGTTCAAGCTCAGTGACACCTTTAAGACCAACAAAGTTTTACTCACCCTTAATTCCAGACTGCTTAATCTGAAATAGCTACCACCAGTGTTCCCTCTAAACTGCAGAGTCATGTGAGCAAAAACTCTACTTTGTGAGCTACTGGCATTAAAATTGTAAGCTACTGGCATTAAAGTTGTGAGCTACTGCATAAATTATTCTGCTCTAGGGCCATTTTTACTGAGCTAAGACAAAAATGTGTGAGCTGGAGGCTAAAAATCTCAGTTTAGAGGGAACACTGACTACCATCTATTTGTTTCTTATGCTCAGTTACTAACAGCACTGATTTCTATTCTCAACTCATAAGCACCCACTGAAAGACAAGAGGGACAAATCCTTCCTGTTACCATTTTTACCACTGTGATTATGAAAAGCAGTAAACATGCTAATGAGCAACTGAACCATATTACTTATTCTCCCCTCCCTCCTTATCCCAAAAGCTCTGCTCAGGTTCCATTGCACAAAAAGGCCATGAGCCCCAGAACTGTGGCAAATCTGACTTCCTCAAATATCCCTTGCCTCTGTTTCTTTCCAGACATTTCAAAAGAGTTCGAAAGTTTTTATTTAGGGTAGACTTTTACATTAGGTTACTTTTTACTGTTTTTAACTGTGCGTGTGGCTTCTGCTTTGTACACTGCCATGGAAGTGGTTGAAAAAAGATTTTCGTAACCAGCTAAACAAATCAAACAACATAGTGTGAATTTAATCACAGACCTTTGAATTCACACAGTGTAGTTTTGTTTTGTGGTAGGTAGTTTCATACCAATATTTCTGCTAAAAAGAATATTTTAAACTAGCGATGAAAGAGCTGTAGGGTTGCCAGGCCTGTGCTGGAAAATACCTGGAGACTTTGGGGGTGGATCTGGAACAGGGTGGGGCTTGGGGAGGGGAAGAGCCTCTGCATGGCACAGTGCCATAGACTCCAGCCTTCAAAGGGGCCATTTTCTCCAGTGAAGCTGATCTCTGCCAACTGGAGATCAGTTGTAAAAGTGGGAGATCTCCAGGCCTCATCTGGAGGCTGGCAACCCTAACTGGTTACATGATACCCCGTTCTCCTGCCTTCCCTTGTTGCTTCTACTGTTTTCTCTAGGAGTCTAGGTCAACCTGCCTCCTCATCACATTTACTTTCTCACTGTTCAGTGTAACCTGCTGTAAGTGGTCACCAGGACAATGGCCACTAACCTCTGATATCTGGAACAGATAAAGAACGAGCATGGCATAGTGGTTAGACAGTTGGACTAGGAGTTGAGGGGATAACATAAAACTTACTTGTTAACATCAACAGAGCAAAGTTTGAGACCAGTAGGACTTTTAAGAACAGTTTTATTCTGGGTATTAGTTTTCGTGTAACTACTGGACTCAAACTTTGCTTTGCTGCTTCAGCCCAACACAGCTACCCACCTGAATCTATCTTGTTGACATCAGGCAAGTCATTTTCTTTCAGCCTAGTCTGTCTCACAGGGTTGTTGTAGAGTGGCTGCCAGCTGGTTTCTGAGTCCAATTCAAGATACCCTCCATGGCCTACAGACCACATATCTAAAGACACATCTCATGAACACATGAAGCTGCCTTATACTGAATCAACCCTTGGTCCATCAAAGTCAGTACTGTCTACTCAGACTGGCAGTGGCTCTCCATTATGAAAAGTCTTCCATATGTAGAGCCCACAGCTTTTCAGTTTTGAAAAGACACAACTAAAAGGGAACATGATAGAGGCCATACAATTATTGTCAGACTCCACCTCCAGGGTGGAAGCATCTTCCAACCTCCTTTAGCACACCCCACACAAGTCTCGGCATGGGGGAGGGGAGGAAGGTGTACAACACTCTCAGGAAGTCACTCCCCCTTCTTCTGCTTTTCTCCAGGTCCCTCCTGTGGCTCCTGCCCCTAGCCTACTCCAGAAACCTAGGCCTATGGTGGCTGTATGACTCTGGCCAGCTGTCCCTGGGTGTGCTGTCATGGTCTCCTCCCTGTTCACCCCACAGGCTGCTCCTGGCAGGTGAGTCTGCCTTCCCTGACTGCTTCCATCACTTGTGTTGCTGCATCCATCCAATGCTGCTTTGCTGGGCTATATGGATGTGTTGCCAGGGGTTTCTGCCTTCCAAAGCTGTGCAGCCTCCTGGCCTTGTCCTGGAGCTAATAGTGGGTGGGTGGGAGTGAGACTCCTCCAGCCTTCATGTCATCATAACCTCTCATCCAGCCCTGAGAATTGCAAGCAAGTGCAGGAATGGCTTTGCCAATTGCAGACAATTATACATGGTAAAGAGAGCTGACAGAGAAAACTTTTTCTCCCCCTCCCCAAATATTAGGATTGAGGGGTGCCCAATGGAGTTGATGAGCAGTAGATTCAGTTTTAAAACAATTTTATTAATTTGCAATATATTGTTATAGAAATCTATAAGAAATTTAAAAAATAATACCAAATAAAAACAATACATTGCTTCCCCCCCCCTCCTCCTCCCTCCCTTTTTCTTGACCCCCGCCGGTGTTTACTTAAAATTAAAAAAAGAAACAAGGTAACTTAACAAATCAAGAATCTCCATTTTAGAACCTTATATCAGTACGGAAGAAATAAAAACATAAAATAAGAAAAGATAACTATAAGTTCATCTTCATTTTTCAATAGAAAAATTTTCCCTTTATAAATTCTAGTCCATTTTTCCACCTCTTTCAGCTTTTATCAAAAATCTGTGTCCCCTTACTTTCCATTGTTTTTCAACATAGTTTTGAAATTTCTCCCATTCCTTCCTAAACTTCTCCAAATCATAGTTTTTTAAGATTCTTGTAAATTTGTCCATTTCACTCCATGACAAAACTTTTAAAATCCAGTCCCATTTTTCTGGTATTTTATCTTGCTTCCATAACTGAGCATACAGTCCTTGCAGCTGAAAGCAGATACCACACCATCGTTCTATCTTGTTTTGGAAAACTTTCCATTTGTAATCCCAACAAAAAGAATCTGGAGACCTCTTGATGTCATAACCTAAAATTTTTGAAATTTCTTTCTGAATCATTTGCCAAAATTGTTTTGCTTTTTCACAAGTCCACTGCATATGGTAGAAAGATCCTTCATGTTTTTTACATTTCCAACATCTGTCTGACACCTGATTATTCATTTTTTGCCAGTTTCTTAGGTGTCATGTACCATCTATACAGCATTTTAAAACAGTTTTCTTTAATGTTATAACATGTTGAAATCTTCATAAAGTTCTTCCATAAATACTCCCAAGATTCCATTTGTATTTCTTTGTTAAAATTAATTGCCCATTTTATCATTTGAGATTTAACTACTTCATCTTTTGTTGACCACTTCAATAGTAATTTATAAATCCTTGAAATCAACTTTTCATTATTACCCAACAGCATTTTTTCCAATTTTGTTTGCTCCTGTCTTATACCTTCATTTTAATATCCTGTTCCACCAAGCTCTTAATTTGTTGTAGTTGTAACCAATTATATTTATATTGTAATTCTTTAGCTGATTTTAGTTCCACCTTTCCTCCATGTATTTTTAATAGGTGATTGTACATAACCACATCCCTGCATCAGTTTCTGAAGATAATTTTAATACTTCCGTTGGCACAATCCATAGCGGCTTTCTCTCATCACCATACTTTTTATATTTTACCCAAGTACTTAGCAAGTTTCTTCTTATATAATGATACAAGAAAAAGCCATCCATTTTATTTTTCCCATAAAACATATATGCATGCCAACCAAAAATATTTCCATGACCTTCTAACGCCAGCAGCTTCTTATTTAGTAACGTCATCCATTCTTTAATCCAAAACAAACATACTGCATCATGACACAATTTTAAATCCGGCAGTTGGAAACCTCCTATTTCTTTTGCATCAGTTAAAATTTTCATTTTAATTCTTGGTTTCTTGCCCGCCCATACAAATTCTGAAACTTTTTGTTGCCATTTACTGAATTGTTTATTGTCCTTCACAATTAGAATTGTTTGAAATAGAAACATAATTCTTGGTAGAACATTCATTTTGATTGCAGCAATTCTGCCCAGCATAGACCAGTTTATTCCATTTTATCAAATCGTCATAAATTTTCCACCAAAGCTTTTCATAATTATTTTTATACAAATCTATATTTTTCATAGTAATTTCCACACCCAAATATCTTACTTTTGAAGCAACTTCACATTCTGTTACTCTTTGCAGTTCTTCCTGTTGACTCTTTGTCATATTTTTACACAAAATTTTTGATTTTTCTTTGTTTATATAGAAGCCTGCCAATTCTCCATAATCTTGAATTTTATGAAGCAGCAATGGTGTCACAGATAGAGGATTCTCATTAATAAACATTACATCATCAGCAAACGCTCTGTATTTATAAGAAAAACCCTTCCGTTTCAGCCCCTCTATTCCTTTATCTTCTTGTATTTGCATAAGCAATATCTCTAGCATCATTGCCAGTTATCATTTTCTCCATCAAATCTGCATTTATACAGAGTCTTGCCTGTTGCTCAATATATATCACCTTAACCATTCTTATAAAAGCTTCTCCAAGTCCTAATTTCTCCATCACTGCAAACATAAAGTCCCAATTCACATTGTCAAAGGCCTTCTCTGCATCTGCAAAGAATAATGCCACTTCTTTTTCAGGATGCTTCTCATAATATTCAACAATGTCTATGACAATTCTGATATTATCTCTAATTTGTCTCCTGGGAAGAAATCCTGCTTGTTCCTCTTTAACAAAATTGTTCAAATGCTGTTTGAGTCGTTCTGCTAGTATCCTAGCATATATTTTGTAATCGTTGTTAAGTAATGAAATTGGTCTATAGTTTTTTACATTGTGGTGTCTCTATCTTCTTTTGGTATCAACGAAATTATTGCTTCCTTCCATGTATTTGGTATTTTTCCATCAATCCTTATAGTATTCATCAATTTTTGAAGTTTTGGTGCTAACACTTCTGCGAGGACTTTATAAAATTTTGCTGTAAAACCGTCTGGACCTGGCGCCTTCCCCAATTTCATTGAATTTATTGCTGCTTCAACTTCAGTTTTTCAGTTGGTTGATTTAAGACCTTTTCCATATTTTCTGTTAAGGGGCTTACTTGAATTTTCTGTAAATATACATCTATTTTATTTTTATCCACCTTTTGACCTTGAAATAACTTAGCATAGTATTTAAAAAATTCCCTTTTAATTCCTGCTTGGTCAACTATTTCTTTACCTTCCAATACAATTTTAGTAACAAATTTACTTTCCCTTTTTTTTTCACTTGCCAAGCCAGGTATTTTCCAGGTTTATTTGCTCCTTCAAAGGATTTCTGTTGTTATCTCTTAAGGTATTCTACCTCTTTATTTAACAAATGTCTCAGTTGATTCTGCAATATTGTGATTTCACTTATTATTTTCTTTTTTCCTGGTCTTTTTTAAAGTTCCTTTTCTTTTTTTCCAATCTCTTTTTGAATATCCAACAATTGTTTATCTTTATCTCTTTTGTCTTTATTATTCATTGTAATTAAAATCCTCTAATTACAGCTTTGTACGCATCCCACACAGTTTGGAAATGAATATCCTCATTTTCATTTATTTGAAAGAAAGCTTTAGTTTCTTTTTCTAGAGACACCACTATCTCTGTTTTCTGTAGCAAATCTTCATTTATTCTCCATCACCTTTTTGCCGACCACATCAGTGGGTTGTAATCAGCCCCAACTTTAGGAAGAACCTCTATTTTTTTTGTCATAAGTCCAAGATCTTTTGTAGTCCATAACATATCAATTCTTGAGAAAGAGTTATGCCTTGCTGAAAAAAAAAGTATAGTCACGCACCTTGGGATTGAATTTTCGCCATATATCTTCCAGATTTTCTTGCTTCACTAAATAAAAAAATGACCTTGGTAATTTCCCCTCCTTACTTTTTTTCCCTGATCTGTCCAAATCATTTTTAATTGTTCCATTGAAGTCTTCCATTATCATTATTTGATCATAGATCACTTGGTCTAATTTTTGCGTGATATCTTTAAAAAAAAGAGTCTTTTCCCCATTTGGGGCATACAATCCCAACAACAATGTCTTTTTATCATTCATTGTCACTTCCACAGCAAGATATCAGCCATCACTGTCCTTAAAAATCAATTTTGGATCTAATTCTTGTTTAACATAAAAAATCACACCCCTTTTTTTCTCCTTAGCCAAGGAGAAAAATTCTTTTCCCAATTGTTTATTCCATAAAAATTTGTAATCCAATTGTTTAATATGTACTTCTTGTAGACAAATTATATTACATTTTTTGATCCATTGAAATGTAGCCCTTCTTTTTTGCAGTGAATTTAGTCCATTTACGTTCCAAGATATTAATTTGTAATCCATAATGGTTCTTCTCTTTATTCTGTATCCCCAAATCCCCTATTGTCTTAAAAAAACTTCCGCAGTTCCAGTATATTTGTAATTGTAATCCTTTTTCCTCCATGTTCAAAACTTAGACCTTCTGGCAGTATCCATCTGTGTCTCACATCCTTGTTCCACAACTTATCTGTTAACTTTTTGTATAATCTTCTGTCATTTATGACTTTTCTTGGCAACTCTTCCATAATTCTTACTCTGCTTCCCTCAATTTTCAATGTTTTTTCAAATTGCTTTTTTAAGATCTTTCCCACCATATCTCTTGTAATGAATTTTACTACCACATCTCTTGGTAATTTATTTTTCTTGGCATACAGGGAGTTAACCCTATATATATAATCATACAGATAACTAGATTCATCAGAGTCTATTTCTAAAAACTCAGCAATGATTCTTACTATATATGTCCTTAAGTCAGATCCTTCATCTTCAGGCACTCCTCTCAAACCAATCTGGTTTTCCATTAACTTACAATCTTGCAGAGCTGCTTTCTCCTGCAATTTATTAATCATGGAATCTTGATCTTTCACCTTATTTCCAACCACATGTACTTTATTTAACGTTGTTTGTGAGTTCTTTCTGAGATCTTCAATTTCTTTCTTTATTTCTGACTTCACCACCTCTAGTTCTTTGACGACTTGCTTTTTATTTTCTGTTATTAGCTCCTTCATCACTTTGATCAGTCTTGCCTCCATGGCATCTAGTTGTTCTTGTATTTTTGGCATTTTTCCCTCCTCAAATGAAGCAGTCCTTGTGCATGTCTGTTTTGGCAGCCTCTGCTCTGACATACCACTCCCCTCACTGCCAAAATAAGCTTTCAGGTTGATCTCTCCAAATTAAAAATAAACCACTGGATCTTAAAGATTGGGAGATGCCCTTTTCAATGCACCCAAAATTGCCATTCTCAGGGCTTCCTCGCCCAAGATATTAATTTTTAATGTTTTTAAAATAGACAAAATGGTGCCCACGATTTTTCTAACCCTTTTCAAATTTTCTTTTTTTCCAAAAGGCCACCAAAATTAATACCACTCATATATTCCAATATGTTTCACTCTGTGGTAATGAAATCCGCCGGCTCCAATAACTTTTAAAGTCCTGGTTTTTTTCTTTATAGTTTTAAATTATTTTGACCTTCTTTTAATGGCCGCCGCAATTTTTCTATGATTTTCAAGTCCTAGAGAAGACCAGGTCATTCCCTTCTTCCAATGACCTCTTCTTCCAATGACCTCTTCTTTTCTTGCCACGAAGTCCCATTCTTGATGGTTGAAAGATCTCTTTTGTGTCACTTCCTTTGCAGTCTTCCAGCTCAGCAACTCAGTGACAATGGGGTTTTTTTTGCAGAAACTGCAAGTATTCCAAACATAAGTTGTTTTTCAGCCTTTAAATTTGCTTCTGAATCTCCAAAAAGTCTCAAAATTGCCCCCTTCTCTTGTTTATAACTTTAGAATATTGTAGCTAAGTCCAAATTTCAATCTTTATCTCAAATAAAGTTGATTTTAGTCTTGGAATGAAAGATTACCTTGCAGCCAAATTTAACCTTCTTAACACTTTCCTCTTCAAAGATTAATATTTAGAAATTCAGATAGTCCAAAGAAAGCTTAAATCTTGATGAATTTAAGTCAAATTAATAACCACAGAGACCTTCTGTAGAAGCTGGAATGCAATTCCTCGATGGGGACTCTTCAAAGCCTAAAAGGAACCCCGCTGGGATTCCTCGTTAGCCGAAGTAAATCCCCTCAGAATATTCCATGCATGTCTTAGCCTTTTCCCTCACTGAGAAAAGTAGGCAGCAGGCGTTGAATTCGCCTTCACTGCCCAGAACAAAGGCTCCGGTCCACTCCCCTTTTGAGAAGTGGCTCAATTCTCCATGATCCAACCCCGGAAGTCCTGATGAGCAGTTGATTCAGGATGGACAAAAGGAAATGCTTCTTAACAATTGAGCCAGTTTGGTGTAGTGATTAAGTGCGCTTATTTGGGAGAACCAGGTTTGATTCCCCACTCCTACACATGCACCTGCTGATGTGACCTTGGCTCAGTCACAGTTCTCTTGGAGTTGTTCTGCTCAAGAGCAATTCTCAAAAGAGCTCTCTCAGCTCCAGCTACCTCACTGTGTCTGTTGTGGGGAGGGGATGGGAAGGGAAAGGAGATTGTAAGCTGCTCTGAGACTCCTTTGGGTAGTGAAGGGTAGGGTATAAATCCAGTATCTTCTTCTTCTTGATTAAAATGTGGAATTTACTGTCAGAGGATGCTGTGATGGCCATGGGCATAGAGGGATGTAAAAGGGGATTAGACAGATTCTTGGAGGATAGCCACAGTGATTAAAGGGAACCTCCCCACTCAAAGGCAGCAGACTTCTGCATACCAATGGCAGAGACAACATCAGTGGAAGACCCCAGCCTTTATGACCTGTTGTAGCTGTACAGAGTGATTGGTTGCGCAGTGCACAGAGCAGATGGACCACTGGTCTGATCCAGCAGGCCTGTTCTTAAGTCCCCCCTGTGTACCAACTGCTGTCCTCTAGCTACTACCTACTTGCAGTTCAATTGTTTAAGATGTCCACCTGGCATCAACTTGGGGTTGCCAGTCCATGGTTGCCAGAAGATGGGGTGGGGGGGAAGAGACTGAAAAGGCACCATGAGAGATTAGAAGACCACCATTCTCAGAGGGAGTCTAGTGGGTGTATAATTATGGAAGAATAGCTAAAAGGCATTCAGTGTGTCTCAATGAGCTGCCAAATGTCTCTGATTATGACTTACAATTCACCACTTTCGTATTCCTGGGTTGTATGATTTCATACTCCAAGCAGAAGATCACAAAAATGAATAGTCTAGTTTTTAAAAATCCACATGAAAGCCTACTATGTCAGGGGAAAGTCTAGGCAAGAATGCTTCTTGCTGATGTCTAGCTTTTTGTGTGGAGTATTCAATTTTGTGAGACCCTGCTTACTATTCGAAATTGCGCTTCCCAAGCAGCTTCTCACTGGAGTAGTAGTTGAGAACTGAACCTCTGTGTTCAGAGGCAGTATATCCTTGATTACCAAATGCTGGAGACGATAAATGGGGAATGTCTATCTCCAGCCTGTGAACTTGACAGTAATGTTTGGCTGGCCCTTGTTAGAAACAGAGTGCTAAAGTCAATCTATCTTTGCTAGCAAGGTAGTTTTTATATTCCCTTCTGTTGTACCCTACCACCAAGGATGGACCCTGATGATATGGTTTTCAGATATTGTTTATAGTCCTCTTTACAATGCATCTGCATTTATTGTCTATTCCTTCCCATATCAGCACATCTTGAATCCACATGTGCTGGTCTATTTCCAAACTAAAGGCGGGCCCTAGGAATGCTTGTGTGTGTGTTTCCTATCATCTTCTTAGGCAGTCTTTGCCTTTAAGCATGTATTTAAGGACTGTGCCGTTTCACCATTCGTGAACAGAAGTGGTTACCTGCTGCATTTTAACATGACAGCAAAAGAGGGTTGGAATCTTCCTTTGTCCAGTAAAGTCCATGGAGTGGCTCAATCATATTGATATATTTCAGAATCATCTTTCCTAGTTGCATCAGTAATAAGAATTATAAAGGGCTTTTTGAGGACAATCTTCTATGCAAGTTACATAGCATTTTATGACACTGTCTGACATTGTCCGTACTGATGATGTAGACTAAGTGTGTTTCAGACAGATGAATCTGTTAACTATTAGTGCAGACAGTTCTTTGCTTTGGAATGTCCACTTGTTGCCCTTGCAACAAATTCAGAAAAGACTCTCCTGGCATGGAGATTTATTATCTTGATTTATCATCCAGTTAGATGGGCTTTTTCAGCCCTAAGCAATGTCAATAAACACCCAGGAAGGTCACTTCCAGAAGACATCTTTTGGCATTTATATGTCTGAATCTGGGCTGATTGAGAAGTTGTCCTTGTTGTTTGGATCTTAAAAGGCCTAATCCCTCTTTTAAATATAAAATTCCATTTTGGAGGGTATGGCAAGATGTCTTATTTGACAGTCTGTTAAATTTCCTGAAGATATGAAATGGCTAACAAATTTTGATTTATCAATGTTAGAGGTTGCTGTTCTGCACTAAACTTTTACATTTATTTACTTCAGGATTATTTCTGCAGCGTGTCATTTAGATGCCTTCTTGCTGTTGTTTTCACATCTTGCTTTGCAGATGGTTAGAATGACCATCTTTTTTCCCCCATTGGCAAAGGGCTTGTGACTTTAATAAAGTAGACAAATTCACCAGATCTAATTTTATCACTGCATCTCTATGCAACACCTATTGAATAACAGGCTGCAATCAGACTATTAAAGTAATGAGGAGGGGGGGGGGAAACACACCCAAAGCTATGTGTTAGTCCCAGGCAGCTTCATCTCCTAATCTATTCGTTTAAATTTTAAATTGGAAATCCTTGTTCATAGTGCTCTGTCTTAGATATACCAAGTGCAGCTCCATATCTTTGTTGTTGTAGGAAATGTCATTGTTGCAGGAAACAGTGTTGTAAAAGACAGGTAATGTGTGGACGTCATAGCCAAGCGTATCCACATTTCGAACAAAAATGTACCAATGTGTGCAGCTGTCCTGACACGTGAACGTCAACATTTTTGTTATTTCCACGAGTTGGATTTTCTGTAAGACACGTTGGGGTAAATGGGTGTCTGCTCCTGCAACAAGTGTAATTTCCTAAAGCCATCCTATAAATAAAACACGCCAAGAGGGGCAAGGTCAGTGTACAAACTAGCCCTTTAATGATATAGCCATACGTAAATGACACTGGTCTTTGCTCCAAGTTCCAACACCTCTTTCCCAATGCAGTTTTACAAACTTATCTGTTTGCGCTTTAGTAAATAACGGGCTGATAAACATCGGAATCATGATCGGAACCTGTCACCTGCGCTCCGCGAGCCTATAAACCCAGAGATGAGTCTAACCTGCTCCAGCTCTCATCTTACGGGCCGGGAGGGAATCGGCTTCGGAGCTGCAAATCAATGGACTGCTGCCTAAACCGTGTCAAAGCTGCAGGGAATTGGAAACGACAACATGAAAGCCTTCCCGGGATGTTACGACCATTCGCAAATGGTTTCTGACACAGTTCCAAACCTCACCGCCAGCCGCCCGTCCCAGCAGCCGCGGCTGAGAAAGCCTTCTTGGGGCGGGCTTAGGGGGCAGAGCTAAAGGAACGCGGCAGCGAGCTTCCCCAGCCCAGCTCTGCATGCCTTCCTTGAGCGAGCGAGCGACCGGGGGCGGCCATTTGGAGAGGATCCCTAACTCGGCCGAGAGGGAGCGCGAGTGTGTGTATATATCTGTATGCGGCGTATTGGCAGTGGGGTAAGTGGAGGCTGGGTGGCTCCGACTTTCTGACGCCAGTGAGACCAGATCAATCCAGGCGCAGCGGCAGAGAGCGTGCGCGCACGGCTGCTTGGCGGCGGCAGGAATAGCGAGGGGGGGAGGGAGAAGCCGACCGGGAGGAGGGAAAGGGGTTCGCCCAGCAGCTGTGTCGGGTGCCTCGTTTGCCCGCTATTCTTCCCTCTTCCCCCCTCCCTCGGCCGCCACCTACGACCGGTAAGAACTTTGCTCTGCTCCCTTCCCCGAGAGTTGGCTGCTCTCGGAAGCTCTGCCCGCCTCCCGCCGCCGCTTGTTCGGGATCCTTTGAGGAGCCCCACTGGTGTGTGTCCTTGGGTGCGCGCGCGCTTTCCTTCGCTGGCCGGCCGGCCTGCCTGCCTGCCTTTTCTCCGGCCTTAACTTGCCTCCCTGGAGAGTGCAGGGCTGGTGCGGGGAGAGCCGAGCAAGACGGGAGGCTTTGTGTGTTGCTGGGAATGAGAGGGAGAGAGAGGCTGCTTTTCCCCAGCGTGATGGCGGCTGGAGCTGAGCTAGCTGGAGGGAAAAGCAGCTGGGGGGTTGCCGCTGTCTTAAAAAGTTTGCGGGTATGCAGAGTTCTTTGTCTCTTCTGAGCTTCCTGTGTGTAATTTTGCCCCATACGAAGCACAAGTGAAGAAATAAAGAATGTGTCTTCTGAGAGGGGAAGAAAAGAACCTTTTTGCCTCCCTCCCCACTCCCGGTCCGCAAAATATCACCAAATGTTGCCGGTGGGGGCATTCTCCAAGCATCCTGGCCCCTTTTGTGTTCAAGTCAAGCAAAAAAAAAATTGCCACGGTTTCCCCCCCTCTTTCGGCAGGATATGGCCAAGGCGAACTGACTTCTGCAGTAAAGTGACTTCTCCATTGAGTTTGCTCTTTTGAGGCCTTTTTAAATTTCTTGTTTTGTTAAGGTTTTATTCCCGTAATTTTAGAATCCCTCCCTCCCCCCGCTTTACAGTTCATACGACTAACTGCTCTTTTGAAATGTTATCCTAGCCGTGATCTACCCACTTATTGATAGTGTTTAGAAAGCCCCCCCTCTAATAGTCGAATATTTAATACCTGCACCCTTGATGGGAATTGGTGGGGCCTGCGATGACAAACCAGGGACAACAGTTTATGGCTGTTAATTGTTAATAGTTGATGAAGCTGCGTGTGGGCTGGTTTAGCAGTTCTCAGGAGCCTATGAATATGAATGACTGCTTTAATTTGAGGAGTGGCTGAAGAAACAACTGGTCTCTTATTGTGGCTTGGGGGGAAAGTTGCTTTCTGTGGAGACCATAATTTTGTGAACACTTCAGTTTATTTTCCCCCCAGTGTTTTTACTGTAGTAATCACTGGTTGAAGTTTGGCTGAAAGGACGATCTATAATCTCGTGGAAAAGAGGCTTTCAGTGGAAAAATTACCTTCCTGATTTTTTGGGGGGGGGAGGGGGAGGGGGGAGGGAGTGGATTTCCAAATCTAAAGTATATCATTCCTGAATATTAAAGCTGAGTTCAAAAGTATGTCCCAGGTGTATACTTGAATTATAGTTAGAGAAAAGAGAAACGGTGCATGTATACTTGAATTATAGCCAAAGAAATTTTAAATATCTCTTTAAACAACACTTGCATAAACAGAATCCAATTTTTCCCACTTCCATTGCTGTTGTTTGTGTTCTTTTATCACTATTTAGGTACTGGCACTTCACTGGCAGTGAAGATTTTAATTCTCAGCATCTGCTGTCTGGCTGCTGGGAAGTCACAAAACGATGTGAAAATAGATTTTAATATTTCATGCAATTGTGACCTGAAATTATTGCCTTGTTCTAGAAGCAGTGCTTGCATTCTCAGATATATAGAGGGGAGATGTCTGCTGAGAATTGTCCGGCTTACTCTAATTAGCATGACTGGTTGGTTGAAGAGCTTTTGGAAATTCTTACTGTTCTGAAGGCATACAAGGTCTCCACAAGGCTTTTTCTTTTTTAAGTCTCACAGTACTTCCTAGCCACCTCTTCAGATAAGATCACTTCAGTTCAAGGCCAGATTGGGTTACAAGGGTAATGATTTGTCCTTGCTTTAATTCTGACCCTTTCACCCCCTCCCCCATATGTAATGAAATTCTGCAGTGTTCCCTTGTACTTGTGTGTGTGTTTTAAATGTGTATCCTTGGAAGTTCTGATGACTCAGACTCTTCTGGGGAGTGTTTTGATAGGCATAGATAATGTCAATTCTAGCAAATAACACCAGTGCTGGCAAAACTTTTGAGTAGCGTGTGCGAAATCTGTCTCAAAGAATGAAGGCTGAAGTTGTGCATTTTAAAAATGCTTCATTTATCTCTCTGCTTCTGTACTTCAGTTCATGCGCATTGCCACCATTCTCAAGTTGTGCTTTTAATAATGCCACACCCCTCCAGCTACTATGGGAGAAGATGCTTCCTCCATCTGCCCACTTTGGATGGTGGCCAGTATTGCCCTGCGACTATACTTGGGATGTTTCATGCAGGTACTTCCAGGCATGTCCCACCAATATTTCCTTCACAGTTCTTTCTTAGGCAAAGGCATGAGAAAGCTTTGAGATTTTTTAAAAAATTAAAAGCTCTTTATTGATGTGCACTCCAGTAGTGGCTTACATGTGTTCCTTCTTTCAAGGGAGAAACCCAATTCCCCCACCCTCCAGCATCAGTTGGGGAAGGGGTGGACAGATGTAACTTCTTAGAATTGAAGAGACTGAGGAAGGTTTCCTCTCACATTTCTTTGCAGGCAGAAGTGTTAAAAATGTGAAAGCCATCCCAAATGTGTACAGCTCTTGAAGGAAATGGTGAACCAAGGTCTAAAAGCAGTTTGAGCCCCAGGCATCTTTTCACCAGTGAATTAAGCCCAGGAAGATTGAAATGCAGTTGCAAATCCACTTTGTTGTTCAGACATAGTTGAGCTGAACAGAAGTGCATTTAAAACTGCGTTTTGTGTCTTTCACAATGTGCACCAATACACAGCAAGGCTCAAAAGTACTTTGAGTAGCATGTGTGAAATTTGTCTCTTTCACAGAATGAAGGCATGAATCTTAAACAATGATGACCATTGCTAAATGAATCTCTCTCTGCACTTCTGCTTAATGTATGTAAACAGAAGGTAAGATCAGCCTAGGGAGTAAGTAAGCTTGAATTAAGCTGTGTTGGCAATGCAGTAGCCCCTGCTGTCAAGTATAAGTGGTATCTTTTGGTGTGTAATCCTGCAAGGCTAATGGAGGCACTATCTCGGCTTTATAAATAATGTAGGCTGTGTATAATGTGGATTCCCTAGAGACTGCAGAGAGCATCATTACTAGCCTTTCCAACCTGCTGTAGATCTCAAATTGACTTACAGCACTACAATGCAAAATGATACATCAGGATGACATGAAGGGTCAGCCTGTGAGCTTGTTAGTGCAGTCATCATAATTAAATATATGATGAAAGTAAGTATTTGAACCACTTCACCATATTCTTCCTTTGTGGGTAGGACAGATGTGATTGGCAGAAAGTAGTTTTGAAGGCAAATGTTGCTTTTCTTTCCAATTAAGCATCTTTTTCATCAGTTCTCAAAATTTAAATTAATAAATGAGTAAATAGGAGTAAAGAGTGTTGACAGGCAAAGGCAGATAAATATGTTTATTTTAGATAACTGTGCTGTTCAATAAATTAACATCTAAAGCAAAGTAAAATCTGAGAAATCCGAGATTTCAGGAGACCATAAAATTCTTAGTGCCACTTAGTATTAGGTCTTTGTACTTACAGTTAGACGATGGAAGAACGCAGTTATAAGTCTCTTTATCAGTTATGATATTTAAGAGATGGCCTTGGGCAAATAACTTAGCCCACAAAGTTGCTATGTAGTTGAAATGTTGTTTTTGAGTTCCTTGGAGTAAGGTTAGGATACAATTGTAGACATTCTTCTAATGAAAACCATGTTGTCACCAGACTAGCCTTTCCAGTTAATTCACATTACAAATACAACAAACTTTTTGGCAACTGTAGTAAGCATAGTATTTACAGGGTCCTGTTCCATGCATGAATATATACGGTGGCAGATTTTTGGGCCTGTGGATTTTCTACTAAGCAAGTCAGTCTGAATTGCAGCAGTGTTAGCCCACTACAAATTAGATTTATAAAGGAGTGGAAAGGGGTAAGCTTGATTGTAAAGGGATACTGGAATGTTCAGGGCCTGTAAGTTCAGTTTAATTGGGGTATGTGCCTTTCAACTTGGTCTGAAGGAGAAAGTAACCATGCTGAAGGGTGGGTGACAAATCTTATTGTATGAAATGATTTTGTAGTAGTCTCTCTAGTAATTACACACCCAAACATTATTCTTGATCAGCTGCTGAGTTGGAAGGAATGAAAAGATGCCTAATCTTCCTTTCAGAAAATGTTACTTTCCATATACGCATCTGTGGAATCCAAGGCATACTGTGAAACATACAATGGGAAGGAATTTTCATAGAAAATTGGGTCCATAGTAGGACAATGAATGTTACTGCTTATAATAGCACTTAGAATTTTGACAATAGATTTTCTATGAAAAGGATTCTGTTGAAAATGGGAGTACAACCTGGAAGTATTGATTAACTAAAAGTAAGGGTCTATTAAGAAAAGATAGAAAAATCTCAGTGCTATACATCTAATGCAGATTTATACACAGTCTGAATTTACTGCCATACAGGATCAGATAGTGCTTATGGAGACTGATAGCAAACCTTCCAAAAGACCATTACAGAGAAGTCTCAGTTGACTTATCAGTACAATGTAGCTGTATTACCTTGCTATTCAAACTTGGCACAAACCAGTGGATTAAAGTATAGTTGGATATTAGATATAAGAATCCATTTCAGTATGTACTTTGACTTTCTCAGGGCTGCTTAGCGCTGCTCTGTTTTGCTCATTTTCTGTGAAAGGGCACTCTGTGGTTGAGAATGCTTACAAATTTACCTTAAAACAGAAGTTAATGCAGTTCTCCTGCAGTGAAAGCCTGAGCATTGTGTATATACTCCAGCTTAAGCTGATTTAGGCCCTTAGCTTTGTCCCTCCTCCCATACTTCAAGTATGCTGTCTCTTTTGTTATTGAATTTTTAAAATTCATAATTGTACTGCTGGCACCTCTTTTTAGAAGCTGTAGGGAGAGGTATTGGTGACAGCATGGAAGATCTAGTAAATCAGTGTTCTGTAAATTTGAGTTCTGTTGTAAACCGGCTGAATCAGACTTCATTGATCCTGGAGGAGAGATTGTACATATGACCCAAATGCTTGAATTAACACAGTGATCCAGTTCTGTATACCTTCTGTGAATGTAATGTTTCCTTTGTAATGCACTGAGTTTTAGAGTTAAAACTTTTGCTCTGAATGCCTAGAATAATGTGGTTTAGATGTTATTACTATAACACCTGTGCCAGATACATACAGGTGAGATTGGAGGAGATAGTGTTTGTCAGGCCTTATGATCTGGGGGTGGGGGACACCACTGTAAATAGTATCTCACTGTTAAAGAACCTGCAGTGGCATCCCCTGGTGTGTTGAGAAAACTGTACCTTGTATGGTGTCTAGACTTTATAAATCCCTAAATGAACTGGGAGTCATATCTCTGGATAGAGAAAATCCTGTCTATTTTATCATGTACCAAGCATATGCAGAAAAATGAATACGAAGGTGTTCTTAGTGGTTGTCTACAGCTGATGGCACTGCAAGACATCTTTTGTTTGGGTTTATGTTTGCTGCACAAGGTTAAACAATGACTTGAATCTTCTAAGTTTCAGAACTATAAACATTTTGTAGCTTGGGAGATAATTTGAATAGTAAACTGTTATCATGTTCTTTAATATCTTTACTATCAATGTATATGCCAAAGAGTTCAGTAGAACTAGGGATGGTTTCAGAAATGAAAATGAGTGTGAAGTTCTACACTCTTCCTTTGTACCAAATATTAAATCAACTTATTATTGGAATTTGCTTATATACAATCCTGATCTCTGGCTTATGAATTAATTTTCAGTTCTCTGCTTGAATCTGAAGCCGGCCTTAAGATTCTTTCTTGCATTTATAGCAGCTCTGTATGAGAGAATGAGAGGAAGAGGTATTTGTTAATCTAACTGAAAATGGCATTTTTGTGCCTATCTTACAGCTTTTTCAGACAGGTAGTACATGGAGAAACTGGGCTCTTCAGCAAGTGTTCTAAATTTAAGTTGGAGGACTTCGGTTGTGAATTTGATTAATGAGGAGTAGAATATACAAGCTTCACCTTGCTTCCACTTTGTGTGCAGTAAAAGGCACCTTAAGTTTCCAAAATGCAACTAAAAAACTTAGAAGCAAATTGAAACAAGTCTGTTCCTTAGTCCTTGGCACATAAAGGGAAGTTAACCTACTCTGCTTTAGAGAAACCCAGCTTGTGCATGCAAATGGCTGCGCGCTTAGCAGCATTCCACATATCTGGGACAAGACGATTCCCACCAAGAATATTGAGTCTAATCATTATAGATCATCCTTGCTGTAACTCTTTCCTTCTCAATAACTACAAAGCAAAATAACTGTTTGCTGTGGAAACAAACTGTATAAATCTATACAGATGCTTTGCTAATTACATGGGCAAAATACATGCAGTCTCCATGCTAATATAGTTCTGGAAGAATACAAGTCACGGCACAACTCAGTCCAGTGCCAGCTTGTAAGATGTATTGCTGTCTAACTTAATGCTCATACGAAGTCAGACTTCTGCTATCAAACACAGCAGTTCCCCCTCTCCAAGCAGCATGTTTCTAGTTTTCTTCCCAAAGATCATGTAGCTAGGGCTCTGCTGAACTTGGAAACTTTTTGGGATAAATAATACGCTTCTGAAGAATCTAGAAGGTTCCCTGAAATGCCTGGGTTCTCACTGGGGTTTTTTTTTTTGGGGGGGGGGGGCAGGGTGCTGTTTGCAGACCTTGTTCTCTCAGATGACCTCTGCTGCAGAATTCCTTCTTCTGATCTATAGATTGTGCCCCTCCCTTCCAGCATCCTTCTTGTTTTCCTATAGGGAAGATCATGTGCCATATGATCTGCATTGCACCCTGCACACTTCTTTCCCATTATGTGAACAACTCTCTCCCCCTCCCCCACTTTAGTGCTCCCCTTCCCTGAAATTGTCAAAAGTCAAGGGGGGGGGGGAATATTGTCCTTATCTCATCAAATGTTAGCACAAGTGGTTCTCACATCAAGGCTAGAAAAATTCCAGGTGCTTCAGTGCCTAGAACAATGAACCTATTACTTTTTGCTGTTGTTTCTGTGCCAAGCTGATCCTCCGGTTTCATCATCTCTTTGGTTCCTGGGAATATGATGAAAGTTCTCAGCTCTGGTCAATAATTCCTAGCAAAGTGATCACTCCCTACTATAATTCCTCAGCCAAACAACAGCTGAGTCCCTAAACAATCCTGTGCAAAGCCGCAGAGTTAAAGAAAAGCATTAGAAGTTCTTTACTCTAAACATTGTGGTAAATCTGAAAGATTCGTATAAATATTTGATTAGCAGTCCTACCTTAGCAATGCTTGTTTCTTTTAAGAGGCAAATGCCACCTGTTGTATCTATGTTGTATCTCTTTCCACTTCTGACATTTGAAATCTGGCTTAATTGTTGCTATTTTAAGTGAGAACTTAATATGATGGTGGGAACATTCTTTTTACTGAATGAAAGTGCTAGGAAATATTAACTTATATCTGTTGGGTGCTAACGAATATGCTTCTTGATTTTTTAAAGGTAACCTTTGCACTTTATTTACTGCATAGCTGTGGACTGCTTTTTTTTTTTAAGGTTTACCTCTTACTTAGAACAGAGCATATTTGCCTAAGAGGTTCAAATATTAATAAATGGGTTATTTAAATTATGGTAGATTTTGGCTCCAAAATAAAGGCAAAATGATCATCAGAAATGGTTGATATGTAATACAGTTATGCTTTAGCTAATGTTAACATTGAAAATGGGATATGAGAGAGTACAGATCATTGCCTGAAATAATACTATCTCTGTCCATTCCTTTCCCTGTTACTGCAGCTTCTGCAGTTTGTGTTCATGCCTAGGCCAGCCTCCCTCACCATTCCTTTTATCTTATTACCCCATTCCATTTAGACTGTTTTCACAACCTTCCCCCTGGCAGTCATGTGCTTCATGAGGAAGATATTTTCATTGGTACACAGCTCTTATGGTAAGAAAGGGAATGAGGAGACTACAGTATTTCCTTTAAAAGAAAGTCAACTTGGGGCAGGGCTGCTCATACCAAACAATTTGAAGGAAAACAGACAAGCTTCCATTGGAGACGCTTCTACTGGAAAAGTTCACCATGGATTCCAGCTGGCTTCCATGTGGGAAAGATGCCTGAGCCATTCTGAAACAGCTGCGTGCCTTATGAAGAGCTGTTGTGGAGTGCTCAGATGCTGGACGGAAGGGTAGAGCAAGCTCCTGCCCCATTCCCACAGCTGTAGCGAGGATGATGGTGGATGTGGCTCAGTCCTTGCTCTGCCTAGAAATGGAACACAATCCTTCATATGTATATATGGGTGGAGGGGACTTAAAGCCCTGATCACTTGTATGCATATGAAAGCCAGTGTAAACTGGCCTCAAACGCATCCAAGCTACTCTACTAGATTTCCCTACCACATTCTTGCTATTTCCCCATGATCAAGGTAATGTTTTGTGGTGTCAGCCTGATGTGAATATTTCAATCTTGCTGCTTTTCTGAACTTCCAAAAGTAGATTTCCAGAGTTGTGATGAGTTACCAGTGACAAATGATTGTCTCCCCTCCCTGCTCACCTGTGAAGGAAGCTCCACCTTCCTTGTGCTGTGAACTGTAAAGGGAAATGACTTTGCAGTTGATAAAGAAATAAAATTCCCTGCCCTTCCTAAAGGGGGAATTCAACAATTGGGAGAGTGGCATGGGACCATGTGTTGGTTTGTAAAAGGATATGGCTTGTAAAGATGTTTCCTTTGATGCCTGTGATGAATATGGATGTATTTCCGTTGCAGAAGGTCCTGATGAAATTATGCAATTACAGCTGACCAGGCAGATCTAAATATAGACAGAAAAGTCTGCTATCCTGCCTTTGTGTATGTTAACACACCCACCCAGTGCGTAAAACTGCCTTTAGAAAACAGGTGTTTGTACCAGTTACTGTAGGGAGTGGCACTGGATCTCTAAGGAACAACAAAACCACTCAGTGACTACATTTATGTATGTTTTTCTGAAGGGTATTAAAAACAGAGAGAAACCCTTCCTGAGAATATTGGAAGGTGTGATATGGATGGGTTTCTCCGCTTTTTTGAAGGAGGGAGGAAATGAAGACACTTTTAATCCTAAACTTATTTTACTGTTTTAAGAATACAAAATGCATCATTCATAACTTGTTAGTATATCAGATTGTATCATTTGATCTATTAATAATATTAAGAAATATGAGTGCCTTGATTTTTGTTAAAGCAGTATGGTTAGTATTGTCAATGAAGAGTGCCTCAAATTGCTGTGTGGTATGTTACCAAAGGGCATATATCTGGGATTTGCCTTCTCAGAAGCAGAAAAAAACAAAACAAATTTAAAACAGAAAACATAAATGTAGTAAATAAAGGGAGGTTTGTTTGGGCTTAAAACTATCTGTAGTCGCCGTACTGAGGACTTTCAGTAGGTTTGAATAATTAAACTAGACAAAACTGAAAAACTGACATGCTCAGGGATTATCATTATTATTGCACATTGTTTTATTTAAAGATTTTATAGTACCTAGTTTTCAGTACTTTGAGTAAAACTTGCCTAAATTGGCTGTGAACATAATCTATGGCATTTTAAATGTGATAAATGTCCTAAATCCCATTCAGAAGAACCCTGGTTAAAGTGCTTTGTGGAGTACAAAGGGTTGAACTCTTAATCTGAGTTATCAAGCCTCTACACCAGAGAACTCTTTTGATTCAGGACCTTAGAAAAGTCCTATATGGTCTGGGCCCAACACGCCTAGAGGGCTGTTTACACCCTTATTAATCTTTCCAACAACTGTGGCTATCTTTGAAGGCCCTGTTTCAGGTGCCCCTGCCTTGTGAGATTAGTAAAGTGGCAACTAGGGAGAGAGCTTTCTTGGTTGTGGCAGCAGAGCTCTGGAACTCTCTCCCCGGGAAGATCCTTCTGTCTCCTTCTGTTGCCATTAGGGGTGTGCCAGTTTTTTTTCTCGATATTCTTTGGTTCAGCTCTATCAGCTCTGAAAAAAATTTGGGATTCCTGAAAAAAACCTGAATCCCAATACTAGTAAAGTATCTGGATCTGGGATTTTCCTCATATCCTGATTTTTTCCTCCCATGTTCAATAGAACTGAACTGAAAAAAGCAGAGGCAAAGCCATTTAAAACATCTCAGAGGTGGCTCAGCTGGGTCTGTTTTGGGTGGTCTGCCTAAAAGAGCTCACGGAGAAGTTGATTTCTCTCCGTGGGCTCAGCTGGGGGTTTGCTGGGCAGTCTGGTCTAAACTGGTCTGTCCAGCAGAGCCCATCCAGGAGCTGATTCTTCAGGGAGAAATCTTCCTGCAGGCTCTGCTGGGGCTTTTCTAGTTGTCATCTTCTGCTAGGGGGTGAAGACTTTTTGTTTTGTTTGGCATTCCTGCCATGATCCCTGCTTTCTGACCCATGCTGAAATTGCTGTATTTATATTTTTGTACATATTTTAGCTGCATTTTAAGTTGTTCAGTTAGAGGGGCCAATTTTAATGGTTTTGAAATGTGAGTTTTAGCATGCATTTTCTAATTCATTAGCTGTCTTGGTGCCACCTTGGTGACCTTTATGACAGAAGAAAGGTCGGATATAAATTTAGTAAAATAAAATAAATAGAAATGCCCTGTAACTGATGCTGCCTATAACAACTCAATTTGGGCTGTATTAAGAGTCGGTGATCCCACAACGTAATAATGCCTTTTTAAAATTCCAAGTATTCTTGTTCTTAGAATAATAGATTGTGTCCTAGTGCAGATAGTAAGAAAAGGACAAAGTTGTGATACTTATTAAGTTGTGATACTTATTGAAATATATCTAAATAACTTGATAGGGCTCTTCTCTCATCAGCCAAGTCTTCCGCTCCATGACAGTTGGCATCATATGTTGAAATAAGATTAGAGACTCCCTTGAATTACCTGCACCCTTTGATACCAATTTGTGATTCAGCTTGACTTTAGAAGTATAAAATCATTTTTGTTTCTTAGATGGGTCCACTTATTTAGGAAAAGGGGACTAATGTGCCATCTACAGACTTGTGGAAATTGTTCTGTGTATTTCCAACTGATAAGAGTACCTTGTGTACAGAGTAATACAGGAAATGATGTATTGTAGGAACCAAAAGTAGCAGAAAGGAATGTACTGGCAGAAACTCAGTAGTAAGGTAGCACTTTTAAGGTTTTTGGAAATGAGAAGTTACACCAGGTTCTCTAATTTAACACTGTTAATTGGGGAGTATAACCTCAGAATATTACAAAGAAAATGTCTGGCTCATGGCACCTTTTTTTAAAAATGGAATCCTATAAAAGCTATCCAAAGTGTACATAGATTCTAAGTCATAACACAAACAAATAGTAAAGTAGCCACATACACACACAACATATAATCACTACAAAAACTGGTATAATCTACAAATTACAGACATTCCCAGCATTGAACTCAGTTACACTTATAGTTTGCTTTGGAAGAAGTGTGATGAGAGGCATGTTTAGAAATAATTATAGCTATGGTTAATCTGTCCTGGATGGATAATACTGGCTCTTTCCAAATAAGGAGATGCAGATGTCCACTATCTTTAGTTATCATATAGCCACTTCTGATTCTGCAAAGAAGGAGTCATGAGTATATCTGGACAGCAGTAGCAATGATTGGAGTACCTGTAGGTTGATTCACAAATGTTTGTTGTCTTCATTGGTACAAGCTTATCTGTGTTTGAGGGTTCATGGCCAACAACGACTGTCGTTCTGCACATAGTGTAAGCTTATCCCATGTGCAACATACTGTTTAGGAGAGGATTATTTAGCATCTCCATACTGAGAAGGGTGGGGAAATGAGACACATTTATAGATGCCATACTCCCTGTTGTTTTTCTGTGTGAGCTGTCTTGTTCTTGCATCCCCATTTGAATGGTTTAGGGAGCAATGTGAGTCGACATAATACCCTTCCATTTTTTGGCAACAGGCAGTAAGATACTGCTTTGCTCTGCAATAGAGATGGAATTAAATTTCAACTTGCTTTTAATGGATTTCCACATATGAGGGTACTCAAGACTGAAATTACTGAAATGTATTATTATTAGCACCAAACTGTTTTTAGAATGTTTTAATTGTTTTATTGTAAGATTTTAATTAATGTTTAACCTGTAAATGCTTTTACTGTTGTGAGCCGCCCTGAGCCTGCTTCGGCAGCGAGGGTGGGATATAAATCCAATAAAATAAATAAATAAAATAATTGGTAAGGTAGTTGGATGGCCTGCCATAAAATAGTATGTTGAAAGGCAGGACATATTGCATAGTTCCTAAAGTTTAGCCTTCTTTAAGGTTGGCTGCTGAGTCTTTGGTGGTCTTGCTGCCGGTTTGTAAAATAAGGAACATACTTACTGTAACTGTTATCTGAAGACGAATACAGGTAGTAGAGGTGTAGCCCTGTGGGTTTGGTCCTTTGTTGGCGTTTAGGAGGGAAAGGTACTTTGTTCCTGTGGGGAAACCATAGGACAGTCCTAAAGAGGGGTGGGGGGGAGAGAATCATGAAGGAAAAGGGAGTTCTTTACTTTACTTTATTTGATTTATATCCTGCCCTCCTCACTGAAGCAGGCTTAGGACGGGTAATAGTTCTGAGCGTAGTTCTATGCTCTGAGTTCTGAGAAGAAAAAAAGATCTCTGAGGAGAAAAAGGGGCAACAGAAGTCATCTGGGTCTGAGGGCAGAAAAGAGAGTGGCCTGAGAAGGGACCTCAGGAGATCTGCAGCTTTCAGAGATCTGCAGCACCACAGAAGCCGGAAGAATAGCAGCACCCCTACCACCACAGCCACTACCCCTACCACCACAGCCACCACAGCCAAAGCACTACAGGCAGATTGTGAGAGAGACCTGAGAAGGCCCCAAAGAGAGAAAAAGTAAAAGACTCTAATCTTTGTTTTTAGTTCCAACTCCCTATTCTGTTGTCTGAGTTTGAGTTTGTAAATGGGTGTGTTGTTTTCATTCTCCATCGCTCTTTGTTGAATTAAACCCTACTTCTGTTCGGTTACATTGTGTGTCAAGCTTTCCATTCATGACAGCTAGCTTGGCAGAGGGAAAATGCTGCATATGAAGCAGTTGTCTTATCCATAACTTTTAATTATGATTCCAGTTCCCCCCTTCAAAAGGCTGGTTGAAATAGCTGATCAAGTGTGGTGTTAATACTGGATGGATTTCCTGTGAGAACAATTATAATTCAGTTAAAACATGCTAATTTCCAATTGCATTGGGCATTTATTTTAGTCAGGTATACCTTATATAATTTTATATTCCTTTTAAAAATTGTTATTAATTTTAGGAAATGTTATATGACTGCTTATATGATGGGTAACTTTGTTTACTGTGAGGTTATAAGCCATGTAACTTCGCAATGTATTCCTCTACCCCCCACCCCTCTTTTAAAAAAATCCAGTGCTGCTTTTCCTTCTGCCTTTCCCTAGTCTGATCCCACCCCAGAAAACCTAGCACTTTTCCATTGTGTTCTTTCTTGAGAGACTAAGGGCCAAAATGTTTCACAGCAAACTTTTTTGGGGAGGAGGTTCCCATCATCTCTGGTTGCACCTTGTCTGTAGACAGCCTTCAAGGCTTGTTGGCCATTTCTTAGTTCATGTCACAAGGGCACCTGGTCTATTCAACTGCTTGCTTTGGATTCAAGAAATGGCTTTTTATGCAGCTTGGAGCCTGGTGTTGCCCTGTTGGTCAAGTGCTGATGTTGTTTTTGGTGATCTCTTTGTTGGTGGAGTCCAGTATGAGTCTCTAGAGGACCATGCTGAGCTTCTCATCAGTTTCAATAATATAAAACAACTGAAAACACAGTCTAAATTCAGAGACTCTAACTCAGCAATAGTGAATGCTATTGCAGCTTTGGGAAAGCGTTATGACTTTCACCATTATATTCTGCCTTTGTAACCCACTGTCTGCATTAAGGCATGTCATACCTAGTTATTTTTGTTGTTGTTTTGCATTGTTTTTCCAGTTACATAATCCTAGTCTTACCACATTGTTTATTGGCAGTCCTTGGTATTTGATTGAACCATGTTTAAATTCTGTAATCTGCCTTGTGTCTCAATAGTTATAAATGAAGCCAGGAAGTGAAAGGAGGCAGTTAGTAGGCAGTCAGTTTACAAACAAAAAAGGGCATTTTCCTTTTAATTTTGTGAAAATAAAAGTTAAATATTAATTTGAGACATCTGCAAATTGCAGAGCTTGGATAAGGAGTATAACAGTAGCATTACAGGGCACAGAGAATGTTCTCTTAGTAGTATGTTAGACAGAATCTTCTGGAACCAGAACCATCCATCTCTTTTAGCCTTATGGGTATCTTGTGATATTGATTAGGCCAGCGTTTCCCATTGGCAGGGTCGCGACCTTTCACCAGGCCACAGAAGCCTCAATGCCGGGTTGCCAGGGGCGGCCCGACTGCCCTCTCCCCTCTTGCACTCCAGCCCATGCCCCCCATGCCACCACCTATGACTGTAGCACTCTCTGAGTGTTCCCCAGGTGGAGGACACAGAGAGCACTACAGAGACTGCACGCTGACCAGAAGCCCTCCCCCGCCCCTCTCTGATGTTCAGAAACATCAGAGAGGGGCAGGGAAAGCTCCTGGCCAGTGCACGATCTCAGTATTGCTTCCTAAGTGTCTTCTGCCCGGAGGACGCTCAGGGCTTGATACTGAGACTTGAGCACCAGCCAGGCATGCTCCCCCACTCCTCTCTGATGTTCGGAAACAGAGCGGGACGGGGAAAACTCCTGACCAGTGTTTCCTGTCTCCCAGCTCCACCCCACACTTTCCTGGCTCCACCCCAAAATTTTAGTGGGCCATGAAGGCGACGTGTAAAAATAACCGGGCCATGGGGGGGAAAGTTTGGGAAACCCTGCGTTAGGCTATGAGAGAATTTCTGGCCCAGGTCAAGATCTAATGTGGTGGATTCTTGGCAAGAATCTGGCAAGTGGCAGTCACTAGATCAGACATGTTAAATATATGACTGGGGGCAAGAACCAGCCTGTCAAGGGCTCTTGTTCAGTCCTCAAGCAACTGAGGGAAACTAATCCAAATGTGGACCAGACTGGTCTATGGTAGGGCATTATACCCCCTGCTGAAGTACCTCCTTTCCCCAAACGTGGGCCCTCTCCAGGGTCTTCCCCCAGATCTCCAGGGATATCCCAACCCAGAGATGGCAACCGGAAGGGGTGAGGAGGGCTGGTTTGACCCCAAGCTCTGTGCTACCAGTCCTCTTGGAGGCTACCTGCTGCCCTTAGCCACCAGGTTGGGATGCGCTGCCTGCTGACTCCTCTGGCCAGAGCCCATTGGGCTGTTGCCTCTGTTGCAGGGGTTGCTGGAAAGATGGCTGGCTGCTCATGTACTGCAGGCAGAATCTCTTTGGTCCTACCTCCCTGAGCCCAGCCAAGTGACTTCCTACAAGCAGGCAGCCTGGGAAAAGTGCCTGTGGGCAGAGGTGCCTGCTGAAAGCCGCTAGGTGATTCATCAAATGTGCCCACTTACGTAAGTATGTGAACAGAGCCACTGGCTGGACCAGGCGCACTGTATGCTGCAGTGCAGGCAAGAGAGAAAAGCCTGGTGCTTATGTAAGGGGTGCAATGCATGCAAAATACCAAGGGTCGGGGGCAGAGGAGTCTGCTAACTTGCTGACTGAAATGCTCATGGCTCCTCTCCTGCCTTCCTCCCTTAGCAGCATGGGGAGGGTTAAGTAAGAGGCAAAGCAGAAACTCACATTTGCTCCCTGGGTTCCTTGCTCACAAGCCCTGCCTTTTGTAACACTCTGAATGGAAGCAGGGGGGCAGGGGTGAGGCAAAGGCCAGGAATTAAGAAAAGCGTGCTGGGTTTGCACAAGGCAGAGGCAGGCGCTGAATGTGCATCTATGCACTTGCTCTTGGAGAGTAATATTTTGGGTGGTTGGATGATACTGTGAAGCGAGCAGGAAATCAAAGTCTGCAAAAGGCAATTAAACTGGAGCTGGCATCTTTGGAGAGTGGCTCCGCTTGAAGATTGCTTATGGTGCTGGGGAGCATCGCAGTTCCCCTTGTGGTTCAAGCTTGTTGCTGAATTTGAGACTTTGACATGGAGGTTTGGGAGTGTGTAGCTGCATCACCCCCCTCCTCTTTCCAAAGCCTTTTGACCATAGCAGTTTCTTTACAGCAAGGGCTTGTTGCGTTCCCCTGATTGATGCCATTTGGCCACCTGTCTTTGGTTGCTGCACTTGCAGCAACAGAATGCAGCACTTCATGCTCCAGCTCATCAAAAACTTCTGAAATGTGTTAGTCTTTAAAGAGCTACAAGAGCCTCTGGTTGTTGCACTTTGTTTGTCAGGCAATAGCTCTCTGTGCTGTGCAAAATTTCTTGTGCTTATCAGGTAAAGGATAGTTAGGTGCTGAGGAGGGATGTGGGTCACTGTCAGTGGTAAAATATCTCCAGTACCTGGCGTTACATTTTATAGCACACGTGGCCAGGCCCAACAAAGTGACATTAATTTCAGACCTGACCCTTATTACAAATGAATCTGACACGTCTGCATAGCCCATCAGAAACGGATCAATATGATCCAGCAGCAGACTATGACTGTGCTCCCCTGCTGACATAGATATTCTTGTAGATGACTGGATTCCTGTTATGATTAAACCAACTAGTATTTACATTGTTTCTTTTTTAAATAGTGAAGTTTTATTTTATATACTTTTATGTCTTTCTTTAAGGAGCTCAGGATAGTGCACATTGTTTTGCATTCTTTTTATCTTCCCTAAGGGGGAGGGAAAAGAGAGACTCTCCCCCCCTCCTCCTCCTCCCTTTCTCCAATCAAATCTGTAGTGTTTGAGACGGACAGACTCTAATCTTGAACCAGGTTTGATTCCCCCATGGCTGCACTTGAAGCCTGCTAGGTGACCTTGGACCAGTCACAGTTCTCTCAGAACTCTCTCAGCCCCACCTACTTCACAAGATGTTTGTTGTGGGGAAAGGAAGGAAAGGCCACAAAGTCACTTTGAGACTTCTTAAGGTAGAGAAAAGCAGGGTATAAAAATCAACTCTTCTACTATTTTTTTTTAACTGAAGGTGCTGGTGATTGGACCAAGGACCTTCTGCATGCAAAACAGATGCTCTTCCACTGATCTACTGCCCTAACTAAAGGATTATATCAAAGGTGGTGTTCCATGTGGTCAGTCAATCTGACCTGTTTCATTCCGTTGCATGTTTTTAACTCTAGTGGTAACAATCTGATCGTAGAACAACTAGAAACTGGTAATATTAAAGAGCTGGTTAGCTGCATACAGGCACTTCATGAAATTCAGTGTCTTAATGGCTGTAAAGATGGATGGAAAAATAAATCTTGCAACCTTTAGTGCCTTCTCTAATAAATGTAGGTCATGAGAAACAGGCTTCATCTTAACAGGAAGTGTTCTGACTCATGAATGAAATGAAAAGTGGCTCTTCCAGACAAACACCTAAGATGTCTTCCTGGAATTTTATAATAAACAAAGATGACCTGACAAATTTTGAATTCTTTGGACTCTGTCAATAGCCTTACTAGTATGTTAAATTATATTTATTTGAAGATAACGTATCTTTGCTTTTCTGCACTCTTATACTTCTGCAGATGCCTGACTTGGATTCAGAAACCAGAGGACCAGAGCTCACAGCTGCCAAGCTGGCATGTTAATTTCAGCTTCTCAAGACCTTGGGATAAGAAAGCTTAAAGGAATAGTATAAACTTGAGCAGGACTGTTGGTGCAAGTGCTGGTAGGATTTACCCTTTAGAACTTGTGTGGGAAGTACTTTTTCTGACAAATCGCCATGAACGTGACAAGCTTGTTTTCCTTCACAAGCCCAGCTGTTAAAAGGCTGCTGGGGTGGAAGCAGGGGGATGAGGAGGAGAAATGGGCAGAGAAAGCTGTTGATGCCCTGGTTAAAAAACTGAAGAAGAAAAAAGGAGCAATGGAAGAGTTGGAGAAAGCATTAAGCTGTCCAGGTCAACCCAGCAACTGTGTTACAATCCCGCGTTCATTAGACGGTAGACTTCAGGTTTCTCATCGGAAGGGGCTTCCCCATGTAATTTATTGTCGTGTGTGGCGCTGGCCAGACCTGCAGAGCCATCATGAACTTAAACCACTGGAATGTTGTGAGTTTCCCTTTGGTTCAAAGCAGAAGGAAGTCTGCATCAATCCCTATCATTACAAGCGGGTGGAAAGTCCTGGTAGGTACCTTCATTATATTTTTCCTATTGTTTTTTTTCTGCCCATGCATATCTTTTTCAATAGCTGGGCTACAATAATGTTTTAAGATGATGAAACTGTTAAAAAAGTTAGATCTATAATTCAGTGGGCTGTAAAAACTGGTTAGGTGAAAGTAGGGTTTTGTTTTCCTAGTTCTGCTACTGAACTGTTATAAGAGCATAGCTCACTCCTCTTATGTCTGCTTAAATTTTCAGATAAACTTCAGGTACTTGGAAGATAAACTCTGTTGTGCTTCAGGGCCTGTAGTCCCAAATGTAGTCAAGACTGTGTGTTGGATATATCTTGTTTGTGTGTTGAATGCTACATATTTCCTTTTCAGTAATTAGTTTGGTTAGTAATGAGCACTTCCCTGTCAGAACGGAAATGAAAATAAACATGCAGTGGTGTATGTCCCTCACCAATGCATTCTACTGAGACATGAAGTAAATGTAAATGTCTTGGATGACATAATTAATTATATAGCATGCATCCATATTGGTGTCTGGATAGCTGATGTTAAAGCTTGTGTGTCAGTTTTTCAGCAGAGAACTTTTAAACGTCTGTACTTGCCTATCCCATTTTGGGAAAACCAGCCCCAAAACAAGACAGTTGGTCTGAAGTCTTGTATGGAGCAAAGACTAGATCATTCTTATGTTCACATGGTTCTAGATTTTAGTACACACGTGGTGGTTATTAACCTACAATATAGAAGATGGGGAGGGAATGGATTCCATAGCTGTGCTCTATTGGAAGATAGGGGATGGAAAAGAAAATGCTAGTCTTGAAAAGGGGGGCGGGGGGGAAGAGGTGTATATGAATGCTACTCTCCATGGATCCAGCCATGTTTAGGGGGTTGCTTGGTAGTCTGATAGAACAATTCTACCCTAAAACTGAGGTGGCCAAGATCCATACTTATGTTTTAGGAAATAATACTTCAGGCCATTTCCACGTGAGTTTTCTGTTCCTGGTTCAATACAGTTGCAAAGTGGGGTTTTTTGGTTCCCCACAGCATCATGGTGTTAGGGTTTCCCTAGCTCATCTTTGATCTTAAACCTACTTTGCTCAAAAAATTTGGGAACAACATAGATGGGTGCTGTGTGGGTGGGAAAATTCAGATTTTCTGGCCCATATATCCATTTTTGCCCACCACCTCTGGGGGCCCCTCTCTCTTTATATATTTTATAAATTGCACTAGAGTAGCACTATACTGTTGTCACAATAAATGGAACAGGTTCTCTGCTTTCATTTAAAAATATGGTTCTTTTGTCCCTTCCCTTGTGGAGATATAAGAAGAAAAATATCTTTTTGAAAAAGGCTTGGGACTTACCTTAAAAAAAAAAGATAAAGAAACAAAAGCTGAATATTCAGAGAGCCTGTCCCACCTATTATAATGATATATCAATATTGTAGTAGTGTGTTTTTTTTAAAAAAATCAAAAGTCCTGGTGGTTCATGGGAGAGAGGGTGGCCACTGCACGGGTACCAGGGCAGGGAAACTGCTGAGAAACCTGTCATGTGGAAGCTGTTCCCACCATGCTTAATGTGTAGCTATACCAGCAGCAAGAAAACCCTCCAAGCCTCTCCCAATGTGGAAACCTTCTTAGAAGGGTCAGAAGATCCGTTCATCAAAAAGTGCAATGTAGAATGAGGACGGTTGGCTGTGGAAGAAGGGCAGAAGTAAATCAGCAGTTCAGAACTTCGAGGCTTTGTTAACATACTTCCTGGTAGACTACTGCATACATGTGGTCATCAGAGGAGGAAGACGTGCTAGGGGAAGCTTTTTCATCATCTGGCAAACACTCTGACACAATTGTCGGAAAGCAGTTCCTTCTGCTGACATGTCTGTGGGGGCTCTGGATAATCGTAACAGTTAGCTATTTGTCATTGTACTGTGTACACAATAGCATTGCAGTTTAAAAACTGTCAAATGTAGGTTGCTGACTTCAGATAAATGTTAAACCTGCTGTTCTGCTTATCTGGTTCTAGTAAAACAAATGAATGGTTTTTCCAAGCATGGTGATGTACTATGGAGCTCAGTCATTCTCTGCCTTTTTCTGGAGTAGAGTTCTGGCCACCTCCTTTGTGTTACATATCAAAGGTTTCCCAGTCATCACTTGGCCATCTTTCACCCTGTAAGACACTGGACTAATCTTTAATTTTTACAAATGTCTCCTAAATGTTTAGAAATTCTGCTGCATGTACTTGGAGTTTCAGCCATCTCTTTCCAGGCTTCCTTAGTGTCTATATTTTTTTAAAAAAATAAAAGGTAATTGAAAAGGTAATATAAGCCTTCTCCCTCCCTTGGGTTCTCAAGACACCAAGAAGAGAATATTTTTGCATCTTGGAACCAAATGGGAAGAAACTTAAATTGGAAAAACTAAAGTATTGTGAAATTTGGTGGAATACTGCTTGTTAATTGGATTCCTCAGGAGGGGACCAAGGTGACTTGTATCAACACTCACTACAGTAATAAACTGTATTAATTAAATATAAAATCCCTGTAAGATACATCTTTATGATACAGCTGATTTTTTAAGCTTCTAACTAATACATTATTTAGAAGTGTGTCCATGCATACTTTCAAAAGGCAGAAAAGAGTAGACTTCCTTAGGACTTCTAGGGCAACCCAGTAATAGTGCTGGGACCACTGTTTACAGATGTTGACAACTTAACCTGTAGCTGTTCTCACCACCTTGGAAGGTGTTGGTGAAGTGCAGATTTCATACATGCAAAAATCCAGGTGGTGAAGCAAGGTGCAATAGTAGAAATTTCTACTTTCCATTGATGTTTTTTACATAATCTTGCACACTGTTACACTTTTTGCACATACACCCCCTGAACAATAGGAAGGTGGGCACTGATGCCATCTTTGAGGACTGATGCTGCCATCTTTGAGAATTCTAGTTTTAAGATACTCAGAGGAGTGACAAAGTGAATCCATTTCAAAGACCTGACTGAGTCTGTTTTCAGTCATAGTTTATTCTTGAACTGTTAAGCAGAATACAAAATAGAAAATGTCTTGCTCTGTTGAGATATGAACAGGCATTTGTATTTGTTGTCCCCAAGTAGTAGTCTAATTTAATTTAAAATTACCTGTGCTATTGCAAAGTAGTATTTTTGAAGCAAAAGAATCAGCAAATCTTAACAAAAGTGCCTTTCTCTAGCACCCCCCCTAAGTACACTGTTTGCACAAGATCTGTCACTTGCACACAAACTGTGCTACCTTACTTCAGATTAAATAACTAACTCAAGGTACAATGAGGGGTGTGAAGAAATTTCCATCTTCCTGATTTGTTTTTTAAAAACTTGTCCTTCAGTAGTATGTTCAGTAGATGGCTGGTGTACTTTGTGCCTGATAACTTTTGATAACAAACTATGCTGTAGTACAGCTGGGTCATTTCCTGACTTTCCTTTGGCATGCCGGGCAATGGGCACAGGAAAACCTTTTTAGAATGCAGGCTGCATTCTTCGTAATTGGCTACAGCATTGCAAGGTAGGAGTAAATGTACATCTGAATGGACAATGAGGGCAAAGACACCAGCATGTGACATTATTTCGGGGGTAAACAGCCTTTCCTAACTCTTCCACTTTCCTGTTATACTTCAGGTCAGTCCTGTCAAGATGCGAGATTCTTTGTTACACTAACGTAGCTTTCAAATCTGGTGAAAAAGTTAGTACACCCCCCCTCCGATGCAGCTGCTAAAATCCTAGTAGAATTGGAAGCTGGTGAAGAAAATATTGAACGTCTTTATAATAAAAGCTATATAATGTTCCTCTATGCAGCCTGGCTGATGTACACTGCATCATCTGCTTCTGCACCTGGAAGAATGGTGATGAACATTCCGTGGTCTGTTTGACCCAAAGGGCAAGGCAATACTTAAAGCCCAGAGGGAGTAGAATAGGCCAGCTGTGAGCTAGTCTCCTGTTCTGCCAGCATTATTTTTGGAAGGGGGTAGACCTGGTGGGAGATAAACAGGATGATCCAATGAAGGAAAAGGGGGGGGGGGGAGATACCTGTAGTTCCCTAATGGCAGTGGAAATGCCTCTTCAATGAATGGCAGGACAAAGAAGACATCAGCTTTAAAACTGGAAGCCTTAAAATATTTGGTGAGAATTCCCTTATTTAGGAAGAATTATTAGTGGTAACCAGGGCTTTTTTTTCTTTTTTACAGGAACGCACTGTTCCGGCTGGCTTGGTGTCAGGGGGTGTGACCTAGTATGCAAATAAGTTCCTGGGGTGCTTTTTCTATTAAAAAAGCCCAATGTGAAACAATGGTGATGTCAGGATGTGTGGCCTAATATGCAAATAAATTCCTGCTGGGCTTTTTTCTTTAAAAAAAGCCCTGGTGATAATCAAAATGGGTAACAAAGTGGCAACACAGTATATTACAGACCAAAATCAACACCACTGTGTATATAAACAATAAAGAATTTATAAACCTGAAGAGTCTTTTCTTATTTTCCAAAGATACCTTGCACAAGCTCATCCTAAGGGGTGCCTTTTGTGAATGTTAGAAGTCTTAGTTTTGATGTCAAAAGATTGAATTTGCAGAATGGCTCTGTGATCAAGCATTTCTGCGAAATGTGACCCATAAAGTCGACAGGCACATAAGGAAAAGACTGGAGCCTTTAGAGCCATTATTCTAGGGGACTTGGATTTGCTTCAACAATAAGAAGGACTATGAATTTACGCTCTAAAAGGAAGTTTCAACAAGGAACTTCTCTATAAAAATTGTATGGAGCAGTGATGATATTTGTGTTGTGGAATCCTCCCCCTTTGGAAAAATTTTCTGTACTGTGTATAAGGTATCTTTGGAAAATAAGAAAAGACTCTTCAGGTTTATAATTTTTTTATTGTTTGTACACACAGTGGTGTTGATTCTGGTGTTAAGGCAGAAGATGATTGCCTTAATTAAATTTCCCTTTCCAAAATTCAGATATTTCCTGAACAGGCATGCAGGCTTTTAAACAAAATCATACCGACTTTAAAGTCTCAACAGCTCACAACCATAATAATAATACAGTAACAAAAAGGGGGTATTGTCTCAGAGACAAATTTTCAGTTTGGTGTTCTCTGAACCAAAGTAGGACCACTTATTTGAAGGCTAATCCTCTATCCTATACACATTTAGTTATAAATATGACCCATTGAAAAAAGGGGTTTATAATGATCTAGACATACATAAGGCTATGCTGAGAACTTTACATAAGCAACAGTTGGTAATTAAAGGGCCAAATGTTTCTTTGCAGGCCTTGAATTCAGCAGGAGCTCACAGGAGCACAGCTCCTAAACCTTTCTGAGATTCCCCCTCTTTCTCCCCATCTACCTACCTTGTCTATTGAATAGTAGGTGCATCTGCATAACAATCCCTGGATGAGTCCACCACCTATTTTTCTACAAAATGTCCCCTGTTTCTCTAGGTGTACCTGAAGCAGGGCTTCTGAAGATCCGAGTGGATGGGTAGCTTCATATAGGAAAACACAGTCATTAAGGTATATTGATTGCAAGCTGTGTATCTGAAACTCAATACCTATACCTTGAATTGGGCCTGGAAACAAATTGTAAGTGTAGCTGGAACAAGATTGGAATTAAATGGTCCCTATTATCCCCCTCCAGTCAACACTCTGGCCTCAGTCCCAGTTGTAGCTCCAGACAGTGGGCATGCACCACAGTGATATAATCTCTCCTTGAAAGACCCACAACTGCCTTGGGGAGTGTAACTGAAGCTGGTGAAATACACCCCTGTTTATCCAGCAGGAGCCTGGGGCCAGGAGCACCCCCAAGCTATAAACCTGCTTCTTTAGGGGAAGTGCAATCCAGTCCAGAACAGAAGATAACCCATTTTCTGGGTCATTCCTTCTGCCTACTAGTAGCACCTCCATTTTATCAGGATTGTTTCAGTTTGTTTAGCCCTCAGCCATTCCAAACCATGCCTAAACACCTGTTCAGTTTGCACAGCCTCCCTAGGATCTACAGGAAGCATTAAATAGACGTAAGCATCATCCTCATCATCTTATATACCGTATATGTCAGCTCAGTCCAGATCTCTGGATGATCTCACGCACCAGCTTTATATAGATGCTGAAAAGCATGTGGGAGAAGGTAGAACCTTGAAAAATCTTGTAGGCCAGAGACCAAGGGGTAGATCAGCTGTCCCCCAGCACCATACTCTGAAATCTAGCTTTGTGATAGGACCAGAACCATCACAGAACAGCGTTTCCCAGTTCCAACCTCAGAGGTGGCCCAAAAGACACCAAGATTGATGGTATCAAAAGCTGTCAAGAGGTTCATGAGAATTAAGTCACTCCCTCCCCCCTCCATCTCCAATGTATGTCATCCACCAGTGGGCAGATGAGTGAAAAGCAAACAATCCAGCTGGAGTGGTCAAAGACCATGATGAAATAGCAGAGTGAAATGAACAGTGTAAGTACACCTACATGGTGATACAACTACTTCTTGCAGTGAACTAACTAGTAACAGGTCTTATTGAGACTAGCCATAGTGCTGTACCATCCGCATAATGAATTTTAATGAAGTCAGCATTTATAAGGTTGCTGGAAGGTCTCCTATTTAGGCACTGACCAAATCCAGACCTGTCTTAGCTTCAGCAGGGTTGCTGTGTCATCTGTTCTCCCCCCATCCCTGGCCACGCCTTGGGCTTATTTTGTCAGTTATAATGCTTATCAGAAGTTAATTTTTCCCCCTCACAGTTCTCTGTTACATGGCTTTTTATGCAATAGATTCACATTTACAAATTTGTGGGTAGGTTTTAACATTCTGGTATTGAATTCAGACTGCCTTTTTTTTAAAAAAAATCTGGTTTTAAAACATTATCTTGTCCCCATAATAATATATTTTTGTTCTTAATCTCTTGATTTTACCACCTCTTGCTTCTACTATATGGTGAAAGACAAATATATATATATATATGTTGCTGTACAAAGCATTCTGCTGATAACTGACTTAAGCATCTCGAGTAAGTGTATTGTTAAAGATGCAGTATGGTTATCTTGTAATAAAATAATTAAAATGGACCATATCCATTATAGTATATCTTACTAACACTGGGCTCAAGGAGAGAAAGAGCATCGATTTAGAAGTTTGATGGCAGTACCCTCATTCAACCCTAGAGTTATTGCCTCCCAAGTCTGTACCCATAGTTGAATGTCTACGTATCAATTTAATGGAGACTTTTCCTCTGTTTTTTTGCCTTTCTGCAAAAAGCAACTCTGATATCATTGCCCAGTCTTAACACCTGCAAGGAGTCTGGGACTGCTTAGATAGGGGATAAGAAATGTGATCCAGTTGTTGCTAAAACTTTATGGCAGTTTGAAACTTGCTTTGAAGAGTGGGTGAGAACTGAAATGACTTGCAAATGTTGTTACGGTCCTACAATATTGGAATATAACAATGCTAGCTAAGGTGTGAGTTCTGCTCCTGTGTTGTGCCAGCTGCCTCAGCTGTAGTGGAGGACCACAATCAAAACACCGCATGGGTTGTCTCCTTGAACTGTTTGTCTTGAACGCTTGACTTGATAGTTACCCAGAAACATCATTGGATTGCAAGTCATAAGAGTAACAAAGCAAATGGACCAAGTATTTGACTCTTCTGCTTCTGAAGTATGTTATAAGTAGCCTAAGATAATGTGGGCTTTTTTACAATTTGCCTGGGCCCGTTATTGGCAGTGGTGTGGGTCTTCAGGGGAAAAAAACCTGGTTCAGATTTAAGTAGCTATGTCAATAATTTGTTCATAATGCTAGCAAAATAAGGCAAATACACCATGTACAAGCCTGGACCATGTACAAACACTGGAGTTTGTCCATACTTCCTATCCCACATTTAGCCCATTTAACATGATTGATTTGTAGTACAACAACCCTAACAATGATAAATAACTGTATATAAATTATAGTATCAAAAAAATTCTGCTCCAAATAACTGGTTGCTGGTCCTTCCATATATTCTGTGCTTTTGTTGCACAGTTTTGCAGTAGCAGTCTTATCACATTCCTGATTTTCTTCCTGTTCTCAAAAGGACATTTATGAATCAGGCCAACTTATGAGCCAGTGCTGTGGATAGGAAACCCAATGAATCTAATACCATTTCCCTCTTTATGTGGGGGAAGTAATAGAATCAAATCATAGAGTTGGAAGGGACCTCCAGGCTCATCTAGTCCAACTCCCTGCCCAATGCAAGAAATTCACAAATACCTCCCCTACATGCCCCCAGTGACACCTCCTATGAAAGCTATGGCTGACCCAAGGCCATTCCAGCAGGTGCAAGTGGAGGAATGGGGAATCAAACCTGGTTCTCCCAGATAAGAGTCCGTGCACTTAACCACTAAACTAAACTACACCAAAGGGGCCTGCCAACGTGTCTTTTTTTTCACCCTGTCAAGTCGCAACTGACTTATGGTGCCCCTGTGGGTTTTTCAAGGCAACAGACATTCAGAGATGGCTTGCCATTGCCTGACTTGGCATATTGACCCGCTATTTCCTTGGTGGTCTCTCATCAAAATTCTGACCCTGCGTAGCTTCTGTGATCTAATCAGATCAGACTAGCCTGGGCTATTCAGGCCAGAACTTGTCCTAATGTAACCTAAACCTTGGGGGCAAAATCCTTAGGTAGTGGAAATGGGGTGATCAGATAGAAGGACTGAGGGGAATGGAACAAAAAGGAGAGGATTTGTGTCTTCTTGATGTATTCCTATTTGTGTGAAGGAAGTCTTACTGCTTGGCTGCTGCTTTCTGATCTAGAGAATCTCTAGTTACCACCATTTCAGTTCAATTTTTTAAAAAGCAAAACCTTGGCATGAGCCTCATAGTGCAGCAGCAGGTGGAATAGCATTGTTTTGATTAGGATTATCGAGCACAAAGAAAGCTAATCTGAAGCACTTTGAACTGATTTGTTTGTGTGTGTGATAAAGCTAGGTTGACCAAGGGCAGATAGGAGCTGTTAGTCTTTCACAAATGACATATGAGGAACTGGCGCTGGTAGCCAAGGCAGCCCCTGAGCATTTCTGTCTGTCTCTAGCTGTTGAAAGTATAGGAGCTTCATGTAGGTAGGAAGGATCTAAGCGTCCCTGATGAGTCCAACCCATAATGTTCCACACCTAAGCTGTTTAACAGTGCAGTCCTAAACTGAGTTATATACTCTACTAAGCAATACTGAAGTCAGTGAATTTAGAAAGGTGTGATTCTGTTTAGTATTGCACTTGGTACCAGTTTAATCTTAAAGCAGCAATATATACTGTATCACAAAATTCTGCAGTGTAGTGATTTCCTCTGTAGATTTGTTTGTCTCATTTTTTATGTGAGATGAGATGTGATGATCCATGCTTAGGGATTAATAGTTGGGGCATGCCCTAATGTGAGGATGTTTTATGCGGTGTGGCTGCTACCCAAGTGTAATGAAAGAAGACACACACAAAGCTGCCTTATACTGAATCAGACTGTTGATCCGTTAACGCTAGTATTTGCTATTCAGACTAGCAGCAGCTCTGCAGGGCTTTGGTGTAGAGTCAGGTCTTTCACATCACCTACTACTTGATCCTTTTAACTGTAGAAGCCAGGGTTGGACCTGGGACCTTCTGCATGTCAAGCAGATACTCTACATCTGAGCCATGACCTCTCCCCGTGGTTCAGAATGAGGAGAGAGAGCCACAAACATTTAATATCTACTTGTTGGAAGATTGAGATGCTTGGCTGTAGAATTGTACCCAAAAATGTTTGGTGCATAATCTTCAATAGATCAACAAGGCAGACACAGCCTGCAGAGGTTTATAGAGATACTATCCAGTTACAGAGTAAAACTTCACTCCTAACAAAGGAGGAGACTCCCTTCAGTGCAAGAAAGGGAAGGGTTACTGTTATCTGTGCAGCTGTGTCCTTCAGTGCCTTGCAGCCTTTCCACAGCACAAAGATCTATGCCTCTTGAGCATTTTATAGCAACAGGTGTTCTTGGCTCAACACAGCACAAGAATCATGCTGTCTCTTCAATTATGTCTCTTCTTCTGGGCTGGCAGCTACTTCTGAGATCAACCTCCTCCCCTGCTGTGTCTAATCTTAGCAATTTATTTTATACAGTGGACATGTCTAACCTGATCAAATTAAGATTAAAAAATAGGGTGAATAATTACTTGCCCAACTAAAGGCAGGGTTGTCATTGGAAACTCTGAGGGTTTTACAGCATCTCCTAAGGATGGTATTATAAGACCCAAGTTATCTGAGGGGCTTTTGTACTTTCTGAAACTGTTACGCGGGAGGACAAAATGGCTTTAGTTTTCCCGGACTGTAATGACAGATGCTGTGCCTTATAGAGCCGTCCCTTCTATGTGGCTTTCAGACTGAGACTGGCCATGGAAAAGCTCCTAATCACCAAATGTTGGTAAGAATGCAAGGACAGCCAGCATCTTCTGGTTTAACTGGTAACAGGGATAACCTGAAACTACTAGGGCACATCCATGTTGAGCCCTCTTAGCAGTTGTGGGCCTTAAGCAAGAGCTGGTTCTCTGTTCCTAAACACACCCTTCATAGTAGTCTGCAAGAGGATCTTCTCAGGCTGTTGCAAATGGAAAGGAAAATTCCAGATGTACAGTTCTGCTTAGCTGAGCAATATGGGAGAGTCTCAGATTAGTGGCATGATGGTATGAGCTGTTAAGGATAAGTTTGTACTTAAAATGACACCTCCTCCTCTTCTCCCTGCTCTTTTGTCTGCTTGGAAAATCCATTGCTTATATGCCCTTGGAAAATATGATTAGTGTATCTGCTTTTGGATTTGAAGGTATATTGAAGTTTCTCTTCCAGCTGTTGGGGGGGGGTGTTGGAGACAATAAATTACACATCATGCAACAGTGTTTCATATGCCATTGTTTAAATATGAGAGAGAGTGGGAAAGATCTGGTTTGTTTCAGAAATTAGGGCATGCGCGCTGTTTTGGACTTGTTTTAAGAGGAAATGAAGGTACAACATTAAGATCTTAAAATATGGATGAAGAAGGAAGATATTTAAATGAATAAATCTTTCATAGAATCATAAGAGTTGGAAGGGGACCTCCAGGGTAATCTAGTCCAACCCCCTGCACAGTGCAGGAAACCCAAGACTCACACAGCCCCATCTTCTTTGAGGCTCCTGTTTTTTTTTCTTTGTTGGGAAAATAAATAATAGGGATGCTGCATGTGTAGAAATCCAGTTTCCTGTTGCTGCACATCCATGAAACTCAGTAGATGGCTCCTGGCAAACTTATTATCTCAGTGGAAACTACTTTGTCAGGTGGCCTAGAGTAGAGGGGAAAATCCAGTCCTGAGCTGTTTCTTGTGCAATTTGTGCGTGATACACACATGAATGTGTTCTTAATCTAGAAAATCTATAAATTCAAAATGCATCCGAAGGTCACCCTGACTCATCTCCTCCTGTTTTGCTGCTTATGCTTTGAAGGCAGCTCTAGCATGGCTCCATTCCACAACCCAGAAGTAATATCAGAATCTCTGGGGCTTATGGGAGGCTCCTACTTTTTAGCTCTTTCTATTCTAGTGTGCCAGAGAAGCTTCCAGTGATGCTTTTATGGTGTGCCTTGAGCCCTTTTTACACTGTGTATTTTGTGACAAATGTATTTCACAGCAGTAGGCAGAGATGTGGAAGTGGTTACCTAACAACTGCACATCAGGATGTAAGACTTACTGAAGTCAGTGGGACCTAGCTTCCAAGTGAAGATGGGGCTGTGTGAGTCTTGGGTTTCCAGACCTTTAGCTGCTCTCTCTCTGTGTATGTGTGTGTGGTTTATTTTAATGATGTTGTTGTCCCAGGAGAATAGAGACTCCAGGCTAGGGTCAGGCAAGCCCTGAGTTCTGTGGCTGTAGCATCTCCAAGGTGTAACATGCTGCTTATGTGCCCACTCCAGCAAAGCAGTGCATAACGCTCAAACACCTTCCACAAGTAAAGCAAACAGGCGTAGAGTTAAATGAGTAATGTTTTAATATTAACCTTTAGTACATTGCTTAAGCTAAAAATAAACTTTCAGCTGTTGTCTCCCAGCTCTTTTCACAGTCTGCATACTATTATCATTGTCTTCAGCAGAATGTCTTCATTTGCAAGGTTTTTGGTTGCAAACCATTATGTAGCTACCAAGATACCAAATGCACAAAAAGGACACATTCAGTGTTACTTCAGAAAATATTGGCTTGTGTTTTCTGATTCAAGATGGACACTCAGCAAGTTCCCTTTCTCCCCCCCCCCCACACCAGACCACCTTCTTTCCCCCCACCCAGCTGCCATGAAAACTGAGCTCCTGACTTTGGGAGCCTGGCAGTCATTGTGTCCACTATGAATTCAAATTATGTAGTAATTGGATATACGGAAGAGTTCCCAGAAGGTGATGGTCTCATTTATACACGTGCAGGACAATTTTGCCTTTGTTCTGCAGACGGGGCCTTGGGAGTGAAGTCTTCAATCTTTTTTTCCCTTTCTTTCTAGTTCTTCCTCCAGTGCTTGTTCCAAGACACAGCGAGTACAACCCTCAGCACAGTCTCCTGGCTCAGTTTCGCAACGTGGGGCAAAATGAACCTCACATGCCACACAATGCAACTTTCCCAGATTCCTTCCAGCAGCCCAACAGTCATCCATTCCCTCATTCACCCAACAGCAGCTACCCAAATTCCCCTGGAAGCAGTAGTGGCACCTATCCTCACTCACCTGCCAGTTCAGACCCAGGAAGTCCCTTTCAGATGCCAGGTAAGAGAGGCCCAGGCTCAGGGCAGCCGGTTTGGGCCACGTCCAAAAGCTTGAGGCAGCAGCTGGAAAAAGTTGATGATTATTTGTTAGCATGTATTCCCTTTACAGCAGCGGTCCCCAACCTTTTTGGCACCAGTGACTGGTTTTGTGGAAGACAGTTCTTCCAGGGACTGGGGAGGAGTGGGGAGAGGGATGGTTTCGGGATGATACAATTTTGCACTTTATTTCTATTATTTTGGTGTGTTGGTTAAGTGTGCGGACTCTTATCTGGGAGAACTGGGTTTGATTCCCCACTGCTCCACTTGCAGCTGTTGGAATGGCTTTGGGTCAGTCACAGCTCTCGCAGAGTTGTCCTTGAAAGGGCAGCTTCTGGGAGAGTTCTGTTGTGGGGAAGGAAGGTAAAGGAGATTGTGAGCTGCTCTGAGACTCTGAAATTCAGAGTGGAGGGCAGGATATCAATCCAATGTTGTTGTCATCTTATTTTTATTACTACATTGTAATATATAATGAAATAATTATACGGCCCAGTTGCTAACAGACCACGGACCGGGGGTTGGGGACCCCTGCTTTACTGGCTTTCTGTGGTGGTGAAATATAACCACACTTTGCATCAGTCTTGGAAATACAAGCTTTTTACTATGGAATTATAGTGTAGTGGCTACAGTATTTTGCCTAGTAAACATTTGGAGTTGTGTTTTAAAAGTTTTGTCAGTGTTGCTTCAAGGTCTGATAGAAGTCTGAAGGCCTGTGAGTGAGAAAAACTTCATCTCGCTGAAAGCCCCAAGCCTGAAAAGCAAAAACTTTCTGCACACACCTCTTTTTCTGCGCCATCGCATTTTTAGCCTCTGAACAAGTTTAACCTATGCCAGAGCAAAAGTCTGGTTGGGAGACTGGCTTGGGTCAGACAGCATCCACAAGTAGATGCTCATGCATTGTCCAGTCTTCAAGGGAAGCACTCTGAAACTGTGGAACCTCCACAGTGTTTATTAAACCACTTTTGATCCACTTTCGCTCTAATAATATCATGGTATGGTGAACTAGGATCAGAAGGCTGCCTCTGAAAGCATAGAGAGATGGGGCTTTTTCTTGGCTACATTGTAGCCATGCTGTTCCAGGCATTTTCAAAACCAGCTTCTCTAATGGTGCCTCATGTATGATGGAAAGGCAGTTACATATGCTGGAACGTGGCGGGGGGGGGGGGGTGCAATATGCTGCTGGCCACCTGTTCTTTAGAAAGTAGACCATCAAGTTCCAGAGTCATTAGGACATTCCCAAGCAGAATATATTACAGGCTAGCCCCAAAGCTGAAGTCCTGAATGATGGTTGCTGGGTCATAACTTGGGGGGGGCGGGATATACTTCTTTCCTCCTGCTGTTCCTGTTGCATTTTAAAACAGTACTTTAGTTCTGGAAGCCACAGAAACTGAATCTGAGGACACAAAGGAAGATGTTTGTCATCCATAACAATTGTACAGCAGTGTGTTGGGTCAGGAAGGAGTCCTGGCTCTGTTTGTTGGTTCTTAAGACACTGACTTTTTCTTACGTTAGAAAAGCATTCAAGAAGGCAAGAATAACATGATCATCACGAGCATATAGACTAATCCAGTTCACCATTTCATTTAATGTGAATATACAAAGCAAAGGCGTGAAGTCATTTTTCTGTGTGCATTCTCAGCTGATACGCCTCCTCCTGCTTACCTGCCTCCAGAAGATCAGATGACACAGGATGGTTCACAGCCAATGGACACCAATATGATGGCTCCTTCGATTCCTCCAGAAGTAAACAGAGGAGGTAAAATTGTTCTATCTGATAGGAATTGTTCATATTTTTTGTGTACTATTAAATGCATCCAAATGGCATCATTTCAGCAGAGACTTTAAAAATGACACCAACAGAGCAAATCAGGGGTTTGGACACTGGCATTCAGAGGCTGTCCCGTTTCTGTCCTTCACACTTGTTCAAAAGGCTTACACCACCTAGATAAGTTAACTGTTGTTGAACTGAACTTATACCTTAAAACTATGGGACAAAACAAAGGCAGACCATAACCTCAGTAATGTAACTTATTATTTAGCTGTTGTAGATTTTCTAGGCAGTAACTTATTCTTCTTTTGAACCAGGATTGCAGTTGATAAACACAACCTTTTAATGACTTTGCTGATCTGTTTGCTTTAGGTAGTCTTTGCAGCTGACGAAAGCAGAAAGCAAATTTATCAATGTTTATACTTATCCCTGCAGATTCCTGCATGTCTTTTGTTTTTAAAAACACTCTATGTCTTTGTCCTGGAACTTCTACATTACATAGGTGTATGCCCAGAGCTAAAAGGGGTGGCTTCTCTTAATGCATCACTTTTTAAGGGTTCTTCTGGATGCAGCAAATTGGTGTGTAGAGAAGTTTGCATTTAACAGTGTTATCCATGTTGAGTTACTCTTGAATTTGCTCCAGGTTGCATGGGTTGACTTGTGGGTATATACTGCCATGACCATTAATCTCCCAGCCAATATCATGCTGTGTTTTGTATCAACTGAACCACAGTCACAACAGGTACATCTGAAAGTAAGGGTGCCAGATCTTAAATAACACAGGGGGAAGGGCTGTAGCTTGGAGACAGAGTATCTGCTTTGCATACTGAAGGTCCAAGGTCCAATCTTCAGCTGAAAAGATGAGATAGTAGGGGGGGGGCAGCAGTGGGAGGAATTCTGATGCCTAGCCCCACTGGTGGACCTCCTGATGGCACCTGGTTTTTTGCCACTGTGTGACAGTGTTGGACTGGCTGAGCCACTGGCCTGATCCAATATGGCTTCTCTTACGTTCTTACCACTGCTTGAGACCTCAAGAGAACCACTGACAATCAGGTGATACTTAACCCTGATAGACCAGTGGTCCAACTTCGTATAAGGCAGCTGCATGTATTCAGCAAATCTTCTGTTACTTTACAAGCTATGTCATTACCAGGCATATCAGTGCTTGCAGCATTTACCTGCCTCTGTGCTTGCAATGGCAACCTCCTTGGTCTTCACCCACACCCCCAATTAGATTTTGTGTTGGGTCTTTCAGCTGGAGGCAAGGAATGGATGGTGTCCAGGGTGCTTGGTTGGAATTATGATTACAGAAGTGAGGAAAGATGTAATAGCTTGCCAGTCAATATGCAACAGTAAACATGTAGCATTAAGCAAGACAGAAGCTCCATCTGGATCTGATAACTAATTCTTCTTTTCCCCTTCTTGGTTTAATACCCTGCCTCTCTGTTAAAAAGAAGACTAACATATGTTGATTTCCTTACATTCCTATTGTTTACCCACACCTGTTTCCCTTAATTCTGTGAGCTCATTTTTCTACCTCTCTACCTGTTATGTAAGGTCACATCCTTTGTTTAATAGCCATCCCCCAAGGTCTACTGCAGTTCATGCTGAGGAAGGGCACTGGGAGTTGGTGCAGGCTCAAACGCTCTGCTGCAGAACTTTTAAGAAGCCTGTTCTTTGTGGAGATTTGTTAGTCTTAAGAGATTTGACTTAACAAGCTGCATCCTGTCAGTGGAGTTTGGTAACTCCTATTGTTGGCTCCTGCTGGGAATGGAGAGACGAAACGCACCTGCTCGGCATGACTTAAGGCAAATGTGAGGAAGTTCGTATGAGATCTGTATGTGTGTGAGAGAGATGATTTCGCTCTGCAGGAATGGCCAGCTGGCAGGATTTCTTCCTGTGTTTTGAGAACTGGGGCAGAGCTGTAGCTTTAATAGTGACTGGCATCTTGGTGTGAAGAGTGCACCCACTAAATAACAATTACAGGCTGCTGTACTGTGACTTGAAAGGATTAAAAAATGTTGTGGCTCATTTATATCAGCACTTCCCCTGGTATATTGCTGAAAATCAGTGAACTGGACCTGGAGAAACAGAGTGGGTTTTGTTCTCCCCCTCCCCCTTAACTTGATGTGGGCTGCCATCTAATCGTTAGTCAATTTCCTGTGGCTAATGACTTGTCATAAGTTGCAGTTTCTTCTTTATTCTGTATTGTATAAGTAAATTCTTATTGCAGCCTTCTGTATAATCACTATTCATTTTTGGTTGGCCTCTATAGACATAGTTATGAGAAAGGGAGGCAGTTCTCTTGGAAAGAACCAACATCTGGGGTACAGAAGGCAAAAGCATCTTCTAGGCCTGGAAATAACCTCATTATGGGATGGGGGTGAGACCCATGTTTTAGCCATTTAATACAGTATAGTGAGAGACCCTCTAGCTTACTGAGGTGGGAATACATAAATTCTGACTTCAGCGAACTTGACTTGGTTTTAGTCTTCTCCCAAATGGGGACCCAAAAGCAGACTACAATATTGTTTTTCCTCTCCTCCATGTTATCCTTGCAACAGCAACCCTCTGATGCAGGTTAAGCTGAGAGAGTGTGTAACTGGCCCAAGATCACCCTGCAAGCAGGATGTGGATTTGAACCTGGTTTTTGTTTCAGATCTAGCACTGGAGCCACTACACCACACTGGCTCTTGTACCATCTTGTGACCTAAAGACCTAGCCTCAGATGGAATGTCCCTGTCCATTCCTTTTGGCCTCGCCACTTAGGGGTGCTGGTGTTTGAGTTTTATCAAAATATTTTAGAGAGGGCAGCACAGGGTAAGGAATTCCTAGTGCACATACATTGGTATGAATCAAACATGCAGCTTGAAGGGCTATATCGGGTAGCCGATTATACCTTTCTTGAATGTTGTGGCTAACATAAAGTAATGCAAGGAGCTGAGGACAGAAAATGCATTGTCTGTAGATGCCTAAAATGACGCATTGGGGTGGGAGCCACTGGGTCCAGACTACACATTGTGGGTCCTCTCTCAAATTTTGTCTTATTGGTGGGCTTGCTAGATATTGTAGGGGAAAATGCAGCTGTGATTAAAAATTGATGTCTGGTCAGATAAGAAACTGCTGGTAGGCTTCAAAAAAGCTTATTTGCTTAATGTTCTTGTTTTGAAAATCTGAGGTACCATTTAAACAAATGGAAACCACCTCTGTAATTATCTAGGGGAAATTATTTTGAGGAAGCTCATGCCATGCTTCCAATCACAACCACCTTAAATCCTCATTTAAAAATAAAATTTCCTTCAGTATTACCTCACTCCAAGCTTAGGATCACTCCCTTAATAGAGTTGATACCCTAACTGGAAACAAAGTAAAACTCCATGGAAAAAGTGTCTCATCCCTATCTTGGTTATAATTTCCTTTCCTTTTTAGATGCTTGCTATTTTGCTGTTTGGAGCCTTCGGTGTTACATGCCTCTGGTTTTCTGAAAGTGGAAGGGGTAGGCCCAGAATTGGGGGTGGGTGGGTTGTTGTCTCCCGGAAGCCCTAGAACTTATGTAGCCATCAGTTTCACAGCTAACAAATTCAGAATAGGAAGAATGTGTGAAAATCATTGCCACAGGAGCTTTGAAATGGCTACCTGTATAAATAACTTTTCTGGATTATTGGATTACTTGATAGAAGATATATTTAGCAATTATTTTGCTGTTCCCTATTCAGTTATAAATCAGTATAATGCCTAGTGTGGTGGTTGCCCAGTTATCCAACTGGTTGCTGTTAGACAACAGAGCTGCCTGATGTGGACATGTAGTCTGGTCCAGCTGGGCATCTCTTTATGGACATTTCTATAAACATCTTATAGGTAGCCATTGCTAGAGTGATGTATTCTTTAAACTATGGAGTGAGGTTTGAGGTTCTTCCTCCTGCAAAATTACCCTTCTGTAGAAAGTGGGGACAGTTTTCATTGACCCCCTAGACTCCCTTTTTGTCTTTCTGTGGCATTTCTGAAAGTTCCTTAACCTCCAGCATTTTGGGGATAACGGTGGGCTGCAGGGGGATGAGGAAGATAAGAAAGATCTGTTGATAAGCAGTCCTTTAGCACAGGGGTCCCCAACCACTGGGCTGTGGACTGGTCCTGGTCCGTGACCTGCTAGCAACTGGGCCGCGGAGTGAGGCAGAGCAGCCCTGGCCTAAAGAGGCAGCATGGCCTCACTTCTTGGCTGCCTCCCCTTGCAGGGTCCCGGACCAGTAGAAGGGGCAGCACTGCTGTGACCTTTACCCCTCATTTATAGACTCTTTAAATGGGAGGGGGAGGCAGAAGCAGCCCCAGTCTCCCCCCCCATTGAAAGACCCCCATGGGGGGCAGAGATGTGGCATGGGCAGGGGGGAGCCTGGGGTGGTAAAACCCCCCAGTGGCTGCCCCCCCGTCCGTGGAAAAATTGTCTTCCATAAAACCGGTCCCTGGTGCCAAGAAGGTTGGGGGCCACTGCTTTAGCACACAGGATTGCTTCCATAGTCAGCATAACTGATCTAGCTTATTTATAGCATATCTAGTTTCTGGTCCATCAGTACAGCTACTGTTCTATGAAGAATCACCTTTGAGAGACCAGCAATGTTCCCTCTAAGCCATGGGTGTAAGCAAAAATTCTATTTTGTGAGCTGCTGGCATTAAAGTTGCGAGCTACTGCATAAATTAGTTTACTCTGGGGCCATTTTTCCTGAACTAAGACAAAAATGTGTGTGCCGGAGGCTAAAAAACTGAGCTAGCTCACACTAACTCGGTTTAGAGGGAACACTGGTGACCAGGCAAAGAAGCCTTTTCCAAATCAGATTAGATTAGATGTGGTTCTTTCAATCTGATATACTCATCCTCAACATAGCACTATTACATTACCAGTTGCATACTTTTTGGTGGACCTGTTTAATCAAATAAGTGTAGAAAATGTATACACAGTTTGCCCAGAAACCAACCACCCCCCTTTCTGTTCTCCTGGCTTCTAGGGTCTTGACTGGATTTATCCAAGGAGGCTCAAACATGCAGCATAAAAGAGCATTGTGGGAGAATGGCTTCTAATTAGCAGCTGCACAGCCAGTTTTTTCTCCTTCAGTGATCTGAAGCCAAAACCTACACATGGAAAAGAAATAAATAAAAGCTTTAAAGCTCAGGAACTCATTAATTCCATTGTCACTGGTTCTGTTTTTCCTCCTTTGCAGATGTTCAGGCAGTGGCTTATGAAGAGCCAAAACACTGGTGCTCTATTGTCTACTATGAGCTCAACAATCGTGTTGGAGAAGCATTTCATGCCTCTTCTACAAGTGTGCTGGTGGATGGCTTCACTGATCCTTCCAACAACAAGAACAGGTTTTGTCTAGGGCTGCTTTCTAATGTTAACCGGAATTCTACTATTGAGAACACCAGAAGGCATATTGGCAAAGGTATTGTTGGTTTCGTTTACATTTGAATGGGGAGGGTGGAGGGGGGTGGAGTTTGGGTTTATTGCCAGTTCATTACGTTTATTGAGAAACACTCAATCTGAGTGCCTGTCTGCCTTTTGCAAAAAATTGCTGTTTACAGCTGCCAAGTAGTAGGCTATGAGTTAGAAGCATGGCTTGCTATGAATATGAAGCTTCAAGTTGAGTGGTGTCTTTAAAGTATTCTTGAAAAGGACTTGTTTATGAACCAGGAAGTAGACCATGGAACATTTGGTGTTAAATTAATTATTGGCCTTAATATAATTACAGGAATATGAATGTTGTTTGGAAATAGCAGGAAGCCTTTTCTCCCTCCTTTTGTGAAGAAAGTTGGAATCTCCCACTGCCTTAGTCACAACTGGACATTGCTATTCATGTAATCCCAATTTTTTTAAAAAAAAAATACTGAAATCTGGAATAAGCAAGGAGGTTTCATCTGAATTGCCAGAGACATGATATGCTGGCTCCTTTATTAAAGATTTAAATCACTGGCAGTTGTCAGGCTTTGAGAATGACCTGTTTTCCTCCATTTATGGAGATGGGTGAAAAGTATAGCTACTGGGGTTCAAACGTTTGCTGGCTGTTTCCACTTCAAAAAACATATCTCTTTGAGAACCAACATTGTCTCCCATCAAATCAGTGTCTCAACCTGTAGGGCAATTTTACATTTAAGAGCTACGTATAAGCAAGGAAGAACACGTGTTTCCAGGTTATGATAGAAATTTTCATTGCAAAGAATAGTTCTTCCTGATGTGTACGAAATAAAAATGAAGGTGGTGCTTTCAAGACACTAAATTCTTTCCGTGCAAAGAATGTGTATCTAGTAGAACTTCAATTTCTCACACAAATATGAACTGTTTGTTGGTCATGATTTGAGATCTGTGTTGTGGACTACAAACCCAATTTCAAAAGTTGTTGTGCATTGCTTCATTGTTCTGGTTCTCAGAAGAAATGTGGCACTCATTTAACTTTTCCAAACAAGTTCTTTAGTACTGCTTCAGAAGATTTAAGGTGGAGCTGAGAAATTGGGCTTAAGCAGATGGAAATTGATGTGTATGAGGTTTCCTTGGCCCCACCTAGTAGATATTTTGATCAAGTAGACTAATGAGATTTGTGCAGCTGTGGCTTCTACTTTCTTGGCTTCTACAGGGGGACATCAGATGCAGAAATATTTGCACCCCTGAAAAGAGACTCTTGAGGTCTAACATTGTGTTTAGGTATCTAAAACTGAAGTTTGTACATATCTGACTATCTGTTCAAGAGGTAATTTGTACATCTCCTCCCCCTGATTAGTTCTGGTATAATAGTGTTTACTCATCACTTCTGGGAAGATGGGATTTTCAATCTTAGCATATTGCACTGCGAGTATGGCCACTTGTTTGTTGTTGATTTGAACTCTGCTTCTCTTCCCACCCCCACATGATACCACACTTCATTATAAGGCTAACAAATCTTCCATTTTCCATAGGGGTTCACCTGTATTATGTTGGTGGAGAAGTTTATGCAGAGTGCCTTAGCGACAGTAGTATTTTTGTGCAAAGTCGAAACTGCAATTACCACCATGGCTTCCACCCAACCACAGTTTGTAAAATCCCAAGTGGCTGTAGTTTGAAAATCTTCAACAATCAAGAGTTTGCTCAACTTCTGGCTCAGTCAGTGAATCATGGTTTTGAAACAGTGTATGAACTCACGAAGATGTGCACGATTCGTATGAGCTTTGTAAAGGTAAGTGAGCCTTCTTAATGCAGGTGTCCTCCTAAGCTATGTGAAAAGGAACAAATAAGCAGCTTCTGTCGACTGGGTTGCATTTCCGGCCTTTCCATTAATATGCCTTGGAGGGAGTTACTAACTATAAAAGTGATTCATAGGTAACATTCAGGCAAAAGAACTTCCTGAAAAACAAACTGCAGGTCCCCAAAAGTCTGTCCAAAGTAATCACCCCAGAGAAGGGCCTCTGAAATTCAGTCCATTATAAGCATGTCCCCAACCTCTTTCAAGCTTTATTTATCAAATAACAATTTGAATGGGGTATTTTGTACTCAACCTTTCTACTCATTTTTATATGTACAGATTTGAAATGTTAATATAAAAATTCCTGGGTGGCTCACAGTACAAGATAATTGTCATCTAAGTAGTTTACTAAATTTAAAAGGTGGTTTATTGTTTGTTTTTGCCATTCTTTCTTGTTTAAAAGGCAGGGAAACTGAGATGCCAAGCAGCAGCAACTGCTCCTGTTAGTAGCACTGCTGAAAGACTTGGGGCTAGGGAGACATCAGGAAACTTTGCAGTGGCCCTTGAGCAGCTTTGCTGCCGCAGCTGCTCTCTCTCTTGGGGAATTTTGCCTGGAAACAAACTGGATGCCGAACCGGCAAACTATATACTGATTGTGATATATAGGCTACTATACTTTATTGGTAAAACTATATCTAATTACACAATCACAATTATCATTAATATTCTTCGTATTTAGTATGCAATTTACACTGATCCCATCTGTTTGTTTTTAAACTATGTACTGAAGCACTGTCTTCTAGTTGCTTAATCTTGCTGCCATGTTCTAACCCAGTTGTCAGTCCTAAGAAGGTCTTCCAAGATAGCCCCCCGGAGAGCATATTGCCATAGTCTGATCTGGATTTTACTTGGGCATAGATAATGGCAGTTATTCATCTCCAAGCATGAAATTTTCTACCACAGGATTGTCTGAATTTGATGGACCTGTAATTACCTGTATATTTATGCAGGAAATGTGGCACATGTGGTGTGAAGCACAGATGTGACATGACTTGCCTTGCAGGTCAGGAACATTGCCACTCCTGCTGCTTTTAGAAAAGCCTGCAAGGTGGCACTTAAAAAAAAAACACTACCTTTTAGTTAATGGCAGCTGGAGTCAGTTTTGTGGTGGTTTGTCTGTTGATGATGTGGCTTGTGTGTGAGTGTTTGTGAGCTGCTTTGGGCCCACTGTGGTACGGGGAAGAAGGCAGGCTAGAAATAATTAAATCAGATGTGGTCTTCTCTGTTTTTTAGGGTTGGGGAGCAGAATATCACCGGCAAGATGTCACAAGCACACCCTGCTGGATTGAGATACATTTGCATGGTCCACTTCAGTGGTTGGATAAAGTCCTTACCCAGATGGGCTCTCCTCATAACCCAATCTCTTCTGTGTCTTAAAGGATTCTGAGCAGCTACACTCTGAAAACTATTGAGCCTTGCATGTACTTGAAGGATGTATGAGTCAGACACATGTACAAAACTGGCAGCAGCCTTTATCATACTTGACTTCTGTGACCAACTGTTAAATCTGGAAAGAAAAATGCCAATAATGAGTTGTTGGTATAAATATTTTTCGTTTACATAGTAACAATTCTCTTGCAGATCTTTCCTGCAGGGCAGCGTGTGATAGTTAGAGATGACCAAGTCAGTGTAATTTGGGCACTGTTCTCAAGCTCATATGTGCACACACAATAATTCCCCTTTCTGGTGAACATCTGTTATATTGTGTGTATGTGTTCTAGAATGAGTACAAAGTTACTCTTTTCTAACAAGTTTTCTACACTATTTGAAACTCACTGGTTTAAGTAATAGTAGCTGTCTTCTGAAAGATTTAAGGCTTCTGCGTAATCGTCTGAAATTGTGTACTGACCATACTGCTGCAAGAATTTTTAGGTATGCTCTTTGCTAAATGTATGTACAGTGTATTTGGAAGTTAGAGATGAGCTAGCCAAAAGAAAGTAGATAGATAGTTGAGGGAGGTGGGTGGGCAGGGGAACTGACAAGGACTATTAGAATAATACTGTAAGCATAGCTTGTTAAACAAGTCCAAGTCTTCGCTGTGTGCATTTCATTTTTATAGTGGCTTCACCTTACTAACTGATCAATTTCTGCCCATGCACAGCTTTTTAGGTCAGGGGCAAGTAAATAAATCTTTGTCATGTACCGCAAGGTCTGTATATTTCAAGACAAGCTGTACAGCCTTTTGGATTGGGCAGTCTTATGCATTTTGCATAACAGAAGTAGCTGTTTCATTTTGTAAGAGCTTTGTGTTTGGCCAGCTTAGCAGACGTTGGCACATGCTGAGAGGACTTAAAAAAAACAAACCTATTCAAGTGTTTCAGACTTAAAGGTTAATTTTTTACCATTTTAATTGTTTTCTTTCTGCTAACGTTTTATATTCATTCAAGCTGTAGTACTTTTTCAGTATTTTTTTATTCCAAAACTTAGTGGTTCATCTCTACTGGAAGTTCAAATAAACATATTGCTTACTTTGATTAAAACTGTCTCTTGTGAATTTCTTGCCAGCCAGATTTTGTAAGAAGTTGTAAAATACTTGTTGGATACGGTATGGATTTTTGCTAACAATTTCTACAGGAGGGAGAGATTTTCTAACAAGGTGCACAAGAAGAACATTGCTGGAATAGATCATCTGGTCATGTTTCACACAGTGGCTAACCAGTTGCCCTCGAAGGCCAACAAACAGGTCATGGATGCCAAGGCCTTCCCTTATATTGCCTCCTACGAATATAAGACAGCCAGTTTGGTATAGTCTCTAATCTGAAGAACCGGGTTTGAGTCCCCATTCCTCCACATGCAGCTGCTGAGTGACCTTGGGTCAGTCACAGTTCTCGCAGAGCTATTTCTCTCAAGAGCAGTTCTTGAAAAACTCACTCAGCCCCACCTTGCTCACAGGGTGTCTGTTGTGGAGAGAGGAAGGGAAGGAGATTGTAAGCCACTCTTGAGTGAAGGGCAGGGTCTAAATCCAGTCTCCCCTCCCTTTTCCTCCTCTTCCAGTATTCAGAGTTTTCCGAATGTTTACTACAGGTTAGTAGTAGTAGCTAGTAGTATTGATGGACATATTCGCTATGAATCTGACACCCTTTTAATGCCACTTATTCATGGCCACCTTGAGGACATGAGCCCTATTCAGTCATGACTAATGTACAGTCTTTGTTGGCATGGAAGACAGAGCAATGCCAAACTTTTTAAAAACCTCAGGTGTGCAGTATCTAATATTGATGAGTTTATTGGGAAATGGATCTCTTAAGCATTCCAGAGCTGTTACTTGTGTTCATTTCCCCCCAAATTGCATTCTTTCGAGCACATAGTGTAGAAGAGCTTGTAGCTCTGTGACTCCCAAGTTGCCTGCTATAAATTGTGTGCTCAGTAACTATCTGCTCTCAGAACAGGGAAGGGAAGTATTGACTGCTGTAGATCTTCCGGGCTATATGGCCGTTGTCTTGGCATTGTGAGACACGGCATTTCGCTGGCAACTGTGACTGGCATCCTCAGAGGTGTAACCCAGAAAACTGGAGTTCTCTGGGTCAAATTGAGAAGAAGTTGGTAGGCATGTAATTTATATCTACTCAGGCAGGTGGGGTAGGGCTGAGTCATTATCTTGTGATAATTATCCTGCAGTTGTGGACAAATTTACATTGAAACCACACAACGTAGCATCCAGACAATAAATGAACATGAAAGACACTGCAGACTTGGAGAACCTGAAAAATCAGCAGTGGCTGAACATAGCCTAACTCAAACAGGACACAGTATCTTATTCCAAGACATTGTAATGCTGGACAACACATCCAATTACCATGTTAGATTACACAGGGAAGCCATTGAAATCTGGAAACATAAACACAATTTCAACAGGAAGGAAGGAAGTTTAAAAATGAATAGGGCATGGCTTCCAGTCCTGAAAAAGCACAGAATGCCCTACAGCTTACAACAGCACTACAAGATCAGAATTTCAATAGCCAATTCATATACAAAAGAACCCCCTCAGGTAAGCTCCGCCATTAGCATGTCATAGCCCAGGAAGCTCTCACAAGATATGACTCAGCCCTACCCCACCTGCCTGTGTAGATATAAATTACATGCCTACCAACTTCTTCTCAATTTGACCCAGAGGGAACTCCAGTTTTCTGCATTACACCTCTGAGGATGCCAGTCACAGTTGCTGGCAAAACGTCAGGTCTCACAATGCCAGGACCACGGCCATACAGCCTGGAATATCTATAACAGCCAATGGACACTGGCTGCAAAAGCCTTCGACAACATATTGAAGGGAAGTATGTTCTTCATTCATTTGCATATGTTTCCATCTTATAAAAATACAATTGTCCTCTGTAAATCAAATTGATGCAATACCTCAGGGTTGGCTGGCATTGATGGTACTACCTTAAAATGTATATCTCAAGGCATCTCTCATATACATTTTCCTATAGGAATACATTGGATTCCAGAACTGAATCTTGGTGTATGTTTTATCCTTCTTGTGAAGAATTACTTTTTAATTTAAAACTATACTGGCTTCCCAATCAATTCAGGGTCTAAGGTCAGCAAACATAAAAACATTTGAGACAATGAAAAGCATTTAAAATGTGTGTGCATGACATAAAATGTTTAAAGTAAAAAACACAAATACACATGGAGGGAGGAAGGCTAATAAGAGTTAGTGAGGGAGCACCAAAACCAGTCTTCACTGACTAGCAGAAGACAACAACAGATGGAGACAGACAAATCTCCCTGAGGAGGGAGCTCCAAAGTTTTTGGCATCCCGACCAAGAAGGCCCTTCAGGTTGCCACTCATCCATGTTCAGCTGGTACGGTATCTGAAGCAGGGGCTCCCAAGATGGTAGGAGTGGTTGAGTAAATTCATATGGGAGTAGGTGGGTCCTGGTACATGAGCCTGTCATAGTACTGGCTACTCAGAAAGGCAGTGATTCTCCAGAGTTTCAGGTGAATGCTTTCACATCACCTATCTCATCTGTAACTAGAGATGCCAGGGATTGAAGAAGGAATGTTCTGCATGCCAAGCAGATGCTGGCCCCAAGCTGTATATGGTTTTACAACACCTTGAACTGGGCCCAGAAGCCAACTGGAAGACAATGTAGACGGAACAAGATTGGAGTGATATTGTCCCTGAGGACTTACACCAGTCAACTTTCTGGTTGTAGCATCCTGTACTGTCTTCAAGGACAGCCCCACATAGATGAGTTTAACGTGGAAGACCAGAATTATGCACATTATTCCAAAAGCTGCTGCATATCAAAGCAGTATGATACTGCTAGTAATATTTTCAATGTCTTAATAATTCCTAGAAAGGAAGCTGCCTATTTCATCATTTGTGTGCTGACCAAACACTTTCACTGAACTACCTACCATGCGACATCAGTTTTTTAAAAAACCCTTGTATCATTTTAGACTTCAATCAAGTGTCTTATGCCATGCTGTTTGCCCAGTTTGTAGAGATCCTTCTGGAGCTCTTTGCAAACGACATGGGCTTTTACTGTCTTATGAAGGGTCATTCACAGTTGCCATCACAAGATCCAGGTAATTTAAGGAAGCTGCCACAGAACATAAATAGCATGACTCCTAAATCAGAACTCCTAATACAGGCCCTTGGAGGACCCTTATGCTTTCTTCCCTCTATTTTGAGGACTATGTTTACTCCTAGGGATGCCAGCCTCCAGGTGGGAGCTGAGGACACCAAGAATTACAGCTCATCTCCTCTGGGGAAAATGGATGCTTGGAAGATGGACTCTTGTACTCCAGTGAGGTCCTCTCCTCCACAGACTCCACTTCCAAATATCCAGGAGTTTCCCAATCTGGTGCAGTCAACCCTGCCAAGGCGGGGGTAGAACCTGGCAACCCTACTCTTATCCTCTTCTTGTTGTTTATCTGACTAGTGATCCATAAGAGGTAAACCTATCCCTCTTGAATTAAGCTGATTTTTCTTTAAGCCATTGGCAGTAGCTCTCACAATATTCTGAAAAATTAATTCAATTGGGTGGTTGAGGGTTGTAGAGTACTATTTTCTTGTGGTTTCTTCTGGGCTTGGCTCAGTTGCTTGTTTTGAACAGCCCTGAGTTCAAAATAAGATTGCTGGAATCATCTTGTTCCTTGGCAAAAATTCATGGGCTCTTTGCTTAACTGGAATAGGTAAAGTAACCAAGAGTCTTCTGAGAACTTGCCAAATATCTTTGTGTGATACACACAGTACTAGAGATAAAACAATAACTCAAAAGCTGGGAAACTGTTTTTCATATCTGGCAGCAAGAGCATTATACAACACAGTATCAGCAGAAACACAAGCTAACATTGCAAATAGATTATTTCAATCAAATAGACATTTCTGCTTAATGCTGACAAGCTGAAAGAGGATATTTGATCAAGAAAAGCTACTCAACAGTTCAGTTGGTCTCTGCTGCTTATAGGCATCAAAATAAGTGGAGATGAATGTAGGTTTTCAAGGGCGATGGCTTTCTAACCACATACAATGGAATAGGAATTATGGATGTGAGAGCTGTCATTTCTTTCAATTCCCGTGTAACAAATAAAAAACAAACTAATAAATACTGCATTGTCCAACAGGCTAAATAACTGTGTTTTAGAATCACCAGGTTTCTGTCCTCTTCCCAGTGTGCCTTCAGACAAATGACAACTGTTCATGTTTTGCATTCTACTTCAGTCTACATGAGCAGTACAATGAGATTTCCCATCTACAGTATGTATAGCTCATGATGTAATTTAATTTAAATTTCTTAGAAATTCAGCTTCTGCATTAAAAACAAGGTTAATTGTAAACATGTACTGTTGAAAAGGAAAACTTGAAAAAATAAAGCTAACAGAAAAATATAGACCAATATTTCTTGTTATTTCAAGGTTGATTTGGCTGGGAGGCATTACACATAGCTAGAAGCCTGTCCCTTCTAACATTAGATGATATGCAGTTTCTGTGTGAGGTGAAGCGGCATTGCCTGGGCAAGTTTTTATAGAACTGACAACATGGAGTTGGCTTTGTTACTGAATATATGTTAAACAGATACCTTTGTAGAGGCACAGCTGAATATACAGAATATTTCAGGTGTACATAAATCTGAGGTGTCTTATGCTCATCTATGTCACAGGAAAGTAAATGTGTAACAAAAAACATCTACATCCACTGTTGCGGGGGTGGCCAAACTGGCTTGGGAGCCACATGTGGCTCTTTCACACACATTGTCTGGCTCTCAAAGCCTCCACCATCCTGTAGGCCAACTTGGAGAAGGCATTTCTCTCTTTAAATCACTTCTCTAAGCCAAGCCAGTTGGTGGCTTGGAGAATGCATTTAAAGTTGCTTTCTTTCCACCTCTCCCTCCCTCCTCCCATCTATTTGCTTTCTTCCCTCCCTCCCTTCTTCTCTTGCGAGATGCAAATATCTAATATTCATGTCTTGCAGCTCTCAAACATCTGATGTGTGTTCTATGTGGCTCTTACATTAAGCAAGTTTGGCCACCCCTGAGTTTATAGGCTCTACCGCAGAATAAACCACATGGAACATACGCAAGGCTGAATCAAAATTAGATCTTTGGTCCTTTGACCTTGACAGCAGCTCCTCAGGGTCTCAAGCAGGCCCTTACTAGACGTTTGGAGGTCCATGTGTGGGGTGCCCAACATGTTTTTCGACTTAATTTTCAGGTATATGGGAGCCTGATATAGATCAGGATGCTACTGTGCAGAGAAAGGAAGTTTAAGCCTTCCCTCTGCCCCAGTCCTTTAACCTGCATTAGATATGAAGAGTGACTGTTTGCTCCATTAGGCAAAACTCATAAAACCTTAAACTCCCCTTCTCTATGTATCATATTCTGTATTTTAATTGTTCCCGCATGTGCCTGAATTTTTTTTTTTAATGGTTGGGAGCCTCAAACATACAACTCCCAGTGTTGTCAGGTAAAGCTGTTACACCCTCTGTTGGAGAAGCTGAGGGTTGAACATGTGACCTGATAGTAATACTTGTGCTCCAGTGTTTTGCCACATCCCCTTTCACCCATTGTTTTGTGAGTATCTGGAGAAACGCATGGCTGTGAACTAGGAATGCATGTGTTTTAAACTTTCTATAGATATTGGGAGCTTGCCTCCTAGGCACTTCAGGATTCTGCTAAACTTCAGTACTCCTAATTACGCTTGCCAACTCAAGGTTGGGAAATACCTGGATATTTTTGGGGCGGTGGGGGGGGGGAGAGACTGGGAAGGAAGGAGTTTGAGGAGGGGCAGAACCTCAATGGAGCCTCAGTCCACCCATACCCAATGTCATACAGTCCACCTGCCAGAGCAGCAATTTTCTCCAGGTAGGGGCAGTCAGGTTTGTAATACTTCCCCATGTAAAAATTCCTTGCAAATAAAAAAAAGAAAATAGTACATAAGGAAGAATGGTTCTGTCTTAGTCCTTAGGATGCGGTGCTAGTTTTCCCCAGGGTGAATTCTTAATACCGGGGACTGTCTCTCCTACATTCTGAAGTGGCACAGTGTGTTCTACCACCTCAGTCTGTTGTGAGCCTAAACCAGGCCATGGGGCTGTCAGGTCTCACACATTTAGTTTTCTCTCAGGGCACCAATCTATCCCTGGCCATTATCAATTTTAGCTCTCATATGAAATGTTAAGATTATAGCCCAGGGTATTTTAAACCCCTCTTCTCTCCCTTCAAAAACCTGTAATAGAGGGATGTCAGCAGTGGATCACAATACAGTTTTTAAAAAAAAACAGGTCACCCATGCTCACACATGCAGGTAGGTTGCCAGCCTCCAGGTGGTAGCTGGAGAACTTCCAGTATTCCAAATGATCACCAGACAACAGAACTCAGTTCATCTCGAGAAAAAGGTCCTTCTGGAAGGTGGACTCTGTGGCATTATACCCCACTGAAGTCCCTCCCTCTCCAACCCCACCTCTCAAGCTCCATCCTCAAAATGCCCAAGTATTTCCCAACCTGGAGCTGGTGGTTACCCTACATACCGGTGAGCAATCCACAGTGTGGAAAGAGCACTGACTGTTCTGCAGGGCTGTCTCAACTTCAACGGTGAGACAATTTCACTAAAAAATATATCCCCCCTTTTCGAGCATAAAAAGCATCGCCAAGGCGATTTTAAAACTTCTTTAGACACGTCACCCCATTTCTCCCCAAATGAAAAGGCACAGGTTTGACAGTGTGAATTTCTGCTTTGCCTCTTATGAGCACTGTCTCTCACTGTCACCATTCTAAAAACACATAGCCAAGGATTTAAAGGAGGGGGGGAAGCGGGGAGGGAGAGACAATCCGGTTTGCAGACAGAAAAATTTAAACCTTTCCTCTATCTCATCCTGCAACCGACAAAGGACACGGCGCCTCTAACTGCGGCTGTGCGGTGAGTTCCTGTCTCCACCCGCGGCAACCGTCTTCTACGCAGGCGCAAAGTCTTTGTCTCCGAGCGAGTGGGCGGAGGTCAGAAGAAGACCAGGCTGTGGGCTGAGTGGTGTTCAGTGACGTGTCCCGGATGTAAAAGATTCGCAGCACTTCAGGTCATTTCCTTGATCCCCACACCTTGTCGGGGGGGGGGGGGTTGTATTGCTTTCCAAGGCTCCCTGTCAGCACAGAGCCTGATGGGGTTTCGGAGGGGGGGAAGGACCTTAGGGTTTTATTCTCCTGATTGCTCAGGTTGCTTTTATGTTGCTATATTGTAAACGGAGCACTGCTCTGTGTCCGTTCAGTAGCTTTTAGTAAACCCCAAACCCATTGAGTAGAAAAAACTCAGCACAGAAGTTAATGCATCAGAAGTTAAGGCATCCTGATTTAACGTACCTTTTCACGTTAAACTGTAATCTTTTCACCTTTACTGTTAACCACATGGAGCTGAGTTAAGCATAGTGTGAATTGTGCACTTGAAACATAGTTGTAAAAATGTATGTTATGCGCCAGAGATTTCTGTATTGTGGTAGACGCTTCAATAAAGGTAAAGGTAGTCCCCTGTGCAAGCACCAGTCGTTTTTGACTCTGGGGTGACGTTGCTTTCACAACGTTTTCACGGCAGACTTTTTACGGCGTGGTTTGCCATTGCCTTCCCCAGTCATCAACACTCCCCCCCCCCCGCAAGCTGAATGCTCATTTTACCGACCCTGGAAGGATGGAAGGCTGAGTCAACCTGGAGCCAGCGACCTGAACCAGCATCTGCTGGGATCGAACTCAGGTTTTATTAATAATATGCTGTGTATCTAGCTAATGTTGAGTTTCTTTTCTTGCAGGCGCTCCCGTGTTGTTTTTATTTACCTCTGTTTTGAATCTTGCCCAGCTCTTCACCCTCCCCTTCAGTGTTCTTCTTTAATAGATCTCTCTGTGTGCTGGACCATAGCGATGGCCTTTGAGTAGAACCACTATTCATTCAGATGCTGGTGGAAATGTCTGCTTGCTAAGAAATCAATGCTATGAGTAGAGGCTTCCGCACATTAGACTGTAGGGTTTTTCTTTTTTAATGTTCTTCATATGGCAACACAAATTCAACTATTTTTTTAAGTCCATGTGCTCAGTCCTGAGAATAAAAGTCCCATTTTCACTGGTACATTGTTCTATTTTTAGTGTGTGTGTGACCTTATAGAAATATGAATAACTGAACTGAGTTTAATTGATTTGCAGTTTTCTATATATTTAGGATACTTAGATCATGCCTCTTTACGTTTACAAAGCATCCAAGGAACATAGGGATTTAAGCTTTGTTGTATGCAGGGCCAGATTTAACCCTGTGGAGGCTCCTAGGCAGTCAAAATCTTGAGGGGGGGGCTCGCAGATTATATCAGAGTTGGAGTGGCCACCCTGCCACCTGTGGCCCCTGCTGCAGCTTGCAGGCACCTTCTCAAAAGCCCCTTTAACAAAGCTATGGCAGGGGGGGGGCAGAGAGAGGCAAACTTGGCGATGATGCCAGCATCAACTGCACCATGCAGGTTGAGCAAAGAGTGACTCAGTTGCTGGCTATGCAAGCAGGCTGGGAGGGCTGCAAGCAGGGGGAATACTGGGGGAGGGGGGAAGCCACCCAGAGCCCCTAAAGGCATGGAGGCCAATAAACCAGTTCCTATTTGGCCTAATTGTTAATCTGGCCTTGGTTTTATGCCTGTAGGCAAATAGAAATCTGTGTGTGTCAATATTCCCGTTGGAATGTTTCATTGTGGTTTAAAATCCTTTCTATCCAATCCTAGATATATTGGTTGATGTCAGTGGGCATAATACATTCACAGTGATTGTGGGAGGGGCTTATAACCCCTTACAGCATTCCATTATTATCCTAGTATCCATACAAGATAAAAGATGGGACCACTATTAATACATTTACCACAAGTGAATATAGCCTAGAGCCTCTAGAGCAGGGGTCCCCAAACCCCAGACTGGGGACTGGTACCAGGCCGCAGCTTGTTTGCAATGGGCTGTGCAGCCTCCCCACCCCCTCCCGCAGTGCCTCCCCCCATTTTCACCATTTTAAGGCCAGGGAAGGGGTGGTGAAGCACCTTCCAGGCCAACCTCCCCCCAGCTGATTGACCGGGATAACCGCAACAGCAGTGGCGAGGGATGCTGCCCTTGCCTCCTCCTTGGGGGGGGGCGGGTTTCGGCCTGGAAGGAGCTTCACAGCCCCTTCCCCAGTCTTAAAATGGTGAAAACGGGGGTGGGGGAGGCAGTGAGGCTGCGCGAGGGGGGCAAAGGAGGGGACAGGGGAGGAAAACGGGGGGAGGAGGATAGATCCAAGTGGGTAGCCGTGTTGGTCTGAAGCAGTAGAACAAAGTAGGAGTCAAGTTGCACCTTTAAGAGATGGCGAGGCTGTGCAGGAAGGGGAAGGAGGGAGGAGGAAACGGCAAGGCTACGCGGAGGGGCAAAGGAGGGAGGAGGAAACTGGGGAAGAAAATGGGGAGGAGGAGGCACCACAGGCAGGAGGCCAAATTGGGTGCCCCCACCCTGCTTGCCCTGGGGCCGCAGTCGGCAGGCCAGCCCTGAGGTCAAAAAGTTTGGGGACCACTGCTCTAGAGTGTTTAACTGTCACATGTTTATGGTAGAAATTCCATATACCATGATGTACTTTGTTTCTGTGGCCTTTTTATTTGGTTTGTTCCTTTGTGGAGGGTAGTGACAGACTAATTTAAAACTCTCATGTAGAATAAAATGTGGTAAAAAGAAGGTGGTACATGCACCAAACATTGCAATAGGCTACAATCCTATTAGAAAAGCAGCCTTCTGAGATATTTCTTTATATTTCAGTTCTAAACTTCTAATCCCTTTATTAAAAATTCCCTCTTGAACATTTCTGTTTTGCACATGTGGGTTAGGTTGATAAAAATTGCAAAGGAATAGAAAAATAAGAATTGTGAAATGGAAAATTATATTACTGATATTCTTCTGATATTTCTAGTAGGGGTGAGCTACAGTAAGAGCTTTCTTCTAGTCAGGAGTATGGGTAGGCCTTTAATAAAATATGATGGTTAACAAAGTGTTTACCTTGCATCAAGAGTGAATGGTGGCCATACCCAGTGTCAGACTGGAGTCCACAGCCTGAATTACCCCTGCTTGGCACTGGTGCTTTCTCAGTCACCGGGTACCTTGACTGGATGGTGGGCTTTCTCTCTTTTAGGCTGCTGACACTGGGGAGAGGGAGTTCTGCCTTGGCCAGTAACCTGCACTTTTACATGCTATGTGGCTTGTTGAAGAAGAAGAAGACTGCAGATTTATGTCGCACCCTTCTCTTTGAATCAGAGACTAAGAGCGGCTTACAATCTCCTATTTCTTTTTCCCTCACAACAGACACCCTGTGAGGTGGGTGGGGCTGAGAGGGCTCTCACAGCAGCTGCCATTTCAAGGACAACCTCTGTCAGAGCTATGGCTGACCCAAGGTCATTCCAGCAGCTGCAAATGGAGGAGTGGGGAATCAAACCCGGTTCTCCCAGATAAGAGTCCGCACACTTAACCACTACACCAAACTGACTCTCTTGTGTGATGGGAAACCTTTGGGTGGCTGTGTTTTTAATGAACTCTTTCCCTACATGCTCCAATTACCCCCACCTTCAGGCTTTTATCACTCATGAATGTAGTGTCACTTTGTTTAACATCTAGCAGATTGACTACATAATATGTTCTTGTGGTGCTTTTTATAATTAAAGAGAAATGGAAGTACTGCGGATTTTTCTTTTTCGCTTATTAGGCTGTCTAAAACGGATCTCCCTGACTTAAGGCAAAATGAATGCATCATCACTGCTGCTACAATTTCCTCCTTACCAGTTTTTAAAGACTATTAGGAAAAGTTCCTTGAATAGTTTTTGTTTGAGGTCCCTTCCAGGATCTGCTTTTCCATATGGACGACAGACCAATTTGCCACAGCCCCATTTTGTAAGGCGAATGATGGTATCTTCAAAGGGCTTGAAGACTGGCTGGGATTGTCCAGCAACAGCAGAAAAGCAAATGCAGGAACTTTCTGCTAAGGAACAAAGAGTTTTAGATAAACTGTACAATGGACTTGTCTGTGGGCACAGGGCCTGCTTGGCTGAAGCCATTACACTCGTAGAATCCACCCACAGCAGGAAAAAAGAGATTGCACAGGTGCTCCTTCAGAAGGTACTATCCTACCACAGAGAACAAGAACAGTTAAATAAAGGAAAGCCACTAGCCTTTAGAGTGGGTCAGTCCTTTTTTGTTTGTGTAGTTGTTACTGTGATCTAATGCAATTTCATTTGCCACAGCTTTAAGGAAATGTTTTTATTTAACTTTATTTAAGGAAATGTTTTATTTAACTCTTGAAACTTACAAAGGAAGCTGTAACCAATACTCCCTCTAAGCTGTGGAGTCTTGTGAGCAAAAATTTTACTTTGTGAGCTACTGGCATTACAATTGTGAGCTACTGCATATATTAGCTTGCTCTGGGGCCATTTTTCCTGAGCTAAGACAAAAACATGTGAGCTGGAAACTAAAAAAGTGTGAGCTAACACACTAACTCAGCTTAGAGGGAACACTGGCTATAACCTATTATGATGCGTTGTTGTACCTCTCAGTATAGTTGTATTCTGCATTGCTCTGTGGGAGCTGCTTCCCCTGTGAAACCTGCCTACTCAAGAGAAAATCTTCTCTAGTGTCTGGTTAATTTCAAGTGCCATCCAAATCCTTCCCATGAGCAATTAACATTTCTCTAAATATTCTGGGTGTGCTCTTTAATATGATAATTTAAAAGATCCAGTAAATGAGGTAATTAATTTGCATAAAACTTGCTTACATATGATTTGGTAATAGGGAAGGAAAAAATTAGAAAAAGTAAAATTCAAACTGATTTAGGAAGATAAATCCTTGTGGAGAAGATGGTTAAATGTGTGAATTTGTTAGGCAATACATGTCAGACTTCAGTGGCTTAATGCATGCATTGGGGAAAGAAAAAATTACATTTAAGAAAAGGCTCAAGATTATGAATTTTGTAACTTTGAGAAGAAATGACAGTGGTTACAACTAAGAAGAAGGAAGTATTGATAACAATACATTAATTGAGTTTAGATCAATTTTTTTCTCAGCTTAAGTTATGAAAACACTGTGTTCATGCAAGAGATGCTTACCTGACATGCTGGTTACATTGTACTGCAATTCTAATGTGATTGCACGTTGCCCTGGACTCACAGATGTTTCTACTGATACCTAGGGTTATCTGGCCCCCCTGGTGCTGGGAAATCAACTTTTATTGAATGCTTTGGGAAAATGCTTACGGAAAGAGGACACAAAGTGTCTGTTCTGGCAGTGGACCCTTCTTCTAGTACAAGTGGGGGTGAGTACATCTGTGAAAACATTAATCTTCTCCTCTTCTACTTGTTTAGGGAAATAAATTTAGTTATTTTGATAAAATGGATAGTATAGCCCAGATAGACCCTTCAGCATTCCACCTGTGGTGCTTCTGACCACAATTCCCTTATGTGGCACCTACCTGGTGTTTCAGGGAAGTGAGCAAGGCCTTCCCCAGTGGGACTTGTGGTTGGCATCTGGTTCCCACCATGAAATGGCTACCACTAGAGGAACAGGTAAGCTGCAAACCAACTTGGAAGTGCAGGCCTCAGACCAGTGATGGAAATAAATGTTGCACTTTTGGTTGATAACAATTGGGGATGCAGTTCTCTGCAAACTACCAAGTGAGTACCATTGGGGGTAGCCCATACCGAATACTTAGAGAATGGTAACAAACACAAACTATATTCAGTGAAGAATTAGATACTAAATTTGCCAACTAATATTCTTAAATCTTGCCTACCTGCCCACCCCCTAATAAAAATGATTTCTAAATAGTATTCACCTTTGGATTACAGTGTGTTTCCAAACATGAGGTTTCATAGTTGCAGTATACTTAGGTATATGTGTCTAATTTCATGAGATAGCTGCACTGTTTTCACTTACAGGAGATATGGAATTGCCTGGACTTTAATGGCATGTATTTTTGTCCTGTATGTGTAGCCACTTTGTCTTCATATAGTTAAAGCACTCAGGGGTTCCTAAATATGATTGTTTGTAATAAACATGCTTGAGATGCATACAGCAAGTCTTGTTTACTATCTACTTCTCCATTTAGTTGAATATGACTGTGATGACTTGAATCTTTAGACAAAGTTTGCTACATTTGTTGTGATATTATCTTTGTTCAATATTTGAAGGATCACTCTTGGGTGACAAAACTCGAATGACTGAATTGTCAAGAGATATGAATGCTTACATCAGGCCGTCTCCAACCAGAGGTACGCTGGGTGGTGTGACACGGACCACAAATGAAGCCATTCTACTGTGTGAAGGAGGAGGCTATGACATTGTTCTTGTAGAAACAGTAGGTCAGTAAAAGCCTTACTTGGTTGTATGCTGACCACATCATGGTCTCTGATGACATAGCTGAGTGGCTCTGCATCATCCTCTGGCCTGCTGAGGTTTAGAAAAGAAGAAACCCTGAATCTCTTTTTGTGTAAACCAATTTTATTGTTTTGCAATATATTGAAAAATATTCATCAAACATATACTTAAAAGTATTAACCAATACACTACAAAATTCCCTCCTCTCCCCACCTCCTCTTTTTCATGACCTCCACCGGTGTTCAAAACAATTTAAAAAAAAAAGGTAAAATTCACAATTATAGAATCTTCACTAAAAATTGCAGTTACCTTAACACAAGGTGAACCAAGACTGTGTAATAATTATTATTATAATTAACCCTCTATTTATCTCATATTCTAACCTTCTGCTAAATAACATATTAAGACAAGAGTCAATATTTGCAGCTTTATCTTCTCAATAAAAAATTATATGCGCAAATGTGGAAGCAAGATAATATACCAGAGAAATGGGACTGGATCTTAAAAGTACTACACTGGAGTGAAATTGGTAAGCTTACTATAATCTTAAAAGACTAATTCAGAAAAATTTAAAGATGACTGGGAGAAATCTCAAAAATATATTGAAAAACAATGGAAAGTGAAGAGACACAGTGATTTTTGATAACATTAACTGAAGAAACCCTGAATCTCTTGTGTGGCTGAATCAGTGCTAGCCTTTGCTAAAACACTGCCAGAGAAAATGTGTCATTCCTGTCTTTGAAAACAAATGAACAAACAAAAAACCTGGGATCCATTAGGAGGGCTTAAGATCCTGGAGAGCTGCTTCTGGTTTTGCGTAGACAGTACTGACTTTGATGAACCAAGGGTCTGATTCATTACAAGGCAGCTTCATGTGTGTTCATGTAGGTAATATTGTGCCCCTTTAACACAATGCAATGCAAGTAGGTTTGCATTAATATTTCTGAAGGGAGGATGCAGGAAGAGAGAGTGTCTCACCTGCTTTAGGGATAAGCACTTTGCCACTTGGCTGTTTTCCTTGGTGGCTCAATAGCTGTTCAGCCCACTGGCATATTAATGTAGCCCGTGAAACTGGGCTACATTAATATGCAGTGACTTTCTCAAGTTCTTTATTCTGGTGGAGCTTTTTGGATTTATATTGTTTGCCCTTTTTTTTTTTACTCTACATCAACATTTTTTTCAGTTGTTCCCACACACAATGCCCTTATTAGAGTGGTCTGTTTTTTAAAAAAAATATTGCATTGTGATGTTGCTATAAGAATCTAAAGTAAATAATTTATGCTTTCCATTCTTAGGCGTGGGGCAATCAGAGTTTGCTGTTGCTGATATGGTTGATATGTTTGTGTTGCTGTTGCCACCAGCGGGAGGTGATGAATTGCAGGTATTGATTGTTTTTAGTTTTTCAAGAAGCGAGTTTGGATACAGGTTTTCAGAAATATTCAGCCTTCTCCTAGCAAGAAAATATGATGTTAATTTTGACAATACTGACTTTTCCCAAGAGGGTGAGTTGTACTGCTGTTTGTCTCGTTATGTCCTCCGTAAGTTACTGTAATACAGTAGAGTTTATTGCCCATTTTAACTTTTAACAATGACTTTTAACATAGATTTTTAGTATACAGGGTCTGTTATGGCATTTATTTCATTTGAGGTTCAGTGACACTGACTGCTAAGTTGTTGGGGTGCAGCTGAGCTATTTTTATCAACATCTGCATCCAGGATTTGGCCAAGTTCAAATCTAAATAAGAGGATACTGGCTCTTCCTTAGTTTCACAGGGTTGTGTGTTGGCCTGTAATAGATTTGAGTCTAGTACCCCCTCTTGGATGCACACCTTAATGTGGTGAGGGGGAGATGTGTGTGTCAGCGAGGCTGAGAGCAATACCATAAGGGGTCTAAACTCCTCGCAGAGTCACTCAAGGCAGAATGGTCACAGCTGAGATACCAGACTAAGATGGATCCACCCCTTTGGAGATCAACAGCCACATCAGCAGAAGCGAACGGACAGTTCCAATTGTGATGAGGTGAAGGAATCCTCAGTGAGTAGCTACTGGGCAGCAGTAGTAGTGGAAGGTGACACTGGTGGAGTATCTTTCATAGACAATGGCAGTGGACAGTGCAACTAACTCTGTTTAGTACTGCACAGAAGGCAATGGTAAACCACTTCTGAACAACTCTTATCTTGAAAACCTTATGATGGGACAATCCAAAATGAAGAAAAAGATGTAGTGTTGGAAGATGGAACCTCCAGGTTGGATAGCACTCAGTCAGCTACTGGGGAAGAGTTGAGAATTAGTGATGTTCTTAATGATGCAACTGGACTAAAGCTGAAAGTTGTTCATATGAATGCATGCAAAAGGAAAGTCCAAAGCTGCTTAATGCATATCCCCATGGATTCAGGGACTGGGTGAGTCACAAATCTAATAATATAGAATCATGAAACATGAGAAGTATGAATCAAGGTAAGCTTGAATTTATAAAAATATTGCAGTCCTTGAAGTGAGTGAACTAAACTGGATTGGATTAGGACATTTTCATTCAGAAAAGTGTTTTGCTCAGTGAATGACAAACATACAAGGAATAGAGTTGCACTAATAGTCAGGTGACATGTGGCCCAGGCTGTCAGGGGCTATATAATGTGAAGTCTGACCAAATAATATCAATCAGACTTCAAGAAAAGCCTATCAGTATAATCATTGTTCACGTTTTTGCCCCAAATACAGATGTTGATGTGGAAGACATGGAAAGGTTTTGTGCAGGTGTCCAGGAAAAACATCAGAAACCTAAACAAGATATGCTGATAATCATAGGTGACTGATAATCATAAGAAACAAAGCAGAATCAAATATTGTTGGAAGATTTGGGCTAGGAACATAAAATGTAGCAGGAGACTGACTCATTGAATTCTGTGAAGACGATTTGTTCATTGCAAATGTATGCTTGAGGCACATGGCCATCACTGGCTAGCCAATATAGAAATAATATAAATTACTTAATTGGAAGCAGAAGATAGAGAAGCTCTATTCTGTCTGCTAAAAGACCAGAAGCCTAACACCAAAACAGTCAAATTGTCAAAATATGATTTAAGAGCTGGTCCAAGCCACAGAAACTCTCCATCAAAATCTTAAGATTGTGCCAACAAATATGGAAAACAAAACTGACCAACAGACTGGAAATGCTCAGTTTACACTCCAGTTTCCAAAAAAGGAGACATCAAAGACTGCAGCAATGATCAAACCATTGCGTTAAATTCTTATGCAAGTATATAGGGAGAAACAGAATGGCTTTCAATTGGCAAAGGTGTCAAGACAAGGATGAATTTTATCTCCCTATCTTTTCAATCTGTATGCGAAACACGTGATAAGGAAAAAGTGGATTAGGTTTAGATGAAGGTGGAATGAAAATTGGTGGAAGGAATATGAATAATTTGAGATATTACAGACGACTCCACATTATTGGGAGAAAACAGTGAAGACTTGAAACAACTACTGATGAAAGTTAAATCAGAAAATGCCAAAGCGGGATTACATCAAGAAGACAAAAGTAATGAATACTGGGGAATTACACTCTAAGGTTGGTGATGAAGAAATTGAAATTGGATTTTCTATTTCTTGGCTCCATCATCAGCCAAAAGAGAGACTACACCCAAGAAGTCAGAAGGAGTTTGAAACTGAAGAGGACAGCCATGAAGGAGCTAGAAAAGATCCTTAAATGTAAGGATCAAGATAAAGTTAATTCATGCCATATAGTATTCCTCATTACTAAGTACGGGTCTGAAAGTTGGACAATGAAGAAAGCTGCCAGGGAGAAAGTGGATTCCTTTGAAATGTGGTGTTGGAGGAGTGTTTTATGGATACCATGGACTTTGAAAAAGACAAATAAGTGGATCCTAGACCAAATCAAGCCTAGAAGATAAAATGCTAAACTGAGGCTATTGTAATTTGGAGAAGATGAGTAACTGGAAAATAAAATAATGCTAGGAAAAGTTGAAGGCAGCAGGAAAAGAGGAAGACCCAACATGAGATAGATTGACTCAATAAATGAAGCCACAGCCCTCAGTTTGCAAGAACTGAAAATAGCTGCTAATGATAGGACATTTGGAGAACAGTAATTCACAGGGTTGCAGATGACTTGACAGCACTTAACACACACACACAGCACCTTAGAGATTTCCAGAGTATAAGCTTTTGAAAGTCAAAGCTCCCTTAGTCAAGTATCTTTGGCTTTTGAATATTTATACCCCAAAAATCTTGTTTGTCTCTAAGACGCCACTGGACTCAAATCTGGCTCTTCCTTGGAAGGTATTTGCTTAAATGCCTTAAACACAAGGCTCTTAATCTTGCAGCAGTTGAATAAGATGACAGTTGTTCCTGTGTATACCTGAAGGCTTCATATTGGCCTTCTGAATAAAGTGGCCCAAGGAACTAAGATTTCCTTTTAAAAGATAGTGAGCCACAAAGCACACCTCAGCAATTATCTGGCATTGTAACTTTTAAGGTGAAGAAGAAAAGCAGCTAAAAGTTTTCTTGTCTGATTTCAGCATTGCTCTGGGTCTACTTAAGGATATTATTATTGATTACAATAGTGTTTCTGAGGGTTTCACTTCTCTTTTTTCCCCTTGCTTGGTTCAGGGCATCAAACGAGGGATCATTGAGATGGCAGATCTCATTGCAGTAACCAAAGCTGATGGAGATTTAATTGTGCCAGCAAGGAGAATTCAAGCAGAATACATCAGTGCACTGAAATTACTCCGTAAGCGCTCTAAGGTTTGGAGCCCAAAGGTTGGTATCTACAGAATAAACTTCTTCCCTCTTCCTTGCTACTGGGGGAAAATATATATATATAAGATCTACATAAGAGGGTATTGATTTTAATACTACAGTCCCCACCTGGTTTTCCAGGTATCTTCTAATGGTGCTTTCCACATTATTATGTGGATTATTTAAGTGTATGTATTTGGAAAATTTTAACTACCAGAATCTTAATAATAAGCCTCTTTAAAAGTTGTAAGCTGGACATACAGATAACATGAACTGGTTTGAAAGCACAATCTTAAATCGGTTCAGGCTCTGAAGGTTATTAATGACCCAGCAATTCTGAAAATGAATTAGTAGTCAGTGCAGTTTTTTAAAAAACTGGGATGAGAGATTCCCTCCAGTTTGTACTAGCCAGCATCTTTGCTGCTGTGTTCAGTATCTATCGAAATTTCCATCAGTTTTCAAAGGCAGCCCTACACAGAACACATTGCAGTAATGTGATGTGCAGATGTGATCAGTAGTGGCCAGATTGTGCCTCTCAAGGTGTGCATCTGGCATACTGACTGAAATTGAATAAAGAAACTATGAGCCATGATGGAGACCTGAACCTTCATTTGTAGGCACCAATCTAATAGCACACCCAATCTGAAAACCTGCTCTTCTAGGGTGAGTGCTACATCATCCACTCTTCAGTCTTTTGTTGACAACCAGTAGTCCTTCGGATTGTTTGGATTGAACTTTAGTTTGATGGTCTTCATTCATTCCATTTTACAGTCCCAGTCTCTTGTTTAGAAGGTGTAACAGCTGAATGCTGACTTAATTAAAGTTTTCAAGTCACATAGTTTTTAAAAAATTGCATCAGTGTATGGGGAGGGTGGACAAATAAGGCATGCTCCTTTTGCAGGGTGGGGGGGTCTAAGCTCCAATCCCAGGGAGCCTTTCTTAGATACTTAAAATTTGTGGTATCAGAGTCTGTATAGCCACATTAAGCTGCCTTCTACTGAGTCAGAACATTGGACTGTCAAGGTCAATATTGTCTCCTCTGGCAGTGGCTCCCTAGGATCTTAAGGTCTTTTCACATCACCTAGCACTTGATCCTCTTAGCTGGAGATGCTGGAGCCCAAACCTAGGGATGTTCAGCATGAAAAGCTTATGCTGTGTCACTGAATTGCAGCCCCTCCCCCAAAGTTTCTATAGTATCTTTGAATATCTTAGCTTAATAGCTGAGCTTTCTGTGCTGCACTCTTAATCTGGTTTCTTCAAAGATGCTTATGCCAAATAAATTCAGCCTAGTATCTTAATTTTTGTCTTGGATCTCTTTAAAAAGATTGTTCTGAATTTAATAGGTCATGCGGATTTCTGCCAGGACTGGAGAAGGCATCTCCAACATGTGGGATAAGATGACAGAATTCCGAGACCTTATGCTTGCAAGTGGTGAGTTGCTCACCAAACGGCGGAGACAGCAAAAAGTGTGGATGTGGAATGTAATCCAAGAAAACATGCTGGACCATTTCCGAAGTCACTTGGCAGTCAGGGATCAGATTCCGCTTCTGGAGGAGAAGGTTGTCAGTGGGATCCTGTCTCCAGGGCTGGCTGCCGACCTCTTGCTGAAAGCTTTTAAGGGGAGATCCTGATATTAAATATATAAACATATTTTGTTGTCGTTTGACATCTTGTTTTACTTCAGTGAACTTCAAACTTTGCCTGATAAAAACAGTGATTTGAAAATGTGGCTTAAGTACATAGGAATTATTCACATCCCATAATACAAGGCTTTATATTCCATTACTGGTTGGAATTGGTTGCTGATTTGCAGCGGGATATCAGAGACAATAGAATCAGATACGCACTGTAGCATGTAAATTTTTGCCATAGACTGACAACTGGCACTGTGGAGGGTTTTTTGTTAGAACCTTTTAGCTGCTTGTACAATTACAGTTTACTATTAGTGTGGAAGATAAATAAATAAATAGTAAGAGTAATTTGTACAGTGGGTTGCCTAAGCAATATAAAGCAAAATTATTTTGTGGCAGCAGAGGAATTATACCACTGCCTCAAACCAGTAGCAACCCCTGATCCTGTGGCTGTTGCTTTAAATGACCCAAGCTGTTCAGCTGTGAGTTGGAGCCATCAAAAGCTCACAAAAGGTGTAAGTGGGGAGGATCTTTACCTGCCTGCCCCTTCCTCAATCAGCCTGCAATTTTGTCCCAACATTTCTGTCTTAGGACTAGGAGAGTCTCATAAACAGGGCAGAGGAGCTACATTAGCAATGGGGAATCAAGCAAAATTCCCTCTTTTTCTCTCTTCTGCTGATGCAAGCTGCTGTTGGGGCGGTTTGATCTTCATTCCCCATTATCCCTGCAGCTCACATGCCTGTCAGTGGGACATTTTGCCTATGAGGATGCCTTGACCAGTTTCAGGGACCAGTAAGAAGTCTGCTTGTGGAAGGGAGGGTTGAGGAAGGATGCTCTGCAGCTCCTTCTGTTACTTCTGCTGGATCCAGACCCCTGTTTCTATCGCTTGTGAATAGACTTTGCTTAGCTCCTTTTGCCATGAATTGTGTGGGCAGGCTCAACTTGTGCTGGCAAATGGGTGTACATGGTATTGCTCGTGTTACATTTGCAGTCACAGTTCTGTGCTTGTGACTGAGGCCAGAACAGAGGGACTTGCTTCTGAATAGACATTCATAGGGTTGTTCTGTAATGGTCTGCTCTGATTCTTGCAACACCAGTAGTGTCCCTGATGTAGAATTAATGCCAGATAGCCACTGGGAAACTTCATAGGCAGTACTGGAGAGAGTGACTCAGTTTAACTGCAAGAAGAAAAGATTTCAAAGAAAAGGGGCAGAAAGCCTCACAGTGCAGATTCTTCCAACAGGACTACAGGATTCAGTGTGAGAAATAAAGCTGTAAGTACAACCATATCCTGGCATGTTATGCTGTTGCTGCAGTGCACATAGCACAGTTGCAGCTAAGCAGAGCTAACTCCCTTCTAAGCGCATTGATGTAGAATTCTGCTTAGGAGCACAGTGTTGGCCATCCTTCAGACAAGCCTGATCCCCTCAGATCTTTTTTCCTCCTTCAAATCAGGATGCTTTAATGACCTGCTGTTGTCTGGCTGTAACAATGTCAGTGTTTTGTCTCATTAGGAAGTTTTTCTCCCTTGTATATCTAATCTGCAGTGGTCCTTTGTAAGTCCATTACTTCCTGCAATACAAGCTTGTGCAGCCTTTAATATGTCTCGCCCTTCTGCCTGTTGCTTCCTGGTTTCCATAGGACTGCTGTGTATATTCTCCTTTTTCCTTTCTAATTGCCCAGGAAGTCAGTCTTGTTTTGCACAGTTATCCCAGTTTGGCACAGCTCTTTTTCTAGTTTTGTGCTAAAATAAACAAGCACAGACCTTGATCTTAATTTTTTGTCTTGCTGTTTTGTGAATGAGCCATAAGGGTGCTTCTTATTTTTGTTCTGTTTTTTCTTAATTAAAATTTTAAAATTAACTTAAATTAAAAAATGTTGCAGCAGAATATTTCTATGCAAATATAACCCAGTATTATGTTCTAATGCAAAGCATTTTTCTCCCACCCTTCTGTCACAAACTTTAGGGCAGCATGCATGCTTCTCCTCTACCTCATATGATAATTTCCTTGTTTCAAGCAGTTTGTTCTACACCTTTTTGGTTGTCCATATGCTGTAACCTGCACCTCTTCCTGCCATTTGGGTTTCTCTTTAGGGCCATACAGACACTACTGCAATACAAATGGATATCAAAGTTTCTTAAAACAAAAATTAAATTGGAGAATGTTATTTGGTTCCATTTACTGTCTGTGCACAGTGAAATCAAGTCTTTTTTTAGGTACTAAATGAACAGACCCGAATTTAGCAGTTCAGATTTGCTGTAGTTCTCCACATGTACAGTTTACCACAGAACACATTCATGTAGCTGATGATCGCTTGTTCACCCACATGACTTTCATTATGATGTCCTTAAATGTTTTTGAGTTCTGGTTTAAGACTAAAAGGCAAAGGCTTTCCTACCAACCCCTGAAAAGGTTAATTACCCCACTAATGCCTTTTACTTTCTCCATCCTTTTAATAATTATTAAGGAATGGTCCAGTGTTCTCCCAACTTCTCAGTGCATGCTTGGGATCTGGAGTGGAGATTTAGGCTAATGTTACTGGCTGATGATGGGGTCTTGAGCAGACTTGCACTCTTCTAAGTCCATTGACTGCAATCCAGATTGTACTGCCTGAGCAGGGAACCGGCATGATGAGGATGATGATTCCAAGCTAATTATGTAGAAGCCACAAGGGTGAGCAGCTATGAATGAGCTGATTATCAATGCATTTGAATACAGAATTATCTTAAAGTCAAAATTATATTTTGCTAAGTGTATTTAAATCTGTACAAAGGTGTAGGCTGTACCAGAAACATATGTATGGATAAGAAAATATTTTGCTGCAGCAGATATTAATTAAATATTAGATGTAAAAGTATTAGAAGAAGAAGATATTGGATTTATATCCCGCCCTCCACTCCAAAGAGTCTCAGAGCGGCTCACAATCTCCTTTACCTTCCTCCCCCACAACAGACACCCTGTGAGGTGGGTGGGGCTGGAGAGGGCTCTCACAGCAGCTGCCCTTTCAAGGACAACCTCTGCTAGGGCTATGGCTGACCCAAGGCCATGCTAGCAGGTGCAAATGGAGAAGTGGGGAATCGAATCCGGTTCTCCCAGATAAGAGTCCGCTCACTTAACCACTACACCAAACTGGCTCTTACAATTTTAGTTCCCTGAGAAAGGCAACAATAGAGAAGTACCAACAGACTGCCATATATTCAGGTGATAAGATGCTAATAGGAAGCTGTTGACAGGCCATAGAGATACTGGCATTGGAACTTTATAAAATGGAAGTAAAATTAGTAGTATTAATTGTTTACATACAATTGGTAATATATATAAAGTATTTAAATACATATAAAACATTATATACTGGAGAAGCTAAAAAAACTTACTAAAGAGACATGAGCCACTAGTTCCCACTAAAGGTATGTTACACCTTTAACCCCTTTTTATTTTTGCCCTTTTGCTTTCCTTTTTGCGATGTTTAGAAAGCTACTGACTTTGTGACCTGTTGCTTAGCAACACTGATGAAGGAGAGCAAAACCTTTCCCTTTCCCTTCCTTTCTGCAGAAGTTCAGCAGACTAAAGTTGTTGACAACGGCAGCAATGGCCAAAAAGAAAGAGCAGGCTTATGTAAAGTTTTGGATTTATAGCTTGCCTCCTCATGGCCAAGCATCTGTTCTTGGCTCCTGGAGTGCATTTGCCCTTCAGCCCTCTTTCTCCTGAAGCCTTTGAAGAGATCAGAAGCTTTGCTAGGGAGGCCTGCAAACAGCACACATGGGCAGACAAGGGCTGTGCCTCAACCTGTGGTGGAGCTTACAGGAATAAGGGACTGCCCCTTCTTTCCTACCGGAGAACACAAGCCTCATCTATCACAGCAAACATTTTTTTTTTTTACTGTACGGTAGATCTTGGGAAAGTAAGTTTTCAAGTAAAAGTTTCCAGGAGACCCTGGATAATGGGGGTGCCACCCAACTGGCTCTGACACTTGCTCTCCCCTCTCTGTGTGGAAACATGGGTCAGGCAGTGAAATCTAAGAGGATAGGAGAGGGCTAGTGCAAAGCTTCGGTAGCCTCCTCTATCTAATCCTGCGTTGCTCTGAGTCTCCTGAATTGATGCACCTTAGACTGTTGGTCAGTGTCCAGTGGGAGATATGGGAAAGAAATTAAGTTAGTTACTTCATTTATGCCCCACCTTTCTCCCTAATGAAGATTACAGATTGGCTTACATTGTTCTCCGTTATTTATCCTCACCATGGTCCTGGGGGATGGGGTAGGCTGAGAGTGTGTAACTGGCTCAAGGTCACCCAGCAAGCTTCATTGGCAGAGAAGGGATTTGAACTTGGGTCGCCCAGATCCTAGTCTGGCACTTCAGTTACTATGCCACACTGTCTCTCCCATCAACTGTAGATTCAAAAAGGAGTGCGGCTGGGGCCATTTTTTGGCAATAGCAAAGATTACAAGGTACATTACCTCACAAAATGATCTGCCATTTGTGTGACTAAAATGGACAAACTGTAGAATAGGTTTGAGGAGGGGGATGTTTGTAGTTTCTGGGGGGAGGGAGAATAAAAAGAGCATTTATATTAGTAAAGTACTAGAGCATTATCCTGAGTGAATTTTTTTGCTCACAAAAGAATTAAAGTTTTCAAAGTTCTCAGAATTTTCTCTTGATCAGGAGGTCTGTTAGTTGTTCTACCTTTCTTGTTTCATGGGACTCTAATTTATCTTCAAATCAACCCACCTGAAAAACTCACTGGGTTTCACTGGGGTAGCATAAGCCCAGATCTTTCCATCTCTTTCTTTTCCTTTCATTTCCCCATTGTTTTTTTCCTGACCAGCTATTACTTGTAGAGTTCTGTGTAACTTGTAAGGTTGCATCCTACATGTTGAATGCTACTTGACTCAGTAATATGTTTATTTTACTGTGTATTATGGGTTAATATGCATTAGGGTTTGTAGAATCTTTCGGGATCAAGTGCCGTGTTCTACTGGAGAAAGTTTTCCTTCCAGACGTTTCATTCTCAGCTGCGGAGAACATCCTCAGTGGCGTTGCAGCCGGAACAGGCGCTCAGACCTTCTTGGCTGCTGTGCATTGAGTGGGGCCAGGGCTGCTGGAGAGCTGCTATTTGTAGGCTGGAGGGGGTGTGATGAAAGGGCAATTGGTTTGTGGATGTGCCCATTGTTTGGTGGGGCTTCCTGGAAGGGTAGTGATAAGGAAACTGGCTGTTGAATGTGACCATTGTTCTGTGTTAATTGCTGGGAAGGTTGGAAGGGGTTTGAAGATAAGGAAGATGGTTGTTGACTGTGCTGATTGTTCTGTGGAATTTGCTGGTTGTTCTTTCTGCAATTTATAATCTGTAGGGTGTTTTGCAGAGCTGGGTACCAAGATTGGTGGATGAAAATGCCTTCTTCCTTTCTGTTAAAATTGTGCTGGTGTTTGTAAATCTCAATAGCTTCTCTGTTCAGGTGGGTATGATAATGTGAGACCGTAGAAAGGACTTCAGTTCTTTCAAAGTGGATGACGTGGTCTCCTTCTTGAAGTACATGTTCAGCTACAGCTGATTTTTCTGGCTGAAACAAGCGACAGTGTCTCTTGTGTTCGGTGAGACGGGTGTTGATACTGCGTTGGGTAGTGCCAATGTAGACTGCACCACAGGAGCAGGGTATTTTGTAGACTCCAGGGGTTGAAAGTGGATCTCTCATATCTTTGGCCGAGCGCAGCATGTGGCGGATCTGTTGTGTGGGCTTGAAGACTGTGTCAACATTATGGCATTTGAGAATTTTGCCAATGCGGTCGGTGACAGATTTTATGTAGGGCAGGAAGGCTGTACCCACATTTGTGTGTGGCTCGGGATTTGGTGTGGATGGTCTCCTGGGATGGAGGGCTCTTCTAATTTCTTGTTGGGAGTATCCATTGGCCTGCAGTGACTGTTTGAAGTGGTGTAGTTCCTGTTGGAGTTGGCTTGGTTCACAGATGCGTGATGCACGGTGAATGAGGGTTTTAAAAACTGTACGTTTTTGGCGAGGATGATGATTGGAATTCTTATTTAGATAGCGATCGGTGTGTGTGGGTTTCCTGAATACAGTGTGGCTGAGTGTGTGGCTCCGGCTGCAATGCCACTGAGGATGTTCTCCGCAGCTGAGAACGAAACGTCTGGAAGGAAAACTTTCTCCAGTAGAACACGGCACTTGAGCCCGAAAGATTCTACAAACCCTAATGATGTTACCAGCCGTGAAAACCTGAAATCTTTGGTTAATATGCACTTTAAAAGCAAATATTGACTACTAAAAGTATTATCTCACCATTCTTTTTGTATCTTGTAAAATTAGATTCTAATTAAAGCTTCTGTATGACGCACTTCCATTTCAGGAACAGGGAGAATGGCACTTTGAGGGCACAACTGAAATGTTAAAGAGTTTGGAGAGAATGGCAATTCTCTTTGATGCGGGTTTTCAACTGGATACTGAGTCATACCAACTTCCATATTTTCAGATGCAAAACTCCTTGCAGAGGAAACAGAAAACTTAATCTCTTGCAGCGCCCCCCCCCCCATTGGCTCAGTGAAAATGAACTCTTAAGCATGCTGGAGGGGGCACAAGAATAGTTAATAGGGTTGCCAACTTCAAGTTGGGAAATACCTGGAGATGTTGGGGGTGGAGCCTGAGAAGAGTGTGGAGAGGGGAGGGACCTCAGCAGAGTATAATGCCATAGAGTCCACCTTCCAAAATGAACTGATCTCTCTCACTTGGAGATCAGTTGTGATCCCAGAAGATCTCTAGCTACCACCTGGAGGTTAGCAACCCTAATTAATGATTTTCTAGGAAATGGTTTGGGGTGTGATAAAATAATGTGTTGAATATCAGGTATTTTATGATGGTGTAAGAATCTCAAAATGGATGAATTTGCCTGTTTCTCTACCATTTTATTTCCTGACCAGGACTCTTAAATTTGCAAAAAGAATAACAAAATAGTATTGTGTAGGTATTAATATAAGTCTCCAGCTAAATTAAAGGGTTTTTTAATTGCTATTTTCAACCCTACTTAGCTTTTAGGCTCATTCCCCCCCTAAGACACTAAGGTGAATAAAACTACTTCATTTATACCCCACCTTTCTGCTCAAATGGGAACTAAAGTGGCCTATATAATTCTCTTCTCTATTTCATTATCACAATAACCCTGTGAGGTAGGTTAGGCTGAGAGAGTGTGATTGGCCCAAGGTCACCCAGCAAACTTCTGACGTCTCTAGATCTCTAAGAAGTACAGAAGTCAATTATATGGCTTAGTTTTCATATGCCAGAGAATGAGGCAAAAGAATGGACTGGATCCCACCTTTGAAAGTTCCTTTTCAGGCAATCCGTATTATGCCCTCCATTGGAAAAATATATAACAGTAAATGAAATAATTCAGAATTTGCTGACCCTTAGTGGTACCCTAAAATCCACAGTGTGTTATGAAAACATTTGGCATTCAGAAGCTTGTTACTCATAATTGCTTGTTCTGCAAACCTGTTGTTGTAAATTCAGGTGGATTGCAAAAATCTCTAAGCTTTTAAAGAGTGGTCACAATAATGTGTACAATATAACTTCATGTAGTTTGTGTTAGGAGATGAAAATTAACATTGGCCATTCAGTAGAGAAGATCTTGAGGAAATTGGGTGTATCTTACCTGCTTTAATGATAGAAATTATTGAGGTGCATCTTACACTTGTAATAAAAATTTAACAACTGGAAAATATTTAAAAACCTGACCAGTAGTGAGACAAGTCTCAAGAACTCTTGGGAAGAATCTGGGTGGTCAGAGCAAGGGCCTCCCTGCGCTTTGATATCCCTTCTGGTTAGTAAGAATACAGCTAATTCCCCATGTGTGTTTTTGCATGCTGTCAGAGAGGAGAAAATGATCTCATTGTTTATTCCAGTTTTGGTCTATAATGAAAAACAGCTGCCAGTATTTGGTGAATGACTTGATCACAAGGCAGAGGAGTCGCCCCTAAGAAGCCAAAGCGCAATTCCAACAGACAGCCTGGCATTCTGATAAACCCCATTTTACAAGTCCTAGCCTCAAAATTTCTTCTGCATCCAGGTCTTGTCAGGTCTTGCAATTGAATGTGCAAGGAGACTGAGGCCTGATGCATATGGAAGTCTTATAGAATTGGAGCGGTTTCCTTATGCGGCTGGACCTCATGCTGCTCTGGAAATGCTTGATTAATGGGGTCATATGGAAAGTTCCCATGATGGCCAGGCACATTCTGGGTGGCTGGTTGCACTGACATGGAAATTCCCCTTGACGTTTGCCTGTCACATGTGACTCCATTTGTTGGATATACTGGAGCAGCCTGCAAGTCAACCACAGGAAAGGAGCTTCCATGCTGCACCGGTAATACATAAATGGAATGGCAAGTAGTGCTGCTGCTGGGTGGCTATAAGTCCAAGGTTAATTTCCCTTGCTTCTGGAACATCAAAACTCCATCCATCTCTCTAGTGGAAATGTTGCTTGATTACAGTCATACTGATGCTCTGCGTTTGCTGACTTGTATAAGTAGCTAATGGGCAGGAACACTGTACATCCATTATCATCTTTTTAGAATCTGGATCCACAAACATTCCATATTGAATGGAATAGGAAGAGTTGGTACAGTTATGGAGCTGTGGTGACTCTAAAACAGGTTCAAGAGTGGATTGGATAAATATTTGGTGCAGAGGTCCATAAATGGCTATTAGTCATAAGGTATAGATGGAACACTATGTCTGGGGCAGTGATGTTCTGTATTCTTGGTGCCTGGGGAGCAACAGCGGGAGGGCCTCAGTGTTGCTGGATGGACTATTAGCGTGATCCAGCATGGCTTCTCTTATGTCCTTAACCTGTTGCACTGGTTTAAAGTTGTCCATGTCTTCAGGTTTGAAGTGCATGCAGAGAACCAGTTTGGTGTAGTGGTTAAATGCTCAGACTCCAATCTGGGAGAACCAAGTTTGATTTCTCACTCCTTCACATGCAACTGCTGAAGTGACCTTGGGTCAGTCACAGTTCTTGAAAGAACTGCTGTCTCACAAGCACTTGAAAGAGCTCTCTCAACCCCACCTTCCTCACAGGATGTCTGTTGCGGGGACAGGAAGGGAAAGGAGATTGTAAGCCACTCTGAGTGAAGGGCGGGGTATAAATCCAATCTCCACCACCACCTCCTCCTCCTCCTCCATGTCCTGTCCCCTTCTTAGTCCTGATTAATCCTGCAGGCTGTCCAGGAGACAGATCTGCTGTCATTGCATAGCTCTGTGGACTTCCAGGCAACAAGAATCTACAGTCATTGGGCATAATTTGGGGAATAGGAGACAGACTGCTACTTCTTACATCATTGCTGTCCCTCCTCTGTTGCTCCAGCTCTTCTGAGAACTGTGCTTTGATGTAGTGGGTCTTTATTTTTGCAAATGTTGATCTGGCAGTTCTACAGGGAGCACGTAGTCCAATCTATTTTGTGGTCAGTGTTTGCTGCTATAAGCCTTTTTCAAACAAATCAGATACCAGATAATACTCAGTGTTTTTAGCTTCTGACATAATTCCTCTATCGCTGCCATTGTAGAATTTGTTGTGAAGCAGGCTCTTTATTCCTGTTTGATGAGTTCAGGAGTACATAGAGAAAGAGGTAAATCTCTCCTTTATCTCTGTGTGTTGTGTGACTAAAACTGAAGAAAGATTTGTCTTCAACCTGTAAAGTAGCCATAACATTATGCATAGTGTCGGTGTACAGTTACCTTCCCCTCCACTTCTTTTAGTAAAGTCTCACTTCTTTTAAGTAAGATCTCAGTCTCTCCTTTTGTGGTTTTCTTCCCCTAGACTGTTCTTGGTAAACCAGCTTCACTATATGCCTGGACACTATAGCAATGCAAAGCGAACTGTGGCAGCTGACACTGGTAAAAATTAACATAACCTGTAGAGTTTACTGTGGTCCAGTGGTTAGAATATCAATTTAAGACCAGAGAAACCTGGGTTCAAATCCTCATTTTCTGATGAAGCTCATGGGGGTGGGACTTGGACCAGTCATTCTCCCTCCTACCTCACAGGGATGTTGTAAAATAAGATGTGGAAGGGAAAACTGAGTGTGGTGTCCTGAGCTATTTGAAGGACAGTGGGATAAAAACAATGACTAGGCAAAAAACTTTCCAAAACAAGTGATGTAGTTGTGTAGCAATTATGACCTTTAAAAAGCCATTGATAATGGAACAATGAAAGGCAATGAGGGCCTTCTGGATAAGAAGTCCTGTAACTGAAGGAAAATGTAAGTATGTTGGGCAACAACTGGTAGCAGCTATGAGATGGGTCTGAGGTGCAGTGCTTGCATGCTACCTCTAGATGGTACTGTAGAGCAATGCTCTTTCCAAATGAATGCGAACTCTCATGCAAGAAAAAAGATTTTTGAAAAGATCAGCAGTGTCCACATAACTGTTATCTACAACATTTACATCCTGCCCTTTTTTCTTGTAAGGATATCAGGGTGTGGCATACACATTCATCCGACTGTATCCCTGCAGCAACATGTCAAAGGAATCTCAAGGTCACTGAAGTGAGCATGGCTGAACCGAGATGTGAGCTCCATTCTTTCTGCCCCTTACCCCAACCCACCTTCTTTTCTCCGCCCTGGAGGGAAGGGGGTTGTGCCATCTCCTGACACTTGACTAAAGTATCTACTGATGGCATGGTAGGCGGAAGGCAGGAGGGGAGCACAAAGACTATTGTTCCAGGCTCTGGGCTCTCTGCAGCCCCGACACTCAGGGGATCTCATCTGTAAAAAGGTAAAGGTCGTTCCTTGTGCAAGCACCAGTTCGTTACCAACTGATGGGGTGACATCACATCAGGACACTTTTTTGGAAGACTTTTTATGGGGTGGTTTGCCATTACCTTCCCCAGTCATCTACACTTTACCCCCAGGAAGCTCATCTGTACTATGGGAATAATTAAGCAAAGAGAAGATGCTTTATAAGAGCTGTAGGATAAACAATTATTTTATATGCAGACCTTAAACCTTACGAGGCAGGAAGTGTTTTATGAAATCCAAGAGCTTTATGGGGGACAGGAAGTGTTTATGAAATCCAAGAGGTTGCCTGGGCCTACACAGATAATCCGTTGGGCACATCCATATCCTCCTGCCCTTCATCAAAGGAGCTCAGAGCAGGGAACAGATAGGTGGTCTCAATTGCTCCCTCTCAAGCTGCTTTTAATCCTTTTAAACCTCATGAGATAAGCTAGCCATGGGTTTCCTGGGGCTATATCTAATTTGGCCCCCAGAACTACAACCTATTTATTCTAGCACAAGTTGCTGCACAAGTGCAACTTGACTAACCGTTACAGGTGAGGTGGTGCATGCTGCTCCAGGTATTTGTGTATTCCCTTGGCATATGAGCATCTATGCAGATATTGGGGGAAGGTACAACTTGACAGGATCACATTTCTTACAAGGACAGTGTACTAGAAATCTGTGGCATATTTGGGGTGTGTAAAGTGCTGTCAAGTTGCAGCCAACTTATGGTGATGACATATTTGGTTGTATCTATTTACAAGGAGCCCCATGGTGCAGAGTGCTAAAGCTGCAGTACTAAAGTCCAAGCTCTCTGCTCACGACCTGAGTTTGATCCTGGCAGAAGCTGGATTTCAAGTAGCTGGCTCAAGGTTGACTCAGCCTTCCATCCTTCCAAGGTCGGTAAAATGAGTACCCAGCTTGCTGGGGGGAAAGTGTAGATGACTGGGAAGGCAATGGCAAACCACCCCGTTAAAAAGTCTGCCTTGAAAATGTTGTGACGCAACATCACCCCCGAGTCGGAAACGACTGCTGCTTGCACAGGGGACTACCTTTTAACCTTTAAAAAAACTTATCTACAAATACCTCGTCTGAGCAGACATTGCTAGGTCTGAGTCAACATAAGACCCCACCCCCCAAAAAATCTTCCCCCCTCTGCCCCTTCAGGATTGTCAGTGTAGCCTTGTTGGATCAATATGTCTGCTCTTTTCTAAACGTCAGACTTTTAGCCTCTGAAAGAACCCAGAGCACAGGAAATGTATCAAAGATTTTATTTTTGTGTTTGTTCTGCTGTTCCTTGCTGGTTTTCCAAACAATGAGGTAGACTCAGGCAGGTGGCTGGAGAAGTGAATTAAGAGATAATAGAGATTAATTTTCTATCCAGGGTTTCTTGCCTCTTACCTAATTAAATGCATGTTTCATTTATGAATGATAATCAATTTTGTCAAGCCTTGTGGTTTATAAAGACTTGAATTGAGTGTAGGTCCTGGGAAAAAGCTTCCCTGCCTTTTTTTGTTTCCTCTCCCCCACCCACAAGCTTTCATCCTAATCATTTTGCATTTCCAGGTTACTTAGAAGCTTCCGGCAATTTTCCATTTGGTTTAGGGGAATCTCAGCTCCAGTCACAGCAAGTAAGCACGATGGTTCAGATTTGTTTTGTGATGGAAGGTAGAATTATATCAAGATGGGTAGCTGTGTTAGTCTGCCATAGCGGTAGAAAAGAGCAAGGGCGTTTTTGCACTGACTTTAATCGGCAGCGACGCCCCTCTTCACCGCGCAGGATCTGCGCAGATTTCGCACCAATTGCCGCAGAGCACCTGAAAGAGCCGGAAAGTCCCGCGGCTTTTGCGGCGCAAATGGAAACAGTTGCACCTTAAAGGCTAACAAAAGTCACTGCTCACTTCTTCAGAGTTGTATCTGAAGAAATTAGCAATGACTCATGAAAGCTCTTACCCTGTCCTCCTGAGAGGAGTGAAATAATGAAATGAGCTGAAACAGAAGGAACCAAATGTAATGTCTTAGTGATTGTTAAGGTGCAAGGAGCGGAACCGGGTACAAACCATAGCACAGGTGTAGTAGCCATTGTTAAAACGCAGAAGCGGAAAAGAAATAACACGGTTGAACAAGCCATGGCAACAGTAAAGATTAATAGCAATGGAGACTAATAAATAGCAAATACGCAGGCGTAATCAAGTAATGAATATTAACTGACACACCTCACCTCGGGGAAAGGTAAATTTAAATGCACATGCAATGTATGTAACGGGAGGGGTACATGTCAAGGAGGGGGTGAAGTAGGCGTGCCGGGTAGCCTGTACCCTCTAAGTACCTCAGCCTATGGGGAAAGGAGGAGGGACTCATCGGCCGGGAGTAAAGGATAAAATGGCATGTATGGAACTAATCAGGGAGCTCGTTGAAAAGCGACTCCCCTCTTTCTTGATATCAATAAAGTTGTATACTTTAAAGGAGACTCCCGACTGACAGCTCTTTTTCTTTGCATCTCCTGGAGGGGCCAGGGGAGGCATACAAATTGTCTCTAACAATTGGGGGCTCGTCCGGGATCACGTGACCTGTCACCAGCCCACTCAGCAGACTCCAATTGGGAAGGTGCACCTCGTGAGTATTTCACGACCCATTGGATCTCCGTTGGCTGGGATTGGAGACAGCTCAAGACCCGTGACACTGTAGATTGCAGTCAGTCGGTGACGCTCCAGGCAGGAGGGGCCTGCCAGAAAGACGAGCTTGCACAAACTTGGGAATCGGGACGTCCCGTCTAGTTAAGGTAAGACCGCGGCAAATGGGGAATAAAAATTCTCAGTTTAAAGGGGGTAACGGGTTTGGGAAGGATTGGGTAATCCCCCCCGGATCCCAGCAGACAGTCCTTTAGGACTGATGCTGAAAAACTGAGAAGATGGTAAACTTCTCTGCTTTCGTGTGGCCAAAGTATAAGTTGCGGGGACTTATCTGGCCTCCCTTTGGTAGCTTTGATGAAACAGTGAGACAGCTGTTAAACATTTATATTAATGAAAGGAGGCCTTGAAATGAGGAATCCAGTTATGTGGTGGCATGGATGCCTCAACCAGGATCACTGGTCTGCATGATGAAATTTAAAAGGGAAAAACAAAAAGAAATGGTTGCTTTTAGTGTGGCCACACCAAGGGGAACTCTCTTGGCTAAAGTCTCTTGGGGAGGGACGGTGGCTCAGTGGTAGAGCATCTGCTTAAAAGCAGAAGGTCCCAGGTTCAATCCCTGGCATCTCCAAAAAGGGTCCAGGAAAATAGGTGTGAAAAGCCTCAGCTTGAGACCCTGGAGAGCCGCTGCCAGTCTGAGAAGACAATATTGACTTTGATGGACCAAGGGTCTGATTCAGTATAAGGCAGCTTCATATGTTCATGTTCAAGTCTGGCTACACCTGGAGACATCCTGCAATTTCTCTAGATTGCAGCTGCATTCTTAAAGTATTCCAGGAACTTCAACCTGGACATGGTTATTGGGTGATCTTTGTCAGATAATCCTCTTGTAGTAAAGAAAGTATTTATAGTAATGAGTGTTGGGAAACAGAGAGGGGAGAGAACTGGTCAAACCCCCCCACCCACTCTGTTGGAATATTTTTTCCTTTTCCTTTCTTTTCCCTTCTTTTGTTCTTGTTAGTATTTGGTATTTGTAAAGAAGTGACATATCTTTACACTTAGTGAAAAGTGTAAGTTCTGTCTTGCATAAGTAAACTAATTTGGAAATGTTGTTGGAACATTATAAAGAAATACATTATAAAGAGAGTGTTGTCTGTATAGTCAGAGATTAAAAGTGTTTGGAAAGTAGTAAAGTGTTAAAATAAAGTTTGCTTTCATGGTTGGAGTTTAGCAGGATAACTGTGGCACAGAAGGTTAAAATAGCTGAAAGTGTTAGGAAGGATTTCTTTCTTTTAAAGTGGTGATAAAAGTTAAGAGTTTACTTTGGTGTACATATTTTGAGTAGCTGAAACAGATTCAGTTGCTTTCCTTGTAAATTGTTTGGCAAAACCTTTTATAGACCAAACTTTGAGCCTTTCTCCTGCCAGGAGACTGGCATCCTCCAAGTCCTAGCCCCTCCTTTTGGAATGTTAGGAAACAATACAATATGTAGCTAAGATGGAGAAAGCAGGTTCTTTCTCCAAGGATTTTTTTTCTTGCTGAACAGAGGTTTGCCTTGAAAGGGCAGCTGCTGTGAGAGCCCTCTCAGCCCCACCCACCTCACAGGGCATCTGTTGTGGGAGGAGAAGATATAGGCAATTGTAAGCCGCTCTGAGTCTCTGATTCAGAGAGAAGGGTGGGGTATAAATCTGCAATTCTTCTTCTTTCCCCCCTTCACTGCTTTTCCATCAAAAACATTACTCCTAGAGGGATCTAAATATATTTTTGAGGGGAAATGCACATCCAGAAGCCTGTGAAAGTGGAGGAAAAGGGCCTGGCAGGTGAAAAGCTATAGACGAGGGTTGAATCCCCTCCCTTTGTTGCTTCTCGCAAACAGTCCTCACAGGGCTCCTTTTCCTTAGAAGACAAGGCTGTCAAGAGTTTGTTATAGAACTAAGTTTGAATCCAGTGGCACCTTTAAGACCAACAAAGTTTTATTCAAGTTAAGTTTACGTGGTCAACAGTTGTTTGGATTTAATTAAGGGGAACAACAGTGAAGCTATAAATATGTCAAAATAGGAGATAAATGTGTAAAAGTAATTGTTATGTTCATTTTTGCTTAAATCATAGCATTGCTCCAGTTCTTTCAGGTCTGCAGACCTTATATTTAAAGGGGAGCATTTTAATGTCTTGCCAGATGAAAACTTGTAATGATAGAAGAGGCAAACACAGTCAGTGTTGCACTCTTTCCAGCACTGGTTTGGCTTTGCACTGGAAAGCGTGCTCACTTGAGGATGATTAATTTTAAAGCAGATAAGCTAGTGGAAATTGCATAGACAAGACCAGCAAGACTGAGCTTGAAGTCTTCCAGAATAATCCTATTGACTCCAGCAGGATTACCTTGAAATAATGGTTAGCTGATTGTGGCCACTAGACAATTAAACAAAAAAACAAAACAAAGTGAAGAGATCCAAGAATGTGGCGTATTTAGTACAGCAGAAGAGCCAAGGTGTGTTTCTTCTTGCCATCTGCAAATGTGGGTATTTAGATAAGGAACGCGAGAGGGCTTTTGGGCAAGGTCCATGCACTGCCTTCAAAAACTGAAGTTAACTTGTCAACAGTGAAGTACATGCTATTGCAGTTTCCATTTAATATTCGTGTAATGTTTACTTTCCTTCATGGGGTAATGAATATGAGTGAATCTACAGCCTTGGATGTTTCCAGAGTAATGCAGGGATCTGTTTGTGCAATTGTTATTGTTTTCAGCTCACAGGTATTCTACCTTCTATAGCTGTAGTTGTGAAAATAACCTTGATACACAACTTAGAGATGTAAATCTAATATGGTTGGGCACTATCCTTAAGGAAATTGTAACTTGTCTTTTAAGGATTAGCACAGATACATTTTTGACACATGGAAGCAATTTTTTTTAAGTTGCCCTTCCATCACTGGCAAATCTAGTCTTTCCCCCCCACATGCTCACAGTGCCTTAGGGATTTTCAGTGGACATTTGCAAGCCCCTCCCAAGAGTGCCACTAGAACTATTCCTCAGTGATTGCACCCATCAGTTGGATACTGTCTGTACCACTGCTGACAATAGTTTATCTGTCCTTCTCCTTTTGGAGCCCTTTTAATTTAATGTATTTTCTTAAATTCTAAAAATAGTGCCAGGGCCAAAAATGCTTCACCATTTCAAGATCTCTTTTTTAAAAATGTAGAATGTGTATCCTCTGTTTCCAGCACTTAGTGCATATGTGAATGCAAGCACACACACCCTTTAAAGAAACAAATGGGCTTTGTTTCCTAATGCAAAGCTTATTCCTTCTGTTCCAGTTAGCTATATAGTGATGAAATGGCCGTTGCCGGATTGGGGCTAGCACTACATTTAGCACAAAACGAAAGTTGCTCCCATGTCCTTTGGGGATGGGGGAAGGATTCTCTCCACAAACTCCAGTATAAAGCTGTGTTTGGAAATGATGGATCTGGAAAATGTCCTTTAGCAGTATATAATGCAAGGCACGTGAACTGTGGCAGACAAAACACATTCTAGGAGTATGTTCTAGTGAGTCTTGTCTCAAATTAAGCTCTGATAACAGAGAGGGTGTTTCTGCTCAGAGAATAATTATTGTTTATTACTTGCAAAGAGGAAGCAGAGGAGAGAGACAATGACTTGTATTTGCATTCAGTATTCATAGCCTTTTGAGTTCAAGTTATTGGATTTTGTAGTTCATTTGAGAAAGTGAGATTTTTAGGGCTTATGTTGAGCCAGGCCACATTCCTAGACTGTGTGAAATAACAAAAAAGAGCATCTCTCTGTGGGTAGAATATATTTACCTCAGCACAGACTAACTGTGGTGTGTCACCTCACCACAGGGATTTGGTGGTGGACCTTACAGGTCCAAAGCCGAGCTGTGAGGCCTCTCTTTCTGGGAAATTAGCAGCTGGAGGTTAACCCATGGAGGAATGTGTGGCTGGTTATCAGCTCAATACAGGTCAGAATACAATTCATGGCACATCAAAAGGTTACAGCCAGTAGTTTCTCCAGCTATATACAAAAGGTGTTATTTGTTACCAATACCACTGTACCATATTTAACTTGTCTTTCCTTTTATGATAGATTAATTATAATATAGTCAGTATTGCATTACCAGTAATACCCCTTGATGCAATTCAGCACTTGAAGAAGCACACGTGGAATACAGTGAGTTGAATTCTGCCATTTCCCCCCATTGAGATTCCTTCCTTTACTTTTGCAGCACAAAATTTCCAAGTTTCTGAATGATTTTCAGCTTCTTTTCCTTATCTTTAACTTTCATCTCAGGGAATCAAATGGCAGAGAAGACTGAAACAACAGCCGGGATATTTCTACCAAGCTCCACATTGAAAATAGTTTTCAGTATGAGCCTTTCAAGACTATCACTCTTAGCAAAGACCCTTTGTTGTACTTATCTGCCACGCACCCTTTTCCCAGTGGGCCCCTGCTCCCATGCTGCTTTATTTCCTATGTTCTTCTTTCATCCCTAACATTGCAGTAGCTGCATTCAGAGGCTCTAGTGTGAGAGGGCATTTTTGGACTCTTCTGCCATGATGTGCACATTCAGAATTCCTTCCTTCACCAGTGCAGTCATTGTGTTACAAGCAGCTGGGTGGGCTTCTTTGACCTTACACACCTATCAAGGATTGTTTTAGTGCTGATCCTTATGCATTGTACAGTAGCACAACAAACACCTTCTGGGCAGGAGAACCTCTTTTGTTGTGTCATGTGTATCCCAATCTTTGTTGGAAGCTCCCATGCACAGTGCTGTCTTTAGGATGCCATCCCACAGACCTTCATGTGGCAATACTTAAATGCACCCATTCAAGGCACATGTCAAAAGCGAAGGAGGTGCAAGCCCCTCCTCAGCTGTCACTAAAAAGAGGGAGAGAGCTTTTTATTTGGCCCTGTTTAAATTAGGAATTACAGGCTCTGTATCAAAGGATTTTACTGTTATCTTTAATTTGAATTTATTATTTAGCTTTTGGGGGGGGGTTTAGAGTTGGTTTTCATGTCTAAGGAGTCTCAAAGCAGCTTACAATTGCCTTCCCTTCCTCTCCCCTTGTGAGGCAGGTGGGGCTGAGAGAGTTCTGTGAGAACTGAGACTGGTCCAAGGTCACCCAGCTGGCTTCATGTGGAGGACTGGCGCATCAAACCCAGTTCCCCAGATTAGAGCCCACTGCTCTTAACCACTACACCATGCTACTTACTACATTCTAATTCTGCCTTTTCCCCAAGGAGCCCAGGACTGAATACATGTTTCTCCTCTCCTCCATTTTATCCTCACAGCAACTCTGTAAGGTTGTTTAGGCTGACAGAGTGTGTGATTGGCCCAAGGTCATCAAATGAATTGCCAAGACGGAGTGGGGATTCAAACCTGGGTTGCCCAGATTCTAGTTTGACACCTGAATCCACTGCACTGGTTTGGCCTGGTGTTCACTACCCTGTGAAGCGGGCTTAGGCTGTGAAAGGCTGACTGATGCTAAGTCAGATGCTGCTCTGAGGAAGTGTGCTTGCACACAAAAGCTCATACCTTGAATGAAACTTTGTAGGTCTTAAAAATGTCACTGGACTCAAACTTTGTTCTGATGCAAAGTTACCTAGTGATAGGGTTACCAACTCCAGACTGGGAAATTTCTGGAGATATCCAGGGTGAAGCCTGGGGAAGGTGAGTTTTAGGGGAGGGGAGGGTATAATGGCACATAATGGCACCAGTGCCATTCCCTCCCCCAGGAACTGATCACTATTGTCTGGTGATCAGTATAGTTCTAGGGATCTCCAGGCCCCAACTGGAGGTTAGCAACCCTATCTAGTGATCTCCTAGAAGAGTGGGGATTTGTAATGAAGTCATCTTCTCTGATTCCCCCACCCACTGGCAATTAATATATTACATTGTTCCTCATTCAATTTGCTTACTTTCAAGAGTGCAAGAGAAAAAGAAACCAAAGAATATTTAGGATTTGTGCAAAGGCTTTTTCAGATACCTGTAAAGGGCTTGTCAAAATTTGCTGGGTCTGCTGTAGTTTGAGTGCTGCTAAACAGCTATAGATATGGATATTAGTCAAGGCATAAGCCAAGCTGTGTTGTCTTTCCTTTCCATTGCAGGAGTAGTGATGAGTCTGAAGAAAGTGATTCAGTGCCTTCTCAGCTAGGTCTGTGGCCAAGGAAACTAGTTACCAACTGCTATAGTAGCAAGACTAAGTGTTAAACAAAACCAAAAAAACACAGCCCACTTTTTAGTAAATGTTTTGGCATGCTTATAGAAAAGTGTTGATTCTTCCCCAAGGAGTAATATATTTAGTTCAGGAAAACTATTTAGTTCAGGCTTTGAGAGGTACAAGAATAATACTAAAATATAAAATGCAAAACCAGAATCAGTATTTTCATCTGATCCAGAGATTTTTGTGTTCATTGATACATACACAGTTTTTCTGTACATTGCTAACTGCAAAAGAATAAGAAAATCTTTTTATGCAAATTAGGTCATGGGCAGATCTACTTGGATAAGTCTTGAAGATGAAAAGGCTGTCATACATGTGTTTTGTTTTTTTAAAAGATCTCTGGGTGGGGTTGCCAGGTCTAAGGAAATATCTGGGGACCTTGGAGGAGGAGTCAGAAGCAAGGTTGTGACAAGCACGATTGAATTCCAAAGAGTTCTGGCTATCACATTAAAACAGACTGTACTCCTTTTAAATGCCTTCCCTTCATTGGAAAACAGCTGCCAGTTCCAGCTTGGTGGGAAATTCTGAGATATTCTGTGGTGGAGTCTGAGGAGGGCATAGCATGGGCTTCATAGCATGGTCTTCCAGACACAGGTTCTTGCTGTGGAAACTGATTTCGAACCAGTCACAGCCTTCCTGCCTAACCTATTTCACATGGTTGTGATGCAGATCAAAGAGGGGAGAGGAGAATGATGTAAAGCTTCTTTGAATCTCCCCCCAACTGTGGAGATATGCTGTCTTTTTTTTACATAGAGGCTGCAGAGAGGGGGGAGGTTATGGAAAGCTGAAGTCAGAGGGGCTGATAAAAGGAAGGAAATAGGGTTGCCAACTCCAGGTTAGGACATTCTTGGAGATTTAAGGGGTGGAGCCTGATAGACAATTTAAAAACTGATAAGTCACTAGGCCCAGATGGCATACATCCAAGAGTTCTGAAAGAACTCAAAGGTGAACCTGTAGATCTCCTGACAAAAATATGTAATCTTTCATTGAAATCTGCCTCCGTTCCTGGGGACTGGAAGGTAGCAAATGTCACCCCCGTCTTTAAAAAGGGTTCCAGAGGAGATCCAGGAAACTGCAGGCCAGTCAGTTTGTCTTCAGTACCAGGAAAGTTGGTGGAAACCATTCTTAAAGAGAGAATTAGTAGGCACATTGATGCACAAAAGTTATTGAGGAAGACTCAGCATAGGAAGATCTTGTCTCACTAACCTATTAAGAGTTCTATGAGGGGGGTGAACAAACATGTGGATAAAGGGGACCCAACAGATGTTGTTTACCTTGACTTCCAGAAAGCTTTTGATAGTTCCTCATCAAAGGCTCCTTAGTAAGCTTGAGAGTCATGGGGTAAAAGGCCAAGTCCTCTCTTGGATCAAAAACTGTCTAATTAATAGGAAACAGAGAGTGAGTATAAACGGGCAATTTTCTCAGTGGAGGTGGTAAGCAGTGGGGTACCACAGGGCTCAATGCTGGGTCCAATGCTTTTTAACTTGTTCACGATTTGAAGTAAGCAGTGAAGTAGTTAAGTTTGTGGATGACACTAAATTGTTCAGGGTGGTGAGAACCAGAGAGGATTGTGAGGCACTCCACAGGGATCTGTCAAGGCTGGGCAAGTGGGGCCTCAACATGGTATATGAGGTTCAACCTGACCAAGTGCAAAGTAATGCTCATTGGGGCCAAAAATCCTAACTATTGATGGGGTGTGAACTCGCAGAGATGGCCAAGAGAGAGATCTTAGGAAGGGAATTGAAAACAAATCAGCCAGTATCATAATGCCCCTGTATAAATCAATGGTGCGGTCTCATTTGGAATACTGTATATAATTCTGGTCACTGAACCTCAAAAAGATATTATAACATTGGAAAACGTGCAGAAAAGGGCAACTAGAATGATTAAAGGGTTGGAACACTTTCCCTATGAAGAAAGGTTAAAACGCTTGGGACTTTTTAGCATGAAGAAACATCAACTGAGGGGTGACATGACAGAGGTTTACAAGATTATGCATGGGATAGAGAAGGCAGAGAAATAAGTACTTTTCTCCCTTGCTCACAATATGAGAACTTGTGGACATTCAATTAAATTGCTGAGCAGTCACGTTAGAACTGATAAAAGGAAGTCTTCGCTCAAAGGTTGATTAATACATGGAATTCACTGCCACAGGAGGTGGTAGTGGCTGCAAGCATAGACAGCTTCAAGAGGGGATTGGATAAACATATGGAGCAGAGGTCCATCAGTGGCTACTAGCCACAGCTTATTGTTGGAATGCTCTGTCTGGGGCAGTAATGCTCTGTATTCTTGCTGCTTGTGGGGGGAACAGTGTGAGGACTTCTAATGTTCTGACCGCACTGATGGACCTCCTGATGGGACCTAGTTTTTTTGGCCACTCTGTGTCACAGAGTATTGGACTGGATAGGCCATTGGCCTGATCCAATCCAATCACACCTTTATTGGCATAACGAAAAGAGATATACAGAGACTTGCCAACCAAACAGCTATCAGATATGTCTGTTCAAAGCATAAAAGACTAAACTAAGATCACAATAAAACCTGCTTAGAATAATTTTTAACAATTTCAGCCAAGAATTTGGCAACAGCTTTTGTGATATCGATTATATTGTCATTTAATAGGAAACGGCAATCAATCCTATTTTCTTGAATGTAGGAAGGTAAGGAAAGACTACCTTCCGGAGATTAGTATACAGTTGGCAGTTCAATAAAATACGCTGGATGGAATCCGGCAAGCTTGACCCGCATAGACAATGTTTCTCGCTAAAGGGGACTTGAAGAAATCTCCCATAGAGAACATTGGAGGGAAGTGCATTCATCCTGATCCAACATAGCTTCTCTTATGTTCTTATGAGAGGGTGGGGTTTGAGGGCGGGGACCTCAGTCAGATACAATGCCATAGACTCGTCTCCAAACCAGCCATTTCCTCCTGGGGAACCATTGTTGCCAATCTCCAGGTGAGGGCTAGAGATCACTCAGAATTATAACTGCTCTCCAGATGGCAGAGAGTGGGGGTGGGAAGACAGCAAGGGTGGGGGACCCAGTCATCCAGAGCTGCTTTATAGAGCTTTTATTTTTTTCCACAACAGGCCTTATTCCTAGCATTACAAAAAGGTCTAAATTTGTGCTGGCTAAACAATAAAACAATGGAAAAGAGAGGCAAAAATGATGCCAGAGTATAGCCAACTTTGTTTTTAATTAGAGTATATATACTTCCAAACTGGATACACTAGAAATTGGCAATGCAACGTAAGATGCAAAGAAATATACCAGTTACTGTCAAAATGACCCTGTACAGCCTTATAATGCAAAAAAAGCTTTATACAATACAAATTTCCATTAATGTACACAAACTTTGACAGTGTGATATTTGAATATGATACAGCAAGTTAAAAAGGAGAGGGGGAAGCAAGAAAAGTGCTGAAAGAAGGTAACAGAATTACTGGATCGAAAATAAGAAACCAGCCTATCTTAAAGAATGCATAATGGGAAAAGCAGATACAAAGTAAGTGTCTTTACAGAATTCAACAGAAATGTGAAACAAGCAAAGGATATCTATAGAGAGCATTCCTTTCTTTAGTGTTAAACAGGAAACCAATTGTATATGCAAGGGCCTTTATAAATACTGTGTATTTTTCTTAAAAAAATAAAAAACACCTCCAGATGCATTCTTTTTCTCACTCAGAAGTCATGTATAACTAACCTTCCAGAAATAATTCAATGTCCAAAGTGCTAAATAAAGCTGCCCAATTACATTAAGCATAACTATGACAGACAAATACAAAGGAAAATGGTTAAACCCAAGGCATTAAGTTGCTTACAGCATCATAATACTCATATTCCTTGACGTTCCTATGTATATTGCACCATTTTGGGTTACAAAACATCTTCCTTTAACATTTCTATGAGTGTGTAGCTTACTTGCTAGCAAACCAGTTAGTATTTTTGTTTTTAATAACGTCTCTGTTTGACCATTTGGAGAGTCAACCAGAAACATCTTGAATGTATTTAATAAATTACATCAATTGCTAACAGAATCAAAGTTCCAAAATTTATGGTATAAATGAACTCCCTTTTTATTTTTTTAAAAACAAAACCCTAACTGTAAGTAGCTTCCTAGTGGACAAGTCCTCCTTCTCTTAAAATTCCTAGCAAAGGATGAAACTGAGCCCATTCCACTCAATGGCAAGACTGCAGTCACGTTTATGAATCCAGATTACATCCCAAACCCACATAAACAGATACAAAATGTAGCCGTTTGTGTGTCTATCAATCTTGCTACAGCAGCATTCTGGAAAAGGGAAGTAGGTCATACCTGCTGTATTATGCAGAACACCACCTTACTGCATTGAAACAGCTCACAGCAGCACCTGACCTAGGTAGGTCTACCATGGCTGTTGCTATTCCCTTGGATGCTTTACTGTGTAGCTGAGAGGTCTTCCTCTGTGATAGTCCTCTTCTCTACCTATCTCTTTGTCAGGCAGCAGAATTTACATGATGATGCTCTGCCACATAATTGATGGATGACTATTACTAGGCACTACTATGCCATCATACTTGGGGGTAGAATGCCATTGTAAGGTCTTAGGTCATGATCACGCTACACCTGATCTTATGTTAAACACCTATTTGCCAGCAGAGCAATTTTTAGGATGAGTACCAAAAAGCAGTTTTAATCAAGACGAGCAATTTTATTGACATTTAACTGTAATAGATTAGCCAGGGGAAGCAACATGCTGACTACATTCTTGCATGGACTCATTACCAATTGTAGTTATCTTACTTTAACGTTTTAACTTTTTTATATTTAGAATTGGGATTCTTCCTTCTCATCCTCCATTGTAAACAGTTTCTAGTATTGTAACATTTACACAGATTTGGATTCCTTCCCACATATGTGTTTAGTGGCAGAAACTGGATGAGATGCCAATACACAGTAAACATCAGTGCATGGGTGAGAAAAAAAATTAAATGGTGGGAAAAGATATGAGTTGACTTAGATCTTCTATTAGGAATACCGCATTTGCTCCTTACTGCAATAAAGTGCAATAGTTATGTCATTTTAATGACCACAAAGTAAGAGCTTTAAGAAAATATAAAGTTAGCTTCCTAGAAGAGTATACTAGAATAGGCATTAACAAAATAATATAAAGGATTACAAATAACATGAATGGTAATGTGTACAGAGACGCAAAATTTGAAAATATAGCTGAAAAAGTTGGGCATATAAAAGAGAACCATATTGATTAAACAGCACCTTTTTGTCTTCATTTAAAAGAATATGCTGTTAACTTTCATATACAATCTGATATTCCTTCAGTCCACAAAAGAAACATTTCAATCTTCTACACTTTCTTACTTTTTTTTTTTTGCAAGTGAGAAACATACTAGTGCAAGACTCAAGCACTGTGCAAAACCTGCCTTTATTTAGTCTGAGTATTTATACCCAGAATTTACCAAACTCTTCCTTTTAAAATCCCATTTCCTGGATTTAATCACCATAGAATTTTCTTGTACACTCTTGCAAACCAAGTTTGCCACTGCATTTATTCAGTCCGAGAATGTGTATGGTTAACAATATACCATGATCTGGACCTGATTGGAGAGCTGCTTCTTAAAATACCTTTTTGCACTTGGCCTTGCATCAGTTGCAAAATGCAATGGTGCAACTGCATTTAAATCACCTTTTTCTTGGCGACCTAGATGGAAGAGTGTTGGGCTCTTGCATCAAAATAGTTTATTAAGAGCAATTTCAATGAAATGCATTTGTGCCCTTTAAAGCTGATGCTTGGCATGTGCATTTTGTACGCTGGTATTTGTACTCAAGTACAAAAGGTACTTTAAGATATGGCCTTGAATTACATGGATATAATGAAAAACTGACCTTGTGCATACATAAAACACACTTCCTGTTTACAGGTTTTTCTATACCCTCATGTGGGTCACTGCCATATTATGTTCAGGGTTACTTTGCATTTTTCCTGCATGGGGGTAATCACCATGTGTGCTCACTGTGACATTTTAACAGTGGCAGGAGTGCTATATTTGGGCAGTGCAAATGTATAGAGCAGGAGCCTAATTTACGAACACAGCCAAAAAAGAACAAGTACTAGAGTGGACATGCATTTGCACATGGACATCAGCTCCAGGAAGGAAAAATGTAACACAAGAAAAGCCCCTAGCTTTGCAGGACTCAAAGTAATTCCGTCTCCTCTTCAACCTTGATTTGAGGCCAACGCAGCAGCTATATGCTGCAGTTCTGAACAGTATGCCCTTTCTTCTCGGACTAAGCTGCTGTTTCCACATTCCAAGAATTGTAAATAAAGAGAAGTAGGCAAGGAAGTGAACATGGAGAATTGCAACAATGATCACAAAGGGCAGGGTCATAGCTCATTGGCAGAGCACATGCTTTGCATGTCTAAAGGTCCCATACTCAGTCCCTGCCTTCTCTGCTTAAAGACTCTCAGATAGCAAGTGCTGGCCTTAGACCATCTTAGGCCTTGGAGAGCTGCTGCCAGTCAAGAGCAGACAACACTGGCCTGGGTGGACCAGTTGTCAGACTCAGTATAAGGCAGCTTCATGTGTTCCTATTAAATAAAGTACAAAAGGATGTGCAAAAGCAATGTCATGGCACACTGCAGACAGACTTTCTTTCAGACACGCTCACACTCACCAACCCAAAGGAAAATGCATCAATATGTCATCTTTTGCCATTAAGGACACTCTTGTTCAGTTTAAACAAGACAAAAGAGTTTCTTATATAAGAGTACTGGGAACATGCCTCTGAAGGTAGAAGTATGCAGGAGGTCACCTCTCTGAAGATTTTAATAAAGCAGCCTTCATGTCAATGCATTAGGGAGACACACAGAGCCATTTTTTGTCTATACCTTACTAACAATGATCTAAAGTACAAATGTTCAGCCAGTCATACTTCTTCTCTTGGGTGCATGGTTTAGAGCAATGCATATACCTGCTGGATGTCTGCTGTGGGAGGGGGGATATTTTTGGTAGAGAATGTGGCTGTCTTTAGACAGTTTCTGCCCTTTCTGTTAGTCCTAGGTAGGCAAGGAAGGAGTGCTTCGGCGAACAGTCACCCAGACATACAGTCTGCGGCCTGGGTGGATGGAATGTGATATCAAAGTGGTTCCTGGGAAAAAACATGGTTAAGGGAATGAGGTGGGCAAATTCAGAGTTTCGATACTTGTCAAAACACAGGGAAGTGCCATTGACGGCCAAGGCCTTAAATGCCACATTTGGCTCTGCCCCACTGCTCTGAGCAGCTGACATGGCCACCGTTTGCAGAGCCTGGGAAGCTGACATGACTGAGAGAGGCGATAAGAGGCTTTGGGAACTGTTGGCAGCAAGAAGAGGACTGGCTTCCTTGGAGCTTGCCCCCTGGCCCTTTTTCTCTTCTTCGGAGTAGTCCCCGTTTTGGTGTTTCTTCACATGGCGGCTAAAGACAAATGGGTGGGTGGTCTTAAAGAGGCACTCTTCACAGCTGAAAGTCTGCCGTGGAGCATGCTTGAGCTTCTTGTGCAGGTTGAGATTGTCTTTGCGTTTGCAGCTGTAGCTGCACTGGTCACAGTGAAAAGGGCGCTCCCCAGTGTGTACGCGCACGTGCTCTATCAGCTTGTTGGCTGTCTTTGAAAGATAGCCACACTGGTCACACTTGTAATGGTTGCCAAGGCGATGCTCCCGGATGTGCATTTCCAGCTCCAGCTGATTGGCTTTCACTGCCTGGCAGATCCGGCACTTGTACTCCATTTTATAGTGGGTCTTCAAATGGCACTCCATTGCTGCTGGGCGGTTTGTGGAGTAAATACAGAATGGGCACCTATCAAAAACCAAAGAAATAGTGACAGTTGGTTCCAGGTAAACTACCATTTTCTGTTTCACTGATTTCATTTCAGCCAATCAAGGTATGTAAACACATTTCACAGTAAGAATGTGGTGTGCTTGGTTTAGTACAGAGGGACAAACTTAGTTTAAGGATGTTTAAAACATAAAAGGACTGAATGCTGAATTCTTTGAAGTGAAATATTATGAGGTGACACATGGTCCCACAGACACCATGGTCCAAAGCAAGGGTGATCTGTAATGCGAATGTCGATCCCGATCTCGATACTTATTCAGTTTCTATGGAATTTGATGGCTGCATGATATGAAGTGGACAGTAAGTTCCATCTGAAACTATCGTATATTCAGTGCTTAGTTTTCCATAACTAGAACCTGGTTGGGGTTGAGTTTTGTCAGGAAGATTCCACTATGGGATCATTTATAGGGCTTGTGGCGGAGTAGCAGTAATTCCAATCTGCCTGTCTCTTAAAACATGTTACTCATACATCTAAGGATGTGTTAACATTTTAAGTTGGAAAGTGATGTAGATGTTTTATAAATAAAGTGAGAAATAAAGTTGCCATCAGCTGGTGGGAGTCTTGGGGGAGGCATCAGCACAACAGCATTATGTCTCTTCCAGGGAAAACCTCCATAAGAATTTTTGGTGATTCTTAAGAACAGAGTGAAATCACTTTTGGGTTTTCCCTAGAAGAGACATAAGACCACTGCACCAATGGCAATTTTAACATTTTCCTCCCAACAGCCAACAGGGAGACAATCAATGAGGGTGGGGTTGCCAACAGATCTCCCACCCCAGTAGGACACCTGGAAACCCTATGAGAAATAGTTTACAATATTTAAAATTCAAAGAGGGATCTCACAATTTCACCTTATTTCAACTCTCAGTAAGAAGCAAAACTTCCCATAAATAATCAGCATATCTTGACAAAATGCCAAAGGCATTGGAGTCAATTAATAGTAAGATGCACCTTTTGAAGCCAAGCATCAAGTCCAAGGCTCTAAAGAAGGCCACAGCTTCATGCCTTTCAAAATTTAGCACAAGGAAGAGTCAAAACAGAAGCAGATAGATGACTGTGATGGAGAATTACACTTCAGCAATCATCTTCTTTCTGAGTGCCACCAACAAACTGAATTAATGAGGCTTTAACAAGCCATGCCAACAAAAAGGTAACAGCAACAGGGTTCCTTAATTCCTGAGGTATGGAGATAAAGAATTTGCAATAAAGAAATCCTTTGATCCAGTGATTTCCTACATATGAGGGGGCTCCAGAGCTCAAACCGAGCTCCCATGCCCATAAGAACTGTTCATTTCCAAGGCAGAACCATACATGCAGCACTTTGTGTGCCAAACTGCCCCTTTCACTGTATTGATGGGGACAGCTTCCACATACACCACTTTCATGTGTTCATTTGAATGTATACGAGGCTCCAGGCAAAACTGTCCATTTTTTGCAATGTATTGGGTTGGATCCCACAATCTGCAGATGCAAGGGTACAAAATCACTATTTCTGTTTCTTCCCTCTCATTCCCTTCCCTCACCCCATTGCAGCCTCCTGACCTGTGTAGCTATTAGTCCAGGTGGGTCCTCAATTCCGGAAATAAACATTCCCAGGGCCGGTAAGAAGTGCTGGAAGGAGGGGAATGTGGGAAAGATCTGCAATGAGCGTGAGATCCAACTCCCAATTTTCATTTTTAATCATGATAATTGTTTTAAAGATCTACATGTAAGGAGTAAAAAATGCCTGACTGTAAGGAGTTGCTTTAGCTACAGGCACTAATGTAGACATATGCCTCTGTAAACTGAAGCTGTCTGCATTTGCGTCATCCACTGTTCAGCACAGTGATCACTCTGCCATCAGGGACTAGAGTTTAAGCAGTCAATGAAAGTTAAAAACAATCTTCAGAGCCAACTTCCTAGGTTTTGACTCTGTGACCAAAATCAATCCCCTCCAGGTTTGCTTTCTCTGTTTCTGCGCCCACAATACTTGAGGTACTGAACACAGTAAAAATTTGTGTACTTGCTTTCCTTACTTGAGCCCACCGGTGGGGACAGTGTGACATTTCTTGTGCTCCAGTAATTGCTCCGGAGTCTTCATGAACTTATGGCACACATCACATTCAAACATCCGTGTGATCAGGTGGATTTGCAAATGGCGCTCAAACATGTTTTTTGTTTTGCAGACAAAGTTACAGAAAACACATTCAAAACCTGCAAAGGGAAATCACAGACACTATTACCTAAGTCACCCATCTCAGCCTCGAGTAAGTGGAGGTTGTAACTTTGCATCTATTTCACCAGCTTTTTACCTTTTTCTGATTTCTCTTCCGTGCTTAATAAGGTCTGGCTCCCAGGCACTACAGAAATAACTAACAGGTTGTTTGAACTCTTGGGTTTGGGACTGATCGCAACATCTTCTTTGCTGTTGGCAGAATCACTAAGTGCTGACAGGGAGGAGGAGGAAGAAGGACTATTTGAGTCACTGGGTGTCTTCCTCTCTTCACCTAGGCAGAAAAGAAAAGAAACAAGTCAGCCTAAAGCATTAACTTACTTATTAGCATCAGGTGGAGGAGGGACCGTGGCTCAGTGGTAGAGCATCTGCTTGGTAAGCAGAAGGTCCCAGGTTCAATCCCTGGCATCTCCAAAAAAGGGTCCAGGCAAATAGGTGTGAAAAACCTCAGCTTGAGACCCTGGAGAGCCGCTGCCAGTCTGAGAAGACAATACTGACTTTGATGGACCAAGGGTCTGATTCAGTATAAGGCAGCTTCATATGTTCATATGTTCATGCCCTCATTGACCAAGACAAACGTTTCATTCCTGTTTTGCCTTAACATTTTCCAGAGGAAAGCCCAGTGTGACATCCCTGCTGCGGATGTTTCTGTGGACTTGTCATGCATTCTTAGTTTCAATCACTTATAGCTATGTAACTCTTACTAGACTTGGGCAATGACAATTTTTTATTTGTTCATCAAGATAAAATTCATGCAATAATGGGACAGTGAGTAAAGGTTCATTACACATCCATAACAAAGTGGCTAATATTATATCATGGGCAGGTGAAAATATGTTGAGATCCCCTTACAGTATAGTACCATTATTTTAACATGATCCCTTAAGGTAAAAGCATTTGCTTTAGTTTTACTTTTCAGTTGCATAGTTGGTTACTGGATGTGGCTAGTTATGGCCTATCAGGGCCCAGACTGGGCATAGCTTATGTTCTAGTAAAGTTCTGTTCTGGTATTGGGTGCTGTGGAGTTAAAATACATGTCTGTAAGACTGTGGATTTAGAAATCTGCATTGTGTGTGCCACATGGGAAAACCTGTTTCATTGTGCTCTGAGTGTTTGGGGTCAATGTGTTCGGTGGACAGAGATCAAGGATGTGTGTGTATTGAGTGGACCTCTTTCCATTCTGGATCACGGGACTCCCCTGCAGAGACTAGGAGGAAGAACAGGGCTCCAAAAGAAACGTTATTTCAGATAGGCAGGGGTTCCCTATTTTTCACTGATAGCAGGAAGACAAAGTCTAGACCAGGGGTGTCAAATGTCGGTCCAGTGGGACAGAACCAGCCCACCCAGAATTTTAATCAGGCCTGCGGGACTCTTTTCTCCCCCCTCCTGTCCTCACCCTTTAAAACTCCAAGGCTCCAGAAGTTCCCAGCTCCTTATTCCTTGTCTTTGCAAGTTGAAGCAGGAAGTAATTCTGGGCTTGCAAAGAAAATGCAGAATGGACTTTCCATTAAGGACTCTGTGCCCAGATATACTACTCCCTTAATGGAAAATCCATTCTGTGTTTTCTTTGCAGACTTGTCTGTACTACAATGTATTTGAATGGAGTCGAGCACAGTTTCACTTTTCAGCGTTTATATGACTAGTTAGAAGTTGTTCCTTGCTGGAGGTGGGTGCCCTTGCAAATAAAGGGGTGATGCTTTGAGCCAGCATGTCTCTGCTGAACTGATCTTAAAACTGGTATCTACTGAGTTCCCTAACCTGGGAACTCACAGCCAAAGAGGGATAGTATCCTAGAGAGCCATTGCTAATCTGAGTAGAACTGAGGGCAGGGAGAGAAGCTTGCAATGCCCACACATTTCATGTTTCCCTAAGCCCAGAGCATTTCATATTTTTGGTTTATATTTTTAGTTTTTGCTGTGATCCTTGAGCTTTTTCTTGATATTTTAAAAATTGCATTGCTAAATCTCACTATTCTCCCACCTTTCCATTTTAAAGAAAACATTGCAAGAGTATTTTAAGTTAAAAATAGTATCTTTAACGGGGTTTCTCTGTATCCTTTATAAAGTTTATATCTTCACTCCCTGGTATTACATTTTATGATGCACAAGGCCTGTCCCCAAAAAGTCCCTTTTACGTCACATCTGGCCATCATAACAAATGAGTTCAACACCCCTGGTCTAGGCTGAAGCTTCTTGGGTTCTGCCCTTTCTGAAGCTCCCATATCCCTTCCTACCTACGATGCATCTTTTCTGGGCATTGCTGGGGGAGAAGGGGAGCACTTTTTGTTTCCATTTATGAGAATATGCAGAGTCTGGGAGGATTCTTACATTGCAGCATACAGGGTATTTGCAAATGCAGTCATACACACGAACTGTGAAGAGATGTCTGGTAGGTTTCTATAGTCTCTTATCTAATGGAAACAATTAACACTCCAAACTCTTCACACAACAGCCATGACTATTTAAAGATCACACTAATTTTTTTTAAAGGAAATAATAAATTATGTAATTCTAACACATGTGGCCCTTAATTCTACATAAGAGTTTTGTACCAACAGAATTTTGCCAAGCTGAGGGTCCAAAGAGGCTGGCATCAGCAACAAAATTCAGTGGGAAGGCTGGGAAGCTTAAGCCAACTCCAGACGCAGAGATAGGTTATCACCTGCATGCTTGGTGGTGATGTGAACCTTCATCTCGGACTCCTCCATGGTAACAAAATCACAGGCTGTGCAGCAAATAGAAAACATCCACTGTTCTTTATCCACATGAAGCGACATATGACTGACAAACTGGACATTCATCTCGGTTTCAAATCCACACACATGACAACTGAAGGCAGGAGAGAGTTAGAAAAATCAAGGAAGAGCATTGACAGACACTCTCTTGGAGACAGGCACAAATATACCATGTCTCTTCATTCAACCTTACAAACTCCTGGTTTTACAAACTTTGCCTTCTCTGCGCTGCTTAAATGGCACTGGGGTATTCTTTTGCCTGCTGAACTGCTTCTGAACTGACAGCTCTGCCAAACTGATTAAGGGAAGGCACAAGGCAACAATCCCAAACACGCTATAATGACGCTAAATAATCATAAAGTTAATTAAAAACTACAGGTTCCAGATGCTGCACATCACCTAGCTGATTCCTTAGGGCAATAAGATGTGCTGCAGCTTTGCCAAGATGTTTAGTCAGGCTGCTATGTGGACAAATGGAGAGCTTGCCTGCGCACTTCATGAGCTCCAAGCCTTGGAAATAGTCCCACATCAGGTTTAGGTCTTGTGTAGAAATGCCTGGCATTCTCAGCACAAGCAAGCCAAAATGGACTCAGGATTCCTTCTGCCTGACTGGGCAAAAGCATGGATCAGCTATGCAAACACAAGTGGTACCAAGAGACATTTTGCAAGCTGCTCATAGTCCTGGTAAAGCTGATGACTGGTGAAAAACAATCTACAGCTCACTTTCTTTTCAGAACCTCTCAACTGTTTGAAGCCACTGCACTCTGAAAGTCAGACCTGTGATATCCAAAGTAGAGAGGTGGCTGTTATGTGAGAAGCTGCTTTGTGTAGCCACTTGTATGCAGGTCCAGCCACTTCACTATGCTGCTGCACACCAGTACTATGATCCCCACAGCAAACAGAAGCCCTGTGTGGCAGGGTGCTGTGCATGAATGCACATGTGGGCTGGCCCATGAATAATCTGGATATCAAGTGGCTCTACAACAGTTGCTTCTTTGTTTGCACCACTCCTTTTCACAGAGTGGATTGAGACCATTAAATGAAGTGGTGAAGCCATCCGGCAACAGCTTGTGTGAGTGCTCTGACACAGCCAAGTGGCAAGATCATAGCTCACCATGCTCTGATTTCATTCATCTTTCAAAAGGGATTCTAGAATATTTCACTCATCCAATTTAAACCTTGAATAAAACTTCATTGGTTTTAAAGGTGCCACCGGGCTCACACTTTTGTTCTACCCATTCACAGAGTGGATGCGATCCCTGACAGATCAGTCTCTTAGGCAATAACAATGCAATCCTAAACAGAGTTATTTCTTAATTCAATAAGTTAATGGTCTTAGAAGGATGCAACTCTGCTTAGAATTTCGCTACTAGTCATTCCAGTTCTCATAAGGAAAGTTGATGTGAGTTGCATGCACATAGTGCATGGGGAATTCCAGTATGGGACAGAAAATGTAGCAAGCCGAAAGTGGAATTTCTGGTAACTGAATCAAGATAAAGAAGTATAAATTATGATTTCTTCCAGTTTTTAGATGTGTGTAACATTGAAGATGTATTGTAAAATCTTTATTAATCTGATTTTGGTTTCTTGACATTTTGCAGCTATGCAGCTTTGCTGCTTTAATTGGCTCTCACTTTTATATTTCATAGCACCCTTTCTTCTAGGAGCTCACGGTGGCATACATACGATTTCCTCCTCCTTCCATGTAATTACATGTTTTGATTAACATACTGATTAATTTACTGTTTAGATACATGGCTTTGCTCAGCATTCCAGAGATCAATTCTGCACTTGTCACAGAGTCGGGTTAGGCTTAAGCATTCTTAAGTGTGCTTCCTCAGAATCAAGGCACAATCAATCCAGTTTGGAAAACTCTCAAGAAAGGGAGAGCACATCTGCATCCTTACACAGCTTATTCCCTATGACCCAGCCCCTGCCAGCCATGAGCTCCAAAGACACCATAACTGGTGGTGGTGGTAAGGGGGCAGCACTGGGGCTGATCTCATTTCACTAAGGAAAAGGAAGATATCAGCAGTTGCCATTTGGACTGTACTCATCTGAAGTATGCTCAGCAACTCCGGTGAGCCAAACTCAGTTCCCCAACTGTCCACCTCCCTCCACTGGGGAAAACAGTTAGCTGTGAGAAGTAGTTCATTGAAAGCATAGTTGGGGCACAGGCAAGCATTACCCTTACTGAGGATGAACCCCGTTCAAGAAGGCAGGGCAGCCGGTAGCGAGAGATTGCATTAGCGATTGCTCAAGCCACAAAGCAGCTGGTTCCCTATATAGAGTAGTTCAGTATAAGAATAATGCCTGTGCTAGAAAGTCAAGTGGTTTATGATGTAGTATCATAACAATGGGGAGTGGTGACTAAAGTGTTTTTAGCGTGGTAGTGATAAGAGGTGGTACTAATTCTGGACATTTGTTTTGATTGCTTCATCAAAGACCTGCTTGCACACCAAAAAGGACCAGGCCAACCGCATGCAATGGGAACACATGGCATGGCTGTAAGAATATATGCATGTATTTACAACTTTGGTACACAGGGTTCATGTTCACATATACTGATGCTCTGTGGAAATGCTAAATAAGTTTGTTGCCCATGTTTGCACAACATGGTGAGTGTGCAGATCAGGAGGATCTCGGATGCAGAGTGTTCCCATTATGTGTGGTTGGTTGGCTCCTAGTATACACAACAATAATGTCTGAAAAGAATGTATGTATTAGATTATTTTATATTGATCACACCTGCAGCCACTGTTAGTGCTTGTGAAGGTCCATCTACCTCTGAACTCCTCCTAAGAAGTGTGAACTTTCACAGAGCATGGTAGGATTGCAATGCCTGCCACAGCTATTTTGGTGTCACTGCTGGAGTCAAATGTAATAAGCCAAAAGCACCTGTCAGTCTCTGCTTCAGAAGTGAACTGGACAGGGCTTGTTCTTTGTTTTGAAAACACAGACAGGCAGCAAAGGCAGCTGGAGCCTGGTCTCTGGGCTTGGCTTTCAACAGGGTCCTCACCTGTAGTAATAAGGGTGCTTCTTTCCATCACTGCCTTCGGAAGTGACAGCGCTGACAATGTCCTCAGTGTCTGTACTCACCAGCTTCACGGAATGGACAGTCAGGTGCTGGTTCAGGTTAGCACGGCACTTAGCAGCATAGGGGCACAAATGGCATTTGTATTTTCTCTCTTCTGAAAAAAAAACATTAAGAACTTGGGTTTAAATTGCACACATGTTTACACTGCAGTCCTATGCAGCTTTCACTCCAGTCTAAACCCACAGATTCCAATAGACTCAAACTGGAGGAACTCTACAAACGATTGCACTGTAGCCCATTCTTTCATAAAGAGGCTTCGGTAATTTACACGGTATTCCTCAGCACTGAGTGAGAACTCCTTAACAGATACGTTTTGACATCTTCATAGCAAAGAGAAGCATTTGTGTAACAAGGGACACGCTGCGCATTTTCAGCAACATGAAGAGTTGCTGGCACAGCATGCAGAGGCCTGGATTTTAAAAAAGGACATGGTCTCTTTCCTTGAAGGTGTGCCTATCTGTACACTGTGTATCTCTACATAGAAGGGGAAACAGGACAAATGCACAAACACTACCAAGCTAAGACACTTTTAAAAATGTCATTCCCAATACAGGAATATATGCTTTTGATAAAAATATCTTTGGATCCTACAAAATCATTCCAAACAATATTGGGCACACCAGATTAAATTGAGCACACTTTTGAGTCCCACTGACTTCAATAAGAGCCAGTTAAAGCTTAAGAGACCTTAGATTTGCCCAAGTCATGCCCACTGTTTAAAACTTCTATGTCAGCAACTTCATGGGAAATGTTTAAATTGAATATTATATTGTAAAACCATGAGTACAGATGAAATGCTACCTTTTATTAGACTAATTGTTTAACTATATCCCTCTGGCTTTGGAAGCTTGCAACACTTAAAAACTATTTATGGCTCAACAAGAGCTTCCATTTAACTATTCACATGTTCCCCTCATATTGTGGGAAAGCTCCAAGCGTCTAGACCTTGGAAGTATAATATAAAAGAATTTATATAAGGAGTTTAGCAGGCTTTCAGAACAGTAAATATAATCCAGTTATGGTGCCTGTGTTGCAACACCACTGTACTTGTGGTGGCTAACAATACTCAAAAGAGTCAATGCTACAAAAAAGCCTAGCAGGAGTTTATTTGCATATCAGGCCACATCCCCTGACATCACCATTGTTTCACACAGGGCTTTTCCTACAGGAACTTATTTGCATATTAGGTCACGCCCCCTGATGCCAACCCAGCCAGAACTACATTCCTATGCGTTCCTGCTAAAAAAAAGCCCTGAAAAGAGTCAAGTCTTAGGAGAGATTTATGTGAAAGTTCAGTGTTTAATTGTTTTGCAGCAAAAAGGATGGACTTAATAAAAGGATGGAGTTAATAAACTGAATCCTTTCTAAGGGTGATGAGAAATGTACCCCCCCACACACAAAAAGTTTGCAGAGCATCCCAGTTTTCAGTACTGCTTTAGGTTTACCGTTCTGATATTTAAATGCTATATAAACATTGATTCATTTGTCACTTTTCAAAAATACAACTGTTCTGGGGTTTGGGGGTGGTGTGATGTTCTTGATGACATCACAAAGGGTCAGCCAATGAGCACCACACATATCCTGAAACCCTGGAAAACTGTTTTTTCTGCACTTGCTCCTGAAAAGGAATAGTAGATTGGACTGAACACAGTAAGACTGCTTCTAGATGGGTTCACTGCTCTATTCATGTTTTCCTTGTCTTTTCCCTACGAACATTAAAGGCTGAATTTGCCATACAGTTCTAGTGTTTAAAAATTATTTTCTAATGTTTAAAAATTGATGGCTCACAGTAGGAATCGCCTGACATTATATTCAGAGACTGCAAATCTACAAACTCACAGAATTTGTATTTTAGCCAATACCATTGGATTCTCCAAGGGCCCTTTTGTGGAAATTAGGAATGCAGTCTCAGAGCTGAACAAAATTATACAGTTTTTTAATGTCATGTCTGGGCTCTCAATTTTTCTGAACTGAAACAGTACTGAGCAGTACATAGGTACTGTTGGGCTAAATGTGCAGCCCCTACCTCCAAACTGTCCCACCTGGGGACAATTCAGGAAAAACAACATGGGGGAAACTATTGGGAAACTATGAGGTTTGTGGATTAACTTTAAGCAATTTTTTAAAAAGAAAAAGCCCAACACAAACTCATTTGCATATCAGACCACACCCTCTGACATCACCATGATTTCACACAGGGCTTTTTTGTAGAAAAAGCCCAGCAGGAACTCATTTGCCTATTAGGCCACACCCCTGATGCCAAGCCAGCTGGGACTGTGTTCCTCCTCAAAAGCAGCTCTGATTTTAAGAAATTACCACTAAAGAAAAGCTTATTTTTTCCTTCTTACAATATGGCTATGCAGGACTGGATCTACATGTTTTTTGAGGGGGAGCAAAATCAAAAAATGGCACCCCCTTATGGGTTATTCTATTTTATGGTCCCATAGAATACAATGGGCTCCATACCCAATTTGGCGCCCCCCCACTTTCGGCGCCCAGGGCAAGCACCCACCTCTGCCCCCCCTAGATCTGGCCCTGTGGCTATGCTAGAGACTGCAAAAGTGACTAAAACACTAAAACAAATCAAATTTATCTATAACTATAAAGAACATAAGAACATAAGAGAAGCCATGTTAGATCAGGCCAATGGCCCATCCAGTCCAACACAGCGGCCAAATATATATATATATATATATATATATATATACACACACACACACACACACACACACACACACACACACACTGTGGCTAATAGCCACTGATGGACCTCTGCTCCATATTTTTATCTAACCCCTTCTTGAAGGTGGCTATGCTTGTGGACGCCACCACCTCCTGTGGCAGTGAATTCCACATGTTAATCACCCTTTGGGTGAAAAAGTACTTCCTTTTATCCTACTCATTATTCTACTTAATAAATCCTTCAGGATCTTTCACTGGACATAAGGACAGAGAGCAAAATGGGATCATCTATGGTCATATAATCACATTTGGTATTTTGTAACAATTTATTTGAGACTGAAAAGTGTGCAAGATTGCAAATGACTTGGATTAGCTGACCTCACTACTAAATCTGCTCTCTTTCCTCTGCAGAAAAGTTATATTACTAAGTATTTACCATGGCATATGGTCAGACTTCAGCAGAACTATGGTGTTATTTATGAACTTCATTTTTCCCCTATATTTTTGGACTGCACATCTACTGATTGCACTAATTTTGTTGGCAAATCTAGTTGAATGTTACAATGAATGTCAGGCCAGACTGTCTGTGAATCCAAACAATAGGGAAAGAAGCATCCTCCATTAACTCTTAAAAAAAACCACAGAGAGCAAATGAAATTTAACTCTATCTTATAGGGTCAAACATTAGTTTAACATGAACATTAAGTAGTCCAATTCAGCAAGGGTGATCTGGTTATTGCGCAGGGGGTGGGAGGAGAGGGAACAACACACAGTGCAACTCTCATCCAGCAGGATGATGCAATGCATATGCATCATTTAGGCAACACCAAATTAAGAAAGACTGAAACTTTCATCTACATTAGACATAGAACTGCATCCAGGAATTCATGCCCTCTTGCTCAAGAAATTAGCAATATTGTGCAACAGCACATGTAAAGATGCTGTGAATCGAATGCCATGAATCAAATCATTTTAGGTCTTAGTCAGCTACTAGCTTTCCTATAGGGTTATTTGGAGAAGTGAGACAGGAGACCTGGTATAGACCAACTTCATTCTAAACCTCCTAAGCTGGTCTGATAGTTGACACGGGCCCAGTCAGTATTCCTCAGGAGCATATAGGGCCTTTCACAGAAACTAAACACAGGTACATTTTAGCTATGGTGTTTAGCTAGAATCCCATAAGCCTGGTTCAACACAACTATAGTCTGGTGCTATGCATTAAGCCCGGAATGAGCCTTAAGGCTTGCTGGCTACCTTTCTCCCCTCCCATGCTGTGTTTCATTTCCTCCCTTCTTGGTTATTGGCAAATTATAGTTCTCAACTGGCAAATTATGATTTGTGCTTGCCCTGCAAAGCAGAATTGCAAACAAGGATCAAATAATAGGTTGTAGTTCTGATCTGCAGGGCAAGCTCAAATCAAATGCAAACCATATTCAGTTTGCCAGTTTGGATTTAACAGCAAACTATGAGTTGTCACAGACCAGTAAGGGAAGGATAGAATCCCAGTGGATAGAAGGAAGCAGGAATAGGAAGGAGAAGCAGGGAGTATGTAAACCTGGGTCTCAGTCCAGGCTCATTCCTGTCATACCACAATCCACTTTAAAAAATGCAAAGGAATGTTTCTTATTGCCATGAAAAATATATTGAAACTGCCCAAGACTACTATTTTTTAAAAAGTGTTACCTGTGTGCAGGGAGAGATGTCGGGACAACGTCTGCTGTCGGCCAAACACTTTTCCACACACATCACAGGGAAAGAGCTGGTCATTGAATTTCCAAGATGGCAACCCATTTCCAGCCTCCAGCCCTATCTTCTCTGTTTCTAGTCCCCAAAAAAGGAGAAAATACAATTCTAATATTAATAAATGAGATGCATTCCTGGATTCCATGCTATAGATGAATATGGATTCCATATGTTACTTGTCATGGCCAATACAACAATGCTTCCCCACAGCTCATGACACATAGATACATGACTTTGAGCCATAGATCACGCTAAAAGGCAGCCTTCTCTGTTAGTATTCCCATATTACATAAATAACACAAAGATGTTTTTTTTTTGTTCAGACCAAACAGCAACCTCTAGAGAAATCATTTACAGAGCTAGGCTACAAAGAATTCTATAAGGTAGCACAATAAGCTAGGAAGAGTAATTTCCCATCCATCCACAAGACTCTGAAAGCAAGATGCTATCGCAGATATTTTACTTTACATTTATCCATTTAGATCCTCTTTTTTTGACAACTTCAGATAAATCGGAGGCTCTCAGTCTGTATGCATTTGCATATACATCTTAGTTTTATGTTGATTTTTATCCCCACAGTAATATAAGAACCTGCTGAATCAGACCAAAGACCCATCAGGTCAAGCATTCTGTCTCCTACAGAAGTCAGCCAGATGCCTCCAAACACACACAAGCAGGAACACAGAAGTCAAAGCATCCACCTACTGTTACCTCTAGCAACTGGTATACAAAGGTATACTGGCTTTGAACATGCTACTGATGAGCCTGCTCCCCACAAATTTGTTTTTATTAGCCTCTTCTTGTTTTAGCTAACTGATGAATACAAGAAAAGTAATATCAGCGAGTTCATTTCGACAGTACATACATTTCTATTGGATTTTAGCCATTCCTACTGTCTTCTTGTTTACCTCCCTCCAAATAATGTTGAACAAAATATTGTAGCTATCTCATAGTTCCTTTCCATATGATATATAGAACACCTGAAATACAGTACTTCAAGATTACTCAAGTCAATTTCATAGCTTTCTGCAGTTTTCTCTAACACTGGAGTACTTGGAACTACTGCTGAATGTTCAAACACTTATTAAATCAGATTTAACACTATGCTAGTAGTGGGTAAGGTGTAAACCACAGAGTGGTAGATTTACTTTCCAAGTTAGTTCACAAAGGAAACCACTGGTTCTGCTAGTGTGAATTCAGTCAATCACAGTTATTATTACTTTGCTTTTAACACCTACAAAAGGAGTTCTGTTATAGCTCTGTCTGTGCATTCACTTCATATCAGAAAATCTGCAAAACTGAGGGATTTAAGCCATAAAATAACAAAGGAAGACAAAACAGAATGAGGGAAATTACTGATTGCGAATCTGCTTTTCTAAAGTAATCATAGACTCACAGATTTTTAAGCCAATAAGGTAACCATTATTGAAATCAAGCCTGCCATTCTGCTTAAAAACTTTGTAAAAATCCACCTAGTATTTCCTGCATCTAGCTCATAACTTCTGGTTCAGTTGCAGTCTGTCTTGGGGAAAGAGAAGGATGCTAACCTGATTGAATGCAGCAATGAAAACCACCACAGTTCACAGCTTGCTCACTCTTTGTCTCCCCTAAAGAGATCCCCACAACTATCTAATTTTAATTGCCTTTTTTATTTTGCTTGACTTCAGATAAGAATTACTCCTATGCTACAGTGACTTTTGTGACAAAGACCTCAGGAAATGTGTATGACTGAGCTGTCTGAAGAGGTCCAATGTATAATAGAGTCTGTGACAATTTCTCTTTTGGGTACTTGTAAAAAACCTGGCCCACCCAAAGTATAGCAGCCATGGGTCCATTCTCCATACACAGCTTACTTCTGATTTTCACAGGAGCCGAGTTGGTTGAGGTTTACTCGGGCGGTTCGCCCACTAGGCAAACTTGGTGGTTGCCTAGGGTGCCGGCAGGGTGGTGGTGCCAAATTCGGCCTCCCCCCCCTAGGAAAACATCTAGTTTGCCTGCTCCCCAGTCTCCTCCTCCCTCCCCCCTCCACCAGGTCTATTTCAATGCCCGGGAGCCGGCAGTTGAACACTGCACTCCTGGGCTATCTAAAGGTGTTCCCCAAGTTAGGATTCCCAAGTTAGAGTACTCAGTAGGGACTAGTCCTCATGTCCATTAAGAGACAAAGCTGACTCAGAGCAATTCCGAGAGAGAGGGGGAAGGAAGGAAGGAAGGGAGAGAGAGAGAGAGAGAAAGAGAAAGAAAGAAAGAGAGAAAGAAAGAGAGAAAGAAAGAAAAGAAAGAAAGAAAGAAAGAAAGAAAGAAAGAAAGAAAGAAAGAAAGAAAGAAAGAAAGAAAGAAAGAAAGAAAGAAAGAAAGAAAGAAAGAAAGAGTGGGGGAGTGGAAAATAAAGCAAATAGGGAAAAAGAAAGACTGACACAGAAAGAATTAATGAATGAAAGGGAGGGAGGGGGAGATAGTTGGAAACAAATAGACAGAGAAAAAAAGAAAAAGAAATAGGAAGGAAGGAAAAAGGAGGGAAGGAGTGAAAGAAAGGAGGGGGAAAACGAAGGAAGAAACAGAAAGAAAGGCGATGAGAGCAACTTACCTTTAAAGCTGCTGACTCACTAGGAAGCCTGCCATGTAACACCAGCAGGATGTAGGGAGGCCTCTACGCAAGTGCGACTGGGCCCCCTGAGCCCTGCAGGACAGTGGGATGTCAGGAGGCCACCGGAAAGCTGCCTGGGCTGAGCCAGAATGCTGGCTTAGGCAACCAGAATGCTGCCCAGGCCAGCTGGAACGGCATTCTGCTGTATTCCAGCTAAGAAAAAAGCCCTGGTTTCTCCTGATTGGTTACTTTCACACTGGCCATGTCTTGTGAAATTGGAAATTCTTCCAGCTGAATTTACTGTGCAGTTTGGAAGGAATTTAAAAATCTGATGGGAGAGTGAGGTGAGCGCACAAGTGAACATGGAAGCAGGTTTTTAAAGCGATGGAGGTGGGAGATGAGAGCCATAGTAAACACAAAAGCAGAAAGGGCCATGGACTCCATTGTTTATTAGATCTCTTCAGATAACCTGAGCATGCAAAGTGACTAAAAGTCTTTATGAGGTGGTTAACACTGAATTACAAAACTGTTACGATTTTATATTTATTACTGTGCTTCTTTGAAAGTTATCTTGACAGGTGTCCTAAAATGAGGTAGCTACAGACTCCACTGTACATTCAGGCAGCTCAGTCATACACACTTCCTGAGTCTTTTGTCTCAGGCAGCTCAGTCATACACACTTCCTGAGTCTTTTGTCACAAAAGTCACCAGATACACAAAGCTCTAGCTTTTAAAGAGGAGCTCAAAAATGGGGAGCATGTATTTTCCTATTAATTCCATGATCTTCCATTTTGTGACTTCCTACAGATAAAATAACATACCCCAAAATCTAGATGTAGCATATATTTATGAATGGACTCTTCAAGAAAACTAATAAAAATCATTTTCCAAAGAGAAGGTACAAAAAAAATCTCTGACCAGCTTGACAAATATGTGGGCTTCGGCCCACACTGCTTAGGATCTGTCAAACTAAAGGCAGGCAACCAGACATATAAGGACAACCTTCTGTTTTTGCTGCTTACCTAAAACTAAAACAGTAGTTTCTAACTTCCTGGCAGCCCACACTATTTCGATGAGCCAGACTGGTGGATCACAAGCTTGCACAGGGCAGGTATGTTACAGCTCATAATGTACAAGTAAAGGGGTGTAGCAGTTCAAAGGGGTTCAAATGTCAGATGAGGACAGGGAAACAAGGTACAAATCCCTGCTTGCCCACAAAGTTGACTGGGTAACCTTGGAACAGTCATACTTTCTCAGACTAAATTATCTGACAAGAGTGGAGTGAAACTCAAAAAATAGTGATGGGAAACAGTGGGTAAAATGAGGGAGTAGAGAACCATGAACACTGTCCTGAGTCCTTTGAAAGGCAGGCTAAACAATGAGTAAACAACTACACCACAATATGTAAGATGACCAGCATGTTCTTTGAACCATATGAGACAGGAAGCTATACAGCAACAATTAGAGATGAATCTTATTAACAAGGATCTGGCCACTCTCCATTCAATGTAAAGTACTATGAGGAACTGCTCTTCTTTCATTTATATAACAATAGGAAATCTGGATAAACTGTCAATGAAGGAGTGCATATGTGAATTATTGTAATTAACTGAAGCAAATTATGAAACCCAGTTCAAATGAGCATCAGAGATCTATGCAGCCATCACAACACACTATTTATTATGGGACACACCTCCCAGGAAAACCACAGTTCACACAGCACAACAAAACAACCAGCCTGACACTTGAAGAGTGCCCTCTGGGTCCTACTATTATCTGCTATTTGTTTTATAATAATATAAATTATCCTGTATGTGTGATTACTCATGCTTCTGCTAAATTAGCCCTTCTGTAAAGTTTAAAAGGCAGAAGGAGGGGAACCAGTTGAAGTATGTATCACACTTTTAACTTCAAAGAAATCAACTGCAAATCATTCTTTCAATTACTAGTCTTGAGTTCAAGACAATGGACATTTGACTCTGTAGCATGTTTTAATAGATGTTTTAGCATAGCTTTCTCAGTATTTAATCAAAACAGTGCTTCAGAGGAGGAATATGGTAATGATTATGAGAAAATGTCAAGTGTATGCCAGTTCTTAAAGCTTGGCCACTACAAAATGGAATTAATTGTGATACAAAGCAAACAGGAAGACTCAATTAGAAGGCAATATGTCTCTTAACAATTCCCCTTAGCATCAGTTAATTGGTCCTTGTTATATTACAGTAGCTAACACCAGAAGCATTATATTTCTTATGTAAAATGAGATAGCTGTCAAAACGCCGTAAGAAACTGAAAATAAGTATTTTCAGATTTTCTCAGAGATGTTGAAATTAGACTTTTATTAAGCTTACTTTGCATCCATCTGGATCTCAATACCATCCTTGCTTTATTTTTGTTAGTTGTCTACTGCTCAGGTGCAGCCTTCTGGGACTTGTTTTTCCAGTATTTTGTAATCTGCCGTCTGCTCTATTTAGGCAGGTACATACAAACAATATTCCTAAAGAATTCCAAAATTAAACTTCACTAAAGAGTTTGATGCTTCCTCATTTTTTGTTAAAGTACAACTTGTCTGAATTTCTGTTTTTATCACTTTATATTGTTTAAACCGTAAGAACCAAGCTGTACAAAGTAGCTTGGAGGGGACAGGTGGAGCAGGCTCCGAAAAGAAAATGGTCATCAACACGTGATGGATCTTACTCTAAACCTGACGTCATCTGAAGAACTTTATGAAACAAAAGCCATCACGAAAAGGTAAATCTAGATTGATAGTTTAGGCAAGGGGTGTCAAATGTCCATCCTGTGTGCTATACCCAGCAAGCCCAGGGATTTAATCAGGCCAATGGGACTCTTTCCCCCTCCCCCACTCCTGTCCTCAGCCTTTGAAGCTCTACAGCTGATGAAATTCCCTGCTATTTCAGCCTTGTCTTTGCTGGCTGCAGCAGGAAGCAAAGCTCCAAGGAAAACATGGAATGGATTTTCTATAAAGGTCTCTGTGCCCAGACAGATAGAGTCCAGAGACTTTAATGGAAAATCCATTCCATGTTTTCCTTGCAACGTTGTCTGTGCTGCAATGTGTTTCAATGGAGTGGCAATAGTTTCACCTTCAGCGTTCTATAGTCAGCTGAAACTCATGCTTCCTGAAGTTGTTTCCTTGCTCCTGGCTTTGAGCCAGATTGTCTCTGATGAATGGTCCTGACCTAGTGAGTATTCTAAACTGGGAACCCACAGCCAAAGTTGGATATTACATTGGAGAGTCATTGCCAATTTGAGCAGAAGGAGGGGTGGGAAGGCGAAGCTTGCAGTGCAATTTCATTGTTTTCCCAGGCTCAGAGTATTTTATATTTTTAGTTTCTGCTGTGATCCTTGTGCTTTTTCTTCATGTTTTATTTAAAAAATTGCGTTGCCAAATCCCACTATTCCTCCACCATTCCATTTTAAACAAAACATTGCAAGACTTTTAAGCATGTTTGTATTTTGAGTTCAAAGAAATAATGTCTTGAGTTGTGTTCGTCTGTGTTCTTTATAAAGTTTATATCTCCTCTAACTGGAATTACATTTTATGACACCCCTGGTTTAGGCTGTTTCACCACCTGTGCGGTCTTCCTGCCTTACAGCCTAACTGTAAAGTACTGGGGTTGGCGCAGTAAGAGACCAGAGTCGGAGAGTGATTTCAGCAAGCTTTACTTCAGGAACACACACACAGACTGAGCTCTATTCAAACTTCCCGCTCTTTTATACAATTCTTGCCCCCTTCTGATTGGTCCTTAACTATCTACATGGATTGGCTATTTACAGGGCCCTAAGGGCCTATCAGGGTACAGTATGAGCCTAGATGTTGATTGGCTACTTATGTTTCAATCCTTCCCCTGATTGGGCATGCTTAGGCCTTCTCTGGAACCCTGGTGTGGAGTACAAGCTTTGGCTTGTTCAGCTTCCCTCCAAAAGTAACAGTTCCCTCCAAAAGTAACAGTTCTCCCATTTAAGCCTAGGACACAACACTAACTAAACAGCTGACTCTACTGGTTCAAATTTATACCTTCATAAAGCTAGAAATGGTTTTTAAAAGATGCTTATATTTGTCAGAGTAATGGACTATCCTCGCAGATCTTTCTCCATTTGGAATCTGGACTCCAATGAAATAAAAGCAAAGAAAAGTCATGTATTGTATGAGACACAATAGTCTTCTGAAAAACGTATGAACACAGTAATCTTTTTGAGAATTTACAATGTGCTCTTAATGTACAAAGTGATTTTCAATTATTCCTATCCCCTATACCAGACATACGGGAGAAGTGTGGCTATGTTTTATGTATCCAAAACCCTGTGTTTGAAATGGAATTGATAAAAAACATATTAAGAAGTATTAAGAATGACTGGATCCTATTTTCTAGGGCCAGTCACATTACTTGTCACAGTCAGACACACCTCCCCCCACCATTTTGAATACTGAACATGACAGTGGTCCATATGATTGGCTGGACACAAGCAGGCACACAAAGGACTGTGTGAATCAACACTTCAGGTGATGCTTGTGATCTGTATAGTACCATTCTATTCTAAATTAAACTTCCAATTAGTATTTCTTTGTAGCTATTGTTAGCTACTCTAAACAGAACACCTCTACATGTCATAAAAAGTCAATTCTTTTCATAAATAGACACACGTTGTGACTCTTTTTTGAGACATACTTTCTTGTGAATGGCTATTTTGGGAGAATTTCCCATCCATACATTAGGAAATTATTAATCTGCAGAGGCCATATTAGTTATGATTATTACAGTAGCCACTCAGATAGCTCCTACTGTTACCACTTATATATTACTGAATATTCCTTATTAGACAAGAACATTCCTATTAGTTTTAAAGAACAACCGGTTTGGTAACTACCTATGTGAAAAATATAGGAAAAATATAGGTAAAACAATACTTTGTAACAGCAACCTAATTTTTTAATTACTATTAGACAATCTAGGAAGAATATCCAATTAAACCATGGTGTTCCAGCTATCTGTTGGCAGCCATATGGAACAACAACACTGCAAAGCTACACACCGGATTGGTATTTAATTACATAATTTTTGAGATAAAAGGGAATGGGACAAAATGAGCAAATGCAGTGTACTAAAGCAAGCACAGACCTCATTGCTTACTACCACAGCAAGCTGAAAAACAAAAATACAGTTTATCAATGTCTCCAAATAAGTATTATTATGAGCATGTTTGTTTCCATCACCTGTCAAGCAAACTGATTTTCCAGGACCAGCTTTCTCCAGTCTGTACTGAGTCTTATTTCTTCTGTTATGAGAACCCAAAGAGCAATAATACCAGCTGACAAAATTTCTATTTTCTAAGGGGTTATATGTGTAGAAAGAATACACAATACTCCAGAATGTTTTCTGCTTATGGGAAATCACGATAATTGCTTCCAAGAGAACAGTAAGAAACAGACAGCCTAAATAACTCAAATTGATCTGTAAGGCTGTTATAGGAAAATTCCCCAATTTATGGTCGCACGGGTTGTGTGTGAGCGCTGAGCTAGCAACACCATGATCAGTATATGCTCGTCACTAAGTAGTAGCATGAATGGGCTCTGCTACTAGTTTAAGGAGAAGTGTTTTCATTGTTTTGATGAGAATGAACAATCAAAAACACATAACTATTGTACAACAAGCAGCCTGAATAGTTCTGACTAGGCTGAGCTTGTCAGACCATCAAGGAAGACTGGGTTGGTATGCAGAGGCAAGAAAATACCTTTGTTCATCTCTTGCTTTGAAAACACCATGTCCTACAGTCTACATTAGTCTCTTACAAGCTACACTATTTTTATTATACAGCAACCCAGGACAAAAATATAAGCTCCCTAAGAGCCAGTTTGACGTAGTGATTAAGAGTGCGGACTCTAATCTGGGAGAACCAGGTCTGATCCCACTCCTTCACATGCAGCCAGCTGGGGATCTTGGGCAAGCTACAGTTCTCTCAGAGATGTTCTCTCAAGAGCAGTTCTCAAAGGGCTCAGCCCTACCTACCTCACAGGGTGTCTGTTGTGAGAAGAGGAAGGGAAAGAGCTTTTAAACTGCTCTGAGACATTGAGTGAAAGGTGGGGTATAAATCCTATCTCCTCCTCCTCTTTCCCTCCGTCCGTCCGTCCGTCCGTCCGTCCTTCCTTCCTTTTCTTTTTCTTTTACTGGATTCAATTCAAACTACCTACAAATCTCTTAATGGCCTTGGAGCCACAAAACTGTGGGACAACCTCTCTTGCCATGTTCAACAGTCATGCATTTGAGCAAAGCCTTCTGAAGGTGCCATCCTGTAAATGGGTAAAATAGGCAACTGCCTGTTCACACCCATTCTCTGTGGTGGCTTGCATCTTGTGGAACTGCCTGCCTCAGAAAGCCAGGAAGGCCCTTCTACCATTTCACAGAATGTGCAAAACAGAAATGTTCAGGATACATTTTTATTAAGGGATTAGAATATAGTATAATGGAAAGTCAGAAGATTGTTTTTATAAGGTATAGGCCTGTAGTCTATTGCAATGTTTATTATATGTATCACCTTCTTCTACCTTTGTACGCCACTTTTTGCATTATGGTATGTTATGCTTTCATTGTTCTCCAAATCTGTAATGCTAGTCCTATACAGCATTTTTATGGGTGGTCTTTTGTCACGTTCTCAGGCATCTTTGCTATGTCATTACATTGTGTAATCTTTGCCTGGAGGCTCAGCGAAAAAGGTGGGCTATAAGTGAAGTAAATAAATAATGGATTTTGTCTCCCCTCTCCCTGTCATAAATTAGCTTGTTCAAGGGGATGTTTGGGATGTAATTTTTGACCAGTTAGAGAAGAATACACATCAGGAAATGTAGTAGCAAATGAAGTGATTGAACAAATTATTGATCTTTCAAAGCAAAACCAGCCACCTACCCATCATGCTGTCCTAGTTTGGCTCACTATACACAATTCAAAATTAACCATCAGTGAACATAACAACATATAGCCCAAAGGTTCATTTTGTCCTGCATCCTCCCCCTCCCGTGACCAACCATATACCCACAAGTAAGGCAAGACACCAATAACGGCCTTTGTAACCCAACAAATTATGTTCAAGGGTTTACTGCTTCTGAACATGAAGATTCTATTAAGCCATTATGGCCAATAACTGCTGACAGATATACCTTCCATGTACAGAACTTGACTAATCCTCTTTTAAAGCTGTCTAAAATACTACCTATCAGTGTATCTTGTGGCAGCAAATAAATTAATTTTGCATTGTATGAAGAAGTATCCTCCTCAAGAGGCAATTTTAAACCAGTTTTGATGTGAATACACCACAGATATATCATCTAATCAAGATTCCAACAAATTGCCTTGTACATTTCCAGATAATGAAAGTGTTGAATGCTCTATTTGGAAACATGATAATTCTCTATGATTGCAAAGGAAATCCTCATAAACTGAACAGAAACTAATGCAATTTGAAGCCTTTTGGGCAGGTGCAAAGTCAACAATGGAAGGTACAGTGTGAATTGTTTGCATTATCTCAATGGGATGATAATTCTGGAGCCAGAAGAACAGCAAACTGCAGCTCAGTGTAACTGTTCACTGTTTCACAGAAGCAATATACTGATCTATTCCACAAAGATACTGATTTATTTCGCAAATCCCCTATAGCTTTGCCAGCTCCTTCTGGGGCCTTAAATTCAAGTGCAGCCTACAATCAAAAACCTGCAAATTGTCTCATTGCTGCCAGCATGCAATTAGCAACACCATTTGGAAGAAGAACACAAATGGAATTTAATATATAAATAAACATGTAGTATTATTGTCCTGGGGCAGTTCAGCTTTAGGGGCTGCTTTTAGCTGCAGCAGAGTAAACAGCTTTCCAGTGTTGCATCCTATAATTGCCACTGGAAGATTCTAAGGTACCATGAAATGTTTTAAAAGTAAAATCACAAAGCTATCATCATGGTGGTCTTTCTGATGACCTTCAGGAGGATGCACAACAGGCTGTTGCTTCAAGAAGTTATTTCATGAGTATGAAATTTAAGTTTGGAATGTATAGATTTTTTTTTGGGGGGGGGTGGCATCAAGTATATCCAATGTTCATGGGACATGAAATATTAGCCTAAATTAGGGGTGTCGAACTCATTTGTTAAGAGGGACAGATCTTACATAAAAGAGACCTTGTCGGGCCGTGCCAGGCTACGTTGGGCTGGGCCACGTGTGTACCTATTTAAGATTAGGTAGCAGAGAAATAAACTTTTTAAAGGATAGAGACAAATATGACAAAAGATTTTTTTTAAAAAAAACCTTAAAACACACTTAAAACATTAGCACTTGTTGGTCTTAAAGGTGCTTTCTTTGTATTTCTCCCGTGGGATTCAGGGAACTGGGCAAAGAAAGCTCTGGCTCTTTCCCTCCCTCCCCAGGGGACCAGGAGGGGGGAGAGTCTCAGCCAATGGAGAAAATCGAGGTTTCGCTCTGTAGCTCCTGTGTGATTGAGCAAGCCTCGCAAAGTAAGTTGAGGTGCAGAAGGACGCAAGAGAGAGAGAAGGAAGCAGACAAGAGCCAGTTGCTTGGGGGCCTGATTCAGCCCCTGGGACGCATGTTTGACACTGCTGGCCTAAATATACACTTACAAACATTTCACTAGATATATAACAATAGTCAAACTGGCAGTGTTCTCAGAATTTCCTCGATCATTTTCCTCATTGAGAATTACTTTGCTGCTACTGGTTTAACATGTAGCCCCTCTCAGATTGGGATTCTGTCTCTGAAAGTGGACCTTTCAAAAGAAATCCTAGTTTCTGTACTCAGAACTGCCAATGATAAGTTGGAGTTGCTTTGCAAGTTCACCATAAAAGGAAACCTCAAAAATGAACCACTTTGGTTCTAAAGGGTGGTGGTGGTAGAATCAGATGGTTCATCTTCAGCTATAATGAATGAGTTTGAAAATAATGTATATTTCATTGCACTATGCAACAGCACTCAGAAATAAAGGTTAAGCCTGGCAATAGCTGAAATTATCTGGGCACACAGCTAAAGTAGAAAGAAAGCTGAAACAATCACTTATCTAGGTATCAAGAGCTCAGTGTGAGTTATAAGATGTGACAGCAGAGTGGTAAAGGACTAGTTGGCTCAGAGTAGAGAAAGGCAACTGACAAGCAAATGCCTAATTTGCTGACAGATCTAGACCAATAATGCACTACACCCATAATGATAGCACCACTTGACAAAATCAGGCACAAAATGTTATGTACTAGCATTTTTCTCTATGCTAGTTCAATCTGAAGACATTAAGTTTTCTTTTAAAAAGATGTACAGAAAATTAAGTAATTACTTGCCTTTACCAACAGGCATTGAAAAGCTGTCTCCTTAAGGTCATGTTGTGAATCACAAAGCTTTGCTGTTCTATTCAACAGAACTCCTGAGCAGCTCAGTTTTCATTTTTGTTTGCATGTATAAAGTGCTGACAAGTCACTGCAAATTTATGGTGATCCCTGCAAGAACAGTGATTAAGCAGAGGAGGTTTGCTATTGCCTTCCTCTGCAAAGTCTTCCTTGGCAGTCTCCCATTCAAGTAGTAACCCTGCTTGCTTCCAAGATTTGACAAGATTGGGCTATACTATGCCATTCCACATCCCCTGCTCCGGCGGGGAGGGCGGGATATAAATAAAATTACCTACCTATAAATAAATTACCTACCTATCCCTTTAGTCTTTAAAAGGAGGCAATTTTTCAGTAATTATGGTTACAGAAAAGCTTTAAAAGAACAATGCAATGCTGATGTTTGGGTTAGGAAATCTCAATGTATTTGAATGGGGCTTTTGACACCTAATTCATTTGAGATACATTCTAGTCCATTGCTTATTCTCAATATATGGTTTAACCCATGGGTGTTAAACACACAGCTCATGGGGCAAAACTGGGCCATCCAGGCCTTTTATCTGTCCCGCAAGCAACTGGTCATTACCTTCATTGCCAGATGACAGAGGCTGTGCATTATGTCCCTGTATAGCATCTCAGTGCTAATGCATAACAGGTGGTGGAAGTGGAAGGGCAGGCATCAGGGACATGAGGGCTGCCTGCACCTGCATTCTGCAATCAAAGAGATGACAGCCTTGACAGCTTATGTCTTGTGTGCCATAGAAGTGAGCATCAAGGCTGCTGCCTGTGTGATAGGTAGGCGCAAACGCCCTGAGTGGAAACAGCACAGGGCACAAAAGCATGGGGCCTCAGCTTCCCCAAGCCAGCCCAGGACCAAAACTGACATAAGCGAGGGAGGCACAGAGTGGACCATGTATCTGGGTTGGGGAAGCAGCTCTTTTTTACGTTTTTGTTAAAATGTGACATCATTTGACATTATTTTGGGCCCCACGGTCCCCCCACCTAAAATTTTCTGGCTACAGGCCTGTTTTTAATAGATATTGATAATGATCCTTATAGAGATCTTAGTTTGAATGTGTGTCCACTTCTTTCTCTGAGATCATACACATCAAGCCCACAGGGCTAAACAAACTATTTATTGTTTGAACACAACACTAGAGTGAATCAGGTAGAGGTTACTCAGTTTCTTCATAGATGAACCATAGCTACTGCATATTCAGGCATTCTGGATTGTTTGTTACAAGTTGACTTTCTTCCAGTCAGTGTCAGGCTGCTCTTCTGCCACAGGCTGGTTTTGAGCTTACAGCTCTGCCACTCAGCCAGTCTGACTTCCCACTTAACTGAACTAACAGTTACTTACTGTATTTGTACCTTTTCTCAATTCAGAGGAACTGGGTGGCCAATATGCAATCTGTTAATGTGCTTAAATAACTGCAGTCAATGTAAGTCTTTGTTTGCACAAGTTTTACACTATTTTATTAGTGCTGATTTCTATTATCTGTGGTGCTAGGGATGGTAAACATGAGTATAGCTATCAGATTCAAGTCTTTCATTCATGGCTTTGAGCCCTTCCCATGCTATTTATGCGAACATGTGAATTTTGTAAAGGCAGAATAGACAGCAGAAGGGAACAGTTTTAAGAGTGAATGTACAATCAGCCAATTATAGGTTTTATAGTCAAGTCAACCTTTATTGGCTTAAGAATATACAGGGCCTTTTTTTTTGCAGAAAAAGCCCAGCAGGAACTTATTTGCAAATTAGGCCACACCCCCTAACATCACCATCATTTTGCACAGGGCTTTTTTGGTAGAAAAAGCCCAGTAGAAACTCATTTGCATATTAGGCCACACCCCCTAACACCAAGCCAACCGGAACTGCGTTCTTGCTCAAAAAAAGCCCTGAGAATATCAGAACAAATTAGTTGTACATTTTATATTTCAACAGAAGCTGTGAGGAATCTGAAGAGTACTTTTGGCACTGTGTGTGAAAACAACCTTCATTCTTGTCCCATTTTTGTCCTCCTGACGCCCAAACTTGATAGGGGATTGGAGCTGAGGGAACTGTCAGTCTGAGCATGCATGGCGGAGCAATACAACACATTGAGTCTATATCAGATAAAATGTGTAAAAATAACTTTGTTCACTGTGAACTTGGTTCTGACCCAGTGTTATGCAAGTATCAGCAGCCAGAATCTGCCAGTTTCTTCTATTGGGTTCTGTGTGCCCAGCCTCAGCTTCTGCATGCGTATTGTGTACATGTGCCATTTCAATTTCCTGTTTTGTGTTTTATATACTTAGCTCCAGTTTTTATGTTGCATTTTACCATGCTTATCTTAATTGTCAGCAAGCTTGGTGGTCCTGATTGGATAGAATGGCAAGATACAGATGTTGTAAATAAGTAAATATTGCAACTGTATATGGAGAAGGGTTTTTTTCTTATAGGAGACTTTTGTTTTTGTAAGAAAAGGAAGAAAGCTGATTAATTTGAAATGTGGTATTGGAGGAGAGAATTATGGATACCGTGGACTGACAAAAAGACAAGTAAGTGGGTTCTAAATCAAATCAAGTCTGTACTCTCCCTAGAAGCTAAAATGGTCTCATAATGAGAAGACAAAAGTAACTGGAAAAGACAATAATGCTAAGAAAAGTTGAAGGCAGCAGGACAAGAGGAAGACCTAACATGAGATGGTTTGGCTCAATAAAGGAAGCCATTGCCCTCAGTTTGCAAGAGCTCAGTTTGCAAGACATTTCAGAGGTTATTTGTTCATAGGGTTGCCAGATGTCAGAAGTGACTTGATGGCGCTTAACACACACACACACACACAGAATTAATTATTGTCCTAACTTCTAATTCAAGATTCATTAAATATCTATACCTTTGATAAAACTTTAAAACCAAGCCAGTGGCTATATAATAGCAGATTAGGCTAGAGGTGTCAACTCATATGTTAGGAGGGCTGGATCTGACATAAATGTCATTTTGTTGGGTCAGGCCACGTGTGCCATAAAATATAATTCTAGATACCATATAGACTTTATAACGGTCTCAGGCAAATCCAAAATACAAATTACTTAAAATACAAACATGCTAAAACATTAACACTCTTACAATATTTCCTTAGAGTATCTCCCTGATGCCCACCCTTCCACCACCCATTATGCATTAACACTGGAACAGTATACAGGGACATAATGCACAGTATTTGTCATCTGGCAATAAAGGTAATCAGTTGTTCATGGCTGGAAAAGAGCCCTGGATGGACAGGTTCTGGTCCACAGCCCCTAGACTAGGCTGATTGGATATTAATTGTTCTTTCCCCCCAATTCATCAGAATGAAATCCATTCAGTTAATATTCGTTCCATAGTGGTGAGTCAGTGTCATTGGGCAGGTGCTGAGGTGGCTCACTGTTGACCTGCCACTGCACTGAGAAAGAGTGGGTGCTCTTGCCTGCATGACTTAGTTACTCACCTCCCTAGGTAATCAGGTTAGCAATAAGTGCTAAGATGTAGCTGTTGCCACTTGCTTACCTGCCCATTACCCTCTGGCCAGCAGCAGGCACCTTAAAGAGGCCAGTGGTCCCCACCTCAAAAGACATGAGCAAGCAGGGAGATAAGTAAACAGTGACTGCTCCTAGGCAACCCAACCCAAAGATCTGGCTGAGTTTATTCAGTGATATTGGTTATGCTGGGTGTCATCAGGTGTAATCTCCTCCAAAATTGATCTTCAGATGTAGAGAAAAACAGGTCAGGCTAATGCGTCACAGGGGAAAAACAGGTTGCTTACCTGTAAGTGATGATCTTCGAGTGGTCATCTGTGCAGTCACACACATGGGTCTTGCCGCAGGCAATGGATCCGTACCTCGGAGTCTCTAATAGCTCGTCTAGAGCGCTTTTTGGCGCTCTTCCCACTCGCTCTGGGGAGCAGGCATCGACTGCGCATGCCTGGAGCGAGGGGGAGGCGCCATTCCCACTCAGTTTCTTTCAGCCGCCACTGACACTCTACAGAGGTAAACATCAAGGCAGAGAAAGCCAGCAGCGGGGAAGGCTGGGTGGGCATGTGTGACTGCACAGATGACCACTCGAAGATCATCACTTACAGGTAAGCAACCTGTTTATCTTCTTTGTGGTCTCTGTGCAGTCCCACACATGGGTGAGTAGCCAGCTAAAGGTCACGGAGGTGGGTGCTGGCAAGAAAAAGAATATTCGTCACAACATCTAAAAAGTCAGAAAGTAGCGAATGCACTCACCAGTCACTTTAGTGGAAGATGGACCTGAGGACCGCTTGACCGAAGGAGGCGTCTCATCTGGCACGAACGTTCAAGGCATAATGGGAGACGAACATGGACGGTGAGGACCATGATGCCGCAGCACAGATGTCCTCCAAGGAGACACCATGCAAGAAGGCCGAAGACGTTGAGACCGCTCTAGTAGAGTGAGCTTTAAGGCCTTCAGGTAAAGGTTGCTTAGCAACTTCGTAACACAACCGAATTGCACTGGATACCCACTTAGAGAGTCTCTGGGTAGAAATTTTGTGCCCTCTGTGAGGATTGCCGTAGGCCACAAACAAGTTAGGGTCCTTATGGAATGGTTGTGTACGAGAGAGGTAAAAGGACAAAGCTCTTCTGACGTCGAGGGCGTGTAGAGCTCTTGGCCCAGGGTCCTTGGGATAAGGAAAAAATGTTGGCAACGAAGTGGATGTTGACAGATAAAATTGTGACACAACTTTGGGTAAGAAGGAAGGGTCCGGTCTTAAGACCACCTTGTTCTTATGAAAGACTGTATACGGAGAGTCAGAGCGAAAGGCATACAAGTCACTGGCCCGTTTGCCAGAAGTAAGAGCAACCAATAAGGCAGTCTTCCAAGACAACAGACTAAGGTCCACGGTGGCCAGGGGTTCAAACGGGGGTTTCATAAGATGTGAGAGCACTAATGATAAACTCCAAACTGGTACAAACAGTTTGATTGGAGGGTGAAGGTGCAACATGCCCCTTAGGAATGATTTGGACAGCCTATGAGAAAAAACAGTCTGACCATCAATAGGTTCGTGGAAAGCAGAAATGGCTGAAAGGTGAACCTTTAAAGAGGAGTAGCTGAGACCTGACACTTGCAAGGACAGTAGGTATTCCAGGATTGAGGGCAGGGGTACAGACTCTGGGTGGAGATGTTGGGATGATGCAAAGGAACAGAAGCGCTTCCACTTGCACTGGTAAGAACGCCTGGTGGAAGGCTTTCTAGCATTTAGTATAACCTCAGCTACTCTTGAAGATAGGGATGTGGATGAATTCTCCAAGCTGTAAGGGCCAGAATTTGAGGGTTGTGGTGCAGCACCTGGCCGTGAGCTTGGGTGAGGAGATCGCCTGCTAGGGGAAGGTGGCAGTAAGTGTGGCAGGACATCTAAAAAAGCCTTGTGAACCAGGGTTGCTGTGGCCACCATGGTGCTATCAGAATGCAGTCTGTGCCGTCCCGAGCAATCTTGAGTAGTGATCAGGTAATTAGAGGGGTTGGTGGAAAAAGATAATGCAGAGGACACCTCCAGATGTGAAGGAAAGCATCGTTGCCTCTCCTGGTATAAAAGAGAGGGCATTTCAAATTGTCCTTCGAAGCAAAGACATCTATTTTGGGAGTTCCGAAACAAACAAAAATGCGATGCTGGTAGAGTGGATTGAGGGACGATTCGTGGCCATCTATGCGAATTCTGCTGAGAGAGTCGGCCAGGACGTTCTCTATGCCTGGAAGGTGTATGGCAGTCAAGTAGATGTTGTTTTTTATACACCATTCCCAGAGCAGTATGGCTATGTGGCACAGCTGGAGAGATCTGATGCTGCCCTGTTTGTTCACATAGAACACTGTGGCCATATTGTCTGTTGTGATCTGGACGTGTCGATCCCTCACAGACGGAAGGAACGTTTGAAGGGCCCTGTGCACGGCAATGAGTTCTAGGCAGTTTATGTGCATAGCCCTCTCGGCCACAGTCCACAGACCTCTGACAGTTTTGTCCTCTAAGTGGGCTCCCCATCCCCACTTGGAGGCGTCTGTGGTTATGATGACAGATGGAGGAAGAAGATTGAAAGGCATCCCGCAAAGCAAATTGTCTGGTACTGTCCACCAAGCTAGGGAAAGCAGAGCATTCTAAGGGATAGTGAGAACCGTATTCTGTGGTTGTAGGTGTGGATGGTAGGCAAGAACAAACCAAAACTGGAGATGTTGCATGCGCAGACTTGCAAATCGAAGGATCGATGTGGTCGCAGCCATGAGGCCCAGGAGACATTGTATGGTGATTGCAGGCTGCATAGGGGTATGTCGGACCAACTGGGCCAGGGACATAATGGTTCGGGCACGATCCTCTGGAAGGAAGACAAGATGAGGAGACGTGCAGCGACGAGCACCTATGAACAGCAAGTCCTGAGTTGGGGTGAGGTGCAATTTTGTGACATTCACACAAAGGCCCAAGGAGGCGAGAAGAGAGAGAGTTGTTTTGAGATTTCTCGCCAGCTGGTGCGCTGTAGGGGCAATGAGCAACCAGTCGTCTATGTACGGGAACACTGGAATGTTGCGGAGGTGCAGGGCAGCACCGACTACTGCCATGCACTTTGTAAACACTCTGGGTGCAGTGGAGAGCCCAAACAGGAGAGACCGATACTGGTTGTGATGATGCCCCATGGCAAAGCAAAGATATTTGCGGTGCTGAGGCCTGATGGTCACATGGAAATAAGCATCCTAGTGATCCAGGGATGCCATCCAGGAGTCCTGCGGAATTAGAGGAAGGATGGATTGAAGGGAGATCATTCAGAATTTCCTGTAGGCTATCCGCTTGTTTAGCCTCCTGAGATCCAGAATGGGTCGCTTGCCCCCATCCCTCTTGGGCACTAGGAAATATCTTGAGTAGAAACCCATCCCCCGATGTTGAAGAGGAACAGGTTCTATGGCATTCTTTTGGAGCAAGTCCAGAATCTCTTGTTGGAGGTGAGGGGAGGGTGGGGTAACGGTGAAGTAATGGTGGTGAGGTGGTGAAACGAACTCGATTGCGTACCCGAGATGGATTATGGTGAGCACCCAAGAGTCCGTGGTGATTAAGCTCCAGGTTGAATAAAATAGGAGAAGACGTGTGTGATAGAGGGGATTCATTTGTGGAATGGGACACAGAGGGAAGTCAAAGAGACTGCTTGGGTTGTTGTGCAGACTTCTTTGCAGGTTGAGAACGGGGCCTTTGTTGGAAAGGTTGTTTCTGTTGTGGAGGCTTCTTCCTCCAATAGTCAGGTTGTCTGGGAGAGCGTTGACGACGTTGGAAAGAGGGTCTCCAGGGCTTAGGTCTATTGAATTGTTGAGAGGCTGGCTGGGAAACACCCAGACGTTTTGCTCTCTTATGACCGTCATCCACAGATGTAAGGACCTCATCTGTTGAGGCATGGAACAGGCCAAGGCCATCAAATGGTAAATCCTCAATCTTTTGCTTAATGTCGGGTTGTAAGTTAGTCGACCTCAGCCAGGCGTGACAACGTAGAGCCACTGATGAGGCAAAAACTTTGGACGAGCAGGATACAGCATGTCTCAAGGAGTTGATTTGCTGCTTAGACACGCATTACAGCTCTGAGACCAGATTAGAAACAGCCTTCTGGGAGGTGTCGGGCATGGATGGAATATGTGGTATAATTTGGTTGGCAAGGTTGTATGTATATGCTGCAAAATAAGCTAGGTATTTGTTGAGTTTGGAGTTTGTGGAGGCAAGGCTGCAGATCTTGCGAGCCAGTGTGTCCAGCTTCCTGCCCTCACGATCAGGTGGAGCTGGATGTCAGGATGGTTTGGCCTTAGACGCTGAATGGACGATTATTGAATTGGGAGCCGGGTGGGAGGCTAAAAATTTGGATTCAGGTGCGTGCACCCTGTAAAGGGAATCGAGGCGCTTCGAGGTAGGTGGTATCGAAGCCGGTTTGTCCCAGGACTCACGTAAGCCCTCGAGGTGGACAGGCAACATGGGTAGAATTGAACCCGCTGAAAAATCTACCTGAACGAGATCGTGGACAATATCAGAGACTTTGGGAGAATCAGAAGGGAGAGGAATATTAAGGGCTTCAGCCATGGTGGTGATTAAATTGAGGTAAGCTTTGGAACTGTCAGAGGGCGAAAGTCGGGTAGGTTGGTTCGAATCCGATACAAAAGAAACAGGAGGGTCTTCAGAGTCTGAGGGATCTGACGTGCCCATCTCAGATTGAGATTCTTCGGGCGGGGATGACATACGAGGTTTGGTAGGTGCGGAGGGTGTCTGATCTCTGGGAAGCTTAGGTTGGAGATTGGATGTTAGGGCTGGAACGGGAGCTGTTGCTAGGGCTGTAGATACTGTGGTGGAAGCTGTACGGGGCATCAAGGACTCTTTAGATAGGTCTTGGTCCCGAGGGGGTTCATAGGGTCAAAGAATCTCATGGGTCCGAGGGGAGTAATATTCCTGGTCTCTATAACGGGAAGGACGAGAGTATGGGGAAGGACGATGGTATTGAGGAGATTCTTGGTCTCTAGAATGGGAAGGACAACGATATTGAGGTGATGTACGTTCTAGGACTCGGGTTCGAGAGGATTCATGGTACCAAGGGGAATCGTGGAAGTCTCAGATTCGAGGATTCGAAACATCACGCATGTGGGTCTCGGCATCGAATTCACGGTACCTGGATTGACGGGAACTCTGCTCAGAAGGGGAGCAGGAGTAACGCTGGTGAAGCCGTTGGGGCTGAGGAGATGGTGATCCGGACGGGGAGGAATAGTCATATGGATGACCTCGGTAGTAGTCCTGGTAAGGAGAAGGAGAGCGAGGAAGACGGCGTCGAACCGGAGAGCGGGACCGGACCCGTTGTGTGGAGACCTGTGTGGAAGACTCTCTATATAGTGGAGAGACTGCAATGTCCCGAAAAGACCTGGATTGAAACCTTGAACGGGTAGGGTCCGAGGAGGGGTCGGGTTCCAGGATGTCGTATGGTACGACGCTATGGATCGAGGGGGAACGAGACCCGATCAGTATAACCTCCATCGTAGCTGGAGAGTGCAGAGTTAGCTGTGGCATGTCAGAGATAACATCAGAGGGCACTGAGAGCTCTGCTGATATGATTGGAGCCGAAGCCATCGGGGTGGATTGCAAGGTTGAAGTCGATGGTGTCGGATCACGGGACTTCTTTGGAACCAAGGTCGGTGAATTCGAGTGATGAGACTTCGGAGCCGAGGTCTGCGAATCCGAGTGACGAGACTTCTTCGAAGCCTTATGGCCGTCGGAGTGCTTAGATGGTCTCTTGTCAGACTTATGCTTTTTTGGAAAGTGAAGAGCAGCCGACGCAGCCAAATCTCCCGCTCGTTGTGGGGGAGGCAGTGAATCCAAGGTGGGCATAGCCCGAAGAGACTTTTCAAGCAGAAAACTTTTAAGTCTAGCCACTCGTTTTTTTCGCGCCTGTTTTCCAAAGCTGGCGCAGTGAGGGCAAGTATCCACCCTATGCGATTCGCTCAGGCAGAAAAGGCAGTAGGAGTGTCCGTCTGAAGTGGGGATTTTAGATCCACACTTCCGACATTTCTTAAAGGTGATTTTTCCTTCCATACACTCCGGACGGGGGAGGAAAGGAAGGGGGGGGAAAGGAAAGGGGAAAGAAAGCGCAGAATAGGGCTCTTTTTAAAATTTTCTATGGACAAAGGAACTAGGCGAAGGAGAAGATAAAGATGAAGAAATACGATACCAACAGGAGAGAGGACGAGCCAAAGAGAGGAACGCAACAAGGTAGGTGTTGTCTGGGCGGCGGAAAGGAAGAAACTGAGTGGGAATGGCCCCTCCCCCTCGCTCCAGGAATGCACAGTCGATGCCTGCTCCCCAGAGCGAGTGGGAAGCGCGCCAAAAAGCGCTCTAGGTGAGCTATTAGAGACTCTAAGGTACGGATCCGTTGCCTGCGGCATGACCCATGTGTGGGACTGCACAGAGACCACGAAAAAGATAGTCAGGCTTCTGGTATTGGTTTCTAAGAAGTTCCAGAAATGGCCTCTGGGCCTGATATCAAAGAATGTCATCTCATATTTCAAATTCAAACCATTCATTGTTCTAGCAGCGAAAATGACATGGCAACATAACCTTAACCTAGAGAATATGTTATGTTCCCAAGGTGAAGACTAATCTATAGGGTAGGCAGATTCTGTCTGATATACCAGCAACACTATTATTGGAGAACAGCTGAATAAATGGAAGACTAGCTTTGTTCCTGTTCTTTCTTGAATTATCTCATGGTGTGTATGCAAATATATGAATGCACTGTCTGGTCTCAAATGCAACCTCAAATTTGTTCCTTTTTGTCATGAAATCTACAAGCTCTTCTGTTTAGACATTCTTAGATGCATACCTTTCAACCTGCTTGTACAAGTCTTCATCATATTTTATTTTTTGCTGCCTGAAATTTGCAGAACAGGTAGGACATGAACATTAACACTAATAAAATGTTTCTAAATTTTCCTTTCTTTTGACCACATTCAGGCACCTGTAAATGCTTCCTCCTTTAAATCACCAACCTCTTTCTGGTATCTCTAATAAAGCTGCATTTTTCCCTGATACGATTTCTAGATTTCTTTAGAAGACTAAACCACATCTGGATTTATCTAGGACTATAACTAAATGGCTTCTGATGTTTCTTTCTTTCCAGATTTAGTCTAAAATGTTCTATCAGGCTTATGCATATAAATCTTTGCATATGAGATACCCTTCTGGATTTTTTAAACACACACTTCTATCTGCACATTCCCAAGATGTAAATAAGAAGTTATAAAAGTTTATCAAATGATTAAGTGTACCCCTAGTACAAAATATTTATTTATTTATGTATTAAATTTCTAAACAGCCCTCCCCCATACTTGGAGCTCAGGGAAGTAGAACATTAAAATGCAGTCATAAACAGATTTTAGTAAGTTAAAAACAGTAAAACAAATACAATATCACTTGTATCTAAAACCAGATTTATCCTTATCTCAAGGGGGAATAAGAGGAAGAAAGACCATGGTAAGTGGGGACTGTTGCTGTCCTCAACAACAGGCCTGATGGAACATCTCTGCCTTACAGACCCTTGGAACTGTAATATGTCTTGTAATATGGATGTAATTTGGCAAAGAGTTCCACTAGGTAGAAGCCAGGGCCAGAAAAACCCTGGCTCTGGTTGAGTACAACTGGATATTTTTCACCAGTACATTTTTTTCTACTGAGTGTAATACTCTTCAGTAGAGGTGTCTCAAAGGTACATTGGTCCCAGTCTGTTAAGGGCCTTAAAGGTTAATACCAGAACCTTGAACCTGATCTGATATTCAACCTAGAACCAGTGCACTGGTGAAGCACCGGTTGGATATGTGTTGTTAGTGGGGTTCTAATGAGAACTTGAGCTGCTGTACTGTGGACCAGTTGCAACTTCTGGGTCAGTCTCAAGAGTAGCCCTGTATAGATCAAGTTACAGTAGCCTAGCCTAGAGGTGACTGTTGTGTGAATTACTGTGGGTAGGTCAGGGTGAGACAAAACGGGGGCCAGTTGCCTGACCTGGCACAGCTGAAGAAATGCCAGTCTGGCAACTTTTGTGATCTCCATCCATAGGGAGGCATCCAGAAACACACTGAGGCTCTTAGTAGAGGGTGCCAGAGTTAGTGCCACACCATCGAAAACTGGAAGATGGTGTCCCAATTCTGAGGGGTCCACCTCAAGCCACAGAACCTCCATCATGGATGGATGGATTCAGTCTCAGCCAGCTCTGCTTCAACTATCCAACCATGGCCTCCAACCTTTCAGCCAAATTATTTGGGGTGGTGTCTGGCTGGCCACCCATCAACAAATACAGCTGGGTGTCATCAGCATATTGATAGCACCCCAGTCTGAAACTCTGCACCAGCAAGACAAGGGGGCACATGTAGATATTAAACAACAATGGGGAGAGGACTGCCCCCTGGGGGGCTCCACATACTAAGGGATGTCAAGCTGACATCCTCTCTCCTAGCACCATCCTGTTCCTGACCTTGGGAGAACGAGGTAAGCCACTTCAAGGTCACCCCACAGACTCTTTTCAGTGAGGTGGTGGGCCAACAAGTCATGATCAACTGTGTTGAACGCTGCTGTCAGATCAAGCAGTTACAGCAACAATGACTTGTCTTGATCCAGCTGCCTGCAAAGATTGTCTGTGAGAGCGACCAGCACAGTCTTCATCACGTAGCCAGAGCAGAAGCCAAACTGGAATGGATCTAGGGGCCAATGTATCCTCCAAGAAATTCTGGAGTTGCTCTGCTGCCACTCTCTCAATACCTTGCCCAGAAATGATTCAAGACTGGGTGGTAATTGGAAGGTGCACTAGTGCATCTGTTTGCCATGTAGTGTCAAGTGAAGCACCATCAGAGCACCGAGGGGTTTTTTTTGGGGGGGGGTGTGTGTGCTGATAAGCCCCATCCTGTCTGAGGCACAGTACATCCAAACAGGCTGTTGTTCTAACTAACACACTAGTTTTTTTTATCCTTCAGCAAGATACATAAGAACTCAGCAGAAATTACCAATATGCTTCAGTTGCAGTATCTGGATGAGAAAGTGATAGTCATCCTTCTGACTTTCAAATCTCCAGATTCATTTCAGGCAGCCGTTAACAATTCAATCTTATTTCATGGGTTTCCTATCTATTAGAAGGCTGTTGTGCTGGTATTGCTGACCTTTGTCTTCCAAAGTAATTATTTTTAATATTTTCTTTCTTACTCCATTTCTGTTTAAAACTCCTGACTCCAGCTCTTTGCTCTATTTAATACTTTTACGTTCCTTCATTACAGGTTGCTTTCTGGTCCCAGGGCTGCTGTGTTTTGTATATGTGTTTTTTCACAGCTGCTTCAGAACAAGAAATCTACTATTTTCTCTAAAGAATTATGGATTGGATTTCTTATAGGCACAAAGAAGTATGCACTATGAACCACATTTTATCATTAATTGGGAGGTTGGACCAGAGTGTGAATTTAAAGAGCTAAATCACATTATAGCTGATACGGAGTAAGTGTACTGTAATATGTCTCCAGTATTTTAGTCATTATGATTATCTGAAACAAAAGCAGCTGTGTCATTGAACTTGGCCATATACAATGTGTTGTGTGGTATGCTGGAGAGCAGCAGAAAGCAAGTAGATGTGAGTAGTGGTCAATGGATCTTTAGCATAAGGTGATCTTTGCAAACTATCACAATAGCATTCTAAAAAAAAACTGCTATCACAAATTATTTTTGAATAGAACTAGAGATATGTTCTTCTATGTTTACCTATAACTAATGAACCAGTCTCTATGAAAAAGAATAAATGGACACAAATCTGATATAAAAATGGTATCATCCAGCCACCAATGAGAGAACATTGCAACTAACCAAGAAACTCTGCTGTTAACCTCAAAACCATCTGTCTTCAACCAAGAAACTTTGGAGGGAGACTCCAGCATAAAACTGCTGAATCAGAATTCTCAGGAAGCCTGACAACATCTCTTTACGCCTCAATAAAAGCAATGGATTACTATGACTCTACAGGTGTTAAATTAATTTAGCAAACCTTGGGAGATTGTGTAATCATGAATTACTGTCCATGTAAACTGTCTGAGCTTGTCTCAATTGTGTATCTTTGAAAACTACATAAAAATAATACTTTAAAAAAAATTTTTTTAGCTTTTGAACACATATTTTTCTCTTTCCAGGCCAATTTAATATATCCTCCAACATTTAAAGCATCTGATAAAGTGAGCTCTAGTTCACAAGGGCTTTTGCAAGAGTTTGTCTTTATGGTGTCACAAGTCTGCTTTTTGTTTCCTTTGCAACAGACTAAAACTGCTACCCCTTTGGAATCTGAAAATCACAGTATCTTAAGCCAGCCTGCACTACGCCATCATCTTTCTCCATATGACTCTTGGGCTCTACCTATACCAAAACTGGGCATTACAGAAGGCCATTTAATGACCTTCAAATGACCCACATTTAATTTTCAAAAGAAGGTCCTCACACAAAGTATGGATAGATTTTATGCTGTACCTGACCTGGATAGCCCAGGGTAGCTTGATCTCAAGAGATCTTAGAAGCTAAGCAGGGTCAGCCCTGGTTAATGTTTGCGTGGGAGACCAACAAGGAATTCCAGGGTTGCTGTGCAGAGGAAGGCAATGACTAACCACCTTTGTTAGTCTCTTGCCTTGCAAAAACCCTATGTAGTCACTATGTTGGCTGTGACTTGAGGCCACTTTACACATACAAACCTCCACACCTCTCATCAGCAACACTGAACAATTTTATAATTTATTTTTAATGCTGTGTTTATAAATGTATAGCGCTGCTGAGCAACAGTCCATATTTTGTGGTCATTTTGCAGAGCAAACCCAAATTTGCCATTTAGCGCCCCAGAGCTCTTCATCCAGCATACCTTACTCCTCCTACTCCTTCTGGGTTTCACAACCCACCCTTGAGGTACAACATACTTTGGGGTCTGAACCACAGAACCACCACAGCCTGAATGCTGACAGAGAGGTGGGACATACTCACAGAGTACCCAAACACACCCCAAAGTACAATCAAAGATTATCCTGTTCACATGCAAGCTTGAAAGCTTCTGTTAAGTATTTTCTTTTACAATTCTTCATCAATATATCTGAGAGGCACCCTCTACTTTCTTTTCACTGTCTTCTTCCCTATCTACCTTTTCATCTCCTGCTCAGGTGAATTTGCTGTTCCTATTCTTAGCTTTCTTGGAGGACTCAAGCCAATTCACACACCAAGCAAGAAATGCTGGCAGAACTCTCAACTACACCGATCAGCAGCTGTCTTAAGATCAAGAAAGCATGTACGCGATCACTCACAGGATGTTAGGCATTATATGTCTATTGGCACTGACAGCTTCCTCAGAGCTGTCCTCAAGATGATCTCATGGAGTGAAAGGGTACTTCAGTCTCTGTTTGCGTGCAGTTACTTGCCTTTCTTTTCACACTGAAACTGAGAGTCAGCTGCTATGGTGCTGTCAGCAATAGGTCTGTCACTGGGATGAGATCAACTATATTTCATACTGATTGCTATACAGGTTTCCAAGCAATAAGCCATGTTCCCCAGTGTGTGGAATGCTTTCAGGGGTGCTTAGACTCTTGATATTGGCTCCACAGTAATTTATTTTAAAGGGGACTGGCTCTTCTAGATTACTGAAAATGTAAGCTCAGTATGCTATGGCAGTGAAAAACAAAAACACCTCAGTGTTAGGAATGGAAAGGGATCAAAATAAAATAGCATGTTACTATGTCATTAAATACCTACAGTATGCTCATACGTGGGATATTGTATGATATTATACTCCAGCTCTAGAAAGCTAAACGGCAACAGGAAAAGGCAGAACGATTAGACAGCATCACCCTCAGGAAGAACTGTTGGGGCTCTTTAGCAGGAAAAGATTACTTCAAGGGAGACCTGAGAGGTGTTCATAAAATCACTAATGGTTTGCAGAGAGGTAATTGAAAAGGATTATTTACTCTCTCTGAATTTTTTAAAAAAACACCCTTCTCATCTACTGACGCTGAACTCAGCAAGTTTAAGACAAACAAAAGGAAACATTCCTTCACTTGCTGAATAATCAACCTATGCAACTCACTGAAACATCCAATCCTTTCAAACAGGATTTGATAAATCGTGAGCGATGGCACTATCAAGGGCTACTAGCCATGATTTCAAAAAATACAACCCCCAATCTCCGGGAGAGGGGGGGGGGGAAATCTACTAGATGGTATATATTGTACCGTTCCTGTGAAACCTTCTAAGCCTCTAGCTGGTCATTGTTGGTAGTGCTAAAGATCTGGGATATTATCCCTGGCAGACTATCACAATAGCCAACTTATAAAGCTCCAGTGCATTATATTGGTACTTGGCTTTTATTTGTTTTTAAGGTCTCTTTCCACTCCTGCTCTGAGGAAGGCAGATGGCATGGATCCTCTTCCATTTGGAACCTGTGACTCTTCATCAGTTTGTCTTAAGTCTTTTTCCAGCAATACACTTGTATGCCCTTCAGAACAGATCACGTTTCCTGTCTCCTTCTATGCTAATCTGGTATTTGCCCTTCCCCCACTCAATGATTGTGCTTATTTATGGTACCTTCTTTTGAGAGCCTATTTTGCTCACTTTGTGTGGCATGATGGGTGATTACAGAACACTTTGGGCCAACTCAGAGACGGCTCTGAAATCAACCCAAAAAATCTTTCCACACGGAAACATCTGCTTCCCATCCCCATCCCGTACTCACCCTGGCCTCTGCAGGCTGGCTCAAAAAGCTACCACTTCAGAAGTGGTAGCAAATTTCTGAGCTGATAGCCAGTCATCCGGGCCGAGTCTGGAAGCAGAAAGGCAGAAGTGAGGCACTTTGGTGTGTGAAACCGCCAAGGTGCCCAAAACTGTTTCTGCCTTCCTTCCCTCCTTGAAAACCTGCCCAGAACGCTTGAGCGCATAGCCCCTCCACTTCAGGCTGAAGTGGCTGAATTGGCCGCCCTCCCTGGCTTGAGGGTTGTGGGAGTCCTTCCCTGGCTCCCCAGCCTCCACCTCCCTCCCATTCCCCATCGCTGCAGTGCCTGGGAAGGGGAAATGAAGCAATGGGGGCTTCCCAGGGCATGTAAAGCACCCCACACTGATCAGCTGATCAGCAGTAAACTGGCTTTGAAGGCTGGGGGCCACTATGACAGCCCTCTGGTGTGCCCGCTATCAGTGCAGAGTGAGGGGCAGTAGCAGTGGGAAGGACAAGCCATGGAAAGAGCAGCTGCAACCACTGCTGCTGTTGCCTCCTCCCCCCTTCCATCCTGGATTGTGCAGGAATGGAAGGGGGGAGGCAATGGCAGCAGTGCTTGCTCTTTCTGCTGCTACTGCCCCCTCACCCCGCATTGATAGCGATCACACAAGGGATGTCATAGGAGCCTCCAGAGCCAGTTTACCTGCTGGTTGGCGAGGGGGGGGCTTTACATGCCATGGGAAGCTCCCGCTGCTCCACTGTCCCTTCCCGGGCATTGAAACTGTGGGGTTGGGACAGGAGGGAGGTGGAGGCTAAGGAGCACAGCCCTCAGTCAGTTGCGGCGGGGAGGGGAGTTGGGCAAAGGCCCTGCCAGCTTCTAAGGCACCCCCCCATCTAATTGAGTCAAGCTGCCTTGAGTCAAGCTGCCTTGGGACAGGATGGGTCCACCTCTCCCCCGAAGCATGTGGAGGCTTTGGGACGGCTCTTTTTGAGCCAGTCCTATTCTGGACGCCTCCCATCCACCCCAAACTGCCAGTCTGTTATCATCCGATGAGTCGCATGCAGCGTATTCTTAAAATAGCATTTAAGCCTGATTAGAATGGGTTTTTCATATTGGCAGCATGAGCAAGATTTCTTGTACCCAAGTTAGATTCTTCTTCTCTTATTTAAAATTTCACTGAAAGTGTTCAAGTTTACACAATATGCAAAAACATAAGCTTATCATGCAAAGACATGATCTCTTGCAGTTCCACTAACATTAAGCTTTGAGTTTATCTTGTGACTATAATTCTATCTTCCCATGATAATATATATCAATTACTGCTTTGTTAGAGTCTTCTGATAATATCATATATTAAATTTCATCTTTTGCAAGGAACATGAATTAAAGGCAGTATTAACCTTCACACTCTCCACTGATGCCAAATTTGTATACACATAAAATGGGGGGAGAAAACAGAAACCCCAATTTTAAAGTCACACAAAACATTTATATGTTGTATCTTCATGCACAAAACAGGCTTCAGCATATTTTCACATTTTGAATGTTGCTATGAATACTACCATCTCTTGTATTTATTTATATGCTTATTTATCATTTATATTGCCCGTTTCTCCCTATTTTGGAACTCAAAGGGGCTTTTTATATCCTTCCTTCACCAACCACCTCATGAGAATAGGTTCGGCTGAGAGATTCTATTCGGCTGATGAACTTCCATGAATGAGTGGGGGATTTGAACCCAGTTCTCTCAGTCCTAGTCCAACACCATGGCAGTTCTCAATGCTGCTACTGTACAGTGCCACGCTAGTAGAAAATACTTTACGAGTTATCAGTTTGTGCTGCCTGTGGAGCTCTTTATAATTCTGCTTTTCTGCTCTGAGTTTCAGTAGCACAGAGTCCTTGAATGTATCACTATGTTTTTTACTGTTGCAAAATTAAATTAATATCTATTCTAATTTACATGTGAATTCATTCCCCTGAAATTAGGAACAAGAATCAAATAAAGGAAATGTTCAGGTAGAAAAGAAATATCCTAACAGCCAGCACCGTTTTCACTTTTTAAAAAAAGCTGATAGCACTGCTGAACAAATAAAATGCTACTTAATTTAAAAAAGCACCAGCTCTGCATATGGTCTTCACCTCTTCATTGGAATTGCCATACCACTCACGTAAAGATCTTCTCTTACAAGATCCTTGAAAATCCCACAACAGGTATGAGAATGTAGAATTTCTCATGCTGAATTTTCAATTGGAATTACTATCAAGTTATAGTAGCATCTTAGATATTTGATAGGCACACTCTCTTTTTTGCTAAGAAAATTACAGATGGGGATCACTTCCTGCTTCTTCAATGTTAGAAAGAATAGAGCTGCAACAACATGTACAGGCTGATAAATATTTTAACTGCCACAAGGGATTCTAAAGAGCTATATAACAAGGCTATCTTTAAAATGTGGAAGACTTTGGCCATTCTGTTTGAAGAATCTGGATCTGGGCCATATTTTATTATATGGATTAAATTATGGCATGTTCATCTCCTTTCTAATGTAACCACAATGTGGTCAACTTTAGAAACATTCCAATTGTGCTGATGACACATCTGCTGAAGCTGCCACTTATTACTCCACTATTTGATTTAAATGCTAGTGCTTACGGCCAGAGCCATCCAGGCTACTAAAGACATACGCAGATTACATTTTAACATGTTGACAACAATAGTAAAATGCTTATCTACATAGATGATATTCTATCAATAGTATCAACACCAGAAAGTTTAATTTCAGTGCTTTTCAATTTGTTAAATGCTATTGAAAATAGTTTTAAATATATGGCAAACAGACCCAAAAGAGAAATTTCTAGATTGGAACAGAACATGTTTTAAAAGCCGCTTACAAAACTGGAAAACTGAAAATATAAAATGTTTTGTACATTATCTTGAGTACTTGGAATAATTTAAGGAAATGTAGGTTCTTATTTTACAAACTGAATAAATATTTTTAGAGGTTTAACCATCACCTTAAAAGCAATCTTTAGTGTATTATGACAAAATTGCAACTGGATTTGTATAGGTTGAGTCTGATGGATAAAGTAACAGTTACAAATGAATATTATTTCCAGATACCTGGCTTGGAATCAAAGGTTCTCTTGCATGTGAAAGAATCTTGTGCTCGCACAATTTCCATGGATTTTGCCTTGAGTTGCAGTCTCCCATGGTATGTTCCATGGTATTCCAAAGGACCCTCAACACTCTGAAATAGCTTGGGTGGGGGGAGGTTATCAGGGGGAGGTGAAAAAGATCTCAGTGGAACTCATGGTTCACTGGACCCAGTCATTATGGACTGAGCAATTTCTAACTGACATTTCATGGCATTTGTCTAGGCCAGGGAAGGCCAATGGTAGCTCTCCAGATTTTTTTTCCCTACAACCCCCATCAGCCCCAACCAGCATGGCCAATGGCTGGGGCTGATGGGAGTTGTAGGCAAAAAAAATCTGGAGAGCTACTGTTGGCCACCTCTGGTCTAGGCTCATGTACTGCTGATGATGAGAAAAAACTGCTTTAAAGTTTTTTTTTGGAATATGTGAAATATTCCAAATAAGTGAAATACTATTTTTCCTATCTGAAGAATCCCCACTCACACAGATGTTTTAAAAACTCCATCTTTGTAAGTTATGACTTTTACATATTTTGTTTGGAAAATACCTTAAACTAATTTTAAAAAGGCTTAAGGTTTTTATAGCCCTAAAAGCCATGACTTTTATAGATTTCATTTGGAAATTAAACACAGGATTATTTTTTTTATTCCAGCATTTGCACTGTTTCCACTTGGTGCACAAATCTGGGCCCTTTTAATCACAACACTTCAGTCTTATTATTAATAAAAAGATTATGTTCCATACCTGGTATTGGTGTCCTTCCATGAACAGCAGTCTCATTAGATAGGAGGTCTTTTGAGTTAGAAGTGAACGGTGATTGTCTAACTGTGTCTTCAGGGAAAAAAGGGCTAAAGAAGAAATAAGACAAGATAGTAACTAGGAAATCACTGGTTGTAATGAATAGTAGAATATACTTCTTTATTATGAGTTCATTGCTCAGTGTTGTACAGACAGCATGTTTTAAAATTTAGGATAAAAGCTGATTTCTTTGTTAACTGTTTGACTTATTTTTTCAGTCAATGTGAAAATAATACAAACTTCTGCAAAATGACTTTGGACGTCTACTGAATCCTGGATAAGTTATCTGTGCATCAAGCTATGTACCAAAATTTTAAAAGGTTTCTACAAATAAAAATTCTAATCCTATAATTTATAATTTTGTAGCCTAATTTACACACTGTTCCTTCTATTATTCATGAATAAACATTTTTTCCATGTGCTGAGCTTAGCTTTAGGAAAGCAGTATTGGAAAGAGGTGTTTTAAGGAAACATGCATGTTTTCACAGCCCCGTGGCATTTGTGCGAAGGAATTTTAGGACAAGGAATGGTATATCAAATTTTATTGGGTGCCACGTTGCGAAGTGCTCAGACTTCAAACATATGTGCCAGTAGCAGGCCCAGGCCAAGTTAAATCAGCTGGTGTGGATACAGTAAATGTCAGCATAAAGACTGACACATCCTGTTTGAATAGTTTTCTATAAGGAGGACATTTTTTCCTTAGTGAGAGGCTGATATTCTCAGTAACTGTATTTATCCCTGAGAAAGCTGACAGATCCTGCCTCAGTTCTTCTGCTGTCGGCTCATCTTTATTTCAGCCTCCATTAGTTAGCCAGGGAAGCCATTTTAAATAGTCACAGGGATGACTAGGAGCTCTAGTTCTATGAATGGAGAAGCTTATGTGCTTGTTTAGGCCACTTTATTTGTTGAACTAATTTGTACTTAGACCAAAATGCTTCCATTCACAGTCAACCCAGCAGCCAAACAACTGGGCATCTACATGATGAAGGATGTGTGACTCCAGCTCTAGTGATGATGTGAAGTGGTGGGAACAATATTTGAGAAATATTTTAAGATGGAATCTGAATAAAATATGTCATGAAATTAGGGTTGCCAAGTCCAATTCAAGAAATATCTGGGGACTTTGGGGGTGGAGCCAGGAGACATTAGGGGTGGAGCCAAGATCAAGGCTGTGACAAGCATAATTGAACTTCAAGGGAGTTCTGGCCATCACATTTAAAGGGACGGCACACCTTTTCAATTACTTCCTTCCATAGGAAATCATGAAGGATAGGGGCACCTTCTTTTGGGGCTCATAGAATTGGGCCCCCTAGTCCAATCTTTTTGAAACGTGGGGGGGTATTTTGGGGAGAGGCACTAGATGCTATACTGAAAATTTGGTGCCTCTACCAAAAAAAACAGCCCCCCCCAGAGCCCCAGAGACCCGCGGATCAATTCTCCATGATTTTCTATGGGAATAAATCTCCATAGGGAAAAACAGAGTTCCCAGCAGACATTTCCCTCCCCTCCCCCCGCTTTCTGATGACCCTGAAGCGGGGGGAGGGCCTCCAATCCGGGGGATCCCCTGCCCCCACCTGGGGATTGGCAATCCTACATGAAATAGAAGTACTACATATAGTTCAGATTTATTTGTATGGTGTATTTGAGAATTACGGAGGGATTTCAACCAAAGTCATGTTGTCTAGAGACTGGTATACCAATTATCTTCTATTAATATTTGGCACTGCTTGGTTGCTTGAATCTATTAAACCATGACATAATTCATCTTGCTTGTTCCAGCCATTTGTACTCTAAAATCTGGATTTAGCATTAAACCAGATTATAGTTAGTTGGGTGTAAGGGTAAGAAGACTTAGTTATTAATCAAACTCATGTGGTGGAAATGGTGAAATTGTTCTCGATGCCAGAAACTGAAGTTTTCAGCTAACAAGAACTGCCCAAGGAGACACAACATACTGGGCAAGTGTTTGGCTGTGTTGACTTCCCCCTCTCTTGCTTTCTAGAGAATTTCTTTCCTAAACAGTGTTGTTATTGTGTATACCTAGAAAGTACACAGCTTGAAGTGTATCATTGTTCAGTTATAACAGCAACTAAATAGACATTAGACCTTGAGTGACTGTAGCATTGCCTTGTTCTGATTAACACACATGAAAGTAACAAAAAGTAGTTTTTCAGCTTTTTCTGAGACTGGGAGAAGTGCTAGTAACATAGTGTGATACCTCAAAGGCAGGCATGAGATCAGAAAAATCACCACACTTCAGTCATTTCAATAGTCAACTATGGCACATGGCAGAGGTCAGTAGCAACTAAGTGGCTGAGACTGCAAATGTATGTGTCTACTGTGACTGTCTGTCACAGATGGTAGGCATGGAGAGTGCTGTTTAATTTCATGTCATTTTACAATTATTACTAGAATTGCCAGAAATTAGGGACTGGCCTCCTAGCAGCAGGTTTCAGCACCTAGCCCACACACTTGATGACTTCTTTTAACACCAGGGCCGGATCTAGGGAGGGGCAGAGGGGGGTGCTTGCCCCAGGCACTGACAGAGGGGGGGAGCCAAATTGGGTATGGAGTCCAGTGTATTCTGTGGGACCATAAGATAGAATGGCCCATAAGGGGGCACCCTCAAAAAACATGTAGATCCGGTCCTGTTTAACACTTATGTATGCCTCCTTGTGGTAATTAATACACACGTAAACTAGAGGCAGGAGGCAATAATCTGCTATGTAAATTGAAGGCATGAGGCCATTAATAACTTGAGTTATATTTATTGTTTAGTCATGATTAATTTCTACGTAATAAAAAAATGTCTCTTCAAAGCCACAAGTGTGACCAGTCATGGATACTGTATGTCATGATTCCTAGTGGTGTGTGAAAGAACTGTAATTAATACTACTATTCAAATGTGACATCTCCAAATCTTTCTCAATGACTCACCAGCCCCCACCCCATGACTCTCAAGGGTTGGGATTCTGGGACATGACTAATTACAACCCTATAGTTTATGATTACCTCAGGAATATATCAATTCCAATATTTTCATTTTTTTCTTTGCTTCCATTATACTTTAAGCTTGTTGATCAAATGGATTTTGAATCATGTGTCAAACCAAAATATATCAATCATGTTGATTTCAGGAAAGATTTGTTCTTAATTATTCCTTGGGAATCTATGGGACTTAAAAGTAGTTAACTTTGACTAGACTATGCCTTATATGATCTGCTACTGTTAATTAATTAAGTAATTGGGTTTTATGTTGCCTCCCCATTAACAGAATGCTCAAGACAACATACAGATAAAAACAAGAAAATTCAACATCATATAAAAATCAGATAGTTAATTACAAAATCAAAAATTTAGCACCCTCTCCCCATCCAGAACAAACATGTTTTCAAGTTGTGCCAATAGGCTTGGTGGAATAGGACCAGTCATACTTCTTGGGGGGGATAGGAGTTATGAAGTTTTGAGGGCAAATGAGGCAGCCTTACCACAAGATCCTGCCAGTCGCACTTCTGAAATGGTGCCTTCCTACAAAAATGCCTCCTCCACCAGGACATTCGCAGAACTCAACAACCAATACTCAGCAGAATTTTAAAGTAAAATTTATAATACACCAAAGCATGGATACACTAAGGTGTTACAATAGTCTATAATAGTCTATATCATGCTGTATCATAGATATTACTTACCTAGTTGTAGCTGTGATGGTGTTATCTTTAGAGTGATTGTGTTCTTTGCTTACCTTTTCTGCAGAAAAATAAACAATTGTTTTTAAAAATCAAAACCAACTAAAATTCCCACTTTCAGTTGTATTTTAAGAAGGGGAGAACCACTTTGTATGGATTTTATCATATTAATATTCAGTTATCCCCTCCAACTTCAAATTTGAATTACTTAAAAATATCAGTATATAGCCTTTTCATACTGTGGGTTAGCTTCCACTTAATTGGTGGAAGAGGAAGGGGCAATTTTTTCTGATGCTCTCTCCTTCTTCAAACATCTAACCTCCCCTGCTGTTCCCTGGGATTACCCCCCCCCCCATCCTACTGGAGTGGCATTTCAGGGGACGGTATTTGGAGCCACAGTGGGAATATGAAGACCGTTGAGTGCCACCGGTGAAAATCTTTCCATAAGCAGTAGTTTTCAGCATGACCCAAGACCACTTTCTCTGTATTTTTTTTAAAGCTGGGATGGCAACTTTTATGAGTTACCCATGCGATATTAGGAATTTTCTTGTGTGTGACTAGAAGTGGGTAATTATGCAGAATAAGATATCTAGGGAGACAGAACAAACTGATGCTAAGAGTCTATTCATATGTTACTTAGAATAGTACAAACTAACAAATTTTATTCTAGTACTATATATTAGTTTTACAATAGTGCAAACTGTGACTCATCTAGCGTTGCAGATAAGATGTACAGGACCCAGTTCATATATTACAGTAGAAATGTTGAAAAAAGAGAAAAAACCATGCTTCATTTTCTTGTTTCTAGATAATGCATTAATAGGTTTTTTAAAGAAAGCTGATTCCTTACAAAAATATTAATAATGAAACTCTATTTTTTATCTTTTAGGGTTAGTATAGCAAGCTGGAAGAAATGATTTAATTATTTTTCTAGAATACAAAAGAGAAATTTTCCACATTTAACTGAAATGCTTCAATCCAGGCATGACTTCTTTGTACCAACAGTTGCTAGAACAGAGAAAAGGACTTTATGATTATGCCTTTTCATCGGTAGCTACAGGATCAGTGAGGCTAGAAGGATGCTGTTGAACTTTTAAAAACAGAATAGAAAGGCACACAGAATGAACTGACACCATGCAGGTGGGCTTTACAAGAACTTTGGCCTACAGCACAGATCCAATATAAGCCTAGAGCCTGATCATAATGAAGTTTTCTCTCAAATACGTGCATTGGATAGTACCCTATGTCAGTTTTTAACAGGCAAGCATGTTTGTCATCTTGCCATCAATGGGCTTCAAAGGGCGTCAACATTGTTTAGGACTGCATCATAAATTTTTAACAGTGTGATCCTACTGAGTTTATGATCCCCTCATAATATGCTCTTAGGATTTCAGTGACAGATTAACACATATGGGTTCAGAATATTAAAGCCAGAAAAAAATGGAGAGTGTGTTTCTATGTGCTTTATTTACCTGACAATTGAAAAAGCAGCTCGGAAGCCATCTTCACCGATATATCTTGGCTGAAAAGATTTCTCTCAGGAAGTACTCGGCCTTCTGGTATCTTTTGTATATGTTCAGATATCTCTTGCCTGAGTAAAGTGCTATAACTGATGTTTTGGCTGGGTGAAACGGAGGCTTGGGAATCATGAATATCAACTTCCATTGGCTCTTCTTTAATATTTACTGTCTGTGATTCCTTGTAACTTTCAGCTGCAAATATGTAATTGAAAAAGAGACACCACATGATCACTTAATGGTTGGTGTATGTAAACTATTAAACTAAACTGAAGAGTAGAATATTATACTAGTTTTACATGAGTAATAATAGAACAAAGTTTGAGTGCAGTTGCACGTTTAAGACCAACAAAGCTTTATTCTGGATATAAGCTTTTGTTTGCATGAACACGCATTCAGAGAAGAAGCTTATACCCAGAATAAAACTTTGTTGGTCTTAAATGTGCCACTGCACTCAAACTACCCATCTGAATGAGTAGTAATAGTGTGTAACATTAATGGAAATACATACCACTGCAAACCATATGATCAGAAACATAACTAATTTCAAGGAAATGCCTAGCTACTTACGTTTCCATGGTTTTAGAATGGTTTAAAATTTTAAAACACAAATGCTGTAAGAGGGAGTCTGTATTTCTGACAAAAAAACAGTAAAAAATTTAGTACTGGGAATTCTTGGAGGCATAGAATGAAAAAAAATATCTTTACAGAAATTGAAAACGATATGTATTTTTCAATTTAAAAGTGTTGATTAACCTAAGAGGATTTGTTGGATCCTTTCCCTTAGACACTGGCAAGCGGCCTGTCAGAGTATATAGTAGTCTGAATCAGTATTCATGTGTGTTCAAACCTCATAAATGCTATTAATATTAAAAATAATAATGAACAATTCTGAGTCTCTTCTTTCTATTTTAAAATATTTTATACATGGAGATATTCTTTAAACTATAAACATCTGCTGAATTCTTCTGACTTGACTCACTTATCAGACCAAGTTACCCTCCTCTCTACTGGACTTCCCCAAAGAAGTTTTAAAAACCTTTGTTTTCAATCAAGAAATGAATGTAGAAGTCTGAAAAGCTATTTCTACAGTCTCACTGCACTTCATGGATGGTTCTGTTACTGAAAAAATGCTGTGGTTCTGAGATAGGTGGAATGACCATTTCCTTTTGAAGTATTCATTTTTATTTTCTTCAAAGAGAAGGTCAAAGGTTACACTTCAAGGAAACTTGACCCTGATACAAAATACTAGTAAAGCAGATGGTCTAATCTGAAATGCAATTTTACTTTAAAAATCTGCACTAGGGTCTGAGTTGAGATCTCTGTTAATGTTGTCAATTAAAAACGAACACTTAAAAGGAGGAAGTTAAGAAGAATCTTAAAATATGGAAGGGCAAGAGAGAAATGTGCACAGAGCTTTGTAAATCTTTTTAAGTATACCTGGCACTTTTGGGGGATCATTCTTCTATTCCTCATAGAAAGATGAATCCTGTTTGTTAGGGCTTACATCAAATAAGTGCTCCAGCCAGGGCGGCGGAGGGGGGAGAAACCTTGGGTCCACCAGTAAGGCATATATATTATTTGTTTTTTGTACTGCAATGTCTATTTTGCTACAATGTCTAGACCAAAAAACTCTGTTGTTCTAGGCATGGTGCAAAGCCAGTATCACTGAATGTTGAGAGATGGCACAGAGTCTTAAGCTTGTGCCTTATTATTTTTACTGAGTAATTCCAGAGCTTTGACTCTGTTGCTGATAATGACTCTCATTAGTGTCTTTGGGTATAAATTTGAGCTTTGTCAATTTTAGCTGCCATGACTTGTTCTCAAGGCCAAACAGCTGCAGACAGCTCAGCCCTATCCTATTACAGAGTTTACTGCTCAGTAGGAAAATTCTAATGTGAGTCTGACAGTACAAAGAAACTAGTATATATTTAGCTGCATGATTCTTTATTACGATAGCATTATTATTCACATTGGGTACTGTCCACATAAATCTGTATTTACTTACGTTTTGAGCAAATCAATTACATTTAACAAATGTCACTTTCAGTGACAGTGAGCCTACAAGTCTATATATATCTACTTGGGAGTAAGTCCTATGGGACACCGTGGCATTTACTTCTGAGTAAACCTGCATAGGATAAGGCTTTATACTACACTATGCTTTCGTCAGAGACCTCCAGGAAGCGCAAAATAGTTCTAAATACAAGTTTAAAAAAATTCAAAAGCACAATCAAATATAATAATACTGCAAACCAGAAACAAACTCATATAGGCTCAGGCACTCAAAATAATAACATCTTATTTAGCCTGCCAGTCAAACCTTCTTTGGGTGGCATGCATTACTTGGGGGTTAGCTCCTATGAACTGTAATTTGCTGGTGGAGGCAGATCTTTTCTACCTTTCCCTTCTCCAAAAAACTTCCTGTGATCCCCAAGAGGATGGTGCTGGGGGTAAGGAGCCAAATGTTACATCATTCAGAATGGGAGATATCATGTAAAAGAGTCATACTGTCATTAGGTCATCTCTCCAATGGCACAAATCAAAAGCCTACACATGCATAATCATCAGTTGTTGTTGATGAGGATGAAGAGGAGACTTGTTTAATTGCCCTTACTGGCCAAGGCCAGGCTCTGGACAATGTACAACAGATAAAACAATACGAATCAATAACATTCCAATTAAAATATTTTTAAAAGTTGAGCCAACAAAACTCTAAAAACTCATGATGGCATCCCACTAGTTCTCCTTCTGAACTATCAGAGCATATGGGGGAGGGGAGTAAAATTTCTTAAAGGTGGGTGGACAAAAAAGGAGAGAAAGGTGCCCGCCACTGCTGTTCTTAATTGAAACCCTGGCAGAACATCTCTGCCTTACAGGTCCTGCGAAATTGCATAAGCTGGGCCTGGATGTCACCTGGCAGAGAGCTCTACTAGGTTGGGACCAGAACAGAAGAAGTCCTGGCCCTAGCTGAGGACAGCCAGGCCTCCTTAGAGCCAGGGATCACCAGCAGATTACTACTAGAAGAGTGTAATGCTCGACCAGGGACATAGTTGAAGAAATTGTCCCACAGATTCATTGGTCCCAGTCCACTCAAGGCCTTAAATGTCATGGATAAGGTCAACTCAACCAAGCATTTACTGGTCTCCAAAGTAAAGCATGATCTTTAGGTTGACAACAGCACAGGGCTCTTTTTCTAGCAGGAGCTCCTCTGCATATTAGGCCATGCCCCCCAATGTAGCCAATCCTCCAAGAGCTTAGAGAGCGCTTAGTATAGGGCCTACTGTAAGCTCTAGGACAGGAGCGAGAAACCCTTTTTCTGCCAAGGGCATATTAGGCCACACCCCGATATTAGCATATTATCAGCCTGACAGGAGTGTGGGGGGGGAGCAAGGGGCACTTTGATGGGCCGCTCCCTTTTCCGTCAGATGAAATTCCAGGAGACCCAAGACGAGAGTGAAATCCTCCCTGGCTGTAGGAGGGAAGGCTCTTGAATGCTTGTCACTCAACTCCCCCAAGGCCTCACCCCACCCCAGTCCAAGACGGGTCCATGGGCAGTCATTCGCATCAAGGGACTTCTCGCCAGGTGCTTTGCCCCGCCATTCATGACCCAAGGAAAGGAGGCACTGGCTTCCAGGGCAAAGGAGTGACTGCGAGTAGGCCTATCTGGTCACAAGGCTGGCACAGCCTTCAGCCAGGGATTGCTGCTGGCTGGGTGGGGAGGCCGGTGCGCAGCCCGGAGATCACTGTTGGCTGGGCGGGGAGGCCGATGCGCAGCCCGCAGATTGCCGCCGGCTGGGCAGAGAGGTTGGCATGCAGCCCGGCCCAGAAATTGCCTCCGGCTGGGTGGGGAGGTCAGCGCACAGCCTGGCCCAGAGATTGCTGCCAGCTGGACAGGGAGGCCGGCCTCTCCGCCCAGCCAGTGGTAATCTCCAGACTGCGCGCCAGCCTCCCCGGGCCCAGCTGGCCGGTGGGAATTGCAGCGCGCCTGGGCCAGGGATCACCACCAGCCAGCTGGGAATGGGGAGGCTGGTGTGCAGCCCTGCGATTGCTGCTGGCCAGCTGGGCCCAGGAGGCTGGCTGCACAGCATGGCCCAGTGATCCCCACAGGCCAGCTGGGCCTGGGGAGGCTGCTGCGGGCTGGAGGCTCCCCACCCCTGCGTTTACGGCCCGTGGACTGGAGATTCCCCACCCCTGCTCTAGGAGGATTGGCTACATCAGGGGGGCAAAGGAGCTCCTGCTACAAAAAGAGCCCTGACAACAGGTAACATGAAATTTTTATATCTAATCAATTATCATTTGTGGATTGATTCACACATGCACATATTTGCCTGATTGCACATGCATGTGTGAACAAGGCTTAAAGATGACTACCACTGTTCCCAATGAGCACAGTGAGGAAACAGAATCCACCAGCTGCTCAATAATATTGCTCTTGTAATTAAAATGTCATTGATTTTCTAGGTCCAGTTGAATTTTGGGTTTTTTAAAATTAACTTTAATTTTTTAAGTCAACAAATCTGTTGCAACACCCAGGGGTATAACCAGGGGACTTACAGTCAGAAGAAGAAGAAATATTTCATGCCACCATTATCCTTTAACCTGACATTGTGAAGTAATAGTGATGATAGGTGATTTGCCTTGTGAAAATTTAAAAGTCAGAAGTTTAGGGGAGAAGCTGCGTATCATGATTTCTTTTTTAAATAGAAAAAATGAATCATTATTTCAGCTTGGGGAGTGACTTGTGCTTTTATTATGAGAAAAGAAGCTAACAGATAAAGCAACACCTTCATTTGTTTTACTGTTACTGTGTGCCATGAAGCTGTCCATCCATGTTGCCGACACTTTACAACCTTGTGACCTGGTTTCAAGGCTGTTCGAAAGAGGTCAAATGCTAACATATCAGTTCCCTGTCCTCCTCCTGCTTGACAACAGGTGATAGGCTGTAAAGCAACCAATTAATCTCACTGACTTCAAACAATGGAGACAGACACTTTTGTGCTACCAGTAGCCCAAGAGACATCTTCTCCCTTCTTCCTGAAGAGACAGGAAGTAATGAGAGAAAACAAAAAGTGTGTGTATGCATGCCATGGGTTGTGACAGGAAGTGTAACGCTGGGCACATCCATCTACAGAGAATCTGTTAAAAAGAGCAAAGTAATTTGCAAAAAATCTACTATAGATATACATACGGTGTACTCACATGTATATGCACACAAACTGCCAGTTTTTCAGTCACAATTCTAACAATCAAAAGTTCTGTTCTGTCTTCTACTACACAACCTGGGTATATGTAAATTCTATCACATGACCGTCAGTGGATTAAACTAAATATGGATTGTACTGCTGGAGCTTTAACTTAATGTTTTTGATTGCACAAGGTTAACAACTACCCAGATATGTGAAACACAGGATTTCTGGGGAGAGTGAAACTTGAGGGACGCCCCAGTACTTAGCATAAACAATTATTAATAAATGAAACTGTGAATAGCTCAGTGGATGAAGGACATAACACAAATGAGTCCTATTTTACAAATAAAATTTTCTATACAATAAGAATGTATAGATTGCATGCATGCGGTCACACATGACAAGTGCAAACATGTCTATTTAGTTCAGCACCTATACAAATGGTGGCAAGTAATGGTTAGCTGTGCAAGTACATGCAGCTACACAGATACATGCGTATTCATTGTATGTGACAGCGCAGAAAAGCAATCAATGGAAGAAATAGCTGTATGTGAAGAAGCCCATAATCTTATCTGTGAAATGATGAGACATTTAGATAGCTTTGGAACCCTACTGTTTTCTCTGTTTTAACTTCAGCTCTCCATCACTTCACCTCTACCTCAATTAAGCTAGTATCATACTAACATGCCACTTTCATTCATTTCCATTTTTATTCTCACCCATCTGCTAAATGTCAAACTAAGGCACATATTTTCTGCAAAGGACGTAATCTTTAAGAGCATGCCTTGTGATAAATGGCACAGCTTCCATCTAACGCCACTGCCTTTGTACATGATTTTAGAATAAACATCTTACATTTTCATCCTGAATGGAATCTAGTTCATAAAAGTACTGTAATATGTTAAAGTTAATAATTAAATAGTGAATCCAATTGACCCGCAGCCTAATTCTATGTATATTTATTCAGAAACAAGACCTACTGAGCTTAATGGGCACGAACCAGCTCACAAATTTATTATTATTATTACAAATTAAGTTTTGTGACTAATTTTGGTGGTTCATGGTTTGCAAACTGAAGTTGGTGGCAAGTCAACCATCACAAAATTTCCATGAACTTCCAAGCAGTTCATGGAGGTCTGCTGCAGTTTGTGAACGGATACATTTCCAGACAGTCTCCATGCAATCTATATGTTTACCAAACTTCAACGCAACCGGGGGGGGGAGGGCAGGAATTATCCAGCCTTGAAAACATCAACAGAGCCCTCCAAAGCTTAACAGGACTTCCCCTATGCTCCTGTCAGTTTCAAACTAATCTTGTCAGTTTCAAGACAGTTATTTGCCCTTTGTGTTCCCTTCCCACTTTCTGGCACAGAGCTTGCAAAATTTACCACCACCATCCCGCCTGGGACTGTGCTTCCAGAGGACTCCTTTTCAGCGTGCAATGCCAGTGGCACTGGGTTCTGCTGGGCATTGTGAACATTATAACTGGTTGTGCTAGGCTTTCAAAATCCCCACACACTTGGATTTCTTGTGACAATGTGCTTTGAGATCAGTCCTGTTGAGCTGGCATTGCCACAGTGGCACTGGGTTCTGCTGGGCATTCTATACACTGAACTGGTTGCACTGGGCTTGCAACCCCCCAGTGCTTGGATAATGATTCTGTACTTCACACTAGTCCTATTGAGCTGGCATTGCCACAATGGCACTGGATTCTGCTGGGCACTCTATACATTGCACTGGTTCTAATGGGCTTGCAAAAATGCCCCCCTCAGTTTCTACTGCAGAGATTTCTCTGCTTGACCTTGGTCCAGTTGGGTTTGCAGTGCCATGGAGGCACTAGTTCTGCTGGGCACCTGCACTGGTTCGGCTGGACTTGCAAAAATGCCCCCCACCTTCTCAGTTTCTACTGCAGAGATTTTCTGGGATTTTGATTTTGCTCTGCTGGGCTTCTATTGCCCTTGCTTTTTTATTTTTGCTTTTTTCCTCCCTTCCATTGGAAACAATGGAAGAGGGGGGCACCTTCTTTTGGGGAATGTAACTTGGACCTTTTGAACCCACTCCTCACCAAATTTGGAGGGCAGACAGAGGATAGTCAACTAAAGATCCTCTGAGAGTTTGGTGTCTCTAGCAAGCCGGCGGGGGGGGGGGGAGAATTCTACTGCACCACAATCTTTCCAGTTCATTTGGCCCCTAAAAGTTTGTGATGGTTTGCAGTTTGCGAACTGAGCATGCCATGAACCACAATCCAAACTGAACTTTCCCAGTCCATTCCCATCCCTATGTAGGACTGTACCTTATTGATTTTAATATTTTTCATCTTCCAGGTTTCAAGATGAGATGTTTAGCTGGGTTTAAAACATGACTTTATAGTAAAAATGGGTCTAATAAGACACTTATGGGTCTAATAAGAACCAAAATGTTCTTTTGGCCTTTCCATGACAAATACTGACTCTAAAACTTCGCACAAAACACTGAAAAAAATCCCCACTATTTATAAGCAGATTTATTTCAACATTAAACAGGCATTTATTTTCTCAGGTTAGAAATACTGAAATATATTTTTCTACCTATCAGTTTTGTTTCCCATGATTGTCTCTCAACAGTGTTGAGGGTGAAAGGCAACCCCTTCAAATGGTGTGCATTAAGAATTAACTTGGCTCTTCAACGGTATGCGCTGGGTATCTTTATCTATGAAAATCTCAGATAACGGAGAGAACAAATGTGTTCCTCAGATGTCTGACCTCTAGAGTTCCGGCATTGGACTCCAAATTTAGGTGCAAGAGTCAAGATGACCTTCTCTGCTCTGCCTTTCTTTCAAAACATTCCTTCTATTTCTGTTTCTGCTTCATGCACAGTTTAATCCTCTGCTCTGCTAACACTTCTAGCTGGCAGGCACGGACATGACCTGGGGAGAGGCAACCAGTAATAACATCATGAGATCCTTGGACTTTTACATCCTGAGCCAGGAGTCACTTCAACACACCTAAGACCTGATTTACATATGCAGCACAATGAATGGCAGATTTCTGAGATGGCAGAATAGAGTGTACCACTTCAGACTGAAAAGAGGCAGATCAGGATTTTGAAGTCTGAGAACAGACGGGCATTCTGGGGCGGCTTGGAGGCATCCCAGAGCCTCCAGACGGTCTCCAGCGAAGCGGCCCCATCCCATCTGTGAGGCGGCTGGGTGCCTCCACATGCGAAGGCACCCTAGAAGCTGGATTCCCTTTTTTTCCCTTGGGGGAGGGGCAAGGGATTGATTTAATTAAAAAAGAACGGAACAGCTTGGGGTGGTTTGGCAGCTCCAGACCTCCAAGTCGCCTCACGTGTGCCCTTCCCCATTCAGACAGCAATCTGGCGACTGACGACTGGCTCAAATATTTGTGACCACTTTCAAAGTGGTAGCTATTTGAGCCGGGTGGAGCAGCCTGAAGGACGGGGTGAGTGTGGGATGGGGATGGCCGGCAGATGTTGCCGTCTGCAGGGTTTTTGGGGGCCGACTTCAGAGGCATCTCTGAGTCGGCCCAAAGTGCCGGTCTATTATCAGCCATAATGTTCTACTATGTTATAAAAATCCTCTATACATTAAAAAAACCCCTAGTACTAGTATGAAGTACCCTAGAATCTTTCACCCTGATGATTGGGAAGGGGTTAACTTACAAGAGTGTTTATATGGAGGAGGACTGAAAAATACCATACCTCAGGTGCAGCCTGAAGTGGTACAGTCCTCTCTGTTACCTCAGAGAGGTAGGCTGTTGTGTGCTTAGACCATATTTAAGAGTTATTTTCTCAGTAACTGGCAGCGTACTGTTTCTTTCAAAGAAGTCAAGGAAGTCATTAGGTCTGCTCTACACATACAGCCGAACAAGGTGGTAGATGATTGAAGTAATAGTAGAATTATAGATGGTACCCACTTCCAAATGTTTCCAGATGTAGCTTTCCCCAAAATTCAAAGTAGAAGCATATGCTAAAGCTGTATTTATTAAATACAAAGCATTTCACAAAGAGGATCCCATGCCTCCACTTATAGATTTGCCAGCTGCCCGGAGAAAAAGGCTTAGTTGAATATTTACCATATTGTCCCTGCCTGTATCTCCACATCATTTGATATACTACTGTCATTGCTCTATATCAATAATTCACAATGGGATTTTCCCATGTGAACAAGACAATCTAGGAGGTGACTGATTGCTACGATGCAATAATAGCACAGTATCCAATGGTGTGTAGATATAGCTGTCATTAAAAGCTTCAGCTGTCCATGTCTACACATTAAGCCTCTGTTCAAAGGACAAGAGAGTTTTCTCCAGGCCTGTTAGCAACCCAAACTCTGAAGTACTACAATCCATTCTACTGCTTCTGAATTTTACCGTAACATTCCACTGTATGTGTATATTAGGTCATTTTCACAGTTAATCTAATGTGAATGCTGATGACATCTTAATCTGGAGCTCTATAATAGGAATGACTAATCGTACTGGTTACTTGGCAGGCTGTTCTTACTGGTTCAGTAACCAATGGTGGCACTAAATAAGGACTCCTGACAAGAGTGACCTAGGCTGTCTTTCTCATTTCCCCTCAGTATGGGCAACTGCTCTGCCTCTAAGTAGCTGCTACCATAGAGTGAGGTGAAGCCAGAGCAATCTTGAGCCTTTGTGGTCATCAACCACCAAGTCAAGGTCTGACTCTGTAAACTGTGCAACTGAACAACAACAACAAGTCAGCAGTATTACTTCAGAGCGCTAGTGAAAGCTTACGTTTTTTGTACATTTTCTGCATTAATAATTCCTTGTCAATTGAAAACTGCAACATGCAAAGAGCTAGGATATGTTTTCCCCAACATCCTTCTAGAATTTTTTATATTGGGCATTATAAAAAATGTGATTCTCCTCACCTATACACCTGTGTAAACTTATGTAAAATTTAAATGCCACCTTTTGCTGGTGTACTGACAGCATGTCAGCTTGTCACATCTAGCTACTTTGCATGGGTTGCAAATTGTGCAAAATAAAAATCTAACGAAGTTATTTGCCTCACCAGTGTAATGTTTAAACTGGATCTTAATAAACTCAAGTGCCACCATTTACCTAGTGCCTAAAGTTCTAATCATTCCAGTTTGACTTTACGTACATAGTAACAAGTGTCCTTAGGCTTCCCAACCCTCCCGCCCTGGCGGGGGACCCCAGGAATTCCACCCTTTTCCCCCGCTCCCCCCCAAAATGGAAGCGGGGGGAGAGGGGGGAAACGGCGCCGGGGAGCATGGCGAGTCGTCCGGAGGCCGCCGTGCCGCACCGCTGCCGCCCCCTCCCCGCCCACCGCAGTTGCTCCTCCGAGATGGGCCCAAGCTGAGCCCATCTCGGAGGAGCAGCCAAAAGATGGCAGCAGCGCAGGGGAGGGCGAGGCAGGCCAGGAGCATGGCGAGCCGCGAATCCGGGCCCTTCTAGGACCCGGACTTGCGGCTCACCACCCCCCAGCCCGCCTCCACCCCCCTCCGCTTCCACCCCAGAAGCGGAGCGGGCGAGGCCGCCGCGCCCCTGCCGCCTCTTCTCCGCTCGCCGTGGCTGCTCCTCCGAGATAGGCTCAGGCTGAGCCCATCTCGGAGGAGCAGCCACGGCGAGCAGAGAAGAGGCCGCCGCGCCGCTGCCGCCTCTTCTCCGCTCGCTGTGGCTGCTCCTCCGAGATGGGCTCAGGCTGAGCCCATCTCGGAGGAGCAGCACGGCGAGCGGAGAAGAGGCGGCAGCTGCGGGGCAGCTCGCCACGCTCCCCGGCGCCGTTTCCCCCCCTCCCCCTAGCTCCACCCCAGTGTCTCCTGGCTCCACCCCCAAAGTCTTCTGGCTCTACCCCCAAAGTCCCCAGATATTTTTGGGGTTCGACTTGGCAACCCTAAGTGTCCTGTAAATCTCAATAGTCTAGAATGATTCTCCATGCACTGGAGGTGTAATGAACTTGTTTAAGGAACCAGCTTTAGTAAAGATTACCAGCAGAGTCTACCCTCAATTTAGAACAAGCTACACTCATATGTGCAACAGCAATACCCACTGGTACAAATGGTTAAATAACCAACCTATAACAAAATGCTTAGGAAAGCACATAATCTATTAACTAAAAAGTTTCTGGGTGTGTCTTCCTGCTCAAATTCTGATAACTGAGACTTGGGGTTCAGGACATCTTGCTAGGTCCAAAGTCTCTGCTATGGACACACAGTTTTTGCCTGTAGTATGATATCAGCATTTCCCTGACAATTCCTCCTCAAAGACTGGATTGCCTTTCAGATGGTCCCAGGACCTGCAGTGACACATCCACCAAGTCTTCTTCTTTTGTATTCTCTTGAATATGTTGCTCATTTTTTTCCATTGCTCCTCTTTCTTTTCTTTCAGGTCTCTGTGTACTACAAAGTGGCAAGATGGCCTTTATTTATCAACAGGCATAGGCTGCTCAATTTCTTAACCACTGCATAAGGTCCCTACAAAACAGCACACATTTTGGGGGGTTTTCTAGGCCATGTTTTCCCGTTGCACAGCCACATTTTCTTCTTTTCCTAAATTAGAATATAGGTCATATTGCCCCTAGGAATAGAACTGCTAGGCCAACTGGCAGAAGAGTTGGGACATGGGGATGTGTTGCATGTGACATCAGCAATGTCATCAATGTCGCTATATCACTTCCAGGGAAAATCTGGAAGTGATATCAGATACCTCTAGGGATCACTGGAAACCGTATGGTAACATCATCTTGCCTTCAGGGATGTCCACAGATCGTTCTCCTGTGGCACCTTTGAATCAGGTGGTTGGAGGGGCATCACAGACGTGGCACTGCCATAGGAAGACCCTGGAGGGGTTTTTCGTCGGCATGGGACTTTTGCAGGGAGCTAGGGGTACAGCGGCAGCTTCTCCTGTGCTTCTTGCATGTCCCGAGGCTCTGCCGCCATGATAGCTGGTGCAGCAGCAGAAAAAGATGAATGCCTAACTGCTTTCTTTCACTCTTCTCAGTAAGCCTTTGTTGTATCACATTTCTACTTCTAACGTGACAATTCTACTTGGCAAGTAAGTAAGCTTCCAATACCACTGGATGGGTCGTTTTGCATAACAACGAGCGGCTGGCTCAAAGGAAGGGATAGAGACTGATTATATGCCTACTCCTCTTGCAAATGAGGCCTCAAAAAGTCTATGAGCAATCTTAAGTATTGGTAATTACTTGAATTGGACTGAATATAAATACTTAAATCGACCCGGATTATAATTGGATATATGTTAAAGAGACTATTATTTGACTGCAATATGATCTGAACACAAATGAGATATATTCTAGAGAGATCAGTTCCTGTCGTTTGACTGCAATTGAAATGATAACATTTGAAATCTCAGCTGGAGCTGATTTGAAATGACGATTTAACTGGATCTTTAAGCTACTTTTCAACTTGAATTAAGAGACTGAGTTTGCTGACAGAGAAAAATGGCACTGCCATGCGAAATGTCTTCTAAAAAACGATACCTTATGGAATATCACTTCTCTGAAACAGGATCTTGGCTCATTAATGCAGCTAATTAGAAAGCAAATGGAAGCTTTTATGCTGAAAGCTAGCAAACTTTCAAATCTATAGGAGCTGAGTGCTAAAGAGATTCTGATGACATCTGCGGAATTAGAATGGGAAAGTGATCCGCTCCGAAACGAACAAAAGAAAACCAAGATGGCGCAGTTACAAAACAAGACCGGAAATTAAGATTGAGTGAAGTTATGCTGAGAGGAGGAAATGGCGCTGAATTCTTCTTCCTAATAACGAGAGGGCAGGCCACAGTGAGAAGAGAGAAGAAGCATCCTGGTCAGCAAATTAAGATGTGGAAATCTTTCAGGAAGAAGGACTCTTGACCTTTTTCCTTTGTTGTGAATAGTTGGATATGGAACTCTTAATAAGAACTGGCATGCGATTTTAAAAGACAAAGTGTGAGGTCTGGGTTACATTAAGTTGGTTTTCTCTTGTATAATATGGATATAGAAACTAAAGGAATCCAAAAGTTTTAAAATTTTGGGAAGAAGGATTCCTGAGTTCTGGTTTTCCTTGTGGGTAAACAAATATGGAATTATTAATAATGAATTGGTATGTGACTTTCCAAAGACCAAGGGAGATCCTAAGGAAGGAAGGGTGTTGTTAAAATTTTAGTTAAACACACAGTTAATTTGGATCAATGTTAGAGTGCAGACAACACATTTATTTTTACATAGTAGATATATTCTTAGTATGTTTATTTGGTGAAATCGCTCATATTGATATAAGAGTTGGATTAATAGTTAAAAAGGCAGATAGCACAATTATTTTGTAATCTGGTAGATTTGTCTCTAATATGCGCCTTTGGAGAAACTGTTCATATTGAGAGACAACTTATTATGTTGTATCTTTTTTAATTTGTTAAGGATAAAGATATGATTTTATGTGCTTATTTTAAAAAGGATATTGTTAAACCAACTAATTAGTTTGTGCTTATAACATGGTTAAACTAAATCAGACAGCTTTGTGTTGTGATGGTTTGAATTTTTTTTTATATATACCTATTTGTGTTCAAGAAGAATTGTTTAGATTTATATTGCTAGTATTAGTTTAGTAAAAATTTTCTATAATTAAAGACAAAGATGGTAAAATATAGGGAGAACTTTATACTTGCAGGTAGAATGATCTGGGTATTTTATTTGGAGGTAGAATTATAATTGATATATTTGTACTTCTCACTGTTTCAGTTTTTTCCCACTCTGTAAATGCCCTTTCCCGCCTTTTCATTGTATTTTTGGTTTTGCTCTTATCTTTTGTAGTTAAAATTAATAAAATTATAAAAAACAAGGGTAGTATTCGTGTCAGTTCCAGGTCCTTGCACTGCTCTTGGACAATGTCCTCCCAGGTACCAGTATGAATCTATTCTCACTGCTCATAGGGAAGGCTAAGAGCATCTGCAGCCACAGTTGGCCTTCCAGGCTTGTGATGAACTGTGAATGTATATTCAGACAGCCTGTTGATTCTCCACAGACATCCTTTTGAATTGTGCTTTGTAAGCAGTCAATGCAAAGCACTGTGGTCCATATATACTGTGAATTCTGTAAATAAATAGGGCTGATAAGTTTCCGGCCTCCACTATAGCTAAACATTATAGTTCTGTTGCTGAATACTTAGTTTCTCATTCAGCTTCCGGCCATCACAAACTACTTGTCTACATTTTCCCAGTTTGTCTATTTGTGAAAATCCCACAACAGTCTTTCAGGCATCAAAAGCTACAATAAATGGAAAACATGGATTTGAGAATTACATAATTGAGCAGACCCTCCAATTATTCAAATGCAGCCTGGTGCTCTGACTCCCACATGAAGTTGTTCTTTGTTAGCTGGTACAGAGGTGATGCTCTGTCTGAGAAATCTTTTACAAAACTTATGCAGAAACCATAGAATCCAAGGAATCTTTGCACCTCCGCCACAGTTATTGGCATTAGTTTGGTGTAGTAGTTAAGTGCACATACTCTAATCTGGGAGAACCAGGTTTGATTCCCCACTCCTCCACATGCAGCTGCTGAGTGACCTTGGGTGAGCCACAGTTCTCACAGAGCTGTTCTCTTGAAAGCAGTTCTGGGAGAGCTTTCTCAGTCCCACCTTCCTCACAGGGTGTCTGTTGTGGGGAGAAGAAAGGAAGGAGATTGTAGGGCACTCTGAGACTCCCAGTGAAGGGCATGGTATAAATCCAATCTCTTCTTCATCTTCAAGGTCTTTTTTTTTTAAATCACATCTAGCTTTTGGAGTTGGAGTTCCAGCCCATTCTCACTGGTAATATGTCCTAGAAACATGATGTAATTTCCTTTAAACTGGCACTTATTCCTTGCCAGTTTAAATCCAAACTCTTTTAACAGTTTCAGAATTCTTTCCAGATCCAGCAAACTGCCCTCCCATGTTTATAGAAACAAATTGCTTTCAGTTTCAGGTAGGTAGCTGTGTTGGCCTGCAGAAGAAGAGCTAAATTTGAGTCCAGAGGCTCTGTAAAGACCAATAAGAGTCAGCTTTGACTTTCAAAAGCTTATACCCCAGAAATCCTGTTAGTCTTTTAAGGTGCTAGGGGACTTGAAAATTGCTTTCTGTGTGTCTGTACCAGGCCCTATACCCGATTCCAACCCTGACATAACAAAAGCCAAATAATCTACAGTAGCTCTTCATTGTCCTTCCTAGTGCTCATGTACTGCTCTCCACCTCTAGATTCTCCACCTACTGGCTAGACTTTCTGATGCCCCACCCATGAGGACAGCTATTACAGAGAGAGACAAAAAAATTAAGGAAAAATCTGGTCTTCTGTTTATGCATTTCTGTGATTGTTCTAGGCATGTTTATAGAGTTTTTGATTATTAAAATATGTCTAGATTGTTTTGTACATTTGTTTTAAACCAGTTGATCTTTATGGCCTTTTCATATCCTTGCATATTAGTGAACTACAAAAACTGCACTGAGTCTAAAGAAATAAAGCTGGAAGATTTTTCTTCAACATTTTTTTTCGTTTCTCTACTTATTGGCTTAATTGCCAATTTCAATTCCCTTTCTACATTATAAGACAGCTAATATGTTCATCTTTATTAGGCAGTAGAGAATGTATAATTATATTGTGTACAGTTTTCATATGAGGATATGAAAGCAAAATTTTAAGATTTATGACTTGTTTTTTAAAAAATGAAAAAACACAGCTTCCTTTTCGAGATAGTTTCGCTTGCATGTACCAGTTTTCTCTATTTTTGTTTTAAATTGCCAGTATTGCTTGGTTTATGAAGCTCTTACATATAAAAATAGAATCTTATTTCCTTCCCATTGCCCCCCCCCCCCCCCCATTCTCTTTTTTGCTCTTTTCCCCCTGTCCCAGACTTCCTGGCAGGGACTTCCTCTGCATATGAACAAAGAATATGCTAACAAACTTTCACACTGCTGTTTTGAACAGGGAGGTAAGAAAGTTTGCAAAATCTTCTGGTATTTTAAAACAAAATTATGATTTTAATTGTTCTGTGTTATTTTCAGGGGAAAAATGGTACATTTTAGACCCAAATATATGTACACACTGCTTAAATCTAATTTTTTGAAGTTTCCAGCCAGTTTAACTTCTACCACTTCAATCAACAGTTACTTTTTTCATTCATTGTGGCAAGTTCAAGATCAAACATATGTCATATTAACAATACTGAGAACGACATATTTTATAGAGCTGTTACTAATGCTATAAACCCAAGGACTTTCCAGTACTGAAATAAAAGCCGATGGTTGGGGGGAAAATTAAGTGCAGAAGAATATATTTTAAGATTTATTTCAGAAATTCATTTTTAGAACTTATACCACAAACTTAGAAGTTTCATACCTTATAACACAAAAAGCATTAAGCCTGTTCAATATCTCAGTTTTTAAGAGGTACAACTACCGTATTCTTCCTTTGCAGTGTAATAAATAAATCTGATTATTCACTTTCACTTTCTACTAGGTATTATTAAGTAGCAGATCATGTTGTAGGATGCTAATTATCATGCTAATTGTTCTGATTTCCTAGACATAAATGTGCCCTTAGACAGCTTAAATAAAACATATAGCCAGGAAACAGTTTGCTGAACCCAAGTGGCTTAATTCAGAAACTCAAGTAATAAGGGCTCTCTCCCTTATTGTTTGTGTGTGCGTAATATATATGTATACATTTCTCCCCTTGAACATTCTGTATTTCCTCTTTAACATAGAACAGTGGATTCAAAAAAGGTTCTGGGTCAGTTCAGAAATAATGGAGAACCATGATTTAGCCCACTGTCAATCAATGAATCCTGGCATGTCTTTGCAAATCCTGGTTTCAGCACTATTCTCTGCATGCTCCTCTCCAGTTGTACTTATTTGCAGGAGTGGCCTGCCCACTAGATCCACTAGGCCACCCTAGGCAATCTTCCAGTGTGCCAGAAGAATGGGGGTGGCACCAAACAGAAACCTGAGCAGTGTCCCTGGCCCCAGCTAGGGGCCTGCTCACTTGGCATGCTTTCCTGACCTGACCCCATGAAGCAGAAAGAAAAGGAAGAAGACCAGGTGGCAGCCAGCTCTCCTACTGCAAGGCTCCCTATTCACTTGAACAGCACTATGGCTGTTTCTCTTCCTCTCCCATCCAGGTCTGTGCATGCTCAGGTCAAGCATAGTGGCTTGAGGTACAGAGTCTTGGCGGCTCTGGACCTGGTGACTCCATGCATATCCAGGCCATGATGGGGAGACCCAGTGTCAACCAGCGAATAGCAAGGGAGAGATGCCTGGCTAGTGGCTGGCCTAGTGTATGACAGACTCTTGGGATGGCCCTGTTTGTATGCCCTGGAATGTTTCCAACTCCATGCAAATGCCATTATATTGAATCAGACCACTGATCTATTATGGTCAATTCTGTCTACTCTGACAGGTAGCGGGTCTCCAGGATTTCAGGCAGGGGTCTTTCCTACTACTTGATCTCTGTTTTAACTTGAGATGCTGGCCTTTTCCTTAATTCACCTTTTTTCTTTATTTCATTTTGAATGTCCAACATCAGTTTATCTTTTGCCCTCTTATCTTTATTGTTCAATGTTATCAATATTCCTCTCATTACTGCCTTATAGGCATCCCACACTGTCTGGAATTCAATATCTTCTCTGTCGTTTATTTGGAAGAAAGCTTTGGTCTCGTTTTCTAGAAATGTCACTATTTCTTTATTCTGTAGTAAATCTTCGTTTAATCTCAATCTTCTTGATTTTCTCAATGAATTTGTAATCCACATTATTGGGTTATGATCAGCTCCTATTTTAGGCAAAATTTCAATTTTCTTTGTTATAAGGCCCAAATCTTTAGTGCCCCACAACATATCAATTCTAGAAAAAGAATTATGTCTCGCTGAAAAAAAGGTATAGTCCCGTACATCAGGATTAAATTTCCTCCATATATCCTCCAGATTTTCTTGTTTAACCAGTTCAAAAAAAGATTTTGGCAATTTTCCTTCTTTATTATTATTTTTTGTCCAGATCTATCCAATGCATTCTTAATTGTTCCATTAAAGTCCCCCATCATCAAAACTTGATCATATGTCAATTCATCAAGTTGTTGTGTAATATCCTTAAAAAATACATCTTTCGCTCCATTTGGCGCATACAATCCCAATAACAACTTTTTTTCCATTCAAATTTATTTCTACTGCTACAAATCTTCCATTTTTATCTTTAAGTACTAATTTCGGATCCAATTCCTGTTTAACATAAAAAAAATCACTCCCCTTTTCTTCTGCTCATCCAGGGAATAAAATTCTAATCCCAATTGTTTATTCCATAAAAAATTATAATCCTTCTGTTTTATATGTACTTCTTGTAGACAAACTATATTATATTTTTGCTTTTTGATCCAATGAAATGTTGCCCTTCTTTTTTGTGGTGAATTTAGTCCATTTACATTCCAAAATAATAATTTGTAATCCATCATGGTGCAAATTCTTTATGTTCTTCATAAAATCTACGCAGTTCCTGTCCATTTGTAATTGTGGTTCTTTTTCCCTGAAGTTCAACACTTAGACCTTCAGGTATTATCCATCTATATCTCATTTCATTGTCCCGTAATTTCTCTGTCAGTTTTTTGTATGTTCTTCTATAATTTATCACTTGGCTTGGTAATCCCTTCATGATTCTTACTCTGCTACCTGCCACTATCAATGTCTTTTCAAAATTTTTGTTCATAATCTTTCCCACCATTTCTTTTGTCATATATCTTATGACCACATCTCTTGGTAGATTATTTTTTTTTGCATAGAATGAGTTCACTCTATACATATAGTCATACATATTTTTAGTCTCTTCAGGATCTTCCTCCAAAAATTCTGCAATTATTTTTATTATATATTCTTTCAAGTCACTCTCTTCCTTTTCAGGTACTCCTCTCAGATGTATCTGAGTCTCCATCAATTTGCAGTCATGGATTGCCACTTTTTCTTGTATTTTCAACAAGGTGGAATCATGTAATTTCATTCTCCCTTCTACCTCCTGCACTTTCTTAGATGTTTCCTCAGTCTCATTTCTGAGATCCTCAATATCTTTTTAAATCTCTTCTATAATTTCTTTCTTAAAGGCCGTTATCATGTCTTTCATACCTTTCATCATTCTAGCCTCCATTGCCTCTAATTGTTCCTGCATTTTCTCCAGAGAGGTAGCCCTTGTACGGGTTTGCTTATGCTCTGACATTTAAAAACACTGAAAATTTTATTCTCACCAATTTAAAATTTAACTATCAAGATTAGAGTTTGCTTCTTTTAACAAGCCTAATTTCGCCATCCTCAGAGCCTCCTAGGCTGAGATATTAATTTTTAATTTTTTTATTTCTTTCAAAATGGCAGTCGCGACTTTCTACTTCCCTTTAAATTTTTTTTCCTTTAAAAGCTTTTAAAATCCAATATTGACAATAATGTCTGATAGTATTTATCCTTTCATTGCCATCTCAATTATTTCCAACAATTATTAATGTCCCGAACACCTTAAAATTATTATTTTAATTCTGACCTCCTTGCAATGGCCGCTGATGTTTTTCTATGGTATTATAGTCCTAGAGTAGGCTTTTCATGTAATGCTTCCTGCTTTACTTGCCACCAAATCCCGTTTTTGCTGGTAGAGAGATCTCACGATACTTGACGTACTTCCTATGTTGACTGTGTATGCTGTCTGTGACGATGGTGCTCTTTTTTCAAAACCGCAAGTAGACCTAACAATAAATTCCTTCTCACTTTTTAGCACTGTCCTTTAAATTTAAAAAGTCCAAATTTCACCTCTTCATCCCTTTTTCTTCCAAGTTTTCTAGATTTCCATTTCCCACCTTTTGAATTTATTCTGTTTAACTTTAAATAGTCCAGGAATGAAAGATAGTAATCTGTACCTTTTCTGCAAATTATCCAGATCCACACCGGTCCTGTGTAGCTTTAGATGTTTAGTAATGTCCAAGAAGGTTAGGATTGTGTCGAGCTTATGTCAAATAAATGACTCTGGAAACTTCTGCAGATGATTAAAATGCAACTCTTCTCCGGAGACCCCTCAGAGGAGCCCCCCCGGGACTCCCTTTTAGCCAAGGTAAATCTCCTCAAAGCTTTCTGTGCATATCTTGGACTAATCTCTGACTGAGAAAAGTAGGCAGTAGGCATTAATTTGCCTTCCACTACCCGAACAGCAGTTCCAGCCTGCTCCCTTAATGAGAAGCAGCTCAGCTCGGAATTTTCCTACCCCGGAAGTCCAGTAAACAATAACAGTTTATAAATTCTTGATATCAATTTATCATTATCACCAAACAACATTCTTTCCAATTCTGTTTGTTCTTGTCTTATGCATTCATTTTTAATATCCACCAAGCTCTTAATTGGTTGCATTTGAAACCAATTGTATTTATATTCCAATTCTTCTACCAATTTTAATTCAATCTTCCCACCATGCATCTTTAACAACTGTTTATATGATAACCACTTCACTTCGGAGGTATCTGAATATAATTTTATCACTTCCAATCCAAAGCGGTTTTCTCTCACCCCCATATCTTTTGTATTTTGACCATATATTCAGCAAATTTCTTCTTATATAGTGATGTGAAAAAAACCTGTCCATCTTATTTTTCCCATAATACATATAAGCATGCAAACCAAAAATATTTCCATGACCTTCTAATGTCAGTATTTAATAGCATTATCCATTCTTTGATCCACACCAAACATACGGCATCGAGGTACAACTTTAAATCAGGCAATTGGAAACCTCCCCTTTCTTTTGCATCAGTCAAAATTTTCATTTTAATTCTTGGTTTTTTCCCAGTCCACACAAATTCTGAAGTCTTCCTTTGCCATTTACTGAATTGTTTGTAATCCTTCACAATTGGGATTGTCTGAAACAAAAACATAATTCTTGGTAGAACATTCATTTTGATTGCAGAAATTCTGCCCAGCAAAGACAAGTTTAATTTATTCCATTTTAGCAAATCTCCATCAATCTTACGCCAAAGCTTCTCATAGTTATTTTTATATAGATCTATATTTTTCATAGTGATTTCCACACCCAGATATTTTACTTTTGAAAGAACTTCACAATCTGTTGCATTTTGTAATTCTTCCTGTTGATCCTTTGTCATATTTTTACATAAAATTTTTGATTTTTCTTTATTTATATAAAATCCTGCCAATTCTCCATACTCTTGTATCTTGCGAAGCAGCAATGGTGTTACATATATAGGATTTTCATTAATAAACATTACACCATCAGCAAACGCTCTATATTTATAGGAAAAACCTTTCAGTTTCAGTCCCTCTATCTCCTTATCTTCTTGTATTTGCATAAGTAAAATCTCTAGAGTCATTATGAATATCAATGGAGATAGAGGGCAACCTTGTACCTTTGTTGATTATCATTTTTTCTGTCAAATCTGCATTTATACAGAGTCTTGCTTGTTGTTCAGTATATATTGCCTTAACCATTCTTAGGGTGTGTTCTTGATGTTGTTGTACTACTTCAAACTTGTCTTGTTTCCCTTCAATTTTTTTTTTTTTTTGCTTTCTCTTGATTTCTTGACTCTTGTTTATTTTATTGAATCTTTTGGCTTATTTCTTACAGTCCAGTTGAAATTCCAGTCCTTATTTTTTGTATTTCTTCTTCAATATCTTGTAATTGAATTAGTAATCCTCTATTTTCTTGTTTAAGTTCAACAGTTAAAGTTTTAATTTGCCAGGAAAGAGATTTTTCTAACTTCTCAATTATAATTTGAATATCTTCATCAGAACTAATCTCTTTTTTGCAGACTTTGTTGCAGTTGCCATCTTCTTTAGCTCTGCCAGTTTTCTTCTGTATTGAACTGCCTTTCTATAAAGCTACATAAATTTACATAATCATAGCATTATAGTCTCATACAAACTTCTACCATCTTAAAATATAAGCAATCTTAACAGTTTTAAGATAATCTTAAATTTCTTAAACAATCAACAGTATGAATGTATGGTGGCATATAATAGGTATACTTTATATAGTCAATTTCCGTTCCCCCTCCCCCAACAGTCTTGGTATATACTTGGTATCAAATATCTGCAACATTTTAGTCTACAAGTGTTATTTCAACTGATTTGATGAAAAGTTTCAGTTCAAATTTTAAAGCAATTGAAAATAATACTTGACGGTCTTGGTTTAAAAAAGAGTAAAATTATAATAGCTAGTCTGATAAAATTGTGGTACCAATTATAAGTTGTCCAGCAGAGAGCAGTAAAAGCTTAGAATCTTCTCTGCATGGTGTATATCGATGTGAGTTTTATGTATTTTTAGGCTTTTATGTATTTTATTGTATAATTTTAATTGTATTTAAATCGACCTTTGTTAGCTTTTATTGTTGTAAGCCGCCCTGAGCCCACCTCGGTGGGGTAGGGCGGGATATAAATCGAATAAAGTAAAGTAAGTATTTAAGTCTTGGGCTGGGGACTGGAGACCACCAAGATGGGAGCGGTTGTTTCTTCTATGCAATGTTATTGTTACTCAACTGACAAAAAAGTTACAATATTCCATAGATGGCCCCCAAAAGTAGTCAATATGGTTATAAATCAATACGTATTTTATATCCTTTAATAAGCTAATGTCATATCTAGACCTGTTTATATCCTTTAATATACCAGTGTTATGTTGGTTATTTATAATTCAAATGAAAGGGTACAGAATGGTGCAGAAAGTAATCAATATAGAAAAGGATTATAAATCAGTAATCTTATATCCTTTAGTATTCCAGTGTTCTTGTTGATGAGATATAATCCACATGAAAGAGCACAAACTTTTAGAATAGTCTTTTCAGATACAATTTGATATCAGAAGACAGCACAAAGTAAAGTAGTAGCTTAAAACCCAAATGGTACTTTGACAAAGGGAAAAAAGCAAGGGAATTGTAGACCAAACAACACAAAGAAAGTAGTGGCAGTATTCTAAAATTTGTTCCATAAATATATGGGTTTCCCACAGTAAGAGATAGACAAGACAGAGGCTGCAAAATTTGGGGGGGAGGAGAGGACACAACCACAGAAAAAACTGCAAGGTTCCAATAACAGTTTATATCCAATTAGTTATCTTAAATGTTGCATTTGTATTACTTAGTCCAATTAAAGGTAAAATAGTAAGCTATATCTTAGTAAGGAGACAAATATTTCTTTTAACAAAGAACAGTAAATCTTGCTAGGATTTTCTGATGCCATCAAAAAGATGAAATAGCAGGAAAATAAAGCTTCAGTTCTTTACAGAAGTTAATGGGATGACCTTTTAGATAATACTCTGAGTAGGATCTGTCTTGAAGATATTTACAAAATGTTATTAGGCAGGCAGACTTACTTGGTATCTTAACCAGCTTTCCTTGGTGTCTGCTTGATGATAGCCATAGTGCAGAAGCTGGAAGACCTTGAGTCCACTAATTAAAGGAGATCCAAGAATCTCCCAAGCTTCCAAAACAGTTAGCTGGAACCCTCCATGGGTTGAAAAGGGAGGGAGTTGGTGTTTTGTCTATCAACCCTGCCAGGCTTTGGTCTTTCAAGAGTCAGCAGTACTAGGAGTTAAAATACAATAAAAGTATGACCTTGGTGCCTTAAGTGAGGTTAAAAAAAATTGTGATACCCTACTATGAGCAACCTTTATGCAAGAAACTGCTCTTCCACATAGGAACAGATTTAAATTGGAACAGCAGCACTGCCATACACCCTGCTTCAATACATAACACAATGGAGCATAGGATCCCATTCTAAGGTTACTACAGGTTGGATCCTGCTGAACATTTTTAGGGAATTTCTACTAATTCCCTCCTGTTGTAACAGACCTTCAACTCCACACTCTCCTGGGGGTTCCCTATCCCTCAAGAGCAGCTTTCCAACAGTACTTTAGTCTGCAGCTGGAGGGGAAAACAAAGAAGGTGTGTTCCACTGATGGAAACTGAGATTTTTGACAGCACCCAAGTCCAGAAGTATGTTTCCACTGATGGATAAAATTAAAATGATAGATATTATATGTTTGGCTTCCAAATGGCTTTTTAATAGATACTGCACCAAGGAATCCTGAGTAAACTTAGCAATCACAGAATAAGAAGATGGATCCTGCAACAGATAAAAACTGGTTAAATGGCAGGAAGCAGAGAATAGAAATAATAAATAAATAAACAAACAAACAAACGGACATTTCTTCCACTAGAGGAAAATGAGCAGTGGGGCTTAAAAAGGATTGGTATTGGGGTCAGGGACTGAAATAAAACAGCCAACATTGTAATGCCCTTGTACAGAGCTATGATGCTACCCCACTTGGAACACCATATGCTGTTCTAGTTGCAATATCTCAAAAGGGATATTTCAGAGCTAGAAAAAGGACAGAAAAAGATTTGGTTTTGGTACACCTGTCCTATGGGGGACTTTTCTGTTTAAAAAAAAGATGGCAAAGGGGAAACATGATAGAGGTTTATGAAATTATGTACGGGAGAGAGCTTTTCTCCCTCTCCCAGAATAGCAGAATATGGAGGCACCCAATGAAGCTACTGGGAAGACAAAAATAAATATGGGCAGACAAATAAATTCAGGGCAGACAAAAATAAATATGTATTCAATAAGCAATTAAATCATGGAATTCGCTGCCAGTGGAGATAGTGATGGCTCCAAAGCATAAATAGCTTTAATAGGGGTTTTAATAGATTCATGGAAGAGAGGTGCATCAATTACTAGTGGTTACTAGTCATGGTCACTAAAGGGAGTCTGCATCTATAAAGGCAATAAGCCTTTGAATATCAGTGCTTAGAGGGAGCATCAAGGCAGGGCCTCAGTCTCAGTCTCTGTTTTGTCCCGCCAGAGTGATTGGTTGACTGCTGTGTGAAACAGTGCAATGGACTAGATGACCAATGGTCTGACCCAATAGGCTTTACTTACGTTCTTATGACAAAATTACTTCTTTTGTTGTTTCTATTTTCAAGAATGGTGACTAGAAAATATTAATTTGATCAACTTTGCAAATTTTGGTTTTGTCTTGCATGATAAAATGTGCACAAAAAGTGATGCTAAATTACAGAGATTTTATCAAGCCTCATTTGATTCAGTAGAATTTGTACTACTGCAATAGAATTTGATTCTGCTGATGGGAAATATTTCCATCAGCAGAGGATAATGTTTTTGCCTCCCTTACAGCTCAAAATCCTCCCTGAAATACTGTTGCTGGGGAACAGTACCCCCACAACAGCATAAGGGAGGAGTCAGAGGGCTGCATCCCTCCAAGAAGGAAGAGGAGAAATGAGAGCATTTTGTATACTCCAGTCAAATAGATTTTAGTCTATCTGCTTAGACAGCTGCTTGTTGTTATCCATTCCCCCTCCTACCCAGGTCTTTAGTAGATGCAAATATCTAGTTGTTGTTATTGTTATTATTACTATATAATAATATTACTATGTAATAATATGTTATTATTACTATGTAATAATAATAGCAATAAGAACGTATCCCACCCCTTCATCCAAGAAACTCCTTCTTACTATAATGCTGTGAAATAGTTTAGTAGAGGTAAGCTTCATGCACAAACAGACATTAGAACCCGATATTTACTATATAGTTTTTCACTGATATTCAATTAATTGGGTTACATGGCTGAATATATACACATCCATATATACATATATAAATATATATATTTATATGATTATCATGTAAGGAGTTGTTAAGTTAAATTATCTAAAATATACTTTTTGCAATATGCCCTTTTCAGGACCAAGCCACAAAAACATCCTAAATTGGCATACTGATTAGAAATGTAGCTCACCAACAGGTTAATTAAATCTCTGTATGTAATTTGGAAAAGAAGATATGCCATACAGCACTGTTTAATTGTCACCAGATGTCAGTTGCAATGTAACAAGATAACTAAGCACACTTTTATTTTTATATTTTTACTGCATCATGTTTCTATTTTAATAGGATTTTTAAATTGCATATACGGTACACTAGCAGAATGACAATCATTCACTGCTTTCTGTAGTTTAGCAGGAAAAGAATTAAAAACAGGTCATGCTTTATATGAGAATTAAATGTGGAAGATGAGTGTTGTATACCCTGTAACTTTTGTATTGCTCTTCAGTGTAAACTAGCCTTCCAGACACAGCTATTCTTTGTTCTTAGATATATAGGAAAAGTTCTTAACTTCTTTTTATTTGAACTCAGTCTGAGATCTTCTCAGCTTCATCTTTGTTAATCATGAAAATACTGTTTACTGTAATTTACTGTCACTGACTCAAGAGTTTATGCTTTATGTGTATTATTATCAGGGCCTTCAAAAGAATTTTGAGATCCCCCCCCCCCCAAAAAAAAAGAGATCAGAACAGAACATTGGACTTACCATGAAGGTTCCTTCTTCTTGAGGGCAAGGAGGACACTCTGATACAATTGGGTTCTTCTTCCAACAATCCTTGGAAGCAGGAAATTGACTGCACTTTCCATCTTCAGGGGGGAGGAGCCCACCCTCAGTTTGGGGACTTCTGCAGCTGGTAACAGTCCACTATGTGTGCCAAACAAACAGACAGACAACAAGGCTTACAGAACCCTATGAAACAAATCATATAGGTAAAGATAAACTGTTAGAACAGTGAAACAACAATGAATATGGAGATTGGAATCAGTCACCTATAGGAAGTGTAATAGGCTGAATAGAGACCTTCTAACTAGGGTGGGTCCAGAGTGTCCTCCTTACCCTTGAGAAGAAGGAACTTTCATGCTATGTCCAATGTTCTGTTCTCTCTCAAGGGGAGGAGGACACTTTGATATGCTTGGGACGTTACAATGCTCATCTGATCCAGGGAGGGAAAAGTGACTACAAAGCATAGAGATAACAGTAGGACTAGACCACTTTCTATAGGACTCTCTGCCCAAATGCTGCATCAGCTGCAGCGATTGAGTCCATCTTGTAGTGTCTGATAAACGTTGACACTGAGGCCCAGTTAGCAGCCTTGCAAATATCCACAACAGATGCATTTGTATCAAATGCTGCTGATGTAGAAGCACCTCTTGTTGAATGAGCTGTGATCCCCTCTGGGCCTTAAAGGCCCTGAGATTCATATGTCACGGAGATGCAGTCCTTTAGCCACCTGCTTAGTGTGGCCTTAGCAACCCTTTCCCCCTTGACTGCTGAATGAAAAATCACAAAAAGGGAATCCAACTTCCTAAATGGATCAGTTCTTCTGATATAAATGCAAAGTGATCTGCAAAGGTCTTGTGAGTGCCAATTCTTCTCCCTAGGATGAAATGGCTTTGGGCAGAAGGACAGCAAATATATCTCCTGTGAGTTGTGAAAAGGTGCGTTGATCTTGGGAATGAAAGTGGGATCTGTGTGCAGAACCACTATGTCCTTATGGGATGCATAAGCTCTTTCTGATAGAAGAAACACTTATCTCTGAGAACCATCTTGCTAATGTAATAACTACCAAGAAAAGTACCTTCAGTGTAAGGAATTTCAGGGAAACCTCCCCCAAAGGCTCAATTGGAGGAATGGTTAGAGCCTGAAGAATGACATGAAGTCTCCAAGAGAGAAACCTGTGCACTGTGATAAAGTAACTCCCTTCAGAAATCTCTTCACCACTGGGTGCCTAGAGAGTGGTGCACCACTAACTGATGAAAACACAGTGCTCAGAGCAGTTACCTGGTGACAGAAAGTGCTTGTGCTTGCTCTTAGACCCTGAGAGACTCTATTCTGTAGCAATACCTGAAGAAGATCCAGGATGTCTGGTTGCAGGTGTTTCCTCTTGCACCATCTGACAAAAACTTTACAAAAACTGTTGTAAATTCTAGAAGTGGGGTGAGGTCAGAAGCATGTCGGATTTTAAGCGGTTGTCCAAACGTCAGCATCTGCGAATGGTGGTTAGCTCGTTCGAGTCCCACGTTGAGACTGGGGCGTGGACTAATTTGATACTGCTTTAAATCCGGAACAAAATTCTTCTGACAGTTCCTGAGCAGAATTTCTCTGTTTGAACGCTCCATTTTGGCGACTCGTCAGAAGTGCACCACCACTTCCCTTCCAAAGCCCCCTGCAAGTGATATCACTGTGCCAGTGAATGAGCGAGCGAATGTTGGATCGATAAATTGTTTACCCGCCCCTATGTCCGGAAACAAAACTCACTTTTGAAACTAGATGTGAACTGATTTGAATTCCTGGGTTTTTTTCTTCACGCATAGTACTCGTGCTGGAAAAGTAGTGCCAATGGACTAGCAAAACTGTTAGTGATCCGACTCATTTAAAAGTGACGCGCATCCCCGCCCTCGAGAACAAGGTCATGGTGGGTGTGCGAGGTCTCTCATGGAGAAGGGAGGAGACGCTGGATTTGCTCGATAGTGCAGATAGCGGGCATCATTGCCCCTGTGCTAATGCAGATTGAAACGAGGTCCGGTAGAGCACTCTGATCGACCAGCGACGGGACCCACATGGGATAGAACGGGAGCCTGGCTGTTGTCTGATCGGAAAACTGGTTGTGCGGATTATAATAGAGGCGCGTTGTAGATGGATTTAATGGTGAGTGTGACTGCACCCGTGGAGTTTCTCCAGGCTACCATCATGTTCTGAATGACCTGATCTGAGAAACTCTGTGCGATCAACACTTGCTGCTAGCGTCAGATGAAACCAAGCTGGGTCCGGATGACAGATGGGACCCTGGGATACCATACTGAGTGACAGTGGAAGTTCTGATGCAAGTTGAATTTATGATTTCAGTGGGCTGAAAAACCAAGGTCTCCTGGGCCAGAATGGGCCTTCTCCTTTTCATTTTGTTCAGAACTTTTGGAATCAAAGGTATAGGGGAAAAGGCATAAAGAAGGCCGATGGCCAAGGGGACATCAGAGCATCCACTTGTTTTTCTTGTTGACACTGGTGTCTCAAGAATTTGAGTGTCTTGGCATTGGTAGAGGAGGTAAAGAGATCTCTGCGTGGTAGGGTGACATGTAGAACCAGAAACTGGAATGTTTCCAAGCTGAGGGAGAACTCCCCCTGGTCCATCCTGGTGCAGCTCAGTCAATCAGCTTGGACAATTGCTATGCTGCCGATATGTTCTGCTCTGAGAGAGGCCATATGTTGTTCTGCCCAGGACATGAGGACTCCTGCTGTAGTTTCTTAGCTTTGGTACCTTCCTGGCAGTTCACGTGGTGTTGTCTCTCCATCTACCTATGTTCAGTTGAGACAGATGATCTTGGAAGTGGACAAGTGTCAGACGAATTGCACTCAGTTCCAAAAGACTGATGAGGGAAGCTATTTGATGGGACCAGGTCCCCTGCATGTGGCCCTGAGTGCATTGGGCTCCCCAACTAATCAGGCTGGCATCTGTTGTGATCTTTAGATCTGTGGTCACCTGGAAGGGTTTGCCTCAAGCAAATATTCCCTGGTTGTCCACCAAAGGAGATGCTGCTTGATGCTGATTCTGATGTACTTTTGGAGGGCTATGAGTCTTTGATATAGCAACAGTGTCCACTGAAGAACCCGAGAGTGTGCCCAGCCCAAGGGATTGTCTCAATAGCTGTAATTATGTAACCTAGCAGATGTGCTAGGATTATCAAGTCCATTGATTTCACAGAGTGAACCCGTTTCACAGTCTGAATGAACTTCTCTGCTCTGTCTGGTGGAAGAAACACTTTTTTCTGGACTGAATCTATCACTGACCCCAAATGCATGATGACTTGGGCAGGTGTTAGTTGGCTTCTGGAGGCTGATTAGGAAGCCATGACTGGAGAGGCACTGGATAGTGTTCTGAATGTCCCTGAGTGAAGGTGACCTTATAAGGAGGTTTCTGAGGTAGAGAAGGATATGGATTTCTTTGAGATGCAGGCTTGCAACAAGTGAATTATCAGTTTTGTGAATATCCAGGGCACTGATGCCAACTCAAATGGCATGGCCCTGAACTGGAAGTGTTTTCAACTGAAGGTGAAGCTCAGATACTGTTGGTCCCAGGGAGTTATGGGCATGTGAAGGTATGCCTTGGTCAACTCAATGGAGGCCATGAAAACCTGCCGCTGCAGGGTTTCCACAATGGACTTCAAGGTCTCCATTTTGAACTTCCTGTACCTTACAAACTGTTCAGGAATTTGAGGTTGAGGATAGCCTTCCAGTTCCTGTTCTTTTTGGGAACTATGAAGAAAATATAATAGATGCCTTAGAACAGGGGTGTCAAATTCATTTGTTATGAGGGCTGGATCTGACATAAATGAGACCTTGTTGGGCCAGGACATGTCGGGTGAAGCCGAGTCATGCCGGGCCAGGCCATGTGTGTACCTATTTAAGATTAGGTAGCAGAGATATAAACTTTGTAAAGGACACAGACAAACACAAATTTTATATATATATATATATATATATATATATATATATATATATATATATATATATATATAAACAAACTTTAAAAATGCTTAAAACGTTAGCGCTCATTGGTTTTAAAGATGCTTTCTTTGTATTTCTCCCACGGGATCCAGGGAACGGGGCAAAGGAAGCTCTGGCTCTTTCCTTCCTTCCCCTTTGTGTGTGTGTGGGGGGGGTGCCTCAGCAAATAAAAGGAAGAGAGGCTTGGCTCAGTAGCTCCGCTGTGCAACTGAGAGAACCTGGCAAAGTAAGCTATTCCTCCCCCCTTTCCTCCCTAAGGGAGGAGCCTCAGTCAATGGAGAAAAGAGAGGTTTTGCTCTGTAGCTCCTGTGCAATTGAGCAAGCTGTTATGCATAAGGAAGCAAGATATAGGGAGAAGGAAGTAGATGACAGCCAGTTGCTTGGGGGTCTTATAGGAGCCCTCGGAGGGCCTGATTCGGCCCCCAAATTGCATGTTTGACAACCCTGCCTTAGAACCTTTGTGACCATGGCACAGGTTCAATGGCAGTGATTTCCAGTAGATGTCTGATGGCATCCTGTCTCTTGATGGGGCAGTAAGGGACTGGTGAGCTCAGGAATCTGTCGTGAGGTGGGATGGCAAATTCTATTGAACAGCCACGGGTTAAAGTTTCTTTTATCCATTTGTTTGCAGCTGATAAGTTTCAGGCTTGATGGAATTTTTGAAGCTGTTCCCCCACTGAAGCTAGCCTGGCATCACTTTTGTTGTTGCTACTGTTTTCCGGCCTTTCTGGGGGCTGGTGCTTGGACTAAACTGTAGTTTTAACTTGTGGCTTTGAAGTTAGGCTTGGATTTGATCCATGACTGCTGCTTAGAGTCTAATCTAAATCATGGAAGCATTCTGTAAGAACAAAAGGACTGTGAACCATAATTTTTCTGCCATCTGTCCTCCCTTTTATACAACAACAGGTGCCATCAGGAGGTCCACCGGTGAGGGCAGGACACTAGAAGCCCTCCCACTGTTGCCCCCCCCCCCAAAAAAGCATCATCCTGTTCTTCCTTGGGGATTTCTACCCTAAGGGCAGAAAGATGTAGGATTTTTAATGCTTTATGTAAGAAAGTGGGAAGCTCCTCTTGAGAAAAAAGGCAGTGAGTTTGCTTGCTCTGTTGAGGGACTTCATCCTTAGACAACTGGTCTTCCTTTTTATCCAGATCAGCATCAGAACCCTCAGGGCCTGAGGGAGAATCCATATCTTCAGATCTGTAGTCTTGAGAAATTTGAATGGCGAGATGGCTGGGCAAGTGGGTTTGCAGGGATCTCCTATTCCACTACCTGAGGATGACCTCCCCCAAACTCTCCCTCAGAGAAGGTCCCATGTGACTGAAGCAGCAGGTAAAAGGCAAACAGTCTCAAGGAAGATGATGCTGGAAGAACAAAGTTTATTTAATTTTTTTAAACAAAGGAAAAGGCACACACGTGGGGGGGGGGGGAAACAAAGTACAATCCCAAAGAAGCTCCTTAAAGGAAAATCTCAGGAACTTTCTAAATCCATTGCTCGCTGAGGCAGAAAAAGACTGAGAGTGGGCTCCCCCCTCAGAGATTGGAAGTGCAATCAATTTCCTGCCTCTAGGGATTGTGGGAAGAGGAACCCAAGTATATCAGGGTGTCCACCTCCCATTGAGAGTGAACTCATTCTATCCCCAAAGAAATTTTTCCCTTGGTCAATGAGCAGTCTCTGATACATGATGAAAAAACATAAAGTTCTCAATATATGAGTTTTTAAGGATGAATTGGTAATGGACAGAAGAGGATGAAGCTGGAAATGCACAGTTGCCAGTTGAGTCCCAAGTATCAAGGCTGAGCCCACAAATTACAGTCTCTTTTTGTGGGTGGTAGAACATCATCTATCTACTCTCTGATTAAGAGACGCTTGTATGATCAACATTTATCTGGGTTATCAACCCATCTGGATAGTTAGTTTCTTGGCTCTTATCCAGCCTTTTACAGGTGCCAGAAATTTGGTCAGATGCTCCATTACCTTATAGGAATTGAAGAAAAAGGGGAGATATAATTACATATTACCAGCATACTGATGACATACTGTTTTCCACATCCCTAGCTGACTTCTCCCAGTCCCTGCATCTTCATGTCGATATTAAAAACCTTCTAGGGTACACAATGATTCAGTATTTCCCCCCACATCAAAAAGTCTCTGCTCACAGAAAGCTAGCACTTCAAACAGAAGAGTTCCGGATAACACTTCTCCCTAACATGCTAGTTTTTTGTGTGCAAGTCTTGTTTTATGTGGATAAAACATGCCTTGCACACAGAACATGGTGATTCTCCCCCCCAGTCTAAAATGGTACAGTCCAAAAAGTCTGTATTTGGTACAGTCCAAAAATTCAGATTTGGTTCTGAATAAGTGCAACTTGATATAATCAGAAAGTGAAAAGCTTCTTTGTCCTATCCAAGTCAGTGCAAACAGCTTGTTAGGCCATGCTTATGTTTTATATAGAAAGCTCATTAGGACTATGTTTGACAATGCAAATATTTAAGCAGCAAATACTAAGAAGTGCAAACTATGAAAGACAAATGGGGGAGGAAATCTCATTTCCCCCCTCCCTCAATATTTCTTCTCCCCCCCACCTCCCCCCCGCAGCAGCCCTCATGGTATCGTCTCTTTTCCTGCTTCCTCACTTCTTCCCACCCACCAGCCACCTACTTGTGTATCCACCAACGATTCTTCAGCTTCTCCTCCTTTCCCTCCTATAGTAACCTTTCCTAGGAAAAGTCTTGCTGGGCCTGGCCAAGTTGCATGGTGACAACTGCTGGGCCTGGATGAACTATGTGCAAAATTGAATCTCCAGTGATTGCTGCTGTACACAGGCCCCAGTGAGTTCTTCTGCATCAAGGGACATGACAAGGGTAGGTGGTGTCCAAGTGGGCCTGACATGATTTCTGCAACGTGTCATTCTATTTGTATTCTGTAACATGACATTCTATAGGCATCTTAATTCATGGTATTTGCTGATTATGCTTTGAAACTTGGAATTCTCTTGCTTTGACTTATAGCCTAGTAACAGACATAACTATGTAACCATTAAGAAATGTGCAGGTGAATTGAGGAAATTAAAACTGGAACTTATCACGTTGTTTGGTAACCCATAAGGAGGACTTGGCTGTTGACCTTGATCCTCCAAATAACTCTATACATCAATCCATGGGAATTAGCCCTAGGTTGGTGGGAGACTTTTTTGCCCATGTTTTTTTACTATAACTATATGCTTTGTTCTTGCTTTCATTAGTCCTGGCTTTGGCTGTTCACAGCACAAGGCTTCATGCTCTGTATCTGGACTCAATAAACCTCCAGCACCTGCTGGAATGGCCTTGGGTTAGCCATAGCTCTGGCAGAGGTTGTCCTTGAAAGGGCAGCTACTGTGAGAGCCCTCTCAGCCCCACCCACCTCAGAGGGTGTCTGTTGTGGGGGGAGAAGATAGAGGAGATTGTAAGCCACTCTGAGTCTCTGATTCAGAGAGAAGGGTGGGGTATAAATCTACAGTCGTCTTCTTCTTTTACTCTTTTAATATGACAACTGGTGAGTTGGGTCAATAACTGGAAGAACCTTACATATGGTGGGATCTTTTTAGGGATATTTTGGCCTTCTCTCTTCCCCAAGGCTTTGCTTTACTAAAACAAAGTCTTGGAAAGCCAGGCAATATTGTGATTGCCTGTCAATCCCCAAAATGGTCACTGAGAGTTCAGAACACAGTTGCACTTGGCATTCTTTTCTTAAAGGTATAGCTGGTGTTTCTATTATTTGGGCAAATTTTAATTCCCCTCTTCTCCAGGTTTTAATTTTGAACTGAGCTTCCTTCAGTTTATAGAGAAATCCTCTCTAGCTCCATGGTTTGGGTTTTAAGATCCAGGATCTATGGCCCAGTTCAAAATTAGATATACGCCAGACAGAAATTAATTTTAAAGGCTGAAATGTGGGGTTGATTTTCAAGGCATTCAAACTGTATTTGTTAGTTTGATTTATCCATATGAGGTAGTATTTAGTGCCTTTCAGCACTGATGTACAAAAAAGTAAATTAAATATAGTGAAGCTGCATTACAGAAAAAAGCAATCCAGGACTGGATACAGAAGGGCAGCTCCATGCCTGGGGGAGGCATCACAATTACATCGCCAATCCGTCTTGCTTACGTGCTCCCAAAGTCAGATGCCAGGGAACGCAGGAGGAGAGTGGCAGAAGACTTTATTACCACTTCTCAACTGGTAGCTATTTTACACATCTCAGAGATGTCGGAGAATGGGTTGAGTGTGAGGGTGGAATGAGCGGCAGCTGTGCTTGCCTGACCTTGACTTTTTGAACCGCCTGGGGGAAGTGCCTATGTCAGTTCAAACTGGCTGTGTGAATCCAGCCCAGCTGCCCTACAAACATAGATTCGGTAAAGTTTAGGATATCTGTAGTACAGTTGCATTAATCAAGCTACAGGGTTGTAATATTAAAGTGTTCTAAACAAAAAATACTTGCTAAGTTTGGAGGTGCAGTAAACTAACATTCTTCATTCTCGATCTCTTTGCTAGCTCTTGCAGTTTCATACTAATTTACTGTCATTCATTGATCTTACTGGCCATCTGATCATATTTCAGCTCACTTATGCATCTTGGTCCTTCCTAACGGCTGGCCCACCCTCTCTTTCCCTGTAAGCAGGACTTGAGATTCTATTCATGTATTTTAATTTAACTGACTGGTTTTTATGTTTAATTTTAATTGTTAAATTTAAAGTTTTATTATGTATGTTAATGTGTAAGTTGTTGTTAGCCGCCCTGAGCCGCCTAGGCGGGGAGGGCGGGATAGAAATAAAAGTTATTATTATTATTATTATTATTATTATTATTATTATTATTCCATTATTTGTATCTGAAGAAGTGTGCTTGCACACAAATCTTATCATTGGAATTAAACTTCATTGGTCTTAAAGGTGCAACTGGGCTCAAACTTTATTCTTTCCCCTAGTTACAGTCTTTTTTTAAAAAAAAAAACCCAACCCTAATAATAATAAACACAAAACCCACCAAGAATGTCAGCTATTCTATCACAGGCTCAATTCACTTGTGCACTGTCTTGACATAATATACACTATCATCTGTCAACAATATCTTTCTACAGTCTACATAGGACAAACAAGTCAGTCACTATAGAAAAGAAGAAATGGGCACAAATTTGACATAAACAGTGATAACATTCAGAAACCAACAGAAGAACATTTCAGCTATGAGGATATTCCATTGTTGACCTGGGGGCACAGCTAGATGTTACAGCATCCCTGAGGACATCACCACAATTTTAGAGGTAAAAGCCATCAGTTTTCAATAAAAGAATTTCAAAGGAAGATTCCAGCAATAAATTGCTAAATTAGAATTCATTAGCAGACTCTATCCCCCTTCCATTGCAAAGGTATACATTTTTCCTTATATTTCCATAAGTGAAGGAGCCAGAGATGTGGGGGGGGGGGGTTGTTTTTTAAAAAAGGAATTTAGAGAACTTGATTGAGCTATCACTACAATATTATATTGCTACTAGGAATAAGTATAGTTGTGGGGGGAAATACAACAGACTCTAGAAAAAGGCTCTGGGTGAGTGCCTTCCACATTTGCTGTCTTCCCTCCCACCCAAGTGAAAGCATTCACTCCCCACACCCTTGGTATCTCTCCCCCCCCCAAATCCCCCTCTCTCCAACTACCAACCATCCCCCAACTACCTCTTCCTCTCAACTTCCCCTGCATCCTTGGCATGCAACTACTCCTCGCACCTGTGACATTCATTCATCCTTGCTGTCTTCCCACCCACCAATCCTTGGCCTTTACTAACCCCTCCCCCCATCCTTGCTGTCTTCCCCCCAAAAAACCCTTGGCATTCACTCACCCCCCCCTGCTGTCTTCCATCCACCCCACAGCTGAAACAGATGCTGGCTTCCACCTCCTGCATGTGTCTTTGTGTGCCCCCATGTCTGTGGTGGCTCAAAGCCATCAAAGAGGCCCAGAACTGAGACAAGGAAGAAAAATTATGGGGGCTTGGGGTGTGTGACAGCAGTCACACAGATGCTGAATCTGAGCATTACTTTTGTTTGCAATGCATTTTTGCTACCTTTTCCTGTCATATTCAGCCTTGCAGCATTTAGCTTTAGCGTGAACTTGTGGCATGATCTGGGGGTTTTTTGCCTGGCTTGATTGTGTTACGTTTCAGCATAGAGTGTGTACCTTAAGGTGGCCATTTTCTGTAAGGGAATTAATCTGACTTCAGTTCTCTAACTCCATCTCCTACCCTCTCCCTTAAGCTCTACCTAGGTAAAGGACAGTTTTTCTCCACAGTGTGGACCAAAGCAGGAATGAAGCGACCTCATCAGGATACAATGACACAGAGTCCACCTTGCAAAGCAGCCATTTTCTCCAGGGGAACTGATCTCTGCCATGTGGAGAGCAATTGTAATTCTGAGCGATCTCCAGCCCTCACTTGGAGACTAGCAACAATGGTCCCCCTGGAGGAAGAGGCTTGTTTGGACTGTGGAGTCTATGACATTATACTTGCCTGAGGTCCCACCCCTCCTCAAACCCTACCCTCTCCAGACTCCACCCTTCGAATCTCCAAGGATTTCCCAACCTGAATTTGGCAACTGCCAAGTCACATTGCCTGTCTTAGGGAGGCTGCTGCTGAACAGGAGCTAGCAGCCAGGCCTACTTAAGTGCTGCTAGTCAGGTGGTATCAAGTCACCCAGAGAGTGCTGCCAGGTCTAGGGTAGCCAATCTCCAGTTGGAGCCTGAAGATCTCCTAGGGTCACAACTGAACTCCAGACAATAGATCTCTTTCTCCATCCTGGAGAAAATATCTGCTTTGGAAGGTGGACTGTATTCCATTCTATTCACACAAGGCCTCTCCCTTTACTAGCACATTAGTTGGTTGCCTAGCAACAGCTTCTGGCTAGGGGTAGGGCTGAGGGGAGGAGGGAGAGAGGAAGTGACAGGAAAGGCGGCAGCCATGTCTCTGAGGAAATGCTTCCAGCAGGGCCAGGTCTTGCTGCCTAGTCACATTATGGCAGCGGCAGCTCCTTGGCTATTTTTGTAGACTTCGGGGGCTCTGTGTGCTGGGGAGCCATCTGTGTAGGCTGTTATTGGAGCAGCAGAGGTCTGTTGCTGGTGACGCTTTTCATGAGGCCAGTTGACAGAGAGGACATTGAGAAGAGTTGGAGATGTGGCTGTCTCTGAGGTAAGACTGTTTTGATGGTTTGTTTAACATTCCTGGGCTGCAGTAGGCAAGGACAGTGGAGTCAGCCAGTTGGAGGCCAGAGACACTGACTGAACATGATGGGCCAATGGTTTGTCGAGTGCCTGAAATGCACCCCTAACTCAATGGGAGAGCTCTATTTGGCCAACATCATTAGTGAATTAAGTATACAAGATGATATCTATGTAAGTATGCAATATCAATATAAGCATGTGATACAAACATGCACAAAAAGTAAAAGGGGTGCTCTGATATTACTGATGATGCCACTAATGACAACAACAGCCTCCATTGAAAATCCTGATTATTTAAGGTACATACAGAAGAAAATAAACTAATTCCACAACTATGGAAATGCAGCAGGGCAGCAGATTTGCAGAATAACCATTCCCAAACCTATTCCACTGCTTATGGACTGACTGCCAAGAAAATCAGGAATAAATCAAATACGCAGAAAAGCCTTCAATTTTTTGAAATTTATGTATCTATTTTTAAAATTTATTTAAATGTCCCTGCCTGTTATCTCTACCAGGCTCTCTAGAAGCCTTAACATCTGAATCATTTTTTAAATGCCAGCATAAAACATCAGGACCGGATCTATGTTTTTTTGAGGGGAGGGGGCAAAATCGAAAAATGGCGCCTCCTTATGGGCCATTCTATGTTATGGTCCCATAGAGTACAATGGACTCCATACCCAATTTGGCGCCCCCCTTCTGTCAGTGCCTGGGGCAAGCACCCCCCTCTGCCCCCCAAATCCGACCCTGTAAAATATAGATATTAAAACAGCAGCTCTGAAGTAAGCTTCTGCAAAACAATGGCAGAAATACAATTTAAGATAAAATACCACAACCAGCAATTTAAATTTAAATGAAATGACATTAAAATAATAAACAGCAACAATTTAAAATAGAGATAATTATTAAAAGCCACAGCATAAAGGTTTAAAGATGTTAAAAATGCATGAGGGCATAAACTAATTTTTTTAAGGGCTGTGTAAATAAAGGCATCTTTAGTTAGTGATAGTAAATTGTGGAGCCGGTCAAGTAATTGTGAGGAAAAACAGATTGCTTACCTGTAACTGATGATCTTCGAGTGGTTATCTGTGCAGTCACACACATGGGTCTTGCCACAGGCAACGGATTCGTACCTCGGAGTCTCTAATAGCTCGCCTAGAGCACTTTTTGGCCCACTTCCCTCTCACTCTGGGGAGGAGGCATCGACTGCACATGCCTGAAGCGAGGGGGAGGCACCATTCCCACTCAGTTTCTTCCAGCCGCCACTGACAATCTACAGAGGTAAGAATCCAGGCAGAGAAAGCCAGCAGCTGGGAAGGCTGGGTGGGCGTGTGTGACTGCACAAATGACCACTCGAAGATCATCAGTTACAGGTAAGCAACCTGTTTATCTTCTTCGTGGTCTCTGTGCAGTCCCACACATGGGTGACTAGCCAGCTAAAGGTCACAGAGGTGGGTGCTGGCAAGAAAAAAATGTTTATTAGTCACAACATCTAAAAATCAGAAAGATGGGAATGCACTCACCAGTCACTTCAATGAAAGATGGACCTGAGGACCGCTTGACCGAAGGAGGTGTCCCGTCTGGCACGAACGTCCAAGGCATAGTGCGAGACGAACGTGGACGGTGAGGACCATGATGCCGCAGCACAGATGTCCTCCAAGGAGACGCCCTGCAAGAAGGCCGAAGACGTCGAGACCACTCTAGTTGAGTGAGCCTTAAGGCCTTCAGGTAAGGGTTGCTTAGCAACTTCGTAACACAACCGAATTGCACTGGATACCCACTTAGAGAGTCTTTGGGTAGAGATTTTGTGTCCTCTGTGAGGACTGCCGTAGGCCACAAACAAGTTAGGGTCCTTACGGAATGGTTGTGTACAAGAGAGGTAAAAGGACAAAGCTCTTCTGACGTCGAGGGCGTGTAGAGCTCTTTGCCCAGAGTCCTTAGGATCAGGAAAAAACGTGGGCAACGCAGTGGAGGTTGACAGATGAAATTGTGACACAACCTTGGGTAAGAAAGAAGGGTCCGGTCTTAAGACCACCTCGTCCTTATGAAAGACTGTATAAGGAGGGTCAGAGCTGAAGGCACACAAGTCACTGGCCCGCTTGCCGGAAGTAAGAGCAACCAACAAGGCAGTCTTCCAAGATAGAAGCCTAAGGTCCATGGGGGCCAGGGGTTCAAACGAGGGTTTCATAAGATGTGAAAGCATTAACGACAAACTCCAAACTGGTACAAACGGTTTGATAGGAGGGTGAAGGTGCAACATGCCCCTTAGGAATGATTTGGACAGTCTATGAGAAAAGACAGTCTGGCCATCAATAGGTTCGTGGAAAGCAGAAATGGCTGAAAAGTGAACCTTTAGAGAGGAGTAGCTGAGACCTGACACTTGCAAGGACAGCAGGTATTCCAGGATCGAAGGCAGAGGTACAGACTCTGGGTGGAAATGCTGGGATGATGCAAAGGAACAGAAGCGCTTCCACTTGCACTGGTAAGAGCGCCTGGTAGAAGGTTTTCTAGCATTCAGTATAACTTCAGCTACTCTTGAAGATAAGAATGTGGACGAATCCTCCAAGATGTAAGGGCCAGAATTTGAGGGTTGTGGTGCAGCACCTGGCCCTGAGCTTGGGTGAGGAGATCGCCTGCCAGAGGGAGGCGGCGGTAAGTGTGACGGGACATTTGAAGAAGCCTCGTGAACCACGGTTGCCGTGGCCACCATGGTGCTATCAGTATGCAGTCTGTGCCATCCGAGCAATCTTGAGTAGTGATCGGGTAATTAGAGGGCTTGGTGGGAAGAGATAATGCAGAGGACTCCTCCAGTTGTGAAGGAAAGCATCGTTCCCTCTCCTGGTATAAAAGAGAGGGCATTTCAAATTGTCCTTCGAAGCAAAGACATCTATCTTGGGAGTTCCAAAACAAACAAAATTGCGATGCAGGTAGAGTGGATTGAGGGACCATTCGTGGTCGTCTATACGAATCCTGCTGAGAGAGTCGGCCAGGACATTCTCTAGCCCTGGAAGGTGAATGGCAGTCAGGTAGATGTTGTTTTTGATAAACCATTCCCAGAGCAGTATGGCTATGTGGCACAGCCAAAGAGATCTGGTACCGCCCTGTTTGTTCACATAGAACACTGTGGCCATATTGTCTGTTGTGATCTGGACATGTCGATTCATTACAGACGGAAGGAACGATTGAAGGGCCCTGTGCACGGCAATGAGTTCTAGGCAGTTTATGTGCATAGCCCTCTCAGGTGCAGTCCACAGCCCTCTGACAGTTTTGTCCTCTAAGTGGGCTCCCCATCCCCACTTGGAGGTGTCTGTGGTTATGATGACAGATGGAGGAAGAAGAACAAAAGGCATTCCAGAAAGCAAAATGTCCAGTACTGTCCATCAAATGAGGGAAAGCCGAGCATTCTGAGGGACAGTGAGAACAGTATTCTGTGGTTGTAGGTATGGATGGTAGGCATGAATAAACCAAAGCTGAAGATGTTGCAAGCGCAATCTTGCAAATCGAAGGACCGACGTGGTCGCAGCCATGAGGCCCAGGAGACGTTGTATGGTGATTGCAGGCTGCATTGGGGTATGTCGGACCAACTGGGCCAGGGACATAATGGTTCGGGCATGATCCTCTGGAAGGAAGACAAGATGAGGAGACGTGCAGAGACGAGCACCTATAAACTGCAAGTCCTGAGTTGGGGTGAGGTGCAATTTTGTGACATTCACACAAAGGCCCAGGGAGGCGAGAAGAGAGAGAGTTGTTTTGAGATTTCTCGCCAGCTGGTGTGCAGTAGGGGCAATGAGCAACCAGTCGTCTATGTACAGGAACACTGGAATGTTGTGGAGGCACAGGGCAGCTGCAACTACTGCCATGCACTTCGTAAACACTCTTGGTGCGGTGGAGAGCCTGAATGGGAAAGACCGATACTGGAAGTGATGATGCCCCATGGCAAAGCGAAGATATTTGCGGTGCTGAGGCCTGATGGTCATGGAAATAAGCGTCCTGGAGATCCAGGGATGCCATCCAGGAGTCCTGCGGAATTAGAGGAAGGATGGATTGAAGGGAGATTACTCTGAATTGCCTGTAGGCTATCTGCTTGTTTAGCCTCCTGAGATCCAGGATGGGTCGCTTGACCCATCCCTCTTGGGCACCAGGAAGCATCATGAGTAGAAACCGGTCCCCCGATGTTGAAGAGGAACAGGTTCTATGGCATTCTTTTGGAGCAAGTGCAGAATCTCTTGTTGGAGGTGAGGGGAGGGTGGGGTAACGGTGAAGTAGTGGTGGTGAGTTGGCGAAACGAACTCGATTACGTATCCGAGATGGATTATGGTGAGCACCCAAGAGTCCGTGGTGATTGAACTCCAGGTTGAATAAAATAGGAGAAGACGTGTGTGATAGAGGGGATTCATTTGTGGAATGCGACACAGAGGAAAGTCAAAGAGACTGCTTAGGTGGTTGTGTAGACTTCTTTGCAGGTTGAGAATGGGGCCTTTGTTGGAAAGGTTGTTCTTGTTGTGGAGGCTTCTTCCTCCAATAATCGGGTTGTCTCGGGGAGCGTTGACGACACTGAAAAGAAAATCTCCAGGGCTTAGGTCTATCGAATTGTTGAGAGGCTGGCTGGAAAACTCCCAGGCGTTTTGCCCTCTTATGACCATCATCCACAGACGTAAGGACCTCATCTGTTGAGGCATGGAACAGGCCAAGCCCATCAAATGGTAAGTCCTCAATCTTTTGTTTGATGTCGGGTTGTAAGTTAGTCGACCTCAGCCAGGTGTGACGATGCAAAGCCACTGATGAGGCAAAAACTCTAGACGAGCAGGATGCAGCGTGTCTTAAGGAGTTGATTTGCTGCTTCAACACTCGTGATAGCTCCGAGACTAGATTAGAAACAGCTTTCTGAGAGGTCCATGGCTGGAATATGCGGTGTAATTTGGTTGGCAAGGTTGTATGTATATGCTGCAAAATAAGCTAGGTAATTGTTGAGTTTGGAGTTTGTGGAGGCAAGGCTGTAGATCTTGTGAGCCAGGGTGTCCAGCTTTCTGCCCTCACGCTCAGGTGGATTTGGATGTCGTGATGGTTTGGCCTTTGTTGCTGAATGAACGATTATTGAATTGGGAGCTGGGTGGGTGGCTAAAAATTTGGATTCGGGCGCGTGCACCCTATAAAGGGAGTTGAGGCTCTTCGAGGTAAGTGGTATCAAAGCCGGTTTATCCCAGAATTCGCGCAGGCCCTCCAGGTGGACAGGCAACATGGGTAAAATCGACCCTGCTGGAAAATCTACCTGAACGATATCGTGGACATTATCAGAGTTCTTAGGAGAATCAGAAGGGAGAGGAATATTAAGGGCTTCAGCCATGGTGGTGATTAAATTTAGGTATGCTTTGGAACTGTCCAAAGGAGAAATTCGGGTAGGTTGGCTCGAATTTGATACAGGGGAAACGGGAGGGTCTTCGGAGTCTGAAGGATCCGAGGTGCCCATCTCGGATTGAGATTCTTTGGGCAGAGACGACATACGAGGTTTGGGAGGTGCGGAGGGTGTCTGATCTCTGGGAAGTTTAGGTTGGAGATTGGATGTTAGGGCTGAGACGGGGGTCATTGCTGGTGCCGTAGATACCATGGCGGAAGCTGTACGGGGCATCAGGGGGTCTTTAGACAGGTCTCAGTCCTGAGGGGGTTCATAGGGTCGAAGGGTCTCAGGGGAGCAATATTTCTGGTCTCTATAACGGGAAGGACGAGAGTATGGGGAAGGACGACGGTATTGAGGAGATTCCTTGTCTCTAGAATGCGAAGGACGATGGTATTGAGGCGATGTATGTTCTAGGGCTCGGGTTCGAGAGGACTCACGGTACCGAGGGGAGTCGTGGAAATCCCGGATTCGAAGCGTCGAAACATCACGAATATGGGGCTCGACGTCGAATTCACAGTACCGGGATCGACGGGAACTCTGCTCAGAAGGGGAGCGAGAGTCTCTCGGCTTGGCTTCGCGAACAAAGATTTAAGAAGGGTGCAATAGTCCACGTCTGCTGCAGGCTCGCTGGTGGCTGACAAGACCAATGCGGGACAGGCAGGTCCAGCCACAGTGGCTGCAGGGAAAAGTCTGATTTAGGGTTGGTGCTGTAGCAGTGCGATTCTTCCTCAATCTCCTTTTGTCCTCAAGACCAGCTATGCGTGCGTTCTCAAAGGAAGAGACAGCCTGGTGGATGGTGTGTCTCCATGCTTTGCGATCTGAGGCTAGGTCAGACCACTGGTGATGGTTGATGCGACAGGTGCCAAGGGATTTCTTCAAGGAGTCCTTGTACCTCTTCTTTGGTGCCCCTCTATTTCGATGGCCGGTGGAGAGTTCGCCATACAGGGCAATCTTGGGAAGGCGGTGGTTTTCCATCCTAGAAATATGCCCTGCCCAGCGCAGCTGCGTCTTCAGCAGCAGTGCCTCGATACTGGTAACCTCCGCCCGCTTGAGGACTTCAGTGTTGGTCACAAAGTCACTCCAGTGGATGTTGAGGATGGTGCGTAGGCAGCGCTGATGAAAGCGCTCGAGGAGTCGCAGGTGATGACGGTATAAAACCCACGATTCGGAGCCGTAGATGAGGGTTGTCATCACAACCGCTTTGTTAACATTGATCTTTGTGCCTTTTTTCAGATGCTTGTTGCTCCACACTCTTTTGTGCAGTCGGCCAAATGCACGGTTTGCCTTTGCCAGCCTGTTGTCAATCTCCTTGTCGATCTTGGCATCTGAGGAGATGATGCACCCCAGGTAGCTGAACTGCTGGACTGTCTTCAGAACTGATTCACCCACAGTGATGCAGGGAGGGTGATAATCTTCCTGGGGTGCAGGCTGGTGGAGAACTTCTGTCTTCTTCAGACTAACTTCTAGGCCGAATAGCTTGGCAGCCTCTGCAAAGCAGGACGTCATATGCTGCAGAGCTGATACCGAGTGGGAGACGAGTGCAGCATCATCAGCAAACAGTAGCTCTCGGATGAGTTTTTCCATCGTCTTGGAGTGGGCCTTTAGTCGCCTCAGGTTGAACAGGCTGCCATCGGTGCGATAGCGGATGTAGACACCATCGTCATAATCTAGATCTACTGCGGCTCTTTGAAGCATCATGCTAAAGAAGATCGTAAAGAGAGTTGGTGCGAGAACGCAGCCTTGCTTTACACCTGTGCCTATTGGGAAGGGCTCCGAGAGGTTGTTGCAGTGTCTGACTTGGCCTCGCTGGTCTTCGTGTAGCTGGATGATCATGCTGAGGAACCTTGGGGGACATCCTAAACGTTCCAAGATTTGCCACAGGCCTTTCCTGCTAACGGTATCGAAGGCTTTGGTAAGGTCGACAAAAGTCACATACAGAGCCTTGTTCTGTTCCCTGCATTTCTCTTGGAGCTGCCTGAGAACAAATACCATGTCGGTGGTGCTCCTGTTAGCTCTGAAGCCGCACTGGCTCTCTGGGAGGAGTTCTTCTGCAATGGCGGGCACCAGTCCGTTCAGGAGTATTCTGGCAAGGATTTTGCCTGCGATGGAGAGCAGGGTTATCCCCCGGTAGTTGGAGCAGTCTGACTTTTCCCCTTTGTTCTTGTATAGGGTGGTGATGATTGCATCGCGAAAGTCCTGTGGTAATTTGCCTTGTTCCCAGCAGGTGACAAGTACTTTGTGAAGTGAGCTATGTAGTACTGTGCCCCCATGCTTCCAGATCTCTGGTGGAATTCCATCAACTCCTGCTGCCTTGCCACTTTTCAGTTGCTTGATGGCTTTAACAGTCTCTTCTAGGGTGGGGATCTCATCCAACTCTGTTTTCACTGGTTGAAGTGGGGTGAGGTGAATTGCTGAATCTTGAACTACGCGGTTGGCACTGAAGAGAACCTGAAAATACTCTGACCACCGGTTCAGTATGGATGCCTTGTCTGTGAGGAGCACTTGGCCGTCTGCACTACGCAAGGGACTCTGAGCCTGATATGATGGACCATATACTGCCTTCAGGGCTTCGTAGAACCCTCTTAAATCACCAGTGTCTGCACACAGCTGGGTTCTCTCTGCAAGCTTGGTCCACCAATCGTTCTGAATGTCTCGAAGCTTGCGCTGGAGGTTGCTACATGCAGCGCGAAAAGTTGCTTTTTTCCCAGGACAGGAGGGCTGAGCAAGATGTGCTTGGTAGGCAGATCTCTTTTTCGCCAGTAAATCTTGGATCTCTTGATTGTTCTCATCAAACCAGTCCTTGTTCTTCCTTGTGGAGAACCCGAGGACTTCTTCAGAGATCTGCAGGATGGTAGTTTTTAGGTGTTCCCAGAGTGCTTCTGGAGAAGGGTCTGTGGGGCAACTGGGGTCCTTGATTCTTGACTGGAGTTTTGCCTGGAAGGCAGCTTTAACTTCGGCTGACTGGAGACTGCCAACCTGAAACTTCCTCCGAGGGATACCTCCTCTCCTGGGTGTGGGTTTAAAGTGAAGACGGAGATTGCAGCGTACAAGACGATGATCCGTATGACATTCTGCACTGGGCATTACTCGGGTGTGTAAGACATCTCAGAGGTCTCTCTGGCGCACCAGAATGTAGTCGATAAGGTGCCAGTGCTTGGACCGTGGGTGCATCCAGGTTGTCTTCAGACTGTTCTTCTGCTGGAAGATAGTGTTGGTGATGGTGAGCTGGTGCTCCATGCAGAATTCTAGCAGGAGGCGCCCGTTGTCATTGCAGTTGCCAATGCCGTGTTTGCCAAGTACTCCTTTCCAGGCTTCCGAGTCTTTACCTACTCTGGCATTGAAGTCGCCAAGGATGATCACCTTGTCCTCTGTAGGGGTCTTCCGTACGAGGTTGTGTAGATCAGCATAGAACTTGTTCTTTTCTGCAGGATCTGCTTGAAGGGTTGGGGCATACATACTGAAGAATGTTGCATGCTGCTTGTTTTGAAGTGGGAGGCGCATGGACATGATGCGATCTGAGTGACCTGTTGGCAGGTTTTCGAGTTTGGAGGCAATGGAGTTCCTGACCATGAAGCCAATTCCAGAAAGGCGGCTCTCAGCCTTTGACTTACCCGACCAGTAGAGGGTATAGCCAGCACCGTGTTCTTGAAGACTACCTTCCTCAGGGAAACGGACCTCACTGAGAGCTGCTATGTCGATATTCAACCTGAGAAATTCGTGGGCGACTAGAGCAGAGCGTCGTTCAGGGCGATCACTGTCTACTGTGTCAAGCATGGTTCTGATGTTCCAACACGCAAGCTTTAGTCTTTGCACACTTTGTGAGGCAGGTGCATGCCTTTTCTTTGTTGTTATTTTTTGACCGCAAGTAAGGATGCCCGTTGACCGTGGCTAGCCAACTGGGGTGGAGGAGACGAGCTTTGTTTAGGCCACCTTTTCTAGGCCCCTCTCCGTGTGGAGCAAGCAGTGCTGTCCTTAGATAAGGCTGCTTGGTCGTTCAGGGTGCTGCCGAAAAATGCTTTCGTCTTCGGGTTAGCATCAGGCGACCAATACCCTTAACCGCCTACATGCAGGATCGGGACTGCGGCTTCCAGTGGCACCTTCCACCTGCCATTTCGCCCCTTGCCCATCGCTGCAGGACTTGATGCGTTGTGGGTTGTGTATGTGGATATGCCCTTCAGGCCTGCGCAGAGGAATTTTTTAGGTGAAGCGCAGTGTGCGCGGGTACTGGCTCCACCCTTTCACCTTGGGGTCATCTGCCATGGCCCAGTAAGCCGGGACGCCGGCAGCGAGTCCTTCAGGTGGTAGGTGTTACATTAACGAGCTCTATCTGCCCGGATTTGATGTTAGAGTTTTCCTTCTCTTAGGCTGGCGAGGTTGGTGGGCCCAGCTTGCCCATCCGGTTATACCGCCGGACAATTCGGTCGCACCATGACGTAGCAAACTCTGTGAAAAACGGGGGGGACCAGCGAGAAGGCGTTGCTACGGATGCAGTAATGCAGGAGAGGCCATTGCAGTGACCATCTGCCAGGCATAGCCAGACAGTGACCACGCGGCGTTCACTACACCGGGAGAGGAGAGGCTATGTATTGCGCATACACTTTCCCTGGGGGGGGGGGTAGGATACCCAGAGGGAGCCCACCCACCCCCGCCCCCCCCAGCGGGAGTAACGCTGGTGAATCCGTCAGGGCCGAGGAGATGGCGAACGGAATGGAGAGGAATAGTCATATCGACGTCCTCAGTAGTAGTCCTGGTAAGAAGAGGGAGTGCGAGGAAGACGACGGCGAACCGGAGAGCGGGACCGGACCCGTTGCGTGGAGACCTGTGTGGAATACTCTCTATATAGTGGAGAGACTGCAATGTCCCGAAAAGATCCAGATTGAAACCTCGAACGGGTAGGGTCCGAGGAAGGGTCGGATTCCAAGATATCATAAGGCACGACGCTATGGATTGAGGGGGAACAAGACCCGATTGGTATACCCTCAACCGTAGGTTGTGGAGTTAGCTCCGGCATGTCAGAAATAACATCAGAGGGCGCCGAAAGCTCTGGTGGGATGATCAGAGCCAAAGCCATCGAGGTTGATTGCACGGTCGAAGTTGAAGGTGTCGGATCACGGGACTTCTTCAGAACCGAGGTCGGCGAATCCGAGTGACGAGACTTCTTCGAAACCTTATGGCCCTCAGAGTGCTTTGATGGTCTCTTGTCGGACTTATGCTTTTTCAGAACATGAGGAGCAGCCAACGCAGCCGAATCTCCCGCTCGTTGTGGGGGAGGCGGCGAATCCGAGGTGGGCATAGCCCGAAGAGACTTTTCTAGAAGAAAACTTTTAAGTCTAGCCGCTCGGTTTTTTCGTGCCTGTTTTCCAATGCTGGCGCAGTGCAGGCAAGTATCTACCCTATGCGATTCACCCAGGCAGAACAGGCAGTAAGAGTGACAGTCTGAAGTGGGGATTTTAGATCCACACTTCCTAAAGGTGATTTTCCCTTCCATACGCTCTGGACGGGGGAGGGAAGGAAGGGGGGGTGAAAGAACGGAGAAAGAAAGCGCAGAATAGGGACTTTTTAAAAAATTTTATATGGACGAAGGAACTAGGCGAAAGAGAAGGTGAAGATGAAGAAAACACAATACCAACAGGAGGGAGAGACGAGCCAAAGAGAGGAATACAACAAGGTAGGTGTTGTCCGGGCGGCGGAAAGGAAGAAGGAAGAAGAAACTGAGTGGGAATGGCGCTTCCCCCTCGCTCCAGGCATGCGCAGTCGATGCCTGCTCCCTAAAGTGAGAGGGAAGCACGCCAAAAAGCGCTCTAGGCGAGCTATCAGAGACTCCAAGGTACGGATCCGTTGCCTACGGCAAGACCCATGTGTGTGACTGCACAGAGACCATGTAGAAGATGAAAGGCATTCCATAACTGAAGTGGCACTGCAGAAAAAGCTGTCTTGCATTGGCTACCCACCTTATTGCAGGTAAAAGGGGCACAAAAAGCAGGGCAGACTTTTCTTGAATGCATTGAGTTTTAGATATGTCACAGGTCATGTCTCTTGCATTCATGACCTTTTAACCCCACAGTTCATTTTTTTCTGCCCCTCTTTGTATACATATCTGTGTAATCACAGTTCACCCTGATATGGATGGCCCAGACTAGCTCAATCTTTTGCCCTGGTTAGTGCTTGGATGGGAGACCACCAGGGAAATTCAGGGTTGCTATGCAGAGGCAAGCAATGGCAAACTACCTCTGTTCATCTCTTGCCTTGACAACCCTACATGGTTGCCATTAATTAGCTGTGACTTGATGGTACTTTCCACTACCACTTAGATGTCATGGATCAGATGAAGTCTATCTTTCTATGATGCAATAAGTTTATAAGATGTCATAAGACTTTTAGTTTACAGTTACAACAGACCAGTGTTCCCTATAAACTGAGTTAGCGTGAGCTAGCTCACATATTTTTAGCCTCCAGCTCACACATTTTTGTCTTAGCTCAGGAAGGATGACCCCAGAGCACACTAATTTATTCAACAGCTCACAACTTTAATGCCAGTAGCTCACAAAGTAGAATGCTTGCTCACAAAACTCTGCATCTTAAAAAGGAACATTGCAACAGACTGACATGGCTATTCTACTTACTTACCAAATTAAAAGTTTCTGACAGAGCTCTTACCTTCCATAAGAAGCACAATGTTACAGGGCATACCAGCTACTACGCTAAAGGTAAAGGTAGCCCCCTGTGCAAACACCAGTCGTTTCCGACTCTGGGGTGACATCGCATCATGATGTTTTCATGGCACTTTTTATGGGGTGGTTTGCCATTACCTTCTTCACTCATCTACACTTTACCCTCAGCAAGCTGGGTACTCATTTTATTGACCTCGGAAGGATGGAAGGCTGAGTCAACCTTGAGCTGGCTACATGAACCCAGCTTCCACAGGGATCGAACTCAGGTCATGATCAGAGCTTGGACTGCAGTACTGCAGCTTACCACTCTGCACCACAGGGCTCCACCAGTCAGCTACCCCACATTATCAAAAATTCTGACAAATCTATTCAGGGCAATTTGCAGGACTTTTATACTGCGTTGTTAGTAAAACATTTAGCTGACATTTATCGCCACTAACTAAAACAGGCATCTGAGCTAATTTCCTTAAAATGTGGAGCAGTAAATAATAATAACTACATTCTACAGTAAAGCTCCTTCCATCTCAAAATACCAAAGTTAATTAAACAAAGTAGAAACAGAAACTAAAAGTTTAAATGTTTTACCATTTGTAGTAAATTCTAGACCACGATCATTCAAAGAATAGCTTAGAGTTGCCAAGTCTGTGTTGAAAAATACCTGGAGTCCTTGGGGATGAATCTGGAGACAGTGGGGTTTGGGGAGGGGAGGGGCCTCAGCAGGGTACAATGTCATAGAGTCCACCCTTTAAAGCAGCCATTGAGTCCAGGGGAGCTGATCTCTGCCAGCTAGAGATCAGTTGTAAACATAGGAGATCTCCAAGTCCCACCTGGAGGCTTGTATCTCTAGAATAGCTATTTCTTTAAAATTCATTTTAGCATGCCTGTAGCTTCAGGCAAAGAGATATAATAACCATCATGTACACAGTACAAAACAAATGTAACTCAGCCAGTATCAGAATAGCATAACTCTATTCTGCACTAGTAAGTCTGTATTAGTATACTGTGCCTGACTTTAAACACCACATTTCAATGACACTGAAAACTGGAGAAGGCCCAAGAGAAGAATGCTGAGAATGGGCTTGGAATGTATATCATATTAAGTTGGAGGAACCAAGCATGCTTAGCTTTCAAATTGGAATAATGACTCTTTTTCTTCTGTCAGGCATTCAGAGAATATTTATTTCCCTTCCTCTGCTTCAGAAATTTTAAGAGACTACTATCATACTAAAGTTAACCTTTATTTCTGGACATCAGTCCTCTAAAATATCTGAAACACAGGAAGGAGGACAAAAATTTCCTCATTGTATGATGGAAGAACAAGAGTTATTCAGTATGAAAGTCTGTGCACTGTTTTATGATCTGTGGGTTGGTCCTAATTAATATAATCTCAAATACTTTTTCCTCGGGAGAAACCTCACTGGGTAGATTTCAGTACAATTGTGAGGAGACCTGCTTACAATGGCTTTTTAGACCTTCAACCACTCAGTAATATTACCAAATTTGATTTCCATTTCTTCTACACATCTAGTTTGTTGTTCAGTCGCACATCGAGTCCGACTCTTTGTGACCCCATGGACAAAGTCACACCAGGCCCTCCTGTCTTCCACCATCCTCCGAAGCCTGCTCAAATTTGTGTTTGTTACATCAGTAACACTGTCCAGCCATCTCATCTTTTTCCGTCCCCATCTTCTTTTGCCTTCTGTCTTTTCCAGTATCAGGATCTTCTCCAGTGAGTGCTCCCTTCTCATTTGGTGGTCAAAGTATTTGAGCTTCAGCATATGATCTTCCAGGGAACTGTCTGGGTTGATTTCCCTTAGAACTGACTGATTTTATCTTCTTGCAGTCCAAAGGACTCTCAAGATTCTTCTTGAGAGTACATCATTTAACATAATTTAGAACATCAGTTAGTACATCTAGTACATCATTCTAAATTAATCGCCAGTTTTGGTAATACAAGGTTTACCAGGTTCTTCTCTGTCTTGACCTCTGTGTGTTCACACTGGTGCTGGAGACATTTGATTAAAAACTAGCCTTTACATTCTTAAATGAAGACTCCCATGTTCCTTTCTTCATAAGAGATTTTCCTGCAATTCTAAACCAGTTACACCTAGAACTACCTAATCTAATTAGTTTGAAATATACTCTGAACAAACTGCAGACCAGAGGCTTTTCCTTCAGAGCCTGAAAATCATTTTTCCTGAACCTCTGCTCCAATCTGTGGACTGATGCCAAAAGAAGAGAATCAATGCATTTAACCTGCTCCTTCCTCCTTCACTCCCAAATGTTTTTTCCAGTTACTTAAACAAAAGTTAAGTGATATGTGCATTCTCTCTCTCTCTCTCTCTCTCTCTCTCTCACACACACACACACACACACACACACACACAGATAGAGAGAGACAGAGAGAGAGCGTCTCCCACCTCACACCAAATAGATAAGATTTTTTTGGCCATTAAGTTTTCAAGGCGAGAGATGTTTGGAAGTGGTGTGTCATTGCATGTCTCAATGCAGCGACACTAGATTTCCTTGGTGGTCTTGCATTCAAATACTAACTAGGGCTGACCGTGCTTAATTTCTGAGATCTGATCTCATTGGGCTATGTCAGGGCAAGGAAATATACATATTTCTTAATCCTTATAACCCTTTCCAGTTCTAACATACTTCAGAAATTAGGTATTGCTGTAAACAACCCCCCCCCCCCCCAATCATAGAACTTTGTATGTTACCAACAGATTGGGAAAATAACAAGGTGCAATTATGGGGGAAAGTGATTTAATTGAACTGTTGTGTTAGAAGATCAGACTGAAGTATTATAAGAATAACTGAGTTCACAGAGAGAATTAAGCATGTGCTTAATTTTAGCTAGATTATACAGAAAACGAATGAATAAAGGTGAGCATTAGGAATATCTGGACATTTGAAGCTGCTTTATACTAAATCAACATTATCTGCTCCAACTGGTGGGTGTTCTCCAGGGTTTTAAGTGGAGAAAGATCTTTCCCAATACCTGCTACCTCACATGCTTTAACTGCAGATGCAATGGATGTAATCTCAGACTTTCTCCATGTAAAGCAGATGCTCTACCACCAACCCACAATCCTCCTCAAACCCTTCTACATTTGGACTGTATAAAGATTCCAATACTGCAAATTCCCAGGGTTCTCACTGTCTTAATCTTGGTCAGCTGAGCTGTATAAATCTCTTAGATGTCGAAAGAACTATCCTTGTGACACTCAAAGCAATATTCTTAATTTACCAGATCAGCAGGTTTCTTCTATTGCTCTGCAATACTTCTCAGTACTGTCATTTATATGCCAAAAATGTTGCAAGCTACCAATTAAATTCTTAGCAGAAACGGCAGCTTTTTTTTTTTTTAGAATCTCTGTGTTCCCTCTCCAAAGGATGATCTCATCCAGTCATAAGCAACTCTCTATAAAAATATCAACCATAAAACAATTCAGATTACTTCCAGTCACTGGATTATGGAATTTACATAATAAGCAGTATTCATCATAATTTATTTTTAGATTCCAAATGTCTTACAAAAATTGATAGGCTACAGTATGGTTAGTTTGCCACCTTCACCCCCTTAAATTAGATGGAAAGTAGAGGTGGCATATAATGTTGACATATTGCCCCATTCATATAACTAGAAAGAGAACAGAAGGGACAGCAATTCTATATTTCTACATGGCAGTATTAACAGCATGGTATGAGGTCAGTAAATCTAAACTCATCATATGTGTAATCTGATTGATCCAGAAATAGAATTACAAATGGAATTCTTCCAGTATGTAAAATGAGTGTCTATGTCAATCTTTTATTCTCTTGTATATTAGTACTAACCACACTTCGTCTGAGTGCCTAAAATGCTTTGATTTTCATCCTTTTTATTTTCAAAATTTGATTGGTGATCATTCAAATGCAGAGGATGGATAAACAACACTGAGCAACCCATTTGCAACTATTTTACCCTTAGGAATTACTGAATTGGAAGTTTCTGAGGTGGCAAAGTCATCACAAATTAATCAACTATTTTAAAAGCTTCATAAACAACTCGGGTGCTGCTTTGACTAACCCAGCCTGCCTTATTACATTTGCTAGCTATTTCCTGTGGTTTAAGCAGGGCTTTTTTTGAGCAGGAATGCCGTTCCGGCTGGCTTGGTGTCAGGGGTGTGGCCTAATATGCAAATGAGTTCCTGCTGGGCCTTTTCTACAAAAAGCCCAGTGTGTAACAATCGTGATGTCAGGGGATGTGTCCTAATATGCAAATGAGTTCCTGCTGCGTATTAGATTCCCACAAGGGCATTATACCACCTCAATTTCATAGCGAAACAACTGGCTGAAATGTCTTACAAAGAAAGTTGCCAGATCTAGCCCCTAGAAACTCAGTCTCTTTCTCTCGACCTGAACACATACTGACCCAATCAATCTGCGAATATTTAAAATCACCTATTACGACACAGTTTTTACGTTTAGCCGCGATCTTTAATCCTTCCATCATATTATAATCATCCTCTATCTTTTGATTTGGTGGGTGATAACAAACTCCCATAGTTAAATTTCCTTTTGGGCCCTCTATTTTGACTCAAAGCATTTCTAGAAGGGAATCTAATTCTCTGACCTCAGTCTTACTGGACTGAATACCCTCTCTGACATACAGAGCCATCCCACCTCCAACAATACAACAATACAACGGCAAAAGCCTTCTCACAGTTTGGACATGGCAGCTCTACACCTTCATGAAAATGGCACTGCTTTCCACATTAGACAGAAAGCTAGCTTTCTCTGGTCCATCGTTTCACCATTTTCATATGCAGCCAATTGAGACAAATGCCACCTTGAGATATGTAGTGACTGCATGAGAATCTTACTGCCTCATGCATCAATCCTTAGTTACACTTTGAAGGGTTAAACTTGGTACTACTGATAAGGCAAAATGTTAGACGCTTCCTCCAAAACATTCTAGATGAAAACCAATACTGCTTGCCTCAAAGCAGCAAAATGAAGAAAAAAAATATTTGAAGGAATAATTATTTCATAATTGTTTTGGCAAAAGCACTTCATTCAAACAAACCCTCTCCTTTTTCTCTATAAGGAATACAATGCATTTAAAGAATAGGCTAGAGCAGGGGTGTCAAACATGTGGCCTGAGGCGAATCAGGCCCCTGGAGGGCTCCTATCAGACCCCCAAGTGACTGGCTGTCTTCTGCTTCTTTCTCCCTCTCTCTTGCTTCCTTCTGCATAACAGCTTAATTTGCAAGGCTTGCTCAATCAAACAGGAGCTACAGAGCAAAACCTCTATTTTCTCCATTGGCTGAGGCTCCTCCCTTGGGGAGGAAGGGGGGGGGGAGGCAGAGCTTGTTTTGCCAGGCTCTCTCAATCGCAGACCTACTGAGCCAAGCTTCTCTTCCTTCTATTGGCTGAGGCTCCTCTCCCTCCTGGCCTCTGGGGAGGGGAAGGGAAGGAAAGAGCCAGAGCTTCTTTTGCCCAGTTCCCTGGATCCCATACGGAGAAGAAGAAGAATTGCAGATTTATACCCCACCCTTCTATCTGAATTAGGGACTCAGAGCAGCTTACAATCTCCTATATCTTCTCCCCCCACAACAGATACCCTGTGAGGTGGGTGGGGCTGAGAAGGCTCTCACAGCAGCTGCCCTTTTAAGGACAACCTCTGCCAGAGCTATGGCTAACTGTCAGAACTTAAGAACTTCAAACGGATCCCATACTTGGTTACAAAGTTAGGATTTTATTGAAGAGAACTAAGCACTGGAAGAGGCAAGATAACAGTGATGGCGAGAGCCAGCACCAGCACAATTTTATACACGTAAAGCAAACATCTCACAAAGCCACAATTCACACCGTTACAGGCACATCTGTCTTCTCACCATCACTATCAGTAGAGAGGATGCCTCCCTACTCCGAAGGCCATGCTGCCCGGCTTCAAAGGGTCCCAGTGTGAGAATGTGCAGAGACATAACATAACTCATTCTACAGCCCCAAATATTTTGGATACCAGTGGGGCAAGGTTAATTACTATTCAAGCACTTTGGGTCAAGCAAGGGTTACAACATGGAGTCAGTTTGGTTCAGTAACAAAGCAGCTCTAAGCCATAGTAAAAATACATTACAGCATTGGTCACAATATAGGGAACCAGCAGTAAAGATACAAGTTCTGACACTAACCCAAGGCCATTCCAGCAGGTTCAAGTGGAGGAGTGTGGAATCAAACCTGGTTCTCCCAGATAAGAGTCCGCACACTTAACCACTACACCAAACTGGCTCTCCACACCAAACTTGAGAAATACAAAGAAAGCATCTTTAAGACTGAGTGCTGAAGTTTTAAGCATGTTTTATGGGTTTTTTTTAAAAAAAAAAATCTTTGTGTTTCTCTGTGTCCTTTATAAAGTTTGTATCTCTGTGTCCTTTATAAAGTTTGTATCTCTGCTATGTTGTTAGCCGCCCTGAGCCTGCCTAGGCGGGGAGGGCGGGATATAAATAAAATTTATTATTATTATTACCTAAACTTAAATAGGTATACACAAGGCCCAGCCCAACAAGGTCTCATTTATGTCAGATTCAGCCCTCATAACAAAATGAGCTCAACACTTCTGAGCTAGAGTATCTAATCATATGCCTCTGAAGTGGAAGTGATTCAATGGAACTTGCTAAGTAGCAAGAGTTGAACATGTATAAAATGAACATGTATTAACGGCGTTTTTTCTAGAAAAAGCCCAGCTGGAACTCATTTACATATTAGGTCACATCCCTGGACATCACCATTGTTTCACACAGGACTTTTTGTAGAGAAAGCCCAGCAGGATCCCATTTGCATATTAGGCCACACTCCCTGACACCAAGCCAGCCGGAACTGTGCGTTCCTGCTCAAAAAAAAAAAAAAAAAGGCCCTGTGTATTAAAATGTAAATGTTACAGGTTTGGATTCATCATTTAACAAACTGAAAACACTCTTCCTGTTTAAGAAGGAAAACCAAGGTTAAACAGGCTCTGAATATAAATTCAAGTGGATTTTAGAACAAAAATTTAAACAATCTGTAATTTTTATTAATCCTATAAACACAATTTTTTAAAAAATATTATTAACAGAATATTTATGTGTAGACAGAAAGCTTGCTTGCTCTCAAAATGACAAGGACAAAAAACCTGCAATAAGGATACAGTGAAAAAGGGCTTCCTCATATGAGTTGCTCATAATATTGGGATATGTACTGATTTAGTAAAAATATTTATTTTACTTCTCATTTTCAAGGAAATTCTTAACATTGAATGCTGACTGGAAACTTTCTCTTGGAGACAGAATATTTCCAAATATGTTTGATGTGAGCTTTATGCATTATGCTGAGCACAATCTGGGTAGGAATGATCCATGCGAACAATCAACTGGATTGTAAAAAGGTAGCTATGCTTGTTAAAATTATTCAGAACCTAAAGATATGTTACAATAACATAAGCTATTGTAGTATACTTCCTTGAATAAATACATTAACAGACACACATGGTTGCATTATATGTCTGAATTACTTTCTCAAATTTTATTATAGATTCATAACAATTACTACCTGTTCCAACAGGTAGGTGTACCATAATAACAAATCAAAAACAAGGCAACTTAAAAATATCTCATATGTTACCATTCCACACCACTTTATATATATATATAACAGATTTTTAAAACTTAATACCACAAGCATTCAATATAACTTCTTATTTTCCTTCTTCTTCTATATCTTGATTATTCCTTCTACTCTCAAAAAAAAAAATCCATAAAGAATAAATTCTAACTATATATCTCAGTCCCTGGAGACCTTAAAATTAAGGTCAAGAAGAAAAAAAAAAAACCTCTTCTTTCTTCACCTGGACTGAATTAAACAAGGAGGGATTTTACCCAGATGCTCTCACCAGCTGACCCCACCCAGCCTTTAATTCTGAAAGAAAAAACAATAAATATAAATTATAAGTTTCTTCAGCTTTTCCCTTTTCTTGTTGCTTCAGTGTCTTTTAAATAGAGTCCATATTTTCTTCCAGATTGACATGAACTTCCTCAGTACACGCACAGGTTGTCCTTGGAGGAACGAGTGGAGAGCATTCCTTTCTCTTATTAACTCTTGATGTAGGAGAGGAGGAAATTAATTTAGAGAGTAGTATCTCACCCGAGGCTGCGTCATAAGCTGTAAACGAAGTTGAGCCTTTTTGGACACATAGTTTGCCTGATTGTAGCCATTTATATTTAATTTTTAAGTCCCGCAATTTGGCAGTTGTGTCCTTAAGGTCTCTTCTGATTCTTAAAAATTCAGGAGGAAGACCCGGAAAGACCTGAATCTTTAACCCCTGGTAGTCCAAGCCTCCTCTATCCCTAGCCTCTGCAAAGACTCTTTGCCTCATTCTATAATCCTTGAACTGCACCACAATATCTCTGTTATAAGACGAATTGTCTTCACATACCTTGCCAACACGATATGCTTTCTGAATGAGTGGGAGAATTTCGACTTCCAGGTGGGTTACTTCAGCAAGCCAATTTGCCATGAATATATATAAGTCCATTTCAGCTTCCACATCCGATTTAAAACCTCTAAATTTTAAGCACAGCTCCCGGCTACGAAAGTCCATTGTTAAAACTCGTTCCCTCGTCCATGCATCTGAAGTCATCTCTTGAGCTTTTTTTAACGCTTCTTGTGCGGTCTGGGTTACCTGTTTACAAGAATTCTCTAATTCATCCAGACGCTGACACATTGGTTGAAGCATAGAAGTTATGTCCTCTCGTATTTCTTGTCTTAATTTAGACATAGCTTGAGACAATAAATTCACAGTGAGAGGGCTATCTTCAGTTTCTGGTTCCTCATCTCTCCCCAACCTTGCGTGGGAGGTGGACGGCTGTTCCAAGAAATTAGTTAAAGGCTGAAAGCTTTTTTCCTTCTGCTTGGTTTTTTCCCCCCCTTTCGGAGGCATCTTTCAAAAGTTCAAAAAATATAGTTAAAGGGGTGAAAAAAGATATAACTTTGGAGACAGCTGGGAGAGCGTTAGGCAAAAGCTCCTGACCGGATATTGGTCAGAGCCACTCCCCCATATGTCTGAATTGAAATGATGAAATCCAAACACTACTGTATAAATACTGATGTGTTTTCCTTTCTATTCTAGTCTGATAAATAATTTGCACCTGAAACAACTTTTAGTACTTACATAATGTTGCCTTCTTAATCTTTACCGCATGCCTGTACCTTGGACAAATAGTTGTTTTCCACCTGGTTGCAGCACTACTTTAAATATAACTTAAATTAAACAGTATTAACAGAGAGACTGCTCTCTTCCCTCATAGCACAAATCACCAAAAGCCTCCTAGCTATGTGAAAGTGGACATACTCTTTTTTTAAAGAAGATATTTTAGTTTTACCAAAAGTCCGCTTGAAAACAAGGCAAGAGAGAATGAGCCACTGGCCACTTATCATGAAGGATCCTTCTCCTTTAAGGAAAGGAGGACATCTTGATGGGTGATTCCCACCGTCCCATTAGGGAGGCAGAATCAAATTCTTCTCACTTCCTGTCTCCGCTGTGGGAGTCACCTGTATCTTCAGTTCTGGTAACTCCAAAAGCAGTTGTTCTATCCTTAACTCTACTGATTGAACAATTAACTTGAACATTAACTAGAAAAGGAAACCATTAACGAGTACAAGAGAAGTCTGCTGAGACAGGGAGAACCCTAGAAAGATGATGACTTGGGGAGAGACAAGATGTCCTCCTTTCTTCAGAGGAGGAGGACCATTCATGGTAAGTGGCCATTGGCCTGTTCTCCCTCTGAGGTGGAGGACATCTTGATGGGACCTCAAGAGCAGTGTTCCTACTTTCCGGGCAGGGGTTGTCATCTGCATTCAGGATGTGTTGGAGCACTCTACAGCCAAATGCTGCATCAGCCGAGTTGTAGGTACTTAATTTGTAGTGCTTTATAAATGTAGAGATGGATGACCATGTGGCAGCTTTGCATACCTCTTCTACAGAGGCGTGTTTGGCAAAGGCCGCGTTGGCACTCCATATAGAGTGTACTATAATTCTGGTTGGGATAACTAATGTTAGAGTCTTGTATGCCTCTATTATACAAGCTTTTATGTTACTACTGATGGCTGATCTAGACATTCTTCCTCCTACATTTAGTGGGGAAAATGTTTATGAACACTGAGTCTGTCTTCCTTATATGTTTGTTTCTAAATAAGTAGGTTTTGAGGGATCCCCTCATATCTAATGTGTGCTACATCTTTGCTCCTGGATGTTTGGAATTAGGGTAAAAGGAAGGGAGGAAAATTTCTTGTGGTCTGTGGAGTCTTGAGTAGATCTTTGGAGTAAATGTCAGATCAGTTCTCAAGACTACTTTATCCATAGAAAATCCACCTTGATTGAAAGTGCACTGAGCTCTGACACTCATCTACAGAAGTCATTGCCATGAGAAACAGGGCCTTTATTCTTAGCCATGTTAAGGAAACTTCTCTGATGGGCTCAAATGGGAGTTTAATGAAGCTTCCACACAGGAAACCTGTGAACAGTTAGACGGTCTTTTAGGGTTGCTCCTCTGAGGAAGCACCATATGTGTGGGTGTTTAGAAAGAACAAAACTGTGAAATTGAGGTAGTACAGTTGATAATGCTGCAACTTGTCATCTGGGTGTGGATGCCTTCAGGCCACTGGAGACTCCATCTTGTAAAAAGGTCAGAACATATGTAAGCCACAGTTTTAGTGGTTCTATTCCCTTCCTCCTACACCACCGAACAAAGATCTTCCAAGTGGTGTTGTAGATTTTAACAGTCAATTGTCATCTAGGCTAGGAGAGAGATTGTAACCTCTATAGAATATCCTAATTGTATACATTTTCTCCTTTCAATTTCCATGCTGTCAAAGACAACTATTCTGGGTGCAGATGCCAAATGGGCTTTGCTGAAGCATGTCTAGAAATAGTGGGAGCATCAGGGGTAGTGCTATAGACAATTCTTGAAGGGCTGAAAACCAAGGATGAGGCCAAGAAGGTGCCACAATAATGATTTCCACCTCCTGCGCCTTCATTTTCCATATTTGCTTGGGTATTACTGGAATAGGAGGGAAGGAGAACATCAGGCCTCTTGGCGAAGAGCATGTCAGGGCATTGGTTGCTTCAGCATTGGGATGGCAGCCACCAGCTGAAAGAGGCAAACAGCTCCACCAGGGGTTTGCCAAAGTGTGTTATGGTTAGTTGGAAGAGATCCTTCTTGAGAGATCATTCTCCCTCCTGGATGGTCTGTCTACTCAACCAATCTGCCTGGATGCTTGCAGACCCCTTTATGTGTTCTGCTTTTATGGAGGCCAGATTTCTCTCTGCCCACTGCAGGATCTTTGTGAGGTGTTGATGACCTGGAACTTCCTTGTTTTTTTAGGTATGTTTTGGCTACCATGTTAGTTTGACTCAGAACATGGCAATTGATTATCTGAGGACCTTTCCAAAGATGGAAAGGTGGACTGTACAAAGCTTTAGTAAATCTGCAGACTAACAGTCCTAGGGCCAATTCTCATACTTCCCGAAGACGTATAGAATAGGAGTACAGGGGAGATTAGATAGGAAGTATATTTAGATAAGAGATATGTAAACTGAGTATAAGTATGAAGTAGAGATATAAGTAAGAATTTAATTTTAGACGATAAAGGTAAAGCCTAATCTAAAATGTTGTCCCTGGTGAGGCAGGAAAAGAACTGACGATATGGATGACTCCCATACCAGAGACAGGAAGTGAGAAGAATTTGTTCCTGCCTTCCTGATTGGATGGTGGGAATCACCCAGCAAGATGTCCTCCACCTCGGAGGGAGAAATGGTAAAACCATATTGTGTTTTCATTGAGCAGGAGAGCTCTAGGATTGCCAGCTCTGGAAATTAAAATTTATGGTGCTGGACAGGGCCTGAGATAGAACCCACAACACGGGCAGGATTCGGCAGTTTTCTCAGTACACCTAGGGTTCCCAATCCCCAGTTATGGGCAGGGAATCCTCGGTTTTGTGGCCTTCTCCCCACTTCAAGGTTATCAGAAAGTGAGGGGGAGAGAAATGTCAGCTGGGCACATTATACCCTATGGAGCCCAATTCCCATAGGGCAGGGGTGGCCAAACTTGCTTAACACAAGAGCCACACAGAATAGATGTCAGATGTTTGAGAGCCACAAGACATGAACATCAGAGGAAGGAAGGAAGGAAAATAGATTGGGGGAGGGGAGGGAGAAAGAAAGCAACTTTAACTTTAAATGTGTTCTCCAAGCTGCCAGCTCGCTTGGCGAGGTGATTTAAGCAGACAAATGCCTTCTCCAAGCTGGCTGATTGGGTGGGGGGAGCCTTTGAGAACCACACAATATATGCGAAAAAGCCACATGTAGCTCCCGAGCCACATTTTAGCCACCCCTGCCATAGGGTATAATGGAGAACTGATCCATAGGTATCTGGGGCTCTGGGAGGGGGCTGTTTTTTGAAGTAGAGGCACCAAATTTTCAACATAGCATTCAGTGCCTCTCCTCAAAACACCCCCCCCCCCAGTTTCAACAAGGTTGGACTAGGGGGTCCAATTCTATGGGCCCCCAAAGAAGGTACGCCTATCCTTCATTATTTCCAAATGGAGGGAAGGTATTTAAAAGGTGTGTAGTCCCTTTAAATGTGATTGCTAGAACTCCCTTTAGAGTTCAGTCATGCTTGTCACACTCTAGTTCCTGGCTCCATCCCCAAAGTCCCCAAATAATTCTTGAGTCAGACCTGGCAACCTCATGTACAGAATGGGATCAGTTAAGGCTACCATTTTTGGGATATTAAACAGACCTTGCAGCCCAAGAGCAGTTTTCAAAGTGCTTTCATTCTCACTGAATTAGGGAGGGCTTTGATTCTGTGTTAAGAAGTAACTCCTGTTTGCTGGACCAGTTCTGAGCTTTGGAACTACCATGCTCAAAAGGCAAATGTGCACTGCACACTGAGTAGGGGGGTGCAAGAGAATGCTACACTTCTACCTCTTCCCTTGTTCACAGGCAAATTTGCCACTGAGTGGACAAATCTAACGTGTTGCTGTGGAGAGGGGGTGGCTAGAGTCAAACATATATTCCTTTACCCACATGCACACCAGATTCTGTCTGCTCTCAATGAGCAACACACAGTGCCCAGCTACAGTCCCATTCAATTGTAGTTCTATTCATTAAAAACAAATCAAATTCCAACCATGATAAGGAGGGTTTTTTGACAAAGAGGGACTTATCCAGAAGCAAAATTATATTGTGGGATAAGGCAAAAGATAGACAGGAGGTGCACTGAACAAGATGATCTCACTATGTGAAGCACTATGAGTTAAATTCAGGGCAAAATGGTATAACACTACCCTAGAAATGAAAAATCTAGGACTGAGGCCTATTGAACTGTAATTTTCAGATCAAAGAAAGATGAAAAGGAATGAGAAAGGAAAGACTTCCTGGACCACACAAGGCATCTGGAGTTGGTAGATGACTGCTGAAACTTCAGAAGACTTTTCAGACCATCAAAAGAAATCCAGAACCTGGGGCACTGTTTGGTTGAAAAACCACAGTCCAAACTTTTACAGATATTGTAGTGCAAATTATTGCCAAGTATGCTGAGGCATGAGCACACTAATGTAACAGCAACAGCAAACAGTAAAAGCCAGCATAAGGTACTTCTGGAAAAACCTGCAACCAAGTCTTAAATGATTTAGCTAAACATGAGCAGAGCACATGTGTTTATTTAAAAGGGCTGTCCACTGACATCTACTTCAGTATTTCTGGGAACAATGGTATTACAGGAAATAAGCTAGACAAGACCTTTTCATTCAGAAGATATTATTCATCATCCTTATGTTCTATGCTATTTCAAACAAGTGCAAGAGTTTGGGAACTGAAAATAAATAACCATGAAGAATACAAGAAATATAGAACTAAAGAATGACATTAATATCATTCCAAATGCTGGCCTGCACAGAAAGATCAACTGTGAGGCTTCTTTAAGTAAATCACATTTAATTCCTTACTTTCAATCTACTGATGAAACACCATCATCAGCATTTTTTTTACTGAATTACTTAAAATACACATACACGTAAAATAAATGGTCTGCTGTATATCTAACACCCATTATTTCAGCATAGTGAGTTCAAAACTAAGAGAGGAATGAAAATTTAATGTATGGCTTCTCTACAATTTCATTTGAATGGCAACGTGAAAAGATGAAACCATCACAGTGGGCAAGTAAATATTTCTAAGACAAATATTATAACCAATATAAATATAAAACCATCACATGACAGTGGATATGTTTGAAATGGGAAAGCACCCAGTAACACAACACATGTCAGGACCACAAATTTTGGCTGGGCTTGGCAACTACGAAGAAGAAGAAAGAAGGAAGAAGAAGAGGAGGAGGAAGAGGAGTTGATTTTTATACTCCGCTTACTTAAGTATAGATGACTGGGGAAGGCAACGGCAAACCATCCCATAACAAAAAGTCTGCCAAGAAGCCATCATGACATCACCCCATGGGTCAGTAATGACTCAGTGCTTGCATAGGGAACTACATTTACCTTTTTTCTCTGACAACTGGCTGACAATCATATTCTCTTCCTCTCCCCACAACAGGCACCTTGTGAGGTAGGTGGGGCTGAGAGCATTCTGAGAGAACTGTGACTGGTGGCCCAAAATTATTCATCTGGCTTTATGTGGAGGAGGAGTGGGGAATCAAACCCAGTGCTCCAGATTAGAGGCTACCACTCTTAACCACTAAACCACACTGGCTTTAAGGCTTCATTTTCTTGTTTCCTTTCTACTTAGTGAAGTCAGTGCGTCCTTTTATTACTTGATGTCTAGCTAGGGCATTCTCTGCAACTCATGACACTAACACTGTCGTCCAACACATGTACAGACTAATAATGTTTTGGAGGAGGCATGCTCCACCTCCTGGTATTGCCAGCAGCTTTTAAAAATCTATTACTACCATGGCAGAGTACACTGAAGATTCTATGCCAACCCTGGTCATCAGTATTACACTTCTGGTTGCCCTAGTAACTGCATCTGTAAATCTGTGATGGGTATCTTAAACATATCATTAGGATGCTTGAAAACATTCACTAAATACAGCTTTTTTTTGTTCTTTATAACTGTATGCACAATAATTAATAACAGACATCCCCATCCCCCCAACACAAACACCCATCTATGAGAATAGGAAGAAAGCATACTCTTTTCACAAATATTTCCTTTTTTTTATCCACAACAATACCCATAAGCACATGTGTTTTAATCAGTGTAAATAAATGTTGTATTACCCTGCATGCTACTGGAAATTTTCTCAAAATCTCTATTAAACTGAATATTTTATGCAGAGTGCAGTATATATACTTTTGAGGAGTATTCAGCGCTAATCACTAGCAGTTTATCATTACAGATATGCTATCTACATATGTGTGGTGGCAAGCCTAGGATAGCAAGTAGACACAAACAGGGAGATTGCCTGTTCCACATAAAGTTTTCCAGCAGGAAAAAAACCACCCTAAGAAAAAACTGAATTATTCAAAAACTTGAAAAAGTTACAGAGCCTTGTCTGGATATTGAATGTAGGTTTGAGCTACCTTCTTATTTTATATTACGTATATAGTTATACCCCGCTTTTCTCCCCAAAAGGCAGTCAACAGAGTTTACAAAATCATTCTTTCTCCTCCACTGTATCCATTTGCCAAAAATCAAGAGATCCCAGTCCCAAGGCAGTCCTTATTGACATTTCCAGTGTTAAACAGAACTGCCTGTCAGGCTAATTACAAATGCCAAGCATATACGGCCTTTGCCACCAAGGTGGAAGAATAGAATATCTGTGCCTGTGGAGACTCATAGCATATCAAAGTTTTTAATTTAGTACCAGATGTTCAGGCTGTATGACATTCTAGTCTTTACTTTATCTCTGTGCCAAAAATACTATTAGCCACTCTCAGAAATAGAAAACACAGATCAGAAAAGGCACTGTAATTATTGCCAGATTATGACATATGAAAAGCTGTAAACTATGTATGTATGAAGTGATGCCAATATATGAATAAACTATGTCTTTATCCCAACAATGCAAACTTGGACTCATGACTAGGCAGTGTATGGCCTTCCAAGACCTTTGCTCAGAAAAGCTTTTCCTTCCCAATGCCTCAGAACCACATGACTAGCTACTTGATTTCCCATCCGTCACAATGACAAAAAATACTTCATAAACAGAAGTGTGTTCTCAAAAAGGGTATTGTTTCCACAAAAAGTACTCTTCAAGGGTGGCCATGGCTTGAAAACTTCACAGAAAGGACTTCTAGAGGTCAAGGAGGAACCAACCCTCACCCAGCACATATGCTGTCATTAAATCTAATCAGGGCTTCTTTTGTAGAAAAAGCCCAGCAGGAACTCATTTGCTTATTGGGCTACACTCCCTGATGGCACCAATGTTTCATGCAGGGCTTTTTTGTAAAAAAGGTCCAGCAGGAACTCATTTGCATATTAGGCCACACCCCCTGACGCCAAGCCAGCTGGAACTGCGTTCCTGCTCATAAAAAGCCCTAAATCAAATGCAAAAGCTCAGAAGCAGAGCTACCGCCTCCCATGAATTCTCGCAATTTGTTCAGGATTGCCCACAATGAGGAAGGACAGTAGTAGATGACACATGGATTGCACAGGAACCACATGAAAAATATCAGCTGTGACCCTAGATTTTTAAAAGTCTCCACACTCAGACTATGGCTCACTTTCTGGAATGTATATTTATACCTCAAGCTTGACCTCTCTGGCCAAGGTTATTGTAATCACTGAAAGTATCTTAAAAATAAAAGACACACAACACACATTACTAAACACATCACATCATAAACAAATCATTAGCTCCCAGGCTGAATTCAGACAGCCAATTTGGACAGGCACAGGCACTCCCCACAGCTGGATTAAAATAGTGTGTTCAAACGCACACATCTGGGCCCCAGCCGGCACTCATCCTTACCTCATCCTTTGGCGCCTCAGCACTGCTCCAAAAAGCCACCAGCTAGTAAGGCACTTCCTTTCATCTTTCCTGGCCATCTGAATGGCCCAAGAGCGGCAGGCCCAAGAGCAGCAGGGAAGCACCTCCCAAGCACATGAGCAGTTTGATCACTCCTCCGGGTGCACACAGCCTGTCCTTCTTCTGGTCAGCCTGTCCATACTGTCAGACCACCCCAGGGCTCCTTCAACTATGCCAGCTTTTTCCTGAGCCAGGAGGTGGCTGACCCAAGCTGCCCATGTTCACATCCTCACTCCAGGTTCACATCCCTACTCTGCCATGGAAGCCTGCTGGGTGACACATGGCCAATCACACACTCAAGGTTGTTTGGATGATAAAATGGGAGAGGAAAATAATGTAAGCTTCTTTGGGTCACCACTGGGGGGAAAAGAGGGGAAATGAAGTAAATAAAGACATTAAAGAATGTTTTCATGTCCACAACTGTAATATCTATTTTTTTATTTGCTGCATATAAACTTGCAACTGAATGCTCATGCATTATGAATAGGATGCAGCAATGCATCCTATTGATGGGTGATGATAATGCACTCTTGGGCTGATAACAGACGGGCAATGTGGGGGGGGGGGATGGGAGGCATTCCAAATCGGGCCTGTTCAAAAAAAGTCATCCTGAAGCCTCCACATGCTCCCCCACAAGCTGTCCCCATCCCATCCATGGGGTGACATGGGCATTTTCAGACAGCTATTTGCACCATTCCCGTCACTCAGCTTGGGTTTTCCCCCCATATATTTTCAGTAGTCATGTGCTTGTGCACACATGCACTCATGTGCTCTGAACAGTTTTTTTTTTAAGCCGGATGTGACTTGGGGTGGCTTGGCAGTTTCGCACCGCCAAGGCACTTCACTTGCGTCCATTCGCTTCCAGACGCCAAGGTGGCGACTGGATATTTGCTTCCACTTTGGAAGTGGTAGCTTTTTGAGACGCACTACGGAGACCAGAGGGAGTATGAGACGAGGATGGGCAGCATATGTTTGTGTGTGGAAGGATTTTCAGAGCCGTCTCAGTTGGCCCAAAGTGCCGGTCTGTAATAACCCTTGGTTTCCTAGGATTTCCAAAAGGGCCACAGCTGTTGATGGGGTCTTTACAATCTCAAACTTGGGTGGGGGGAGTGTCATGACCTACTGCAATTATATACTGGAGTTCTAGTGACCTACTAGTCGTAGCAGCAGCAGCAGTAGTAAGTAACAAATGACATGAAGTAGAGATCTGCCTCTCACCAATCAGTGCTAGAATAAAAATGAAAGTAAAAATGAGATGCTGAATATAATTACCTGATAGCTTCATGAGAAGTTCCGATGCTGCTTTAACTGACATGTCCTGTCGTAATACATTTGCTGGCACTTCCTGTTGTTTGAGATTCTCCTCAGGGATGCTTGGGGCAGAAGTTTCAGGTTCATGACTGAAAACGAAGCTGGGCTTAGGCAAAGTGGAACTTGTATTTTCTTCATCTTTAGGTTCATCTTTCACTTTAAATATAGGAGTCAAAGGTTCTTTCTGATTTGCAGCTGTTAAAAGAAGAGGAAAAAAGAGATTTAATAAAGTCAGTCAAGTATGGTCAGACAACAAAAGCCAATTTGGCCAGCATAACAGAGCAGAAATTAAGGAATCCACCATCATTTTACAACAAAATATTTGCAAGCAAGAATGTAAATTACTAAGGCAGAATCTATCATATAACTCAGCGAATTAGAACATACTCAGATTTTAATGTGTCATAAAATATTATTATGGTTCAGACATACATCACGTTACTGCAATGTTTTTAACTGTTTCTGTCACATCATATTTAAAAAATAATTTTCTTTTGCACAACACTTTGAAATTTTCTGATGGAAAGATGAGGGGAAACTCTGTTATGTAAGAAACTAGGATGGAGGCAGACAGGCAAAAGTGCAAGGACAGTAAAACTAACGTAAACAGGAAGGAAAGAAGAAAAGGATGTGAAGTGTTTTTAACATAGCAGTCCATTAATTGTGCTAGGAGTTTTTGGGGACCCGAAACAGTGACATCATTAATCACAGCTCACGCTGGCCTTGCTTCCAGTGAATGCCAGCAGCCCCATGCCAAGAGCTGGTGTTGTACTCTGCATTCGCAAACACTGCTCCTCAGGGAACTCACTCTGAGGTGGTTGTGGGAGGCTGCTGGCCTCACGTGGCAGTACCTCTCTGGGCAGGAGCATTCCTACTTCTCCTTCAGATGTGGCCAGTAGGGTGGCAGGGGAGTGACACTGGAATCAGGGCCTATATGGACTCCGCTTCAAACTATTAGGTTGCCTACTGTACCCTGCTGCCCTCAAGCCCTTTCAGTCCATCAACTTCTTTCTCAACTGAAATGCATGTGCCTGAAAGTAAGGTATCTTGAGGTAGCATTGGTTTCAATGTAGATATTGGAGTAATAAACTCTTGCTCACAAATTTCTCTTTTTAGATCAGATATGGTACACACATCATACACTGTAAACGCATTCCTAAGTGTGTGCATGGAAAGCAAAACTAGTGATGCTTCATATTGACATTTCTAAAGCAGTTTTATCTTTGCCCCTTAATCCTACACAAAAAAATAGGATTATATGCCCCAAATACAGGATATCTGGCCAAGTATAAATCCTACCAACTTCCTCTTTTTATTTACCAGAACACCAAACTCTTCATGGGTAGATGGTGTGTTTTTTCAGCACTCAAGGCTGCCTATCCTTGTATTAGAACTTTGTCAGGTTTTGAGTCAATAGGGGTAATTCTTTTAACAGGATAACTGAGGGGACTTGCCTATCCAAAAGACTCCTCAAATACTGCCTGCAAGGGGAGTAAAAGCAGACTGTACTGATCTAACATACAGCTGTGCAGCCTTGGCATATCCCCCTTTTTCCATATCTTTCATTGCCCCTTCAATTTTGCTCATTTTCAAAGTAGCCTGCGGTACACCCATCTGGGCAAAAAGAAAAGCTGGGGGAAGGGAAGAGGAAGGGAGTTTAATTTTCTAGAAAAAAAATGGAATTATTTTCATGCTTTTACTCAGTTTTAGTACATATTTTAATAAATGGATGTTTTCTGAAAATGTTGCTAGTAAATTTACAGCGGTACTAAATAAAACATTGTTGTTTATGGGCCAGAACTCCATAAGCATCACAGCACTGGTCAAATGTACAACTCAACATGCTATTCTGAATACACATCTTGCTGATCAATGGGTTTAATTTTAACGTAATGTATTTTCCCTTGTGTGGCACTGACATATCTACCAACTTTACATTTTCATCTTAGAGATATATCTCACTCCTTCAGTGACTTTATAACATGTTGCTAGGTAACAGTGCACACAAGCCAGATTTCAGAATCTTTAGTTAAGACACTATGAAATCAGCACACGGGCCTTTTTGCATAAAAAATTACCACTTGTGTCCTTAGCATCCCTGCCTGTTAAAAACTTAAAGAATCATTTGTCTATTGCGAATATAAACTGGCAAAAGGATTATGGTACGTTCAGTTTTCAGGGGACCCCTCCCCTCAAAATGTATTTTTAACCTCTGTTTTGGCCTTAATATGCTTTAACATCAATTCATTAAAGACAAGACCTAATTTTACCAAATGAAAGAATTATACTCTGTAAACAAAATTAATGTAACCGTGCCCTGACCTGGATGGCCAAGGCTAGCTCAATCACCTCAGATCTCAGAAGTTAAGCAGGGTTGGTCCTGTTTAGTATTTGAGCAGGAGAACACCAGCAAGTCCAGGCTGCTACACAGAGGGTGCAATCACACGACATTAAATAATGCATTTTGAAACTAGATTTTTGCTATTCTTACACAGTAAAAATCCAGTTGCAAAACACATTATTTAGTGTAGTGTGAATGCACACAGAGGCAGGCAATGGCAAAGCACTTCTGTTAGGTCTCTTGCTTTTAAAACCCTATGGGGTAGCTATAAATCGGCTGCAACTTGACGGCACTTTCACTACTACCAATCTAAACTGTCAGAATAGTATTACAATTGAGTTCCGTTTATGGACTTGGCTTTGAAAAATGTCAGAATCACAGATAGAAATAATTATTTCCCAGATCAGTAACTGCTAAGGGGGGGGGATGCCAATATGCTCCTGATTCTAAACAAGCTATCAATTCCTCTCAAAATTGTCTTCAGAAATCTAGCAGAAATAATTTGTTATCTATGCTTTTAACTGCTTCAAAACGGCATTCATTTTCTTTCATTTCCAATTTCTCTCTACGATCCCCCCCCACCCCGTTCTTATATCTGCAGATTGCAGTTTTTGCAATCCCAAAAAGATAAAAATTTGGGGCAGCTGAAGACAATAAGCCAATTCAAAAGGCATGAATAACATATCACCAAGCAAAGAGTCATTAAGGCACTGCTGATCCTCTGGCTCACCTGCCAATGACGACATTTACTGAAATGCAACTCACATTCCACTTAAAGGAAGTTGGTGACCAATTAATCTCCATTTAAAAGGGCATTGTCACTCTCCAGAGTATGAAGTGCCATTTGTTAATTATGCTGGGGATTGTCAATGCCATGTAGGACAGACCAGATTTGTTTCCACATTTCTGATCCTCTTCATCAAGTTTAAAACTTCTCAAAAAGTTTAATAATAACCTTCCTAATTCTGTACACTAACACTGAAACAGAAAACATAGCTTGTTCTTTCTGGATAGTTCTGTATTTTCTATGGTTCCCAACTGCCAAGAAAAACAATAACTAGTTCTGTTAGTAGAACTGTAATGTGATGTTATTTACCAGGTGATGTTATTTATCTCTATGCCGTGAAAAGCTTCAGCCGCCCATTTCCACATATTAAGACTCTTTTCAAGAGCCAGGACATTATTCATCAGGTTTGTTAACAACGTTGGTATTATCTAAGCTTTGCATTCTGAAAGAGACTGGGGGTTGTAGAATATGCTGGAGGACAAATTTTAGTTTTTACATTGCCTTTTGGATACAACACTATAAATTATAATAATAAAAATGATAACACAATGAACCTTAGAACCCCCCGGCCCATTGTCTGTTTTCATTGGAGGAGAAGGAAAGATGGAAGAAATACCCTACATACAAGTAAACAGGAATGGCACAATTCCCAAGCTGACATCATGCCTCTATCTTCTGTAGCCCTCTTTGCCACCCAAAAAGGATTGGGGACCCTTGGGAACAGTGCTAGGTACATTGCAAGGGGTTGCATCTTGAGTGAAATGCATAGAAATCACAGGTCCTCTATGTGGAAGTGCCTTTTGTTCACACAAGACACATATACACACACAGGCTGGATTCAAAAGGGCACGTATGTGAAAATACCTGTATAGGAGGGTTGTTAAACTCATTTGTTCCAAGGCCCAGATTTGACACAATCGGGACTTTGCAAGGCCAAGCCATGCATGTCATAAAATGTAATGCCAGGCAGAGGAAATATAAACTTTATAAAGGATACAGATAAACACAATTAAATATATTGGTTTAAAACTCATGATATTTTGTTTAAAATGGAAAAGTGGAGGAATAGTAGGGTTGCCAATCCCCAGGTGGGGGCAGGGGATTCCCTGGTTTGGAACCCCACCCCCCGCTTCAGGGTCGTCAGAAAGCGGGGAGAGGGGAGGGAAATGTCTGCTGGGAACTCTATTATTCTCATAGAAAATCATGGAGAATTGATCTGCGGGTATCTGGGGCTCTGGGGGGGGCTGTTTTTTGAGGTAGAGGCACCAAATTTTCAGTATAGCATCTAGTGCCACTCCCCAAAATCCCCCCCAAGTTTCAAAAAGTTTGGACCAGGGGGTCCAATTCTATGAGCCCCAAAAGAAGGTGCCCCTATCTTTCATTATTTCCTATGGAAGGAATTGAAAAGGTGTGCCGTCCCTTTAAATGTGATGGCCAGAACTCCCTTTGGAGTTCAATTATGCTTGTCACAGCCTTGATCTTGGCTCCACCCCCAAAGTCCCCACATATTTCTTGAATTGGATTTGGCAACCCTAAAGAATAGTGAGATTTGGCAATGCAATTTTAAAAATAAAACATCAAGAGAAAGCACACGGATCACAGCAGAAATTAAAAATATAAAATGAATCTAGGAAAATATAAAATGGATGGACATTGCAAGCTACTCTCCCCATCCCCCTGGGTCTACTCAGATTGACAATGGCTCTTCCAGTGTAATATCCCCCTTTGGCTATGGGTTCCCAGGTTAGAGTACTCACTAGGCACCAGTTCTCAGGTCCATTTAGCAGAGGCAGCTGGCTCAAAGCATCAACCTTTTATTTGCAAGGAGCCATAAACGGTGCAAAAGTGAAACTGCTTTAACTCCACTCTCTACTGAAATACACTGCAGCTCAGACAAAGTTGCAAGGAAAACAGAATGGTTTTTCCATTAAGGTCTCTGGGCCCAGAAAACCAGTCTATCTGGGTGCAGAGACCTTAATGGAAAATTCATTCCATTTTTTTTTATTTTTTTGCAACTTTACAAGGCCAGAAGAACTTCCAGCTTAAGCAGGCAAAGACAAGCAGAAGCAGCTGGGAACATCAGCAGCAGCCTCAGAGCTTCAAAGGGTGAGGATAGGAGGGCAGAGAAAACTGCTGTGGGCCTGATCAAAGCCCTGGGTGGGCTGAATGCAGCCCACAGGCTAGGAGTTTGACAGCCCTGGGTAGAGTGTACATTGTCAAGTTACTATTATTTACTGTCACTAATCATGAATAAAAGAGCTTCCTGTCTCCCATATTTAACTCAGCCTTCTTGTCACAGACTGTCCATCATTAAAGTGACCCAAAGTTTATGTCTTCAGTCTAAAATACTAAAAGATCACTTCTACAATCTGAGCTATCAAAATATGAGCGGGTAGGGTTGCCAATCCCCAGATGGGGGCAGGGGATCCCCTGGTTTGGAGGCCCTCCCCCCCCCCGCTTCAGGGTCATCAGAAAGTGGGGGGAGGGGAGAGAAATGCCTGCTGGGAACTCTGAAGTTCCGTATGGAGACTTGTTCCCATAGAAAATAATGGAGACTTGATCCGTGGGTATCTGGGGCTCTGGGAGGGCTGTTCTTTGAGGTAGAGGCACCAAATTTTCAGTATAACATCCACTGCCTCCTCCCAAAATACCCCCCAAGTTTCAAAAAGATTGGACCAAAGGGTCCAACTCTGTGAGCCCCGAAAGAAGGTGCCCTTATCCTTCATTATTTCCTATGGAAGGAAGGCATTGAAAAGATATGCGATCCCTTTCAATGTGATGGCCAGAACTCCCTTTGGAGTTCAATTATGCTTGTCACACCCTTGCTCCTGGCTCCACCCCAATGCCTCCTGGCTCCGCGCCCAAAGTCCCCAGATATTTCTTGAATTGGACTTGGCAACCCTATGAGTGGGGGATAACATATATGTTGCCATTTTTATGCTAAACACTGAATTCCTTCTTTTGCTATTGTGCTGCTCACATTGCTGTGATTTTTGCCTATCATCATGATTGTAAGCCACCTCGTGCTAAATAGTAGCAGCCAGATATAAATATTTTAAGTAACAATAAATAAAATGAAGATACACCTACAAACACAAATGCTTTATGAGTTCTCCCAACTCCTTTCTCATCAGTATAACTTAGCAGCAGCAACATGATAAGCAGCAACCACCACATGGGTAAATATGTTCCCATTTCTCCACTGTCTCTAAGATTTAATGGAACCCTGTTCATAGGTTTGGTATACTCTTTCTGGTGTAAGGTACCAGAAAGAAAGGGCCGTGTGCCACCATTTTGTTTAGCTAACAGTAGTATGTTCCTACAGAGAACAGTCTTCCTCAGATACAAAAAGTGTCTTTTGTATGAGAGGAAGGTGCTTGTGTGGGAGGACTGCACTGCTGTTAGCTGAGCAGAGTGGCATGATACCACCCATATCCTTTGAAAGACAGTGTCTATACATTTATCGTCAGAAAATGCACAAGGGATAGCTGATTTTTTCTCCCTGGAACTTATGAGTTTGAACCTCAGATCCTGGTCAAGCTCTAACCCTAACCCTCCTGGCATGCTCCAAATGAAGAGGGAAGAATAATGCAGATAGCTGTCACCCCAAAATGGAGCAGCCAAATCTCAATCAGACACTTCTACATGATGCACCTGTATATCATGTGGGGGAACTTTGGCACGTTCACATGGTTGTTATACACCATCCCCATAGCACAGTTTGGGTTTCTTTTTCCCCCTTACATTTTTAGTGGCCAAGCTCACATGCGCCCATGCACACGTGTGCTCATGTGCACACACACTCCTAGAACAAACTGGAGGGTTCACACTGCCAATCCACCTCGCTTGTGAGCACCTGTGTTCAGATGCCCGGAAAGACAGAGTGCAGCAGAAGAATTTGCTACCATTTCCCAAGTAGATATTTGATCTGTCTCAGCGACACCAGAAGACAGGGTGAAGATGGGAGCAAGACGGGTGGCAGCTGTGCCTGTCTGACCTTGCTTTTTTATTCTGGGGGCCATACCTATGTCAGGTCAAATTGGCCATCTGAATTCAGCCAATGTCTCTGACAAAAAGAGATGAGATAGTAAGAACTGCTAGAGAAGAAGGCATTCAGGATCCTCCCTCCCCCCCTCCCCCACTGCTCTTCTCTGATTTCAATCCCCATTCCATCCTGCATGAATGACTAGTCAATAAAGAGGTTTGGAAAAGGAGCTGCCACTCACTTACCTGAGAGTTTCATAAGAAAATCTGATGCCATTTTGACAGAGATGTCCTGGCTGAAAAGTGCCGACGCTGTATTAGTCACAAAATCAATGGAGTCTTTTAGCTTTGTATTGTTGGCAATTCTATCAACAACACTGAGAGCAAAGGATGGGGAGGAAGTGCTGTGATCATCTTTGGGCTCTTCTTTTACCAGCAGAGGTGGGATGGCAGCACCTGTCTGTCCAGCCTTCTCAGGTGTTCTCAATGTAGCAGCATGGTCAGCAGCTCCCTCCATCTGCTGTCCCATTCTGGAGTCATCATTTAGCTGTGATGACACCTTGACATCCGTTTCTTGGATCTCTTCCTTCACTTTGGCTTCTGTCCTCAGGAAGTGTTGATGGCAACGCATGTGAAGTTTCAGGCTGAAGTGGCGAGAGGAGGTAAATGGGCAAAGCTGGCACTGAAAGGTCTCTCCACGATCCTGATGTTGGTGAACCTGATTCAGTAAAAACAACAACTTTCAGACAAATGTTACATGTATCTTTGGTTGGCTTGATCCTGCCTCCTACATCCCTACACGAATCATTTCAGTGTTAACTCTGCTATGGAATAAACCCGGTGAATCCTTGAATTCACCTTTGACCTAGTTTATTTGTTTTAGAATGTGTAGGGAACTGTGAAAATTGTAGTTTGTGGTTTGGATGTGACAATTAAGTACTCTGCTTGCTAAAAATCTAGAGTTCTTTCATTTGACTGCTGTCCTTTACTGGGACCAGTCAAAACGACCCAAAACTGCGGTGTGTGTAATAGAGAGAAAGCACGATCCAAAGGATCCCCCAAGCTTGTTCACATTTCAGCTAAAATTAAGCCACAGAATTCTTTGAGCCTTCATATCTCACAGACCTCTCACAGTCTATCAGCTTCAGAAGAGTTCAGTGTTAAGTTCAGTGGCTCTCTATACATGACATTTTAATGGTGAACATTATTTAACAATAAGAATCTTCATTTAGAGGTCACTTTCTAAACATCACAACATTATTCAATATCAGACTACAAAGAACATTATTTCTTAATTCCAAAAGCATTTTCCTGATAAAGTTTCTATTTTTCCCCCCAGTGGATCAGTACATACAAGCCTGATTGCCTATCAGTGATTACAACACAAACATTAATCCTAAACACATTAACTTCAAAATAAATCTTAATCTCACAGTCTTCATTTTTCAATTTATAGTCCTGATAATCTCTGACTAAGATATGAGCATTTTCCACCTTATGGCCACCAGCTACTTGTTATAGCCTTGAATGAGTAACAAAACACCACAGAGCCAGCGTTTTTGTCAACACCACCACGGAAACATTTGGATATCTTGGATATCACAGACAATATAAAATAGGATCTGAAGTCCATCATTGTAATTGCTCACTTGCGTAGAGTCTAAAGCATAACTTTTATTAGCAATGGGATAGTGGGGGTTTTCCCCAGAGAGAGACTACAGGTGTTGCTGCAGGCTTTTGTTTTCCCTTTCTGCCTGTAGCTAATATAGATGAGATCTCAATTTCTTTTAGTTATTGTATGCTTGTATTGTACATGTCTCTAGAGTGCCTCCATCCTAGCTGCTTTCCCCTAGCAAGTACACTGTATTATGGACGACTACATTTTCATCCTTATAAAAGCATGTTAACCACAGACATGCAGCTGCTTGTAGCACACTAACTGTGCAATCCTAAACAGACCTGTACCCTTCTATATTCATTGACTTTAATGGATCTAGAAGGTTATAACTCTGTTTAGAATTGCGCTATAAGGCTGTGATCCAGTCTGCATGGTCAAACTTCTGATGTTTACTTGGGCACAGAAACCATACCCCACAGAACAACAATCTGGGCAGTATAGGGAGAAGGGAACTAAAGGCAGTCTCTTGTGTGCAGCCTAACCAACTCAGTGGACTGCATGGCAAGAATTTGTTGCAGACATCACTAAGGCTATTGCTTTTACTGACCAACCCCTCTGCTGGTCAAAATGAATTCACAGCACTTGTACACATACTACTCATAAAACCATGCTGGATTTTATCAGGAGCAGATTTTAAACTTTCAAGAGCAGCTTTATGGACTAGAGTAAGAATCCAAATACCTTACCTTCATGTGTGATTTGAGATTGTCCTTGCGTGCGCAGCGAAATGGGCACAAAGGGCACTGATGACTTTTTAAGCCTGTATGAATCACCATGTGTCTTTTCCAATAGCTCTTCCTTTTTATAACCAGGCCACAGATGGGGCACTGGAAAGGTTTCCCACCTTCTTCTTCTGAGGCTTAGAATAAAGGACAAGAAAAGAAAGAAAACTCCATTGAGCCATCAAGTGCTTTTCCTCCTCTGCATAGCTACAGTCTATCATCTTCAGCATTAAATTCACAGAAAAACGCATTAACATTTGAATTAATCTCTTTTAAAAGCAGGATTTTTAGCATATAGAACACTTATTGGTTCCACTTTCCTCCCCCAAATGGTTATCCTAATGAAAGTGATTATGAAGATACATGTCAGAGTTCCATTCTTACTATGGACAACCAGCAGAGGATGCTACTGTACCTTACCTAGGCACATAAATACCATCTTGCCCCTAATTTCCATGCTGTTTGACCTATGTAATGCAGAGAAACTGTTCACTGTTTGCTAACTTGCTTTTTGTTTAGCAGCTGAAATATGCCTGGAAAAGTTAAGTGATTATGTACCCAGTAATCCACAGCTCTTGACCAAAAGCCATAATGGAATTATGAATATGACAAACTCCATTCTCAGCAGTGCAAGATTTTAAAGTCCCTGCTGTGGAGATTGTGCTGTTCTGACTCAAGGAAACTGCCAACAATACTTCAGATTCAGAGGCATCTTTGAAATCATTATTCAATTTTTCTTCAGTGCTATTCCTCAGCTTGTTAGTACATTAAGTCTAATGTAATAGGTTTAATGCAGGGCTCCGTTTGAGCCAAAGGCAGCACAACACAGCTGTAAAACTCTGCTTTCAGCATGAGCAATCAGAGAATGCTGAGTACTCTTAAGAACCACTGAGTTCAGTGAGCAATCTGAATTTGGCTCCTCTTGCTAAAGGAGGACAGTCCTACTGATATTCTGTTTCTATTTCATGGATCTATTTTGAATATAGACTACAAACTACTCACTACAGACTTGGAACACAGCCATAAGACTTGCATAATCTTGCATAATCATGTTGGAGAAGATCTGGCTTCCAAAGAGGAAAAAAACTGCTTGAGCAGCACATCATTTCAGCCATATGAATCCCTGGAAACAGTTTTAACTGTTATGACCCGTGTTGTTCTTTGCATCTATGACCTAAGTAGGCAGAAAAGTGCCTCTGAACATGTACAGAGCATATTATCCTAAAGCCACTTCCAGCACACAGAATTAAGAGGCTGGTTCAAAGGACATAGCTTCTAGACAGACTTGCGCTCTAACATCTGAGATGAGAAACACGATTGTCAGTCATTATAAAAGTATCTTCTCAATTCAAGGTAAAGATTGTAAAGCTTGTTGAGAATTCATCATTTTAGGGGATAATCATCATGTTAAGTCTTAGCTGCTAAGGAGAGAGGATTCTGCCTGCTGAACTGACACAATCAACCATCTGACATTACACTGCAAATTCCTACACCTGTTATAAGAAGTTTACAGTGTTACTGTGGAAACAGGAAGATATTTCCACGACTGCTGAAAGGGTATCTGATTATTTTCAATACTGCACAAGTTGGCAGCATATTTCTCATGATATTTGGGAATTACTTTCAGAATATTACAGCTCTTACAATCCTATTCATCAGCGATCATATTTTCTGTCTCAAATAACAAATGTCAATACTATTCTGTGAATAGAAATGCAGTTATAAAGCTTCAAAAAGGTATGGAAACAAGGGATGCGGAGAGCCTCAAGGATTATCAAAGACCAAGTCCAATAAGGAAAGGCTGAGAGACTTGGGAATGTTCAGGCTGGAGAAGAGGAGGTTGAGGGGGGTCATGATTGCTCTCTTTAAATATTTGAAAGGCTGTCACTTAGAGAAGGGCAGAGAGCTGTTCCTGTTGGCACCAGAGGATAGGACTCACAATAATGAGTCTAAATTAAGGGTGGGAAGGTACTGGCTGAGTATCAGGAAAACTTTTTTTACAGTAAGAGTGGTTTTATAGTAAGAATGGTTCAATGGTGGAATCAGCTACCTAGAGAGGTGGTGAGCTTCCCTCACTGGGAGTCTTTAAGCAGCAGCTGGACAAACGCTTGTTAGGAATGCTCTAGGCTGATCATGCATTGAGCAGGAGGTTGGACTAGATGTCCTGTATGGTGCCTTCCAACTCTGTGATTCCATTATTCTACTACATCAGGGATCCCCCCACTAATTCTGAGTCTGTTGGCACATCTGGAATTTTGACATGGCATGGTGAATGCAGCACCAAAATAGCTGCAGCAGGAGTCAAAGCCAGCCAGAAAATAATTGCCAAACCTTAACTTCAATAACACAGTGCAGATCCTTGTGCAGATCCTTTTACAGTGCAGATCCAAAGGAGCATTTTAAAAAATCTGCACAGCCAATTAAATCTCCAACAGTCAACCAGAAGCCTTATTGTGCAAAAGCCCTACCAGGCCCTCCCACCTCCTAAAGACACTGGGCGGCCTCCAGAAAAGGTGTTGATGGGCACCCACAGGCACTGCATTGGGGAACCCCTCCTATAAGACAGTGATACTCAGTGGCTTCAATGCCATTTGTGGGTAGAGATACCAGACCTCAGTGAGGGAGGAGGAGGGGGTCCCGATTTTGGGTGCTCCTCTCCACACACCCCCCATTGCCCTCCCCCCCAACAGGCAAGAAGCCAGAAATGAACGATGTGCCTACATCGCCCAGAAGTGACATAGGCATGTCAATTATGTGAGAAGCAATGCTCTGGTTTTTGGGCAAAACTCATAGAGTCATAGAGTTGAAGGGGACCTCCAGGGTCATCTAGTCCAACCCCTTGCACAATGTAAGAAATTCACAAATACCTCCCTACACACACATCCAGTGACCCCTGTTCCATGCCCAGAAGATGGCAAAAAAACCCTCCAGAATCCTTGGCTAAAGTGCTTCCTGACCCCAAAGGGGCAATCAGCATTTCCCTGGAAGTGTAACAAAGGGCCACGAGAACTAAGCACTGATGCAACCCTTCCAATCCTCTCTCCCATGATCAGCCTAAGTTCACAGAATCAGCATTGCTGTCACATGGCCATCTAGCTTCTGAAAACCTCCAAAGGAGGAAAGCTCACCACTTCCCAAGGAAGCCTGTTCCACTGAGGAACACTCTATCAGGACGTTCTTCCTAATGTTTAGCCATAAACTTTTTAATTTCAACCCATTAGTTCTGGTGTAACCTTTTGGGGTCACAGAAAACAACTCTGCACCATCCTATATATGACAGCCTTTTAAGTACTTGAAGATGGTGATCATATCACCTCTCAGTCATCTCCTCTTCAAGCTAAACACCACTGTTCCCTCTAAACTGAGTTAGTGTGAGCTAGCTCACAGATTTTTAGCCTCCAGCTCACACATTTTTGTCTTAGCTCAGGAAGGATGACCCCAGAGCACATTAATTCAAGCAGCAGCTCACAAAGTAGAATTTTTGCTCTCAAGACTCGGCAACTTAGAGGGAACATTTCTAAACACACCAAGCTTCTTCAACCTTTCCTTGCAGGACTTGGTCTCAAGAGCCCTCACCATCTTTGTTATCCTCTTCTTGACATGTTCCAGCTTGTCTATATCTTTTTAAAATTGTGGTGCCCAAAACTAAACACAATACTCTAGGTGAGGTCCAATCACTTTGCACGATCTGGACACTATACTTCTGTTGATACAGCCCAAAATCACATTTGCCTTTTTAGCTACCACATCAAACTGTTTACTCATGTTCAGTGTATGGTCTAATAAGACCCCTAGATCCCTTTTGTACATGTATGCTTTTATTGTTTTATGGATTTTATGTTGTAATCCGCTCTGAGCCCATACATGGGATAGGGTAGAGTATAAATTAAATAAATAAATAATACTGCCAAGACAAGTCTGCAACCTATAATTATGCATTTGTTTTTTCCTACCTAAATGCAGAACCCCAGTTAAAATTAATTTTATTTGTTTTAGCCCAGTTTTCCAGCCTGACAAGATCATCCTCTATCCTAACTCTGTCTTCTACTGAATTTGCTACTCTTCCCAATTTAGTATAATTTGAAAATTTAACAAGTGTTACTTCATCCAAATAATGTATAAAGATGTTGAACAAAAGAGGACCCAGGACTCCTAATTCTACCATAGAGTTTTGCCTCAAAACCAGAACATCACCCCTATATAGGGTTGCCAAGTCCAATTCAAGAAATATCTGGGGACTTTGGGGGTGGAGCCAGGAGCAAGGGTGTGACAAGCAGAATTGAACTCCAAGGGAGTTCTGGCCATCACATTTAAAGGGACAGCACACCTTTTAAAATGCCTTCCTTCCATAGAAAATAATGAAAGATAGGGGCACCTTCTTTTGGGGCTTGTAGAATTGGACCCCCTGGTCCAATCCTTTTGAAACTTGGGGGGTATTTTGGGGAGAGGCACTAGATGCTATACTGAAAATTTGGCGCCTCTACCTCAATAAGCAGCCCTCCTAGAGCCCCCGATACCCGCAGATCAATTCCCCATCATTTCCTATGGGAATTTTTTATGGAGGTGCATAATGGCTGTGGGGGTGGGGCTTCCCCCGCCGGCCAGCTGGCTGGGGGAGGGGGGAAGCCTGTAAAACCGGGGGATCCCCCACTGGGACCTGGGGATTGGGAAGCCTACCCCTATATCATTTCTAGGTCACATAGCAACATCACATTTATTTTCAGAATTCCTTCCCACTCCCAGTAAGTTTACCCTCATCCCCTCCATCTGCCTGTATTCAGGAAAGTAGGCAAGGTCTTTGCTCCATAGGGCTTAGATTTGGAAACTGGGTCCTATCTTGAAACTCCTGTTACCAGAGGAAGAAGTCAGCTGGCAAAATTTCCTGAGGTGCAGGCTTCATGCCAGGGATGGAAGTAAATGTAGTACTTGTGAATATGGCTCTCTGAGAGCTACAGAATGAGAACCACTGCAATAAGGGCCTTTTCAGTGATTGCCCCAATGCTGTGTAATGCCTTCCATAAACACATCAGGCCAAGGCTCTTTAGCTGCAGCTAACTTGTACTTAATTTTGTTGGCTGCTTCCTCCTTTTGGTGATTATACTTTCTGTGTTGTCTGCTTTTTTAATTAACCTGTTGCTGTTGTCTGCTTTTTTAATTAACCTGTTGCTGTTGGTTCAGCTATTTGAGTGCTTTTAGCTATTTACTTACGTTGTTGATTTCATATTCTTGTTGGCCATTTAGGGATTATGGGAATAATACTAAGAAGGTCTACTCAGAAATCAATCCCAGTTTATTTAGTGAGGTTTACTCCCAGGAAAATGTTGTTATGATTGCAGTCTATGCTATTTGTGTATTTTTAATTCTCTCTTGTACATTCTGATGAGAAGTACTATATGAATATTTTTAAAATAAACGAATGAATGAATTTTACGCCAAGGTATTCTTTATCTCATAGAATCATGGAGCTGGAAGGTACCTCCAGGGTCATCTAGTCCAACCCCCTGGACAATGTAATCATCACAACTGTTCTCTAAAAATTTCCCAACAGAAAGAACTTATGCCTTCCCACAGCCTCAGGGCACAATTTTCCTGTAAGGATCAGCCCCGAAAACCCACTCAGTGTGTTGTGTGTTCTTCGTACTGACCACATACACCCTCACTCAAGGGCTTCTTCCTCTCCTTCATAGAATTAAATGCTGGTCATTTCTCTCCAGATCTGCTGTTTCCACGGACCACGCTGGGACCAGTAAATATCACTTGATCCATAAAATACTATTCCCCATTCCTCCTTGCTTTTCCAGTTTGCTCTTGAACATTGTGTGTTTTGCTGAATTAACTGTTTTCCTCATTTTTCTTTGTTAATAAAAAGACTCTTTAATTTGAACAAACTGCTTGTTTATTCAAGAGTTCTCACAGGGACAATCCCCATAAATGTTGGTGTTTCGATTCTGATTGCACCCTCTCACACAGTACTCTATGCTAATTTCCCCCCCCCCCAAAACTAACTGGAGACTATCTCTTTGGGTAACAATGCCCCCCGCCTTCACTGAGACACTTCTCCACATCTACTGCCTAGCCTCACTTTGCATCCACTCCCCCACCCCTATCAGAATGTCTACTGTCCATTTCCACTATTCATTTGTCAGTCCTTAAATTTCCCATCACTCTAGTCTTGTGCATTCAATGCAAATTGCAAGATATTTGGTCAGGGACTACAACATTCCTGTAAACAGCACACTATCTGACACGCATCGTTGGAGAGAAATAAATGCTGACCAATATCAGAAGCAGTTATAATAGCAGAAGAACAGGATTTTTTAATTACAGGTGAGTTCTAGGTGGATTGGTCCAGAATTGTAACAGTCTGATAATATAAATGCAAACAACAAAACTGTAATGTAAGTATGCTAAGGAAAATCCAAGGGTTCTAAAACAAGGGTTCTAAAAGAGCTTGCGGATGTAATTTTTGAGCTTCTGACATAAGAACATAAGAGAAGCCATGTTGGATCAGGCCAATGGCCCATCCAGTCCAACACTCTGTGTAACACAGTGGCCAAAATTTTTTTTATATATATACACACACACACACACAAACTGTGGCTAATAGCCACTGATGGACCTCTGCTCCATATTTTTATCCAATCCCCTCTTGAAGCTGGCTATGTTTGTAGCCACCACCACCTTCTGTGGCAGTAAATTCCACATGTTAATCACCCTTTGGGTGAAGAAGTACTTCCTTTTATCCGTTTTAACCCGACTGCTCAGCAATTTCATCGAATGCCCTCGAGTTCTTGTATTGTGAGAAAGGGAGAAAAGTACTTCTTTCTCTACTTTCTCCATCCCATGCATTATCTTGTAAACCTCTATCATGTCACCCCGCAGGCGATGTTTCTCCAAGCTAAAGAGCCCCAAGCATTTCAACCTTTCTTCATAGGGAAAGTGTTCCAACCCTTTAATCATTCTAGTTGCCCTTTTCTGGACTTTCTCCAATGTTATAATATCCTTTTTGAGGTGCGGCGACCAGAACTGCACACAGTACTCCAAATGAGACCGCACCATTGATTTATACAGGGGCATTATGATACTGGCTGATATTATTTTTGAGAATTTTTGGAGAATAGGAGAGGTGCCAGAAGATTGGAGGCGGGCGAATGTTGTCCCCATCTTCAAGAAGGGGGAAAAAGATGATCCGGGTAACTATCGACCCGTCAGCTTGACGTCTATACCTGGAAAAGTTTTAGAACAAATCATCAAACAGTCGGTCCTGGAACATTTAGAAAGAATGGATGTGATTACGAAGAGCCAGCATAGTTTTCTCAAGAACAAGTCATGTCAGACTAACCTGAACTCTTTTTTTGAGAAAGTGACTACCTTGCTGGATCAGGGGAATGCTGTAGACATCATTTATCTTGATTTCAGTAAGGCTTTTTTTATAAGGTTCCACATACTATCCTTGTTGACAAGTTGGTAAAATGTGGTTTGGATCCTGTTACCTTTAGGTGGATCTGTAACTGGTTGACAGATCACACCCAAAGAGTGCTTGTGAATGGTTCCTCATCCTCTTGGAGAAGAGTGACAAGTGGAGTGCCTCAAGGATCTGTCCTGGACCTGTTTTGTTCAACATCTTTATCAATTATTTGGATGAAGGAATAGAAGGAATGCTTATTAAATTTGCAGATGATACTAATAAATTGGGAGGGGTTGCAAACACAGAAGGCGACAGAAACAGGATACAGGATGACCTTGACAGGCTGGAAAACTGGGCTAAAATCAATAAAACGAATTTTAACAGGGATAAATGTAAAGTTCTGCATTTAGGTAGGAAAAATCCAATGCATGGTTATAGGATGGGGGAGACTTGTCTTAGCAGTAGTATGTGCGAAAAAGATCTAGGGGTCTTAGTGGATCATATGCTGAACATGAGTCAACAGTGTGATGTGGTGGCTAAAAAGGCAAATGCAACTTTGGGCTGTATCAACAGATGTATAGTGTCCAGATCACATGATGTGATGGTATCACTTTACTCTGCTCTGGTAAGACCTCACCTGGAGTATTGTGTTCAGTTTTGGCACCACATTTTAAGAAGGATGTAGACAAGCTGGGACGGGTCCAGAGGAGGACGACGAAGATGGTGAGGGGTCTGGAGACCAAGTCCTATGAGGAAAGGCTGAAGGATCTGGGGATGTTTAGCCTGGAAAGGAGTCAGCTGAGTGGTAATATGATCACCATCTTCAAGTACTTGAAGGGCTGTCATATAGAGGATGGTGTGGAATTGTTTTCTGTGGCCCCGGAAGGTAGAACCAGAACCAATGGGTTGAAATTAAATCAAAAGAGTTTCCAGCTCAACATTAGGAAGAACTTCCTGACTGTTAAAGCGATTCCTCAGTGAAACAGGCTTTCTCGGGAGGTGGTGGGCTCTTCTTCCTTGGAGGTTTTTAAACAGATCCTGTGAATTTAGGGGGAGGTGTTTGTGAGTTGTGCAGGGGGTTGGACTAGATGACCCTAGAAGTCCCTTCCAATTCTATGATTCTATAAATAAGTCTACTCATAAAAAAAATCCCAAGTTCAATAGGACTTGCTTCTGGATAAGAATGTGTAGAACTGCAACCTGAGTTCTTCATTGGGATTAACTACTAAGTAAATATGCATAGCATATGCATACCACTCTCCATGGTGCAGAGTGGTAAAGCTGCAGTACTGCAGTCCGAGCCCTCTGCTCACAACCTGAGTTCAATCCCAGCGGAAGCTGGTTCAGGTAGCCAGCTCCAGGTTGACTCAGCCTTCCATCCTTCCAAGGTCGGTAAAATGAGTACCTAGCTTGCTGGGGGGAAAGTGTAGATGACTGGGGAAGGCAATGGCAAACCACCCCATAAAAAGTCTGCCATGAAAACGTTGTGAAAGCAATGTCACCACAGAGTCGAAAATGACTGGTTCTGGCACAGGGGACTACCTTTACCTTTTTAAATATGCATAGGCTCTGGCTGCAAAATCACAATGTACTTTTTAAAGAAACAGCATTTCAGACAAGTTTATTCTAATCATACAGTTTAAAAGTATGCACCAAAGATTCTCCAATGACAAAAAGATAACTGATTCCGTAGAATGTGGCATCTCCTTGTCTGCACCATTTCCAACTTCTAAGTGGAAGATCTCTACCACTATATAATGGTATACTCTTTATATTCAGACCTAAGAAACAGATTCCTATCTGGAATTTTAAGCCAAGTACATAACTTACCTGATAATAAAAAGTTGGTTTTCCTACAGTCGGATACAAATCCCTTGGTCTCACGCAGCTAGAAAAGTTACACCCAAGGTGGCTCCTAGTAGTACATCACACTGAGCTCTATAGTTCAGCATAGTTAATATTACTTATTATAAACGTTGTATTCTTGAAATTTTGGAATCTCCATATAGTCTTAACCTGAAGACTTGTTTTTCAGCTTGGTATTTTTTTTTTTAAACTTTAAATTTTTATTAATTTTTCAACAATAACCAACAACTCAGATACACGCTTAGTAATCGAATAAATACAATAATATACCTGCGTTACATTTGTGTCTTAGTTATCTTTTAAGTTAAATTAACTAGAGCTCCTCTTAGTCCTATTATCATTACACTCAGTTGCAAATCTCTAATATACTACAAAACAATATATAACCTTTAAATATACTTTTCAATAGTATGAAAAATCAATATATTTTTTTGGGACATGCTTTTGAGGATCTTCTTTCGAATTTATATAGTTAAAAAAAGGAAACCATTTTTCAATAAAGTTATTATTCTTCTGTTGTATATCCATTGCTCTTATTTGTATAGCCAGTTTATCTAATGCTGCTACCTCCCATACTTTAGTCAACCATTGTTGTATCTTAGGGGACGCATCTCGTTTCCAATGTTGGGCTACCAATAACTTTCCTGCCATCAACAAAAGAGTTATTAATTCCTTTCTCAAATGAGAAAGTTTTAAGTTGGGCCAATAATTTAAGAGAAAAGATTCTGGGGTAAAAGGGATATCGTCATCGGCAAAAATATCTATTATGTATTTAATTTCCCTCCAAAATTTGTTAATTTCTGGGCACAGCCACCAACAATGTAAAAATGACCCTTCCTGCTGACACTTCTTCCAACATTCAGAAGTAGGCTTTATATGGGCTAAAAATAGTTTTTTGGGTGTCAAATACCATCTTGAAAAAAGTTTGTAATTTTGAAGTTTCAAATTTAGTGAATATGTGGTGTAAAGTGGAGATTCCCAGATAGTCTGCCATTGTTCCAACGTAAAGGACATACCACAATCTTTCTCCCAGGCCTTCTGTTGGCTTGTAACTTCGGACCAATCTTTAGCATTAAGTAGATTATAAATAGTCGATGTCAATGTTTTGGTTTGTTTTAGATTCTTTTTTCAACATATTCTCAAAAGTTGTTAACGGCCTATCGATCACTTCTACAATTCTGGGATTGTGTAAAATAAAATATATTTGTTGATACTGAAACCATGGAATTGGTATTTTATATTGAGTTTCCAATTGTGTTTTAGTCAGCATTTGTCTATTCTTGATGATGTTTTGAAATTGGAAAATACCCGCCTCTCTCCAAACTCTAAAGTCTTCGGGTGCACGGCCTGGTTTAAACCATGCTTGTCCTAAGAAGCTTGCCATCGGCGAGGTGGATGGTATTAAAGTTTTTTTGTGCTTATCCCAAAGTTTTAAAGTCAAGGATAGATAAGGGTTATTGTCAACAGTAAAGTGTCTATCTTTTGGAGTGTTCCAAATGGCTTCCCATAGATTGTCCCCTACTAAGTAAGATGCCTCAATTTTTACCCAAGGTTTATCACAATCTTTTATTGCATACAGTAATATATTTTTTAAATTTACAGCTAAATAGTACGCTTCTAGATTGGGTAAACCCAACCCCCCCTGTTTTATTGGCCTCGTCATTAACTTAAACTGAAATCTTGGTTTTTTGTTTGACCACAAAAATTTAGAAATAAACTTTTGTCTGTCTCTGAATTCTTTGGGAGAAATATCGCAGGGTAAGTTATAAAATAGAAATAAGTATTTAGGAAGGACAAAAGTTTTAATCATATCGATTTTTTCTAACAAAGTTAAATTTAGTTTGTTCCATTGCTCTAATTGTGTTTTAATAGTGCTATCTATTAATTTGTAGTTGACAGTATAAAGATCCTGTAAATTCAATGGTATTTGGATACCTAAATGTCGAATAGATTTTTGGACCCACTTAAAAGGAAAGGCGTTTAGTAAGTTTAATTTAGTACTCGGGGACATAACAATAGGGTATAATTCAGATTTTGTATAGTTAATCGTAAAACCTGATACCGCACTGAATTTTTGAATATGATATAGTAATGATGTAATAGATTGGACAGGATTAGTGAAATAAAATACGGCATCATCTGCAAACAAACTTAATTTATATTCCTCTTTCCCTACAGAGATACCAGTTATTAATGTCTCATTACGTACGGCAAAGGCCAGTGGTTCTATAGACAGGGCAAATAGGATAGGAGACAGGGGGCATCCCTGCCTCATACCCCTATGTAGATCGAAATCCTCTGATCTATAATTATTCACGTAAATTTGTGCTATTGGCTTAGCGTATAATGCTTCGATGGAGGTTAGAAATTTTTGACCAAATCCCATATACTGTAACAAAGTAAGTAGATAGGGGACCTCCACCTTATCAAAGGCCTTCTCTGCGTCAATGGCCAAAAGGATTGATTCTTCCTTTCTTTGCTTTCCCAGAATAATTAAGTCCAATGTTTTACGGATATTGTCCGTTAAAGTTCTTGTGGGAATAAATCCTGACTGGTCACTATGTATATAGTTTGCAATAATTTTATTCAATCTGTTGGCCATTAAAGCAGAGAAGAGTTTAAAATCATTATTTAAAACAGAAATAGGTCTAAATGAAGCAGGATTTTGTTTGTCCTTTCCGGGTTTGGGAATTACTGTAATTCTGGCTTCTGACCATGTGGCAGGCATAACTCCGCTGAGCATAACTGAGTTACAGGTCTGCACCAAGGGGTCCACCAATACATGCTCAAATGTCTTATAAAATTCAATAGGGATACCATCCCTACCTGGGGCTTTATTATTTTTGATATGTTTTAAGGTTTCAGATAGTTCAAGTGGTGTTACATCTTGTTCCAAATACGCCTTATGTTCAGGAGATATTTTAGTATTATAATTTATAGAAGTGAGATACTCTTTAATTTTGGTAGGCTCTGGATTTTCTGATTTATAAAGTTGCTGGTAGAATTTATGAAATATTTGGATTATTTCGCTAGATTTAGCGACTAGAGATCCTTGATGATTCCGCATGTTATGAATAAGGTGAGATACCTTTCTTTGAGAGGTCCTTTGTTTAAGTAATTTTATCGATTTTGGTGTTTTAGTAAAATATTTTTGATTAAGTATCAACAGGTTTTTTTGCATTTGGGATGTTTCCAACAAATCTAACTTTTTACGTTCCTGCTCTAATGTCCTTAGCAGTTTTTTCCCACCCTTTTTAGCGTACTGCAGTTCCAACCGTTTAATATTAGTTGTAATTTCTAGTATTAGTGACTGTCTTTCTTTTTTATAGGTGGATGCCATTGCAATTAGTTGCCCTCTTATAACTGCCTTAAAAGCATCCCACAACGTTCCCTGTGATACCTCTTTAGTGGTATTAAATTTAAAGTACTCCTTTATTGCTGCTGTAATTTTTTTACAAATCGATTCATCTTGTAGCAGTAATTTATTTAAATTCCAATGGTAACCTTGTTTGTCTTCATTTTGAACAGAAAGTGTCCCCATGACCCAGGAGTGATCCGAAATTGTCCGTGGGCCTATGTCTGCTTCTTGAATTTGATTAACTATTCTTTTACTTACTAAAAGATAATCAATTCTTGTATGTATTTGGTGTACAGTAGAATAATAAGTGTATTGTTTTACTCCGGGATTTAATGAACGCCATATGTCCACCAAATTGAATGTATCTAATATATTCAATAAACCTGTTGATTTTACTGCTTTTTTCCCTGGTTTGTGTGTCCTGTCCAATTCGGGATCCATTATATAGTTCAAGTCAGCACCAATTATAGTTTCCCCTATCTGAAATTCTGATAGTAGTTGAAGAGTTGTCTTAAGAAAATCTTTCTGATTTACATTTGGGGCATACAGAGATGCTATTGTTAATGGCTGGCCGTCTAATTCTCCTCTAATGAAGATATAGTGACCTCTAGGGTCAGCTTTTATTTTTTGGCAGTGGAAAGGTACTGATTTTGACAGTAAAATTGCTACTCCTCTAGATTTTGATGTCCCTGCTGCCAAATAGCTTTGGTTAAACCAATTTGAGGACAATAGTTTTCCATTTATATTCTTTAAATGCGTCTCCTGTAGACATACAATGTTTGCTCTATCCCTTTGCAAAGTGTTAAGAAGTCTTTTACGTTTTACAATATTATTGAGGCCTCTGCAGTTCCAACTGAGGAGCTTATATGAGCGTGTCATCTTTCAATTAAAATAAGAAAAGAAAAGAAAAATTAAGAACTCAGTGGTGCCACAATACAACACCACTTCTCAAACTATAACCAAACTTAAAAACCTTAAACTTAATTTCCTAATTTGGGAAGCTTTTCAGAGATTCCTCCCCAAAGGATATTTCAGTTAACCCCAAACCACCCCCCAACTTATGCTGTTCTTAACCTTCAAACAAACAAAACAAAACAACACAAATAACTCAAACACCCCCAACTACCCTCAATTGGGGGAAATGCTTCACCAGTCCTCTTTACCTTCAGAGGAAAAGGGAGAAATACCCGTGGTACTCCCTAGTAGTGAAACCACTCACACCTTTAGGGGAACTAAAGAATATTTGAATGTAATTAAAAAAATTTTTTAAAACATCCCAAACATTCCCCAGGTTTGTAAGATGAAACCTTAACCAGGCACCTTGCACAAAAAAAACATACTCCTGCTCACTTGGGAAATAAAATGTATTATCTTATTTAACAATTTAAGGTATATCAAACTTGTCCTAGTACCCTCCTCTTAGTTAACCAAAATCCAGAAAGATGGAAATGTATATAGGAAGATGTACATTATGCTATATGGGTTATAACCCTTAAGAGTTCTTATTTACATTTGATTTCCCAGAAAGTAGAAATCCACCTAAGGTGATTAAGATATTTTATAAGACCATTTGATGACTGTATTGAGATATTAATGAGGCTAAATACAATTATGCCTATCTATATTCATACCATCACTACTCCATTTATATTTATTCCAACCTCTCACTCATTCATATCTCCTCCTTTTATCATTATATAATGTTGCAAAAGCATTCACCAATACAGACATTTCCCCTATTCACTCTATCTCATCCACCAAAAAATCAATCACTTACTACACTACAATCATTCCTAACTATACACATTCATTCAAATACACTAGTCCAAATTTATAGCAACCATGATTTAGCATACTCACTTAAATTTTAGATTTCATTGTAAGTAAAGAAACCCTAAATGATCATTTCAATAACACACACATTCTGCACTCATATCTACCTATCATTCATACTCTCTCATTTAATTAACACTCCAACCATTCACCTTCAGTCATTCACTAGTCTTTAGTCATGACCCATAGCAAAGCATATTACAAACGTTCTCTTACCAAGAGATCATTACACGGGGGGGGGGAGGGGAGGGGAGGGGAAAAGAGTGCTTTGATCTGACTACCAGGAAGGGGAGTTGGGGAGGGAGGGGGGGGCGTGTTTCGGTGCATTGCCTCGAGGGGCATGTGTAAAGCTGCGATGATCAGCAACAAGGTTTTCACGAAGAACACTCTAGGGTATCTTTGCTGATGAGGGGGGGGGAGGTGGGTGAAAAAAGAAAAAAGAACAGCTCCTTCCGAAGTTCTGGAACTTCGCTAGCAGTGGGATTCAGAAAGTTAGAGATTAGAAACGTCCCGAAAATCCAGTAGAAAAGACACCAAAAGACTGGCAGCAGGGGTGGAGAGATCCATAAACGAAGGGTAGGCAAGAACAACCCCAGCGTAAAAAGGTGGCTGCGGAGATTACCCTTCCCCCGAAAGTAAGAGGGAGAGGCAATGGGATCAGGGAGGACAGTTCTGAGCAAGCCCCAAAGTTCAGGCAGAGAAATAACTATGCGGCTTCTCCCCCGCTTCGATCTCTTCTCGAACTGCTTTGTGCGGCTTTGCAGAGGCAGATCGGATTTCTTCATACTACAGATAACTCCCCTCCCCCAAAAAACCCAGCGACGGAAAAAAGAGAGAGATCAAGCATTCACCAGTCACCTTTCAACCATTCATTAGCATATCCACCAGTCATTTATATCCCAATCTATTAGCAAATGGTGCAGTAAAGATATACAATAGAGCCGGGCTCCGCAAAGTTCAGGAGGCTTGTGGCGTTTTTTAAAGGAACAGCAGCCCGCCAAAAGTTTTCCATCAGATGCAACAGCGATCGACGGGAAAAAAGGGAAAGAGATATAAAAAGGGGAAATCAAACAGATATTCAGAAAAACGTTAATGGATAAATCATTTCCTTCTCTCAGGAAAATATAAAAGGTGAATCTTCCAGGGAAGAGGGAATCCTGTGATCTATTGGAGTGAAGAAGTCCGCTACCAGTTTTTCCTAGTGACGCAACAGCTTAGAACAGTAGTTAATCTTTTTGAGAGAAACTCATACAAAATTAACAATATAGCTCCTTCAAATTTGTATAAGTTAAGGAGAGACGTCTTCAGAGGGAGGGTTGGCTTTCAGTATTTCTTCTTCATCTGCCGCTGTTACTTCTATGGAAAGTGCCTTAAGCAACGCTCTGCCTGAGTCAATGTCCGCTGCTGCGTGTAAGTGGCCGTTTTTGTAAACCAATACGTCTGACGAAGGGCTCCATCTAAATCTAATGTTAGCCGCATGCAACTTAGAAACAAAAGGTCGTAGCTTTCTGCGTTTATCAAGTACTTCAGGAGGTAGGTCTAGCAAAGTTAGAATTTTTTTCCCTTTATACAGCAAAGCCCCATTTGATCTCACTTCCTTTAGAATAAAGTCCCGTGTTTTAGGAAGGGCGAAATGTACCAGTACATCTCTAGGTCTCCTTCTCCTGGCCGATGCCATTGCTCCCAGCCTTTGTGCTTTGGCTATTGATAAAGTACTTCCCGCCTCCATTTTCAGTGCAGATTTTAGCCATTTTGAAATAAAAGAAACCAAGTCAGTGGAATTCTCCTCTCCCTCCTCCAGGCCTCAAAATTTTAGATTGGAAGCTCTAAAACGGTTTTCTAGTATAAGAATTTTGTTTTCCAGAATAGACTCCTTTCTTTTAAGAGCTTTCACCTGGTCTTGCAGTACAAGGGCTGCTTCAGCCGTTTGCTCCGCCATCTTGGTGGTAACGGAGAGCTCTTCTGTTATTTCTTGTACTTTAGACTGGATAGGTTTGAGGAAGGAGTCCAATGATTCATTAAAATAGCGGTGTATGTCAGCTTTTAGGAGATTTAGATCTCTTTTACTTATCGGGGCGTCTTCATTTTCTATGCTGGGGCTGGGAGGATTAACATTGCTAGCCGCCATATTTAGTACAGATCTGGTTACAGGCCTACTAACCTCTTCCACAGCGTCCACTTTGAAGAAGTCTAGTACCGATTTTTTTTCTCTCGGGATAGTCTTCTTTTTAGTTTTGTTGTGTTGTCCCATCGAAAGCAGAGTTTATAATTGTGCCTGGTGACTCTAATATAGGCTATATAGGGGGAATGATCAGGAGCTCGATCAGACTGCGTCCACCATGTTCAAGCGACGCTCCGCCCCCCAGCTTGGTATTTTTTAATGTAAATTCTATATTGTGTTTTTTATAATGTGCTTTTATATTGTAACAGCCAATGACCATGTATTTATTTTTTAATTTTTTTTATTTTATTCGATTTATATCCCGCCCTCCCCACCGAGGCGGGCTCAGGGCGGCTTACAACAGAAAAAAAAAGCTAACAAAAATCTATTTAAATACGTTAATAATTATACAATAAAATACATAAAAACCTAAATATGTACAATAAACCATTCATTCAACTTCTGAGATTAAAACATTTCCTTCCCCATAAGCAAATACTGTAAATGCCAAAGAATTGCAATGCACTTGCCAATGGAGGTTCTGCCAAATTACTCACTGTAGGAGAAGTGGCTTATGAGATAAATCCTACATCATACCTTAGCTTAACTGTGAGGAAAATATTTAAGTATCTGAAAGCATATGCTTTACTCACTACTATAGTGTGAAAGTTATATTACTGCATATATTCAGAATCAATCCTTTGTATCAGATTCTGTTAAATCTGAAATTAAGAAAAACAAAAATCAAGACTTTTATCATATACAACTGAAACTTTTAAAAGGATGTATAAGCCATTGCATTCATTTCACATGCCAGCAAGCTCATGTTAAAAGATTCTACAAGCTAGGCTTCAGCAGTATGTAGATTGGGAACTACCAGAAGTTCAAGCTGGGTTTTGTAGAGGAACTAGAGATCAAATTGCCAACATTCGCTGGATTATGGAGAAAGCACAGGAGTTCCAGAAAAACATCTATTTCTGTTTCATTGACTACGCTAAAGCCTTTGATTGTGTGGGTCACAACAAACTGTGGCAAGTCCTTAAAGAGAGATGGAAGTACCAGACCACCTCACATGTCTCCTGAGAAACCTGTATAAGAGTCAAGAAGCAACAATCAGAACAGGATATGGAACAACTGACTGGTTTAGAATAGGAAAAGGAGTTCGACAAGGATGTATATTGTCACCCTGCTTATTTAATTTATATGCAGAGTACATCATGCGGAATGCTGGCCTGGATGAAGCAGAAGCCGGAATTAAGATTGCCGGGAAAAACATCAACAACCTCAGATATGCAGATGACACCACTCTAATGGCAGAAAGTGACGAAGACCTAAAGAACCTCTTGTTGAGGGTGAAAGAGGAGAGCACAAAAGTAGGCTTGAAACTGAATATCAAAAAAACTAAGATCATGGCATCCGGCCCCATCACACCTGGGCAAATAGAAGGGGGAGACATGGAAGTAGTGACAGACTTCACATTTCTGGGATCCAAGATCACTGCAGATGGTGACTGTAGCCATGAAATTTTTGCTCCTTGGGAGGACAGCTATGGCGAACCTGGAGCACTCACTGGAGAAGATCCTGATGTTGGAAAAGACAGAAGGCAAAAGAAGAAAGGGACGGCAAAAGATGAGATGGCTGGACAGCGTTACTGATGTAACAAACACGAATTTGAGCAGACTTCGGAGGATGGTGGAAGACAGGAGGGCTTGGCATGACTTTGTCCATGGGGTCGCAAAGAGTTGGACTCGACCGTGCGACGGAACAACAAAATAAGCCACTCTAAGCCTGCCATGGTGGGGAGTAAGGTAAAGGTAGTCCCCTGTGCAAGCACTGAGTCGTTACTGATCCATGGGGTTACATCACATCACAACATTTTCGTAGCAGACTTTTTACAAGGTGGTTTGCCACTGCCTTCCCCAGTCATCTACACTTTACCCCCAGCAAGCTGGGTACTCATTTTACCGATCCTAGAAGGATGGAAGGCTGAGTCAACCTTGAGCTGGCTACCTGAATCCAGCTTCTGCCAGGATCAAACGCAGGTCAAAAGCAGAGCTTGGACTGCAGTACTGCAGCTTACTACTCTGTGCCACAGGGCTCCTTGGCAGGGAGAGTGGGGTACAAATTGAACTAATAAAATAAATAAATTGTAGACAAAACAGTATTTGAAAAGAGATTCTTACTATGATTCACAGCAAAAGTCTTTTGAAAACAGTACATGTTACTTATTTTTGACACAAAAGACATCTTCCATTTTTAAATTGGTTCATAAGAACATTTCAGGAAAAGATCTAATGAGTGATCCTCCTTGATCCCTTTCAGTGCCATGGAAGGTGAAATGTCTGGCCTTCTGAAGCCTGACCAACAATATGTAAAATGCAACCACAGAGCTGTACACACCATGGTTACAGATACCCTGGAATATGAACATGAACTTTCAGTACTTGTTGATAAATTCACCAATAACTTACACTTTTGACATACAAGACTGTCCACATTCCATATTCCCTCCTTCTATGTTTGCCAATCCTGGTTTAGTCTCACTGCTCTGAGCTACCACTAGAACCAGAACTGTTGAAGAGCGACCATGGGGCCCTGGACAAAGATTTTTTCTGGGCTTCCATACAACACTGATCCAAACCAAATATCGTAACAAAACAAATTACTTGGCCTGCTGTTACCATGAAACTTACAATAACAAAAGGATCCACAAGTCCGTTTGTCTGTTCATTAGGAGTTGCCAGGCAATGCTGGAAGGCTGAAGGCAAGGATGTTGGTGGCAGGTGCAATGCTGCCTGTAGCATCTCATCACTTGCAGTAAAAAAACCTGAAGTGACATAGGTGGCTCTAGGAACTGCCAGCGATTCCTAGAGTTACCCTTTGTCACTTCCTCTTTTTTTTTTTTACCACAACTGATGCAATGTTGCAGCTGGCATTGCAGGATTTTTTGTTTTGTTTTTTGTTTACCCACCAATTCTCAAAGCATCAGAAAATAAAACTAGGAGTGTCAAAATTAACCACCAACTTCAGGATGATCGTAGGTGTTCCAGTACTAAAAAATGACCATCCTAGCTGACATTGTCTCCAAAGAACTGCTGTAAAAGAAAAATAAATTAAAATGCATGTTAAATGCTGCATGATTCCAGCTTCACAGGCCCTCAAGCTGATGTGAGCCCCCTGAATTTTATACCCCAGTCTCCTCCCTTTCAGTGGTGGCCCTAACTAGAACCATAATGAACAATGTGACTTTACAAAGGAGTATAGCTTTGAAGTTATAGAGAAGGGGTGTCAACCTTAGGGATACGGGTGACAGCTGGCCCACCCAAGGTTTAATCAGACTTGTGGCTCTCTTCCCCCCGCCCCCCCCGCCCCCTGGAGCAGCTGGAGCTGCTGCTGAGTGGAGGGAACAGAGGGAAGGGCTGCAGAACTTCCCAGATCGTCTTTGCAGGCTTCTGGGGTCTGTTGAAATACAATGCAGCACAAAACAAGTTGCAAAAAAAAAGTGCAATGGATTTTTCATTCTCAGAGTAGTCTACCTGGGACCAGAGACCTTAATGGAAAATCCATTCCGGATTTTCTTTGTGACTTTTTTTGTGCACCAATGTATTCCAATGGAGCCCCCTGCAAGTCAAGTGACCTTCTTGGCTCCTATTATTTTCAATGGGCTTTCAAACCTCTCCCATCTCAAACTACCCTGTAAAAAAAATGAAGACTCTGGAAGGTGGTATATTCATTGCACATATGTATATATGTTATGGAACAGTCTACTCACCCCCGATATCTATGTGACTTAGCTTGGGCTTACTGGATGGAGCTCTTGTTTCAGTTTCTAGTTTTCTGTTAGCTGTAGTTGTTGGTCCTAAAATTGTCCCCTTGCAAATAAAAGGTTGATGTTTTGAGCCAGCTTGTCTCTGCTGATTGGACCTGGGAATAATTGCCTGAATGAGCACTCTAACCTGGGAACCGACAGCCAAAGGGGGACATTATATAGAGAGCCAGTGTTACTTTTGAGTAGACCGGGGGGGGGGAGAAGCTTGTAATGCCAAGCCATGTCATGTTTTCCTAAACTCAGAACACTTTATATTTTTTAGTTTGTATTTTTAGATTCTGCCGTGATCCTTGTACTTTATCCTGATGTTTTATTTTTTAAAAAATTGCAGTGCCAAATCCCACTATTCCTCCAACTTTCCAATTTACGAAGGCATCTTTTAAGGTGGGGGGGGAGAGTTTGGGAGGTATGAGATATCAAAGACTGTTAAATAAACAAAATATTGCGAGAGTGTTACTGTTTTAAGTTTGTTTGTATTTTAAGTTAAAAAACAATCCCATCAATTGTCATAGATCCAGGAGTTAGTTGTGTTAGTCCATGGGTGGCCAAACTGTGGCTTGGGAACCACATGTGACTGTTTCACACATATTATGTGGCTCTTGAAGCCCCCACCACCTTGTTGGCCAACTTGGAGAATGCATTAAAGTTCCTTTCTTTCTATCTCTCCTTCCCTCTCCCATCTATTTTCCTTCCTTCCTTCCTTCCTTGTCTTGTGGCCTCTCAAACATCTGATGTTCATGTCTTGTGGCTCTCAAACATCTGACATTTATTTATGTGGCTCTTATGTTAAGCAAGTTTGGCCACCCCTGTGTTAGTCTGTTGCTGCAAAATAGTAAAACAATAGCATCTGTAAGACTAACAAATTTTATTGCAGAATCAGATTTTGAGAAACACAGCTCTCTGCATCTGACAGAGAGAGCTGTGTTTCTCAAAAGTTTATGCTACAATAAAATTTGTTACTCTTAAGGGTGCTACTCTTTACCTTCAATTGCATTGCTCTGTGTTCTTTATAAAGCTTATATCTTCACTACCTGGCATTACATTTTATGACACACATGCCCAGTCCGACAAAGTCCCATTTATGTTAGATCTGATCCTCATAACAAATGACTTTGATACTTCTGGTTAGGGTTGCTAAGTCCAGCTCAGGAAATATCTGGGGGCTTTGGGGGTAGAGCCAGGAGGCTTTCCCAGTCCCCAAAAATAAATTGCACATTCAGTTCCCCTGAATACATTTCCTCCTTGTTTTTTTTGCCTTTTTGTTCTTCAGCAGTTTTACTTCCACTAAATGGAAGTGAACACACACATACACACTCTCCTGGGGCAATGGTATAGATAGCATTACTCACTGGAGTTGCTGAATGTAACAATCTATTATATTTCAACCAACTTAAGGAGAGAGAGGTCTAGGGAGTGGAGTTTTCCTTTATCTCATAATCAGGTTCTAGTTAACTTTTTACTATCCCTTTTATTATACAAACAGCTTCTGAAAGGAATGCAAACTGAACAGAGGGACTGTGCTCACTCTCTTCCTCTCTTGCACACATGGCTCTGCCTGCTTCTCCTATCCCCATGAGCTTCAGTCTTGTTGAATTTAAAGGCAGACACACCTTCCAAAACACAAGCCATTTGCTAGCTTCTAAGCCTGCCTGAGATCTAAAGGCACATTATGGCTGTTGGGGCAGGGCTGGCAGGGGAAGGAGCCTCAGACTGGGGGATCCCCCACCCAGACATGGAGAATGACAAATCTGCTTCTGGTACTGGTGTTAATGAAGCTATAACAACATCCCATGTAATGCAAATAGGCCAGAACATTCAGATACGTATACGTTGTGAGCCGCCCTGAGCCTGCTTGTGTGGGGAGGGCGGGATACAAATAAAAAGTATTATTATTATTATTATTATTATTATTATTATTATTATTATTATTATTATTATTATTATATGTGCCTACCAGTTAAAACCCCACTAGAAGGTTGGAATTCATGACAGGCTTAGGTGGACCCAGGTTGCCTAACTATTATTAATTTGAAGTCTCCTTTAATCCTTTACTTATGTTGGGTTAAGAGGAAACAACAGAAATATTTAGAAAATTAATCTTCACTTTTAAATTTCATCTTAATTAAATACATGCCATTAAGCAGCCTACAGACTTAGAGCAATTTTAACTCTTCCCATACTTTCATTTTGTGCTTGTGGCATATTGTACTTGTCTGCACCATGGCATCATCTGTGACAGCCTCCCTTCTTCTTGAGTTAGAATTCTGTCCCTATCCTATTATGTATGCATGCTCAGAACAATATATCAGGTATGCAGGCCTGCTAAAACAGTTAGGGTACAATGAGTTGTTTCCAGTCTTGCCTCCACCACTTCCTGTCTTATTTTCATTTTTTTCCTTCTGTACTTGGCTTAATGTGCATTCTATGGACCTGAAAACATGGCAAAGAGAATGGCGACTCACTGGTGCTTCTTCTCTTGCTGATTCTATGGAACATGCAAAGCAGCCCTCAGAGGGTAAGTGGAGTGACGACAGTAGTGAGAGAAGCTAATTAATCATGTAATGGAAACCAGAGTACCCACTCTTTACCCACCCATACAGTATATAAGAAATGCTGCCAATATATTTCTTGAGGGAAATTCCATTTATCTTATTGACAACTGGACAGGGTTTATGCCTAAATGAGCAAGAGGCCTACAAAAATAACATACAAAACTTCATAAAATGAAATATATTCTGTTCAGAGCACCATAAAATGGGTTACGAGAAGAATCAAAGGAATGTTTGAGATTTATTTTCATAGCAAACATACATCAACTTCCATATTCAGCTGAATTTATTACTGTTTTCTGCTACTCAAAAGATGCATAACAGTGACCTCTTTCTGCAAACTCTCAATCTTTGCAGCAAAAGCAGACACTGAGGGCTCCATATATTTCAGAAACATCCCCCCCCCCTCAAAAATCTGGAGGATTTTCTCTTATTATCATCCAACTAATTATTTTCCAGCCAAAAAGGAAAATAAGGGCGTCCAATGACATTTCTGTGTGGGATATTTCCAGAAGAGCACTAATTATGTGTTTAAATTAGGTTTAATTTTAATATGCTGTTTCATAGTAGCCTGCTAAGAACAAGAAAAATATCTCAGACAATTCCCTTCCTTATTACAGCCCCTGTCCTACATGACTTTTGTCTATGCAGGCCCCCATGATCCCAAGCACAGCCTTTTAAAGTGGGCAATGGCCTTGCGTTTTCACTAGCAGAAAAGGTGGTTGGATCCCCCAATAATCCAAGTGGGATTGGAACACTATAGATATTGGTTATTTTTTTAAAAAAACTTTGGACCTCATATTACCTCTGAGGGGGAAAATACAGTCTGCATACATTTGGGAAGAAACTGGTAGAAGAGAACTATGCACACACACCTGACCACATGCAGATTCCTGGACATGTGATCTAGTACCCTGGAAAGTGCAGAGTTCAAAGATTTCATGTCACATTGAATACATGGAAATCATGGGCATGACCAACAGATACAATCCCTACCTGCTTCCCATGCATTTATTTGTATCCAGGTGAATGCCTTAACAAGGCTGAAGTCAACCAAATTCTCAGCAACTTAGCATGCGCCCTCTATCACTGGGACATGTATTCCATACTCAAAAGGTAGAAGACGCCTCTGAGTTTTAATCTTAACCAGAATAGATTGTCCCAGGACAAAAAGAGAGTGACTGATTACCAAAGGGGATACCACAGATTCTTGTAATCCAGAGATTTTCAACCAGGCTGGAAGGTGGTTTATGGAATTGCAATGATAATTATTAGTTGGTGCCTTTAATGGGGAAGTAGCCCAACTGCTGAGGAGCCAAAATTCAGATAGTAAAAAGGGACTGGTTGATTGGGTTGTCAAATGGACTTGATAATTCAGTTTCCCCGGAATCTAGGCAATGCAATCCAGAGTTCATATAGGGTATTGGGTGGCTCAGATTCCTAGCTTTCATTACAAAAATTAGCACTTGTGGTTCTAGTGACTTGAAAGCACTAGTGCTCTAGTGAAAGCACATAGGCAATATTCTGCCCAATAACTTAGAAAGATGGAAGGTTGTTCCTCTTTTCCAGGATATGGGTGGACATCTACCTATCTAGCTCATCATTAGCTCAACCTTCCTCCAAAAATCTCAAGTAGTGTACATGATTCTCACTTAGGATTGCCAATCCCCAGGTGGGGGCAGGGGATCCCCCGGTTTGAAGGCAGCCACTGCTGGACCAATCCCCAGGTGGGAGCAGGGGACCCCCCGGTTTGAAGGCCCTCCCACCAGGGGGAAGGAAATGTCTGCTGGGCACTCCATTTTTCCCTATGCCGGAGACCAATTATTATAGGGTATAATGCAGAATTCATCTGCAGGTATCTGGGGCTCTGAGAGGGGCTGTTTTTTGAGGTAGAGGCACTAAATTTTCAGCATAGCATCTGGAGCCTCTCCTCAAAATACCCTCCAAGTTTCAAAAAGATTGGATCATGTGGTCAAGTTCTATGAGTCCCAGAAGAAGGTGCCCCTATCCTTCATTATTTCCAATGAAGGGAAGGCATTTAAAAGGTGTGTGTTCCCTTTAAATGTGATGGCCAGAACTCCCTTTGGAGTTGTTATGTTTGTCACAACCTTGCTCCTGGCTCCATCTCCAGAATCCCCTGGCAACCCTATTTTCACTTCCCATTTAGTCCTCACAACAAATCTGTGAGACAAGTTAGATTGAGGGAAAGTGGCCGGGCTAGAGACATCCAGGGAGTTTCCTTGACAGAGGAATCTGAATGTGGGTCTCCCAGATTATAGTCCAACACTCTAACCACTCCACTGCACTAGCTCTTAGTAACCTCAATATGTGTAAGGGAAGCAGTGATGTTCATTTCATATTCTCCTCAATTGCACAGCTGATTAATGAAAAAGAAACAATCAAGATTTGGACAGCCTTCCCTGTCAAATATAACAACAGGTTTTTGCTTTATAAAATTGGCTAAGATGTTAACTGGGGTCAGGATAGCGGCACAATCATTTAGTGACTAACAATTCTTTAAATGGGTAATGCATTCAAAAAGTAAATTCTCGAAGTGTTATTAACAGTAGTGATGAAAATGCATTCTATACACATTACGGATCTATACCATTATTAGTATTTCAAATATTCCAAGTAAGATTTATTTTTGAAGGAGTAACCAACTGCAGATTGGGGGGGGGGGGTCCCCTGACTTAAAAATCTACAACCAGAACAACTGGTTTGTAAATATCCACATTTTATACAGCCCAGTTTAAACATTTCCACCTCAGGGTTCCATAACATGCTGTACCCTTCAAATACTTCTCTTTCCACAATGTCCATAATGTTCAGCCAGCCTTAATAATTAGGTATCCTCCACAAAACTGTATTCATTTGAAATTAATAGTATTTCCAAAGGGGGCAAAGATAGTGACTATGAGGCCATACCATTATCTTTCCATCAACAGTGAATTCTGTAAGATTAGGGAGAATGCTTTGTGATGGGAGAAAATTACCCCAGGCTTGATTCAGGGGGGTGGAGGTCCGCTATTATGGGTATCACTAGAGAATGTTCCAGTAAAAAGTTGTCCCCCCAACCCACCTGAAAATTCTAAATTTATTTGCAATCTCTGGCCATTCCAGAAGCTCTAAAATTCTTCCCTCTTGAACCTTTCGATCAGCTTAAATAGCAGTTGTAGGGAGATTTCTCCCCCTACGCCCATGTTAGGGACTCTGGGAAATGTAGTTTTTCCAGGTGCCTGATAGCCTTAGTCCTGGTGGCAGCAGTGTTCTAGATACAAATGACAGGGAAGGGAAGAAAGATCCTCAGAAGAGGTATTTAAAATTGCAACAGCATCAACCAGTTAGTAGGTGGGAAGGTTAGAGGAAGTGAGAGAGAGGATGACTTCTCCAGGTTGGACTAAAATCTGAACTGGAAAAGATCTCACAGGTCCATTGCACTCACTCTGCATTGAAGGGGAGCAACAACTGTTGCTGAACCACAGAAATACAAAATTTGAAGGGATCACCCATTTTTAATTTATAGTGAGTTGGAAGAATAAAAAAAAAGGACTCCATGTTCTTCTTGGAACTTCTGCTTTCTCATTACATTAACTATGTAGTGATGAAACAGAAAGAGCAGCAATATCAGAACACAGCAGCCTACCACATTCTTCTCCATTACACTTTGCTGTATATTGGAAGAGAGGGAGGAAAGATAGGACAGATGAAAAAGATCAGTTTCCAAGTATGAACACTTGCTCAAGTAAGGTCATGTCATGGCTCCTTCCCCAACTTGCGTGGTACAAGCCAGAACCTTCTTTTCAAAAAGCTGATAGAAAATGCTCAGTTCACGTGCTTGATTTGCATAATTAGCAACCATTTACATAATATGCAAATTAGACTCCCTGGCTTTGAAGAACTGGGTTATAGCAACTGAGCTATACAATTTAGAAGTCTCAAGAAGCCTACATAGTCCATTGTTGTTGGATATTATCAGGCACCGTCTCTATGTTCAACTCTCTATTAAAATGAAGAGGGGTAAAAAGTATTTACTAATGATTGTTCATTACTGTTTTTGTATATCTAGTGAATTCATACATAGAAAACTACAAAAATTATTAATTTTTAAAAATGGAGAATGAATCTATCCGGATAGGTCATTCATCCCAGTATTCCTGTATCAAACACCCAGAAGGAAGACACAAAGATCCAGATTTTCCACACATACAGTAGCCTCATAGTTCTGCTGTTGGTGCTCGAAGTTCTTATCTCACACTTCATTGCTGAGGCCCAATTAGTCATGCTTAGAAAGTGAAAGTATATCCTGAAGTTGCTAGTAATACTAACCACTTTATTGCACTGATGATCTCAGTTGAAAAGAGGGTATATTTTGGGGATGGCAGCAAAAGGAAAAGGGTGCCTTGGCCAGGAAGCAGGTGGGTACCAAGGTCCTGTTTTGGGTACTTTACTGATTGGGGCTAACTGAAAGGTGACTGTGGGCTGTGAGTTCTAAAAGATGTGTATAGCTTTATACAGAATAATTACAGATTAAGGCTGTCAGCATAATAACGTCAATTACAGCACATCTTCCAAAGAGTGGATTTATAACAACAGCAGCATGACTAAGATGTATCCCAATCCAAAATTCAAAGGGAACCCCCACCACACACTTATTCAGCAATACCACAAGCTAAGTACTCTCTTCCATTAAAAATTATTACACAGATCTATTCCAAATCTGATGTGGAAAATGTGTTCAAATACAGAAAGAATCATACTGATAATCAGTTTCTTTTCAAACACAATTTGTCAATTTCATACAGCATGTTAAAAACCAATTTCTGATTACTTCCTTTTTCTTAATGTGGAAATACATTGGAACTGGAGAGGAGTAAAATAATCACAATCTCTAGCAAAATGGTAACTCATACCTGGATTGGTGTTTCTAGAAGCCCTTCCTTTAGGGGCCGGGAGTAACAATAATTCCAAGGACTGTGGTGGAGTTACTTTCTCTTGCTTCATGTCTGAAAGCTGCAGGGGATCGTCCGCAACCAGTGACTTTTTCTTCTCTGCCAACAGACTGCCTGCAGCTCTTGCAGCGACCTCCTTGAGCAGGGCTGCTGAAGAAGTCATTGAGGCGAGAGAAAGGAAAGAACTAGCTGGCGGTGGGTGGTCCTGCCCAGGAGTCATGCTTCTTTCACTGACTTTCTTTGATAATGCAGCTAAGGTGGAACTTGCAGACTGTGAACTAAATGGTGAAGAAAAGGATTCAAACCTTATAGGATCTTCAGTCCGGGAAAGTGACTTGTCCTGAAGAACTGCATTGGCTGCTGCTTTCAATTTTAAAATAGCTGAATCTGGAGACAAACCACAAGCGGGCGCTGAGTTGGGCAACCACTTGCCTTGATTCCATATAAAGCGGTTATTATTTCCACCATATTGGTCATTCTGTTCCTGTTTTTCAGCAAGCTTTCTAGCAAGGACACTTAGCTGCTGAGCATGATGCGTAGGTGAAGAAAAGGAGATATTTGAGCCAAGATTTACAGGGGACTCAATCCTGCCATTAACTGGGACACTAGTGTCCAGCTTGAGAGAACCAGCCTCCAGCAGACGTCTCAGGTTACTACTCAGTGGCTTATTGGGGCCAGGAGTGTCATCTTCACATATAGAAGACACACCAGGAGATAGGTGTTCTTTATTCTGTAACACATCCCTTAAAGCCTCGTTTTCAACAGCTGCCAGCTCCAGTGTGTTGCTGCTAGGAGTTGCACTCCCCAAGGAAGTGTCTGGAGATGTGGATTGTTCTTGGATCCTATCCTCAAAGGATAATTTGAAGTTCTCCTGAACTTCTCCATAGGATGCTTCTGAGGGGGTCTCTGAAGAGTTTCCAAACCAATGTTCTTCCTCACTAAGTTCACCTTCTGCTTCTTCTTGTCTAGTACCATCTAAGAAGAACAAAAAGACTGACTTGTAGTTCAAATTCTATCAAAGTTATTTGCAATATTTATATACCACATACACACATATTCAATTATAAATATTTTCCTATTATTTTGACACCATTTCCCTCCCCAATGAAACTGTAACAAAAATATGGGTAACAGGTACCAGTGCATCACATTAAGTTATTAATAATCAAATTCTCAAAAAGTATTAGTCTGATGTATCTTTAGAAAAAACTTACAAACCTACAAGATACAATTTTCAGGACAGAAGAACTGTAAATATTAACACAAATAATACTTATCTTTTAGCTTTGAGGTAACCATGTATGCATTTAATGCATAGGTTTGCAATACTCAATTCCTGCATATGACCATGTACTTAGTAATGTTATTTAAAACAGAGAAGTAAAAATGACCAACTGTGAAATTCTAGCAGAGGTGCAGCCTTCAAACTGTATCAACTTCAATGGAATTAGAATGATGTAACTGTGCTTACATTGCTCTGCAAGATGTATACATAAACATCCATGACGGACCAGTGATACATTTTTTATTAAGGCCATTCATAATAAAATAATTGAATTGACTTGCACCAACACCCTTCAAGTTCCCCTGCATTCCTCAAAGATTGGGAGACCACACCCGAACCTTTGCAGTGGATTGCTTCCCTATGGACATGTGAAAGTATTTAATGTACAGAGCTTTTAAAAGTAATTTTAAAAAGTAGTAATTCAACGTTGTTATCTATAACGCAGTAATATTTCTGGGTATTTACAAAACTAGAATCACTCTTTCATAAGACTGCATTCTAAGGAAGAAGTTAAAATGAAGAACAGCTCCAGTAGAACTGTAGTTTTTCAACTGAAGACTGTTTGCTTCCTTTAACCACATTTTCTCATCACTGGCAGTTCTAACGTATCTTCTCTCCTGAGATCCGACTAGCAGTGTTTAAAGGGCAGTGACCCTGGATTGCTCTTGTTCACAATGGGCACTGAGAGTGATACAGACATGACCAAAACAGTTTTTGTGCAGCAGACTAGCTAATCCAAATGTAGTAAAGAACAACAGTGTTAGCATTAAACAGACATTATCTCTTACTCCTGCTATCATTAATAGTACAACTGCATTGAAAAGTGAATGTGCCATCATGTAAAATGAGTAACAGAAATACCATAGTAAAACCAAAACATTTAGGAAAAGAAATCTAATACAGTAAGCACTTTGACTTAAACTGTCTCTAATAACAGCAGAGCTTCCAAAATCTTGGAGAGATGCACAAACAGACATTACACCTTGAATTGTTATCTAACTACCTTAAGCTCACGAAACATTAGAAAATTGCTGAATTAGTATATAAACAGTGGAACTCTTCACTAGTATTATTCAAAGTGTTGTTAAAAAAAAAAAAGCAAAATGATGAGCATGTCCATTCAGACATCTGCCTAAGTGTAATATACATCATACCAAGTCTCTAGTTAGAGGTCACGGATGGGAGAAGAAACTTCATTTTCAAAACAAAACAAAACACACAATCTGATCACCTATATCAATTTGTACAACTATTAAATATTTGTCCTAAAATGAAATTTCCTTATAAAGTATCTGTTTGTTTTACTTTGAGTTAGTCAAAGCTCTAAAACTTACAAAAATTACTACCACTTAGAAACACATTACTTTGGCTCTAATAATAACTGCACAGTCTGATTTGGTGGAGAACAAGCCGTACCTAAACATACAGAAATCAAATGGCTTGTGCCCAGCTCTGCAAAGGGTTGCAGCCAGGAATGGGGGAAAATATTATACAAAGCATTTCTATACTACTTGTACATAAGCTCAAAGCAATTTAAGTAAAATAGTATTCATACAAAAATAAATAAAACAATAAACATTTACATAGAATATTTAAGTCCCCAGAAGGTAATCCAAGCAAAACTGCAAATCATTCAACAGCCGTCTAAAAAAAGAAATATTTTGTTTCCTTTCCAGAAATTGGTTAAAGACAACTTTCTAAACATTTTCCAGAATACTAGTGTAAATTCTAAGCAAAATGGACTTCAGTGGACTTAGAACAGTTTAACTGTGGTTAGGCTTGCACTGAAGAGTCCCAAGGTTAGCTTGTAAACATAATGCTTCAGGTGTCTTTGTCCTCACTTGGTGCAATGAAACACAGTAAGCGAGGCTGCCTGCCACCTGGATTGTAATTGAAGCATGGGCTCATACAGCGAATATTATGTCGGTTCCAGATCACAAAGGAGGTTGTGTAAAGGTTAAAAGTAGCTTCTTGAATTGAACTCTGAAGCAAATTAGTAAATCAATGTAACTGGTTCAAGTGGTCAAATATGATCACATTTTCTGGTTTCTCTTAGGAGGTACACCACCACATTCCACACTAACTGAAACTTCCAAATTGTCTTCAATGGATTCCTAGAAAGAACAAACTACAGTAATGAAGCTTGGAAGTAACAGAAACATAATGAATCAACGTAACATCTGAAATGTTAAGATGAACTTTCAGCACGTGCACCTGGTATAAACGGTAAAGGGTCATTTTAACAACAATACAAACCTGTTTTGTTTAAAGTGCGAAGTTCGGCCCAGGAGCACCCCAAGGGTCTTTACCTGACTTGATAACAAAATCCCATCTATCAAAGTCAGATCTATCGCACATAAACCACAAGAGTTCCCACCAACACAACCTCATAGGATTTAAAATAATCTGTTCCTGGATGCTTAATGAAATACAGTGCCCAGTGGCATCAGCATATGAACGAGTCAATTCCAAATGGATAGTTTCACTGAGTGGCTTCCTGCAGATGTTATACAACAATGGTGATAACGCAGAACCTTGGTGTACTCCAGGGAGCTGGCATCATTTCTTCAAACACAGTCCTTTCACTGCCACAGCACAGAGGTGATAAAACCACTGGAGAGTGTTCCTTGAGACTCCTATGAGATCGTTTCGTCCAAGGGTATCAAACCCTTTTGTTGTAAGGGCCAGATTTTACATAAATGGGTCTTTATCAAGCCAGGTCATGTTTGTCATAAAATGTAAAGCCAGGTAGCAGAGATAAAATGACACAGATGAACACAATTAAAGATGCAGTGCAGCACTAGGCTGATGCCCCTGTACTGCCTGGAGTAGGGAGCAAACCTTTCCCTAGCCTGCTCTCATGGTCAATTCTCTGAGCCAACCTAGGACCCAGGGGAAAACATGAAATGGCTATGCACTGCAAGCTCCTCTCCCCAGTCTACTCAGAATGGCTGTGATTCTTCAGGGACTTAGATTGAAGTCTTTCATAATAAGCCACAGCCTTGTCCTTTGAATTGAAGTGCCAGACATAGAAGCTGGGACTCTCTGCATGCCAAGGAGAGGCTTTTCAACTGAGCCATAGCCAGGATATCCCCTGCAAAAATGTAATGCTAATTAAACAAATTGTACCCCAAGAAGAATGGAGGGACAGGAGTTATTGACAATTCAGAACCTCTAGCAGACCCACCTGACTCCAGCCTTTAGCTTAATCAACGTAAGAGAAAAGCCGCCACAGAGAAGCACAACATTTGCAAGCAAGTCCCCTCCAGCAAATAACTTTAGCAGACTCATCTGGCTCCTTAGCTCAATGCATGCAAGACAAAAGCCAACATTTGCAAGAAAGCCCCCTCCCCCTCAGCCAGCAAACTTCAGCAAATAACTCTAGCAGACTCACATGACCACAGGAGAAGTCTCACATGAGACAAGGGAAGTTTGGCAGCCCTGCCCTCTGCTCTCTGCACTCCCAGGCAGCTTGGAAGGGCAAGGACAGGTGGAGGCAGGGAGGGAGGAGAGGAAAGAGCTGTGAGGCAGATTTAAGCCCCAGGCGGGCCAGTTCTGTCCCACGGGCTGATGTTTGACACCCCTGTTTTAGTCAACCAAAACAATGGTGATTTCACTACATAAAAGCCAAGATCAATAAGGAGGCATGCCCCTTGTGAGCCTCATCACCAAAGTCATCTGTATCCCATGACAGATGAAGCCAGATAGAAAAGGATCAAGTAAAGATGCATTATCTGAAAATACCTAAATTTGATTTGCCCACAATAGTTTGAGAAGTTTTCTGCAATAATAATAATCCTATGCAAATTTAATTGGCAGGAAATCTCATTTAATCTCTGAATAAATTATGCTTAGAATTGACCTGCAAGGAAGCTGTACATGGAACCAGTTCAGTTTTACTCCTTATTTTTGTGAAATCTTTCAGGGCTAAGTCAAAGCAAGCACTTTGGCCAATTCTGCATTGATGTTTAAGCCAGATTTTCTGTGGACTGAAGCTGGCTTATATAAATCCGGAGTATCCTCGAACAATCCACACTGTCTGGGTGTGATGAACACGAGGGCTGTATTGATTCACTTTATCCACAAGGTGGCGGCATTGCTCTCATTGCTTTTGGACCACAGATCCTTATGGATCCACGCGATTTCTGCTTTATTGGTTGCAGCCACCATGCTGTGTCATGATTCCAAAGATGCAGAAAGGCTTAGGGAAGTCGTACACCCTTGTTCTACATGCTGTACTCTTGGCTCACCAGGTCATGCAAAGCCAGTATGTTGTAGTGGTTGGAATATTACATTAGGATCCAGTAAACCTAGGTTCAAATCCTGACTGCCATGGAAGCTTGCTGTGTGACCTCAGGACAGTCATGCACTCTCTGCCTAACCCACCTTGCAGGGTTTCTGTGAGCATAAAAGTGGAGGACAGGAGAATGATGTCAGCCCCTTTGCTTTCATTGGGGAGAAAAGTGATACATACACGAAGCCAGCAAACAAAGGTAGTTTTGGAGACTAATGGAATGAGATGCAAAAGGAGAACCCATCCTCGAGTCCTCCCATATACATGTGGAATGTGGGGTGTGGGTGGGCCTTTTCCCTCATCAAATATGACTGAGGACAGAAGTGTTGCCATACATATGTGATATGTGTCTTGATGGGACACCTTGAGAATGAAACAGGGTCAGTGGCAAAGGGTTGACTTTTTTCCATACATCACTTATCTGCTTAGAATTAAAACTTATTGAGTCTTCTTTTAATTACAATGAAAACATAGTGATTTTGCATAATCTGTGGTTTTCCCATGAGAGAGCAAGCTGTGCACTCCGCCTTCTATGCTTGAGGGCAAAAGAGCTTCATAGGTCGGTTTCTGAAATGAGACTAGGAATTTCAAGGCCTGCTCTGTTGTGTGATATTCTGATGAATCCATCTCTCTCCCATTAGCCGAACCAGGATTGGATGATGTTACCGAATGACCATACTTTTCCTTACAGATATTCAGACTGGAGTACAGCTACCTATTCTTTGATTTGGTGCTTTTAGTGTACAGAAAGGACAGCTGCTCTTGCGTGAGCTCTCTGGATGTAAGTGGGGGCAGAATTTAAGGATCATGCTACAGTTTTACATAAAAGCAGTTTTGTGGACTGCTGGCCTATTTATAGTTCCGGGTTTTATTTTCGAAGTCTCAAACAACTGCAGGATTTTTTTTCTGAACCTAGTTGCATATTCATTATAGCATGGGGGAGACTTATCTTTGCAGCACTATGTATGAAACTAATCTAGGGGGCTTCATGGACTACATGCTGAACATGAGTCAGCTGTGTGATGTGGCGGCCCAAAAGGCAAACACAATTTTGGGCTGTATCACCAAAAACCAAGTGTCCACATCATGTTCAGTGATTGTGTCATTTTACTCTGCTGTGGTTAGGACCCTCCTAGACTGCTGCGTTTAGTTTGGGGCACCACAGGTTAATAAGGAAACATGCCCAGAGGAGGGCAATGGAGATGATGAGGGATATGGAGACCAAGTCCTATGAGGAAAAGTTGAAGGAGCTGGGGATGTTTAGCCTGGAGAGGAGGCGGCTGAGAGGTAGGGTGGCCAGACCGTCCCGGGCGCCCGGGAATGTGCCGGTTCTGGCCCCCTATTCCTGCCTCCCGGGCTGGCTATACCGGGACCATTTAGAGGTCCCGGTTAAGCCAGCCCCGGAGGCGGTGGGCCGCGGGCGCCGGCGGGGAAGGCGGCGAGTGAGGGAGGGAGCGTCCCTGCGCGTGCGCAGGGCCCCTGCACATGCACAGGGACGCTCCCTCCCTCACTCGCCGCCTTCCCCGCCCGCGCACGGGGCCCGGCGGCGGTGGCGGAGGCCTCTCCGCGGCCTCCGCTGGTCGCTGGAAGCCCTCCAGAGACTCTGGAGGGCCTCCAGCGACCAGCGGAGGCCGCGGAGAGGCCGCGGAGCTGCCGGTGCTGGTCCCGGAAGGCCTTCCAGAGACTCTGGAGGGCCTTCTGGGACCAGCGCCGACCAGCGAAGGCCTCTCCGCGGCCTCCGCTGGTCGCTGGAGGCCCTCCAGAGACTCTGGAGGGTCTCCAGCGACCAGCGGAGGCCGCGGAGAGGCCGCGGAGCAGCCGGCGCTGGTCCCGGAAGGCCTTCCAGAGACTCTGGAGGGCCTTCTGGGACCAGCGCCGACCAGCGAAGGCCTCTCCGCGGCCTCCGCTGGTCGCTGGAGGCCCTCCAGAGACTCTGGAGGGTCTCCAGCGACCAGCGGAGGCCGCGGAGAGGCCGCGGAGCAGCCGGCGCTGGTCCCGGAAGGCCTTCCAGAGACTCTGGAGGGCCTTCCGGGACCAGCGCCGACCAGCGAAGGCCTCTCCGCAGCCTCCGCTGGTCACTGGAGGCCCTCCAGAAACTCTGGAGGGTCTCCAGCGACCAGCGGAGGCCGCGGAGAGGCCGCGGAGCAGCCGGCGCTGGTCCCGGAAGGCCTTCCAGAGACTCTGGAGGGCCTCCAGCGACCAGCGCCGACCCGCAGAGGCCGCGGAGAGGCCGGCGCTGGTCGCTGGAGGTCCTCCAGAGACCAGCGGAGGCCCTCCCCGGCCTCCGCAGCCGCCGCCAGCCTCGCCAGCAGCACCAGCCGCCAGGAGGAGAGGCCGTCACCCGCCCTGGAAGAAGGTAAGCAGGGAGGGTGGGGGCCGAAAGCGGGGGGGGGCTGGCGGGAGGGGGCGGTCTTCCTTCCCTCCCCCCTCCCTTCCTTTCTTCCTTCCCTTCCTTCCTTCCTTCCTTCCCTCCCTCCTCCCTTCCCTCCCTCCTCCCTTCCTTCCCTCCCTCCTCCCTTCCTTTCTTCCTTCCTTCCCTCCCTTCCCTCCCTCCTCCCTTCCTTCCCTCCCTCCTCCCTCCCTTCCCTCCCTTCCTTCCCTCCCTTCCTTCCTTCTTTCCTTCTTCCCTTCCCTCCCTCCTCCCTTCCTTTCTTCCTTCCTTCCTTCCTTCCTTCCTTCCCTCCCTTCCCTCCTTCCTTCCTTCCTTCCCTCGCTCCCTCCCTCCCTCCCTCCTTATGTTCTTATGTGACACAGAGTGTTGGACTGAATGGGCCACTGGCCTGATCCAACAGGGCTTCTCTTATGTTCTTATGTGACACAGAGTGTTGGACTGGATGGGCCACTGGCCTGATCCAACAGGGCTTCTCTTATGTTCTTATGTGATGCAGAGTGTTGGACTGGATGGGCCACTGGCCTGATCCAACAGGGCTTCTCTTATGTTCTTATGTGACGCAGAGTGTTGGACTGGATGGGCCACTGGCCTGATCCAACAGGGCTTCTCTTATGTTCTTATGTGACGCAGAGTGTTGAACTGGATGGGCCACTGGCCTGATCCAACAGGGCTTCTGTTATGTTCTTATGTGACGCAGAGTGTTGGACTGGATGGGCCACTGGCCTGATCCAACAGGGCTTCTGTTATGTTCTTATGTGACGCAGAGTGTTGGACTGGATGGGCCACTGGCCTGATCCAACAGGGCTTCTCTTATGTTCTTATGTGACGCAGAGTGTTGGACTGGATGGGCCACTGGCCTGATCCAACAGGGCTTCTCTTATGTTCTTATGTGACGCAGAGTGTTGGACTGGATGGGCCACTGGCCTGATCCAACAGGGCTTCTCTTATGTTCTTATGTGACGCAGAGTGTTGGACTGGATGGGCCACTGGCCTGATCCAACAGGGCTTCTCTTATGTTCTTATGTGACGCAGAGTGTTGGACTGGATGGGCCACTGGCCTGATCCAACAGGGCTTCTCTTATGTTCTTATGTGACGCAGAGTGTTGGACTGGATGGGCCACTGGCCTGATCCAATATGGCTTCTCTTATGTTCTTATGTGACAATACTGACTTTGGTGGACCCAAGCACTGATTCAGTGTAAGGGAGCTTTGTGTTTGTGACTGGAGTGGACAATACTGACTTTGGTGGACCCAAGCACTGATTCAGTGTAAGGGAGCTTTGTGTTTGTGTCTTCTGGTGCAATTTTGTTCTCAGATCCTGTATTTACTTCATCAGTATATGGGATAAGGCACTTTCTCAACTGTGCTGCATAATGCAGCCTATTTATTTTGTCCTGTTTGCTCTGTTGGCTCTATCTGCGCCACCTTCATCACTTTCGGGGTGTGGATCCCCCAGTGGGGTGGTCTCCCGACTCCCTCCGCCGGCTGTTTCTGATAGCCCTGCGCCCCCTCTTTCATTTGATATGTGTCCCGTGCGGGTGCCACCCTCCCGCCGGGAGATGCCGCAAAATGAGCCCCCTTGAGGCTTATGGCGGCAGGGCTCAGGGGAAGCGAGCTAGACTGCTGTTCTTTTGAGGGGTTATAGAGTGTTTCGAGCCCGTCCCTGTGGCATCGGTCCCATCGTTGTAGGGCCCAGGGGGCCGGCGCAGCGGCCCGCTGAAGCAGCCTGTCGGTCACTTCCGGGTTCCTGTCCTGCATCTCGACCTGTGTTATTAGTGACAGGCTGCTTCGGGGGGCGCCGCTGCGCCGGCCCCCTGGGTCCCACAATGATGGGACCGATGCCACAGGGATGGGCTCGAAACACTCTATAACCCCTCAAAAGAACAGCAGTCTAGCTCACTTCCCCCGAGCCCTGCCGCCATAAGCATCAAGGGGGCTCATTTTGCGGCATCTCCCGGCGGGAGGGTGGCACCCGCACGGGACACATATCAAATGAAAGAGGGGGCGCAGGGCTATCAGAAACAGCCGGCGGAGGGAGTCGGGAGACCACCCCACTGGGGGATCCACACCCTGAAAGTGATGAAGGTGGCGCAGATAGAGCCAACAGAGCAAACAGGACAAAATAAATAGGCTGCATTATGCAGCACAGTTGAGAAAGTGCCTTATCCCATATACTGATGAAGTATATACAGGATTTGAGAACAAAATTGTTTCCGGCGGTGATATTTGGGGGATTTTTGGGGACATCACAGGAAGTGCTGTGAAGTCACTTCCTGTTTCCGGCAGTGGCATTTGGGGGAAATGATGTCATTTGGGGGAAGTGATGTCACAGGAAGTGGTGTCACTTCCTGTTTCCGGCGGTGGCATGACATCACCGGAAGTGACGTCACCGGAAGTGGCATCACTTCCTGTTTCCGGCGGCGCGCTGCCTCCTTCCTTCCCCCCCAAGGTGTCCCTGGCTGGCCTTCAGACATTATGGTCACCTTACTGAGAGGTGATATGATCACCATCCTCAATACTACAAGGGCTGTCATATAGCGGATGGTGTGGAATTGTTTTTTGTGGCCCCAGAAGGTGGGATCAGAACCAATGGGTTGATATTAAATGAAAAGAGTTTCCAGCTCAACATTAGGAAGAACTTCCTGACCGTTAGAGCGGTTCCTCAGTGGAACAGGCTTCCTCGGGAGGTGGTGGGATCTCCTTCCCTGGAGGTTTTTAAACAGAGGCTAAATGGGCATCTGACAGCAATGAAGATCCTGTGAATTTTGGGGAAGGTGTTTGTGAGTTTCCTGCATTGTGCAGGGAGTTGGACTAGATGACCCTAGAGGTCCCTTCCAACTCTATGATTCTATACAATTCTATGATTTTAGTGTAGAACAGGGGTGGCCAATGGTAGCTCTCCAGAAGTTTTTTGCCTACAACTCCCATCAGCCCCAGCCATCAGCCATGCTGGCTGGGGCTGAAGGGAGTTGTAGGCAAAAAACATCTGGAGAGCTACCGTTGGCCACCCCTGGTGTAGAATGTCAGTTTGGGGACACCGCTAAACCAGGAATAAAGGTCTACTGTGAAATTGTTTTCCAAGACTCCTATCTTCTCATAAGAGGAACCATGAGGATCCGTGCCTCAAAAACATGTTTTGGATCCATGGTGCTGCCACGAAGCCATGGATCCGTTATATCTGTGGTGCAAGCTCTTTCCATGGATGCAACATGAGATTGGATGGTGAGCTTGGGATGATCCAATGCAGATATCATGAGGATCCATGAGGATATGTGCTTCAAAGCCATGTTTTCGCTCCATGATGTTGCCACGATGCCCAGGATCCATGATTTCTGGGGTGTAAAAGAGGAACCATGAGGATCCGTGGTCCAAAAGCAAGTTTTTGATCCCTGGCGCTGCCACGAAGCCGTGGATCCATGATTTCTGTGGTGGAAACTCTACCCATGGACATGATAAGTGACTGGATGGAGGGCTTGGGGGGATCCGAAGCAGAAATCACGTGGATCCATGAGGATCCGTGGTCCAAAAGCAAGTTTTTGATCCCTGGCACTGCCACGAAGCTGTGGATCCACAATTTCTGTGGTGCAAACTGTGCCCATGGACGTAATAAGTGACTCGATGGAGGGCTTGGGGGGATCCGAAGCAGAAATCATGTGGATCCATGAGGATCCATGGTCCAAAATCAAGTTTTTGGTCCCTGGCACTGCCATGAAGCCGTGGATCCATGATTTCTGTGGTGCAAACTCTTCCCATGGACAGGATATGTGATTGGCTGGTAATCTTGGAGTGGCCCAAAGCAAAAAACATGAGGATCCATGAGGATCCGTGGTTTGGAAACATGTTTTTTCAGTGCTGTGGTGCCACAAATTCGTGGAGGCATGATTTTTCTGGTGCTGCCTATAGTCTAAGAGAGGATCTACAACATGATGCTGGTTTGATTTCATTTCACCATAAAAATCATATGAATTCATGAGGATTCGTGCTTTGCAACTCAGTTTTTGCACTGCTGAGGCGCCATGAATTCATGGAGGCATGATTTCTGTGGTCCTGCCTATAGTCTAAGACAGGATGTATAGAATTAAAGTGGTTTGATTTCATTTCAATGTAAAAATCATATTAATTCATGAAGATCCATGTAGATCCGACTTTTACCCAGACCTTCAGGGACACTGCATGATGAACAAATATGTCAGTCACCTTCACATCGGTCGTACTGAAGGAAGTAGCCTTTGGCCCAGTACTATTAGCTTAGCTGTTCAAACCTTAAATTAGGAGGTGCACCCAGGTTAATACTTGGCTCTTAAATAAAACATATATCTAGCCTACTGAGATCGACTGTGGGCTTTTGTGAGCAAGAGAGGGGATGATTAGCATTTCTTCCTGATGGAGGAGGAGCATGAGTGCTGAGCATTTGCAATACTTTAGCCAGCTCTATTTGGGCTAGTCTTTAGGCACTCCATACACGCTCAGAGGCTATACCACTGTAAAATTCATAGAGCTGAGGCAATGAATATTTTCTGATTTTATAAGCGGCAGAGAAAGATGAGCTTGGGAGTTTCAAAGATTTACATTCAGCCAATTTGAAAGTTGAAATGGTCATTTCCTAACCATTTGCCCTGAATGTTTTGAATTAACAAAACCTTTTTCAACCTCTTTTTCTCAGGTTCTTGATTCTGCCATTTTAAAGGGTTAAAATAAAGATATTACATCAAACTCCCTTCACCCTGCAGAAAAAACTAAAGGCTGGAAACCTTGCTGGGATTCCAGGGGATCTCCAGCTCTTGGCTAAAGAACTGCCCTTGTCTAATGTTATTTCTCTTTTTCTGTATTTACTTGAGGGAAAAGATGCCTCTGTTACCTGTTAACTTTACAAAACAAGGCTTCTCTATTCTAGGAGACATTCAGGTTTTAAAGTCAGATTTCCCTTGGGGCTCACAGACAAAGCCTGCTCATGTGGGAATGCCATTCTCTGAAGTTCCCCAGAATTATGGCTTTCAAGTTCCCCAAATGGGATGAGCTAAGGACAGAACATTTCTGGGGAAAAGGACTGGGGCTTCCTCATGTGGGAGTGCTTGAGCTAGTACTTGCTAAAAGGAATGCCTTATGCCATGAGTGTGGAACTCTGCATAGGCTCAGAGACCATTCTTCCTTCATGATTCTTGGGTAGCAGAACTGAGAAACGGATTGCCTTCTCAATTTCATTTCAAGCACACAGACTGCCTAAACCTTTGTCCCTTGGAATCCAAAACAAAGGATGGTGCCAGAAGAAAAAAATGCATCTTCACCTGAAAGCCAAGTAGCTTTTTTGTGTAGACCTGTCGCCTAGGTGTCAATTTGGCCATCCATTGATATGTTTAACAGCTCTCACAGCAGGAGTTTTCCTCTCCTTTAGCCTCCCCCTCGGCCCATTGTTATCTGGTAGTCCGATCAGATAACATAGGACGTCACATAGGACTGACCAATGAGGATTGCTGCAGAAAACGCCACCTGCTGGTGGTAATGAAGAAAAGCTACAGAAAGAATAAAATCCACTAAAAATCCGCTGGATCTCTGGTCTTGGAAAGTAAGCAGCAACACTGAGGCTAATGCAGCTTCACTCCTGTTCCAGGATTTCAAGTGTATATGGTAGCGAAAACTCCGGAGCAAGATAGTCACGAGGCCAGTTTTCAGTGTGGATTGAACCATCTGAAAGGGTAGTATTAATGGGTCTTTTGCCCAGTGTAGAATCGGCCTTTGATTTCACAGTCTTATCTCAAAATGGGGCACCTTCTTTTGTCTTTTTAATCATTCCCCTCCCCAAAAGTCTGTCATGCTTCTAGTGAGTATATTTCTGGGTTCTTTTCTTCCCCGGGATCACATGATGATCACACAAATACATAATGACATTCAATAGCATGCTCCCTGATTCACTAGTCAGACTGTTTTAGAATGTGAGAACACAAGATACCTAGAGCACTACAGGAAATGCAGGCACACTGGAAACATGGCTATTTTCCCTCTACCATCAGCTATTGAAAAGTCTGAACAGACTGCTTACATGTTTGGAACAATTCATGAAAGCTAAAAATATATGCTCAAAAGAGCTAATTTTGATACTCTCTATAAAGCTTTATTAATGTCTTCAGATCTTCCTCTAACTTCATATCAAGTGGCATGGCATAACGATATAGGTAGAGAACTTACTACTTCTCAATGGAGCTGGATTTGGAGCTCAGTAACTTATACATCCCACTCTCTACCTATTCAACAGCAAGCTATAAAGTTCTTACTTTGGGGGCACCTCACTCCAGCAAAACTCTCATGCACCAGTCCACTATTGACATCATGTTGGAAACAGAGTGGAGTGAAAGGCACATTTTATTATTGTTGGTGGGCATGCAGCAAGGTCAACCATTTCTGGAGCAAGTTGCTTTCACAAATGCATCTAATAATAGGTTATCATATTCCTAAGTCTTGGACTTATGGCCAAGCATTAAGATCCTGTGTGAATGCAAAGATCTCCTTTCCATCTTATTGGTAGCAGCAAAACATGTTCTCGCATCAAGCTGAAAATCACATGAAATTCCCGTGATGCATCAATGGTACAAAATGGTATGGGATTATTTTTTGCTAGGTAAGACCACAGACTGGATAGCACAGTGTAATGTACATATTATCTTTAAAAGCAATATGTCTAAGTGGTCACCTTGGCTTGATGCTTTTGTATCAATAGACAACTTGCAAGTAGAAAATTTAATTAGATCTCAGTCCATATATCTTTATCACTAAAGTAGTTGTAAAGTTTAGATATGACTCAAACTCTATGTCTTTCTTTGTAGTAGTCAGGCAAGCTCGTAAGGAATTTTGAAACTAGTTATGACATTCCTTGTTTATTATATAACTATATTGAATATCTTGTATTTGTAATGTGTTGTACTTTATTTTACTATTTAATAAAAACCTTCAGCTGGCGGGGGGATTCAGACAAATGGCAATGTGAATGCCTTTGTTTGCCCTCTCTGCTATCAGAAGTTCCACACGATCATTTCATTGTGAATATGACATCATGGAGAAAGAATGAAGAAATAAAAAATGGCACTGAAATAACACATCAGGGATATGAGCTTGCAAACTAGTATGCAAAATGGTGCACCTTAACACCAAAGGACCTTTCCTATGGGAAAACATTAGCGCCAACAATGTAGTTATTTCTACCTAACTTTTAAATAAATGAATAATATGATACATCCTAATGACTCATAACATTCATCAGCCTGATTTTGACCACTGGCTTCATATGAATGTTTATTAATACGAAGCCAATGTAATGCAAGAGGTGACAACCTGTAACAGATAAGAGCACAAGAAATCTATTTTTTCTTCAAGTTAAATCTTCATCTCAGTCAAACATATGGCTTGACTCAGTCAGATTCAGTTACTGCAACTCCAAACAGATTTGTTTAGCAGTATTTCAGGTGCTTCAACAAGTCAACACTTTTTTATTGCTACAGGAATGCTGTGAGAGGAAGTCATTAAAAAAGGCTGAAGCTTCTCTCAGTGTGCTGGCATTTTTTTACTATCTATGATTTCAGGTAATCTCTATCTCTAAACAGGATTTGGGAGCACTCTGTAGCCAATGGATGTGAGCAGACCACAGGAAGTGGTAAGTCTTCTTTATTGACAAGGACACAACAAAAAGGCGCTGTATGCCAGCATCCAGGTGGGACAGGCAATGGAAGTTAAACAACTACTGTGATGATAAACAAAGTTTATTGTAACCATTTAAAAACCTTCATATATTTTAATGCTCCACATTTTAAATTTTACATACTTCACGTTGTAATAAAAGTCCAATTTAAATATCCATTCATATATTTCATACTGTAAATTTTGCATACTTCATGTTGTAATAGAGGTCCAATATTAACATTCCCATATTGCAAAAAAAGTCTATGAACACTCGGATATAGACCTATTTCATCAGTAGACTTCCTCGGGAGTAATGCCGTTCTATATTTTTTCCAGGTATAACAGCCACTAGTACCAACCAAATGTTCATGATTCTTCTTACCACATCTTTTTTCTCAATCTGGAATAAACCAAGATAATGACAGCAAAAGATAGCCCAAAGCTGAATAGAACTAAAAATTCTAAAGTTTTTATTTCAGTAAAAAACTTACCACTCCAGGACACTTAAGTGTTACATAGCCTCCATGTGGGGCCTGGGGATCTTGTTACATAGCCTCCACCTGGGGCCTGGGGATCTCTCATCTCCAGACTACGCAGCTCAATCCCCCTGGAGAAAACAAGTGCATTGGAGGGTGGATTCTATGGCATTGTACCACCTGAGGTCCCTGTCCTCCACAGGCTCCACCCCCAAATCTCCAGAATTTTCCCAATTTGGAGCTGGTAGCTGTACTGTTTTGCCTGCCCACCCCCCACTGATAGCCGGGAGGACCTGGCAGCCCTGGTTATGTATGACGTCATGCCTTCCCTCACAATGGCCCACATATCTCATCTTGACCAATTGCAACAGACAGACACATGGGAAATCGTATAATGTGAACATGGAAAAAAAATTTCATGCTTAAAATAAAGGGAAAACTGGCAAAAAAAGAGCAAAAATCATCTGCCAGTTCTCAATTCATCCTAAGGCCTGTAGTCAATTTTACTGCCTGAACTTAACCTGCCCTTGTCCCGTAATCACCTTCTCCAGCACCCACCTTGACTCCCATGAGAAACAAAGAGCATCCTCATCATCAGAATTGTATTGAAAGCCTTCATGGGCACTCAGAGCCAGCACAAGAGTGCTTCAACCTGCTAATAATTTTGAGCAATGAAGACTACAATGCTTTTTATTGTTTTAGGGCTATACAGATTAAAACATCAATGCACTTTGATGCAAGCAACCATTTTTAGTGCAGCCACTCATTTAAACCTGCCAGGGTCACCTAGGCAACCAGACTGCAGTCTCTCTTCCAGAGGAGAAAGAGGGTGCAGAGAGTAGTGACTTGTACAAAGACTGCACAAGAATGTGCCATCATACATAAACAATTTCCAGCAAAGTTGAAGACTTAACTGTACAGGATTCGTGAAAGGCATATTAATATCCAGTTGAAAAACAAGATTAAGAAGACTGCAATTTGTTTTTAAAGTATTTGGAGAAATATATTTCAAATGTAAACTGGCTGGCTAGCTTGAGCCAGCTGCTCTGCAGATAACCATCAAGTATATCCATTAGTTGCTTGTGGCACAATGGTCAAACTGCAGAGGAACACAAGATGCTGTCTTATACTGAGCAATACTATTCATTCATCAGGCTCAGGACTGCCTGCTGAAGCTGGCAATTGTTTTCCAAGGCCTGATGCCTGAGAACTTCTACCAGGAAATGCCAGGGACTGAACCTGAGAAGGGTCAGCAACCGGAAAAGCTCTCCCCAGGTCTCTGCTACCCAATCCTCTGCTAAAGCCAGCTCTTGGAAGAAGGCTCTCTGCACCACTCAGATCTTGGATCAACTGATATGGCTGGAGATGCTTTCCAATACTCTAGAGGCTTATGTTATTTGGTTTTTAAAGGTTAAAACAAGAACCTTGTATTGCACTCAGAGACAGATAAGGAGCAGTTTAGATTGTATACTACTGGTTTAATGTGGTTGCTCCAAGAAGTTTGTATAAGCATCCGAGCTGCCATATTTTGCCCCAACTAAAGTGTCTGAATGGTATTAAATGGCAGCCCTGTGTAGGCCGTGTTACAGTGGTCAAGTCTGAATGTTTCAGTTTAAAACAATTTTATTGGTAACATATGGTAATAAATCTATATCTTACATCTTTAAGAAAAACTTCTTTTATCTACCCCATATATTACTTTCTACCCACCCCTCCCCCCGTTACTTGACCCCCGCCAGTGTTATTTACTTAAAATCAAATATCTAAAGGTACCCTTAACTATTAAAACAAAAATTTATATTCTTCTTTTTAAAACTTAATCATTATCAAAGATTGTCCAATGTCCTTTTATTTTCCACTCTTTTTCTACATATCATCTAAACTTTTTCCATTCCGTCTTAAAAACTTCCAAAGCATAGTCTCTTAATATTCTTGTTAATTTGTCCATTTCACTCCATGTCATAACTTTTATGATCCAATCCCATTTCTCTGGTATTTTTTCTTGCTTCCACAACTGCGCATACCATGTCCTAGCGGCTGAGAGCAAGCAAGTACCAGATTAAAGTTTTATCTTCTTTTGGAAATTTTTCCATTTGTAGTCCCAACAGAAAAGTCTCTGCAACTTTGTTAAACTCATATCCCAAGATCTTAGAAATCTCTTGCTGAATCATCTGCCAAAACATTTTAGCTCTTTCACAAGTCCACCACATATGGTAGAAAGAACCTTCATGCTTTTTACATTTCCAACATCTGTCTGGCATCTTAATATTCATCTTTGCCAATTTTTTAGGAGTTATATACCATCTATACATCATCTTAAAACAGTTTTCTTTAATACTTTGACATGTTGAAAGTTTCATAGAGTTTTTCCACAAATATTCCCAAGTTTCCATCTGTATTTCTTTATTTACATTAATTGCCCATTTAATCATTTACGATTTCACTACTTCATCTTCTGTAGACCATTGTAGAAGTAATTTATATACTTTTGAAATTAATTTATCATTGTCTCCAAGCAGAACTTTTTCCAATTCTGTTTGCTCTTTCCTTATTCCTTCAGTTTTAATATCATTCTCCACCAAGCTCTTTATTTGTTGCATTTGAAACCAATCATATTTATGATTCAACTCTTCAGAAGTTTTCAATTCTATTTTGCCACTTTGTATTTTTAATAACTGATTATATGACAACAATTTTTCTTCGCCTATCTCAACAGTTATTTTTATTACTTCAGCTGGCACTATCCATAACGGTCTTCTCTCATCTCCATATTTCTTGTATTTAATTCATGTATTTAGCAAATTATTTCTTATATAATGGTGAGAGAAAAAAACGTCCATCTTCTTTTTTCCATAATACAAATACGCGTGCCAGCCAAATTTATTTCCGTGACCTTCCAACACTAAAAGTTTTTTGTTTAACAACGTTATCCATTCTTTCATCCACACTAAACAAACTGCTTCCTGATATAATTTTAAATTTGGCAGTTGAAACCCACCTCTTTCTTTCGCATCTGTCAAAATTTTCATTTTAATCCTTGGTTTCTTCCCAGCCCACACAAATTCTGAAATTTTCCTTCGCCATTTATCAGATTGTTTGCCATCCTTCACAATAGGAATAGTTTGAAACAAATACATTATTCTTGGTAAGATATTCATTTTGATTGCAGCTATTCTACCCAACAATGACAAATTAAGCTTATTCCATTTTAACATGTCTTCATCCATTTTATGCCATAACTTCTCATAATTATTTTTAAACAGATCAATATTCTTCATTGTTATCTCCACCCCTAGGTATTTTACCTTAAAGGTGACTTCACAACCCATTAGTCTCTGTAATTCTTGTTGTTTGTTCATCCGCATATTTTTACACAGAATTTTTGATTTTTCTCTATTAATACAAAGTCCCGCCAACTCCCCATACTCTTGTATTTTAGCTAGCAGCAAAGGTGTAACTTGTATGGGGTTTTCATTTATAAACATTGTATCATCAGCAAAAGCTCTATATTTGTAAGTAAATTCTTTTATTCTTAATCCTTCTATTTCTCTTTCTTCTTGGATCTGCATCAATAATATATCAAGAGTCATTATAAACAACAATGGTGAAAGCAGACAGCCTTGTCTAGTACTTTTGCTAAATTTCATATCTTCTGTAAGATCTGTGTTTATACACAACTTTGCACTTTGTTCAGAATATATTGATTTTATCATTCTTATAAAGTTTTCACCCAGCTCCATTTTTTCCATTACTGCAAACATAAAGTCCCAATTTAAATTATCAAATGCTTTCTCTGCATCTGCAAAGAATAATGCTACTTCTTTTTCTGGATGTCTTTCATAATATTCTACAATATTTACAACAGTTCTAATATTGTCTCTTATTTGTCTTTTGGGAAGAAAACCTGCTTGATCTTCCTTTATATTTGTGTCCCTTTATAAAGTTTAGCAAATGTTGTTTAAGCCGTTCTGCCAAGATTCTTGTAAATATTTTATAGTCATTATTTAATAGCAAAATTGGTCTGTAATTTTTTACGTTCGTGACATCTCTACTTCCTTAGGTATCAACGAAATAACAGCTTCTTTCCATGTGTTTGGTACTTTCCCTTTTATTCTTATCGTATTCATCAACTTCTGCAACTTTGGTATTAACTCATCTTTAAAAGTTTTAAAATATTTAGCTGTATATCCATTAGGCCCAGGTGCTTTTCCATTCTTCATTGCGTTAATTGCTGCTTCAATTTCTATTTTTTCAATTGGGTCATTCAAAACTTTTTGCATATTTTCAATTACGGGCTCTATTTTTATCTTTTGTAAATACTCATCCATCTTCTCTTTCTTTGTTTTAACACGTTTAAACAATTTGGCATAGTACTTAAAAATTCTCTTTTTATTCCCTCTTGAGTAACCACTTCTCTTCCATCTACCACAATTCTGTTAATAATTCTATTTTCTCTCTTTTTCTTCAGTTGCCAAGCCAAATACATTCCCGGTTTATTTGCTCCCTCAAAGGATTTCTGCTGAAGTCTTTTCAAACTCCATTCTACTTCTTTATTTAACAAATGTCTCAATTGAGTTTGTAATATTGTAATTTCCCTTAAAATTTTCTTTTTTCCTGGCCTTTTTCTCAACTCCCCTTCCTTTTTCTTTATTTCATTTTGAATGTTCAACAACTGTTTTTCTTTTACTCTCTTATATTAGTAATCAACATTCCTCTCATTACTGCTTTATAGGCATCCCAGACTATCTGAAAGTCAATATCCTCTTTGTCATTCACTTGGAAAAAAGCTTTAGTTTCATTTTCTAGGCATGTCACTGTTTCTTTATTCTGTAGCAAATCTTCATTCAATCTCCATCTTCTCACCTTCTTGGACAATTTTGTAATCCACATTATTGGGTTATGATCAGCACCAATTTTAGGTAAAATTTCTATTTTCCTTGTTATAAGACTTAAATCTTTAGTTCCCCACATGTCAGTTCTAGAAAAAGTTTTGTGTCTTGCAGAAAAGAAAGTATAGTCCCGAACTTCAGAGTTAAATCCTCCATATATCTTCCAAGTTTTCTTGTTTAACCAGTTCAAAAAAAGACTTTGGCAATTTTCCTTCTTTACTATTGTTTTTTTTCCCCTCCCGGCCTGTCCAATGAGTTCTTAACTGTTCCATTAAAATCTCCCATTATCAAAACTTGGTCATAGGTCAATTCATCAAGCTGTTGTATAATGTCTTTAAAAAAAACATCCTTTGCACCATTAGGCACATAAAGTCCCAATAACAATGTTTTTTTTCTATCTAATATTGTCTCTACTTCTACAAATCTTCCATCTTTATCTTTAAATACTAATTTTGGCTCCAATTCTTGTTTAATATAAAAAACCACTCCCCTTTTTTTCTGTTCAGCCCATGAAAAAAAATCCACTCCCAATAGTTCGTTCCATAAAAATTTATAATCCTTTTGTTTGATATGCACTTCTTGCAAACAAATTATATTACAGTTTTGTTTCTTAATCCAATGAAATGTTGCCCTTCTTTTTTGTGGTGAATTTAGTCCATTTACGTTCCAAGACAATAATTTGTAATCCATCATGGTGCAAATTCTTTATTTTCTTCAAAAAAACTATGCATATCCTGTGCATTTGAAATTGTGATTCTTTTCCCCTGGAGTTCAAAGCTCAAGCCTTCAGGTATTATCCATCTAAACCTCATTCCATTGTCTCTCAATTTTTCTGTCAACTTTTTATATGTTCTTCTATCGTTTATCACTTGCCTTGGCAGCTCTTTCAAGATTCTCATTCTACTGCCTCCCACTATCAATGTCTTTTCAAAGTTTTTACTCATGATCCTTCCCACCATTTCCTTTGTCATATATCTTATGACAACATCTCTTGGTAAGTTGTTTTACTTGGCATAAAGTGAGTTCACTCTATACATATAGTCATACATGTTTTTAGTCTCTTCAGGGTCTTCCTTTAAAAATTCTGCAATCATTTTTATTATATATTCTTTTAAATCACCATTCTCCTTCTCGGGTACTCCTTTCAGACGTATCTGAGTCTCCATCAATTTGCAGTCATGGATTGTCACTTTTTCTTGCATTTTCAACAAGGTGGAATCATATACTTTCATTTTGCCTTCTACCCCCTGCACTTTCTTAGATGTTTCCTCAGTTTCCTTTCTGAGATCTTCCATATCTTTTTAATCTCTGCAATAATTTTTTTCCCGATTCATTTATCATCTCTCTCACCCCTTTCATCATTCTGGCCTCATTGCCTCCAATTGGTCCTGCATTATTTCCAATGAAGTAGCCCTTGTATGGGGCTGCTTGTGTTCAGACATTTAAAAAACAACAAAAATTTGGACCGCACCAATTTCCAATTCGACTATCAAATTAAAAAGAGTAGGACTTGCCCTTTATAACAAGCCCAATTTCGCCATCCTCGGAGCTCCCAAAGTCAAGATATTTATTTTTGAAGTTTTAAAATCTTCCAAAATGGCGGTCACAACTTTTTACTGCTCCTTACAATTTTTTTTCCCCTTTTAAAAACATCCGAGGTCCACACCAATAATATGACCAATAGTATTTAACTTCTTACCCTCTTCTCAGTTAACTCCAATAATTTTTAATGTCCTAAATTCTTTAAAAACATTGTTTTTATTTTGTCCTCCCAGCAATGGCTGCCGATGTTTCTCAATGGTAGTAAATTCCTAGAGTAGGTTTTCCTTCCTCTGCTTCCTGCTTTTGTTGCCACGAAGTCTCATTCACACTGGTAAGGAGATCTCACGATACTTGACGTACTTCCTGTCTTGCTTGAATGTGCTGCAGGTCTGTGTCAATGGTGCTCTTTTTTCAAAACTGCAAGTAGACTAAACAATAAATTCCTTTCCACTTTTTAGCACTTTTTAACACTGTCTTTTATATTTATAAAGTCCAAATTTCACCTCTTCCTCCCCTCTTCTTCCAGACTTTCTAGATTTTCCTTTCCCACCTTTTAAATTTATTCCATTAAGCTGTAAATAGTTCCGGAATGAAAGATAGTAATTTGTACCTTCTCTTCCAATTATTCAAGTTCCCACCGGTCTTGCAAAGCTTTAGATGTTTAGCAATGTCCAAGAAGGTTAGGATCTTGTCAAGCTTATGTCAAATAAATGACTCTGAAAACTTCTGCAGATGATGAAAATGCAACTCTTCCCGGAGACCCCTCAAAGCCTCAAAGGAGCACCCCCCCCCCCCGGGACTCCCTTTTAGCCAAGGTAAATCTCCTCAAAGTTTCCTGTGCATATCTTGGACTAATCTCTGACTGAGAAAAGTAGGCAGTAGGCATTAAATTGCCTTCCACTACCCCAAACAGAAGTTCCAGCCTGCTCCTGTTATGAGAAGCAGCTCAGCTCAACATTTTCCTCCCCCGGAAGTCCAAGTCTGAATGTTTCAGAGACATGTGTGATGGTTGTCAGGTAAGCTTTTTTCAAGAATGGCTGGCAGATCAGTCCCAATTTGGGAAAAGGTGTTCTGGACCACTTCCAACATACGACAGAGTTGAGCCTAGAATTATCTTTAAACTAAATGCACAGTTGAAGTGTGTCCCATCCAACACCAGAACTCCCATTCCCATAGCAGTCTTAGTCCCCATCTACTTCTCCATTATTACTGCATCTGGGCTGTTAGCAAAGCATTTTGAACTGTGACAGTCTTCTCCAAATGAATCCTACAAATGACTACTTGAGTAGCATACGTTGCAAGTCAGTTCACAAAATAAAATTACTCATTGTAAGCCAAAATGCCCTCAAAACGAGGTTGGGGAATTGTCAGGTGGGCACCTGGCTTAATCAGGATCTTTTACCTGTGTATTCAGGATTCCACGTCCAGAAATTAATGCTTAAAATATTAGAGACTCTAATTAAGTAAAAACTATTAAAATTCATTCAGAAAATATAGGCTTTCATACAAGATAAAATACTCATAAAATCATACATACAGTCCTAAGAAAAATAGATAGAGAGATAGGGGAACACATGGGTAGATGAACAGGGTGATATTTACCGATTGTAGTCCTCAAGGAAGGCTCCAATGGCAACAAGCGAGGAAGTGGAAGAGGGGACCCAAAACTTGGTCTTAGAATCGTGGATGGATCTAGGCAGCAGAAGTTGGGATACTGCTAGAAACACACCTGTGGGTAGCTAGTCCACAGGTTATAAGGACTCTCTTGAGCCCTTAGCGTATGGGAGGTATGAGGGAGAAGGAAGGTGGTCAGCTGATGCGTGACCTCACGAAAAGGGGAGGCTTCGCAGTGACCATAAGGGCTGGACTACTATGATAGCCAATAGAAAGTTCATTGGTGTCACCTAATTGGGTGCCCATTCCTGACCAATGGAGTTGCTTGGATCCTGGATACCTGAGTGAACTTTCAGGATGAAATGGACCAGGGTAAGGCTCAAAAATGACAGAGAGAAGAATAGGAGAGATTACTGGGTGGGGAGATACTTAAGACTATCAAACTTATCTAAAAGGATGACAATAGAGAGTCAAATCATTGCCTAGGTAAGACCCAGTCTATACAAAGGAACTTGGCTCTGGCTGAAGATGGTCTTCCTCTTCTTCTGTCTTCTCTTTGGCACTAGTCTTTGTCTTGAGTTCCGTTAAACAAAGACAGTGGCGGTTGGACGATTAGCCACTCCTTGGTTGGGTAGATTGCTTGCAGGCACAGGTGACATCTGGTGAGTATGTGAGCCGTCCGCTTCGCTGGAATGGAGTCAGGCCTGGTAGGAAGATGGCTGCATGTGGTGTTAGCCCTCCACAGTGGAGTCTATGGTCAGCGCTTCAAAATCGTTCGCCTGGATAGCTCCTGGCGGCGCAGTCTCTTCCGCTCCATGGCCGGGATAGACGTCATGCGGAACGACAGGAAGCCATCCATTCTCCTGGTGGGCACTCTTGTACTGGTCTTGAGTGCCTTTGTAGCATTATGGCTGCTAGTGCTGCATAAGTCCCTTTCGCCCCTGGATAGGTTTACCCACACTCTCTGTCCAGACGTGTGTGAGTCACTTCTCCAGGTGCTCTGGCAACCAAGCTGGTGATTACAGTGTTCTGTAAGGGGGTTTTCCTCACATCATATCCGCTCCACTTATTAATCACAAAATATTATTAGAATACAGATCTGGATAGGCAGTCGTGTTGGTCTGAAGCAATACAACAAACTTAAGAGTCCAGTGGCACCTTTAGGACCAACAAAGTTTTATTTAAGGTGAGTTTCTTCATGTGCATGCACACAGTGTCTGACAAAGTCACACAAAAGCTCACATTGAATAAAACTTTGTTGGTCTTAAAGGTGCCACTGGACTCTAAGTTTGTTCTATTAGTAGCATCCAGTTGAGTCACAATTGGAAGGCTGAGTTTGCATTTGCTGCAATATGAAAAAATTGACAAGGAGCTTGGAGATACTGAGTTTCAACGATTACTCATATTGGCTTACTACTCATTGCTGGAAAGGGTGACAGGTTGCTTGAGTCCCAAAGTTGTTTAAAGGATTTTGAAGGAAAGCTTATTCTGACCACCTGTCCTGAAATTAGTCCCTGAGTTTCATTAACTAACCTACGTCTGAACTGAGCCTTTAAGAAAGAAATCAATTCCAAGCTACCTCACAAGATGACCAAAAAAGTCATCCAACAAGCAGAGGCAAATTATCCACTTATTCATCTGCAAGGGAAGCCTTGCTTTTTGGTGTAAACCTCAAGCCATCAGAACCAAATTTCCCACAGTCAACCTTCTAAGACTGATAGATTGGTTAATTATCTCTTTCCCTGAATTTTATTTGTCTTCTGCAGATGGTTGTTAGCTTACATTATCAATACCTATTACAAGAAGACATTGCCAAAACAATTGTTTTAAATCACAAAGACAGCTGTAAATTACCAGGACAGCCTGAAAAGACTTATAATTGACATATTAAGAAAAGGGTTATAAAAATAAATCTATATCCATGAATTAGAAAGGTTATGCATAAGAAATTTCTTTTACGTTACCAACAGAATATTCCTCCTGAAGCAGCAGGTTTACAACTAGATTCTAGCCTATGGTTGGAGGCCTTGGTCTTGGAAGTGAAACACAGTGCCTTTTATCATCTTTGACTGATGCTAGCTATGGTTCTTCCTTGAAAAGTGTGATCTGCCCACAGTGATCCATGCTGTAATTACATCCAGATTAGATTACTACAATGCTGTCTATGTGCCTTTGAAAATGGCCCAGAAAATTCAGGTGATCTAAAATGCCATAAGCAGGCTACTGTTAAAGATTGGGATACAAGGATCAAATCATTCCAGAATCATTCAAGAATTCCAGAATCCCAGAATCATTCCAGATCGGCACTGGCTGCTCATTTATTTCTGAGCTCAGTTCAAAGATCTAGTTCTTACCCACATTGTCCAGCTTGCCATTTAAGATCTGCCTCTCAAGCCCTACTCTCCATACCCCCACAATAAGAGGTGAGATGGGTGGCGACCACTGTGATGCACAGGTTAGGACCCACCTCTCCCTAAGAGTGACCAATGAAAGTTGACGGAATGTTGGGGACAGACTGTTGGAAAACAGCAGTTAAGAGAGGAGTTGGGAGTGGGCAGCTAGGGAGCAAGAGGGAAAAGAGTGTGTGTCTGGCTGACTGAAATTGCAGAGAAAAGCTGCTTACAGTTGTCTGAAAATAATTAATTCATAGCAAAGGATCCCAGTTGTGAGAACAGTTTAAAAGTTCAAGAGAAAAGAAACCTTGTAACCTCTATCTTACTTTCTCCAGTGTTATGTGCAAACTATAAATAAAAGTTAACTTCTTGCTTTGTTTAACCCAGTGGGCTTGATGTCTGAGGAAAAGAACCATACACTCACAAGCTCCCAACCCCAATAACTTAGTGAAGTGTTTGAGTGGGGCCTGTTATTAAAGGGGGCTGGGCTACCCTGTCTGCTGATGTCTCTGGGAGTATGAGGACCTCAGATATGAAATGGTCATGGCCCTCTGTGTATGTTAAAAGGGATGAGAAGGGTGACAAGTATGATGGCCTGTCCTATGTATAACCCAGTACCTGTGAGAGAGGGAGGTTTTAGAGAGTGGCAGGCACTCTGTGTGAGTGGAAAGGGATGTCACAACCATGGACAGGGCCTTTTCAGTAATGATACCTTGCTTAAGGTATGCCCTTCCTCTTATGGCTCACCTGGTACCTAGACTGATCTTTTAAGCATTAGGTCCAAGACGAAACATTTCTGTTCACCCAGTCTTTTAATTAAAGGGTTTGATCTTTAACACCACTTTATAGTGTGCTTTTAGTTGGAAAATTGATATTTAAACTGCACAATTATCTTTTTTAGGCTGGTTTTTTTTAAAAAAATCTGTATTTTACTTAATAATTTCTTCATGTTTTATGTTTTTATTATGTTTTATTTTATATGCCACCTCAGGCAAATGCCCTTGACAACTGACAGATGTTTCCAGTGACTACTCAAAAGTTTGTCACTAATTAAGTTGTACATCACGAATCTATACATGAAAGAAAGCAACCAATGCACAATGGAAGTCAAACAATGGCTTTGATTCCATATGAAGAAAAATTCAAATACTGACACCACGCAACCTAAGATGACATAACTTTCTCACCAAACCAGGAAGTTATAAAGCACTGTGCCATCCTGTGCATATGACACCAAAGGCAGAAGGTCTACCTGAAGAACTCAAAAGTTTGTCTCTGGGAATAATATAACCACAATTTTCATCATACCTATAAGGTTTCCAACAACACGGGCATTATTAATCTGGCCTTCACTACACTCCTCCTGTATTGAGTGTTTATTTTTTGTGCAAAGTGCTCCATCAACAAATTCCCCACTTCTCTGTCCCTAGTACTCTAGGCCAGGGGTGGTCAACAGTAGTTCTCCAGATGTTTTTTGCCTACAACGCCCATCAGCCCCAGCCAGCATGGCCAATGGCTGGGGCTGATGGGAGTTGTAGACAAAAAACATCTGGAGAGCTACCGTTGGCCACCCCTGCTCTAGGCAGGGGGAAAGGAACATAGTGCTGTGCATTTCGATATATAAGAACTCTCTCAATAAGTGTGATTCTCTTGTTAGCTTTTACATACATACACACACACACACATACACACGCAGGGGCTGCAGAGTTAACTGAAATCCTATCTTCTGCTGTGAGGTAAGGAGCCTGGAGATAGGCATCTTCCATGGACTTTAATATGAATGTGTTATAACTTTAAGGGACTGACCCAAACAAGCCAAACATTCAAACTATCTTCCACACTTGTTCCCAAAGGATCTTCTGAACTCCAACCATTTCCCTGTCTTCCACTGGTTACTGTCATGCCACAAAGGAAGCTCTATATTGATGAGGCTCTTTGCAAGTAGTTTTAGGAATAATCATATACAGCCCAGCTGGCGTAACTCAGGTACTCTAAAATGTGAGACCATGCATCCATCAGCAAAGATTGGCTATAGGAAGAATGTAAACAAATGGCATATCAATCAGTCCTACAAAAAATAATAAAGCAGCCAAACACCACCAATCTCATTGTTGTATGCAAAATCTTATGCAAATGAGGTTCCCACTTAAGTAAAGGAGATTTTTCCCCCCTCTAGGCAAATGGCTAGATGCCATCTATTGTATTATACATTTTGTTTTTAGTTCCAGAATTACGTCCTTTAAGCTTTATATCTGGTTCATGGACAGACAGTAAAGTTGGAGCACACTGTATCTGGATTTGATGACCTGACAACTTGAACTAAAAGAATATTGATCTTTCACTAAAAGGAATGTATCTTCTTAGATTTTTGTCAGATGAGATGTACGATAGCTTCCTGTTGTCATGAAGCAGGCAAAATTTCAGTAGCAATTTTTAAGGGGGATAAGTATGAAATAGTAAAAACAGTGGCGTTATTATGTTGCAAACACTGCCTTCCATACTTTATGCAGCACTTTTCTTTATCAGCTTCTGTTTAGCACCATTGTACATTTTTTATTTTAGAAGATGTTCTTATGAAATTCACATCCTATTATGCAATTTATATAACTACAGATACAATTGAGGAGGACCTATTTATGGTTCCCTGATGTTTGATCCAAAGGCCTCACACCTTGCAATAAGCTACATCAAACCTGGTTGTGATCAGCAATCTCAGGATAACTGCATTGCCCATCTTTGAGTAAATAGCACCCTCCTACAATACTGTTTTGTCAACTTAAATAAAAATGCTTTACTATGGTTCTGAAGAGGGGGGGAGAGAATGTCAAGGATCTATGTAAGAAAAAAATACTGTTAACTTTAAAGCCTGCCAGGTGTACCCACTCGCTGGACATAAGACTCAATATAGCTTAGAGCATAGTGACAGTTGATTTTTAAAGATTAGGGAATATTAAATAATTCGATCATTCTTAATATTTTAAAGATAGGGACATCAATTCCCTTAATCTCTGATAAGGTATTCTGAAGAAGCTCCTAGTCTTCTTGGTTATTATACACGCAACCAACATATGTGTAATTTATAATAACCTCCATTTTTTAAAAAGGCAAACATGTTGGCAGTTTCCTTTCTGATTTAGATATCAAATAGGGGCAAAAGAAAAAAAGGAAGCTCCTATCATTTCACTTCAGCACTCCATGGAATTCCCAGTCCTCCCTTCCCTTCCCCCACCATTCCTGCATCGTCTATCCTACCCATAAAGTGTTACCCTGTGAGTTTCTATTTTCCTTTCCCCATTGTTGAAAAAAGGAACAAAACATATTTCAGTTCTGCAAGGATGTTCCTGCTCCACAATGCAATAAAGCAAGATTCATTAATTATTTGTAAGTATAATTTGCAAAAATTCCTTATGTTGCAGAATTTGGATTTTTTAAATAATAGGGCACAAATTCTAAACCCTTTGGCCTTGATCCAGTGGAGTTAGGACTACCCACAAACCAAAAGGTCTTCTGGCTATTTCTTCTTCTGCAGTTAACCAACTGCAAACCACAAAACAATTTTTAAACTCAGGGAAATATAAAAATGGATTTGGGGTTTTGGCAAAGGATTGGACAGAACAGGAAATAGCCATTAAAAAAAACCCTGTTATTATAGGCACCCATCTGGCAGGCATAAGCCTGTGGGGATCCCTTCTCTTTCCCCTTCCTCAGCTAAAGTGAGTGTCAGATTATGAGATGGATTTTCATAATGGGTAAGTCATCAAACCTGTATGCAGTAAATATAGATGATATTGTGCCACACAAGGGTATTGTTTTTGTATCTTTGGACCTCCTTGATAAAGAGGTTTTGAACAATGGCAACAGTCCTCAAAATCTGGTAGACACTTCTGTCCTATCCACTGGTCCAGTAACTAAAATGAAGCTAACGTTTAAGTTAAAAGTATGTTTATTTGTTAAGTTGATTTATATCCTGCTCCATCGTAAGTGCTCTGAGTAGCGTACATAATACAATCTGGTTACCATAGGAAGGGGGGTGGGGGATTCATAAGGGGAAAATCTCAGTTCAAGCTGCTCTGCAATCCTTAATTATGCTGCCTGCACTTACGTCAGGGGTCAGACCAAAAAGGTGATTTCACATATCATATATGCTGGCAGCATTCAAGCATAACAGGTGACATCAGAACAGCAGATCTAACAAAGGTGATTTATTATGGCTTTTAATTGGTTGGTGCCTAGTTTTGTGATGCACTGTAATGCCCGCTGCTATATTTAGTAACTATGGTGCACCTGACTGACCATTCACAATACTTATATGAACCCTTTCTCCTGTTCACTCAGTGTACTTTTAAAGATGGCAGTGTTCCCAAGGGTTCAAGGAAAAGGTTTTCAGCTGTCTTCTTGCCTTTAGATTCCTATCCTAGAAATGTCACAGGAATCTAGTTTTTAATCATCTGTATGCTCCTACCAGAAATTATTTGGTGTTAGTAACACTTCTAGAAAAAAAAAATACATGATGATACAACCTCGAACAGGAAGCTTCAAAAGATATTTGTTTTGTTGTGCTGTGTTTTCCTCACCAAAGACAGCTGCTTTCTCAGCCCCTGAGAGGATTGCTTGGGGTTAACAAGCAGAGTCAAACAAGAGAGGATTAGGAAACTACCAGTACGTCTAGGCTAATGCACTAAAACAGAACACTCCATGTGGAAAAGGCATTGCTCACTCTTAGACGAGTCCTTTCAAGGCACTGCCCCAGTTTATGACCCACAACAGGGTCAAAGGTCATATAATCAATGTACAGGGGCTGAAGAAAAGTCCTCCCTCAAACCATTTTTCATGAAAGAATGGGGCAATGTGGGAAATTTTGAGAGTCTAGTATTTGTCTAAACCGTAACACAAAAGAGCCCACATAGAATTTCTCTGCTAATGAAAAACAAAGCATGGATGACACAACAGATTAGGCCCTGCATGACTTTGTGATTCATAAATCTGAACCCAACCTACCAGCCACATATTGTGACCTGTCAGATACTTGACAATCTGTTTTTACAGCCCCTCAAGGCAACAAAAGCAAGCTTATTGAGGATGTGAGGCTTGGGGGGGGGGGCTTCCATAGGTTTGTAAAATATGAATGCTACCCTGTTTAAAATGATAGAAAAATAAATTGTGGGCATAGTTATTTAGAAAATCCTATCTGTACACCACCCCTTCTAAAGACATACCAAATAAATAAATCTACACAGAGGACTCCTACAACCAGATGAGGTAGTTTCATAGAACCTGAAACTTAAAAGTGGCATAAAGTTCCTCAGTGAGTTACAACCAAAGAACAGCACGGAATGATACTAAAGGACCCCATAGGGACAAGCAAGCAGAATAATCACTGGATAAACCTTATCTGTATTTGGTGATCAGACAGACTGCAGCAAGAAAACCAAACCTTACTTTCTACCTCTCCCTAGAGAAAATGTTCTTTGTCAGCGATTAAAATCCATTGTACAACTGCTAAATACAAAAACTGCAATTCACATCTTAGGTCATGATCCAGTTACACTTTGCTCTTTAGAATATACCAACTGTATTCTCAGAGTGGCATGTTTGGTGGCTGTGTGTTTTCTGGCCTAGAGTGCCCCCCTCAGCAGTGAGCTATCAGTTGAGGTGCACATAATCTCCCCACTACATGTGCTTGTTTCATTAAGGGAGTGTTAAGATCTTCTTTTCGGTGTTAAGATCTTCTTTATTTTGAAAGGTAGTGTATTATTTATATTTTATATTATCTGAGCTGTGTTTAAACTTTTGAAGTTTTATGTTGTGAACCACCTTGGGTTACTAAGGAAGGACTGCTGCGATACAGTTACCACCACCAGCACTCACAGCAAACTCCAGGCAGCCTTGAGATCTGGAGACTACATATTCATTATGGTTATACTTGGTAGGATCAGAGCACATTCGAGTTTGAGTTAAATGAGGTGAATGTTGGTACAAATATAATGCCAGGGCCTGGAAAAGAGTGGAAGGAGAAGGACCAAAACACAGTATGCTCTCAATACCTTCAAGCATTGCTGAGCATTACATCAGCCCAGAAGTAGGGTTGCCAAGTCCAATTCAAGAAATATCTGGGGACTTTGGGGGTGAAGCCAGGAGACACTGGGGGTGGAGCCATAAGCAAAGTTGTGACAAGCACAATTGAACTCCAAAGGGAGTTCTGGCCATCACATTTAAAGGAACCGCACACCTTTTAAATGCCTTCCCTACATTAGAAATAATGAATGATAGGGGCACCTTCTTTCGGGGCTCATAGAATTGGACCCCCTGGTCCAATCATTTTGAAACTTGGAAAGCATTTTGAGGAAAGTCATCAGATGTTATGCCTCTACCTCAAAATACAGCCCCTCCAGAGCCCCAGATACCCCCAGTTCAATTCTCCATTATACCCTATGAGAATCGATCTCCATAACGAATAACCAAGTGCCCAGCAGACATTTTCCTTCCCCCCACCCCCATTTCTTACGACTCTGAAGCGGGGGATTGGCATCTCTGCTCATGAGTTCCTGAACTTCCAACTTCTTCAAAGTAACACAAAGCAACCAAAGGTTCAAGTTTACCTTTCCTATGCAAAGGACCTCTGAAAAGATTGTGCAACTGCAGCCACTGGGAACAGCCATGTTCTTTTGCCTACTCCACACATACACACCCCTTGCCGTCATTCAGCCTTAAAGACACACCATCCATTCAGCCTTAAATAAACAGACACAAGAGGAAGCCTTTTCAAGAGGAGTCTGAAGCCTCCCGAGGTAAAAAAGGCACATGGTGGCTGTGGGGGCAAGACTTCCCCCCACCAGCCAGCTGATTGGGAGTGGGAAGGAGCCTGGGAAAGTGGGAGAACCCCCACTGGGACCTTGGAATTGGCAAGCCTAGCCCAGAGTCCACTTTCAGAAATTCCAAGATTTGAACTAGGAAACTTGTGGACTGATGGCAGGATTCAGGCTAATAAACTATAGAGAACTCTGTAGTTGTGACTAACATCCACCATCAGACATAAAAAGGAATACAGATACATAACACTCGTCCCTATGGTTGGCATGCATATAAATTCTTTGAATTCTCCACGTATGATATAAAGAATATGACATTTTGCGATTATCTGATCAACAAAAGCAGTGTGTTCCATTTGCTCTATCTCCAGCCCTAGTTCTATCAATGAATAGCAAAGGCCCTGGGTTGGAAAATGACCACCCCAGATCTAGATTTGAGACCAAACAGGGCCCCAGCTACTTCCTATATATAAGATTTGAAGATAAAAACAGGTAGCTTTCCTGCCAGATTCCAATTCACTTTGACAACATTCAGGCATTACAATAAACCATAGTTTCCCCCCCACATGTGCATGAGAGTGGGCAGCTCTCTGGCTATGTACGCTACTGAAAATCCATACTTATAGAGGACAATGAAAATCATTACTTGTGGTTCAGAGATACCAACAATCAGGGGTCGTTTTGTAGAAAAATAGGTGGTGGAGCTCATTCAGGGATTGTTATGCAGCTGCAATACTAGTCAATGGACAAGGAGGTGGAACTCTCAAAAGAAGAGGTGGAACTCTCAGAAAGGTTCAGGAGCTGTGCTCCTGTGAGCTCCCACTGAATCTGAGGTCTGCCAACAATCTATGGTTTGCCATGAAAAGAGGTCATTATATATGTAAGGCAAAGAAGGTGCAACACAAGCTTCAGGATAGCCCTTTGTTTCCAATTACATCTTACTCATGCCTTTGTGTAGGTGCAAACAGATAATCAGAAGGTGAGGAGGCCTACAGCATGCATTAAGGCACTGAACAACAGGATCATAACAATCATTACTTGTGAAAACTAAGACAACAATATTGGTCTACATCAGTGACAGACAACATAAAGAAAATGGGGCTATCAGCCTTTCATAAGTAATCATTATGTTCTAAAAGAATCAAGCCTCATTTTAATTTATGAAACTGTTACATGGCAGCAAAATTTCATTCAAAAATACATTATAAAGAATGGCAACTTTCACATACACAAGACTCTTCGGTTTACATTCCAATCATGTACTCTGTATTGGCATCATAAAATAAAATTTGCAAGCACAGAACAAATTTTAAGTCTATCTTACTGAGGGGAGGAGGGCGGATTGTACATTATTTTCTTATAATATATTACAGTACACAGTCTTTATAATCATGAAGTACTTTGCACAATTAGTGCTAAATCGTAAGATTTAAAGTATTACACTTGACACACAAGGCAGAGGGAAGTCAGTATGCTGGAAACCAAAGACAAGATCATTATTTACAAAATCAGTGAAGACTTTGACATCACATGGCTTTGCAAAACCTCATGCTAGAAGCCCTTTTGCCTTCCAAAAGTCCTCATTCATAGGTCATACTCTCATTATCTAGTCTGAGATCTGTTTTGATTTAATTATAGAAAATTACTAATAGTTCATTCTGAACTGATCAGTCCTTCCTAATCCTTCTGTTTTATATCTTTTTTTAATCCCTCTGCCCACTACTGTCTTTGACATATTGGGGAGGGAATCGCTTTTAGGAACTGGGTGATGATTTTGTCATTCATTAAAGAGGATACATTCTGTTCTCTGTTTCCCTGGACACAGTTGCTCCTCTTGGTGGGGCTGTTTATAGAGTCTGCACTTGAACTTTACCTCAATTTGCATCCCCACTATGTCCCAAATGTCATTTAAAAGAAATGGAGAATCTAAATGGCTGTTCAAAAACCAAATAGCATTGTATACTACCACAATCTTGTCAAGTCAAAAACAGCCATAATGTTTTAGATCTATAAGTAGGAAGAAATGTTTTGTAATTAAAAAACCCCCAAGAATGTGGGTTGGTAGATGTGGGTTTGAACAACATCTATATTATTTTATCAGCCTCAATACTCAAAGGAAGCAGAAGGAGAGGCAAATGAAGACCAGTCACTGTAGATATAGTGCACAGCATGTACCCTTTGCACAAGTTTTAAAAAAAAAAGATCTGCCAGACTACTAAAATGACTGTAATGGTGATGGTAATGAAATTATTAACTCGTTCAGACTAAGAATAATACCGTAATTTTCCCCACATGGACCCTCTTGTCAGCAATGAACTATATCATGACCCCCTATAGCGGTGAAAGGCTAAAAATAATAAATAGGCACTGTGTTAAATGTTCCCCTTGTACACTGTAATATTTCCTAGTGAGGTATTAAGGAATGTTAATTATCACATAGCATTGTTTGCCCTATTGGTAACTCTGTAGTATTCACTAATGGGGAATCCATAGAAAATTGCCCCCATAATGCAAGATAGTAGTTAATCCAAATTAAAGTGAACATGTTAATCCAAACTGAAAGGTAATTTCTACAAAACCTCAGTTCTGACGGAGACTTTCCCAAAAAGGTAAAAATCATGTCAGGAGAGCTGTGAGTTCTTGTGACCCAAGTCCAGTTCACATTAAATCCATATATTATGTAGATGTTGCCAACATTTACTGCTGTGTCTGAGGATCCATATGGTTTCAACAATATTTGAATCTCCTTTACATACTCGATCCCTCTGAGGTGTGCTGTTGATGCTGAAATTTCCCATGTGACCTACTCACATATCTGAATTGAACCCATTTATCTCTTGATTGAAAAAGGCTGACTGGCATTTGGTTTTCTTGCCCCAAACTCACCCCGCTTGCAGTGCCAAAATGTAGTAGAAATCCATTCTAGGCTCCAGAACAATAATTGAATGTACAAGAACCTAGAGCAGTGCTTCCCATTTGCAGGGTCGTGACCCGGTACCGGGCCACAGAAGCCTCACTACCGGGTCACAAGAAAAGTCAAAGCTAGCCTCGTCCCCCAGCAAAGCTAGCCCTACCCCATCTCTTGTGTTGTGCAGAGAGAAGCTGGGCTGCCTCTCCTTCCTTCTCCCCTGCTCCCAATGTTTGAGAGAAAAGCTAGCATCCATTGGCACTTTAGACCCATGAAGTGTTCTTCAGGGTATGAGCTTTCATGTGCCTTGCAGTATGTTCTTTTGGGAAGATTTCCCCAGGAGGCCTGGGCGGCAAAGAAGGGTGTGTGTGTTTTTTTCAGCCGGGAAGGGGTGGGGAGTAGGCATTCCAGCAGCTATTTTTTTTACCAAACGACCCTGGGGCAGAATTTTTGCTGGCCGGGGTCATCGGATGGTGAGGAAGGCTTTTTTTCCCCTTTGCCCCCCCTTTCTTTCTTTCTTTCTTTCTTTCTTTCTTTCTTTCTTTCTTTCTTTCTTTCTTTCTTTCTTTCTTTCTTTCTTTCTTTCTTTCTTTCTTTCTCTGCAAGTGATGCTCTGTCTGTATTCTTGGTGCTGGGAGGGAGGAAAGCAACAGTGTGACGGCTTCTACTGCCCTGGCCCCACTGGTAGACATTCTGGTGCTTTTGGGGCATTGTATGAGGGAATTTTGGACTGGATAGTCCACTGGCCTGATCCAACATGGCTCCTCTTATGTTTATGTTCTTTCCATGTCTTTCTTTTCCTTTCCTTTCCTTCCATTTCATTCTTTCCCTTTCTCTTTCTTTCTTTCCTTTCTTCCATTTTTACTGGATGAAACTTTTCTGTTCATCATACTGTTGTTGCAGACATAGCAGCTCTGCCAATGAAAAGTTGGCACCCCCAGTTGTAGGCAGGTGGCCTTCTATGAGATTTCTTTGTGAGTGAGTGAGAGTAAGAGGTGTGGGGCAGAAAGAGATTATTGGAGATTACTGCAGTATATCTCAACAGCACTGGAAGAGATGGTACTATGAACTTGGCACCATTTTACTGCTCCTGCTTTTAACAGCTGTCTGACACCAAAATTAAACTCCTCTTGTAGATATTAAAAAGGATGAAAGTAGTTCACTGGCTAAGTATCTGCACAACAGGTTGCTTTTAAAGGCATGGGAAACACAGCCAGTAAAAAGCTACAAGCCCCTCATAAATATCCTGTTTGGGATAACTGCAGAAAAGCTTGTTTTAACTTCATATAACTTGAAATTAATTCATTAATTGCAATACAATTCTCTGCTACCTTTCACAGCAATTTCCCCGTGTTTCAACAAAAGAAAAGTATTAAAAATAGCTGTCAAATGACTTTCTTGAAACCAAGCAAGCTTGGTTGTAGCTTGAGGGAGGATTCCAGTAGTAGCAGCTGAAGGAAGGGCCTACTAAATGTGTCAGCATATTTTGAGGTAGAGCAGCTGCCAGGGCCCAGTGTAGGTGGTACACAGTGCTGGCATTCCTGATGGTAATGGCAATAGCACTCCCAATTGCATACACTGGCCAGTGCTGTTGAGGAAGGGATGTGTAGATGGTGCAGGCAATTGAACATGGGCATTAGGAGTGCTTGCAAGCTGGAGAAGAATACACAAACAGATAGGTGCATGCAGGTGTGGGGGTGAAAAGAGAGGACCGCCCACTTTCCACCCCCATTTTGGCTCAGCATGAATTTCAGAGAGATTTTTCTGAAAATGAATTAACTTCTGAAGAAGAGGCAGGTTTGAGGAAGTGCCCTGGAAGTTACATCACAGGAAAAGGTAGAGTTTTGGTTCAGTGTGTCCCAGAAGTGACATCACTTGGTCCTTGACACCACAGGAAATGACATAATTCCTGTCTCCCAGCTCCACCCCCAAAGTCTCCTGGCTTCACCCCCAAATTTTAGTGGGCCACGAAGGAGAAGTGTAAAAATAACTGGGCCATGGAAAAGAAAAGTTTGGGAAACCCTGACCTAGAGGATTTCTAGAAGGACTGTAAGTCACAACATATAATGTGTACCAACATGGAGTAATGATACTACCAAGGTACACTGCCGCACAAAAACCTGTAAGATGAACATCACAGCTTATAATGCCAAAGAAGATTCCAGACCCATGGTAGGCCTCCACCAGATTCTAGAAGTCCACAGATCTGGGGGAATCACCATGAACAGAACTATAACTCTAATAGAAACCACAGGATTCTAGCTATTCCACAGATTTATTGGCAACTTATTGTTATCAGAGATACTATCACATCAGTTGTTTCGATGGTATTGTTACCTTGCAACTACGGCTTTGTAGGTGTCAACACCTACAAAGAGGAAAGCCTCAAAAAGCTTCTTAAAAATGCATAATGGACTTTTTATATTTAGGAACATTCATTCATTTATTGTGTTGTCTTTTGCATAACAATCTGATGTGTGTTGGACACACACACACACATACCATTACACATGCTCCTCCTTGCTCTAATAATGTACCATGGATTTTCTACTTCTGAATTTCTCTCCTTTGGCTACTCTATTCTTATTAATTGCTTGCTTTGTAAGCACCCCATTTCCAATCACAAACATCCTTTCCATGTGCTTTGGAGTTTATAACAATTACTAGTAATTATTTTGGTGATTCCAGTGCAATCCTAAGCAAAGTTGCACCCTTCTAAATCCATTGAAGTCAAATGTGCTTAGAATCGTGTCACGCAGTGTTATAGAGCAATCCTAAGCAGGTCTATCTGGAAGTCCCATTTCATTCAATGGGACTTTCTTCCAGAAAAGTGTTAGTAAGACGCAGCCTTAGTCATGTATAAACTCAACACAACAAAAAGATCATGTGAATTTGGCATATGAACTGCAGTGGTGCACCACAAACATCAACTGTGGCGCACCACAAAGTAGGATGAACCACAAATATGGTCACATGTGTACCCTGTAAGAGTTAGTTAAGCCAGCTAAGTGACATGTGAATGCAACTTGAGGGACATGTAAAGGTTGCAGCTGCTCAGAAGCTGAGTCCCAGTGACTTCAGTGGGACATTTCACCTAATAAGTTCATACAGAACAGCTACTTGAGATATACAAAAATCCGCCTCCATTTCCAAGGACTGGAAGGTAGCTAATGCAACCCTCATGTTTAAAAATGGTTCCAGAGGAGATCCACAAAATTACAGGCCAGTCAGTCTAATGTCAACACCAGTAAGTTGGTAGAAATCCATTATTCAAGACAGAATTAGTATGCACACTGATGAACAAAAGCTATTGAGAAAAAATTAACATTGATTGTCTAAAGTAAACATGTCAAACATACTGTGCAGGGGATAGAACTGGCCCATCCAGAACTCTTATCTGGCCCATGAGGAACAGCGGGGAAACCAGTTCATGGTTGAGTCCTGACCAGCAGCTTGGGATACACAGGAGGAGTCCCAAATTGGGCCAGCTCAAAATGGAGCAGCATAAGCTCCCCCACAAAGCACCAGTATCCCACCCGGGATGCACTTTAATGTGGTCAGACTGCTGTCCCATACCATCCCTGTCGCTTGATTTGGGTTTCTTTCCACCATTCATTTAGTTGTTATGCATATGTGCACTCATGCACCAATGCGCTTGGAATCAATTTTTTTTTTTAAAGCTTGGGGCAGCCTGGTGGGTTCACACCACCAATGCACCTTGCATGTGCACTCTGGCGTTCAGACACCTGCTGAGATGGATGCCATTCAGGGCAAAAAATTTTGAGCCGCAACTGGGATGCCTACGGACAGGGTGAGTGTGGGAGTGGTACAGCAGGCAGATGTGCATGTTTGGTTACGCTTTTTTGGTCCACCCACGTCCTATCTCTGCGCCGATGGTCCAGACCTGACCCATATGTGGACCAGAAGGGCCTATAGTAGGGTATTATATCCCCTGCTGAGGGTCTTCCTTTCCACAAACAAGGCCCTCCCCAGGGTCCTTCTCCAGGAATTGCCCAATCCAGAACTGGCAACCATAAGAGGCAAAGAGAGCTGGCTTGGCCTGACCTCTGCTGAAGAGGGGTATGGGTCAGTCAGTGGTAAAATATCCCCAGTACCAAGCTTTACATCTTATAATACACATGGCCTGGCCCAATAAAGCAACATTTATGTCAGATCTGGCCCTTGTAACATAAATGAGTTCAACACCTCTGCTTCTAAGGGAAGATCTTGTCTCACTAAACTTTTGAGGGGATGAACAAACATGTGGACAAGGGTGACTCAGTAGATGTTTACCTCGTCTTCCAGAAAGCATTTGATAAAGTTCCTCAGTGAAGGCTCCTAAGTAAACTCAGCAGTCATGGAATAACAGGACAAGTCCTCTTGTGGATTAAAAACTGGTTAATTAACAGAAAACAGAGTGAGTTATAAATGAGCAGTTTTTACAATAGAAGGTAGTAAGCATCACAGCACTGCAGGGCTTTGTACTAGGTTTTGTGCTTTTTAACTTGTTCATTAACAATTTGGAGTTGGGAGTAAGCAGTAAAGTGGCTAAGTCTGCAGATGACACTAAGTTGTTCAGAATGGTGAGAACCAAGGACTGTGAGGTGCTCCAGAAGGTTCTGTAGAGGCCGGGTGAATGGGCATCAATGTGGCAAATGAGGTTCAATGTGGTCAAGTGCAAATTAATGCACAATGTAACCAAAAATACTAACTATACATATATGTTGATGTGGACCAAAATGATGGTAACTGACCAGGAGAGAGATCTTAAGGTCATGACAGATAATTCAATGAAGATGTTGATTCGGTGTGCCGCTGTAATTTTTTTTAAGGCAAATGCTATGCTGGGGATTATTAGGAAGGGGATTGAAAACAAATCAGCCAGTGTCATAATGCCCCTGCATAAATCTATGGTGCAGTCTCATTTGAAATATTGTGTACAGTTCTGATCACCATACCTCAAAAAAAGATATTATAGCATTGGAAAAGGCATAGAAAAGGGTAATTAAAATGATTAAGGGGATGAAACACCTTCCCTAAGAAGAAATGTTAAAGTTAGGGCTTTATAGCTTGAAGAAATGACAACTGAGGGGTGACATGACAGAGGTTTACAAAATTATGCACAGGATAGAGAAGGTAGAGAAAGAAATGCGTTTCTTCTTTTCTCACAATATAAGAACTTGTGCGCACTCGATTAAATTAATGAGCAGTAGGCTTAGAAGAGATAAAGGGAAGTATTTCTTCATCCAAAGAATAATCAACACATGGGATTCACTGCTGCAGGAAGTGGTGGCAGCTACAAGCACAGACAGCTCCCAGAGGGGGCTGGATAAACATATGTTGCAGAGATCTATCAGTGGCTATTAGTCACAATGTATAGATGGAACACTATATCTGAGGCAGTGATGTTCTCCATTCTTGGTGCTTGGGGAGCAACAGTGAGAGGGCTTCTGGAGTTCTGGCCCTGCTGGTGGACATCTTGATGGCACCTGGATTCTGGCCACCGTGTGACAGTGTTGGACTGGATGGGCCACTAGCCTGCTCCAACATGACTTCCCTTATGTTCTTATGTTGTTCTTATCACTTCATCTCCAGCATGAGTGATCCAACATCAATCATCCACCTTTGCACTACTGTTCCCTTTCTAGTGGCAATGCTTTACTTGGGAAAATCTTTGCTGATATGCCAATTATTAAAAGCTTCACTACAATGAACTATGTAAAACAACTTATGTCCTGCACTGGTAACCCATATTTCCCTTGGAGCCTATCCTAAGTTTGGAAAATGCTGGTGTGACATCAATTAGATTTTCCAGCACAGAATATTAGACTAGTAATAGAACAAGTAAAGCCTTCATCAAACCCTTAACACAAAGCCGCTACATAGGTTCAATTCACATGCCTCATATGGTGTGGCTGCTGTAAACCCATATAAGCATCTGAATGTTTTCTTTAAAGGTTTCTGACAAAATACCGACTCTCTCTTAAGGGGACCAAGTGGTTAGAGTACTGATCTGGGATAGGAAATGGGTTTAAATCCCCATGCACCATGACATTTGCTAATCTTGTGCCATTCACTGTCTCTCAGCTTAACCAACTTCACAGCATTGTTGTGAGGATAAAATGTGAAGGGACAACTATATATGCTGTATTAAGCTTCCTGGGTGAAAGGAAGAATAAAAATTGAAGCAGAAAGCTTTATAAAGCAACTACTCCAGTAACACTGGAGAAGCACAGCTGTGACAAGGAAGTCCCAGGTTCCAGATTCACTCCTGCCATGAATTTACTGCTGGGTCTCAGTCAACATATCTTCCTTCAACCCTCCATCTTCGGGATGGGGATAATAATACAGATATATAATATCACACAAGATTGTTTGTTGTCAAGGCAAACTTCATAAAGATCTACAACAGGTAACATTACATTACATTATTATTTCCTAATCACCTCTATTTTGTATACATTAAAGTTTCAAAAACCAAAGAAAGTTTAAAGACATGTATAATGCCACATAATTCTTTCTGATTCACGAGCTGGAGATCTGGCCCAGTAATTCAACATTGTTTAACATTCCCTTTCTTTTAAAAAATGAAGGAGACAGCACTAAGGCTATTGACCTCATAGAACTGAAGGTCAACAGCTTATTAATCTTACCTTCTTCAACAGTATTTCAAATCCAGGCTGGAATTCAGAGGGCCAAGCACTAAGCTCTATATATGCTGTAAGACTTCTGAGGTTTTCCTTTCAAAAGCAGTTCCCCTCTTCTCTAAAGCTGCCCACAAACTCATCTCAAAACTCAGGAGTTTTGAAAATGGTCTCCAGTTCAGCTTGAAGGCCTCATGAAAGGAGGGAGGGGGAAAACCAGAATACCTACAGTATACTTTGGAAAGCATGTGCATAACCCTAAGGACCTTTGGATACCAGTTCCAATCCTTCTCATATTCTCAAAATCCTTTTTGTAGTAATAACTTATATCAAGTTGCTCTTTCTTAAGTTTTTACACCACAATTTTCTCCATTCCTATACTTATTTTAATTATTGTAATTCACAAGCAAACCCTATATTTAAATCAGACTTTCTTTACCTATATATTTATCCCCACAAGCAGACCCACTGAAACTAACTTTTGGAAGTAAGCACAATCAGTAGGGTGGGTAATACTATTTTATTTCAATCAGCACATTTCTGAAGCAGAAAAAACAATTGTCTGAGAATCTAATAAAAACACAGGCCTCAAATACTGAGGATTATCATAATAGCAGGGAATTCTATAGGATTATTCATTAGTAAAGTCATCTAATCAATCTCTTATAAACATGCACATGTAAGTACTTAACTTTAGGCAGGTACATCAATAAGTTATGCTTAGAAATAAGCACAGGTTTGCAGAGGTATATCACCGGGTTCTTGAAGCTCAGACCAAAAGTAAGTACGGTAAATCTCATTGATGGGTCTTACTCCTGAGCAAATCAGGCTTGGTCAAAAACTGATTTACTCAGGAGTAAGACCCATCAATGAGATTTACTTACTTATAGGTATGCTTAGGATTGTAGCCCTTTTCTAATACTGGAGAACTTTATAAACTCACTATATTTTCTTATAGTAAACCTGGCATTTGTGAAAACATAATACATACTTTGCAAACAATAAATTCTGCATAGTTATTATACTGATTCTAGTATAATACTACAATGAGATATATTAGTGTCTGCCGCTGCATGCTCCATTTGCATTTTATTATTATGCATTACTTAAGAATTAGTGAGAACATGAAGAGACTTCATTACACAATTGCATTTGGGGGGCAGAGCTAATGTTGACATTGTAAGTACCATCCTAACTCTTTAATTTCCTGCACTTTGCACATTGAACTATGAAATGACGTTCTTTGAAGGTGTTACAGTGCTCGGAATATGGATGTAGTTTCCCTTGAAGACAAACTGTGTCACAAATGTTTAATGTAAAAAAAATGTCAAAGTGTTCAAAATACCTTTAATATCACATTTAGATTTTTTTAAAGTACATATGTTAAAAGTAAAAGACCTAATACACAGTCCTTTTAACTGGTTTAGCAACCTGCTCCCCAGCATACATATTAGGACCCCCCATTATATTAAACAACCTTTGAAACGTTTTAAAACTAAGTCCCAAAGAACAAGGAACATGTGCTAGCTTTTAAAAGCAGGATTTCACATTGTACTTTCACAAAAGGCCATTGCCCATTGCAATGTAATATACATATATATCCCTACAATTAAGGAGAAGAACGTGTAATGAAACTTGCAGTCGTTTGGGGCAAAAACCACCAAAGCGAAGCTGCTTCTGTGCAAGAGACATCCACCCGACTAAACTAAAATGGAGACGGCATTTAATCTCTGCCCTAGAGAAACAGACAGAAAGGGCAACAGCACCGGGTCCAGGTCAAGGTCACCAGCAGGGCAGTCTGCAGCTGCTTGCAAAGCTATCTTGAACCGCATACACAACGCGCTTTCCAAACTCTCGATCCAGATATTGTACACACACACACCCCACTTTCAGATTTTTAAAATTTAAAATCCCCTTTGCTTATACACTGACTTTATGAAGGCTACACATATTTTTATACACCACCCCGGCCAGTACTCATGCAATCCAAAACAAAGGAAACGTTGCCCTCTTTGCCCCCCCGTCCCGTCTCTTTTAAAAGATCAGTGACCTCGAGGGGGGCAGCGGCGGCAGCCGGGCAACTGGAGCCCTTCTAGACTTCCAGGAACTCCCGCAAGCTTCCTCAACTAGGTTGCTTAAAAGAGAAAAGCCTTCCAGTGCATTCTAACCTCAAGCCTTCTAGTGGGAGGGGGGGGTGTAAACTATACAGGGAGGGGGCAAATCGGGAGGAGAAGAAATATACCGGGGGCACATCGGAAGCCCCAATCCAGCACCTTGGGTGGCAAGAAAAGGAGCAACGTTTGTGCTCTTTCTTTCCCCTTCGGTTCGTCTGTGGTAGACTGCGTGTGTGCGGGAGGGGGAAATGCAAGGGCGGGAAGCAAAGTGTGTGGCGCAGGGGAGCATCGGTACCTTTCCCCTCTATAAGCTATCGAAACATTATTTATAACTCTGAAAAGAGAGAAGGCGTCGATCGCCCTCCGCAGCAGAGGAGCAAAAAGAAAATAATCACACATCAGAGACCCCATCCGTTTCAGCCTTCGCCCTCCGCTCCTCTCCCTCCTGGTGAACTTCAGGTGACCGACCATGGCTTTGACACATAAGCAGTTCAGCTCGCCGACACTGAACCCTGGGGCACAGCCAGGGAGGGGCTGCGCGGCGAGCATGCACCGAACATATGTGCTGGAAGCGCGCGGGAGAAAATGACCCTTTCCATCCGCCGCCCCCTTTTCCCCTTCGCTGCCTTCCTTCCTTCCCTCTTTCTTTCTTTAGACCCAAGCGACGGGAGCAAATGGTCGCCGGGTCTCAAGGATCTTTTCCGGTTTTTTTATCTTCATACTGTTGCACCCTCCTCTTTTAAAAAGCGCCCATGCCAGAAGATCAGAAAAGAGGAACCAGGGAGGGGGAGGGAAAAAAGTTAACTGCTTTGCAAAGAATTGGGAGGAGGGGGGGAGAGAATTGGAGGTGGAAGAGGGGGTGGGCAAGGGGGAAGAGAAGGAGGGCGAGCGGCTGTGTCAATGTGTTGTGCATTGCCTGCAGGCGGCGGGAGGAGGGCTAAGATGCACTTCGAGTCCTTCCTGTGCTCTGCTGCTCTGGTCTGGGGCAGAGCCGCCGAAGCCCGAGACTCGCCCGGGCTCCTCTGACCCTTCCTTTCCTTGCAGCCAGAAGAAAGCCCGGAGCTCGCCTGCCGCCGCCGCCTCCCCCCTCTGCTCTGCAGGGACCTCGCATGCCTCGAGCTGCCTCCAGCCGCCCCCACCCCCGCTCCTCCCCGGCGGACTCTGGTGTCTGCGTGTGTCGTCCCCCCACCGCCACTACCACCACCCGCGCCGCTCCCTACCTCGCCCTCCCCCGCAGCTCTTCCCCTTCGCCTCCTCCTCCCGCCTCCGCCTTCTCCCCGGCTCCGGGGCCGCCGAGCCCAGCCGCAACCTTTAGCCGGAGACGGACCTCGCGATTGATTCCGCACAAGACCCCAGCAAACCGCTTCCCCTTTCTATTGCAACTCCCCACCCCAATAAAGCAGCCTCTCCCCCACACACGCCACCACAACCAGCCCGAAAAGAGAAAGCCATTCACACACACACACAAATGCACAATCACAAGGAAGGGGAGGGGAGCGAGGGCGAGAAGAGCGAAGAAAGAGGGGGGGAGGGAGAGACACACACACACACAGAGGGAGAGAGCGAAAAAAATTAAAAGGGCACAAGGCTGTTCATCACCAACATGGCTGCCTTAGCTCAGACCTAAAAGAGGAATAACCCAGGCTGTGTCTTTGTCAGGCGTCACCTCTGTAACCCTAAACTAATGCACAAAACAACGGAGGACGCTGCAGAGGGGAAGGCGGCAGGCAGAGGGGGAAGGGGGGTGGCAAAAAGAAGAAGAAGGAGCACTTACGTGAAGAGAGGCGCTTGGGTTGCTCCTGCTTCCTCCTGGGCATTTTCCCCCCTTTTCACATTCTCCTCCTTGTTTTAATGGGAGATCAAATTAAAAAAAAAAAAAAAAGACCCGGAGGGGCAGAGGCAGGCACGAAGTGGGGGCAAAGGGTGGCTGGCCAGGAGAGGCTGGGTTTCTTCTCCGGGGCAAGCGGCTTTTTTCCTGGAGCCAAGGAGAAGAGGGGATTTTCCCCCCTCTTTCTTTTTTCTTGCCCTTCCTCTCTCTTCCCCCTTTTTTTCTTTCTCTCCCCCCCCCCCCAACCCGGTCATGCACCTGGCTTGTCCCCGGTCGCGATATTCGTCAATGGAAATGGATCTAATGGGTGAAGGAGAGTGTATGCTCATATGCGGTGTCAATAATGAGGGCTGGTGCGGCGGTGTCTATGGCTGCTCCCTGTGTGTCTCCAAGCCCCTAACTAACACTAATGCAGGGATCAAAGGGCAGCGGCGGCGGCGGCGGCAGTGCTCACACAGGCTGGAGAGGAGGGGGAGGGAGAGGGAGAGAGAGGAGACGAGTCACACACACGCACACACACAAGGCAGAGCAAAGAGGAAGGTGCCCCCAGGCTCCCAGGCTGTACTTTACACACCGGATTGCCGCCGCTCCTCGTCGCCAGGTTCAAGGGGGACAAAGGCAGTGGGGCAGCCTCAGGAGAAGGACGCTCCATTTCCAACGGCAAAGCTAGTAGGCGAGGGAGTTTGCAATTCTCTCCTGACGAACGTGCATTATCAAGGGTCAATGCCTGGCAGCGGGGGGGGGGGGGTTGTGAAGGGGGGGGGAGGATGACCTCAAATAGTGACAGTTAATTTACAGTGTGCATTACTCGGGAGTTCAGAATGGGAATGCTCCTCTAACTTGGGGATGGGATGAAAGATTTTTTTTTTAAGAAAAAACCTGGAGTAACCGAGCTGAATTAGGCAAAGTACGGTATCATAATAGTTCTTTAATGGAGCTTAAAATGGGGGTGTAAAAAACATAACTCCTTGATATAAAGAATGGAGGGGGGATCTAGATTAAGTTGCCCCTAATAGTTGGTTTAACTGCTATATGATGCCCCTACAGGGCTCACAGCCATTCAGACTTCTGAATTTCAACTTTATTCCTACATAAATGCAGGTATGGGTAGCTCTTTCCTGAAGCATTTCCAGCGTGCATTATGAACCCAGGATTGCAGTTGTCATTAACTGATACCTGCTTTCATTACTGGCACAAAGCACACATCTTTCTTCAAAGCCAGACATGAAGGGGAGGGAAAAAATGGAAAAGGGACTGGGGCTCACTAAAGCACAAAAGGTACTCCGTGAAAGAGAAGTGTTCTTTTTTTGTGACTTGCAGTCATTTGGATAAAGGTTCACTCCGAGGTTGTTACTGATTTAAACTCTAAAACCTGTTAGTACAATTGAAGTGGAATGATTTGAAGCACAGTTTGTTTCATAGAGCTGGTGCTTTGTGTAAAAAGAAAAAAAAACTTTGAAGTTAGTGGAAGACATAACATGAATTATGACTCAGAAGTAAAAGGATGTTTTTAATGTATTGTTCTGTTGTGAGTTCCCTTTTTTGTTTTCTTGCTTTTGGCAATCTTACTCATCATTTTACTATTTTATATTTAGTCCTGATAGCCTTAAAACACACCATTTGTTGTACAAAAGTGCACAGAGAGAACAAGAAGGATTCAATACAGCATTAATTCTGTAAAGGGACTGACAAGATTCACCTCAGCAGCCTCTATTCACAAAACTGAATTATTTTACGTGTGCATTGTGCTGTATGCACATATAGTGTACGCACACTGGGAGGCCATGGCCAAAACTGGTTCCCCACTATGGGAGCAGTAGCATCAAAGATGACCCCCTCTATAGTCAGGTTACCTGCAATTTATTCCTATGCAGAAATGGCATTTCTATAGGAATTTCATCTTTTGTGAAGGCAACCTAAGTTCAGTTTAATGAAGCATGAAGAGAAGAAGTGCAGGCACCTGTGTGCTTTAAAGGATAATAGATGGATGCATTTCTTAAGCTTAAACTTTACACAGATACTTTAGCACATCTACATGACAGAAAAACCAGTGCTTAGTGTTTTTCAAGCACTGCGAAACTGAACTGATGGAGTTATGCAAACTGAAGGTTCAGTTCTCAGTGTCTGGGATCACCAAGAGCAGCAAACAAGGCTAACCTCCTCTCCAGTGGTATCTGTCAATGCACCCCCATTGCCTTCTTCTATATGTGAATGGTTTTCATTCACTTATGTAGGGCGAGCATGAAGTACTGCTGCAGCTGACGATGTGTGGAGAGGATAAAAGTTGGCCTCTATCCTCATAGCAAAGTAGTATGATTCTCATTGTCAGGGATACAACACAGTGTGTTTCTATGCACTCTCCTAAAAGGTTGTTGCAGCATATGTATACACACCCCTATTGTAATGACAGGCTTATTGGTACCTTATAATTTAACATCATGTTATGTCATGCATATATACTGCATTTCCACATTAAGATTGCTTATGATGTTCCCACAGGCATCAGAGAAATATACACCGCCAATGATCTGATTTATAAAATGGTTTCCAAGTATGCCTTGGGTTCATTCATGGAAGCATTTTTTTTTCTTTCCAGGTTTGATCAGGACCAAATCGACATGTTTTTTGAGGGGGGGGGGATTTAAAAATAAAGCCCCCTTATGGGCCATTCTATCTTATGGTCCCATAGAGTACAATGGACTCCATACCCAATTTGGCACCCCCCTCTCCGTCAGCACCTGGGGCAAATACCCCCCTCTGCCCCCCCTGGGTTTGATTATTATTTTTAAAATTATTATTATTAAATTAGATTTTAAACCGACCTCCCCTGTAAAAACAGGACTCAGGGTGGTGTACATCATAGAGTAAATACATAATAAAAACAGTGGGGGGGGGCGACACCAAAACAACCTAACAGATCAGGCTAAAATTCCAATTGTGCCACTGCCTCTCGGTGAAGGCAGGAAATGGGAGTGCCAGAAAAATGGAACTGTCCAGGGGTGGAATATTAGGCCACACACCCCTGATGTAGCCAATCATCCTTGAGCTTACAGTAGGCCCTGTACTAAGAGCCCTGTAAGCCCTTGAAGAATTGGCTGCATCAGGGGGTTGTGGCCTAATATGCAAAGGATCTCCTGCTAGAATCCCATCTCTGGAACTGTCACTGTCTTCAGCCAAATGCCTGGTGGGACCTCTCTGCCTTACAGATCCTGTGGAACCACATCAACCCCCACAGTCTGTTTTCTGTGGCCCTGGAAGGTAGGACCAGAACCAATGGGATGAAATTAAATCAAAAGAGTTTCTGGCTCAACATTAGGAAGAACTTCGTGACTGTTAGGGCAATTCCTCAGGCTTCCTCGGGAGATGGTGGGCTCTTCTTCCTTGGAGGTTTTTAACAGAGGCTAGATGACCATCTGACAGCAATGAAGATCCTGTGAATTTAGGGGTAGGTGTTTGTGAGTTTCCTGCATTGTGCAGGGGTTTGGACTAGATGACCCTAGAGGTCCCTTCCAACTCTATGATTCTAGGTCATGGATTTTATTCAGCAGAGAGTTCTACCAGGTTGGAGCCAGGACAGAAAACCCCCTGGCTCTGGTAGAGGACAGCCAGATGTCTTGTGGGCAGGAGACCAATAAGTTCTTGTCTACTGAGTGCAGTCCTCTTGTGGGGGTAAATCAGGAGAGGCTGTCCTGGAGATAGGTGGGTCCCAGACCACTAAGGGCCTTAAAGGTTAACATCAGAGCTTTGAACCTGATCTGGCACTCCATCAGAAGCCAGTACAGCTTGCACAGCACAGGTTGAATATATGTTATTCACAATAATCCCTGTAAGGACCTGTGCTGCTGCATTCTGTACCAGTGGCGTTTCCAGGTCAGTCTCAAGGGTAGCCCTCTGTGGAGCACATTATAGTAGTCTAATCTGGAGGTGATCGTTGCATGGATTACTGTGCTTAGCCCAGGACGAGACAGGTAGGGGGCCTGGTAGAACACCAGTCTAGTTTGTGATCTGGGCCTCCATTGATAAAGAGGCATCCAGGATCATACCCAGACTCCTGACAGTTGAAGCCTGTCTTAAGGGCATACTGTCAAGGGCTGGGAGTTGGCACCCCAAACCAGAATCTCCCTATCCCAGCCACAGAACATCTGTCCTAACAGGATTCAGTCTCAGTTGATTCTGTTTCAACCAGGGGTCGTTTTGTAGAAAAATAGGTGGTGGAGCTCATCCAGGGATTGTTATGCAGCTGCACCTACTATTCAATGGACAAGGTGGGAAGGAGGAGGTGGAACTCTCAGAAAGGTTCAGGAGCTGAACTTCTGTGAGCTCCCGCTGAATCCAAGGCCTGGTTTCAATCATCCCACCACAGCCTCCATCCCCTTAGCCAGATTTACTGGGGTAGTGTCCATCAACAGGTAAAGCTGAGTGTCATCAGCGTACTGGTGATCTCCCAGCCTGAAACTCCTCCCCAATTGGGTGAGGGGGTGCATAGAGATGTTAAACAGTATTGGAGAGGATTGCCCTCTGAGGGACCCTACAAACTAAGGGATACCTAGGTGACATCCTCTCCCTTAGCACCACCTTCTGTCCCTGACCTTGGAGAAATTAGGTAAGCCATTGCAGGACTACCCCACAAACTCCTATGTCAGCAAGGCGGTGTGTCAGAATGCTGTAGGATCCATTATAGGGATCCATCTAGGGCATAAACAGCTAGTGTGTGAAACTGTTCTAGAACAGTTCACATAGCCATATGAACATGAACTAAAAATCTGCAATGTGCTCAGTGGAGATTGTGGGCCACTTTCCTGATTTAAATCAAAATGATTTTTTCTTACAATCACAGAATTAATATTACATTAATTGCAAAGGGATACTCCAATGGTAACAGGTTATCTGAAAGTATATTAACCACAGAGTGTTGCATGTGTCTAACGTATAGGTAATGGGCCACAGCTGGCCCACCAAGTCTACTTACGTTGCCTACAAAGCAGCTTGAGAGAATACTGGCCTGATGCCTTCCTCAGAGAAAGCAGGCAAAATGAAAGCCAGCATGGTGTAGTGGCTAAGAGTGACAGACTCTAATCTGGAGAGTTGGGTTGGATTCTGCACTCCATATGAAGCCAGCTGGGTGACTTTGGGTCAGCCACAGCTTTTTCAGAGCTCTCTCAGCCCTCCAAATAAGTTTAGTTCACCACCTAGTAGTGCATAACATTAAAAGAGCTATAACTTTATGCTGCCATACAATCTTAGGACCTCCTGGCTATACTATGTGCAGTGCCATACAATAATTAATTAATTAGCGGACAAAAATGCTCTCTATCTAGCACATCACTCTGGTGCCTCTGGAAAACATGAAGGGATACCAGAGGGGAATTTTTTTAAAAAAGGCTGAAGCTGTATGCAGGAGCCCAAGGTCATGGACAGCAATGTTAGCCAATAAGGAACCCTTGTTCTGGCCAGACCCATGCTACACCAGCCTCCCAACCATTTACTTCAGGACTGGGGAGCGAGAAGTAGGTGCAAGTAGGTCTGGCTAGAACAAGGGTTTCTTACAGACTTCTTTCAGCTGCCTTGGGCTCCTGTTCACTCTTCCAGCCAGCTGAGGTACTTTCTGTTTGCCTCCAGTTGGAATGGGGAGAGGGGCTTCCTGTGAGGAAGTCTAGAAGGAACTTGCTGTGCCTGGACTCTGTGTATGCTCTGCTCCAAGGTTCTCCAACCCAGTACCCACCAACACTTCCCTTAGAGCCTGCCAGGCTTTTCAGAAAGTGGGTTTGATCGTGTAAGGTAGAGCTTGTTGTTGGCTGCTCTCAATCAAATAAAAGGTTTTTTTTTTCTGGACCTGGGCTTTCCCTAGTCAGTGCATGATTCCATTTCCTCTTCAGGTTTTGCTTCTTCCCTTGAGGTGTGAAGAGGGAGATATTCCATTCAGCTTAGCCTTCTGCGGTAGTCATTTTGAAGTGACACTCACAACCCCCCACTCTTAATGTAAGGAACATTTGCCCAGTGCTGCCCAGGTGACACAGCTGCCAGGTGGAAGGGTGTCACTATGTCTGGGCCCACCCACCCAGCTAGAGAGCTCATGTGTGAGGAAGAGGAGATACGTGGCTGCTATCTCAAGAATGGGTAGGAAAAGCTTTCTCCCAGGTGAACATCAGAATATTTAGGAACCTAAATCAGTTTCAGTGTGAGTAATAATACTGATTAATTATTAAAATTATGCCATTATGTACACTTATTAATAATATTCCCTGTTGCAGAGCCCCTTTGCTTTGCTGATTCTTATGTTGGTATTTGTAGATGTTATCAATATTGAGGGCCAATTTTCCCCCAGCTGAAGTCTTTTGCTGTAAACATTTTGTTTATCTTTGAGATGCCATATGTGTGTAAATAGCTGTTTCAATAATTAACAAAAAAACCCCTGTGTTCTTAGCTTACCAACATATATGAATACAATATTCAAAGTTGCTTCTGCACAAACACATGCTTCAAATTTTGATGTAGTAATCCAAGCTAAGAAGTGCCAGGTGTCAAAAAGTACTAAAAGAAATATTCTAACCATGCTACATTTGTAAGCACAAGTTTTTTCATTTGAATACTGAAGTGGTTTGCCTCTGTTCTTTGTATTTCTGGTAGCTTGCATAAAATTAAATACTGATTAAGTTGTTAAATTATTAATACTAATTCTTGCTACTATTAATTTAATTAATTACTATTAATGCAATTAGTGCATTTTAACATTTCAGCAATTTAGGGTATGCATGGCGCAATTCAGTAACTCTCTCACAACTGGCTATCACAGCAAATGAATTGGATGCCCAAACCTTTGAGGAAACTTGTTTCATTGTGTCCCCCATCATGTGGTGTATTCAAAGAGCTTCACACAACTGAAAACAATATAATTTTGCATTTGATGAAGCAGGCGCTGGTTCATGAAAACTTGTGGCATAACAAATGTGTTAGTCTTTAAGGCTCCAGAAGACTCTTGTTGTTCAGCCCGCAACAGACTAACAGAGATCTTGAATCAGTCTTGGTGTGGTGTGATTTAACCTTTGTGGTACATGCATCTGACATGTTAACTTAATAACAACATTACTGTTATTGCTGTCGACTCCTGTGACAATCAGGATTAGGGATGGGCACAAATTGAAGCACGATTCTTGCCTAAAATAGCTGATTCGTGGTTCATTCCAAATTGGTTCAGGTACTTGCACTATGCATGACTCGCAAAACAAAGCAACTTGTTTTGGGGGGTTCATCTGTGTTGTTATCAGTGGGGGATCCTCCCTGAGCGCCACAATATGCCCAACGTGATTACATCACTTCCAGATAACGTTATCATGCCAGGCACATTTTTGGCACAACAACACCTTTTAGCCCCCAAAACCAAATGAACAAATTAATTCAAATGAACAATTCATTCAATTTTTTAAAAAAATGAAATTAATTTAACTGAACCACCAAACTGGGCAAATCAACGAACCACCATTTTTTGCATTTCGTGCCCATCCTTAGTCAGGATCATAAGCAGTCTTCTGTTTCTTGAAATCAACACAAGCAAACCAAATACACTGTGCAGTCCTTAGCAGAATTCTGCCTCTCTAGGTCCATTGACTTCAAGGGGGTAACTCTCTGTTTAGGATTGCATTGTCAGATGCTACCTTAGCTTTTTCTAGTGGCCACCAGAATTCTCATAAATTACTCTCAGTTCTGCTTCAGTTTCTTTTTGGTCTAATAGCAGTAAGTATACATTGCGTCCCATGCCCAGGGGTTCATAATAAACAGGATTTATCAACATTATATTAATTAAAATATTTGTATGCCACTTTCATCAAAAAGGAATCCAGTGCCATCAGCTGTTAATACAAAGTACTGAAGATCTCAGAGTAATTTGTCCAATTTATTTCAGTAAACTCATCCAGAATCTAATCTATATTTTAAAATGTAAAAAGTTTATTGAGAAATGTACTTCTGGGGAGCAAGACAGAAGTAGAAACATCAAAAACAGTTTTGAATTTAATCTTAGGTTGCCCTAATAAACATTTATTTGAGAATGATTTCCTTTGCCTGGTGTAGAGGTTACATACTATATGGATATTCCTTTTTTATAGGTATACAAGCAGGAATCTGCAAAAATAAAATAAAAATCATGTGTAATGCTCCTCGTGTAAATGAACCCACTATTAGCCTGTGGTTTATCCTCTTTTGTTTCCTCCATTATTCTGTCTTGTGAGTCAGCATGTGGGACACCTTCTTTACTAAAAGGAAGAGTGATTGGGTCCTCTTCCATCAAATAGCCTAGATGATGTTTTTGTTCAGTCAGATACTTCGAAATATACAAATGTAAACATTATTTTTTATTATTAATAATGTTCTAATGGAAATGTATTAAGTAATATGCAAGATATCACACATACAACTTTGCACATAACATTTTTCTCTTTTCTCTCTGAACATGACTTTTCTCACACAGATTATTTTTGTGAGAAGAAAAACAAGTGCAGCAATGCACCTGAAGACCACAAATGTTTAGTTTAGGATAATTACTTGGATTTATTTATTTATAATCTGTTTTTTTCACTGAGCCTCAAGGCAAATTACATGGTGTGAAACAATATAACCAAAGTAATGCAACAGTACTAGGATTACAACAATTCGAAACAGCAAAAAGCATCGGAAATGAAGTAAAGCAGAAAACAGAGTTACAAAAGTAGAAAACATTGCAGTAAGAGCACTATAGCATGCTCAGAACTTGCAACCTGTACATGACCTACATTCACACCAAAATAAATATTTATATCATACTTCATCTACATGCGTAGATGTAGATGACTGGAGAAGGCAATGGCAAACTGCCCTGTAAAAAGTCTGCTAAGAAAATGTCATGATGTGATGTCACTCCATGGGTCCGTAACGACTTGGTGCTTGCATAGGGGACTACCTTTACCTTTTTATCATACTTCATAAGTAACAGGGTAGTTATTTTTCTTACATTAAGAATATCACTGCAAAATCTTCATGTGCAAAGCATTCTTGAGTATATAGCCATCATCCATGGTGTCATCCATGGCGACACTGGGACTCTCCCAAGTTGTCACAACGCCCACTCATCAGGCGGGGCACATGTTAGACCTGGTCTTCGCGGCGGGAGTTTTAGTAAACGATATTACTGCCAGAGCAGTGCCATGGTCGGATCACTATGCCCTTAAGGCTCGCGTGGGTGTGCCACCCCAAACCTGTTTAGGCGGAGAGCGTATTTTAGCTCGCCCGCGGAGCCTGATGGACCCGGAACGGTTCCTGACGGCCCTGCGGGATCCCGGGCCCCCTGGCGATTCCTTGGATGGTCTGGTGGAGTCCTGGAATGATAGACTCTCCAGAGCTATCGAAGAAATCGCACCTAGGCGTCCTCTGCGCCCCCGTTTGAAGTCGACACCCTGGTATAACCAGAGGTTGCGACAACTAAAACGGGAACTCAGACGACTAGAGAGGCAATGGCGGCATACTCGAGACAAAGTGACTCGAACATCTTATAGAGAGATTATGAAGTCCTATGAGGTGGCAATCAAAACCGCAAAGAGAACATACTTTGCGGCTGAGATTGCGTCCGCAACATCGCGCCCGGCACAACTATTTAATATAATTCGGAGTTTAACAACACTGCCTCAGGGCAGACCAAATTGTAAAGAATTGGAGATTGGCTGTGAGGCTTTTGCGAACTTCTTTGCGGACAAGATCGCATTGCTCCGCCTCGACCTCCCTGCCACATTGGAGGCAGTTAGCGAAACCGAGGCCCCGGGCCTGTCTTCGGATTATGTTCTGGATGGTTTCAGCCCTCTCAGCTTGGAGGAAGTCGACAGGATCCTCTTATCTGCATGCCCAACAACCTGTAAATTGGACCCGTGCCCCTCCTGGCTTATTAAATCTTGCCAGAGGGAGCTTAGTTATCCTGTACGGGATATCATAAATAGATCCCTCACGGAAGGGCAATTTCCAACACAGCTTAAAGAGGTGGTGGTCTGTCCCCTCTTGAAAAAAACATCATTAGACCCGGCCCAATTGGCACATTATCGGCCAGTCTCGAATTTGCCCTTTTTGGGCAAGCTTATCGAGAGGACAGTGGCGATGCAGCTACAGACTTTCCTGGATGACGCTTCCGTCCTTGATCCCCTTCAGTCCGGCTTTCGCCCGGGCCATGGGACGGAGACGGTGCTGGTCGCCCTAGTAGATGACCTGCAACGGCATCTGGATCGGGGCGGCTCGGCGGTACTGATGCTGTTGGACCTATCGGCAGCGTTCGATACGGTCGACCATCAGTTGCTGGCCCGCTGCCTTGCCAACGCAGGGATTCAGGGGTTGGCCTTGCAATGGCTTTCCTCTTTCCTTGAAGGTCGGGGACAGAGGGTCGCTATTGGGGATGAGCTGTCCCGTAGGCACACGCTTGATTGCGGGGTGCCTCAGGGTGCGGTTCTTTCCCCGATGTTATTTAACATCTATATGCGTCCCCTCGCCCAGATTGCCCAAAGGTATGGGCTGGGTTGTCACCAGTATGCTGATGACACCCAGCTTTATCTGCTTATGGACGACCAGCCGGTCTGCGCCTCACAAAATCTGGACCGGGCATTACAGGCTGTTGCTGGGTGGCTCAAGCAGAGCGGGCTGCGGCTAAATCCAGCGAAGACAGAGGTCCTTTGCTTGGGCCGTCGGGGTCCGGGAAGGGAAATACTCTTCGATAGCTCTGGAGAGTCTATCATTCCAGGACTCCACTAGACCATCCAAGGAATACTTTTTTGACTGCGACGCATAGAGTCAGGAGCCTGGGGGTACTTCTGGAGCCTTCCTTAACAATGGAGGCCCAGATAGCAGCCACTGCCAAGTCCGCATTTTTCCATCTTAGGCGGGCAAGGCAGCTGGCTCCCTTCCTGGAGCGCGACGATCTAGCAACAGTGATCCATGCTACGGTCACCTCGAGGTTGGACTACTGCAATGCCCTCTACATGGGGCTGCCCCTGTGCCGAACCCGGAAATTGCAGCTGGTGCAGAACGCCGCCGCCCGGTTGTTATTGGGGCTCCCAAGGTGGGAGCACATTCAGCCGGGACTTCGGGCTCTGCACTGGCTACCAATACCTTACCGAGTTCGGTACAAGGTGCTGGTTATTACCTTTAAAGCCCTATATGGCCTAGGACCTGCCTACCTGAGGGACCGTCTCTTCCCACACGTTCCCCAGCGAGCACTGAGATCGGGAACTCAAAACCTCCTGGTTGTCCCCGGGCCAAAGGAAGCCCGTTTGAAAGCTACAAGGGACAGGGCCTTCTCCGTAATGGCCCCATCTTGGTGGAACCAGCTGCCGGAAGAGGTAAGGGCCCTGTGGGACCTTACCCAATTCCGCAGGGCCTGTAAGACAGCCCTCTTCCGGCTGGCCCACAGCTAACCGGCATCGAACATCGAACACTGAACACCGAAATACTGAATTTGAAATCGAATTTGAATCGAGTGTAGCTTTAAGACCGCTGTATGATTTTAATGTTTATGTATATAATAATTGTTTAGATTTTTAACTATAAATTATGAAATGTTAATTTAATCCTTAATTTTATATTTTATGTTAGTTTTACATGTTGTAAGCCGCCCTGAGCCACCTAGTGGGAAGGGCGGGATATAAATCTCAGATAAATAAAAATAAATAAATAAAATAAATAAATAAATTAAAAAATAGCCATGTCATGTTTCTGTTTGTCCAGAAAAGTATGCCTATGACTCCTTGCCAATCCATTTAATTAGAGACAGCCACCACAAGGACTGATGAGATCTGGAGAGAGAAACATATATAGGGAAATGAGAAAGACTGAGACTGAGGTGCTAGTCCCCTTCCCGCAATGTAGAGTTGCCAGGTCTGTGTTGGAAAATACCTGGAGAGGGCAAGGTTTAGGAGGGGAGGGGCCTCAGCATATTATAATGCCATAGAGTCCACTCTTTAAAGCAGCCATTTTCTCCAGGGGAGCTGATCTCTGCCAGCTGGAGATCAGTTGTAAAAGCAGGAGATCTCTAGGCCCCTAGGCCCCAATGAATAGCAATCGCATGTTATCCTTTGATCAGTAGTTACAACTGAAAATATCCAAAGCATTTTCAGAGAACAAGAGGAGTATGCAAGGACTTTTCCCTTCCCCCATTTTTCTTCCTTGAAAGTCCCCCTAGCCTCACTCCCTTTCCTGCTTCTTTGTTTCCTTCTGACCCATCAGTCAATCTACCCTTATTTACCATCTTTAGCTTTCCCTTTTCCCCTCCACTAGGCAGCCTCTACCCAAGAAAACTATGGCTTTGTTGTATAGTGCCAGCCAACAAGCTGGATCTAGTTGCCTGATGGGGAACCCACAAGGAAGGGGAGGGAACCTTAACTTCCCCTGTGTTATAATCCTCACACTATTTTCTCTTTCCCTTTTCCTAGTGACCCCAGTATCCTCACCTTTCCCTGCTCCCTCCTCTCCTTTGCACCCACCAAATCAAACTACTTTTATCTGTCCCCATCTCCAGCTATACTTATTATTTATTTACTTCCTTTATGCCCCGCCCCTCATGAATCAGCCAGGACTCAGCGATAGCAAGGACTCCCCAGGAGAAGAGGGCTCCTCAGGAGAAGAGGAGCCTCATGTAGCCAGTGAGTCAACAGAAACTGGCAAGCAGGAAGATGAACTGCAGGTTTGTCAGGATTCACAGCCAACAGCTGGTGCAGAGCCCTGACTCAACAGGTGAAACTCATTTGGTTATTTCTAGCTCTCCAGTATCACCCACACCCTTAGAGCACCACAGATGGAGGCTAAAAACAGACCTACAGGAGCAATGGCAAAGTGCATGCCTCCTGGCCTACTGCAAGCTGCTTGCTGACAACAAAGATGAATAATTTCAGGATTATTCCTGAGCAGCTGGCTGCAAAAATAAATAAATAAATAATCTGTTCCTGAAGCTTTTCTCAAGTTTGTAGAAAGATCTGTCATGTCTATTAATCGCAATAGTCCCGCATTTAAGTATCCACAGATGGAGCCATGTTGAGAATTAGATATAGTCAGGGGTTGTTTTGTAGAAAAATAGGTGGTGGAGCTCATTAGCATAACTCATTAGCATGTACCACCACCATCACTCCACCAGCCAAAAGCAACTTGATGCAAGAAAGGAAAGCCCCGGGTGAGCAAGGCCTACTTGGGCTGGCTAGAGATCCAGCCAGCCCAAGCAGGCCTTGCTCACCTGGGGCTCTCTTTGGCCACCCCTCCTCCAGTCAAAAGGCCAGCAAGCCACCCACCACCCAAAATCACATCAGAAGTGAAAGAGTGGCATGGCTTCTCCAGGGGTTAATGAGGGCTGTTAGGGGTGTGGCAAAGCTCCTGGTGGCTGGCTGGCTGCCTGCTTTCTTAATCCAGGGATTGTTATGCCTACTATTCAATGGACAAGGTAGGAGGGGAGGAGGAAGAGAAACCCTCAAAAAGGTTCTGGAGCTGTACTCCTGTAAGCTCCTGCTGAATTCAAGGCCTGAATATAGTGATTTTGTGTATCTTGGTACTAATGTGTACCTTCTGTGCTAATTACAAACATACAGAAACAGCCCAACAAGTATTTGCTGGATTAAGATCTGTGCGTAGTCTTGTAGAAGTAAATACAGTGATGCCTTCTACCCAGTGGACTTGACACTTTCTAAATGGAGGAAATGTTGTTAAGAATTAGTATATGTGTTGTAGTTGAATAAGCCAGCACTTGAACATCACACCTGTAACTTAGTCAATTGGGCTTCTAGTCATCAGTTGGGTGCTCTAGACTAGTTCATGCTTTATTTCATGGGTGTCAAACTCATTTGTTATGAGAGCTGGATATGACAGAAATGAGACCTTGTTGGGCTGGCCCATTTAAGATTAGGTAGCAGAAATATAAACTTTTAAAATAATACAGACAAACATGACAAGATTTTTTTAAAAAACCAAAATAAAACATGCTTAAAACATTAGCACTTGTTGGTCTTAAAGGTGCTTTCTTTGTATCTCTCCCATGGGATCCATGAAACTGGGCAAAGGAAACTCTGGCTCTTCCCCTCCCTCCCCCCCAGGGGACCAGGGGGGGAGGAGCCTCAACCAATGGAGACAAGTGAGGTTGCTCCTGTGCAATCTTGAGCAAGCATTGCAAAGCAAATTGAGATGCAGAAGGAAGTAAGAGAGAGGGAGAAGGAAGCAGACAAGAGCCAGTTGCTCAAGGACCTGATAGGAGCCTTCTGGGGGCCAAATTCTGCCCCCAGGCCACATGTTTGACACCCCTGTTTTATTCCTATTCAATTTCATTGATATAATTTTTGGATTAAAACTTTGCTTTTGGAAAGTCAAAGCAGTTTATACTTAAAATGAGTACTGCATATTTCTACCTTGTACAAATGTGTGATGGACAATCTATACTGCATTTTTAAATGGGCAACATACATTTTCCACATTCATTATGCCCCTTGTTTTAATGTTTCAGTATGGCATTATCAGTCTATACCGTATTTTAACTGAGTAATACAAATTTTCTGAGTTTCTTCTGTTATTTGGCCCAGGTGTTACCCTCCTTATTTAAACAGGGAGACAGAACTGCCACCAGTATGTTAGTTCTAAGTCTCAAGGGGGACTCTACAAAAAAGGACTTTCTGTGGTTCAGGAGAAGCCTGGGCATAAGTTTCTCTGCATTCTGTAACATCATTCTCCTATCAACCCCACATTGATTTCTATAAGAAATTAATGCTGACATTGTCGTGCTCATTTACACTACACTGGTTTCCTCTCCACTATTTGAAACTTCCTTTAGGAAGATTATGTGGTAGTAACAGCCAAAGACACCATAACAGTCATAGCTTCCTTGGAAAAGCTTTGGGACTGTGAGAGAACTCAATGAAAATTAAGGTTGCCCTGTGCAGGAAATCTACATTAAGGTTTTTTTGGCCCAGAAACAGGATTTGTGGCTGTGTTTTAAAACACATATATTATAAAATCTTCTCTTTGCTTCATGCTTCAGCTGGGTTGCCTGGCCACCTTTTGAAATGATCCCGCTAGCTGTCCCTTTAATTTGTTTGATCTGCAGCAAGCATCAAGTGATGTTATTTAGCTCCATTATGGCATGGGAAGCTTCAAGCACCCATTTCTGCATATTTGACCTCTCTGTAAGACACAGGGCATTTTTTTTCCCCTACACGTCTGGCAACTTGAACTATAAAATGTTGTTTCCTATAAAAACTACTGTGGAAATATTCTAATTCATGTTCCTATAGGCTGTGGAATCCAACCATATGTGCTTTATTCAGGGATGTGCTTTATTGTAGGGATGGTTAATTTACAAACCCCTGTCCAAATGTGGACTGTTAAGTAAGCCAACAAAGTAGAGATGAGATAGCATTGCTAGACCAAGCAACTGAGAGTTGCTGCACTATTAGTCAGCACAGGAAGGAATATTCCACCTGGAACTGCTTCTCCTGTTGCTGCAGTACTATGATGGGAAAAGCCACAGCAAAATGCTGTCTTCTGTGAAACATTTGCAATGCAGCACTAAGTATGCTTACTTGAAAGAAAGCCCCACTGGATTTCAGTATGGCTTAGTTCTAGGTGACTATGACTAGGATTACATCCTTAAAGTTATGTAGGCTGCTGCCAGTCTTTCATCTCAACCAGCTCTTTTGACTGTTGTGACATTTATTTGACTATCATCACTATTTATTGTGGCCTTAAATATTATAAAACTGCAGCCAAAATCTATATCCCCAGTAGTAATTCCACTGACATGTATGCCTATGCATAATTCATGTCAATGTGATAATGTTGAGGTACATTCTACCACAAATGTACAAGATTACATACTAATCTTTGTATGGCTAAAGAAAGTCCTGTTAAAATATATTGATACAATCTCACAGGACGGGTTGCAAGAGAAAGACACTTCTGACCTAAACTTGCGGCTTTGAAGTTCATTTTATGTATAGAGGAGTATGCTCAGGAGAGGACCTATTGGCTCAGTGGTGGAATTCACACTTTATACGTACAAAGTTCCGGGTTCAATCTGTAGTATCTCCAGCTGAAGGCTCTCAGGGAGCAGGTGCTGGGAAAGACCTCCCTCTTCTGGAGACCTGTTGTCAGTCAGAATAGACAGTACTGAGCAAGATGGACCAATAATCTGACTCAGTTTAAGCCAAGGCAATCTTTATCTGTTAATACTCTGCATTTAAAGCAAGTTAATGTTGAATTCTACCTCCTGCATAAATTATGTTTAAAAAGACAATAGTTAAATTGTACATGTTTTATTCTGCTAGTTACAGAGATAATTAGGAAGCTGTGTAGGGAGAAGTAAGCCACACTATAACGTCTGGAAATCCTTAAAAATGTCCCACTCATTCTCTGACCATACCTTTTAGCAGATGTTTTCCATACAGTCCCAAGGCAATCTTTGCAGGGTTTTCTGTGTATGTGTTTGTATGCGTACATGTATTTTCAGGATGCTAAATTGTTTGTCCATTAGCAAATACACAGGTCTCATTTATATTTGTGCTATTTCTCTCAAGCTCTTTGTTCATAACAAACCTAACATACAACTCTTTCGCACTGAGACAATGGCAAATGGTTCATTCTGAAGTAAATTTTTTGATTGCTATATTGGAGAAATTTCATTTAATTCTATAGTGTCTTCTCCATGGAATCCCAAGAATTTTGTAGTATTTTTTGCCAACTGTTCCTCCAGAGTTTTTCTAATATACTTTACATCCTCACAAGTTCTTCTTCAGTTATTCATGGAATATTATTTTTAATCTTATTAACTGGCTTCCTGTTGAGAATGCATTCAAGGCAGTGGACAAAGTTTGTGAAAATATAAAATACAATCCTTTACTAATCATGCTAAGAACTTCACAACAAATGTGCTTGCCATTTCAACATACCCTGTCCAACCACTGCAACCTATTTGTGCATCTAGTCTTCTATCAATTTGTCTGTTGCAGTAATCACCACTTGACTTGAGCACTCAGCTTGGCATCTTAATGGCAGTGTAATAGTTGTGGTAGGTGTTTCATTTCTCTGTGCCTTGTGGGCACTTTTGCACCTGCACAATTGGTGAAACCCATCCCCATGTCTACTTCCAGTCATGGTCAGGTCAGGTCAGTAAAGTTTACAGATCACTCAGTTTGCCTCTGTTTGTGCCTGTACAGGTGAAAGCAGAATTTAAATGGCTTGCTTGGATTATTTTTATATTTTAAACATGTTAAAAGCAATTTACTTGAAGGTGGGGAATAAACAATCGTCCTTTCCACAGTAGACCTTTAATCCTGTCCCCAAACTGACATTCTACACTACACTCAAGTTAACCCTTGGTTTTATCTTGTCCCCCACCCCTTCCACATTCAATTGAGGTCACCCCAGTTTCAACCAACAGTTGTCCCGGGGTATATAGATGCTGTAATAACCAGAGATAATTGCAAGGTAAATGGCTGTGAGTCAAACTCAGAAAAAACCTGGGTTGAGGTCCAAGTGTGAAAAGGGCCTATGACTCCCATGAAGTGTGAGACTACATGTGAATGAACTGCTGCTTGGCAATTATTATTGTTCAGGCTATTTTACAGATTCAGACAAATGCCAACCTTTTAAAAAATCATATACTTTCCTAAGAAATTATTTATTTCTATGTTATCTTAATAATTATTTATGAAATATTGGAGTTAATGCATGGTGGTATGCTGCAGCACACAGAAGTAGGGGTTAATTAATGTGGCTAATACTTTTCTGCGAATAAGCAAACGGCCCAGTCACAATGCCAAGTGAACTAGCAGGTGCTTGAACATTTCTATGCTAAACCATAAGCAAAAACACATTAAAATATTTTTTAAAAATGTATAATCTCTTCAGTCTGTCAGAGCAACATCCATAAATGGTCTATGATCCAACAACCCAGCAGCAGCAATTAAAAAAATTATTAACATAGAGCAAATATTTAAAATATTAATAATTTACCTAGTTATATAGTTCTTAAAGTAATTGTTAACATGTTTAAAATGAAATAAAGCAACTAAACAATACTTAATTGTAATACAACTTGCCAAAAGATAAGTACAACAGCAAAACCAAATCCATTTGCAATCTAATCATAATGTGGAGAGGTTCATGTAGGGAAAGGCAGTTACAATTTCCCCCTTTGCACTGCCCCTGCTCCATAACTCTCAAGGGAAAGGGATAAACAAGAGGGAATCCAACATATGTAAGAAAGAGAAGTAAGCAAGAAGATTTGGTAATCTGAGCATACTTTTCAGAACTTTGAAATAACAGGGTTAGGGCCTGTGAAACATCACTGATGGGAAAATAAAAACATCTCCTTCCCTTTGTCTTCCCCTTTTCACCCCACTAGTATCTCTTACTCACATTTATTGGTAGGGGGACAAGGTGGGGCAAAAGAAGGGACATAAATTTCTTCCATCTCTCCGCCTACCTCTCTTTTATTTCAGTGTTTCATATGACTCCAACCCAGGCCTCAGATTCAGTGGGAGCTCACAGGAGCTCAACTCCTGAACCTTTCTGAGAGTTCCTCCTCCTCCTCCTGAGAGTTCCACCTCCTTGTCCATTGAATAGTATGTGCAGCTGCATAACAATCCCTGGATGAGTTCCACCACCTATTTTTCTACAAAATGACCGCTGACTCCACCAATTAGGACATAACTGACAGTGTGCCAAGGCAGCCCATTCCTCTTATTCATTACTTTAACTTCTTTGTGTATAGATGTAGAAGTGTCTTAAGATGTTCAGTTTGTCATATCAATACCTTTCTGCTGTTTAGCATGATTGTTTGACACTTGGCATTGTCTCCCATAGTTTTTAAGCCCTTATCTAAATAATGTGGACCACTTATCTCTGGCTATTATCTCTCTCCCTTGCTGCGTTCAGTTAAAGCTCTGTTTGCTAGGATTGCAAGTCTTTTCTCTGATGATGCTGATTCCTTTCCTTGTTAAGTATGCAAAGATTGTATGGCATATGTAGAGGCAAGCATGCAGGAGTGGGGAGGCAGCTTCAAATATGCTCAGCTGGGCAGTAGGACAAATAAGGGTCAGGGTAGAGAGGGCTGACATAATAACTTAATTTCAGCCATGACTGGAACCGATGATATCATCTTCCTCTATCATTCAGTCAAAATCTACAGTTACACCATAGAGCTGAATGCTAGAGTGTTGTTTGAGTGGCAGTGATATCACTTCTGGTCATGTAGAAAGGAATGTAATTGTGCCACTTGCTGATGACATAATTACATCACCAGTGAGCGCCCCCCCCCACAACAGGTCAGTTTCCTGCTAGTTGCTAGGCTGGTACAGGCAGCCCTAGTACTCTCCTTAGGATTGCCTTGTAGGAGTCACTATGGTCCTTTTCAAGCTGCCTATCTATTCTGTTTCAGTAAAGGGTTGCAAACCTCCCCCCCAATGTCATTTCAGACAGACCCATTTTAGCAACTGACTGCCAGCAGAATTTATTTATCTTTTCATACAAATGCAATCCCATTGCTGAAGCATACCCACAGGGCTGGCGTGTGGGAGTAGGCCAAGTAGGCAGCTGCCTCAGGTGCCACTTGGCCTAGGGGCACCATAAAGTGCCCCCTCTCCCCACACCTGCTGCCCTCCATCTCCCCGTGCCCGCTGCCATCCATCTCCCCTGCCTCCCCGTATCCGCCACCCGTGCCCGAAGACATTTCCCATCTCCCCGCATCACATCACGTCCCGCTGCCTCCCCCTGCCCACCTTCATGCGCCTGCCTCCCTCTGCCCACCTCCCTGAGCCTCGCCATGCTCGAATACACTTCCCACGAGTGCTCAGGCTGGCCTGCCCCTGCTTCAAAGGGAGCCGGCCAGATCCCTTTGAAGCAGGGGAGGTCCGGGCTGAGTGCTCGCAGCCTGATGACGGGAGTGGGGATGGGAAACAGACCCTGGCCTAGGGGCGCCAGAACCCCTAGCGCCAGACCTGCATGCCCAAGGCACTGTAAACTGCTTTCTTCTGTTTTGAACCCCTTTGTTGCACTTCTGAATCATTGTGGTGTGTTGCATGAAACGCCCACTAGCGCTTCCTTCTATGCTGGGGGTTTCCCCCCACCCTTTCCCACCATGAGTGTGATCTTCCTCAGAGATTGTTTTTAACGTTCTGCTGTGAGCACTATAGCACTGAACTAGATTCACAAATCAGTGCAATAACAGCACCATTGAGATGCTTAGACTCCATTAGATACATGCGATCACAACAGTTGTCACCTACAAACAAGGACAAAAGTAGTTAATTGGACAGCAGGTTTAAGCAGGACCTTTGAGCTTCAGTGATTGGTGTGACAGATGTTGCTAAGCTATCCTGATGTTCACCCATCCATGCTCACATATGATTGGCTCATAAGTGACCTGTTGACAGGTGGGATGCAGATATATATCTCAGTGCTGCAAACTTCTTCTCTTTGTGTGTTGAGGTTGGTGAGCAATTGGCATATTTAATTTGTGAGGCTATTGATCTTTCAATCATGGTCTCTATCTCAACTGTGGTTCAACTTATGCTGGAGGTGCTGCTGTTGATGAGCAACAGCACAGTTAACTTATATGAAATGCTTCATTCTGCACAACTTCACCCTAGATCATCTGCACATACTATGCAGAGCTCTAGGGTGCAGTTGACAAGTGGTATGTCCTCCAAGTACTGCAGGAAGCCATCTTTGAGACCATGGGCACCACTCATCACAGCCCATACAGTTCGTCATCACTGGTGAGTCAAACCACACAAGCAAGGACTGTGATGGCTACATGGATTGATGAAGATTGGCTGGACAATTTCTGGATGTCTCGGGCCATCTTCTTTGAAATTGCTGTCACCCTGAGGCATCACTTGGAGTGCCAAGACACCCACATGAACCCTTCTGTTCCCATGGAGAAAAGATTGGGGATTGCTGTATGGTACTTTGCCAATCAGGAAGTCTTCAGGAAACTCTTATCAACAATTTGGCATAGGGCTGCCAACCGGTTTTCTGATAGTCAAAGAGGTATGCCTGGCAATTGGTGCTGAGCTCTTTAAAAAGAAAATCTGCCTTGGCAATGAAGTCAAAATGGTGAGTAATGTTTCTGTATTTTCAGGTGGAGCTTCTATTACACAGATAATTTTCTATAATGGCCTCTAGCCATGGGTAACTAGATGGAAATGCATGTCATAAGCAGGGGTCATTTTGTAGAAAAATAGGTGGTGGAGCTCATCCAGGGATTGTTATGCAGCTGCACATACTATTCAATGAACAAGGAGGTGGAACTCTCAGGAGGAGGAGGAGGAGGTACTCTTAGAAAGGTTCAGGAGCTGTGCTCCTGTGAGCTCCCACTGAATCCGAGGTCTGGTCATAAGATTTCCCCTTCCCTTCCTATTTCTGCTTTTTATTTTCATGTAGATTCAGTAATAACCCAAGGACGGGACTTGAAATAATTTTACTAAGATGCTCTTGTGGCTCCAGAACAACAACCCTGTAATGTGAGTTCCACATACTGGGTAGCGTAGGTCTCTCCTAGCTGTTTCTATGACAGATCTCCCATGATTTTCTAATGGCAGTTTTGCTAGTACAATGCAATAATGATGTACCTATCTTTTGGGGTTTGTTCTCTCCTCTGTTCCCTGTTTCTATAGCTGTAGTGTTCACAGCAGAATGTTTAAAAGAAAACCTTAGAGGAAGATCATGCATGCAGAGAAAAAGGGCAAGAGAAAAAGGCACACAATTTGAAATGACATAGCGCTTTAGAGATGGCTTATTAATGGAAAGAAAACTGCTGTGTGAAACCTTCATCCCTGTATCACTATACTTGATGATGAGCCAATAATAAATAACATCCAGTTTAGAAAGGTAATATGAAAACGGCCTGTCAAAGCCTAACCTAAGTTTCTCTACTAATTATGGGCCACTTCCTCCCATATAAACCTACTTGTATACTCAATCAACTTCAGAGACCCTGCTTTGGTTTCCCCCACCACCTGAAGCTGGACAAGTGGCAGCCCGAGAAAGGGTCTTCTCCATTGTGCACCAGAACTTTAGAACCCTCTCCCCAGGGAGATCTGTCTCCCTCTATCAGTGTCTTTTGCAAGCTGGTGAAGACTTTTTTGTATTGTCTGGCATACCCCTAATAATGGTTCCTAGACTTCTTGCTGTTGTTTGCTTATGTGATTTTAATTTATTTTATAATTTGAAATGTATTTTGAATTGTTTGTATTTTTTTTTAATGTTCACCACTTTGTGGACCCTGATCAGTTGGAAAGATGGCATAAATGTTTGAAATGAATTAGTAAAGACCTTATGAGTAAAGATCTTCTTATCACAACCATGGTGCCCTTCTTTTTTCAGGAGTCCTGTAAAGTGGGGAGTTCTGTGTGTATAGGCCTGCAACCACAGAATTAAGCAAAAATATAGATATATTTCAGCTTTGAGTACTAATATGAATTTAGGTTGGCTCAGTTCAAATAACACTCAATTCAGACATAATCCATGATTGGTGATTAGTTTGTAAAGCAACTCAGAGACATTCAAATCCTGCTTTGCTTCAACAAATGTTGGTTTCCTTGCCTTCTCTCTGTAGCCTGGAAAGGTACAGTCAGAGAATAAACCAGGATTAAGGTAGGGTTAAGGCAGGGTGTCTACATTGTGACATTCTGACAAACCATCAATTGGCCTAACTGTGGTTATTAAACCGATTTCATAGCCCCAGAGTCCACAGAGCATGTAGATAGTTCTGTCTTTTCTGTACGTGCTCCACTGTGAGGCTTTTGTTATCAGCATCTAGCCAGTTTACTATTAGACATACTGATAGTAAATAGTATCTGACAGAAACCTAAAAAAGAGAACTGATAGAAATGAAACCCATTTCTTATGTGCCCAGGGAAATGCTGTTTGCCACTTTGGGGTCAGGCAGCAATTTTTCTTCAGGCCAGTTTTTCCAGGGATCCTGGAGGATTTTATTTTCTTTCTTTTTTTTGCCGTTTTCTGGGCATGGAGCAGGGGTCACTGGGGGTGTGGGAGAAGGTATTTGTGAATTTTCTGCATTGTGCAGGGGGTTGGACTATATGACCCTGGAGGTCCCTTCTAAATCTATAATTCTACATTTACCTATCAATTTCTCAGAAAAAAACTGAAAAGAAAGCCACACTGACTCTAATCTCAATGGTTATAATAGAGCCTTTTGTTAGCCTCACAATAATCCTGCAAGGAAGGCAAGGCTGACTACAATACAAGCCCTCAATTCTGAGCATTTGGAGTGAACATTGATTTGAAGCCAGGGCTCTGCCATTTCCCTTTCATTTGTTATTTCTACCATAGAGTGGTATTTGGAAGGGTATGTTAGGAGGCATGCTCAGGCCAGCTAGAAGACCACGGGCCACTTGAAGGCTGTACTACCTCCTTCCTTCCCAGGAAAAGAAGTATAGTGAAAAGAGCTTTTTCCAACTGTCAGTATCGGTAGTGGAAAGATCCTTGGACTTAACCACACACACTGACATGGTGATGAGGAGGCAGAGCCCTGAGATGAGTGCTCCACTTCTCATATGGCTTTTAAAATGTTCCTTTCTTTAAAGAAAATAAACCTAGAATCATAAAACCATAGGAGTTGGAAGGCACCTCCAGGTTCATCTAGTCCAACCCCCAGCACAACGCAAGAAATTTACAAGTACCTCCCCCCCTACATACACATCCAGTGGCCCCTGCTCCAAACCCAGAAGATGGCAAAAAAGGTGGGGAGAACTCTCCAGGATCCCTGGCAAAACTGGCCTGGAAAAAATTGCCTCCTGACCCCAAAGCAATGAGGATATTTCATGTGTCGAACACCATTTCCCTGGGAGTATAAGAACGGGTCACAATAACTAAGCACTGATGCAACCCTTCCTACCCTCCATCTCATGAACTGCCTAAGTTCACATAATCAGCATTGCTGTCAGATGGACATCTGTTAAAAAACCTCCAGAGGAGGAGAGCCCACAACCTCCTGAGGAAGCCTGCTCCACTAAAGAACCACTGTCAGGATATAGGGTTGCCAGCATCCACGTGGAGCCTGGAGATCTCCTGCTTTTACAATTGATCTCCAGCTGGCAGAGATCAGCTCCCCTGGAGAAAAATGACTGCTTTAAAGTGTGGACTCTATGACATTGCACCATGCTGAGGCCCCTCCCCTCCCCGAACTCCACCCTGTTCTTGATGCACCCCCAAAGTCTCTAGGTATTTTCTGACACAGACCTCGCAACCTTAGTCAGGAAGTTCTTCCTAACGTTTAGTCGAAAATTCTTTAGATTTAATTTCAACTTGTTGGTTCTAGTCTGACCTTTGTATGCCTGTGTGTTATTTCTCTTACTTCTGTTTATATTTCTTTTTTGTTTTACCTCTCTTTCTCTTATTTCTCTTTTGAGTGTCTTATTTCTCTTTTTGTTTATATACAGAACTTTGAATTCAATTTTAATGGCTATGAACCTCTTTGGGACACCATTTCTTACCTGACTAGCGGGATAAAAGCTTAATAAATAATAATAAATAGCACAGAGACTATTCTAAATTTAATCAGCTAGACAAAAAGAATTTCTAATTGTTGATTTCAAACCCCTCCCCTCAACACACAGTTCTGCTCCCTCTTTCACATAAACTAGCTGGGATCAGCTTTTCTGTGTTCAGAAATGAGAAATGAGAAATTTTTTGTCCAGTTTATAATAATAGATAGCAGAGAGAAGGGGGAAAATAAGTTACACAGATGTCTAGGAAGACGTGGAAGAAAACTGGGAACTCTTCTATAAAGGAAAAAAAAATCATTCATTGATTCATTGAAAATATGACCAGAGTGGTGAATAGAAGGAGAACTGAACAACATAATTTACTTGGACTTTCAAAAAGCTTATGACAAGTCCATCACAAGAGGCTAGTAAAATACACCAAATAGTCATGCAATACGCAGTATAGTGTTGTTGTGGCCAGAAGCTGGTTAAAGGCAGGAAACTATTTTTAAGGCCAAGTTTTATTTATTTTTTTTAAGAAGCAGGCTGACAGCACTTCTGTAGAAGACTCAAAGTTGCATGCTTATTAGGATTCAGGTCATGCATTCCATGATAAATAGGGTTGCCAGCTTTGGGGTGGGAAATACATGGAAATTTTAGGGGTGGAGCCTGGCATTTGGAGAGGGTGAAACCTCAGCAGGGTATAATGCCATACAGTCTGTCCTCTAAAGCAGCCATTTTCTCCAGGGGAACTGATCTTAGTCATTCAGAGACCAATTTTAATAGTGGGAGAGCAACAGGTGCCATCTGGAGGTTTGCAGCCCTAAATAACACCCCATCTTCTGTAACGATTAGACCCTCTGATTACGCTTCTTCTAAAATATGTTTGTAATCTTTTATAGAAAACCTAAAGCAATATATTTTAACATATGCTTCTCTTGTTGTTAGGACCAAGGACTGGTAATAGCAAATGGTTGACATAATAGTTGCCATTGTTCTTGGATGAAAAGCACATGGTCACCAGCCTCAAAGCTATTTAATATGATGGCGTTAGATAGGAAAATTTTTCAAAGGATGGATGTATAATTATCACTTGCTAACTGCTGCATATTGGTACATGGCAAGCACTGGTTTTGTCAGGACTGGATAAAAAAAATCGGTAAACTACTCCTGATACTAGGGAGTACTTCTAGTATGAGTACAGCAGACAACTCCAACACAGATTGGTGATGATAGTGACTCTGACTTTAGGCTACAGTCCTAAAGACACTTCTTGTGAGTAAGTACGATGGAATAACAGTAGACTTACTTTTGAGTAGAAACCTGTGTGTTTTAGTACACAAAGTGTACTGCCACGAGGCAGTAAAGTGGGCAAAGAAACCACAGCCCCTTTTATGGCATCTTTAAGGTTCCTGGCTGTGAAGCTTTGTTAACTTGTCTTTATCTGTCAGAATAAGGGAGCAAAGTTGACAAGTTTCTTTTAAACATCATGTGCTGCAGTTCTGGAGGAGTAGAACATACAACTTTTAATACGGAAAACCAGGCCTTTTTTGTAACAGGAGCTCCTTTGCATATTAGGCCGCACCCCCCTGATGTAGCCAATCCTCCTAGAGCTTACAGTAGGCTCTGTAATAAGGGTATGTGGTCCAATATGCAAAGGAGTTCCTGCTACAAAAAAAGCCCTGTGGAAAACAAACAATTAAAAGCCCATATCAATGAAACAAAGCATATTGCTAGCAAGGAGCAAGCTCAGCAACTAACATCTATCAGAGGCTGTACTCAGAGGTGAGCAGGATGTCTACTAGGGACAAGGCCTTCCTGTTGTGGTGTGGACTACCATCCTGTAGCTATCTGCCCTGCTAAACATAGTATGAACTTCACTGCTAACATGCTCAGCAGGCAAACATATTTTGTTTGAACTTCCTCAATTACACATGAGGTGAGCCCCTGATCAGATTATGTCACTTCTCCCCAGTGAAGTTCATCTCGCGCATAATATATGCCAAACATCTTTGCACTTGTTGCACCTGATTTTGCACATCTGAAGAACAAAATCATATTATTCACTGGAGAAAAGATAGTATCCCCAGTATCATGGTTCTTCTGGTCATTACATTTGCCATAAAGTTTAATAAAAAGGGGGAGGAGCTTTGCTGGTGTTCACTTTGTTGTTTGTTAAAATTGCTACATGAGATAGTTTTTTAGAAAAAATGATGGTATGCAAAATTATCCATTGAGTGTGCTACATTGACAACAGAAGCACTGAATGGAGAAACAAAAAGTACATTTTCACATTTATAACATACTGCAATTTGACCTCTATGAAAAGCTGATCTTGAAACAGATGCACAGACCCTAGGAAAGCTGTTGAATTTCCTTGAAACAACTGAGTAACAATTTGTGGCACAATAAATGATTGTCTAGAAATTTGAACCCAAAGAAGAAAAACAGAGAAACCAAATGGAAGACAGACAGGAAAAACTTTCATTGGGGGTTCAATTCACATGTTGTTCAGAGACAAATCCTGGTTTTCTATTAAGACATAAAGCAAATTTAGACCTGCATTCCTAAAAGTGTAAGATGGCCCTTAGCCAATCATTTCTATTTAGGAACTGAAGCATTTGCTTCTAGTGTAATAGAAAAGAGCATGGGTGCAGTCACACCTACCATTAAAAGCGTGTGTATAGCGCTCAAATCTGAACTGCTGAATATTGAATCGATGCAGGGCAGTTCAGACGAGCATCCAAGAATGTGATTCATTCTGTTGTGCGCGATCAGACATCCAATACTATCACGATCCTTTCTTGGAGCATGTGTAATCAGATGGTGATTTCTGGGAGGGGAGGGGGTCCATTGAACATGCGCCCAACTGTTTGGAGCTGGGAAATCAAAACTTTCTTCAGAGGCAGGGGGGAAGGGCGAAAGTTTCCAGAATTAACATAGCCGATCCAAACCACGGAACTGCCAGGAATTATTTCCCTAGAAATTGGCAGTGACAGTGAAATCTTGAAATCCTCCACATTGGAAAAAAAAAGAATTTTTTTCTGTTCTGAATAGTGGAATAATGTTTCCCCCTCCCCTCTGATCCTGTGTTGATTGGAGAAGCAGAAGCGTCACCTCAGATTCCCGGATGATCTGGCAGTGCGCATGTCTGCTGGGGCTTTCTTTAAAAAAAAAAGGTGAGAGGCAGTATCGCGCGTGAGCTGTCCAAACAACAAAAAGCCGATCTTGTGCCGCTGTTTTGAAAAAGGGCCGGACTTTATGTACTGTCAAATTAATGCACCATTCATGCGTAGCAAGCCTGGATGAGCCCGGATGACGATCGATTGCCAGATGTGGCTGTCTGAACGAACACATTTAATCCGTCAGCCAGACGGAGCTGTGTCGTCACTAATGGTACATGTGACCGCACCCCAAGAGTCCAGTGGCACCTTAAATGTGAAAATTTTGTTAATCTTTAAGGTGCTACTGAAGTCTTGCTGTTTTCTACTGCTACAGGCTACAGGCTGGGAATGGGCATGAGTCAGGAAAATGCAGTTCATATAGGTATGAGGCTGCTCTTTAATCCCGGAGAAGAAAGAGATGCTACAGAGGCCAATATCCCTGTCAGCCTCTCCTGAGGCAGCAGAGCACAGAAGGGGGAGAGAGCACTTGGTTAGAAGAGATGATGAAGCACCTGCCTGCCTGCTTAGCACTGATCAGCGTTAATTCCTGAAGCGGAGTCCTTTCAGGACCAGAACTGACAGGCTGATAGGGAAACAGTAAAAGATCAGCACTTGTAGGAAGATGAACAGGAGTGACACCTGAGCCTTGGGAGATGAGTCAACAAAAGAGGCAGATAAAAGGAATACCCTGAGCCATGCTTGTCACCCTTCTGTGTACAAACCTGCTTAGCAAACAGAACTCCACCCTGACTCTGCTGCCTTGTACCTTGTCTCTGGAAATCTGTGATTGCTCCTGAAGCCTGGGACCCAGACCCTGCACCTGTTCCCAAGCCTTGGAAATGGACCTCTGAACCCTTGATCCTCCTTACCCTGACCCCTGGATTGTACCTTTGGAACTCGGACTCTGGACTGATTCCTGTATTCCTGTTCCTGTATTTGCTATGTGATTATACATGCCATTGTATTTGTGTATCCTAGAAACCCTGGATAGAGCAACACTGTCAGACTTAGCCCGGAATGTGACAATGCTTTTTGGGGAAATGACAGGTGCAGATGCAGGAGGTTCAGAAATGGGCTCTTCTGGGTTTTGGCATCTCGAGCTCAGTGGGTCCACTGAGCTTATCTTCAGTGGCCCTCCGAACCAGGCGGTAGGAGGGGTGCCACAGTTGTGGCATCTCGAGGGGGACCCTGGAGGGGTCTCCTGACAGTAAGGGGCTTTACAGGAGCCAGGGAAACAGCAGCGGCTGGTCCCTGTTCCTCCTGTCTTCTCCGATGCTCTGCCACCATGGTCACCATGATGGCAAGAAGAGGTGAATACCCAACTGCTTTCTTCTTCTAACAAAGCTTTTAATACTTCATTCTTCTACCTTAATCATTGAAATACTACCATGCAAGTGGGTCTTTTAATACTGCCAACTAATGGAACTTCTACTATAATGACAATTGGGGCTGTTAAAAAAAAAGTGGAAGAGGAGGATATCCCCCCTTCCCCACAAGGGAGGCTTCAAAAAGACAAAGAACGAACTTAAGAATTTTCAATAACTTAAATTGGACCGAACATAGATATTCAAACAGATTTGGCTTACAATTAAACAGGCTATAATGAGAACATTATTTCATTACAATATGGGCTGAATAAAAGCTGGATATACCTTTAAGAGAAATGCATTTGATACTTGATCGGAACTGAAATGATTACAACCGGAATGTAAAAGCACACGACTGGAGGAGATTTAGAAAGATAGACTATCTGGGACTTTGAGTTCTTTTTTAACTTTGATTATCAGACTGAGTTATAATGTGCAGAAGATGGCATTGCAACTTGAAATGCTTGATTAAAAAGATGTTATAATTACCATACTCTTCTTAAAGCAGGAAATTGGTCTGCTGGCAGAGTTGATACAAAACAGGGTGGAAACTTTTATTTTGAAACACAGTGAAACTGAAAATTTACATGAGCAGAGTGGTAAAGAGACCCCAGTGATGTCTGTGGAGTCAAGAGAAGTGGACAAAGATCCATTGGGAAAGGAGCTGAAAGAAATAAAAATGGAGACATCGTACGCAGTTACAAAGAGGAGGCAGAAATCAAGACTGGTTAAAGTTTTGACAGGAGGAAGTGACAGTGTGGAGGCCTCATCACTTTTAGCAAAACGGATGAATGTGCCAAAGGAAGAAGAGGCAGACTTCATCAAGATCAAGACTTGAAAAGCTTTCAAAAAGAAGGGATTGTAAACTGTTTCTTTTTTATGTAATTGGTCAACATTGAATTAATAATAGGAAACTGGCGTGTGACTTTGAAATGGCAAGCGAGGTTTTTAGAATCTGGATGTTTCTCTTCTGTTTGTTATTTTCATCTATGGATCATATATTTTTAAAGCTAAATAGAGTAATTTAATAGAGAGTGGGTTATAGAGATTGTATGATTTCTTCCCTAGGTAAAAATAAATAAGTCTGGGAGATGCGGCTGTTACTGCTTATCGAACTTGTTTTTCTTAGTAATATGAAAATAGGAGTTATAATCTCCAAAAGTTTTTAAAGAATCTTAAATATTCAAAATAGACAAACAAGTAATTTGGAACAATTTATAAAAAGGTAGATAATATAGATATTTTATATTTTTAAAGATCTGCTCCTGATATTTTTGACTTGAGAATCTGTTTATATTGAAATAGACAAAGTATTGTGTTTTTTGTTTTTCTTCTTTCTCTTCTGCTAGAAATAATTAAGTTAGTATTAAGGATAAAGAAATTATATTCATCTTTTCTGCTTATGTTTATTCTCAACATTGTCAAATTAACGAATTAGTTCTTATTTTTAATATTGCTAAAGTTAACCGGTTATTTCTATCTTGTGGTTGGTTTTTCTTTCTTTCTGCTTTTCTCGTTTGGATGTATTGAAGATGAATAGCTTGAATATATATCATAAGCAATAGAATAGTAAAAAGTATATAATGAAATAATAAGACTAGAATTTAATTATTGTATTGGGTTAACATTCAAAGACTTGCAGGTAGAAAGAATTTGGTATTATGCTTTGAGGTAGAAATGTAACTGATATATTACTTGCCTAGGAAGCAATTACTTGCCTAGTTGATGAGATGATTGCTGTGGATGGCCAATCCTTTTCCTCATGAAGGATGTAGCCTTTTGCCAGCTGCTGTTTCACCTGCTTCCCTGGTACCCCATCCCCTCATGGAGGACTATGAGTTGATTAGTCTTGCCCACCATGCACCACTCCAAGGTAGTGATGGTCAACACCAGGGGTGATTTAACTTGCTTAATGTAAGAGCCAAATAGAATAAATGTCAGATGGTGAGAGCTGCAAGACATGGATATCAGATGTTTGAGAGATGCAAGACAGGGAGGGAGGGAAATAGATGGGGGAGCAAGAGGTGGAAAGAAAGCAACTTTAACTTTAAATGCCTTCTCCAAGTCGCTGGCTGGCTTGGCTTGGAGAAGTGATTTAAAGAGACAAATGCCTTCTCCAGGCCGGTCAATGGGGTGGTGGGGTCTTCAAGAGCCACTCAATATGTGTGAAAGAGCCACATGTGGCTCCTGAATCACAATTTTGCCACCCCTAGTCAAGACTCAACTTTCCAGAGTGCAAGGCAGAACTCCAGATCTCTGGAGCAGCCAGCACTACAGCTATCTCTCCCTCACTGCCCATTGGTGCCACTGGGCTACAAAGTGGTTTTGCTTTATGAGCAGGGGATGGAAGCAGATCACACAGTGTCAAACATCACTGCCATGATTCACAGTAGCTTGAGGGAGTGGATGGGCAGTGGCAATGTCCATGGCTACATGGTCATGGATGCCAGCACCAACGCTCTGGAAGCAGTGAAGGCTGTGTGCCTCAGCATTGTCTGCCTGGTCCACATGCTTCACCTGGTGGTGAAGGATGCTCTGGGGCTGGGGAGCACTGTCAAAGCCACATGGGACACTGCCACCCTCAAGATGCAGTCCTTGCTCAAGACCTGCAGGTGCCTGGCTGTCCATTTCTCGCATAGCATCGAATCTGCCCATCTGCTGTGTGAGAGGCAGGGAGAGGAGGATGAGCAGATGCACCAGTAGCTAAGACCTGCTGCCTGTTGTGAGCAGAGAGATAGGGTGTCTTAGAGCCCTGAGTCCATCTGACAACTAAACTCCACCAGGGGAGAGGTGTTCACAATCAGGAGGGGTGGGAGGGTATAAATGTGGGTCTTCAGCTGAGGCACTCAGTAGCTAAGCCCCTCAGCTCAGCAAACCATCAACTGCCCGAAGTTTGTCATGAACCTACTACAGACAAACACAGCTGCCCATCTTGATCTACTACCAATGCATATATTCCATTGGGGCGCAACCTGATCCAATCTCCTATTGGAAGTCAACAAGCCAAGGTTGCTTGACAGTACCCCAAATCCTAAACAGGTTAGATCAGAAGTAAATTCAGTAGGACTTACTTCCACACAAACATGCTTAGAACCAAGGCTTTTTTTCTAGCAGGAGCTCCTCTGCATATTAGGCCATGCCCCCTGATGTAGCCAATCCTCTAAAAGCTTAGAGGGCTCTTAGTACAGGGCCTATTGTAAGCTCCAGGAGGACTGACTACATCAGGGGGCATGGCCTAATATGCAGAGGAGTTCCTGCTAGAAAAAGAGCCCTGTGTGAGCTATAAAAGAAAGCATGGATAAAACCTGTAGAATGTTGGCTACTTGAAAGGGCTAAGGTTTAACATGGTAGGAGCACATCCAGCTGTAAACATCAGATAAAATTCTCAATAAGAAGACAGCATAAGTACACCTAGTTGCCAGTTTTGGACTTGTCTGTAAAAGCAGTTTGATCTGGTGCAATGATCACGTTTTGCATCAAATCATATAAAGTTTTGCCTGCTGATTTCTGCATCTGGAACCTCTGCTGAAGGCCTAGGAGCAAGTTGGGCTCCTTCAGTTCCCCAGACAATTTGCAAGCCTTGTTCTAATACTCAGTAGTGCAAACAATCTGGTTATTTATAGTTGCCAGCTGATCACGAAAAAACACCCTGGCCTCCTGCTTCTGTGCCTTTAACATCAGCTTGCTGACCAAAAGCTTTTTCTAGCAGAAAATTATCTACTACTGTACTGCTTAACTGCTTTAAAAAAAACTTGCTATACAGCAACCTGTGGAATATATTTTATGCTACCTTCAGCAGCAAACTAATATGCTCTGCTACAGCTGTTCCAAGCCCATCCTTCTCATAGGAAAAACTGGAAATAGACTACAGTTCCCTTTTCCTGCACCACAGACTGTTCTTGTTTGCGCCACAGTCTTGCTCAGCTGCCTAAGCCTCCTGGTTTGGCTCACCAGGCACCTGGAGCCAATTAGGCAGCCTAGCTGAGGCAAATTTTCCCCCCACAATGCACTGCCACTTTCCTCAGATATCCTTTCTTGAGGGTGAGGATGAAGCTATGAAAGAAATCGATGGACAAATCTGTTGTGGGAAGGACTTTTGCTCTTTTCCAGCAAGTTCTGGTCTGGGATTAGAAAGTGGTAGCTGTTCCAGTATCAGTTTACTCAGAATACAACCCAGCTTCGTTGAATGGGTACAAGTGAATGTGCAAAGCAAGAGAAAGATGATGTGTGTTTTGGGGTTATACATGCTACTATTGCCCAGTAGTACAGCAGTCCATCTTTTACAACTGCACAGAGCTTAGAGAGGCTCATTTTTGGCTTAGTACAACAAGAACATATTAATTGCATTTCTTCTCCTTGCCCATGATCTGATTTTCCACAGACTAAAATTAATTGGGCTTGAATTGACAGAGCAGTTCCTGCAACATACGTTTATATCTCAGAGGTGGTTCTCTATTGTACTCCCTGCATCTGTACAGGAAGGAGGATTTCTCCTTTTGTAAAGTACTGCATGTGTTGAGCTGGCTTGTTAGGTAAGATTTTTTTTAGCTTTGCTCCCGTCAGGAGCCAAAGCCCATAAATGACTGTTAGCAGAGTGCTGGCAGGCATGAGCAAGATGCATGTGTTTTCCCTTTAAGAGTGGTCAGCTGTGGGGGAAGCTGGCAGTGTTCCCTCGACAGTCCTGGCCATGTGTCTGTGTCACCGTTCTCTCTTTGGCGTGCGCCTTCAAGTCAGTGTATCAAGTTTGGAATGGTCTGTGGTTGGTTCGGAGGGGGTGGAGGGTGCCTCCTTGCATTGTTTAATGTCTTCAGTTCAGTGCTAAACTGCTGAGTCTCAGCAGAGTGGAATAACTCATGGCTCCCAAATCAGTCCTTGGCAAGGCAGCCCAGACGTAGCAGCTCTCATGTTTTTTCCTACACTGAGGCTTCTGTGTGCATAACAGGATATTCTCAAGAGAAGACTTAGCTCCTAAAGGTCATATTTCTTAGCATAATAGTAGTCACTATCTTAACTCTTTTTTTCCTAATTAATGTGTAGATCCATAATGGAGGAGTATTTATTATAAGGGAGAGGGGGAGATGTGATCAATGTTTAATTTCTAAAGTGGAGAGTTTCCGGGACTTGGGCCTGCTCGGAAGAATCTAATTCTAGATACGTGAGCTATTGTGGTGACTCTGTCAGTAGAGAGGAAAGTATTCTGCATCTCTTCAAGTCACTCCCTTGTTGTTTATTGCTTCATATGTTCCAGGCCCAAGGCCTGGCATTCACAACAGGTTCAGTTCAGTCCTGGCTCAGGTTAAGCCCTGAATACTACAAAAATAAGTTTTCTTTGGTTACTATAGTGGAGTAGGCCATGTGGTAACGTTCACTGCTGTGTCCTGGCTGGAACTTTTATTGTTCAGTGAGCCTAAATATGTAACAAGAGCCATTTCTTCCTCTGTGTAAAAGGTAAAAGGAAATACTTTTCTTCAAAACAAAAGAAAGCACTCAAAGGGCTAAATCAAACAAACAGTGCCTCTTCACGCTTTTGATGTAAAAATACAATGTTTTTATTACCAATATATTTGCTTAATAAGAAAAGCTGATTTGTCACAGGGCATATAGATTAAATAAGTTTGTTTGTTAGCTGGCATATTTAAGAAGATGATTTCTCTTATAGCCCCCACGCCTGTCCTGAGTTTTGAGAGTTAGTTCTCAGGCCCCGCTAGGGTTGTCTGGTCTGTGTTGGAAAATATCTGGAGACTTTGGAGGTGGATCCAGGAGAGGCCAGGGTTTGTGGAGGGGCAGGGCCTCAGCATGGGATAATGTCATATAATTCACCCTTCAAAGCAGCCTTTTTCTCCAGGGGAGCAGATCTCTGCCCGCTGGAGATCAATTGTAAAAGCAGGAGATCTCCAGACCCCACCTGGATGCTGGCAACCCTAGGCCCCACTAAAGGTGCAGGGTAAGAGTGCCATCTACTAGCAAGAGCGCAACTTCCAGTTTCTCCTGTGAAAATACCTTTTCAGAAGGAGGTTGTCAGATCCAGGCCATAGGCCTATTCAGAAGGGAAATTAAGACTTTAATATATGTTGTCAATGTCAGACCTTTTAAAAAATTTTTTGAATGTTATGCTTCTGGTCTTAAATAATTTAAAATATATGTTGGCAGACCTTTTAAATTTTGAATGATATGGTTCTGGTCTTAACTTCATTTTTGCTGTAATTCTATATTGTTAATATTTACTGTTTGATATTTTTATTTTGACTGTCAGCTGCTGTGAGGGCCATCTGCTTTGGGTGGTAGAGCTGGGATGGCAGAGCTGGCTTCATGGTAGAGCTTCTGCTTGGCTTGCAGAAGGTCCCATGTTCAGTCCCCAGCAACTCTAGATAAAAGGATCAGGTCCTGGGTGATGTGAAAGATTGCTGCTTGATACACTGAAGAACTGCCACCAGTGTGACCAGACAGTACTGACCTTGACTGATCAGTGATATGATAAGCTCTGTTACCAGAACTGGCTAGGAGCACAATGAGGGCTGCCTGGGGAGTAGGGCTCAAAGCTCCCACCCTGGAGGTTCCCAATCCACCTGCCCACATTGGGCCGGCAGGGGGAACCTCCCTGACATTGCTGGTGCAATGATGTCACCTAGAAGTGATGTCATTGCGCTGCCGTGCGCTGCCCGCTCTAGGCATTTCTGGGAAAACTCTATGGTTTCCCTGGATGCTCTAGCAATTTGGGAGGGAGTTTTTACTTTGCAAATTGCTAGAGCATCCGGGAAAATAATAGAGTCCCCCCCGGAAATGCCTAGAGCAGTCAGTGTGCAGCAGCAGCACAATGACGTCACTTCCAGGTGGCATCAACATGCCGCACACACAAAAAAGTCCTCCACCAGAGGCTGTGAGGGCTTGGCAACCCTACTGGGGAGATACATGTGTGTGGCCTTTTCACATGCACCTCTGAACCCTATGGGATCATAAGAGAACATAAGAGAAGCCATGTTGGATCAACCAATGGTCTACCCAGTCCAACACTCTGTGTCACACAGTGACCAAAACCCAGGTGCCATGAGGTCCATCAGCAGGGTCAGGCTCCAGAAGCCCTGCCACTGTTGCCCCAGAGATAGTGTTCCCTGCATCAATGCCCTAGAGATAGTGTTCCAGCTATACATTAAGACTAATAGCCACTAATGGACCTCTGCTCCATATGTTTATCCAATCTCCTCTTGAAGCTGTCTATGCTTGCAGCTGCCACCATTTCCTGCAGCAATGGATTCTATGATCCTAAGTTTGTGGATACCCAGGCATACACTTAAGGTGATATTTAGGAAAGTATGGGAGAGAGAGAGAGACACTTTGTATTGGCTACCTTGATAGATAGAAAGACAAAAAGGAAAGGCAGATTTCAAAAGGCAATTCAATAGAATTAAGTTACTAATAGTTCCTAGTGAAAGCAGTCACATTTGGCTAAATGTGCCTGCCAGAGGCTAATCTAAGTGGAACCAACCTGTGGAGAAACGCCATTTTAGTCAATGTTGGTGCTTCATTGGGAGGAAAAACATGAAACTCCTAAGCAGGCTTTGGCCTAGCCTTCCCCTCACTCCCCCCCTCCCTTCCAGAGCCAAACCAACAACTCTAGGGGGAAAGTCTCCTAGAGAGGCAGAAAGTTCTTTTGTTCTTGGTATTGGAGTTAGCAGGAAGAGAAGGCAGTCCTCAACTGGCGCTCAAGGGAGCATGTGGTGAGCATGGGGGCTCCTGCCTGTGAGGCCCCCAGGCAGTCAGACCAAGTAAGTCATCCCCAAGGCGGGGCAAGTTTAGACCAGGGACAGTAGGATGCGTTTATAACACCTTTCCTTTGTCATGCTGTTTGCCGTGCGGGTGCTGTGCTGTGCTAACTTTTTATATGCAACTGTTTTTGTTTTGTTTTTCTTTCCCTTTCTTTTTCTCCTGTAAATAAATATTTTTTTTCTGTTTTGAATGCTGGCAGTCAAACTCTGTACCACATAGATCCCCAACCGCCTTAGACCACGCTGCTTTATAAAGGGGGCCCCGGGGAAGGGGGAAGGCATGCAGTTGGATAAGGTGCCAATCCTCCAGGGGTGCCCCAAAGAAGTGCTGAGGTCTCTGTGAAACCCAAGTACAGGGTGGCAGAGGACCTTGAGGCCTGGCCTCATAGCTGGAGAGGGGGATTGGGAGTCCTGTTCCTCTCAATCTGAACCCCTAGACTGAGCAGGTGGTGGCAGCGAGCCCAAGGGGCAGGAGGAGAAATAGCTCCCTCCAGGAGTTGGTGACTCAATAGGGAGTTGACGGGACCGGGTCTGAAGGCAGAATCGGGCCGGTTCCGTCACACAACCTGCGGTGGATGTATGTATGGTGTCCCCAAGAAGAAGACAAAGAGATAGAGCAATGGAGAGAAATTATGTTCTAGTGAAGATTAGAAAAGGGATTAGCTAACCGGACAAATTGGAGAGCGGAGAATTGGGTATGGAGCTGAGAATGAGGCAGAGAGTTTGGAGTGAAACCAAATGAAGGTAGAAGGAAATGGAAAAGGGCCAAGTAGTCTGATGCCCAGTAGCCAGGGCTTCTTTTCTGGGGGAACGTGGTGGAACAGAGTTCCAGAACCTTTTCATGGAAACAAAAGTCTCAAAGGCTGCGGTCACACTCACCATTAAATCCATCCCTAACGCTTTTTTACAACGAATTCCCTGATCAGACATCCCTCCATCTTTCTGTTCTAAGCCGCGTTGGTCCCATCGTTGGTTGATCAGAGGTCTCAACTGGACCTTGTTTTATGAGATGGCATTCTGCACTCGTGCAAGCGCAGTACCATACGATATCGTGCTTGACTTTTTTTTTTTAAAGGTGCTAGCAAGGGTAGGTGATCTGCCCCCTGCCCCCATTTAAACACCTGGCCAGGGAGGGGAAGCCTGGGAGCTCTCTTTGCCATCTCTCTGCCTGGCATCTCCCCGCCTGGCAGGGAGACAGCAAAGGCGGGCGATCTGTCGCCCCCCCATTTAAACACCTCCAAATCCCAGGACAATGTGTGCAGAAAAAAGCAGAAACATTGCACAGAAATTAAAGCATCATTTCTGGACTGGTTTAAAAAATCGATGATGTTACCGGGCATAGAAACAGTTACCAGATTTATCGATCACACAATCGCTGGCATAATGATATCATTTGGAGCGGGCTCTCGCAGGGAAACGGATGTGCGACGAGTCGGCTACGATGGAATGTTCAAACATAGAAAGTACGTGCAGGAGTCGTCGGAAGCATTCTTGGACCAGATTTAATACACTATCAATAAAGTCTGTGTCCCAGTCGTGGCAGTGCAGGACACGAATGAGCCAACGACCATTGCCAGATGCTGATGTTTGGACAACCACATAAAATCCGACATGCATCCGGTTTTCATCCATGCCCATCTCGTCAGTTTATGTGCATCTGACTTTGGCCAAAAAAAAAATGTTTAAAAGTTCATAAGAAGCACCCATGTGTTTTTCCTTCATTTCCCTCTTGAGAGTTCTGGAACCTCTTTTTCTAGAAAAAAAAAGCCCTGCAATCAGTTATCTAATAAAGCCCATTGTTTGCATCACTGAACTACCTGCCCCTTCAGTTCTGTCGTGTAGCACCAGAGGATTGCTCACCTTGATTTCCAGTTTTGGGGGATGAGGCAGTGGGTGACCTAATTACACTAATTGTTTGCTTCAATGATACGGGTGGCTCTTGGCTTCTGGCTTGGTGTCATGGAGGATTGACGTGCTTCCCAATAGAGGAGCAGACCAGAGCCTCTGTTTTGGGCAGAGAAGTTGATTTCAATGCCTGCTGCCTACATCTTCTAGGCAAGGAGATGGCCAAGACATGCTTATAAAATTCTGAGGGGATTTACTTTGGCTGATGAGGTACCCCAGTGGGGTTCCTTTTTGGCTTTGAAGAGTCCTCAGAGAAGAATTGCATTCCAATGTCTACAGAGGATTTCTGGGGTCGTTAAATCGACATAAATCCATCATGATCCAAGGCTTCTTTGGGACTAATTAATATCTACTTTGGAAAAGAACGGTGCTGGAAAGGATCACGATCTTTAAAGGTAAAGATCTTTATCTATCACTCCGGGACTAAAATAAGATTTATTTGGAGGAAAAATGAAGGTCTGGATTCATCTATAGTATTTTAAAGTAAAGAAGAAGGAGGGGATAAATTTGGGACTAAGAAAATTAGAGAACAAAGTTAAAAGAGGAAGACTCAAAATTGTTTTGCATACCTGTGGCTGGGCAGCCCCCCCGAAACAGAACAGAACTGCAGATCAACAGGACGTCATAGGAAGTGGTGTCGTTGAAGCAACGCGAGACTTCTCAGTCATAGAAAACAAGACTTCGTGGCAAGAAAGGAAGGAAACGGACATTAAGAGAAGGGAAAATTGCTAGCCTCCTAGCCATCTCTAGGACTATAATCATAGAGAAACATCGGTGGCCATTGAAAGAAGGTCAAAAGTTTAAAATTTTTAAAAAGATAACAGGACTTTAAAAATTAGCAGAGCCGACAAATATAATCATTAGAAGCCTAAACTTACTGGTCTATATGTTTTGAACTAATTTTAGAGCCTTTTAGAAGAAAAAGGAATTTTTTTTAAAAGGGGGGGGGCAGAAAAGCCGCGGGTGCCATTTTGGAGAAAATAAAATTTTCGAAAATTAATATTTTGACCTAGGAGCATCAAGAAATGGCAATTTTGTGCTCATTGGAAAGGCCATGCTCCAAGCTATAAGACTGTGTAATTAAAAACTGATTTGGTGAGGTCAACTTTAAAGGCTATTTTTACAATGGGAAGGCAGTGATGTCTATCCACAAACCAGGAGAAAAGCAGATCCATACCAGGGCTAGGACACTGGAGGAAGTGAAAAGGTCTAAAATGCAAGACCAAATGGATGCCATGGAGGCAAGGTTGGTGAAGGTGATAAAAGAGTCAATAACTGAATGTAAGAAGGAATTAAAAAAAGATATAGAAGTGCTCAGAGAAGATTCCCAAGCAGTGTTAAAGAAAATGCAGGAGGTTGAAGAAAAGGTGAAAACCATGATGTGAGAATCAATACAGTGGACTCCACTATTAAAAAAAATGCAGGCGAAAGCAGTACTACAAGATTGCAAACTAATGGAAAACCAGATAGGTCTGAGAGGGGTGCCTGAATCTGAGGGGACTGATTTAAGGACATATATAATAAAAATCATTGCTGAATTTTTGGGAGATGACCCTGATGAAACCAGTTATTTTTATTACTATAGTTAACTCAGACTATGCAAGGAGAAATAAACTACCAAGGGATGTGGCAGTGAGATTTGTAACAAGAGATTTGGTGGGCACAATCCTAAGCAAACAATTTGAGAGAAATCTGGAGGTAGACGGCAGTAGTGTAAGAATTATGAAAGAATTGCCAAGGAAAGTTATAAGTGACAGAAGATTGTATAAAAAACTGACTGACAAGTTGAGAGAAAGTGAAATGAGATACAAATGGATACTTCCAGAGGGTTTGGGTTTTGAATACAAAGGGAAGAGATTTACCATCACAAGTACGCAAGACATGATGAAGTTTTTGGAGGAGCATAAAGAATTTGGGGGTACAGATTAAAATCAGAAAATTATGATAGATTACAAATTAATACCTTGGAATGTAAATAGACTTAATTCACCACAAAAAAGAAGGGAAATTTTTCATTGGATTGGGAAGCAAAAATGTAATATAATTTGCCTACAAGAAGTACACATCAAACAAATGGATGATAAATTTTTATGGAATAAGCAACTTGGTGTGGAATTTTGCTCATTGGCTAAGGAGAAAAAAGGGGTGTGGTCTTTTATGTGAAGCAAGAACTAGACTCAAAGTTGATTTTTAAATATAATGATGGTAGATTTATTGCGGTGGAAGTGATGTTGAATTACAAAAGAACTTTGTTATTAGGATTGTATGCCCCAAATGGAGCAAAAGACTCTTTTTTTAAGGACATTATGCAACAACTAGATCAAGTGACATATGAGCAAATTATGTTAATGGGAGATTTTAATGGAATGGTTAAGAATATTTTGGATAGATCTGGGGAAAAAAATAATGAAGGGAAACTTCCAAAGTCATTTTTTGAACTAGTTAAACACAACAAAGTCTGGAGGTCGTATGAAGGAAATTCAACCCTAAAGAACGGGACTACACTTTCTTTTCAGCAAGACATAATGCTTTCTCAAGAATTGATATGTTATGGACTACAAAAAAATTGGGACTTATAATGAAAAAAATAGAGATTCTTCTAAAGTAGGGGCAGACCACAATCCATTAATGTGGTCTGCAAAACCCATAAAAAAGACTTTAAGATGGTGGATAAATGAAGATTTGCTGCAGAAAAAGGTGGTAGTAGAGTCTCTGGAAAGGGAGACTAAATCTTTCTTTCAAATAAATGAAAATGAGGACACTCAATTTCAAACGGTATGGGATGCATATAAAATGGTAATGAGGGGCATCCTAATTACATTGAACAATAAAGATAAAAAAGCCAAAGAGAAACAAATGATAGACTTACAAAAAGAGATTAGAAAGAAGGAGAAGGAGCTTAAAAAGAGGCCTGGGGAAAAGAAAATTATAAGGGAGATTGCAATACTACAAAGTCAGTTAAGACATTTGTTAAACAAAGAAGTGGAATGGAATTTTAAAAGGCTTCAACAAAAATCTTTTGAAGGAGCGAATAAGCCTGGAAAATACCTGGCCTAGCAAATGAAAAGAAAAAGGAAGAATAAAATTATTAATAAAATTATTTCAGGAGGCAAAGAAATTGTTGACCAGGAAGGAATTAAAAGAGAATTTTATAAATATTATGCCAAGTTGTTTAAAGGTCATGTGGTGGAGAAGAAAAAGATTGATGCATATTTGCAGAAAATTAATGTAAATCCCTTAACTGAAAATATGGAGAAGGTACTAAATGAACCAATTGGAAAGGATGAAGTAGAGGCGGCAATTAAATAATGAAATTGGGAAAAGCACCCTGACCTGATGGTTTCACAGCAAAATTTTATAAAGTCTTCATGGAGGCTCTACTACCAAAACTTCAGAAGTTGATGAATACTATAAGAAAGGATGGGGAAATACCAAATACTTGGAAAGAAGCAGTAATTTCGTTGATACCGAAAGAAGACAGAGATGCCATGAATGTAAAAAAATTACAGACGAATTTCATTACTTAACAATTATTATAAAATATATGCTAGAATATTAGCAGAATGCCTGAAGCAGCATTTGAATAATTTTATTAAAGAAGAGCAAGCAGGATTTCTTCCCAGGAGGCAAATTAAAGATAACATCAGAATGGTGGTAGACATTATTGAATATTATGAGAAACATCCTGAAAAAGAAGTAGCACTATTTTTTGCGGATGCAGAGAAAGCATTTGTTAATGTGCATTGGGACTTTATGTTTGTAGTGATGGAGAGATTGAGATTGGGTGAAGATTTTATAAGATTGATGAAGGTGATTTATACTGAACAACAAGCAAGACTCTGTATAAATGCAGACTTGACAGAAAAAATGATAATCAGTAAAGGAACGAGATAAGGTTACCCTCTATCTCCATTGATATTTATAATGACTTTAGAGGTATTGCTTATGCAAATCCAAGAAGACAAGGAGATAGAGGGACTGAAATGGAAAGGTTTTTCCTATAAGTACAGAGCGTTTGCTGATGATGTAGTGTTTATAAATGAAAATCCAACTCAAGTTACACCATTGCTGCTTGGTAAGATGCAAGAATATGGTGAGTTGGCAGGCTTCTATATAAATAAAGAAAAGTCAAAAATTTTGTGTAAAAACATGTCAAAGAATAAACAGGAAGAACTACAAAGCTTAACAGAATGTGAAGTGACTTCTAAAGTAAAGTATTTAGGTGTAGAAATAACAGCAAAAATATTGACTTATATAAAAACAACTATGAGAAGCTCTGGCGGAAAATTGATGGAGATTTGTTAAAATGGAATACGTTGAACTTGTCTATACTGGGCAGAATTTCGGCAATTAAAATGAATGTGTTACCAAGAATTATGTTCTTGTTTCAAACAATTCCAATAGTGAAGGATGACAAACAATTTAATAAATGGCAAAGGAAACTTTCAGAATTTATATGGGCTGGCAAGAAACCAAGAATTAAAATGAAAATTCTGACCAATGCAAAAGAAAGGGGAGGCTTCCAATTGCCAGATTTAAAATTATATGATGATGCAACTTGCTTGGTGTGGATCAAGGAATGGATAATGCTATTAAATAGAAAATTATTAACATTAGAAGGCCATGGAAATGTTTTTGATTGGCATGCATATCTGTGTTATGGGAAAAGTAAGATGGATGGCTTTTTCTTACATCATTATATAAGAAGTAATTTGTTAAAAACCTGGTCGAAATACAAAAGATATGGGGATGAAACCACTTTGGATTGTGCCAACAGAAGTAATAAAGTTATACTCAGATATTAATGAAGAGAAATGGCTATCATATAACCAACTGTTAAAAATACACTGCGGTAAGGTGGAATTAAAATTGGCGGAAGAATTGGAATATAAGTATAATTGGTTTCAATTGCAACAAATTAAAAGTTTGTTTGAACAAGATATTAGAAATGATGGAGTAAGACAAGAACAAACAGAACTGGAGAGAATGCTGTTTGGCGATAATTAAAAATTGATTTCAAAAATTTATAAACTATTATTGAAATGGTCTACAGAAAATGAAGTGGTTAAATCTCAAATGATAAAATGGGCGATAAATATAAATAAAGAAATACAGATGGAACAATGGGAGTACTTATGGAAGAACTCTATGAAGATATCGACATGTAATAATATTAAAGAAAACTTTTAAAATGCTTTATAGGTGGTACATGATTCCTAAGAAACTGTTGAAAATGAACAATCAGGTGTCTGATAGATGTTGGAAATGTAAAAAACATGAAGGATCTTTCTACCACATGTGGTGGACTTGTGAAATGGCAAAACAATTTTGGCAAATGATTCAGCAAGAGATTGCAAAGATTCTGGGTTACAACATAAAGTAGACACCAGAAATCTTTTTGTTGGGATTACAAATTGAAAGTTTTCTGAAACAAGATAGAACATTACTTTGGTACACTTTCAGCTGCACGGACATTATATGCGCAGATGTGGAAGCAAGAGAAAATACCAGAAAAGTGGGACTGGATTATGAAAATTATGCATTGGAGTGGAATGGACAAGTTTACAAGAATCTTAAAAGAATATGATATAGAAAAGTTTAAAAATGAGTGGGGGAAATTTCAGAAATATGTTGAAAAACAGTGGAAGGTAAAAGGACATTTGGTGATTTTTGATAATAGTTAAATGCTAGGGGAGATGTAAATGGACTATAGTTAAAAATGTGACTATGGGATTATACCCTTTCTTTTTTTCAATCTGTTTTGATAAGGATTATAATTGAAGTGAGACTATGGGAATATATATTTCTTCAATTTTTATTTTTATGAGGACTAAAGGATTATAACGAAGATGGATAATAATAATAGCAAACGGTTTTTTCCTTATCTTTATTTTACTGTAGTTATAAGATTTTTTATGAAGATTCTTAAAATGTTAAAACTACCTTTTATTTCTTGTTAGTATTTCAAGTAAAATGCACCGTGGAGGTCACGAAAAGGGGGGGAGGGAGGTGGAAGATCTGATGCAATATATTGGTACTAAATTTTTAATGTTGAATAATAATATATGTTGCAGAATAATAAAAATTGTTTTACAAAAAAAATGATACGGGTGGCTCTTAAATGCTGTCTTGCTGGATGATACAGTAGGTATCTAACAAGGAGCATTGTTTGCATCACTGAACTGCCTGGTCATAGTATGCTAGCTTGTATCACTGGAGGGCTGCTCAGCTTTGCTTCCAGTTTGGGGGATAATGCATTGGGTGATCTAGTAATACTCACTGTTTGCTTCACTGATCCTGGTGCCCCTAGAATGCTGGCCTGTATCACAGTTAGGGCTGCTCAGCTAGCCATTCAGATTGCTGGATGATGTAGTGGGTTATTTAATACATTCCACTGTTACAGCTATGGCGAACCTGGGCAGTATAATAAAAAGTAGAGACATCACAACAACAAAAGTCTGTATAGTCAAAGCGATGGTATTCCCAGTAGTAATGTATGGTTGTGAGAGCTGGACCATAAGGAAGGCCGAGCGCAGAATAATAGATGCTTTTGAGATGTGGTGCTGGAGAAGACTCGAGAGTCCCTTGGACTGCAAGAAGATCAAATCAGTCAGTACTAAGGGAAATCAACCCAGACGGTTCACTGGAACGTCAGATGCTGAAGCTCAAATACTTTGGCCACCAAATGAGAAGGGAGCACTCCCTGGAGAAGATCCTGATGCTAGGAAAGATAGAAGGCAAAAGAAGAGGGGGATGGCAAAAGATGAGATGGCTGGACAGTGTTACTGATGTAACAAACATGAATTTGAGCAGACTTCGGAGGATGGTGGAAGACAGGAGGGCCTGGCGTAGGGTTGCCAATCCCCAGGTGGGGGCAGGGGATCCCTCGGTTTGGAGGCCGTCCCCCCGCTTCAGGGTCATCAGAAAACGGGGGAGAGGGGAGGAAAATGTCTGCTGGGAACTCTGTTATTCCCTATGGAGATTTATTCCCATAGAAAATCATGGAGAATTGATCTGCGGGTATCTGGGGCTCTGGGGGGCCTGTTTTTTGGGGTAGAGGCACTAAATTTTCAGTATAGCATCTAGTGCCTCTCCCCAAAATACCCCCCAAGTTTCAAAAATATTGGACTAGGGGGTCCAATTCTATGAGCTCCAAAAGAAGGTGCCCCTATCTTTCATGATTTTCTATGGAAGGAAGGAATTGAAAAGGTGTGCCGTCCCTTTAAATGTGATGGCCAGAACTCCCTTTGGAGTTCAATTATGCTTGTCACAGCCTTGATCTTGGCTCCACCCCCAAAGTCTCCTGGCTCCACCCCCAAAGTCCCCAGATATTTCTTGAATTGGACTAGCCTGGCGTGACTTTTTTCCATGGGGTCGCAAAGAATTGGACTCAACTGTGCGACTGAGCAACAACAACTGTTTGCATCGCTGAACTGCCTGCCCCTACAGTAATGGCAAGGAGCACTGGAGGGCTGCTTAGCTTGACTTTTGGTTTGGGGATGATGCTGTGGGTGACCTAATAATACTCATTTGCTTCATTGAGCCCAGTGCCCCTACAATGCTGACTTGTAACACATTGGGAGCTACTTAACTAGCCATCCAGTTTGCAGGATGATGTAATGGGTCCAGGCTTCTTTTTTTTCAGGGGGGGATGTGGCAGAACAGAGTTCTGGATCCTCTTTGCGGAAGCAACATTCTCAAAAAATGTTTAAAAGTCCATGAGGAGCACCTGTGTGTTTCTCCTTTATTTCCCTCTTGAGAGTTCCAGAACCTCTTTCTCCAGAAAAAAAGTCTCACCAGAAGCTGATTGGGATTGAAAGGCAGATGGGAGGAAAGTGTGTATTTCTAGTACAGGGAAGAGATGTCTCTGGAATGGAGCTCTGGGAAAGTAAGTCAGAGGGAGGAGTGCAAACAAGAGAACTGGTGGCAAGGACACTGGGGAACCCAGATGAGAATGAAATCAGCTGCAGAGAGAGGAAAACGGGTGGAGAAGGTTTTAGGAGAAAGATTGCCTGATCCTGAAGCATGAACACTGTCAAGCATTATGGTGGTTGTGAGACAGAGCTGAACCTAAAATGCCATGGTTAAGAGGTTCTTGTTATACCCCAAATTCATGTCTTTTTGCACCAAAGGCAGGAGATGAATTTATCTTGCTAACCGAGGAGTTGATTAGTTTACCAGACAGGTCTGCATTATTTGGGATACTTGAGGCGAACAGATTGTTAAGATACTATCCCACAAGCACCAATTATTCAATTTAATCAGGGTATGGTGAGTTCCATGGAGTCACAAGACAAGCCCTTGATGAAGGGGTATGATGGTTTCTCACGGGCTCCTAGATATCCCACCATTAGATAGTGCTTAATTCCTATTGTGGTTATCTGATTTGATCCACAGAGGAGTCTGCCTACACATTTAGCTGTGTACGTAGTATGGTTCTTCCTTCCCTTGGTCATGTTGACCTTCAGCATGAGCATATTAATGTAAGGAGAGGCAGCTGCCACTTACCTGGATTTCAGGTATGTACAAGCTTCAAAGAGGTGACACAGAAGTGGCTTGGTGGGGCTGGTGTATTCTGTTTTCTCTTCCCTCAGCAAACATGATTAAGCTACTGGTGCTATAACTCGATGGACTTTGGGAAGAGAAAGAAGTCTCCCTGCCCCGTAGTCTTTTCTCATCATTATCTTATAAGTGAAGGCCGAAACTGTCCCTACTAGATTCACACCCAATTCATATTGCTGTGAAGTGACAACAACTGACCTTCTAGAAGAGTGTGTGTGAGAGAGTTTTTGTTCTTGCTAACTTCTCTGAACTATCTCTGAGTCATGGACAGGTGGCACAGATGTGGAGACAGACATGGCTGGTAATTTTGTACAGGGACAGTCTTTTTAAAACATCATTAATAACCCAAATTCAAAAAAAGACTAAAAAATATTACCAAAAAAGAATGTTATAAATTGTTTATACTTGGGGGGAGGGGGAAGTGGGCTCCCTCTTGGGTATCCTGCCCACCCCCCAGGGAAAGGGTATGCGCAATACATAGCCTCTCCTCTCCCGGTGTAGTGAACGCCGCGTGGTCACTGTCCGGCTATGCCTGGCAGATGGTCACTGCAATGGCCTCTCCTGCATTACTGCATCTGTGGCAACACCTTCCCGCTGGTCCCCCCCCCCGTTTCTCACAGAGTTTGCCATGTCATGGTGCGACCGAATGTCCGGCGGTATAACTGGATGGGCAGACTGGGTTCACCAACCTCGCCAGCCAAGAGAAGGAAAACTCTAACATCAAACCCGGGCAGATAGAGCTTGTTAATGTAACACCTACCACCTGGAGGACTCGCTGCCGGCCTCCTGGCTTACTGGGCCATGACCCCAAGGTGAAAGGGTGGAGCCAGTACCGCGCACACTGTGCTTCACCTAAAAATTCCTCTGCGCAGGCCTGAAGGGCATATCCACATCCACAACCCACAACACACCAAGTCCTGCAGTGATGGGCAAGGGGCGAAACGGCAGGTGGAAGATGCCACTGGAAGCCGCAGTCCCGATCCTGCATGTAGGCGGTTCAGGGTATTGGTCACCTGATGCTGACCCGGAGATGAAAGCATTTTTTGGCAGCACCCTGAACGACCAAGCAGCCTTATCTAGGGACAGCATTGCTTGCTCCACACGGAGAGGGGCCTAGAAAAGGTGGCCTAAACAAAGCTCATCTCCCCCACCCCAGTTGGCTAGCCGCGGTCAACGGGCATCCTTACTTGCGGTCAAAAAATAACAACAAAGAAAAGGCATGCACCTGCCTCACAAAGTGTGCAAAGACTAAAGCTTGCGTGTTGGAACATCAGAACCATGCTTGACACAGTAGACAGTGGTCGCCCTGAACGACGCTCTGCTCTAGTTGCCCACGAACTTCTCAGGTTGAATATTGACATAGCAGCTCTCAGTGAGGTCCGTTTCCCTGAGGAAGGTAATCTTCAAGAACATGGTGCTGGCTATACCCTCTATTGGTCGGGTAAGTCAAAGGCTGAGAGCTGCCTTTCTGGCGTTGGCTTCATGGTCAGTTACTCCATTGCCTCCAAACTCGAAAACCTGCCAACAGGTCACTCAGATTGCATCATGTCCATGCGCCTCCCACTTCAAAACAAGCAGCATGCAACACTCTTCAGTGTGTATGCCCCAACCCTTCAAGCAGATCCTGCAGACAAGAACAAGTTCTATGCTGATCTACGCAACCTCGTACGGAAGACCCCTACAGAGGACAAGGTGATCATCCTTGGCGACTTCAATGCCAGAGTAGGTAAAGACTCGGAAGCCTGGAAAGGAATACTTGGCAAACACGGCATTGGCAACTGCAATGATAACGGGCGCCTCCTGCTAGAATTCTGCATGGAGCACCAGCTCACCATCACCAACACTATCTTTCAGCAGAAGAACAGCCTGAAGACAACCTGGATGCTCCCACGGTCCAAGCACTGGCACCTTATCGACTACATTCTGGTGCGCCAGAGAGACCTTCGAGATGTCTTACACACCCGAGTAATGCCCAGTGCGGAATGTCATACGGATCATCGTCTTCACTTTAAACCCACACGCAGGAGAGGAGGTATCCCTCGGAGGAAGCTTCAGGTTGGCAGCCTTCAGTCAGCCGAAGTTAAAGCTGCCTTCCAGGCAAAACTCCAGTCAAGAATTGAGGACCCCAGTTGCCCCACAGACCCTTCTCCAGAAACACTCTGGAAACACCTAAAAACTACCATCCTGTTGATCTCTGAAGAAGTCCTCGGGTTCTCCACAAAGAAGAACAAGGACTGGTTTGACGAGAACAATCAAGAGATCCAAGAATTACTAGCGAAAAAGAGATCTGCCTACCAAGCACATCTTGCTCAGCCCTCCTGTCCCGGTAAAAAAAGCAATCTTTCGCGCTGCATGTAGCAACCTCCAGTGCAAGCTTTGAGACATTCAGAACGAGTGGTGGACCAAGCTTGCAGAGAGAACCCAGCTGTGTGCAAACACTGGTGATTTAAGAGGGTTCTACGAAGCCCTGAAGCCAGTATATGGCCCATCATATCAGGCTCAGAGTCCCTTGCGTAGTGCAGACGGCCAAGTGCTCCTCACAGACAAGGCATCCATACTGAACCGGTGGTCGGAGTATTTTCAGGTTCTCTTCAGTGCCAACCGCGTAGTTCAAGATTCAGCAATCCACCTCACCCCACTTCAACCAGTGAAAACAGAGTTGGATGAGATCCCCACCCTAGAAGAGACTGTTAAAGCCATCAAGCAACTGAAAAATGGCAAGGCAGCGGGAGTTGATGGAATCCCACCAGAGATCTGGAAGCATGGGGGCACAGTACTACATAGCACACTTCACAAAGTACTTGTCACCTGCTGGGAACAAGGCAAACTACCACAGGACTTTCGCGATGCAATCATCATCACTCTACACAAGAACAAAGGGGAAAAGTCAGACTGCTCCAACTACCGGGGGATAACCCTGCTCTCCATCGCAGGCAAAATCCTTGCCAGAATACTCCTGAACAGACTGGTGACCACCATTGCAGAAGAACTCCTCCCAGAGAGCCAGTGCGGCTTCAGAGCTAACAGGAGCACCACCGACATGGTATTTGTTCTCAGGCAGCTCCAAGAGAAATGCAGGGAACAGAGCAAGGGTCTATATGTGACTTTTGTCAACCTTACCAAAGCTTTCGATACCGTTAGCAGAAAGGCCTGTGGCAAATCTTGGAACGTTTAGGATGTCCCCCAAGGTTCCTCAGCATGATCATCCAGCTACATGAAGACCAGCGAGGCCAAGTCAGACACTGCAACGACCTCTCGGAGCCCTTCCCAATAGGCACAGGTGTAAAGCAAGGCTGCGTTATCGCGCCAACTCTCTTTACGATCTTCTTTAGCATGATGCTTCAAAGAGCCGCAGTAGATCTAGATGATGACGATGGTGTCTACATCCGCTATCGCACTGATGGCAGCCTGTTCAACCTGAGGCGACTAAAGGCTCACTCCAAGACAATGGAAAAACTAATCCGAGAGCTACTGTTTGCTGATGATGCTGCACTCGTCTCCCACTCGGTATCAGCTCTGCAGCATATGACGTCCTGCTCTGCAGAGGCTGCCAAGCTATTCGGCCTAGAAGTTAGTCTGAAGAAGACAGAAGTTCTCCACCAGCCTGCACCCCAGGAAGATTATCACCCTCCCTGCATCACTGTGGGTGAATCAGTTCTGAAGACAGTCCAGCAGTTCAGCTACCTGGGGTGCATCATCTCCTCAGATGCCAAGATCGACAAGGAGATTGACAACAGGCTGGCAAAGGCAAACCGTGCATTTGGCCGACTGCAGAAAAGAGTGTGGAGCAACAAGCATCTGAAAAAAGGCACAAAGATCAATGTTTACAAAGCGGTTGTGATGACAACCCTCATCTACGGCTCCGAATCGTGGGTTTTATACCGTCATCACCTGCGACTCCTTGAGCGCTTTCATCAGCGCTGCCTTCGCACCGTCCTCAACATCCACTGGAGTGACTTTGTGACCAACACTGAAGTCCTCAAGAGGGCGAACTTTCCACCGGCCATTGAAATAGAGGGGCACCAAAGAAGAGGTACAAGGACTCCTTGAAGAAATCCCTTGGCACCTGTCGCATCAACCATCACCAGTGGTCTGACCTAGCCTCAGATCGCAAAGCATGGAGGCACACCATCCACCAGGCTGTCTCTTCCTTTGAAAACGCACACATAGCTGGTCTTGAGGACAAAAGGAGATTGAGGAAGAATCGCACTGCTACAGCACCAACCCCAAATCAGACTTTTCCCTGCAGCCACTGTGGCCGGATCTGCCTGTCCCGCATTGGTCTTGTCAGCCACCAGCGAGCCTGCAGCAGACATGGACTACTGCACCCTTCTTAAATCTTCGTTCGTGAAGTCAAGCCGAGAGAGAGACTACTCAGCATTCATGAACACCAAATAAAAGGGTATTTAGCTGGTTCTTAGAGCCTGGTTCCCACTACCAGGACTCTGATGATAAGTAACCATCATTCAAAATTTGTTTCAGATGAAATACCCACATTGTGTAGAGATCTTACCCATAAAAAGCATGTCTCATACCTTGTTGAGTTGATTCAAAACTCAAGACTGAGCCTTATTCTTCCATTTTGCTGCTATTTGAATCTTGGCATCTGAGAAAAGAAGATGATAATCTTTCCATGCAGTTTAGGCACATCCACATTGGCAAATTGGTCCAGTAAAATAAGTGGACCCATGGGACTACGTACAGTAGAAATCTAGAACAAAAGCATGGAACAGTGAGGTTTAACCCAACAAGTAAGTACCGTAAGTGCTATTCCTTTTGACTACACCTTTTTCAACATAAACTTGAACCCATTCCAATTATATGTTTTAGTCTAGCTGGTATTAAGTACTATTGAAAGAGCATTTTAAAAGCTTGTTCTCAAATATCCACACAGACTAACTTTAAAGATACTAAAGTCTAGGTACTTGACCAAAAATACTCTTCTCAATGTTGCTTGTGACTGCTAACTGCTATTTTTTCCACCCAGGACTCCTATAGAAGCTATGGTGATGCTTCTATAGAATGTGTGTTATAAAGTGGATTAAGTTAGGGCTAGAAATGGGCAAAAAGTGTCCTGAGAAATGTTGAATTCCCTTGAAACTTCTGCAGATAGGGTGCTAGGGTAGACTCTTTCAAATATTGAGTTTGGTGTCAGAGCTAGCTAGGAAGGAGAGAAGGTGCATATGAGGCTTGGTTTTGAACTTCCATAATGGTCTTTCCTTAAATTGCTATTCTTGCTTAGAATTAAAACAAGAAAAGAAAAAGCACCATCTTCCCGTACTATGATGATGCCTTGAAGGTGTTTAGAAACATTTAATTAGCATCATTCACAGATGGGAAAAAAATAGACTAACTGCATTCTGAATGGTAAGAAAGAAATGCTTCATAATGGAGAGTAAGGTTAGGGGTAAAATGACCCACAGCTAATGATAGGCTAAAGTTGTGCTGTCACGCAACACAAAATGTTTGAGAATGGGAAATAATTAATGTTGAGTAAAGAATAGAGCTGAGGTTATTATAATGAGATACAATGTGCTCTTCAGACCATCCAGAGGTCAATGTTACTTGGTGTTCCAAATGGTTATGAGTAAGTAAGAATTGTGCTGCTATAAAGTAAAAATAATGCAGTGGAATACAGTCAGTTTCACAATGACCTAAAGGTTAATGGTAGTTGCTCTTAGTATGTTTACAAAGGTTTAAAAGAGATGTACAAAAGGGAGGTTTTCAAGTCTAGAGCTATAGCACTAAGGAGACTAGTGTCATCTTCATATTTCTGAAGAAAGTAGTTTCAAGAGTGCTCTGCTTGCTTTTACTGTATGTCTGCACAGCAAACTTAAGTGGAGACATATGAACATATGAAGCTGCCTTATACTGAATCAGACTCTCCGTCCATCAAAGTCAGTATTGTCTTCTCAGACTGGCAGCGGCTCTCCAGGGTCTCAAGCTGAGTTTTTTCACACCTATTTGCCTGGACCCTTTTTTGGAGATGCCAGGGATTGAACCTGGGACCTTCTGCTTACCAAGCAGATGCTCTACCACTGAGCCACCGTCCCTCCCCAAAGACTTTCCTTTCCCAAATGGTACCACTTCTTCAGCCATCTGTGTGTCTCACTCTGAGTATGTATGACACCACTATATTATTGCAGGAACAGAAGTATTCTTGTATACCATATTACTGGAACAGAGCTCTTGGACAATGATGAATCTCTCTTAATTGGGCACTTTCCAGAAGAGGATGGGTATAACAGCATATCTGGTGCAGTCTTCAAGAGGTATTATGATGCCACACTGCTCTTTGGCAAGGTTCTACTGGTTTGAATCCTCATGTGTATGGGGCCTGGAAGTCATATAGTCTGATCATGACTCAAATTTATGTTTTTAATGTAGAAGGAGCACGAGATAAGCATGGTAGCCTAATATAGCTGCATGACTGAAGTCTTTCCATACCTACTTAATCACAAGTGTATGAGTATATGCATGTGTGGTACTACATTCAGGCACCAGATGAGGCATTCACATCTCTTTTAGTGAAGATGAGACAACCAAATATTTCTCTGTCTGCTTCCAGAAATGTTTGGCTTTCTGTGGTACAAAAAAGATGCTTAAAATGCCACTAACATTAATATTGTTACCAGCTTGGTACTATGATAAATTACAGGGAGGAGTTTGGAAAATCTCATCCTACTCCCCAAAATGTCTCCCTTTTGTCTTTAGCTGACACTCTGTTCATAGCATTCTATTATTTCTGGTGCATTTTCATACTTTATCAGGCTGGTTTTTAAAAATGTTTTTATTCAGCTGATTTGTAAAATCATATTTTTCTGCATACTTGAGCCCTCCCTATGTAACCTTACCTTGGGTGGCCTGGGTGTATGTCTTTGAACATACACACAGGCCGCAGCCAGTTTACTATTAGACAGAGTGATATATACATTATTATTTTCCAGCCTTGGAGACTTTTGATTCTTTTAGGCTTACATGGAAGTAAGTATTGTGCATGACAATGGAAACAAGCAGGATTAGAATGCAGTTCTGGAATCTTGCTTGGGCCTCCTGGTTACAGAGACAGTTTAACTTTTTTTAAAAAATCCATTCTAACAGACAATGTATGGGCATCTGCGGAAAATAAGACTGGAACTATGAAACCGTGTACTTCATGTCAGCATCCCTGACTTTGGGTCATATTTGTTAACTAAGCTGGTCATTATGACAACAGAAGCAATCCAAAACTAATAACCATTTAATAAATTTTTTATCATTATTATTTCCTTGCTCACTTTATTCCCTGTTCTTGAACAGAACTGTTTAAGAGCCTGGTAATACTTACTTCTATACCCAATGGAGAAAGTAGACCCTTACTATGTTGTAACTACTGTGTATATACCACAGTGAAGAAAAAAATAACAAGGTACATGCGAGCATTAAGTAATTATTATATGGGCAAATCGGATAGTTTTTTATTATAGAGAAACTTGCTTGGGGGGGTTGGATTATGCTGTGTCTGTGTCAGCAGCTTTTCATGCTGCTTTTGCTGAATTGTCACTGCATGTGTCCCACTTCTTGATTTTCTCATGCAAAACCATATACTTTCTTAGAGATGACTGAATCTCCTTTGTCCTTCTTCCAAACCATTATTTTATCATTGCTTCTCTAGTACTAGAGCATCTTTCTGGCAGAGCCTAAAACCTGGTTTCTTGTGATCCCAGAAGCTAGTTACTCTGCAGTCTTGGAAATCTAGCTAACCCATACCCTATTTTGAGGTTCCCTTGCCCCCAGTCAGTGCTCTTTGTAAAGTCTATCAGAGAATGTATAGATGCAATTGTTGTCATTCTGCATTTGTTAAAATAAAAAGCCAAACATGTAGTTCTGGGTGAGGAATAAGCTCATATGTGTGGGAAACACGCAATTCCGTCATTCAGGCCAGAATGGTGTGGAGGTGGTAGGAAGTTACATGAATGTAGTAAGAAGGTAGTGTAGGCAAAGCATATGATGGCCTTCATAACTGAGCAATTATGTTCTAAACTTTCCATTTGTACTATAATTTAACTTTTCCATACTGAGGCTGCAGTCACAATGGAGGCTTCATGCAATCTGGCTGCACCTCTATTTGTGGTGGTTTAAATAGTCGTGGGAAAGGGTGACCAGACAGCACACCCTGAAGTGGCTCCTCTGCATGCTGGTCCCCTGCTGAAGCATCCACATCACCGACACCTCAACCATGGAGCGTGGTGTCTGGTTGGGGGGTGGGGGAATGGCCACACATGCACATATGTACAGATCCGTACTGGGCAAAAAAACTCACAACAGATGGAAGTGACCATTCACATTTCCCATTTGGCATCCATTCACAATAGGGGGGTTCAGAAGTTGGAAAAAATGGCATGGAAGTGCTGGCATGTTAATAACATTCCCTGGTATTGGCAAACTCTGCTTCTAGGACAGGCTGGACCTAGGTTCTGATGGCTGGAGTACAGACAGTAGATGTTGTCTGATTGTGCTCTTTACATGCTCAAAGGTACCACAACAATATCAGCATTAACTGCTCAGGTGACCGCAGCCTGAATGTTTGCTTCTGTGAAGTAAAATAAATATCTTTTTCTTAACTATTCCTTTTTATATTCAGTGTATGTGTGTAGGGGGCTGTAGGATAGGCTTGAAATTATACTTATCAGTCTCTGAATAAAGCCACCTGAGCTTGGTCCAGAAGGTCAGACTTATTTGCTTTCCATGAACAGTTTTATACTGGTCTACCTGACTGATAACATGGAGTCCTTTCAATCTTTGATTGACATACTACTCTGATTTCTCAGCAGCCATTTACAAAGTTTTATCTTGGTAGAAATTTGCACAACAAGGCAAAGCACTGGTAAATATCGCCTTGAAAATTTTTAAAATGCATTGTATGTAAAGTGGATGTCCACAGGCTCTCTCTTACAGGTGCTTGATAAACATATAGGCCACAACAGCAGCATCTAAAACATAGTGATAAAATCATTACTGGAAGGCTGAACTTGGTTGGGGGGAGGAGATGTATGTTACTTCCATTACCTTGAAATATGAGTTCAATGTAATTATTTAAAAGCTGTCATTATCACTAGGCATTGAATCAAGTCTTTAACCCCAGGATGGTGATTCAGTACTTTTCATGCCAAACCTGTTGTTCTGTAGTTCAGTTGCCACGATTGTATGTTTAATTGAGCTAGCTGGAGAGCCAGTTTGGTGTAGTGGTTAAGTGCATGCGGACTCTTATCTGGGAGAACCGGGTTTGATTCCCCACTCCTCCACTTTCTCCTGCTGAGATGGCCTTGGGTCAGCCATAGCTTTCATAGAAGCTGTCCTTGAAAGGGCAGCTGCTGTAAAAGCACTCTCAGCCCCACCTACCTCACAGGGTATTTGTTGTGTGTGTGTGCGGGGGGGGGGAGGTAGAGGAGATTGTGACCGCTCTGAGACTCTGAGATTCAGAGTATAGGGCGGGATATAAATCCAAATCTTTTAGCTTTGAACTCTGTCCAAGATCATTTGAGCAGTTAATCATGCCTTTACTGGATTTTAGCTCTGTTCTATCAGGTCTCAAAATATTCTCTTCTTTATAAACCTAGCCATTCTTCCTCCAAAACTAGTCCACCTTTTAACATTCTAACAAATATATTAAATTATACAGATATACAAAGATGAATTAAGATAGTGTAAAGGGTGTAGTGTTGAAAGGAACCCAGAACTCAAAGAACAAGATTGGTGCAGTGGATGTTAGTTTCTTAGAGCCAGTTTGCTGTAGTGGTTAAGTGCAATGTTCCCTCTAAGCTGCAGAGTCTTGTGAGCAAAAATTCTACTTTGTGAGCTACTGGCATGAAAGCTGTGAGCTACTGCATAAATTAGTGTGCTCTGGGGCCATCCTTCCTGAGCTAAAACAAAAATGTGTGAGCTGGAGGCTAAAAATCTGTGAGCTAGCTCATGCTAACTCACAGAAGGAACACTGGTTAAGTCTACGGAGTCTTATCTGGGAGAATTGGGTTTGATTCCCCACTGCTCCACTTGCAGCTGCTGAATGGCCTTGGGTCAGCCATAGCTCTCACAGAGTTGTCCTTGAAAGGACAGCTTCTGGGAGAGCTCTCTCAGCCCCAGCTAGCTTACAGGGTGTTAGTTGTGGGGGAGGAAAATAAAGGATATTGTGAGCCGCTCTGAGACTCTGAGATTTAGAGTGAAGGATGGGATATAAATCTAATACTTTCTTAAGTGTGGCATATTCACCAAAATACCCTCCACCACCTGATTTAAAATTTTTTCAAGAGAGATGTAAATATGGAGAAGGGACAATTTTCCCTGCAAAGAAATTTAACCCTCTTTTCAGTGGCTTAAATGACCCCTGTTTTTGTTCCCCTTACTCAAGACAATAGTGCTTTCTCTGCTAGATAAAAACTGGAATCCTAACAAGGAATTTTGAACAGAATCATGATCGCTCACCTTTGACAAAATAGTGGAATTTCGTCACCTTTTTCTTATCTCCCACTACCTTCAGGTTCAGAGTATTAATTTGTTGAAGAGAGAAAAGGGTTAAACACTTCCCCATCTTGAAAGCAGCCCAATGGATGATTAGTTTTATTAAAAGCGTAAGATTAGAGTTCCTCATCATGGATTTCTAAGACATGTCTGGTTTGACTCTTTCTGTGAAAAAAATCCAGCTCTCAGTGTGTTGGCTATGCTAAAAGGTAAAAAACCCCTCCACCTAGGAGTACAAGTGCAGACTGGAAACACTTTATATTTTGTTTTAGTATAGTTTATCTAGTTGGTGTAATGTGTAAACAAAAGTCAGCTAGTGGGTTCCACTCTAGTATGACCAGAGACTGAAGGCAGGGGGAGCCTAGAAAGAGCTTGCATTATTGGTAGACCAGAGGTTTTTCAAACTGCTGTCACCTTTTGCATTTTTGTGTGTGTTATGTCACTTCTGATGATAGTGCTCAGGGCTTTTTTCTTGTAGCAAAAGCCCAGCAGGAATGCATTTGCATATTAGGCCACACCCCCTGACATCACCATTGTTTTGCCCACTGCCATATTCACCCCATGTGGCAGCTGTGCTTTGATACCATGGGGGATTGTTCTTTGGAAGTTTCTTCCACACATTGGGGTCTAGTCCTGCTACCAAGCACATAACTTGGTGGCCAGGCCTCCCTCCCCTATGAAATAGCTGGCAGCCTTCAGCCATGGGAGGGCAGTGCTGGTGATCTCTGGCTATACTGGTCACTGGGTGGCCTGGGACCTCTGCCATACATACACGCTGTGCCTGAACTCCCATCAGATGATCTGGTGGCCTTCAGCCTGGCATGGCTTGATCTCTGGCTTGAACCTCCAGCACTGCCCTCCCCCCCGCTCGGATCACCTGGCAGCCTTGGCCAGAGTTGGCTGCTGCTATACAGGCATCTTGGGCTTTGCTCACCCTGGGTCCTGCTGTGCATGTGGCCTTGCTCCTGGGCCACTGTTTCCCCCCCACTTCCACAGATGTGTGGGGGGTAGTTCAGTGTCTTCCCAGTCCCCTTCTGTGGTGGCTCAGGGATGGGGGGAGCTAGCAACAGCTAGCTGCTTTGCATTTTTACCCTGGGGCTCATGCTCACAGCATTGGTGGCAGAAGCAGGCTGGGGAAGGGACTTTTCCCCCCTTCAGGCAGTGCAGGGGCATCTGCCCAGTGCTGAACTGCTGGTTCTGCAGTCCACCCATGTGGATTTTCCTCTGCACCCCCCCCCCACATCCCATGGGGCCTTGCAGTGAGCACCCACCATCTCAGATTACCAGCTGCTGTCTTTTATAAATTTGTATTTCTTGTACTGGCATTACATTTTATGGCCCGGCCCAACAAAGTGACATTTATGTCAGATCCGGCCCTCGTAACAAATGAGTGACACCTCTGGTTTAGACCTATTTGGTGGGCTTCTTTTGACATATTCTGCGTATTTAGACAGTACAGCACAGTACAATTGGCAGTGTTTCACACACATGCATTCTCAGACTGATGGGAATCCTACTTTATCCCCTCCCCTTTCCCCACAGACATGTTGTTGCTGGTCACAGCTTGGCAGTCAATTGTATAAATAAACAGCGAGCAAGTCAATCAATCAGCCATGGATTATAAACAAACACTGCTCATTTAAGTATGTTTTACCAACTTTATTTCATGTACACACATTTTTGTTGCATCTTAAGGGAGTCATATCATTTAATTACCTTGACCCAGCTTTTCATGACCCTGAGTAGAATAATCATGCCTACTGCTCAGATGCAAAAGCCGCCCCCCCCCCCCCAACCAAGCAAATAAACCATCACCACAGCAATGGCACAGCTGCAAAACTGCTTGACAGACATTCAAGGCAGATGGAGGATGGGCAAAGAAAAAAAATGGATGCTTGACTCACAAGTAATCAAGGCTGCCAAACGTATTGTGATTCTACTGACTTTGATGCCCCACATAATAATTTCAAACAAGTTATTTGTTCACTTCAGTAAAATCAAAACCCTTTCAGTAAGGTGGTTTCTCCCGCAGTCCTTGATGCTTGATCCCTGCACTTTAATATAATGTGTCCTGAGGCAGGCACCAGTGGACAAGCCAAATGATACCCAGAGCCATGGAGCACCTTCAATTATATTTTAATGGTATGTGAAAAATAAAGGTTAATTGTTATACCTTTTTAAAAGTCTTTCCCCCTAGCAAGATACCAAATGGATTCAAATATCTGTGAACAATGAAGTGTTTATAAATTGGTTATCACTGTTTTTGCCCTGCTTGTGCTGTTCTTTGGACAACAGTCCCTAAAGTATTCAAAAATTACTTCACTAGACTCATGATGGAGTGTGACAAAAGGCTAATTGACTTGTCCTTCTGTAATGATCCATAACCGTGTATACAAAGATGCCACTGTTCCCAGTCAACTCTATACATGGACCGTCATCTGAAGACTGGGATTTGACTTCATAACTATCTGTCTGCCTCTGTTCACATGGCGCAACAAAGGGATTCACATTACAGTTAGTTTAGTATTTATTAAAATCCTGATGCAGGAGCTTTGAGTATATTCAATCTAGAAACAAATACATGTGCCCAATAGCTGGCTTGTTGATGAGTCACCCATGGATAAACTGAAAGTTTCCCATGGCTTGCAAATAAAACAAGCATGCTTATACTACCATAAAGTGAGAATCAATCTTTAGCTTGCATTTATTTCTGAGGCTCTGTGTATGCTATATTTCCATTTTTTGCTGTGATTTCTTGACCACACAAGATCCTAGAACCATAGAAAACAGGTTGGTTCTTTTGGCTGAAGGATTAGTTTTCTGAGATTGTAGGTGGGATGAATTAAATTGGTGGGACTAATTTTCTGAAACTGTAAGAAATTAGCACTATGGCTGAAAAGGGTGTGGCAAGAGAATAAAAACTGAGTAGGGGAAGAAAAAGAATAGAAATAATTTAAGCATAGCTTGACAATTGCAATTAAATAACCCAAAGCTCAAGTCAGGCATTTTTCTTATACACTGCATGATTGATATTTGTACTTTGGGCCCTTTAAAATATTTAAGCAGAAGAGAAATGAAATGAACTGCAACCAGTTAAGGTCATCTACTTAGGACAAAAATGATGAAATATTAAAATGACAGAAACAAATTTTTCAACATTTAATATACTAAGACTTCATAGAGATGTATTATTCAAAGCAGAGAAACATGTGTGACCTCTGGTCTATTGCATAATACAGAAAGGCTGTGAAGGTTCAAATCCACACAAGTGTAGGTATCAAGGAGAGTAAGAAAGGGACAGGACATGCATACCAAGGACTGATTCTGTCATCTACTGTTTAGTGGGTACTGCAGATTTAAGAATCGCTTGCCCCTCCAAAAACGGCACTTGTGAACGCTCGATGCGCAGACCTAACATGTTTTCAGATGTATGGCCTAAAATTAACTCTGACCATGGATAAGATCTCTGTGTTAACAATTTGTAGAGTGCGCTTAAACATGATAACAATGACTTTAAAAGTAATGGCTGAATTGGCAGTCCCATCACTTCAGAGTCATTGCAGTTGTGCTGCTGAACTGAACACTAATGGTGTATAATGGTGTTTGCTGATATTTCCTTTATCATGAGGGTTTTTTTTAAAAGGATAAAGGAAATATCAGCAAACAAATACAGTGAACAAGTTAGCTGTCTTATAATTAACTTGTACAAGCTATACTGTTATTGTGGAAGTGATTGGTAATATCTCAAAGACAACATAGCTGACAGCTGCAACAGCGTGATCAAACCGTTGTGTCTTGCATTTTGGTCCCTGAAATTACAACACAGTGCAGCTATGTGTGCTGAGGTGAGCTGCAGGAAACCGTGGGTCACCTGACTGTTGGGGCTGAGGTTGACCACCAATTAAGATCTGTGGTGGGAACTTCAACTGGACAGGATTGGACTGAGTCAGGGAGGGGATTGTTCCAGGTGAAAGCATATATGCAGGGACCCAGCCCCACCGTGTTGTCTTTGTAATGTGCTCTTCAATAAAGTATGTTTGCTGTTGAACGTCTCCAGACTCAATACATTACACAAACAAACGTCATTCCAAATTTTGAAGCATTTTAAAAGAGGATCCCTGGTCAGGGTTCCTGTTTAGCTGTTCAACCAATTGGGTCTGAACTACTGGTTATATTTTCTCAGAGGAAATTTCCACATCTGATGGAGAGATGTGTTCTAAGGTTCTGCATGTCTCAGGTGGTGGATCTGCTTGATTCAGATGTAAATGATGGTGTGTAGACAGAGGAAGCTTCTACCTTTTTTTCCCATGTCATTTTCCCAACCTGAAACAGCCACATAGTGGGTAGAATTTGCCCTGTTGCACATTGCATGTGTAGTAGGGCTGCCAATTCTTAGGTGGGGGCAGAGGGGCCTCCAGTCTGGAGGCCTTCTCCCCACTTCAGGGTCATTAGAAAGTGTGTATGGGGGGAGGGATATGTCTTCTGGGCACTCCATTATACCCTATGGAGACTGATTCCCATAGGATATAATGAAAAATTGATCCATGGGTATCTGGGGCTCGGGGGGGGTGCTTTTTGAGGTAGAGGCACCAGATTTTCAGCATAGCATCTGGTGACTCTCTTCAGAATACACCCCAAGTTTAAAAAAGAATGGACTAGGGGGGTCCAATTCTATGAGCCCCAAAAGAAGGTGCCCCTATCCTTCATTATTCCAAATGGAGGGAAGGCATTTAAAAGGAGCATGGCCCCTTTAAATGTGATGGCCAAAATTCCCTTCAGAGTTCAATTGTGCTTGCCACACCCTTGCTCCTGGCTCCACCCCTAAAGTCTCCTGGCTCCACCCTCAAAGTCCCCAGATATTTCTTTAGTTGGACTTGTAGTGATTAGACTTGCCAATTAAAGGGGAGGGGAATTCCTAGAGATTATATGGTCATAGGGTTCACCCTCAGATGTTGCTGTTTTCTCCAGGGGAACCAGTCTCTGTACTCTGGAACTCAGTTGTAATTTTAGGAGCACTTCAGGACCCTCCTGGATGTTGGCAGATCTAATACTGAAAAGATACATATTACCTTGTCTCAACAGGGCAAATGTATCAACAAGAGCAATTAAGACTGGGGAGATGGTACAGGGTAAATATCCAAGCTGCTTCTATCTGCATACCACAATCCTAGTCTACGTTGGGCCCCTCACACACCTAAGAACTTGAGGACTTACTTCCCCACCTGACTGGGGGATGCCTCTGGGGAAAATATAATGTGTAGTTAAGTCCATAAGAATGTGCAGATGATGATAGGGGTGAAATGGCCACGGCTCAGTGATCAGTATCCAGAAATCTGCCACTTCAATCCCTGTCACCTCCAGCTAAAAGATCTTAGGTAGCAGGCACTGATCAAGATGTTTCTCTGTCTGAGACCCTGGGAAACTGCTACTAGTCAGAGCAGGCAATAACTCAATAGACCAATGGTCTGATGCTACAAAAATAAGTGTGGCATGGTGATTAAAGTGCTGGACTGCGTCCTAGGAGACTCAGGTTCAAATTCACACTCTTCCATGGAAGCTTACTGGGTGACCTTGGCCCAGTCACACACTTTCAGCCTAACCAGCCTCCCAGACTCGTGAGGATAAACCGGAAGAAAGAAGAACAAATGAAAGCTACTTTGGGTTCTCACTGGGGACAAATGTGGGGTATAATAATAAATAAACTTGGTATGCTTGCATAATTCCCTCTCTATGCATTTTGAATCCAGTTATGTGCCACACTCTAGATGGCTCCGACACTTCCGGTTTTACCATCTCTGTGAAATCACCTGTTCTTTGTTAGCCACATGTGACTGCTTGAACCCACTAGCGTTGGGACAGAGGCTGCAGGCAGAAGAGTGCTTTTAGTACTTTGCTTGCCCACTGACCGCTCTCCCACTCCACATCTTGATTGCTCAGGAATGCTACTGATTTATATTATCACTACAATAGCAAAAATGAAAATAAATAAGGGCTTTCATAATGATGGACCCTGGGCTAGTAAAATAAATCTATTCTGTCCACAGCCCAAGCAGCTCTCTAATGTTTCTATATATTTATAGAGGGTAGGCAGAAATAAAACTTTGCAGTATATGAGGTTGGCTACAAATATAACTAAAGATTACACTTCTGTAATGGTAACTACAATGATATAGCTGAGAGAATTCTGTTGTAAATGAATGCTGTTTAACATATATGTCTTGCTAACAGTCTGGCGGAAGGCTTCTGAGAAGAAATGAGGGTTCCACCCAAGCCTCACCAAAATGAAATGACATAACTGAGGTGTGTAGAGGGTGGCCAATTCAGTCTACTCCCAATTACTCCCAGCTTCCCAGCCTCCTGGTCTGGGTGGGGGATCCCCCAGCTGCTGGTAGAGAGAGGGAAGCCCCACCCCAACAGCCATGATGTGCCTTTATATCATGGCAGGACATTTTAGAAGAGACTTGCAAACTTTCTGTTTGGGAATGTGTCTCTCTTTAATTCTGTGCAGGATAAAAGCTGTATGGGGGACATTTAGTGGAAGTCCAGCTGCTGGAGAACCCTTTAAAGGCAGAAAAAGAAAAGAGGATGAGGAAATGAAGTCTGTATTCAGGGAAACTGCACTGCTGTGCTTTTGTTTGTTTATTTTAAGGAATGGGAAAGTGTCCAGGCTCCACCCCCAAAGTCCACAGGTATTTCCTGAGTTGGACCTGGCAGCCCTAACCATCAGTGTTCTTTAGTGGATTGAAAGTGTATTATCCAGTGTGTGTGAAAGTGTTCTTAATAGTATATTCTGGACTGGAGCTTGGGATATTAGATTCTTTGCTTTCCTATTTAAAAATAACTTGAATTTGAAGACTAGTACATACCCTATTTTGACTACATAGTTTTTAACAAAAAGATTAAAAAGAACAAAATGCTACTAGAAGAATGCCAAAAGAGGAGATTAAAGCCAGAAAGAGTCATTTTAAAGGTAAGCCCGCTAGATTCATGTTTACAGGAGAAGTGGTCTGATCCTGTCTGTAGTTTTATATCACTCTTTTATGCCATTAAAGGTTTTTTGATTTTGAAATCTGAGAAGTGGTCATACTTTCTAGGTGGCTGATGGGGCAGCAATAATGCCAATATGACAAGAAAAAGAGTATTTTCTTCAAAAAGAAAGAGATACAACTTAAATAACTGAAATGACTATTTCAAGTATTGATAGTAAACTGTTTTTCTTCTCAGTGAGATTCTGCCTAATATGAATAAGCAAACTGCACAATACAAATACAGTTGCTGTAAGATACACTGAACATCTTCATATAAAATATCAAGTGATTGTTGCTGTTTTCCTGAATATAAAGACCAAGTATGCAATGCAAGTTATTGACAATACAGGAAAGCCATGTAAAACTATAGCAGAAGGACCCACTGAACTGGATTCCTTTGTAGCATCATCCTGTTGTATCATTCAGTAAAACATATTGTCAAATATCCTTGGTGCAGAGAAAAGAAGACGATGCCAAATTGGCCAATTTCTGAATTCTTGGAAGGTGTTAAGAAATTTCAGGGAGATTTCAGTCTGTTGAGAATGTCTTCACTCTAGGGTTGCCAAGTCCAATTCAAGAAATATCTGGGGACTTTGGGGGCGGAGCCAGGAGACTTTGGGGGTGGAGCCAAGATCAAGGCTGTGACAAGCATAATTGAACTCCAAGGGAGTTCTGGCCATCACATTTAAAGGGGCAGCACACCTTTTCAAATGCCTTTCTTCCATAGGGAATAATGAAGGATAGGGGCACCATATTTTGGGGCTCATAGAATTGGACCCCCTGGTCCAATTGTTTTGAAACTTGGGGGGTATTTTGGGGAGAGGCACTAGATGCTATACTAAAAATTTGGTGCCTCTACCTCAAAAAATAGCCTCCCCCCAGAGCTCCCAATACCCGCTGATCAATTCCCCATTATTCCCTATGGGAATCGTTCTCCACAGGGAATAATAGAGTGCCCAGTATACATTTCCCTCCCCCCACGCTTTCTAAAGTGGGGGGGGGGAGGAGGGCCTCCAAACCAGGGAATCCCCTGTCCCCTCCCTCTCTCATATACACAAATACTTACTGGGTCTTGTTCCTGCAGAACTTTATTCGCTCTGAAAACGAAAGCAAAAGAAGGGGAGGGGCCGTTCTCTGAGGAAACTGTTACTGATCCTTTCCCATGAAGCCCTTCCTGTTCCCTACTTCCTGCTCAGCCTTAAAGGCACACATTTTAAAAACTGTTTGCAGGTTTCTAAACCTGCAGGAGTTCTAAATCTACAGAATGACTGTGGGGGCGGGGCTTCCCCCGCCGGCCAGCTGACTGGGGGCGGGGAGAAGCCTGTCAAAATGGGGGATCCCCCGCTGGGACCTAGGGATTGGGAAGCTTACTTCACTCAAGTCCTTCTGAAATGAATAGGAATTGCAAATTTAACCCAGCTTCATGGACTGTGTTGTCTACTCTAGTTGACAGGCATAGGGCATGAACACAGCAGTGATAACTAATGTGCCCCAGGGAATCTTAACACCTGGCCTTTTTTCCAGATTCAGATTTAAAATGCTAAAAAGGAAAGTTGCTAAAGACTGACACCATGTATTGCTCAAAAATCCATAATTTGACTGGATTTGAAATATTAATTATAATTGAATATATCAGTTCATCAGCAGCTGTTAGCCAAAAGGATTGCAGGATCCAACCATACACTGAGATGTTTGTCAACTAATTTTTTTTTATTGGCAGAAACAGGTAGATAGGATGTTACTTCATAATTATTTTTGAAGCACTCCTTTGAATCCATTGTCTTTTCTACATAAGTCATCCATTATTGCATTTAGGGTTTTTGTTTTGTTTTTAAATGAGTGATCTGATGACAGACCTTCACTTTTGTCTAGTTGAAATGTCTGACTGAAATCCTCTTGCCATTTCCCCCAAAGCTTCTGGATTAATTTAAAGCAAGCTTCCCCTCCTGCTCCCTTTTCTGTGAGCTGCAGCGTTTGCATGACTATTGCCTGTGAGTAAGCTTTTCTTCAACAGAGCTGATTGCTGAACCCGATGCAAAAAAGGCTATCTTGAGGAAACTGCTGAGTAAGCTAAAGGTTCAGAGGCATAAGGCGCTTACTGCTGAAGAAGACCAGAGATATTGGTTCTTAATTTTTTTTAAAAAAAAATAGTGCCTAATGGTTAGTTTACTCTGGTTATTGCAGAGGAAAAGAAAGCCTTGCTCTAGAAATGACTATATCACACAGAAACTTTAACAAGAAAAAGTATGTGAAAGGCTCTGAATACTCCAGAGATGCATGTAAATGCTAAACATTATTATTTAGTAAAGATTTCTTCAGCTCCAGGTTGCTTCTTTTGACTAATGTGGCTGTCAAATTCACAATGATATAAACTTGATGGCACAGTTCAGTGTGCCCGCTTGACATAGCATTATGACACCTGTGCATGGATTTTATTGTGACATTTGGAACGACGTGGTTTGACTTTAAATCTATCACTCCAAGACTGTGATATGTCCATACTCTTCCTTGTTTCTTCCACTAGGTTGGATTCAGAGTAAATTTTCCATCAGTGAAATGGAACTTTCCTAGATTCCCCATTCCACTACAGTTCACTGATCTCCATGAAATGAAATTCCTTGGGGATGGGGAACCCAGGTGAACGATGTGAAGGGGGTCTGGTGTGTGTGTGTGTGGGGCGGAGCAGTCAAAATTGCCAATGCAGTTTGGATCCACCCCACTATCTCCCTTCCATTGATACATTGTTGTTGTTGTTTTTAGAAGTCATGGTTAACCTTTGGTTGAAGTTAACACAAATCCTCTCAGTGGATTCCTCTTCTGCTTCTTTCACCTTTTCCCTTCTCTTTAATTATTGCCTGCCTAGGGGATTGGGTTTTGATTGACTTTTAGGTATAATTGTTCAGAAATTTAAATGGCAAAGTAATTATTGAAGCAGAAGTAATGTGGCTTGAGAAAGATCATGTACTGATCTTGAATTACATTTAGGTGGGGCAGAAAACAGACCAAAACGGACAATGGCAGAGTGACAAAAAGAGGTTGTAAAAAGTCAATGGTGCATATGGGCTAAAATAATCTTATTCCATCTGTTCTATTCCCTGCCCTGCCCCCCATTCTTAATGAACTAGGGAACTACTCCTTCAGAATATTTACAAACAACCAGAGGGGAAAAAGTTCATATCCATAATTGATGAAAAGTTCATGGCCACAGCACTTATCAAAGGAAATACCACAGCTGAGCTGATTCACCAGCTCAGACTGAACTTGAACCAGAATGGGTGCTGCTTGCTGTTGCATTTGAGAAGTGAGCCAAAACATTGTTTTGCAGAGTTCTAATTAGTCAAAAATGAAGCCCTCAGAAGGCCAGTTTTTCACTGCTCTTTGTCACCCTCTGCTTCATTATCTAGATTAGAGGAAGGAAGGTTACAGCATATTTGCAGCTTAATTTATTGTCTGAAATTATTGATTATATTTCCTGTCAACATTGTTGAATTATTTAGGTAGCAGCAGGGCTTTTTTTGTTGTTTTTTTTTTTGAAAAAGAGATGCCAGAACTCTAAAGAGGGAAATGAAGGGCCTGTTCAGACGCACACTTTAATCAGTTGTTGCTGCTGTTTCCTACTGGATTAAAAGTGTTAAAAGTGGCTGATCAGACAGCAACATCTGCCTCCTGGTAGTAAATCATTGTCCCCCCCCATCCTTCTCCAAACCGGATTATTTTGTTACCTGCTCTTTTGCAGTGTTTTTTTTTCAGTTGTCTAGTTTCACCTTGTAGTTTTCTCCATCTGGATAGTTCTCGACCAACTTCCGGATGCCTGAAGGCTGTCCCAGAGCAAAAGGAGCCTCAGACATCCGGTTTACGGTCGCCAATTTTTTTCTACTTAGCAATATGTGCATAACCACATAACCACACAGTGTTTTCTGTGTTTAAAACAATTTATTATACTGTAATATATTGTAATTATACTTATCATCTGTTATTAAAAAGTTAATACATATATATTACATTTTCTCCCCTCCCCCCCTTTTCATGACCCCCGGCAGTGTATTTTAATTAAGTTGCTAAAAAAGGGTAATTTTATCTATTAAAGAATCTTCGTAAAAAAATCTTAAAGCAAAAAGAGAAAAGGAAAGAAAAAAAACCATATGTTACAATTGTAATCCATCTTCATAATAATCCTTTTGTCCTTATCAAAAGAATAAAGAAAAAATATATTCACATAGTCTCGCTTTTTGACTATAATCCATTTATCACTCCTTTAGAGTTCAACCATTGTCAAAAATCACCAAATATCCTTTAACATTCCATTGTTTTTCAACATATTTTTTAAATTTTCCCCACTCATTTTTAAACTTCTCTAAATCATATTCTTTTAAGATTCTTGTAAGCTTGTCCATTTCACTCCAATGCGTAACTTTTAGAATCCAGACTCACCTTTCTGGTGTTTTGTCTTGCTTCCACATCTGTGCATATAACGTCCGTGCAGCTGAAAGCATATACCAAATTATCGTTCTATCTTGTTTTGGAAATGTTTCCATTTGCAATCCCAACAGAAAGATGTCTGGTGCCTTCTTGATATTATATCCCAAAATTTTCGAAATCTTTTGCTGAATCATTTGCTTTCTGGCATAGTCCGAATTTACCCTATAAATGTAGTCATAAAAATAGCTGGTTTCATCTGGGTCTTCATCCAAGAATTCAGCAATGATTTTTATTATATATGTCGTTAAATCAGTCTCAGCAGATTCAGGCACCCATCTCAACCGTATCTGATTTTCCGTTAGATTACAGTCTTGTAGTAATGCTTTCTCCTGCATTTTTTGAATAGTGGAATCCACTGTGTTTATTCTTAAATCTTAGCCTTTCACCTTTTCTTCCATCTCCTGAACTTTCTTTAACACTGCTTGAGAATCTTTTCATAGATCTTCAATTTCTTTTTTTATTTCTTTTTTAACTTCTTCTGCACTGGATTCAATTTCTTTTTTATTTCCTTCTTACTTTCTATTAGTGACTCCTTTATTATTTTTACCAATCTTGCCTCCATAGCATCCATTGCCTCCTGCCATTTAGCCATTTTTGCTTCTTCAAGTGACCCAGCCCTCGTTTGAATCTGCTTTGCACCTGATTTTTGCACAGATATCACTGCCTGTGATGCCTGTCCATTGCTTAAATAGGCTCCAAGTTGACCTCACAAATTCAATTTTTAGTTACGCTGTCTTATAGATTAGACCATGCCCTTTTGTATGAGCCCAAAATCGTCGTTCCCTGAGGCTCCTAAGTCCAGATATTATTTTTTTAAAGTTTTAATTTCTTCAAAATGACATCCGCAGCTTTTCTGTCCCTTTAAAAAAGTTTTTCCTTTTTTCTCCTGGACTGCAGCAAAATTGATTCAAAACATATAATCCAATAGATTTCACCTTTTAGTGATATCTGCCGGCTCTCCTATTTTTTAAAGTCCCGTTTTCTTTTAATTAATTTTTTAAATTTTGACCTTCTTTTAATGGCCACTGATACTTCTCTATGATTTAAAGTCCTAGAGAGGGCTGGGAGGCTTACAGTTTTCCCTTCTCTCAATGCCTTCTTCCTTCCTTTCTTGCCACGAAGTCTCATTTTCAGTGGTTAAGAAGTCTCGCGTTGTTTCTGTGACGCCATTTCCTGTATCATCCTTACCAAGTCAGCAGTTCTGTTTCAGAGGGGGTTGTCTGGCCCAACCACAGGTATTCAAAACAAAGTTTGTTTTTCCTCTTTTAACCTTATTTCTCCAACTTCGTTGGATCCAGACCTTTGTTTTTATTTTAGGTTAGACTTATATTAGTCCCGGAGTGATAGATATAAATCTTTTACCTTTAATACCGTTATCCTCCTGCACACTGCTCTTTTCAAAGATAGATGTTAATGAGTTCCAGAGAAGCCTTGAATTTTGGTGAATTTAAGTATTTATTTATTTATTTATTCGGGATTTATATCCCGCCCTTCCCACAAGTGGCTCAGGGCGGCTTCCAACAATTAATCAAGCATAAAATTTAAACAATTTTAAGTATAAAACAATTAGATACTTAAACATTTAAAACCTTAAAAACCAGTAACATTGCAATTTGATAAAAACAATTAAACCTTAAAAACCAGTAACATTTAATGTTAATTTAATGACCTCAGAAATCCTCTGTAGACAGCCGAATGCAATCCTTTTCCGGGGACTCTTCAAAACCAAAAAGGAACCCCATTGAAATTCCTTGTCAGCCAAATTAAATCCACTTGGAATTTAATATGCATGTCTTGGCCTTCTCCCTGCCTGGAAGAAGTAGGCAGCAGGTATTAAGATCACCTTCTCTGCCCAGAACAGAGGCTCTGGTCTGCTCCTCGACTGAGAAGCAGCTCAATCCTCCATGATCCAAGCCCGGAAGTCTCACCACACAGTGTTTTCTGACCTATGCACATATGCGCTTATGTGCGTGATAGTGGGGGAAACAAAAAAAAAGAACTGCATGGTGCCGTTGTGTGAATGGCAGAATCTGGTTTCACTGCAGAATGATTCGAATTGCAGTATGGCAGTCTGATCGATAATATCAGGAATGACGATATTCGGAATAGAACCGGGTCAGTTTAACACGGACTCAACACATTGTGTGAACAAAGCCGAAGGATAATAATACAGGATTCTTTGAGACAATATTATTTTCAAATGCTATAAATTTACTCTACTTCAAAGCAGTTTCCAAACTTTAAACATGTCACCAACTGCCTCTTGCTTTTGGTGCCTAACGTTGAATGATGAGCTTGAAGCAACCATGCTTTAAAATACATTGTTGGATCAAAGATTGTTAAGGGAGGTCCAACAATTCTTATAAACAATGAAAATGTTATAGTTTTGATTGACAAGGAGGACCTTCCCAGAGTGACAATCAGGTTCATCTGGGAAAATCTCCTTTCACATTCACTAGAGGAAATAGCTATTGTATTGAGAGTGTGCCAAATCCGAGTCAGTTCCTTGAGCATTTCTTCTCTGAATGTTAGATGTGCTCTGAAGGCTTGAGTGGCTTCTCTTTCATTGATCTGAAATCTTCATGCTGCCAATGTGCACAAATCTTCTTCTCAACAGAGAATGTTGTCCCTTGAGTTTGCTAGCCAATTCTTAGAATTCAGAACTCTTCCACACCTTGACAGTTCTGTGTCTTCTTTTGAAAGCAGTCTTTTCTGAAAAGAAATTTTGTTTGTAGAATGCAAGTGAGGCCAAGAATTCTATTTTTTTCTATGCAATGGAACACCTTACACTGCAGATTTTCTGTTGCCTCAAGTGCTTTCTTAAAATAAGGATCTGGAACAGTGCTTCACTTCTCAGTTTTGACAATTCTTGCAGTATGGAATATTTTATTGGTAATTCTCCTCTCTCTCGCTAGTGACTTCAGACATACTGTTTCAAGCTTTTCTTTTTTTCCTTCTTCAATTATTTTAACTGCAGCTTTATGACCTGCACTGGTCCTATTTTCACCATAAGATATCTTACAATTTATCCATTCTTTAGAAAGCTGCATACCTATATTCTTCTCTGTTTCTAAGCATCCAACATTTTTGCACACTGAGCAGCATAACTCATGAAAAGAATAACCAATCATTTTTTCCCCACAAATTAATTGTTCTGCTCTAACAACTGGGCCACAAACATCCAACAACTGGGCCACAAACATTAATTAACTTTAGAGACCAAAGTGGAACACCCTGAGTCACTTGTTGCATTTTGGAGTTCCAAACCTGAATTATTGGGAGCTGAAATTCTAGCTTGATTGATTGATGAATCTCTTGATGTTGATGAACAATCTTCCATTGCTTTATGTTTTGCTGTAGCCTCAGTAAAACAGTCTGAAATCCTTTCCATGGTTCTCAATCACCAAATGGCATGCGCACATACAAGTGACAGCCCCCTCTCCCAATTTACCTTTGTGTAGGAGAGGAGCTGGCTGAGTAACTTTGGCTTGGGCCTTCCAGGGCTGTGATCCAAGCCATGCTCGCCTGGGAGTCAGTGTGTGCAGCGCAGCTGTGGTGCACTGCTGCTGTGGAGAAAAGTCACCATTGCCTAGGCTGCAGTTGATTTTCTCTCTCCTCTTGAACTTGTTCTAGACTCTCCCTGACTCTTTTCAGTCCACACCCATAGGCAAGAGCAACAAATCCCTTGTGCTGTCTGGCTGCTTCCCCACCTGCAGTTGCTACAGTGCAAATGCTCATTTAAATCTTATTTTTTAATTTTAATTTTAATATTTTTGTGATGTCACAAGTGATGTAATGCTCCCCTGGTGTCCCTCATGAACTTTTAAACATTTTTTGAGAATTTTGTTTCTATGATGAGGTTTTGGAACTGTTCTGGTGTTTTCCACCAGAAAAAAAAACCTGAGTCAGCAGAGTGCTCAAGGCTTACAATGCACCAAAGTCCACCTGGTTAGCATGTGCTGTGCTGAAACAAAGTTACACATGGAGCCTTTATCTCTGCAAACTAATATTTATTAAATTTATTAAAATATTTATTAATTTTTAGACAACCCTTCCCTGAAGGGCTCAGGGTGGTATACAACTAGGGTGACCATAATGTCTGAAGGCCAGCCAGGGACACCTGGGGGGGGGGAAGGCAGGGGTGTGCGCGCGCAAAGCGCGCGCGGCGCCGGAAACAGGAAGTGACGTCACTTCCGGTGACGTCACTTCCGGTGATGTCATGCCACCGCCGGAAGCAGGAAGTGACACCACTTCCTGTGACATCATTTCCCTGCGTCACCTGCCGGAAACGGGAAGTGACATCACTTCCTCTGACATCACTTCCCCCAAATGACATCATTTCCCCCAAATGCCACTGCCGGAAACAGGAAGTGACTTCACAGCACTTCCTGTGACGTCTCCAAAAATCCCCCAAATATCACCGCCGGAAACAATTTTGTTCTCAAATCCTGTATATACTTCATCAGTATATGGGATAAGGCACTTTCTCAACTGTGCTGCATAATGCAGCCTATTTATTTTGTCCTGTTTGCTCTGTTGGCTCTATCTGCGCCACCTTCATCACTTTCGGGGTGTGGATCCCCCAGTGGGGTGGTCTCCAGACTCCCTCCGCCCATCGTTGTGGGACCCAGGGGGCCGGCGCAGCGGCCCGCCGAAGCAGCCTGTCACTAATAACACAGGTCGAGATGCAGGACAGGAACCCGGAAGTGACCGACAGGCTGCTTCAGCAGGCCGCTGCGCCGGCCCCCTGGGCCCTACAACGATGGGACCGATGCCACAGGGACGGGCTCGAAACACTCTATAACCCCTCAAAAGAACAGCAGTCTAGCTCGCTTCCCCCGAGCCCTGCCGCCATAAGCCTCAAGGGGGCTCATTTTGCTGCATCTCCCGGCGGGAGGGCGGCACCCGCACGGGACACATATCAAATGAAAGAGGGGGCACAGGGCTATCAGAAACAGCCGGCGGAGGGAGTCGGGAGACCACCCCACTGGGGGATCCGCACCCCGAAAGTGATGAAGGTGGCGCAGATAGAGCCAACAGAGCAAACAGGACAAAATAAATAGGCTGCATTATGCAGCACAGTTGAGAAAGTGCCTTATCCCATATACTGATGAAGTAAATACAGGATCTGAGAACAAAATTGCACCAGAAGACACAAACACAAAGCTCCCTTACACTGAATCAGTGCTTGGGTCCACCAAAGTCAGTATTGTCACATAAGAACATAAGAGAAGCCATGTTGGATCAGGCCAATGGCCCATCCAGTCCAACACTCTGCGTCACATAAGAACATAACAGAAGCCCTGTTGGATCAGGCCAGTGGCCCATCCAGTCCAACACTCTGCATCACATAAGAACATAAGAGAAGCCCTGTTGGATCAGGCCAGTGGCCCATCCAGTCCAACACTCTGCGTCACATAAGAACATAAGAGAAGCCCTGTTGGATCAGGCCAGTGGCCCATCCAGTCCAACACTCTGCATCACATAAGAACATAACAGAAGCCCTGTTGGATCAGGCCAGTGGCCCATCCAGTCCAACACTCTGCGTCACATAAGAACATAACAGAAGCCCTGTTGGATCAGGCCAGTGGCCCATCCAGTCCAACACTCTGCGTCACATAAGAACATAAGAGAAGCCCTGTTGGATCAGGCCAGTGGCCCATCCAGTCCAACACTCTGTGTCACATAAGAACATAAGGAAGGAAGGAAAGAAGGAAGGAAGGAAGGAAGGAAGGAAGGAAGGAAGGAAGGAAGGAAGGAAGGAAGGGAGGGAGGGAGGGAGGGAGAAAGGGAGGGAGAAAGGGAGGGAGGGAAGAAGGGAAGAAAGAAAGGAAGGAGGGAAGGAAGGAAGGAAGGAGGGAGGAAGGAAGGAAGGAGGGAAGGAAGAAAGGAAGGAAGGAGGGAGGGAAGAAAGGAAGGCCACCCCCAACCGCCAGCCCCCCCCGCTTTCGGCGGCCCCCTTACCTACGGCGGCGGCGAGTCCAGCGGCGGCGGCGAGTCCGGCGGCGGCGGAGAGGCCTTTCCGATGCCCTCCCGGGCCTCCGCCAGCACGGGGGGGGTGGTAGAGGCCGGGGAAGCGTCGGAAAGGCCCGCGGGGGTCGCTGGAGGGCCTCCAGCGACCACCGCGGGCCTTCCCGACGCCCTCCCGGGTGGAGGAGGACGGGGGGTGGGGGTTTCCAGCCCCGGGAAGCGTCGAAAAGGCCCGCGGGGGTCGCTGGAGGGCCTTCAGCGACCACCGCGGGCCTTTCCGACGCCCTCCCGGGCGGAGGAGGACGGGGGTGGGGGTTTCCAGCCCCGGGAAGCGTCGGAAAGGCCCGCGGGGGTCGCTGGAGGGCCTCCAGCGACCCTCGCGGGCCTTTCCGACGCCCTCCCGGGGGGAGGAGGACGGGGGGTGGGGGTTTCCAGCCCCGGGAAGCCTCGGAAAGGCCCGCGGGGGTCGCTGGAGGGCCTCCAGCGACCCCCGCGGGCCTTTCCGACGCCCTCCCGGGGGGAGGAGGACGGGGGGTGGGGGTTTCCAGCCCCGGGAAGCCTCGGAAAGGCCCGCGGGGTCGCTGGAGGGCCTCCAGCGACCCCCGCGGGCCTTTCCGACGCCCTCCCGGGCGGAGGAGGACGGGGGGTGGGGGTTTCCAGCCCCGGGAAGCCTCGGAAAGGCCCGCGGGGGTCGCTGGAGGGCCTCCAGCGACCCCCGCGGGCCTTTCCGACGTCCTCCCGGGGGAGGAGGACGGGGGTGGGGGTTTCCAGCCCCGGGAAGCCTCGGAAAGGCCGGCGGGGGTCGCTGGAGGGCCTCCAGCGACCCCCGCGGGCCTTTCCGACGCCCTCCCGGGGGGAGGAGGACGGGGGGTGGGGGTTTCCAGCCCCGGGAAGCCTCGGAAAGGCCCGCGGGGGTCGCTGGAGGGCCTCCAGCGACCCCCGCGGGCCTTTCCGACGCCCTCCCGGGGGGAGGAGGACGGGGGGTGGGGGTTTCCAGCCCCGGGAAGCCTCGGAAAGGCCCGCGGGGGTCGCTGGAGGGCCTCCAGCGACCCCCGCGGGCCTTTCCGACGTCCTCCCGGGCGGAGGAGGACGGGGGGTGGGGGTTTCCAGCCCCGGGAAGCCTCGGAAAGGCCCGCGGGGGTCTCCAGCGACCCCCGCGGGCCTTTCCGACGTCCTCCCGGGGGGAGGAGGACGGGGGGGGTGGGGGTTTCCAGCCCCGGGAAGCCTCGGAAAGGCCCGCGGGGGTCGCTGGAGGGCCTCCAGCGACCCCCGCCGGCCTTTCCGACGCCCTCCCGGGCCTCCGCCGCCACCGCCCGGCCCCGTGCGCGGGCGGGGAAGGCAGCGAGTGAGGGAGGGAGCGTCCCTGCGCGTGCGCAGGGCAATCTGCGCACGCGCAGGGTCGCTCCCTCCCTCACTCGCCGCCTTCCCCGCCCGGGCGCGCGGCCCCCGGCTCTCTGGCTGGCTAAACCGGGACCTCTTAATGGTCCCGGTATACCCAGCCCGGGAGCCGGGAATTGGGGGCCAGAACCGGGAAAGTCCCGGGAGACCAGGACGGTCTGGCCACCCTATATACAACAGGTTAAAATAAACAGAATAATTAATTTCAGTTTACAATAAAATCAACAGGACTTAATGATGGCCTGAAATTGCACTTTGCTCTTTCCCTCAGGTGTAGGGTTGCCAAATCCAACCCCAGAAATATCTGGGGACTTTGGGGGTGGAGCCAGGAGACGTTGGGGGTGGAGCCAGGAGACACTGGGGTGGAGCTAGGGGGGAGGGGGGAAACGGCGCTAGGGAGCGTGGTGAGCCGCCCCGCAGCTGCCGCCTCTACTCCGCTCGCCGTGGCTGCTCCTCTGAGATGGGCTCAGCCTGAGCCCATCTTGGAGGAGCAGCCACGGCGAGCAGAGTAGAGGCGGCAGCGGCACGGCGGCCTCTTCTCCGCTCGCCGTGGCTGCTCCTCCAAGATGGGCTCAGCCTGAGCCCATCTCGGAGGAGCAGCCACGGCGAGCGGAGAAGAGGCCGCCGCTGCCGCCTCGCCCGCTCCGCCTCTGGGACGGAAGCGGAGGGGGGGTGGAGGCGGGCCGGGAGCGTGGCGAGCCGCAAGTCCGGGTGCTAGAAGGGCCCGGATTCGCGGCTCGCCATGCTCCTGGCCTGCCTCGCCCTCCCCTGCGCTGCTGCCGCCTCTTGGCTGCTCCTCCGAGATGGGCTCAGCCTGGGCCCATCTCGGAGGAGAAACTGCGGTGGGCGGGGAGGAGGCGGCAGCGGCACGGCGCGGTGGCCTTGCCGGCTGCAGGATCCGGCGGCTCGGCACCGTTTCCCCCCTCTCCCCCCACTTCCATTTTTGGGGGGAGCGGGGGAAGAGGGTGGAAATCCTGGGGTCCCCCGCCAGGGCGGGAGGGTTGGGAAGCCTACTCAGGTGGATCAGGGACTGGTCATGGAGGAGGCCATAATGAGAGCCATGGTGTGAGTCATTGCTGTCCTCAACTGTAGGCCTGGCAGACCATCTCTGTTTTACACACCCTGTGGAACTGAGCAGGGTCCTGCAGTGTGCAGATGTTACCAGACAGAGTTCCACCAGGCCAGATATCTTTGGGGCCAGGAACCACTAGCAAGCTTTGATTTTCCAAGTGCAAGGCACTTCAGGGGATGTGTCAGGAGAGGCGGTCCCAGAAGTATGCTGGTCCCAGATTGTTAAAGGCCTTAAAGATCAGCACCAAAACTTTGAAACTGGTCTGGTACTCAGCCTGCAGCTAGTACAGCTGGCAAAGCACAGGGTGAATGTTCGTTGACACTGGGGTACCTGTAAGTACCCTTGTCGTCGTGTTCTGGACAAGTTGCAAGGATAGCCTTATATTTAGGGAGTTGTTTTATTTAAGGAACTTCATTCTAGACAGAATAGAGGATTCTAATTTAGTCTAACTAGCTAAGATGGATGGAGATACAGGAGCATGTGCTGCTCATGCTTTCAAGATTGAGAAATCTGGCAAGTGTAGAAAGAAGGTGTGAGGCCGGAAGGAAGTTTTCCTAAGACTAGCAATCTACACATCAAAGGGATCGTATCAGGGGAGAGAAGGAAAGGATGCCTATCTATACCTCTGAAGGCTGAGGCTAAGAAACAGTACAAAGTCTTTCACTTCCAACAAACATTAGGCTATTTTAATAGCTATCGTTATTTTTTTTTTAAAAAAAACCTCAAAATATGGCCAGAATCTTAGGCTGCATCCACACATCACTAGACTTAGTATTAAATTAGTTAGTTAATTAAATTGGAATTAAATTTGATTGATTAATTAAATAAATTGGAATTATTGGTAGTGTTGGATTTTTGTTAATGGATTTGGTTGGGAGAGATGGTGGAATATGAATTTGTTAAGTTAGTGGGCTCTGGGCAGGAGGGACTGTGCAAAACTAGATTAGTAAATTATTACCTATTATTTAGGCAAGCTATACTAACTACAATTTATTAATGTGTGTGGGTTTGTCAGCAGAGAGGTGGAACTGGATTAGATGTGGTAGAGGCCTCTGTGGAGTTGGGAATCCCAGTGAATGGGGGATGTGGGAGGTATGGCAGTGGGACAAGGTATAAAATAGAGAGGAGACAGAGCTATGGTTATGCTCAGTCTCTTTCCAGCCTTTGTCCCATCAGGGCTGGAGTGGAGCTAGGAAAACAAATCTTTCTCTGACCCTGATGTTGTGCAATGCCAGGTCCATCAATAATAAGACTGGGCCTGGCATGCATGACTGAGACCTCAGTGAGTGAAGGTGAGATTGTCACCTTGAAAGAACTGACCCTCACCCCAACCCCGAGCTACTTTGTCCTAGGGTTGCCAATCCCCAGGTGGGGGCAGGGGATTCCCCGGTTTGGAGACCCTCCCCCCGCTTCAGCGTCGTCAGAAAGCGGGGAGAGGGGAGGGAAATGTCTGCTGGGAACTCTATTATTCCCTAGGGAGATTTATTCCCATAGAAAATAATGGAGAATTGATCTGCGGGTATCTGGGGCTCTGGGGGGACTTTTATTTGAGGTAGAGGCACCAAATTTTCACTATAGCATCTAGTGCCTCTCCCCAAAATACCCCCCAAGTTTCAAAAATATTGGACCAGGGGGTCCAATTCTATGAGCCCCAAAAGAAGGTGCCCCTATCCTTCATTATTTCCTGTGGAAGGAAGGCATTGAAAAGGTGTGCCATCCCTTTAAATGTGATGGCCAGAACTCCCTTTGGAGTTCAATTATGCTTGTCACAGCCTTGATCTTGGCTCCACCCCTAATGTATCCTGGCTCCACCCCCAAAGTCTCCTGGCTCCACCCCCCAGGTCCCTAGATATTTCTTAAATTGGACTTGGCAACCCTACTTAGTCCTTCATTCGTTTCAGACTAAAGTCTGGGTGGTGATCTTCATTTGAGAGTCTTTTTCCTTCAGGTCACTCCCTGTCCCCAAGATCTTTGGCACTGATTATGTAGGCCGAGCATGGGGCTCTGAAGATAATTTAGCTATCTGGCTGGTATACCAGTGGCCTTGCACACCAGCAGATACCCTATTGAACCTCTTGGAGGTGGTGGTGGCGACCTGGACCTTGGAATACCCCAGATTAATAATCTTGGGGGACTTCAATGTCCACATTGATAATACTGCCTCCTCACAGGCTTCAGACCTGGTGTCTTCCATGGCAACACTGGGACTTTCTCAGTTTACATCAGGCCTCACACATCAAGCGAATCACATGCTGGATCTTTGGGATAGGGATGGATGTGGTCTGGAATGCCATTGATGCAGTACCATTGTGAGAACACTTTGTCTGAAGGCCCGGTCGAGTACCCCAGCCCCTCCCTGCTTAGGGAATGAGCTGATTTTTGCTCACCCGTGGAGACTAATGGTTTCCAGAATGCTCTGCAAGATCCAGCGCCACCTGGTGACTCATTAGATATGCTGTTAGAAGATTGGCATAGCCATCTTTCTAAAGTCATTGATGAAATCACTCCCCAGTGTTCTCCTTGCCCACCCCAAATTAGCACCTTGGTATACCTTGGATCTCTGGATGACGAAGCGGGAACTTAGATGGCTAGAGCAACTCTGGTAATGGACTTGTGACAAAGCTACAAGTACACTTTATAGGACCAGGGCTTTTTTTTTGTGCAAGAACACACAGGAATGCAGTTCCAGCTGGCTTGGTGTCAGGGGGTGTGGCCTAATATGCAAATGAGTTCTTGTTGGGCTTTTTCTACCAAAAAAGTCCTGTATAGGACATTTATGAAATCCTATGAGATGACAGTGAAAATCACAAAAAAAAGGAATTTTATGCAGCCTCCATTGCAACTGCTAGCTCTTGCCTAGCACAATTATATAGGGCAGGGATGGCCAACAGTAACTCTCCAGATGTTTTTTGCATACAACTCCCATCATCCCCAGCCATTGGCCATGCTGGCCGGGGCTGATGGGAGTTGTAGGCAAAAAAACATCTGGAGAGCTACCGTTGGCCACCCCTGATATAGGGTAATTAGGTCATTAGCCTCCCTCTCAGAAGGATACCAACAAATTGAAAATTCTGCAATTATCTGTGAGGCTTTTGCAAGCTATTTTGTGGGTAAAATCCTGTCACTCCACCAAGGCCTGCCTACAAACATCGATATAGTACAAGAGCTGGAGGCCTCTTGGCTGTCTTTGGATCCAGTAATGGACAAATGCTGCCAACTCTTTCAGGACAATGAGGATAGGATCCTGTGAGCTGTAAAGCCCACCACCTGCTTCCTTGACCTTGTCAATCATGTCTGGTGAAAGCCAGTATGGTGGCTCCTCTGGCTGATGTTATAAATCTATCCCTGAGCTCAGGGATATTTCCAGAGACTTTGAAGGAGGTGGTAGTGAGACTGCTCTTAAAGAAACCATCTCTGGATCCCATAGATCCATTCAACTATTGCCCAATTTCAAATCTTCCATTCCTGGGCAAAGTAGTTGAGAGAGCCATAGCTGAACAGCTCCAGGTGTTCCTGGATGACCCATTTCAGTCTGGCTTCTGCCCTGGCTATGGGATGGAGACAGCTCTGGTCATCCTTACAGATGACCTATGTAGACACCTGGATCAAGGTGAGTCAGTGCTGCTGGTTCGTCCCAATCTCACAGCAGCTTTTGACATTGGACCTGATGACCCATCACCTTGCCAATGTGGGTATTCGTGGGACAACCTTGTCTCATTCCCGCATGACCGGGGACAGCAGGTGGCACTTGGGGAGAGGGTTTCACCACAGTACACTTTGGTATGTGGTGTCCCACAGGGGACAATTATCTCCCCAATACTATTTAGCATTTATATGTGGCCTCTCACCCAACTGGTATGTAGGCTTGGGCTGGGTTGTCACCAGTATGCAGATGACAGCCAGCTTTATCTGTTAACGGATGGCCAGCTGAACATCACCCCAGATATTTTAGCTGAGGGTTTGGAGGCCATGGTTTGCTAGCTGAAACAGAATCAACTGAAATGAAATACTTCAAAAATGGAGGTCCTGGCCTCAACTTGATCTAGGGCCTTCTCAGCTTTAGTCCCAGCCTGGTGAAATGTTCTTCCAGATGAGATCCAAGCCCCACAAGACCTAATGCAGTTCTAGGCCTGTAAAACTGAAATGTTCTGCCAGGTGTATGGCAGAGGCAATGATAGCTTTTAGGTTAGCACCTTCCTTTCTTTCCAGCCACACAATGCACAACCCTTCCTGATGTGCAGTGGAGGGAGGGCTAGAAATCAGACAGACAGATTAGATAGATAGATGATAGATAGATAGATAGATAGATAGATAGATAGATAGATAGATAGATAGATAGATAGATAGATAGATAGATAGATAGATAGATAGATAGATAGATATTATGGTATCAGTAATGCTGTAGTGGTAATTCACAACTGCATGCTTGTCCACACAGGGTAATCCAGATACAAAAGACTGCTATAGTGCAATGACAGTGCCATAATGTGCAGATGCAGCTTTAGTGCTAAAATCCTAGAACAGATAAAGGAATTGCTGTGGTAACATGTGGGAGCTCCAGAGTGTCTATGGAAGAGCACAGTTCCACTATGCATATAGCCTCAGAGACCTTTGAATCATGCCAATTCAGTTTTTCTTGAACTAACTATAGAAGTTGCAATGTTATCCTGTGCAGATTTCTGCATTACAAGAGGCAGGGATGTTAACTTAAAAATGAAATAGATTCACTAGCAGCTTCGTGAGTAGTTTCTCTAAATATAATGGAAGCTGTTGGCTGAGGCAAAGTTAAGTGGATTGTATTTCCTACAAAAATATGTCACAAGCTCACATTTGTAAAATCACACAACTCATCGGTTTCCATTTTCTCCATTGACAGAATGCTGTTATATATCTATGCATGCATGATTAACTCAATCTTTTAAGTGGCAAAATTGGGAGCAAAAAATCAAATTCTTCTTTCTCCCCCCGCCCAGCTCAAGACCCTCAATTTCCAGACAAGACCCACAGTTTCTAATATTACAGGATTCCCTATTTTACAAACCTCAGTGATCACAAATCGTTTCTGTCACATGCACATACACATTGGTGTAATACTTTCTGGTTTATCCAAACATGTAGTCTGTATTTATTTATTTATTGAATGTTTGCTAGTTAGTTAAATACATGGGTTATCTGTCCTCATTTTTGTTGAAAAATTAACACTGGGGAAAATCGGAAAATCTGAACTCAGATCCAAAATTCAGTAGCACTATTCTTTGAGAATCTTTAGCCAACAATCTATGAAATATAACATCTGATCATTAGGTTTTTATGAGTTTTAGATTAATATATATTTTGGATCTAGATCCAGCTACCGAATGGTACAAGATAATCTGTATCTCAAGATGTTTCTCTTCCCAGAATAATCAGCAAGGCTGTCTCTTAAATAAAGTTTATGCAATGGAAGTCATTTATTGACTTGTGTAAAAGAAGCAATGTATTATTTGCAACCAAGCATACAGCTTGAAATTGGGTATTGATATGGAACAGAACAAAGCACCTCTCTCAGAGGATCTTCTGAAGGATGGTCTAAGTCAAAAACAGCCCATTTAGATGTATAGTTTTCTGAATTACAGACCAAAGCTGTACAAGCAAATACTTCAGTCAATATTTTGAATTAACCAAATATACAGTAAAATTGGTTTACCACCAAGCAATTATATTAAAAGCAGGTCTAAAAAGGAGTTGTTACATTTTTCATTGGCCTGTTTGTACAGGATCCAAAAGCAAAGATTTTCTACTAACAAGGCCTACTTTGTGATATAAAACAGTAGTTTGTCTCTGTCTTGAGCTCCTCTTAATATTGATAGTTATGCTTGGATGGCATTAATCAGAATGGATTTCAGGCTGAACACACCACCAAAGTTTTAATGGAAGACAGGCTTCTACTGTACTTTCTGCCAGTCACACTGTGCCTTGCAGGCAGTTAAAAGGCACTTTCCTGTTGGCTATGAATGATTAAGAAAGATATCTGAAATACAGCTGTCACTGTTGGGATTGTGTGGACAGGCATCTTTGTAATGCTTTGTAACACAACTCTCTTTTAAGCAGGGCTTTTTTTGTAGCAGGAACTTCTTTGTATATTAGGCCACACACCCATGATGTAGCCAATCCTCTTAGTACAGGGCCTACTGTAAGCTCCAGGAGAATTGGCTACATCAAGGGTGCGTGGCCTAATATGCAAAGGAGTTCCTGCTTCAAAAAATCCCTGCTTTTAAGTAGACGCAATCCTAGCACTACAGATAATAAGAAGCAATTAGAATCAGTTGCTGACCACCAAAAAAGACATAATGACTAGCTAACTGCTAGTCTCACTTGACTATTGGTATACTAAAAGGACTACCATTTGGTGGGAAAAGCAAGTAAGGGACCATCCTGCAACACTAGATTTCTCTCTATTTTTACTGAATTTCAAATATAATGTTGTGGCTATATATCATTTTAAGATTATACTTGGGCACAGTTATATCTATGAAAATAATACAAATTCTATTTTGCCTTTTTATCATTACTTTTACTGGACAAAATTAATATTATTAACATTTAGATTTAATTGCACTGAATTAAAGAATGTAGATTTAATTAAAGGATATGACTTTTTTTGAGCAGGAATGCACAGGAACACAGTTCTGGTTGGCTTGATGTCAGGGGTGTGGCCTAATATGCAAATGAGTTCCTGCTGGGCTTTTTCTACACACACACACATACCGTATTTTTCGGACCATAAGATGCACTTTTCTCCCCAAAAAAGTGTGGGGGGGGAAGTGTGTGCATCTTATGGTCCGAAGGTACGTACCTTCGGGGGGCAAGGGGGCGATCCGCTGCCTCTTCCTCCGATCCGGCGCTTCCCCCGCGCCTGCTTGCCTGGCTCCATCTTCTTCAGCAAGTGCTGGGATCGCTCCATGTGGCCCCAGCGCTTTGCAAGCACCGGCTGCGGAGGGGGCAGCGTGCTTCCTCCTTGCCTGGCTTCAGCTGTGATGTTTAAAGCAAGCGCTGGGATCGGAGGGGGGAGGGAGCGATCCCAGCGCTTGCTTTAAACATCACAGCTGAAGGCAGGCACACAGGCAAGGAGAAAGCACGCTGCCCTCTCCACAGCCAGCGCTCGCAAAGCGCTGCGTTTGCAGAGGGGACGAGTGCTTCCTACTTGCCTGTATTCCTGCCTTCAGCTGTGATGTTTAAAGCAAGCACTGGGATCGCTCCCTCCCCCCTCCGATCCCAGCGCTTGCTTTAAACATTGCGAGCGCTGGCTGTGGAGAGGGCAGCGTGCTTTCTCCTTGCCTGTGTGCCTGCCTTCAGCTGTGATGTTTAAAGCAAGCGCTGGGATCGCTCCCTCCCCCCTCCGATCCCAGCGCTTGCTTTAAACATCACAGCTGAAGCCAGGCAAGGAGGAAGCATGCTGCCCCCTCCGCAGCCGGCACTTGCGAAGCGCTGGGGCCACGTGGAGCGATCCCAGCGCTTGCTGAAAAAGATGGAGCCAGGCAAGCAGGCGCGGGGGAAGCGCCGGATTGGAGAAAGAGGCAGCGGATCGCCCCCCAGGAGGAAGGTGCGTCCTATCCTCCGGAGCGCCTTATGGTGCGAAAAATGCAGTAATTTTTTCATATGTGTGTGTGTATAAAATCATTCTAACTCATTGTTTGTAAGCCGAAATGCCCTCCAAACGAGGTTGGGGAATTAGTTAGGTGGGCACCTGGCTCACTAGGGATCTTTTCACCTATGTATACAAGATTAACCGAACCAGAGAGTGTTGCTTGAATAATGGGACTCTAATTTAGTAAAAACAATTATAATTTATTAAGAAAAATATAGTCTTCCATACAAGATAAAAATACACATCCAATCACACATATAGTCCTAGAAATATAGATAGATCGATAGGGGAACATAAAGGGGAGACACACAGGGTAATATTACCTATCGTAGTCTTCAAGGAAGGCTCCAATGGCGACAGAGAGGAAGTGGGTAAGGGACCCGAAACTGATCAGGAATCAGGGATGGATCTATGCAGCGGAAGGTGGGTTACTGCTAGAAGCACACCTGTGGGTAGCTAGTCCACAGGTTATAAGGACTCCCTTGAGCCCTCAGGGGATGGGAGGTATGAGGGAGGAGAAAGGGGAGGCTCTGCAGTGACCATGAGGGATGGACTATTGCAGAGCCAATAGAAAGTTCCTTGGTGGCACCTAATTGGGTACCTGCTCTTGACCAATGAACTTTGCCTGGGTTCTGTGTACCTGAAAGAACTTCCAGATTGCAACAGGCCCTGGGGCGGCTCCAAGGTGTCAGTCGGGAAGAAGAATGGAAGTGGCTACTGGGTGGGGAAATACTTAAGATTAGATTGACTTATCTGGGAAGGTGATAATAGGGAATCAAATATTGACCTAGGTATCCCCCGGTTTACACAAAAGACTTGGCTCTAGCAGGAGATGGTCTTCCTCTTTTCCTATCTTCTTCTGGGTAGGAGCCTTTGTCCAGGGTTTCGCTAGACAAAAGGAGCGACAGTTGAGTTGTTAATCCATTCATGGGGCAGACGGGCTGCTTGCAGGCTAAAGGTGACATCTGGTGGGTACGTGAGCCTTCCACTATGATGAGATGGAGTTCAGCCTGGCAGGAAGATGGCTACGAGTGGTGTTAGCGTTACACTGTGGATTCCATGTTCAGCGCTTCATAACCGATCGCCTGGATAGCTCCGTGGCGGCGCAGACTCTTCCGCTCCATGGCTGGCCCATGGGATGACGGGGAAATGTCCGTTTGTGTTAGCAGGCACTCTGTACCGGTTTAGAGTGCCTGGATAACTCATGGCGGCTTGTACCTATAAGTCCCTTATATTCCTGGATAGTTTTGTCCACACTCTCTGGCCAGACGTGTGCGAGCTCACTTCTCCAGGCGCCCTGGCAACCATACTGGTGATTACGATGTTCGGAAAAGGGGGCTTTTCCTCACATGTTAGAACCTAACACATGGTTGCCATGTCTGGTCAGATGTTCAGTGAGACCAATTAAGAGGCACTTTCTTGGCCCTGACTGATGGGCTTGTGCTGCTTAAGCCTGAAAGAGGGTTATGCATGTCTACATATGTGCTATACTCTCTGTTTATTGTCAGAATATACATAACAAAGTGTTATTGAAAATCAAATAGCTTAAATAGCATTGTATAACAGTTCAACATGCCATAGTAATGAGCTACTGCCATAGAAACGTTGCCTCAGTGTCAGACGTTGGAGCTCAAAGTAAACGGACCATCTTTTGTTGCAAAAGTAGTAGCGTTTATTTGATATCTCAAAGTTCTGAATAGGCAGTCATTGGAACTGATAGCAACCATTGAAACATACATGGGTTTTAAGGCCTTACATCAAAGCATTCATAAACAATCCTACATTCTCACACTCTAATGTTGCAAGTAACACTTTCCCTACTTCTTTCTCACGAAGGAGCCCTGCTGGCTCTCCTTGAGGCTTGCTATCTTCAAAGAGCTATTGCTTTGTTAGTGTTATGCAGAGGAATTCACAGCATGGGTTAGTAACATTTCTAAGACCATTTGATATGCAAGGTCTTCTGCTTTATAGTTAGTAATAGGAATTCAAAATGGAGTTAGTCATGTCGAGGAACAAGTTACAGAATACATTCAGCATAATGACACAGTAATATTCTTCAATGTCTGAAACTCAGTTCCATTGCTTGTACATAAGAACATAAGAGAAGCCATGTTAGATCAGGCCAATGGCCCATCCAGTCCAACACTCTGTGTCACACAGTGGCCCCCCAAAAATTTATACACACACACACACACACACACACATACACACTGTGGCTAATAGCCACTGATGGACCTCTGCTCCATATTTTTATCTAACCCCCTCTTGAAGGTGGCTATGCTTGTGGCCGCCACCACCTCCTGTGGCAGTGAATTCCACATGTTAATCACCCTTTGGGTGACGAAGTACTTCCTTTTATCCATTTTAACCTGTCTGCTCAGCAATTTCATTGAATGCCCACAAGTTCTTATAGCTGCAGCTGCCTCCTCATGAACCCCTCTTTACCTATGTTTGCATACGTACAGGGCATTAACCCATTACATCAGTAATCTTATAAAGTCAGAGGGAGCAAGTGTGCATGAGCACACCCATATGTACATACAACCCACATGGGCCCAGTGGGAGAGAACCATGTTACAAGAGAGATTAAAATAATAAGGAAAAGTTACTGATAGCTGAGATGCAAGGGATGATGTGATCAATTTAAATCATCAATAACCAATTATTTAATCAATGAGTATGCTGATATGAATAGTATCAAAGCACAGTTCACCCCAGCAAATGTGATCCCTTGGCCTGAACGCATTGCTTGATTTCCTTACTATAAACAACAATTATCCCAGATGTGCTGAGGCCATGCAGAGTGTCTGCCAGAGTTTGGCCATATCTGTAAGGGGCTGCTGACCTTTCAGTCCCCATTGTAAAACATTTTCCCCTGCACTAGTGCAGTGCATTTATTTATTTTTCTTTGTTAACCCAACCCTGTCTTTTCAAATCCTCATTATATGGTCATGTGCTCTAGAATGGTAATCCAATGTAAATCTATTTTAGATTAAGAATTTGGTAGAACTTCATTTCTCTGCAAACATATATAGGATTGGACTGGCAGGAAATTCAAAGGCCAGAGAAGGGAACAGAATAGAAATCAAATTATTCTTTATGATATAGTGCTGAGCTTGTCTAGCCTATTGCAGTTCATATATGCCCCCTGACATAATCAGATAGTAAAGGTTACATTACTCTTCTGCTTGGAATAGGCCTGTCAGAGCAGCCTGATCACTCATTAGAGGGGACGAGCATGACCTAGTGCTAAGGTTAATGCTAATATGTTCTTCTGGAGCCATGTCTATGGTTTCTCATTACTATCTTCTTCTGAAGATATATATATATACCACAGTTGTTGAGTACATCCTCCATTTTTGCCCCAGCACAGCCCTGTGAAATAGTGAGGCTGCAAGTGAGTGACTGGCTGAAAGTTACACAGTAGGGATTTGAACTCAGATCTCCCAGATCTTAATCTGATTTTCTACCCACTGAAGCACAATGGCTTCACTCAGCCAGCTTTCAGTCATGCATGCCAGGTCTGACTGCAAATTAGTGGCATGGAAGGTCATTAATGAGGTAATATGGTATGGTGATTAAATGTTGAATTTGAATATAAGAGGTCTAGGGTGGAATCAAGAAGGTCACAGGGTAACCTTGGTCTAGTTCTTTCATATCCTAATCTGCCTCAGATAATTGTGATGAAAGGAATGAAATGACTCATTCATGTGTGATGGTCTAAGATCCTTGGAGGAGGAGTGATATACAAATGTAAGGAATAAATGAATTATTTTATAGAGAGTTAGCAATTTACAGTACAGAGTTACACCCTAATAAATCTAACTGGATTTATGCACAAATTAAATTACATTTTAGAGATTCATATTGTTTTATTTATTTACTTCATTTACACACTGCCTTTCTCCCCAATGGACCTAAACTGATGTATCTTTTTCCTCTCCTCTCCTCACAACAATCCTGTGAAGCAGGTTAGGCTGTGACTGGCCCAAGGTCATCCAACAAAGTTCTATGGCAGAGTAGGGATTGTGAGGGATGTATAAATAAGGCCAGTTGTGAGGGAAAATACAATGGGCTGTAGAAAGAGGGTCTGGGCAATTGCCCCCCACCCTTGCTGTCTTCCCACCCAAGTGAAAGCATTCACTCCCCCCTCACCTCCAGGAGGGGTGATATCTGCCATCTGGAAAGCAATTGTAATTCTGAGTTCTCCAGCTCTCACCTGGAGATTGGCAACAGTGGTTCCCCAATAAATGGCTGGTTTGGAGAGTGAAGTTTATGACATTGTACCTGTCTGAAGTCCCACTCCTCCTCAAACCCACCCTGTCCAGGCTCCATTTCTCAAATCTCCAGGAATTTCCCAACCTGAAGTTGGCAATGGCTGTCACACTAATGTCATAGGGGACTGCTGCTGAAGAGCAGCAAGTAGCCAGGCCTACTTAAGTCATGCCAGTCAGGTGGCATCATATCACTCAGAGGGTGTTGACAGGCCTAGGTTAGCCAACCTCCAGGTGGAGTCTGAATATCTCGGGTATCACAACTGAACTCCAGATAACAGATATCTCTCCTCCTGGAGGAAATAATTGCTTTGGAGCATGGACTCTATGGCATTATATTCAGCCAAGGCCTCTCCTCTTCCCAAAGTGTGGCTTCTGTAGACTCCACCACAAAATCTCTAGGAATTTTCTATCAACTTGGAGCTGGCAACAGGCAACCATATACAGGAGTGGCCCCAATGGGTTCTTCCTCAAAGGCCAAAACAGGACTTGAAAGGGCCTCCCTCCCACCTTTTACCGTCAGAACCAAGTTGGTTGGCTAGCCACAGGCACTGAAGGGAAAGTTTGGTTTGGAATTTTTTTGTGAAAATGATAAAGAATATTGCTCTGCCTCATTTTATAACAAAACAATGCATGCTTGTCAATTACTAACTAGTGAGAACTCCTTTCCAATAACAAGTGTAATCCATGACAGTCATCATGTGAAAGATTGTTAGGTCCCTCTACTGTGACCCCCGCACTCCTGGTTAACATGTGCACATGAACACACACAAAACATAAGAACATAAGAGAAGCCATGTTGGATCAGGCCAATGGCCCATCCAGTCCAACACTCTGTGTCACACAGTGGCCAAAAAAATTAATAATGGCATTATATATATACACACACACACACATATATATATACACACTGTGGCTAATAGCCACTGATGGACCTCTGCTCCATATTTTTATCTAGCCCCCTCTTGAAGCTGGCTATGCTTGTAGCCGCCACCACCTCCTGTGGCAGTGAATTCCACATGTTAATCATCCTTTGGGTGAAGAAGTACCTCCTTTTATCCGTTTTAACCCGACTGCTCAGCAATTTCATTGAATGCCCACGAGTTCTTGTACTGTGAAAAGGGAGAAAAGTACTTCTTTCTCTGCTTTCTCCATCCCATGCATAATCTTGTAAACCTCTGTCATGTCACCCTGCAGTCGACGTTTCTCCAAGCTAAAGAGCCCCAAGCGTTTTAACCTTTCTTCATAGGGAAAGTATTCCAACCCTTTAATCATTCTAGTTGCCCTTTTCTGGACTTTTTCCAATGCTATAATATCCTTTTTGAGGTGCAGTGACCAGAATTGTACACAGTATTCCAAATGAGACCGCACCATCGATTTATACAGGGGCATTATGATACTGGCTGATTTGTTTTCAATTCCCTTCCTAATAATTCCCAGCATGGCGTTGGCCTTTTTTATTGCAATCGCACACTGTCTTGACATTTTCAGTGAGTTATCTACCACGACCCCAAGATCTCTCTCTTGGTCAGCCTCTGCCAGTTCACACCCCATCAACTTGTATTTGTAGCTGGGATTTTTGTCCCCAATGTGCATTACTTTGCACTTGGCCGCAATGAACCTCATCTGCCATGTTGACGCCCACTCACCCAGCCTCAACAGATCCCTTTGGAGTTCCTCACAATCCTCTCTGGTTCTCACCACCCTGAACAATTTAGTGTCATCTGCAAACTTGGCCACTTCACTGCTTATTCCCAACTCCAAATCATTTATGAACAAGTTAAAGAGCATGGGACCCAGTACTGGGCCCTGTGGCACCTCACTGCTTACCGTCCTCCACTGTGAAGACTGCCCATTTATACTCACTCTCTGCTTCCTATTAATTAGCCAGTTTTTGATCCACAAGAGGACCTGTCCTTTTACTCCATGACTCTCGAGCTTACTAAGGAGCCTTTGATGAAGAACTTTATCAAAAGCTTTCTGGAAGTCAAGGTAAACAACATCTATTGGGTCCCCTTTGTCCACATGTTTGTTCACCCCCTCAAAGAAATGTAACAGGTTAGTGAGGCAAGATCTTCCCTTACAGAACCCTTGCTGAGTCTTCCTCAGTAACTCGTGTTCATCAATGAGCCTACTCATTCTGTCCTTGATAATGGTTTCTACCAACTTTCCCGGTATTGAAGTCAGACTGATTGACCTGTAATTTTCCGGATCTCCTCTGGAACCCTTTTTAAAGATGGGGGTGACATTTGCTACCTTCCAGTCCTCAGGAACGGAGGCAGATTTCAATGAAAGATTACATATTTTTGTCAGAAGATCCACAAGTTCAACTTTGAGTTCTTTCAGAATTCTTGGATGTATGCCATCCGGACCTGGTGACTTATTAGTTTTTAATTTGTCTATCAGATGTAGGACCTCCTCTCTTGTCACCTCAATCTGACTCTGGTCTTTCAACACCCCTTCCAAAATAAGTGGTTCTGGAGCAGGCAAACACTTCTCATCTTCCACAGTGAAGACGGAGGCAAAAAATGCATTCAGCTTCTCAGCCATTTCCCTATTCTCCTTCAGTAAACCTTTTATCCCTTGGTCATCCAAGGGTCCGACTGCCTCCCAGGCTGGTTTCCTGCTTCTAATATATTTGAATAAATTTTTATTGTTGGTCTTTATGTTTTTTGCAATATGCTCCTCATAGTCCCTTTTTGCCTGCCTGATCACAGTCTTGCATTTGATTTGCCACAGCCTGTGTTCCCTTTTATTAATCTCACTTGGACTACCTTTCCACCGCTTAAAGAAGTCCTTCTTTCCTTTTACAGCTTCCATTACTTTGTTTGTTAACCATGCAGGCCTTTTTCTATACCTGTTTGTGCCTTTCCTAACTTGTGGTATATATTTTATTTGAGCTTCTAGGATTGTAGTTTTAAATAGCCTCCTAGCTTCCCCAAGGTTTTTGACTGTATTTACCTTTCCTTTCAGTTTCCTCTTCACATGCCTCCTCATCTCAGAGAATTTACCCCTTTTAAAGTTAAATGTGGTTGTGCTGGTCTTTTGGGGCAACTCTCTATTTATACAAATGGTGAAATCAATAACATTATGGTCACTGCTCCCAAACAGTACGATCACTTTTACATCTCTCACCAAGTCTTGGGCATTACTTAGGACCAAATCCAGGATCGCCCTGCCCCTGGTAGGTTCTGTTACCATCTGCTCCACAGCACAGTCATTGAGAGCATCTAGAAACTCAATCTCTTTCTCTCGACCTGAACACATATTGACCCAATCAATCTGCGGGTAGTTAAAATCACCTATTACAACACAGTTTTTACGTTTAGCCGGCATCTTTAATCCTTCCATCATATTATAATCGTCCTCCATCTTTTGATTTGGTGGGCGATAACAACTCCCATAGTTAAATTTCCTTTTGGGCCCTCTATTTCGACCCAAAGCATTTCTAGAAGGGAATCTAATTCTTTGACTTAAGTCTTACTGGACTGTATACCCTCTCTGACATACAGAGCCATCCCACCTCCAACCCTTCCCTCCCTATCCTTCCGATATAACTTATATCCAGGAATCACCATGTCCCACTGATTCTCCTCATTCCAAGTTTCTGAAATTCCCACAATGTCTATGTTTTCCTCCAACAATAAACATTCCAACTCACCAATTTTACTTCGAACACTTCTAGCATTTGTAGACAAACATCTATAATTTCCCAGGCAAGTTAGGCCCTCAGCCTTCCTCCTGCCGCTTCGAGACTTTGGCAGACATTCCATACTGTTTGTCACCATCTCAGTGGACAACTCTGATTCATTACCTGGTAGAAAAGTAGCTAACCCTTCATCTCTTTGAGATGAGTCCTCCTGAACCAGAGACATTTCATCTCCTGTCGGCTTTCCCCCAAGATTTAGTTTAAAATCGCTGTCAGCTTTTTGATTTTAAGCGCCAGTAGCCTGGTTCCATCTGGGGACAAGTGGAGACCGTCTCTTTTGTACAGCTCCTGCTTGTTCCAGGAAGCATCCCAGTGCCTAACAACTTAAACCCTTCCTCCTTAAACCATTGTCTCATCCACACATTGAGACTTCCAATTTGTGCCTGTCTCTCCAGCCCTGCACGTGGAACAGGTAGCACTTCTGAGAAGGCTACCTTGGAGGTCCTGGCCTTAAATCTCCCACCTAGCAGCCTAAATTTTTCCTCCAGGACCTCACGACTGCATTTCCCCACATCGTTGGTGCCAACATGCACCACGACCACTGGCTCCTCCCCAGCATTGTTCATCAGCCTATCTACTACATGCATAATGTCCGCTACCTTCGCACCAGGCAGGCAAATCACCATACGGTCAGTACACGGTTTTGCCACCCAGCTGTCTACTTGCCTAAGGTTTGAATCACCAACTACCAAGACCCCCCCTCTCTCCCTGCCCAGAGATGGTTCCTTGGCGCGAAACGATTCCCGCTCACCAACTGAAGAAGAGGTCCCTTCTGAGGGTGCATTCCCCTTATCCTCAGCACGGTACCGTGTTCCCTCTCGACCCTCATGCTCCCTGGCAGCAACGGGGCTGCCATGTTCAGAACAGGGCTCATCTAATTCGTCCCCGAGAGTTCCCCGAGTGCCTAACTGCTTCTTCAGGTCAGTCACCTCGGCTTCAAGGGTATGAACTTGTTCCCTGAGGACCAGGAGCTCCTTGCATCGAGAACACGCCCAAGACTTCTGTCCTGTGAGCAGATAGTCATACGTGTGACACTCAGTGCAAAACACTGGAAAGCCCCCACCCCCCTGCTGGCATTCTATCTTCATGATAGCTTTTTAAAAAATATATACAGTTCCCTTTAAATCCTGTTTGTTTATGTGGCTCCCCTTCTGGAGGGTCAACTTACCTTATTGGGAGCACAAGGAAATTAGGGATCTGGGTTCCTGGCCCTTACACAGCCCCAGGCTAAGAGCCACAGGCCAAGAGCCCTTTAGCTCTCACCCTTTGGCTCGCACCTCTGGCAAGGCTCAGCTTAATAATGCAAAGAGGGTGCGGAACAAAGCCACTCCTAATCAATCAGCAACAAACACCTTCAGTCTCCTTCACCTTCAGCCCACTCAAACCAAACAGACAGCAGATCCCCAGCAACCACAAACTCAGAATTTTCAGCAGTCACACAAACTCAGAAATTCTCAGCAGCTTCCCCAGCTGCTTAGCCAAACCTTATATCACTTATTCTCTGCTCTCTCTCAGAGCTTCTTTGCTCTCTCTCAGAACTCTCTGAAATGTGCTCAGCCTCTGGCAAGGCTCAGCTTAATAATGCAAAGAGGGTGGGGAACACAGTCACTCCTAATCAATCAGCAACAATCACCTTCACCTTCAGCTCACTCAAACCAAACAGACAGCAGTTCCTCAGCAACCACAAACTCAGAATTTTCAGCAGGCACACAAAATATCTAATAGGGAGAATTACACAAAATTGACCCTAATGTATGAGCAAAATCCATTTGGCATAAGTCCAAAAAACTGACAGCAGTTCACCCGTGACTCTCAAACAGTCAAGACTTTTTAAACTTTTTCCAGCAAAAGAATGCTGGAGAAGGGCTGAAAGATCACAAATTTAATGTTGTATTATTCAATGCCATCCCAAAAGAAGATATATTAAGAATGATCGCACTATAAAGTGCTTGTATTTGAACAACTAGATTCTAGTCCAGTAGCTTCCGTTATCAGATCTGACTCTCAAAAGCATATACTCCAAACATTTTGTTGGTCTGTAACATGTTACTAGATTCAAACTTTAGCTGTTCTACTGTAGGTCAACATGGCCACCCTCTGAAACTATCTTTATGACCCTTTTAACATTACCATTCCTAACTGGATGTCATTTGTTATTGACCCAATTTTGAGTAAAGAGATACAAGGATGAGCAGGGATCATTCTGTAGAAAAATAGGTGGTAGAGCTCATCCATGGATTGTTATGCAGCTGCACATACTATTCAATGAACAAGGAGGTGGAACTCTCAGAAGGAGAAGGCGGAACTCTCAGAAAGGTTCAGGAGCTGTGCTCCTGTGAGCTCCCACTGAATCTGAGGCCTGGGGATGAGGGTTTCATACAGCAAATTTCCTTCTGTTAATGAGCTGTCTCTGAAGTGCTAAGGTTATTTCAAACAGTGCCACTTTTCCTGCCCTTTTTTGCCATGACATCTTCCTCCGACTTTTAAAAAAACATTCTAAATTGAGCACTATAGCGCTAAACCAATATAGCACTTCAGTGCTATAGCAGCAGCATTGAGATGCCTTGACTCCATGGACGATTGCACAGTGAAAAAGGGTGTGTGTGGGGGGAGCAGCATTGTAGGAAACGCTATGGACATTTTAAACAGCACACCACAGCAATTCAAAACTGCAATGAAGGGGTAGAAAACAGAAGAAAGTTTCCCTCGAAAGCAGCTCAGCCACGCTTTGCTAACCAGATATAAGCCAGTTTGTATGAATAGGTAAATAAATTCCACTAGCAGCTGGTTACTAAAACAGGTCTGTCTGAAATGACAGGAAAAAATCTTAGCAACCAGTTACTAAAGCAGAATGCAAAGGCAGTTTGAAAAGGGCCTATGTTTGATTGCTCTCGAATGTTAAAAAAAACTCTGCCCCTGGAGAACAACATTCCCAATGTTCTAATTTTCTATTTGATACACTCTGAGCAAGCCCTAAGCCTACATGAGAACTCTTTATGGAATTCTGCCTGCATTCCGATGTCACACTGCTATGATTTATAAATATGAAGAAGACTTCAGATTTATACCCTTCCCTTCTCTCTCTATCAGAGACTCAAAACAGCTTACAATCTCCTATAACTTCTCCCCCCACAACAGACACCCTGTGAGGTGGATGGGGCTTAGAGGGCTGTCACAGCAGCTGCCCTTTCAAGAACAACTCCTGTGATAGCTATGGTTAACCCAAGGCCATTTAGTTATGGCTAACCCAAATATAGTTTAATTAAACCTTTGTTAGTTGTGACATCTGAATGAAGATCTGTGGGCACCAAATTGAAATCTCATACTAGAATGTGCTGGATTTGTAAATCACAGTTTGTGATAACTGTGGCTTATTATAATGTCTGAATCCACAAACCATAATTTGTTGAGTAGCACCATCTGGCCATATAGATGATTGTATAACTAAGGTACTAGAGGGTAAGGAGAGAGACAAGATAGAGTTCTCAACACTGTCTCAGCATATACTGGGAGATTTTGGAAGTAAAAGAAGAAGAGATTGGATTTATACCCCACCCTTCACTCGGAGTTGCAGAGCAGTTCATAACCTCCTTTCTGTTTCCCTTCCCACAACAGACACTCTGTGAGGTAGGTGTGGCTGAGACAGCTCTCCAAGAACGGGCAATGAGCAGAACAGCTCTGAGAGAGTTATGACTGACCCAAGGTCATTCCAGCAGGTGCATGTGGAGGAATGAGTTATCACATCCAGTTCTCTCAGATAAGAGTCTGTGCACTTAACCACTACACCAAGCTGGCTCTCCCTATAGAAGGTAGGGTTCGGGGAGAATGTGATGTCACTTCTGAATGACACTCTAAGCTACCCCCGCCCCCCGCCTGTATGGTTTACCATAGAGACTAGGGAAATACTTAGAGCAACACTGTGTGCAGTGTTGGTCTAAGTAAAAAATTTCACTCCTCAGTTCTTTGGGGACGGGAAGTTGAGGCCATAGGTAGGTAATTCCGAGCCCTAGATGGGTAAATGGAAGGCCTAGAATCAGGCAAACCAAGATGTTAGTTATCTGCTTGGTATCATATCTTGCCTTTTGATACTCCCAAGGTTAGTTTTATCTAGACCAGTGTGGGCAAACCTATGGCACGCGTGCCAGAGAGGGCACTCAGAGCCCTCTCTGTGGGCACGCGCACTGTCACACCAGCATGGCCGGATCTTTTCTCCCCTTCAAGTAAGTTCAACCCCCCCTTTGGACAAACCTCCGCCCAGCCCGCAGAGTCTTCAGTGGCCACCACGCGAGGGATTGAAGCTGGCTGCTATTGTGCCTGTGCTGCCCTGAGCTCACACAAGGAGGATGCCTAGGGGTCAGGGGCAGCCATGTGCACACATAGGGTGGCAGTGACTGCACAGTGAGAGCGCCTGTCTGCCTGCCAGGATCACTGCTTCGTTGGGCCCAGGTAAAGGGGAAGAGAGAAACCAGCGAGGAGGGAGGGCTCAAGCCCGGTGCTAAGGGTGGCTGCGCTCTTAAGCTGAACCATTTGCATTGAGGGGTACTCTAGAGGAACCCTCTATGCAAATGCACCCCCTCTCAACCTTCCCGCAGCACGGAAAGGCTGAGTGGGGCCAGATCCCCCCGTTTGCATTGAGGGATACTTTAGAGGAGCCCTCTATGCAAATGCCCCCCTCAACCTTCCCACGCTGAGAAGGGCCAGATCCCCCCCGTTTGCATTTAGGACTACTCTAGAGGAGCCCTTTATGCAAGCGCCCCCCCCCCCCCCGTCAACCTAGTGCAATGTTGGCACTTTGCAATAAATAAGTGGGTTTTGGGTTGCAGTTTGGGCACTTGGTCTCTAAAAGGTTCGCCATCACGGTCTAGACTATTCTTTACTTTAGCATCCTGCAGTTCATGCACCTCTACAGGAGGCCATTCTTCTGTCCTCAGAGTGTGTCTTCTTCCCTGATAAGCAGAATCTCTCTCTTTTTGAAAAATCAATTATTTGTGACCTTCTCTGGTTAAAAAAGGTCATTGGCATAGCAAACAGGTTCACTTTGGTGACTGTAGTTGTGCAAAGAGAAAAAAACAAATTAAAGTGCCCCAACAATGCATTCCCCCCTAAACATACCAACACCTCTTGTTAGAAGTGACATCATTGTACATTAAAGATATCATCTTTCCTTTCATATTAAAATGCCTGTCAGTTCTCTTGCTCAAAGGTTGTAAATCTACCATGGTAGCCAGGGTAAATGGAAGGTCTAGAAAATATGGAGATAAGAACTCTGATTTCATGTTCGAAGAGAAAAATATATAAGGCTACTTTAATGTGTGTGTGTAGGTGTGTGTGTGTATAGGTGTGTACTTTCTTAACTCTGCTATTATCTGGTTAGGGCAATTTTTCATGAGATATCTCAGAATTCAGAGAGCTGTTTTTAAAATATATATCCAGGTTTAAGAGCCTGAGGAATGTAGCATGAATATACAGTGCAGTAAAATGTATTAGCGCATACATTTTAAACTTGTTCATGCAGTAAATCATTACCCTCTCCCATTGACTTTAGCCCTCCAGCCTCAAAAGAAATGACATACGATAATTTAACCTGTTTCTTCATCTTTAAATCACACATAAAACAAAGCACCAAACAATGCTGTGTAGCCTCTAGGAAATGGCTGTAACAGTGTTCAACTATTATACACACTATTAAGGAATCTGATAGGAAAATTCTTTTTGAGCAGCGATAAAAATATAAATAATGTATCAGTCTCTGTCTTGAAGCATTCAGGCCTATGGTAATACTTACCTGCCTTCAATAAATTGATTGGAAATGACTTTCCAAAATGAAAATGAAACATGAAAGATTCAAAGACTTTCCTGAGCTACTGTTTCATCTTTTAGCAAATCACTTTCTCTCCACCTCAGTTCTCCACCTGTGAAATGGGCATGTAAGGAAGCAACGGTATGCAAAATTGGTTTGTGTCTTGTGACTTACTTCTGATTGAAAGACACGCATAGGATTGTGCTGTGATAGTTTTTCCAAAGCAATATTGTGAAGGTAAATGAGTAAAGCAATCCATGCTTGAAAAATAGAGATAAGGTAAAGATTAACAAAATCCTGAAGGAGAATGTAGGCTAAAAGAAGCACACTGATGACACATTGATTTTAATAGGAGAGGTTTAACCTTATAACAGATAGAATCCTCAGAGCAATGCAGTTCCCTAATTTTACTGAAAAATGGCACCCCTTATTAGACCACTGGGTAAACAAAAACTTTATACCTGTTGGTCGAGCATAGCTTCAGAGATGGGTATAAAATTGTTTTTCTAGGACATGTAATGTTAGGAATACTTTTTGTTGGTGTGATACTTTATACCTCTGTACCTCTACATAAACTATTTTAATGTGTATTGACTGTTAATAAAGTTAATTTTTATTTTAAAAAATGGTAATTTGGAGGGAAATTGCTGCATCTGCAACATTAAACTGAGAAATAATTTGCAAAAAGTACATGACCTGGTTTGGTTTTGCAACTTTTAAAAAACTATACGTACAGAAAAGTAATGGGAAAATGCCATGTTTTATTCCCCTTAAAATAGATGTAAAATGAATAAGGGACTGGTTCACAGATACATAGAGAGCATCATGGCTGAGCACTGATTTAACCAGAGTTTATTTTAAGAAAGCATAAGAGAAGCCATTTTGGATCAGGCCAATAGCCCATCCAGTCCAACACTCTGTCACACAGTGGCCAAAACCCCCCAGGTCTTTGATATCAACATTGCACCAACAATGCTAACATGAAATATTACTGGTACATAACAGATATATCAGTTTGAAGTCATACATTTTATTGCTATTTGATGATGCATGAGCAGAAACAGGTTTTCTTTCCCATGCATTCTCCACTAGAAGCACAAAAGGGAAGGCAGGAAGAATCCTACATCCAGCACCAGTATTATAGCACTGCACAGATGCTGGCAAATAAATGATAAATACTGTCAGCTCTGACAGCACTTTTAATCTATTGTGGGAAAAGGAAAAGGGAGGTGGGGACTGGACTGAATCCAACATTACTTTTCCTTCCATCTAACAGATTATTATAGGTGACAAGGCTGATAATCAGTTCCACCCTTCTTCAGGGTGAGCCTTGAACAAGCTGCAAGCATGCAAATTTCTGCTGTGCTCCAACATCTTTGGACTAAGGCCATTTGTGTTAGCTGAAGCTGCAAATAATCCACTCTGCTTGTTCAGAAATGATAGCTGTTAATTCTTTTATGCTTATATCTGCCTATATATTTTTTTTTATGAACTTTGAATTTCCAGTGAATGGTTCTATGTTATGGACTTGGCCTAAAATCTCATTCCGGGGGGGGGGGGGAATTAATCTCTTTAATGTATTTTAAATTGTTCACAGCCTTGAGGATCCAAATTGGATGAAAAGGCAAGATACAAATGTTTTAAATAAAATAAAAATTTAAAATTAATTATAATATAGTGGGTTCAATGCATGGCAGAGGCGAGGTGGTAGTGAATCATCATCTTGAGGCATACATATAAGACTGGCTAACTGGGCCCACAGGGCCAACTATATACACTCTCGTGTTCCCGCACAAGCATGTGACTGGACCATTCAACCCAGCAGGGGGCCTGTGATTGGAGCAGGGTTTTGGATCCTGCTGCCCATTGTTCCCAAGTCCCCAAACTCTGGCCATCTGGCTCCAATGAGCCTGGCAGGAGCACGCTTTCAGTTCTCACTTGAGTCCGCATACATTACATTAATGAAAATTAAAGCCTATGACAGAAATAATATTTCTTAATAACCTCAGTAGGCTTTGTGTGCTTGTAGAGTTGCCTACTTTGGGCAGGGAAATTCCGGGAGATTTTGTGGGTGGAACCTGGAGAGCGTGGGGTTTGGAGAGGGGAGTAACCTCACTGGGTTGTAATACCATACCTTTTCTAAAACAGCCATTTTCTCCAAGGGAACTGATCTCTGTCGCCTGGGGATCAACTGTAATTCTAAGAGATCTCCAGCCACCACCTGAAGGTTGGCAACCCTATGTGCTAGGCAATGGTTTTGCTGAAGGATACCTTTGGACTTGAGGATATATGGAATGGGGCAGATGGATGTGGCTAGGTGCTGCTTGGTTTTTCCATTTGGTGGCAGTTGATGTTCTCGTAGCTGAAGGGGCTGAAGGAAAGGGGCAGATGGATGTCTGTGAAAAAATGCAGTTTGGATTCTGGAAGAGACAGAGATGCAGACAGGGAGTGCTTTGTTTTGGCAGAAGCACCGTGGGAGTATCAGATCTCTTCCCCTGAAGATATAGTACACATGATGTGGGTTGAACCTACATTATTTACAAATGCACAAGTCAAGCCCCTGCTGTCCTAGGACTATCTCTTGCCTGTACCTATGCTTCATTTATGCATTTGTAACTAATTTAGATGTTATAAAGACATCTTAGGTCTCCACTGCTCCAAAGGAAACCAGCCCAGGTAAGCACTGCTCAAGGAACTTCTTACCACTTGGAGAACTGTGACGTGCATTAACAATACTAGTACACAGTAATGGCAAGCAGCAGAAGGCAGGTTATAGCAGTTCAGCCAGCTAGCCACAGGACTCTCTGAAACTCTGAACCCATCGTGCCACATCCTTGGCAGATAGCTTTGGGTTTCATCCAGACCACATGCATGCACCAATATGGCAGTTCTTTGTTTCTTAAGCCCCTATTTGTTTTCAGCAGATCTTCCATGCATCTTTTCTAGTCATGGGCAGTCATGGATTCACATTGGCAACTTCCTACTCGGGGGGGGGGGCGTCTTTTCTTTATGCATGCCCTATAGAATCATTAAAGATGTAAAATTTCTGGAAATTTTGAAGCCACAGGAAAATCTTTTTATGAGGGGGGAACAATTTTTTTTTTGGGGGGGATGAATATATGCAATATGTAGTATCTTACTGGACCTAAACTAATTGTATTGCTTTAGCAATATAAAATTCCTAATTTGTAACAGCATGGGATATTTGATATGTTTATGGAACATAAAAGTTATAAATGTCTTTTCTGCAAGCAAAACTGAAAATGTACGCAATACTTGAGAGAAAACTGCAAGCTGATGCACCCAGTGCTACGTTAACACATGTACCTTGATTTCTACTATCCAAAAATCAGGAAGGGGGGAATAGAGGTTAAACAGAGAACAAAAAGGGTCAATAATATTTGCTCAGTAATATGTAGTTCCAGTCAGATGCTATCTTCTTCCTTATGTGCCTACATCAGTTCTCAATGAAACTTTCAGAGTTTTCCTCTGAGGTTTTGGTATAGTTTCTGCCCCTTCCTCCTCCTGATTTTTTCCCTCCAGCAAGGTAGGGCAATAAACTACCTGTAACCCAGTCTGTGGGTATATGCGGTGGTTTGAGGGAAAGCTGAAAAAGTCAACTACAAGAGAAGAGTCAAATCAAGAGGACAACAGTTGAGAAGCTGTGCTACCCTCATGAAGATTATGTATATATCCTTCTAGGTGCAGAAATTCATCTTGTATTTAAGAGCTATATGTCTGCAACATGCCCTCCTTCTTTTTAAAAACATTTAACTGATTCTAAAAGAGAAATACTTTATAGGAGGGGTTGGGTTTCCCCCCCCCCCCCCCGCCAGAACTCCCCCAAATATCTACTTTATCTGTTGGAAAAACTGGGGTACAGGCCTTAGAAAAAATAGACCCCCCCCAAAAAAATGTTTCTGGTTTTCCCCCCATGGACCTTCACATCTTTAGTGATTATAACAATTCTATTAAAAATTGAAATGGATTTTGAAAAGAAAATTGTATTAAATATACATGCTTATAAATAAAACTCATAACAATTGACAATACTGGAAATGTTATTCAAATCAAAATTACCAAAAATGTGTATATTCCATTACTATTTAATCATATAATTTTACTATATATCTGTTCAAACATACACATATTATAATCTAAATGCCACTTTCAAAATACATCTTTATACTTGTCTTTAGTAACTCCATCCAATGAATAACTAAGTGACACAGTATATCTAATCTTTCTACATCATTGGCTTTTCGTAATGCTGCAAGTCTAATTAAACTGTACTACACTTACTATGCCATTCCTGGTTTTTTGGAAGAGCATTTTGCTTCCATTATTTAGCAAATGATAGTTGCCACTGTTAATAAATTAAGGATAATAACCTGCAGACTTTTAGGGGAATAAATGAAATAGATAAGTAGCAATAGATTGTTATAGCACTATAAATCAACAATGATTGATTTAAAAAAACACTCAAAAAGCCTTCAGGTGATACAGAAAAGGGGGGGGGAATGATGCAACATGGAAAGAACATTTGCTAGATAGGAGAATGTACATCATTCTTTCAAGATACAGTGCTAACTGACTTGGACTGAATTATTTCAAAGAAGTTTAAAGCAGTAGAACAAAGTTTGAGTCCAGTGGTACCTTTTAAGACCAACAAAGTTTAATTTTGGGTATAAGCTTTTGCTTTCAGGTGTTTTACCAGGACCCTCAGGTGTTTTACCAGGACACATTCCTCTCCCTCTAATTTTCAAGTGCTGTCAGCATTCCATGACCCCTGAAGTATACTGAGGCCTCATGCATTTTTGGATTGATTTAAAAAGTCTTATTATTTTGTAAACCCATGAAGCATCCTGAGTATGTAGAAGCCCCTACCTTTTCTGTGGGTAGTCTTGGATTTAGAAGGGCATAATTCTGTTTAAGATTACACTGTGACAGCACACTTTTAAATTTACCTATATGCCAAGAAAACTCCACAAACATGTAGGGGAGCATGCACAGTGGCTTCCCTTCAACTGTGCAATACCATGTCCCTCAAAGTCTTTCTAAAGTCCTGATGTAAGTGCCTTCAAATAGATGTCAGAATTCTAATTTCAATTGGTTCTGGGTGACCATGGAAAAATTGTGTGAATATGAAGTTCTAATATTGATAAAAATGTTACATTCTTCACCTCTCATTACAATGAGCATTTGAAATAGGATGGATTACAGATGATCAAATCAATATGTCCCTATGACACAATTTAATCCTCTGTGTAGCTCTGTTGATCCATGGAAAGCATTGCTATAAGTAGCTGTTATAAGTTCTTAGGCTTCAGTGTTTTGTACTTCAGTAAAAGGAGAACAAGAGAGACTATCAAACATCACTTTATGTTTTACAGTTGACCATAAACTTTTAATTGGGTCCTCTGCACAAAGATTCTGAAATCATTCCAGTTTTAGCACTCTGAAGTAGGTAAATGTTCCATTGTCTGGATTTCCATCATTAAGCCCAATTGACAAAGGCCAACACAACTCTTCTCATTGTACCTTTGTAACCATTTATGTTTGAGGTGAAGATGTTAATATGGAAATATGGCGAGCTAGGAAGGACTATGAATTCTATCTATGTGATTTATGACCTTTCAACTAATGCCCAATATAAAGGAAACTTCCATTGTTTTATATCTCAAGGCCAGTACCAGAGCAAATGTATGAAATTTGGAATGTTGCACATAAACTTTTATTGCCAAATTATAAATAATTTCTGCCACTTACAATGTTCACCTTTCAAGTTCATCTTGATTAAAAGACAAGGGCAGCTTCTGTCTGATCACAATGAATAATATGACTTGAAGAGCTTTGCTATAACTTACAGTGAAAGAATGAAGTGATATACCCAATCTTATCTAAATTCCTGTTTAAACTTAAATACACACACACACTGCTTGCCATCATCCAGGTGGGACCTGGAGATCTCTCAGGATCACAACTGATCTCCAGAGGACAGAGATCAATTCTCCTGGAGGAAAGGTTGGGTTTGGAGGGTGGACTGTATAGTATTATACCCTGCTGAAGTCCTACTGCTCCCCAAACCCCACGCTCCCCAGACTCCATCCCCAAATCTCCAGGAATCTCTCAAGCCAGAATTAGTGACTCTTAACACACACACACACACAAACAGGCTCCAGGCCTCAAACCATCTGCTCCCCAATGCAAGGTATGCCATTTCAGTATTTTTGTCTTACTTATGAAATCAAAACACCTTTTTTTCTGCATCCATAGTTCTGAACTGTTTAACAAGTCAGTGCATTATGGATTACGTCAGCTCTTTGAAGACTGCATCTTTGAGGTCATTTAGATTTTGTCACTCATTCTTAGTTTGCCCATTAACAGATGTGATTACATGATCTTTGTGGATATATTACGATTTAAGTTCAATCATCTAAAAAAAATTTCAACTGCTGTTTCCACCCTCCATTTGTTAATAATTAATATTCACTCTGCTTGATCAATAAAAGAGATAAGGCATACACCAACTGGTCTGTTGGCCCAGTGTTTTCCAAGATGCTTCAGATTACTCTCTTAAATTTGCAGCAGCTGCAGTATTGCAAGGAGCGGCAAATGGCCCAAGACTTCCAATGTTTGGCCAATATCATGGCACCTCAACTGCTGAAATTCCAGCTACAAAAATTCCAGTTATCTAAAATTTGTTCTGCACCTCTCATACGGCATCTTCTGAGCATTATGTCAATGCCTAAGAGCTCTTTTAGCTATAGAGATAAATTAGGCTGCATAGGAGAAATCCCTTATTAACTGGTTGTTAATGTATTATAATAAGCTTAAATTTTTAAAAGCTTAATTGAAGCTGGTTGGTTGATTAAATTTTGGTGGTTGTTGTATGTTTATAAGAGTTAGGTTTTGTTTTTAAAACATGTATTAGGGTTTGATTTGGTTTTAGCCATTTTTGTAAGCCACAGGAAAAAGGTGAACATAAACATTAGAAAAGCCATGTTGGATCAGGCCAGTGGCCCATCCAATCCAACACTCTGTGTCACACAGTGGCTAAAAAACACAGGTGCCATCAGGAGGTCCATCAGTGGGGCCAGGATACTTGAAGCCCTCCCACTGTGCCCCCCAAGCACCAAGAATACAGAGCATCACTGCCCCAGACAGAGAGTTCCAACAGTACGCTGTGACTAATAGCCACTGATGGACCTCTGCTCCATATGTTGATCCAATCCCCTCTTGAAGCTGTCTGTGCTTGCAGCCACCACCACCTCCTGTGGCAGTGAGTTCCATGTGTTGATCACCCTTTGGCTGAAGAAGTACTTCCTTTTATCTGTTCTAACCCGACTGCTCAGCAATTTCATTGAATGTCCACGAGTTCCCCTATTGTGAGAAAGGGAGAAAAGAACTTCTTTCCCTACCTTCTCTATGCATATTCTTGTTATAGTGCTATAAATCAACAATGGTTTGAATGGGATAAACATTTTTAAATAAACACAAACTATTTAAGAATGGTTGCTTTAAAAGACTAACTTTCATTTTATGTGCTTTTCAGTTTACAGATCAGAAATGTAGATAAATGTTTGACTGACTGGAATGTAACTTACTTCAAATTAAAATCATCTTCATGTCCAAATGTGAACATTAGAAGATGAAGAAAAGGGCAAATGTAGATCTCGGATTTAAGTTCAATTTTCCTGTCTTTGCTGCTCTCTGTTTGGGCTCCCCTTTATTGTAAAAAATCAATTCCCCAAAGCTGCTGAGGACCCAAGTCCTTAAAAACCTGAATGTGTAATTTGGCCCTTAGTTCCATCCTAGGGATTGCTATGCTATTTAAAGCTAGAATGGTGTGACTTGACTTAAAACTTTAGTCAAATATGTGTTCAGGAGCATGGATATTTGAAGAGTTGCCCAACCTGAGCTCCGAGTCTATTAGGGTTACCAGACTCCCAGGTGGAGTTGGGGTTCCTCTGCCTCTGGGCCCTGCCCTCAGCCTCTGATCAGCTGGCTGGCAGAGGGACTTACCAGTAGAAAGATGAAGGACCTGGGCCGTGTTGCCGGCATCACACAGGAAGTTACATCATCATGCCAATGACTTCTGGATGACTTGCTGGTATCTGGGTAAAAACTCCATGGTAGAAGACAGTTTAACCATGGAGTTTTTGCCCAAAACCCAGAACATCACTTGGAAGTTGCTGCCATAATGATGTCACTTCTTGTGTGACACCAGCTACTTGGCTCAGGCTTTTCTCTTTCTCCTGGTAAGTCTGCCCCTTCTCCTGGTTGCCAGGAGGGACCTGGCAATCCTGCTTTCTGTTTTCTGGAAGCAGCTGGTCATGTCACTGGTTTGTGGTGGTTCTGGATAGTTGCTTATTTGCGCCTTGCAGTACTTCTCAATAAAAAAGCCATTGGCTTTAATAATGCTGATACATGGCATTTGCATCATGCTTTTGAGTGTGCAAAGCACCTCATATGCATTGTCTTGTAACTCTGAAAAAACTGTAAGATTAGTGTTATCCCATGTTGCAGATGAGGTTTCAGTGTCTGAAAATGAGACAGGTCACTAAGACTATGGCAGAGGTAGAAAAAGAATAGAAGAGTAGGTTGTTATACCCTTCTTTTCTCTAACTTAAGGAGTCTCACAGCAGTTTACAATCTGCCTTCCTTCCTCGCCCCATAATAGGCACCTTGTGAGGTAGGTGGGGCTGAGAGGGTTCTGAGAGCTGACTGGGCCAAGGTCTTACTTTATGTGGAGGAGTGGGGAATTTAACCCGGTTTTCCAGTTTAATCTTCTGCTATGGACCACTACACCATGCTAGGTCTCAAACAAGAAACTTGCAGATTTGGAGCCCAGCCTCTTATACTATACTACTGTTCATTACATTTTACATTTTTCATTCCCCGTTCTGATTCCATATATTATTTTTTTTAATGAGAAGGCAGCTATAGTTAAAAAAAAATACAGTCAATAGTTTTAAATGAGAATTAGAACTAACTTTATGTAGTATGGTAGCTAAATGATTCTCAGGATTCTAGTCAGAGCTCTGGTATCATAATTTCCCCCTAGACAATACCAGAAAGATCCATTTGCTTGACTGCATGCTGCATTATGTAGAAAAGCAATGTACAGTATTAAACTGTAATAGGGAAACAGGAAGCAAGGCAGTGAGCTGTGATGAACTTTTGTCATTGTCGTTCAGTCGCACAGTTGAGTCCAACTCTTTGCGACCCCATGGACCAAGTCACGCCAAGCCCTCCTGTCTTCCACCATTCTCCAAAGTCTGCTCAAATTCGTGTTAGCCACATCAGTAACGCTGTCCAGCCATCTCATCTTTTGCCATCCCCTTCTTCTTTTGCCTTCTGTCTTTCCCAGCATTAGGATCTTCTCCAGGGAGTGCTCCCTTCTCATTTGGTGGCCAAAGTATTTGAGCTTCAGCATCTGACCTTCCAGGGAACAGTCAGGGTTGATTTCCCTTAAGACTGACTGATTTGATCTTTGACAGAGTTTTTATACGCGTAGGAAGGTGCCCCTGTATGAGTAGGTAGTAGAGTGCAACCCCAGAACACTGTGGTAAAGAAAACAAAACTCCAAGACAGCCGAGTAAACAGTTGTATTGGGTTAACACGTAAGAAGCAGTCTCAGGCAAGCCAATGGGTCATACACATTGAAGTCAGTCTGTCCAATATACAGTACCAATTCTAAGTCCAGGTAGAGAAGTCAAAATCCAGTCCATACCATTCAGTAGCCGTGCAATCCTCCAGAGCTTCAGTATACAAGCAAGATGTTACTCCTTCACTCACAACGTCCTTCTGCTCCTTCTATCATCAACCATCAACTACACCCACACAGGGCAAGGCTTTTCACTAATATAGTACAGCCCACCAATCATAACAGTGATTGTTTCATTAGCTGCACCTGACATTCTCGTTACTCCTGTATAGCTTAGTTACATAACAAAATGATTCAGCAGTTTTTAGTTGTCTTAAAGCAACTGAACACTGACAATCTTCTTGCAGTCCAAGGGACTCTCAAGATTCTTCTCCAGCATCACAGCTCAAAAGCATCTATTCTTTGGTGCTCGGCCTTCCTTATGGTCCAACTCTCACAGCCGTACATGCAATGAACTACCCAGGAAATAACCAAGAATTTTCCAATCACTTGGACTGAGCCAAGTTTCTCTCCAAGAAATTTTAATGTAGATGTTGGGAGGACACTTGCTGAGTGAAGCTACTGCTCAGTACATGATATTCCCTTGCCCTTTCTGGTTCTAAACATTCAACCTCAGCACAGTATTATGAAAGAATCTCTGTTATTTACAAATGTCAGCACTGAAAGCACTATCACAAATAATGCCAAATAGTGTTTTAATAAAAAAAAAATCCTGCTTTTTAAATGAAAGGCTGAATGGACACAGAAGATTACAGTCCTTGTAGCACAAGTCTGAGATACCGTGGGGAAGAACACATTATTCCTCTGCCTTTCCTGTGAAACCACCAATTGAACAGCTGCTATTGTTAAAGAAATTCTTTTGATATGCATCAAAGTTCTTATCAAAATCTGATAATATGTCTGGTGATGCCACAAATTCATTTTAAGCACTTCCCACTGACAAGAAAACAAGCATATTCCTCAGTAGAAAGAGAATATCTCAGTGGTTTTCAGATTAGCTAGGCACAATATTGTTAGGACTTTAATACCTCCTCTTTCACAGACCTTAAGGCTGTCTTACAGAGAAAAACAAAATAGAGGAATGAGTGTATTTGAAAGCATCATTTGCTTTTTTCTCTCCAGAAATCTATTTAGAGAAAATATTTTCCATGGCTAAAAATTCATTTTTATTTTTTCATGAGAATATAGAACTATTTATATACTATTAGCCACCCATGGCCTCCATCTGTGGATAGCAAAATCCGCAGGTAGGGGCCACATGAAGGCTAAAAAGATTTTTCTGTAAAGTCGGAGGACCCCCTAGGTTTGCAGAAAAATCTGTCAATTTGAAAAACGTATGTTGGGGTGTGTGTAAAATTGGCCCTCAAATTTTTAAGAAAGCATCTGCACATGCACAGACAGTGCTCCTATCAGCTCAGAAGGAGCCACTTCAGCCTGGCCTGGTAGTGGATATCAGCAGCCATGCCAGGTCTAGATGTGGTGGCAGAGGAGGCCAGCAGCAGAGCCAGGTCCAGTTGGATCACCAAAAGAGGCCAGCAGCTGCATCAGACTTGGCTGCAGTGGTGGAGGAGTCCATCAGCCATGCCAGGTCCAGCCGCATCAGCAAGACGCCAGCAACCATGTTGGACCTGGCCGCTAGGCTTCCCAACCCTCCCACCCTAACGGGGGACCCCAGGATTTCCACCCTCTTCCCCCGCTCCCCAAAAAAACAGAAGCGGGGGGAGGGGGGAAACGGCGCCGGGGAGCATGGCGAGCTGCCCGATCCTGGAGCGGGCGAGGCCGCCGCGCCGCTGCCGCCCCCTCCCAGCCCACCGCAGCTGCTCCTCCGAGATTGGCCCAGGCTGAGCCCATCTCGGAGGAGCAGCCAGAGCAGCGCAGCCAAAACCAAAGAAGGGGAGGGCGAGGCAGGCCAGGAGCATGGCGAGCCGCGAATCCGGGCCCTTCTAGGACCTGGACTTGTGGCTCTTCACACCCCCGGCCCGCCTCCACCCCCCCCTCCGCTTCCACCCCAGAGGCAGAGCAGGCGAGGCCGCCGCGCCGCTGCCGCCTCTTCTCCGCTCGCCGTGGCTGCTCCTCCGAGATGGGCTCAGGCTGAGCCCATCTCGGAGGAGCAGCCACGGCGAGCGGAGAAGAGGCGGCGGGGCGGCTTGCCACGCTCCCCGGCGCCGTTTCCCCCCTCCCCCTAGCTCCACCCCAGTGTCTCCTGGCTCCACCCCCAAAGTCTCCTGGCTCCACCCCCAAAGTCCCCAGATATTTCTGGGGTTGGACTTGGCAACCCTAGAACAGACTGTTGGCTAAGAGTACATGAATGGTCTACTTGGGTGTGGCTTTCTTGTGCACTTTGTAGTGTAGTACACTGTATTTTTCTATGAATATATTGCTATATAAATATTGTATTTCTAGAATTGGAGGCTGATTTGACGTGGATGTCCTTGTGGCTTTCCCCCCCTGCTCTACAATTTCACGTCACTCTTTTTGGTTGCTAAATTTCTAGGTGAAGGCAGGGAATCCCCCGATTTGGAGGCCCTCCCCCAAAGAAGGTTCCCACAACCTTCATTATTTCCAGTGGAGGGAAGGCATTTAAAAGGTGTGTGGTCCCTTTAAATGTGATGGCCAGAACTCCCTTTCGAGTTCAATTATGCTTGTCATGAACTTGCTCCTGGCTCCACCCCAATGTCTCCCGGCTCCATCCACAAATTCTCCTGGCTCCACCCCCAAAATCCCCAGATATTTTTTTAATTGGATCTGGCAACCCTACTGGCCGCAGCAGCGGGGACCAGCAGCCACACTGAGCCTGGTTGCGGTGGTGGAGGAGACTGCCAGCCACACCAGCAGAGGAGGCTGGCAGCTGTGCCAAGCCCCACCATGTCACTGGAGGGGTGTTCCACAAATCTATGGTCCAAGTGCCCCGTCCAATGGAAACACTCAGCAGTCTTCTTGACTGGTTAAACCTGGTTTGGACTCTAAGAACCCCCTACTACTATTGTTACTTAGAAACTCAGTAGAGATTCAGTAGGGCATAGTGAAAGTTATGTCCTGCTAAAGTAGGGTTGCCAAGTCCAATTAAAGAAAAATCTGGGGACTTTGGGGGCGGAGCCAGGAGACTTTGGGGGTGGAGCCAGGAACAAGGGTGTGACAAGCATAATTGAACTCCAAGGGAGTTCTGGCCATCACATTTAAAGGGACAGCACACCTTTTTAAATGCCTTTCTTCTATAGGAAATAATTAAGGATAAGGGCACCATCTTTTGGGGCTCATAGAATTGGACCCTATGGTCCAATCGTTTTGAAACTTGGGGGGGTATTTTGGGGAGAGGCACTAGTTGCTACACTAAAATTTTGGTGCCTCTACCTCAAAAAATAGCCCCCCCAGAGCCCCCAATACCCACGGATCAATTCCCTATTATTCCCTATGGGAATCGTTCTCCATAGGGAATAATAGAGTGCCCAGTAGACATTTCCCTCCCCCCACGCTTTCTAAAGCAGGGGGAGGGCCTCCAAACCAGGGAATCCCCTGCCTCCTCCCTCTCTCACACACACAAATACTTACTAGATCTTCTTCCTGCAGAACTTTGCTTGCTGTGAAAACGAAAGCAAAAGAAAGGGAGGAGCCGTTCTCCATGGAAAACTGGGTCAGGAAACTGTTACTGACCCTTTCCAATGAAGCCCTTCCTGTTTCCTGCGCAGCCTTAAAGGGGCACACATTTTACAAATGAATCAGTTTGCAGGTTTCTAAACCTGCAGGAGCTCTACAACTACATGATGCCTACACGCATGTTCTCTCCCCCCCCCCGCTTCTGGATTTTTGGAGAGCGGGGGAGGAGGCTGCAAATCGGGGGTCTGGCGGGGGGGGGCGGGTTGGGAAGCCTATGCTAAAGATAAGAATAGAATATTAGTTGTCTTCTGTCTTCTTTTCCAGAATGTGTGTTAACCCTTAAAGACGTTACTTCTGCAGGCTTGTGGCCTTCCTAACTAAAACTGTGTCCCACAGAGGCCAGTAGCTGCATGGGACCTGGCCCCAGCAGAGGAGGACACTAGGCTTGATGGTTGGTGTGGGAGCCTGGAGCTGTGCCAGGCTTGGAGACTGGGGGGATTTGGGAGTCTCCTCCCCCCACACTGAGCTGTTGGGATATGATGAGTTGTCAGTGATGGGTGGGAGGACTCTGCCCCCCCCATATCATGGGTCTCCACTTGTCTTGAACTAAGATTATATGTACTATATTTATTAAGCTAGAAGATGTTTGACCACTGCTGTATTTTTTGTCATATCTCATTATTCATACTAATGTCCTATATTTTATTTTCACATTTATTTTTTAAATATCTTACATTTTACCTATTTAGGTCCATCTTGATTTTTATAATTTTTCTGTGGTTGTTGTTGGCCTGCATTGTGCTGTGTATTTGGTCATGGACCGTAATAAAGCAAACTGAACTGAACTGATTATATAGCAATGCTTAAATCACATCAGTTTATTAAAACATGTTATACACAGCCCTGTTAATTGGCCATTGTGGAGAAATCTGCCCCACATTAGGTTGAACTGGGATTATGATCTTTTCATCTTTAGAGTTAATGAATGCTGCCCAACAACAACAAAAATCCAGTAGGTCTGAGTTGTTCTGTCACTGCCTAAAGCAGATGGATATCACACCCCTCTCCTTGTTACACAGGTGTTGGTCATAATTCCATAGGCGATTTAATGAGAACCGGAAATGCAGGACAGACTTCCTGCAAAAAGAAGGGACTGTGCACTATGACTGGCAGGGACCAAATATACTGAACCAAATCATAAGAACAATCCTCCTGCCCCAACATCCCTCCGTGATCTTATACTGTAATCTTAAACACCCATTAGAGAGTAACAACACAGTCAACAACAAGCAGAATTACAATCTTCTAAATCCATTGACCTAAATCCCTGTTGTGACCTGTCACACCTTAGAAGGGTGTACCACTGCTTAGAATGGCACTGCCAACAGCTGAGTTAGTGGGACTTGCTTCTGAGTCAGAGGGCACTATTAGATAAGGGATTGGGGGTGGGGGGGGCGGAATCCAACTTCTGCCTAATTCTCACTGAAGTGAGTAGGGATGGGACAGAGATATTGCAAAGGGGTTTGTGCAGAAGACTTCTGTATGAAGATCAATTCTATTTGAAAGCTCTTTTAAACTATACCAATAGTATTATTTCTGCTACTTCTTCTGGCCAGAAATGAAACTGCTTTTGCCACTAGAGTGTTTACTCCACCCTCCTGTTGACATCATTTCTCTAGGGAGCACTACTATAGCCATTCCGGGACTTCTTGCTTTGCTTGGCAAAGGAACAAAAAATCCTACAACAACCATGGAAATAGCAAGCTAACAAAAAAAAAACTTTCAGTCAATACCAGTTAAGTACTTCCATCATGTGACATTAGTCAAAAAGTCAGATGCCCAGTCAACCCATGATTAGTCAGGTATTCTATATGCAAAGATATCTCTGAATATCCATATAAAATATAGAAGCCTTCAGGCCTTGGAAGGCATCCAGAACTGGCCTGGACATTACAGGAATTGACTGTGTCATCTAATGCATACAGTGCTTTAACTTGGATGTATATTAGCTCACATGCAGTTTATTGATTCACATCCCTGTTATATTGCAAAGCAACTGTTTGTATTGTACTTGCTCCCTTTATTGCATTTCTATTATTATTTATTATTTATTTAATTTATAAATTGCCCAATTCCTGCTCTGGGCAATGTACAGAGGCATTAAAAACATTTGCCAGATAAAAAGAGAAAGTGAAATTAGAAGTATGATTCTATGATTTTAAGTACATTATAAAAACAGATGGTGAACAGTACATTAATTATCCAGATTTGCAAACTGCCAGCCACTTTGCAGGCCGGGAGGAGGGGTGAAGTGATCTTGGAGGGTGCCAGTCAAGATGGAAACCATCGCTGTGCTCAGCTCTGCCCTGCAGGGCCTGCTTGTCTCCTTGAAGCAGCCCAAACCTAGCTCACACAGTAACACAATGTATCATTTACCAGTTGGCTGATTTGAAAATTATCATCTATAAAGTCAACTTCAAGGATCCTAGATGACAGTCCTCGCCTTAGCCTGGCCAAGATGAGAGTATGTGCCATCTTTTAAACTGAATATTATCAGGACACCATTTGTCTAAACACCATCTTGTTAGGAGTTATCAGGGCATTATAGTTTTTATAAATTTTAATTCCTGATCTATTCTATTAATCCAATATTGTAATCCACCCTGAGCCCATTCATGAGAAGGGCAGGATAGAAACTGAATCAAATAAATAAATAACTCCCCACTCCCACCCCCAAGAGAGATACTGAGTTCCTCTCCTGTATCATACTTTGTATTAGGGTCCCCAACATGGTGCCCATGGGCACCACTGAAACCTTTCCTGGCTCTCACCAAATGTTTTTAGAAAGTGAGTGGAGCCAGGTAGGGCTTTTGCCCAGTAGGGCTTCTGACTGGTCACCGGAGATCTGATTGGCAGTTTAAAGGGCATCCTGTTAAACAAGGCTTCTGCCTGAGATCCTACAGAATTACTATTGAAGTTATGCATAACCTTACTCCTTGCCAGGGCTTTTTTTGAGCAGGAATGCAATTCTGGCTGGCTTGCACCAGGGGGTGTGGCCTAATATGCAAATGAGGTCCTGCTGTTTTTTTTCTACCAAAAAAAGTCAGTTCCCTGCCTTCTTGTGATTGTCTCTGCCCCTGGGCTGAGGCAGCCAATTTATGTGTGGCGATCTGATGGGCCCCATCATCACCCTCTGTCAGAATTAAGGTGCCCACAAACTCAAAACGTTTGGGGACCCAAAACTGGTCAATACTTGCTCTCATTTCTTTCATGATGAAAGAAAGGTGAAGACACAGTAGTTATTGTTGAGGAAGGTTTCTGAGTATAGTTTACTGAGTGAAATTTAATAGGGATTTTAGAAAATGTGTCTATAAATTGTCAGCCTAAGTTTGAGGGCAAAGAAAGAATCCTTTGATGGTCCAACTGCAGCTTTTTCTCCTGAAAGCTTGGAAACAATTTTATAAATAGATAGATAGGCAGGCAATAACATATAATTTCATTTTTTCTAATAGTATTATTATGGCACTATCCATCTTTTGTAACATTCTGAGCTGGCATAAATTTTTAAATTTGAAAACAAAACTCCTTTGCTCGTCTTTGGTGTAATGCATTCGGGGGTCGTTTGTAGAAAAAAAGGTGCAGGAGCTCAGTAGCATATCTAATTTGCATATGTCCTGGGATATGTGTGCAGTGGGGAGGGAACTCCCCACTATATGCAGACTCTGGCTGGAGGTTCAGGAGTTGTGCTCCTATGAGCTCTTGCTGAATTCAAGCCCTAAATGCATTTAAGTAAATTAAAGACTGCCTTTCAACTTTTGTCCGCTTTCTCTGTGACCACAGACTTCCAGGAAATAACAGCGGATTTATGGCAACTACCAGGTGTACCGTGGCGTGCCCCAGAGCACTTTGTCAAAGGCGCGCAGCGTTATCCTCCGTTAGCCTTCACGCCCCTGATGAAGAAGAGGGTTCTAGATCTAGCGATGCGGATGTCACATCACAAAGCCTTCACGGGGCCACCAGCCGCCTCTTTTGTTCGGCTAATCCCACAGACCCTCGGGAATCTGTTCCCCGGCAAACAAAACACAGACAAAACCCAGGAAGCGCCACGCAAAGTCCCCCTTCTCGAACATTTTGGCCAAATCCGGGAACCGTAGAGAGTGCTGAAGCCAAAGCGCTGATTGGTCCGAGGAGCGGCCCATCATCACTTGATCGAGAAACCGCCCGGAAAGCTAGAGAACGTGAGCCGACAGTGTGCGGGTGAGTGACTGAAGGCGGGCAAGGCAAGCAAGGGTGGAGGTTGAGGGCGGCAGCAGCAGCAGCAGCAGGAGAACTGGCGGCGGCCAGCGAAGGGCGGGCGGGGGGCCGCGCGCGCGCGTGTTTTTTTCTTCCTGGCGGAACATTCCAGGCGGCCTCCCCTTCCTTCAGGACCTTTCGGCTGAAAAAACAAGCCGGGGCCGTGGTTAGCTCGGCCTCTTCCTTCGTTCCCTCCCTCGCCTCTCTCTGCCAAAGGGGTCGCCATGCCTCGGCTTCGCTTAAGCGCTTTAGAGGCCTTTTCTAGATCGGGCGATAACGGGAGGTGTCTAGGATTTGCCTGAGGGGAATCGCCCCGCTTGTTTGTCGGGTTGTGCCAGCGAGGGGCTCACTCGGCGGCCCCTTCTTGAGCCTGGAGTGGAGAATTCGTCTCTCGTGCTCCTGCTTCTCCAGCCTGCCTCGCGGGGTATAGCCCAGCAGGGTCCCTGGGTGGACGGAGAGGGCGGTCAGGTGACACGCGCAGTAACGACGAGTGCTTGAGGGATATAAATCCAGGTGGGCAGCCGTGCTGGTCTGAAGCAGTAGAACAAAGTAGGAGTCCAGGGGCACCTTTAAGACCAACAAAGTTTTATTCAGAATGTACGCTTTCGTATGCATGCATACTTCTTCAGACCATGGAGTGGGGTACAGTGAGCAGAACTTACATATAGCTGGTGGGTAGTGGTTAAGAATGTAAAGTGATACAAAGTTAGGATCCAGTGGCAAAATAGTGAAATTAACAAATTGAAAGAGCATTTGGTCTGAATAGCATTTGCGTGGGAAACCAATAAAACAGTAACATGGAGAAAATAGAATAGGCCCTTTCCATATGCACTGGATAGTTCATAATAAAACATAGGCCAAAAGTGCAGGATTTTTTTGTGAAGAGGAGTGGCAAATTCTCGGGGAATAAAACATAAGAAAATCATACAAATGGTAATGGTCCTTTGGAACAGACTCCCCAAATTACAAGAATGGAGAGCAGATCCTAGATATCTTTTGGATTCTTATCAAGAAGTGCTCTGTGGAAAGTATAGTTACGGGAGTGGGGAATATTGTTGGAATGACCCGGTAGTGTCCCCCCCCCCAAAAAAATATATGCAACAGAAAATTACAATCCAAAGAAAAAGGGTAGTCTGCTTTTTCCTAGGTTACTGCTACAGAGTCTGTTTAAAAAGACAACGTTGTCATACCTATGTGCTGCCATATGTGCATATGTGACAGTTGTATCTTAGATGCACTTTGAGACTGCTTGCCCAGTTTCTTGCCATCTTGATACTTGCCTGAGGGGGAAAGACAGCCAAAATAAAGTGATTTCTCTCATGTGCATCCTAGTTAGTCTTGGGGAAAAAAACACTTGTAGATTGAAGATGAGAAACGTGGAAAGACATCAGATGGAGAACATGAATAGATGAATATTCTGTAAGAACACATGTGCCCTGCTGAATCAGACCTGAATCATCTGGTCCAGCCCCTTTCTCACAGGGCCAGCTAGCTGCATCTGAAAGACAACAAGCAGGCAAAGGAAACAAAAGCCTCCCCTGCAGCAGCTCATTGTAGAGGTACATTGCTTAGGGTTTCTATTTAGTTAACTTATCATGAATAGTAACCAGACCTGCTTGTTAATTTGTCTAACCCAGGGATGGGGAACAGTGGCTCTCCAGATTTTTTTGCCTACAACTCCCATCAGCCCCAGCCGTTGGCCATGCTGGCTGGGGCTGATGGGAGTTCTAGGCAAAAAATATCTGGAGAGCCCCCTCCCCTGGGCTAGCCATCTTCTAAAGTCATTTTAACTAATAGTTGCCACCACATCTCGTGGCAGTGAATTCCATTAAATAATTCTTCATTATGTGAAGAAGTGTTTCTATCACCCTGAATCAATTCACTGGGTGACTCTGAGTTCTAGAATGAGAGAGAAATTTCCCCCATTATTTCCACATAGTACATAATTTTATAGATCCAAGCGGGCAGCCGTGTTGGTCTGAAGCAGTTGAACAAAGCAGGAGTCAAGTTGCACCTTTAAGACCAACAAATTTTGATTTAGAACGTAAGCTTTCCTGTGCTCTTAAGCACACTTCATGAGACAAGGAATCCAGAACAGTGAGCAGAGCCATACATAGCTGGTAGGCACGTGACCCCTCTCATTTGTATCATTTAAATTAAAAAAGCCTAAATGCTTCCATTTTTCCCATGGAGAAGATGCTGTAGTGTATTATTTAATTTTACTTGGGTATATTTTTGGGGAGATAGGACAATCAACTCTTCATAATACTACTGGAAAAATCTAGCAGCTCCCCTATTATCCCTATGGCATAAAAAACTTCTAGAACACTATATGATGACAAAGATAACTGATTCTTTAAACTGTAAACCATTAGGCAAACAAATTGGGGTTTGAAACTGTTTGGAATCTTATTTTAGATAATTTAGAACAGCAAGGTGAAATCTTTTTGATCATATGAAAACTTTATCTATACTTTTGAATTGGTTATGTAGTATTTATAATTACCTTGGGAAGATGCATTTAAAACTTTAGGAAAATTAAAGGAAAAGGACACCCTATCTTACTACTATCACAACTGGTGGACACATACAAGAGCTTGGGTAAATGTAAAAGTGAACAGAGGGAAAATGCTGATTTGTAGTTTCTAAAATTTTAACTTTATATTTATGTGTGTGAAGAAGGCATACACACAAACATATATTCCTGGTATTTTCATCATTGTTTATAGGTGTTTCTGTATATACCTGATAATTTTTTAAAATTAAAAAAAGCACTACATAGTATTCTCATTGTGGCCACACCATATTTCCATGTGAAGATAATGCAATATTGGCTGTCTTTATTTTCAGTCAAGTCAAGTTAGCCTGTCAAATCTCAACCTGAAACTGATTTGATGTTAGTTTGACAGCTACAGTTAAGTCTTAAGTATGGTTTTGTGCAGTGTACAAATGTAGACATCTTGGCTTAATCCTTGTTTGATATTAATTGCTGCCCTCACACAGTTCACAGTTACAGAGACACCTGGCCGAAGTGAAGGCCTATGACAAACCAAGATTTGAGTAATCATCCACAAGCTGAATCTTGGTTTCACTAACTGACCATAGTTAAAATACATCTGAACTGACCCACTATTGGAACCAGTGTACTCCATGCTTTATGTACACGAGAGAAACACTCTTCAAAATGACCTTGTTCCCATGCACACTATGCAATTCTGACCACCTCTCCTAAAGAATAAATCCCTGAAGGCAATTGGTTCAAGTGAAGGTTTACAATAATTTTATAGATCCAAGCGGGCAGCCGTGTTGGTCTGAAGCAGTTGAACAAAGCAGGAGTCAAGTTGCACCTTTAAGACCAACAAATTTTGATTTAGAACGTAAGCTTTCCTGTGCTCTTAAGCACACTTCATGAGACAAGGAATCCAGAACAGTGAGCAGAGCCATACATAGCTGGTAGGCACGTGACCCCTCTCATTTGTATCATATAAATTAAAAAAGCCTAAATGCTTCCATTTTTCCCATGGAGAAGATGCTGTAGTGTATTATTTAATTTTACTTGGGTATATTTTTGGGGAGATAGGACAATCAACTCTTCATAATACTACTGGAAAAATCTAGCAGCTCCCCTATTATCCCTATGGCATAAAAAACTTCTAGAACACTATATGATGACAAAGATAACTGATTCTTTAAACTGTAAACCATTAGGCAAACAAATTGGGGTTTGAAACTGTTTGGAATCTTATTTTAGATAATTTAGAACAGCAAGGTGAAATCTTTTTGATCATATGAAAACTTTATCTATACTTTTGAATTGGTTATGTAGTATTTATAATTACCTTGGGAAGATGCATTTAAAACTTTAGGAAAATTAAAGGAAAAGGACACCCTATCTTACTACTATCACAACTGGTGGACACATACAAGAGCTTGGGTAAATGTAAAAGTGAACAGAGGGAAAATGCTGATTTGTAGTTTCTAAAATTTTAACTTTATATTTATGTGTGTGAAGAAGGCATACACACAAACATATATTCCTGGTATTTTCATCATTGTTTATAGGTGTTTCTGTATATACCTGATAATTTTTTAAAATTAAAAAAAGCACTACATAGTATTCTCATTGTGGCCACACCATATTTCTATGTGAAGATAATGCAATATTGGCTGTCTTTATTTTCAGTCAAGTCAAGTTAGCCTGTCAAATCTCAACCTGAAACTGATTTGATGTTAGTTTGACAGCTACAGTTAAGTCTTAAGTATGGTTTTGTGCAGTGTACAAATGTAGACATCTTGGCTTAATCCTTGTTTGATATTAATTGCTGCCCTCACACAGTTCACAGTTACAGAGACACCTGGCCGAAGTGAAGGCCTATGACAAACCAAGATTTGAGTAATCATCCACAAGCTGAATCTTGGTTTCACTAACTGACCATAGTTAAAATACATCTGAACTGACCCACTATTGGAACCAGTGTACTCCATGCTTTATGTACACGAGAGAAACACTCTTCAAAATGACCTTGTTCCCATGCACACTATGCAATTCTGACCACCTCTCCTAAAGAATAAATCCCTGAAGGCAATTGGTTCAAGTGAAGGTTTACAATATTAAACTGCTCTTTATTTTCTGCTGTAGAAGCTGTGAAATACATTGCTATTTTTGTTTGACTGGTAGTCTTAAATTAGAAAGGATATTTAAAATTAATGCAGATTTAGAGACTTTTATTCATGTAGGGACATTATAATAGATCATATTGAGATATTGGAGAAAATACATCCATTGCTGAGTCATGCTTCTAGGAGACCACTTTATCCAAACAATTGCGCAAAAAAAAATTGCGCAAAAAAAAAGTAACGGGAATTACCATACTCAAAGTGTTTTCACCAAATACTGGAAAGCCTGATGGTTATTTAGTATGTATAATATGTTACATGTTTTTAGACAATGCATTTCTGCCATTCAACTTTGTGAACTTAATCATCTCTCATTGAGTTATAGTAGCGAGAAACCTGAATAGCTGTGGGTGTAGGTTGAGCGTGCCTGTTTGTGTATTTCTTAGATTAGCTATTTATATATAATTCATATCCAGAATGCTAAAAACAATCTGGATTACTCAGTACTGTGTTTTTTGTAAGAAATTTCATATGGAAAATAAAAGCCATTCCTGACTGCTTTGAATGTTTCAAGTGATGGTGTGTGGTGAACAGATGTCTTAGATAATCATAGACAAAGCTTATTAAGAATATCAAACTGCATGTGGTATAGAGGGTAGTTTTGTACAATGAAGGTACTGTTGCAGTTTTAAGTCTGTGTTCAACAAAGATTTCTCTTTTTTATTTTGCTGTTTGATGTTTATTTCCCTAGAGAACACTTTTAAGAACCACCACATTTGCTGAGCGCTTGTTTGTGATCTACTTTTCAGCCATTTCCCTATTTTTCTGTTTTTTTTATGTAGCTTCTCATTCTGTCAAAATGAGTCTACGGAAACAAACCCCAAGTGATTTCTTGAAACAAATAATAGGAAGACCAGTTGTTGTGAAATTAAATTCTGGAGTTGATTATAGAGGTAAGTTTTCCTAACCTCCTTTTCTGGACATGTTGATATATTTGTAATCTTTCAGTTAGGGAAAAGTATAGTTCAGTTAGGAAAAAATATAGTTCATTAATATAGTTTTTGTGATGTTGAGTTCTTTTACATTCTAAACCTAGGATCATGGGTTATAACAAAGGTAAGAACATGTAAATTAATAAATTAATACATGTAAATTAATACAAACTAGGTACTTTTGCCATGTTTATCTTGCCTTATTTTTTGCAGCCTTCATACAGTCACTCATCTGATTAGTGTTTAAATTCTATAAAGAGACTTAGTAGTCTGAAATCAGTAATCTTTATGATTTCTTTTATTTACAAAATGTATGTCCCGCTTTTCTGTCTCTACAAGGTAACTAACAATTTAAAGCATACATGATAAAATCACATTTTAAAATGTAATTAATTACTAATTTTAATTAATTCACTTTTATACCCCACCATTTTTCCCAGTAGAAAGCCCAAAGCGACTTTCATCATTCTCCTTTTCCCCACCTTATCCTCACGATAACCCTGTGAAGTAGCCACCCAGCAAACTTTCATAACAGAGTGGGAATTCAAACCTGGGCTTCTCAGATCCCAGTCCAGCACTCTAACCACTACACCACACTGGCTGTCATTAAAATCAACCTCCCAACACATCACTAAAACAAATTAAAAAGCAGAGTTAAAGTATGTATGAAGACATAAAAACAACATTAAAAACTTTGGTTAGAAAGGAAGGATCACTGGGGGAATGCCAAATGAAACAAAAAAAGTGTTCAGAGTGTTTCTCATCAACACATTCACAAGTGACAAGAAATGCTTGATACTAAAGCAAAATGCTTGGATTACCTTGGTATAAAAGTTACATCTTGAAGGGTTCAGAAATCTTGGTCAGAAGGAGCTTCTGATATTCATTTGCAAGAGATCAAAACAGTTGATGTTAGCACAAAAGGACATCAGAAGACTAAGTCCCAAGGATAAAACACAGGAGCCACTTTCTCCTTTTTCTGCTCTTTTAAGGCTACATATGAGAAGGACTGGTGATTGACTAATGATAAAATCTGTAATCAATCCCAGGTCTTTCTGAAGTTGCCTCATGTAAATCAAATGTACAAACTTTCCAAATATTAGTGGCAATTAAATTCCTATACAAAATCTTTTTAAGATCTAACATGGGAGCTAAATTTTGTATATCGCGCATTGATTCTGCTCAGAAATTTGGGTAGCTGAACTCTCCATATCAAAGAAGAGTCACTGAAGAGTAGACAGGTCAGTTGTTCTGGAAGGGAGCTAGTTAGTTTAACAAAGGGAGTGCTGCTTGGGTGGGGGAGGAGAGGTAGCAGTATATGACCACCTTTCCCCACTCCCTCACTCTGAGGCAAGATATTTCCTCTTTTTCCTTCCCTTTCTAACTGAGCAGCCCCTTCTGTCTGTTTTCTTATCTGAAGATCTGTGGCTGTCACAGTATGGTATTTTGCTCCTGGCTCAGACCAGGAACTTGAGGGAATGGACAAGATCACCCTCTTAAACTTCTGAAATGGCACACTAGAGGCTTTTTAAAGGTCAAAAATAACAAAATATTTTATTCAACATGGAAGGGGAACAGTCAGCTGAAATCAGGGATAAAATGTTTGAGGTAAATCAATAATGAACTCTAAAGTAAATCAGTAAACCGCCCTGAGCCACTTCGGTGGGAAGGGTGGGATATAAATCAAAATATAAATAAATAAATAAATATAGGCACAGACTGCAGTTCATATGTATCAAGCAGTTGAGTTTCTTAAGTTTTTCCACATAGTCTTAGAATTTTTAAGATTAGAAGCTTTTGTTTAAGTGTTTCCTAAATACTCCAGTATACTTTCTTGAGTATTAAGGACTTTTTGGTTTCCACAAAGCAGTCTCTAAACTCACTAGATCAAGGATCACTCCACTTCTTAGAGCTATCTTCCTTTTTAACTAGATAGAGAATGTCTTCGCTCACTAGAAGATCTTTGCCTTTTTCTGGCCCAAATGGGAGTCTTCACCGATCTATCCACTCCTCCTTGCCAGCCTTCCCAGTTCCCATTGCTCTCAGTCAGGACTAAACACAAACTCAGCATCTAATACTTCTATTAGGGCTAGATTCAAACTGAGTTCCCTTCAGCATTCAGCTCTGAAGTCTTTTCTGCTGAACTGATGCTAACCAATCAAATTTCTTTGAGCAATCTGTCACTCAAGCTCTCTGGCTCTGTGAGGCATTAACCCTTAACAGCCATTGCATATTTTCACAGCACTTCTGAGCTTTAAAAGTGCAGTCTGTCAAACAGGTAGGTTTTGTTAATTTGTAGTCTAGGTTCATGTGAAGATACAATACTGTTTCTCTGATTTTCACAATAACAGAAAAGATAATAATTACGTATTTCTGCACAGGATAACAGTTAGATGTTCACAGTGCTTATCTGTAATGTTTTCTCATAATTCATTCAGGATGGATTTTTTCTCCATCCCCAAGAACTGTTTGAACTATGGAGTGATAAATCTAGATAGTTTCAGGATCTATCTAATTGTAACAAAACTGGAGTGAGATCTGTAAACATTCCTTGCAGAAATAAATATCCTCTTGATACACATAGAGAAATATTCTGTGAGTTAACTCATGCACCTTTGATGTTTTCCGGGAATGTAGACTAAACTGTGTAGTGATAGTTTTTGCCAACAGAAGTTCAAGTGATTTTAACATACTGTTAAACAAGGGAGTACAGAATTATAAAAATGTGGTTTCAGCAAGCTGCTTAACTGAAACAATTGACTGGATTCTTTCATATTCCTTGAACCCTGACAAAATGCATAGATGTTTTAATAAATAAAAATTAAAATTCGTCTTTAGAATTATTTTAGTTTGGTGTCTTTTTGCAGCTGTTCTGATTTTAAGCTCAGATGGATTGTCTATGTCCATCACTATTATTCAGAAGGCTGTAGATGGTTGAACTGTGCCACCTACTTTCAACCTCTGGAATCATTGGTCCTTGGTTTATGAGTTCACAGTGAACAGTATTTTGCCTCAAAGAAGAAATGATCCAGGAACTGGATCTGGTCCGGATAGGAAACTTTTCCCACTAGAGACAACTATTGTGGCTTGGCAGTGGGCTTCCTCAAGGACTGTTTTTTCTGTGCTCACTGTGATCTCCCAAACACTTACAAACTATAATATTAGCCCCTCCCCCCCCAGTGTTTCCTTTAGTTGCTGCTCCCCTAAAAGATGAGCTGGGAACATCATTCATCTGAAAATGTTTGTTGTGTACACCCCTAAAAGATGAGCCAGGAGCATTGTTCATCTGAACATGTTTGTTGAATTGTTTTAATATGTTCTAATCTACATTGGAGGTTATTTCCTCAAATCATGAAGTGTTCATCTTTAAGTTAAATGATAAATATAGAACATACATCATTGTGACATTGCACAAAGGTAGGACTGCTGTTCTCATGATGCTAGCCTCTCTTTAGACAGCCAGAATCTTCCCCATTTGAAAGACAGAAAACAGAAGTTAAAAAGGCAAAGTCATCAGCAAAGTTAAGCTGCATAGTAACAGCCAGCCTCAGGTATTGATCTATGTGCCTACTTCCAGGGTAAAACATAATTTACATCAAAATATGTAAGTAACAGTATACACTTTCTAACACTTTGGGAGCTCTTAAAAGGCATTCAAGATTTTGTCCAGTTAAAGACTTTGCTTAAACTTGTAGAGGTGTTCATTCATTTGGTGTTCTTGATTGTAATTGAAGTTATTTAGAATTGAAGTCTGACATTTACTTAACATCCGTATCGGCATATCTGGTCATGATGCCATTAACAGCACTGTATGATTTCATATAACATCAATCCTATCCTGGTAAAACAATTAGGAATGTGTGTACTTTGAGAAAGTGATTGTGTTGTTAATTGTTATTTTTTAAGGTTTAAAGACCAGTATTCTGATGTTAAGCACATTTACCTAAAATTGTTTTAAATCAGCTGGATTTGCTTTCATGTAAATGTGGTTATAATGTGCCTTTTAAATCATTTGACTTCTAACAATATTAATATGCATAATAAATCTAATGTAATATGTATTTTTCCAAACAATTTCCTAAATCCTAGTCAACTTTCTACTTGAATTCTATATTTAAACAGGGCAGCTGTGATTCATTCTGTGGAACTGGAAAAGGGGTTCTTGAATAAATAAGGTTTTTAATAACTACATAACTGGAATAAACTTCTGGCAGAGAATGTTTTAAGAGTATGAATATATCTGTACTGTTGTATATAGCCTTGTGTACAGGGCTGCTTCTTCCCATTATTCTGGTGTTCCTGTGCCTTTCAAATTCATGGCTATTTGCTGCAGAATATTCTCATCAGAATTCATAAGTGAAAGAATAGCATTTCCAGCTTTCATAAGAAAAGCTATAGATCTTCTGACAAAGGGTTGTGCTGCAATGATTTTCTGTTTCATATACCAAATGGTGGATAATGACTTCATGACTTCACAGTGTGGATGAGGGTATGGTGTCAGTTGTCCCACACCTATCCCATATTCTCACTTGCTGTGTGTTACAGTCATTTCCCCTAACTTGCAATTAATACCATGTTTGATTTGGAAAATTGTTCTGAAATCTAAGCTGTTTTGTGGGATTTGTTTTTACTAGGTGTTCTGGCTTGTCTGGATGGGTACATGAACATAGCTTTGGAACAAACAGAAGAATATGTAAATGGGCAACTGAAGAATAAATACGGGGATGCATTTATCAGAGGAAACAATGGTAACTATGCTCAGTCCTCATAGTTGAGAACAAATTATACAGCTAAGCCATAAGTTCTCATAACTCCCCTCTACCCTGCCTAATTTTTGTCAGCTCACACTTTCCACTAGTTTTACAAGATTGTTCCTGGATTTGGACCAGGTTTTTTTCAAAGGGGAGGAGAACTGGAAGGTGAGTAAGGAAGGCAGCGATTCTTCTTGAATGCTGTGCCAGTGAAGCTTTTTTTTAGGTATGATAGCAAGAGAGGATTAATTTAGGAGCGGGTTGTGGGAAGTGTTTGTATGTTTTAAGGCTTTATGGTACAGGAATTGAAAGCAGCTCCTCCAGCACAGTTGCTCATTTTGTTGCAGTTAGCTTTTGGGGGGCAGGGGAAGTACTCCATTCTGTGCATAGAAGTGTACATATTTAAGAATAATCAGATTCATACTTTCAGTATGAGAGAGGAGCAAACACAGTGAGAATGATCCAGCTGGTGTTAAGTGTTCTCGGTGAGAGAGTTATGCATATGATTAAACCTCTTGCACTGTAGTCAGTATGCCTAACAGTGCTTAACTGTTGCCTAAACCATCTCTTTAGTGAGCTACATGATGGAGTTTGGCTTACTGCTGAGATTTATCTTTTTTAGCACTTGTGGCAGTAATTATAAACCGGTGGAAAAAATTATACTGAAAATAATGTTGAATGGTTTGTGGAATGCTGTTTATACAGGTAGTTCTTATCTGTCACATACTATTAGATGTCTGTAAAGCATCTTTACCATTTGCCATTCTTGTTTTGTTTTTTACAGTTTTGTATATAAGTACACAGAAGAGGAGAATGTGAATATACCTGAAGGTGGAAAATTTTGAATTGCAACTTTTGTTTCTTAACCAAGTTTTATTTGTTGTTGGTGATTCGTAATGATGTTTTGTTGCCTTTTGCTGTAAAGCTACATACCCTGTATGAAAGTCTGGACCATTTTTTAATATGTGTATTAACAAAATAGAATGTTTTCTGACAAATGCTTTGGAACACTTTATGTTACAGTTGAATTAAACAAAAATGGAAAAGAATTTGATCTCTGTTTATGCCATAAAACTAACGTTAAACATCATCTGGTTAGGTTAGAAAATCATGCCACACTGGAATTGTATGAGCTGCCACTGTGTAGAAGTCAGCTTTCCAGTTTGTATGATTGGCTAGGTAAGTAAGACAAGTTATGGTTTTAATAGCATTCTCACAAAAATCTTTAAAGGAGGTGGTGCTATCAGTGAAGGCTATGGGAAATAACAGATGGGATGGTATATCCAGAGCTTGGCACTGTGCCAGCTATGGCAGTAAGCATCAGAACTTAGAAACTTTTGTCTGTGCCAGTACTCCCAAATCCCAGCAACTTCCCTCTTTACCCTTACCTGCAGTTAGCTTTCTCTTCTACTTCCACCTACCTGCAGACAAGGAGACTTTGTTCATCTGCTTGGCTGTTGTTGCATTGCAGAGTTAGACATTTTATACATTGTGCAGAAGCTTAACAGTGATGCTTAGGCTTTTGGTTTTTTAATGATATATCGTTCAGGACAAATAAAATGAATTGATAGTTTTTATCCCATATCAGAATATGGAAGTCCTGTGTTGGGTTGCTGTGATGAAATTTCTGGGGACTTACCTTGTGTAATTATTAACCACTCTTACCAAAAGATCTGGTGGAAAGTCACAGACCTAATTCCCTTACGAGCTCCTGTTATAAACTTCTTGAGAGGCTAATCTTGAACAGAATCAGTGACAGAATTTACAAACATATCCCTATAGAGCAAGCAAGATTTAGACCCCATTGCAGTTGTGAGGTCCAGGTTCTCAGCTTAACAACTTTCATTGAGGCAGGGTATCAGAAATGTCTTCAGACATCAGCAGTTTCTGTCTGTCTCACTGCCGCTTATGATGCAGTCTGGAGGGATGGTCTACTGTGCAAATTTTTACAAGTTTTCCTCTGCAGAACATTATTTTGACTCCTAAATAACATGCTGAGTGATAGAACTTTCCAAGTAATTATGGGTCAGTTAATCAGCAAGCAGAAGAAATTAAATAACAGTCTACTCCAGGGCTCAGTCCTCCAGTGCTTTTCAATCTATTCATCTCTCATGTTCCCAAGATGATATCCAGGAAGATGACATGGCAATTGTAGTAAGGCACAAATCAATTGAAAGGACTGAGGAAGTACTGACTAGGGACATCAAAATTTTGGCCAAATACTACCTTAAATAGCAGTGCATCCCAAGGAAAAACAGGAACAGTCCTATTTCCATCTCGATAACAAACTTGTCAACCATGAACTGAATGTGTACCTTAATGGCACCCAACTTATAACCATACACCAAAGTACTTTGGCATTACCCTGGCCAGGATGTTGACCATCTTACCAATGTAGCAGCAAAAATACACATACAAAACCACATTCTCCAGAAATTATGTAGTACAGCTTGGGGTGTGTCTGCTACAACACTTTGATGCTCAGCTTTGGGACTGGTATATGATAGTGTGGAATATGGTGCGTCAGTGTGGCTCAACAGCTGCCAGGTCCACAGCTCAATACAACAGAACCATCAGATGTATTAAACCCACTCCAGCCTTTTGACTACCCACATTGTGCCACGTTGCTCCCCCACATCTCCAAAGAGATGCTCTTTGTGAATATAGAAAGATAATTGAAAACAGAGTTGCCCATCCACAAAGACATGGCTGACATGGGCCTATCCAGACTAAGACCTAACACCCAGCTATAAGAGCTGCACAGCTCCTGCAATCACAAAATTTCAATCTAGAGAATGAATGACTGCAAACATGGATGCAGTCAGTTCCACCTGGCATCCGTAATTTGATAAACACCAACAGGAGGCCTGCAGGATTTGACCTGCCACATAAAGTATGGAAGAAAACTAATAGAATATGAACAGGCTTTGGTAGCTCTGCAGACCTGTGGTTTAAGTGGGGCAAACACAATTGTACAGCCCACCAAACTATTTTCCACCTGTCATAGGAATGTGAGCATTGTGCTTTCCAGGGAGATGTGACAGACCTCTTTGAACTCTTCCAGCTGTGACTGAGTGGACTGAAAAATTCGATATTAATATGTAGAGGGATTGGCTAAATGGTCTGCATACCTACTGTATTAACTTGGTTCTGTATTTATATACTTGTGTATAACTGTGTGTATGATAAATAGTTTTGCCCTTTTTCTTTCAAACACTTGTGACAATATGTTCAGCTTGGCGGCTAATACATTAACTTGAGAAAATGCAGCAGTTCTATAAAAATATCAGAGTGTTATATAGCAGTTTGTTAACCACTAAAACACTAAGATTTTATTTGAAAATCTACACATTTTTCCGTTTGTTGTAACTATTGAGTTTACAAAGAGATTCCCCCCCTCCCCCCCAAAAAACAGTTTCAGGGAAGCTGCAGAAGAGTACATCAATGCAGTGTTTAAAATATTGCTTCTTGTAAGGTTACAAAGCCCTTCAGCGTGGGGTATATTGTCCAGCTTATTATTCTGTGAGCAGTTTAATGCTGCCTTTAAGAACAGCACAAACTTTTCAGCTGTGCATGAATGAACATTATACAATTGTGTGAATGCAGCAGTGACCCATCCTCTCAGGTATCAAACTACTTTTAATGAAAGGAAGGAACAGCAACACTTGAAGAGGAAAAATTAATAGTTGTTAAAACTTCATGTGGCTTTGCACTGTATGCCAAGAAGATACCATTTTATAGTATGCTGCAGTTATTTATAATTTTGACATGGGCTTAAGATCCAGCATATAAATCACAAATACAGGCATTTATTTTTTAAAAAGAAAAAGTAAATGTGCCTCCCAAGTTTACTGCTCAGTTTTTAATTTGTTTTGGAGAAGGTATATACAGGGTTGCTTCATCCCTTCATTTCCTAAAGTGGCTTTTGAAAAAAGCTTTCTGTTTTGTTTCCAAAAATCTGTTACACAGTATTCGTGGAAATTTATTTTAAACAACCCTTTATTTTATTCTCAGTCTACATTTGTTTACTCCTCTTGGCAATTACGGTTTTATGCAAGAGCCCTGATCCAGACTTGGCATATGCACAACCATGCACCTATACCACAAGACGGGGTTTGGGGTTTCACATCCCCACCTGCAATACAGGAAATGAAAAATGCATCCCTGTAGGGTGCTGGAGGGGGTGTCATCTGATGCCCTAGATCTGGATGTATAACAACTACTTTAAAATGGCCAAACTGGTAAATTTCTCTATAGATAGAAGTGTTGATGATAAAGATGAAAGAACTGTCTTCATATAGAATTTTGGCAGCAGGGATTGTCATAAATACCAATTGATTTAGTTTGGTTTTCCATCACCTTTGGATTCTGCTCTATTAAGAGGGTGAGTTAATGGAAGGGCAACAGTGAACGATATCTTAACCATCAAGAGTGCGTCCAACAAAGATCTGTCTCTAATTACCCTTAGGAGCCCATAACAATCCTCTCTATTTTTATTCTGCTTGAACCAGATAATAGTATGAGGGAACAAATAAATAGAACAGCCTTCCACTGGACTTTTGAAGCACTAATGTTTGTATTTTAAAATAATTGTTTACAACTTTAAAAAAAAGGTTGCTTCCATACGTTGCTCTTGGGATTGAATCTACTTTAGTGAGACTATAGTCAAGAAATACGGTAAAAATAAACTTTATACTGCTTACGCTCCAGTGATCTGAACACCTGTTCTGAAGCTTCAGCTAATACTTGCAGTTTTCACACTAAGAATGGGATTTTCTGGGCATGACCTGTATTCTTGGCTGGAGTCACTGACATCATCCAGAAGATAAATGAAGAACAGGGAGACAGATCAGGTGGTAACTTTCCCCCTTTCGGTTCTTAAGCCTTCATTGTGTTGAAGCTGGATATTTGAGTTTATTTTAATACTGAGTGGACTGAACTTGTTTAGAATTTTTCTCCTTCCCAGTGTATTTCTACTTTTGCTGTAGAGTTATATACATGGAACTACGTAGGACATGTCCCATAGTGTGCAGAAGAAAATTCCTCTTTCTTTGCTGTACAGATGAAAGGAGAGGGGAGGCCCTTACCTATCATCTGTTTCCCAACACAAACCCTGGATGATTCCCCAATTTTTCTTTTTCTTTCCCTATATTTATGGTTGCAATTCTGTGTTCACTTATGAGTAGATACTTCCAAGTATAAATGTGTAGAGCATCGTAAACATACATTGTATTTTTGTTACACAAAGCACTTGGTGGGGCTTTTTTGTCTTTTTTCAAAGAGGATGAGTAGACTGTGAAGAAAACTAACATGATTAAAACTGGATTTGAACACTGACAGAGTTCCTGTAGGTATTAAGAATTAGCAGTAGCAGCTGTTGCACTCCCCATTAGTGGAGAAAGCAAAGAATTTTTGCTTTAAAGGATGTTTGCCTGACAGGCTGAAGGAGAAAATTGCTGGGAGCCTGAAGGATCATGTGGCCCAAGGTAAGTGACTGGCAGTGTCAGAGACTGGAATTTCAGATGTACTTCTGGTATCTGATATCTAGGAGAGGGGGTTGGGGGGCAGGGTTGGGCATCAAGTCACTCCCAACTTATGACAACCCTACAGGGTTTTCAAGGCAAGAAATATTCAGATGTGGTTTGCCATTGTCTGCCTCTGCATAGTGGCCCTGAAATTCCTTGCTCGTTCCCCATGCAAATACTGACCAGGAACAACTGGCTCAGACAAAACAGGGAAATTCAGGAGATATAACTTAACGCATATCAGAAGTAAGACAATTTATTAGTAAAGCAGGTAAATTCTCGGAAGCTATTTGTAGACGGATTATCTTGCTAGTGCATAAATAGTTGCAAATATAGTTTGGGCAAAAAAGCTCCACTAAAATCAGTCTTTACCTGTATGTTCTCTGCTTAAAGTTAAGGAGTATCTTAATATTTAGTGGCATTCAAAGGGGCAAATTTCAAGGTGATGGAAAAGCATATATGTTTTGGAGAGTAAGAGTATACAGAAAATTTTTTTTAGAGGGATTACAAAATGTTGGTGCATCAATGGGTGTCTTTTCTGGTGTTCATAGTGCTAGATTTAAATGGCCTGATTGGCACTGAATACTGAAGCTTTAAATATGCCTGTAAAAAGTCTTTTAACACCAAATCAGCACCTACATAGCTGAGAGTAGGTCTTGCATTGCTGCTCGGTAATTTGTAGGAAGCACCAGCCACTAGGGAGTATGTATTTTTCATTACACCATGTTGGCAATATTTAGAAAATCAGGGTGTAAATTAAATGGCTAAATATGTGCCTACAAACATTTCTCACAATGGCTGTGCTATTTATCTTCCAGCAATTCAGTGCCATGGTTTGAATGCTGGAGGGGGGTGGGAATTGAAGTCTCTAGCATTGTTTGTGCTGTGCACAAAAATTGGGCTGCTGCTGCTGTGTGAAAAACACTGACTGAAAAGGGTCCTATATATTACTGGTTTTGCTTCTCCATTGACAACTCACTTCTTGCAACATAGCCACAGTGTTGAAGAGTGCATGCACTGCTAGATTGGTGTGAGCCAGAAGTGTATTGGCATACTAGTAGAGGTCACAACCCTGCCAGGATGGCTTTTGAAAACATTCCGGAATAAGTCAAAGCCCGCTTTGTTCTTGAAATGTTTTATTTTGTGGTTTAACCAGGGCAGAGCTCCACAGATGACTAAACCTCCTTTCTAGCAGTCCAAAGTGTTTGAAAGCCTTGGTTTCAACTAAATCTGGAATTCAGAAGTGTCGCTAGCATAACTTCACACTGGCTACATTTTTACAGAGGTTATTACTGTGCTTTCAGTCCAATGTCTTTTTTCTGATAGGTAGAAGATGAGATGAAAGCCCAGGCTCTTTTTGTTGTGTGGACCTTTACAGTTCTTTGCTTGGTTTCATACTCTGCTGCATTCTCCCATGGTGCCAGTCTTTCTGCATGTACTGACATGAGACCCAAACACATCAGAGCTCACCTTCAGGACCAGCACAATAACTATATTACCCTCCACACCAATATGTCTCTCTTCTTTCCAGGTGACAAAGTACCGGGTAAGGAGCAGCAGTTGTCAATGTTAGTGGCGAGAAAGACAGGCTTACTGCAAGGGCTTAGGTGGAGTGTATTTAATGTTTCTTTCTGCTCAGCATATTGGGAAATATTTCTCAAATGCTCTCTGCTGCCATGGGTCATATGCATTTGCCAAAGTTCCACTTGCTTTCCAGTGGCTAGACATAATGGTAGTAAGCAGATGTAACAGAAAGAGAAACTTTGCAGCACTGATTGAAATAGTTGGGGCAGCTTTCCAAATGCAAATACTTGCGTGAGTGATGCCTCACAGTAATGAGCACTTGCAAAGTGAGGTTGGGAAGTTATACTACTTAGGGAGAAACATTTTGATTGTAAAATTGAGCATGGTAGTTCTAGAGTGCAGTCTCATATTGTGTCAGTCTTTGTGTGATCCCCCAGAAAGTGTTATGCTGCTGTGTGTGCATATATTACAAGAGTTGCAGCTTGTACATGGTACTGCTTGAAATACACATAGATCACTGCCATTTCCACTATGCTGCTGGCCCTTGCCAAAGGAACAGACTAGCCCCCTCCAATAGAAGCATCAGTATCTTCTCTCTCCAGTAGCAACTGATGCCCCATGTCACAGGAGCAAAAGTCTAGTGTGGTGCTATCTTAAGCAGAGTGACACCCTGTGAGCCACATAGAAGCACATTCAGTGGCACTGCTAGGGGCCCTGTTTGTTATGGGGCTTGAGATGAGAGAAGATCTGTATTCCTACTGGGTTGGAGGTGTGTTGTGACTCTTGCTGTGCTTTAATCAATCAATGATTTGTAATGTCAAAACCACAAGTCATAATAATAACAGAATTCAATAAAATGGCACCAAATAAACCCCACAGGTACTGCTCATTATCACTGTAACCATGTGCTGGTGTTACCGAATGGCCAGTCCCATAGAGAAAAGGGAGTTTGGAAGCCATCAATAAATATGCATTCTTTCCTTACAAACAGTAGTTTAAAATGAGACAGAGGGGCTATACTTAGGGCCAGCCATAGACTGTCAGGCACCCTAGGCATGGCTAACTTCTCCACCCCCCCCCCTGCACTGATGACGTCACCAAGTCACATGGGGAGCACCCAGTTCGGTGCCCCCAGAAGGCTAGTGCCCTAGGCAATCACCTAGTTTGCCTAGTGGCAGGACTGGCCCTCTACTTAGATTCCATGCAAGGGGCTATGCCAGGGGTGGCCAATGGTAGCTCTCCAGATATTTTTTGCCTACAACTCCCATCAGCCGCAACCAGCATGGCCAATGGCTGGGGCTGATGGGAGTTGTAGGCAAAAAAACATCTGGAGAGCTACCGTTGGCCACCCCTGGACTATGCATCTAGCGATCCAAGCAAAAATAATCTCCTTTGCTTCCTGCTCAGCAAAGTCTAAGTGTGTCCCTTATCCACTGTCTTTCCCCTTCAAGTCATGATGGCACTGGAGCTATGTCTTGCTATAGGATTCAGCCATGCAGCATTTTGAAAAATGTCCAGCCTCCCTGGATTGCTGGTGACTTTTGGGGGGGGGGGACTTGCTCTTGTGATGGAGGGTAATGGAGGCTTTCCCTGCTAGCCACCAGAATTAAGCTTCAGTTTCCCAGTAGCTACCAGGCAACCATATTTGCAGACCCCCTGGTCAGCTGGGAAAAGTTAATTAACACAAGAGTGATGAGGCAAAGAAGTGTACCAGGAAGTCTCTGACCGAAATTTTGTGTCTCTGCTATGAAACTGGCAGAAGGTCTTTTAAAAAGCTACTGCCTCAGTCTCAATTCAACATCTGTAATCTGGATAACAATATTGATTGACCTTAAAGGGCTGTCACACAGATTACTGAAATAATGTATGTGAAAATGCCTTGAATTTCTTAATCAAAGTATATAAATGCTAATATTGCTGTGATTTATAATCACACCACTACCATCAAAGATGCAGAGTTTTTCAGATAAACAGACACATTACTTGGAGGTTAGTGAAGACATTTCATATTTTTCATTTTTAACAATACTTGATTCTACAGAGCAGAACGGAGTATCTTGCAAGGGTTTAAATAAGATCACAACCTGTAGTTTCAGTTCTTTAGCTGTAACTTCCCAACAGTTCTGGTTACTTCATCCTAACTAGTTTGAGGATTAAACCCCATGTTATTAAAACTGGAGCCGATAATGATGTTGATCAACAAATAACATCTGTGTAAACAAGCTGATTCCTGCATAAAGTGAAAATTCTTGAAAGCATTACAGCATTCACTTTTTTGGATAGAGGTGAGAAGGGACAAAACTAGAGGCAGAACTTGATGGAAAGAGGGGAAGTGCTAAGTTACACCTGTATTATTGTACCTGTGGAGAAACAAAATCTTTTTTGTGTGTGATTTTAAATCATAAAGGGGTTTTTGACCCAGGGTACTTCCTTCCCCTAGGACTGTGGCCCCAATCTAAATTTGACTTTCATTGATTGATTGATTGATTTACTTAATTTATACCCTGCCTTTTCCCCCACTGGGACCCATTGTGCTTTCCTCCAGTTTATCCACACAACAATCCTGTCAAGTAGGTTAAGGTGAGAATGTGCGATTGGCCCCACAGTCACCCAGCAAGCTTCCATGGCAGAGTGAGGATATGACCTGGGTCTCCCAGATCCTAGTCCAGCACTTTATCCACTATACCACATGAGTTCTTGACCTCCACATCCTTTAATTTAAAACAAACAAACAAAAGGATCTGATCATTGATTTCTTGCCGTTCTGTCTAGTTTGACTCAGAGACTCTGTATCCAGGAGGGGAGGCTGGTGAAAGGCAATCCTGAGAGATAGTCATCAAATGGGTGAAGACTGGCTGGATTGAGGACCTTTGGGTGTGCCTCCATACTCATCCTAACCATGCTCCTGCTTAATACAATTGCAAAGATTGTGTAATTTTTAAAATAAAAAGCAATATCAATCACATTTTCTATCCCAGAGTGTAGATGCAAAATTTCTCAGTACAAATATTAAAACTGATTTCCAAAGGTTGACATTCTTTTGTAACTTCTTCTTTGCCTTCAGTCACAGTGAGAAGCACACGCGATTTCATGGGCTTTATGCTGCAAGCTCGCAGAGTATCGAATGATCAAATTGCTGGCATTTTTGTTTACATTCCTCCTGGCTCCAAACTCCTGACTTGTTTTGAAGATGGTGATACTGTTACCCACTCAGACAAGTCACTGAAAAGAAACCTGTCCTTCGTGTGGAAGGCCCCTGATCAGCCTGTTGGAGACATCCGGTTCTTGTAAGAAATTCTTGCTTGATCTCTTTTTGAGGAAGTCTTCTGGTGGACAACCAAGGGAAGGTGGTTGGTTAGCTGTTTGCAGTATTCACTGAAAGACAGAGATCTGGTATGGATTCTAGGCACACACCCACATACATATACGAGATCCATTCTGAACGTTTTTATTTACACGTTCTGGCCTTTGACTTGGTTTTACATGTTGGAAATTAGTTCTTGATTTAGCTGAATGTAGATCTATATCAACACTAGTTAACCATGTGGTCAAAGGGAAATATCTCATGTTCAGTGTGAATCCATATTTGGCTGTGCAAATGTACCCCATGATAAGTGATTTCAATGTGCAGTCAGTTACACTTCCCCCACTGTAGGATGTTGCTTCCTGCTACAGCCACAGTTTCAAGGCTGTAGGATGTTGCTTCCTGCTACAGCCACAGTTTCAAGGCTGACTCAAAAAAAGGTTTTAGCTTCTTCTCTGACTGCATCTGGTAAATTTGTGTTTTTACTGGCATCTTTCTTTCTTCTGGTTGCACATAAACAACCTTAACAACTGCACAGTAGGCAGAAATGCAACAGAGATGCTTTCCCCAGCATTGCAGTGCAGTGATGGGAAAAGCTTTATTTAGTTTCCTTTGATATTCAGCAGGTAGTAACCTTCATTTTAGTTAGGCCAGGAGGCAGAGTGACCACCTGGCATGGTCCTACAAGTCAGCATCTTTGATGTCTTTATACATGATGTGACACTGCGCTTGGTTTGATGGCAGTGGGCGCAGTGCTTGCTGTTGTGTGGCGTTTTGTTTCTTTGGGTGCTTTTACTTATCACCATGTTTTTTTTCTAACTAAGGTACCCTAATGCTGATCAGAATCTCATATTTTATCATTTTTTTAAAAAAATAAGCAAATTGTAGGAAACTTTGATGATCTGTGGCCTGGAGTATAAAACATAGCTACCATACAATTGACTATGAAATGACATCCTCATATGTTCAGTAGCTTAGATCAAAACTTCTGTGATTTATGGATATTTGTGCAGTTAGATAAAATTAAGTCTGAACAAATCATATCCTGTAACATAACAGACAACAGCAAAGACATAGACATTGGATGTGTTGTGAAAATATATAGCTCAGATTCATTAAGTAAATTTAAGGAGTAGTCCTAAGGAGGTCTATACAGAGGTTAAGTCTAATGCTATTTAGAGGGGCTTACTTCCAGGAAAGTGGCCTTAATTTACCCTGCCTCCTTCCTTGGTTCTTGCTTGTGTATTTAACCAAATTTTTTCAAATGGAGCCATTTTTTGTCAAATGAATTTTTAAAAAGCTGATGAAATTAGAGAGCCAGTCTACAAATTGCATTTTGATGAGCTCTGACTCTTAAGTGACTTTTCTTACAGTCCTTTCACTATGGTTTCAATTGGTTATTTGTTGTTACTCCGATATAAAAAGTGTTACAGGCTAATCCTTTAATGTCCTTTGCACTAATTCTGTTTGTAAATTTTTAAAAATTCCTTTTGATTTACCAAATGTTCTGATGATTTATTAATGGGACAGAATAACTAAATCCATGCTTCAAATACTTGTTTTTGTTCTCTAAAAAAACACCGCAACAGTTTATCAGTAGTCCAGTCCTACTTTGTTTACTGGGCAAGAATTGAGTCTTCTACAGTGTATCAACAAATGCAAAACAGAACCATGGCTGACCACAGTGTAGCCTCCAGTGCTATAAAGCCAACACTTTTTCAGGAGCCTATTGATCTGGAAGGAGGATCTACTACAGGTAAAAGCATGTTTCTCTTGTACCTATTTCCCAGAAGGCTTCCATCTTGTTTCACATTTCTCTCATCTTTTATCTATCACATGACATAAATTAGGCTACTGCATTTCACCAGATTCTATATTCATTGATTTGGAAATAAATCCCATGATTTAAGAGGACCTGATCTACAAATAAATGTCTTTAAGATTACAGCCTTAGGATTCAATCCATATTCCATTAATTAGTGAACGGAACTGATTTAGGTTATGCACTTTATTTTTAGTTTTCATTTCTGGGTAGCATGAACCACTGCCTTAGATCTATTTCAAATGTTGAATTATTGATCTCACCTGCTTATGCATCTCATCTACAATGAAGCATGAGTCTTTAATGACTTCTAGTTCTCACAGTGGGTCCTTCTTTGGATGTAGGGTTGCCAGCCTCCAGGTGGGGCCTGGAGATCTCCCAGTTTTAGAACTGATCTCCAGCTGGCAGAGATCAGCACCCCTGGAGAAAATGGCTGCTTTGAAGGGTGAGCTCTATGGCTTTGTACCATGCTGAGGACCTTTCCCTCCCCAAACCCCACCCTCTCCCAGATCCACCCCCAAAGTCTCCAGGTATTTTCCAACCCAGATCTGACAACTGCATTTGGAAAAGATGTGGAAAATAGAAGGGCAAGTCATTCTTAGTTTCCCTTATGCTTCCTGGTAACATTGAGGATTAAATTCTTGATTGATTCAGTGGCAAGCAACTTGCTTGCTATTGAGAACAATGTGGAGAATGTAGTCTCTCACAATAAATATTGTAGCTTATGAAATTATTTGCCTTAGTATCCTGGTATTTGAATACCATCACCCTCATACTCTATTCATAAGCTCCTAGAGGCATCCAGTAGACGACTGTCTAAATCCATAATGGGTTAGGTGCACCATTCTCAGTCCAGAGTTATGGCTACTGAATACATGGTTCAAATACATGGTTGGAAGGCACATGATGCAGCCAGTTAGTTGGCTGAAGCTAAGCAGGTCTGGGTGATGCCTAGGTTGGAAGGAAGCTCCCCTTGGAACCCTTTGTGCGCTTCTTGAATTCTGCAGCAGAAGTGGATGACTGTGGTCATACAAAAGTACTTTGTAAGTTTATATTATCTATAAAAATATATTCAGTAGTGTCAAATCTATTTCCTGATATTCTCAGTATTTTATGTTCAACATTTTGCATTGGATTTTTCTTAAAGGTTCCTCTCCATACACCATCTCAACTCAGTTTGCGAATGTATCATCTACCAGTCTGACTCAGACTGCAGCAACACTGGTTTTGGATCCAGCTTATAGCAGACAGCAAACATCGGAGCTCTCTAGCAATGGAAGTCTTCTGTCTGAATCCCTAGTAGATTCTGTCACTTCACGTGCCGTCAGGCAAACTGGAGAAAGGCAACACAATGGAAGTGGCGTAGCTGGTGATCTGCTGGAATCCTCCCTTCAGTTTCAGGACCTTGGCTTCAGAACACGAGATTATTTCTCTACACACAGCACATTCAACAGGTACTATGTAGCCATTAGGTGTCATCTTGTAGGTACAAAAGCTGAGGAATGTGGGATTCACCAAACATAATGCAATCCTCAAAGACCTTTACTCTACATTGTGAACACATACTCTCTCTCCCCTTCTTCTCACCCACATATGTGTACATTATTTTAACTATGTCAATATCACAATCAATTATAACAACAACAGATCAACAGCTTTGCAGCACAGAAGTTTTTGTTCACGAAACTTGTCCAAGATGGGCCCAGAAAAGTTGTTTTTGGTGATACAAACTTGCTAATGGGGAGGGGAGGTGGAATCTGTCCCCTGAAGGCTCACTGAGATTGTACTCATGTAAATGGCTCCTTTACGCCATGTGTAGTTTGCCTATATATTCCTGCATAGTGTGCTGTTGATGGTTTGTAGGTCTTGAGCGCACCAAGTGCATACAATTTAAATGGCTGCCATAGAGAGGCCATTTTCCATGAAAGAAGCCTGATTTTATGAGAGTTCTTTAGTGAACGAGGTAGAGTTTGACCCCGCTAAGGTCATTTTCTTTAATGCATAAATAGTCTCATAAACACACAAAAAGAATCTCATTAAGACCAGCAGAAAGAGATAGAGAGAGATTCTTAAGTAAGCTTTGGCTTGTGTCTCATGGATAACCCCTAGCAGCAGTGTCTTGAACTATTTGTTTTTTAATGGTGTGCATGCAAGTACATACATAAAGATGTACAAGTGAGGGTGTAATATATTAATGGGAAAGGTGTGTGTTTAAAATTATTAAGCTACTTTCATATAGCCTTAGAAGGCTGAGATTTGGGACCCATCTATCACAACACCTTGACTACATCTAAGAGTAAAAATATAGGCTAGCACAAGGGAAGGCAGTCCCAGAACAGAGCAAGCCAAACTGAGCAGAAACCAATGATGTGTTGCAGGAATTCATTTGGTACTTTGTACAACTCAATGAGTCTTGAGGGAATTTCCAGTGGTAGCCAGGAAAGCACCTCTGGGCATGTTCAGAATATAACTGAATTTATTAGTATGAAATATAATCAATTTACATTTCCCCATCCCAATATTTTAGGACAGAAAATGCCTCCAGTATTCCCAAGTCATCACTGTGTTCAGCGTGTACAGACGGCACAGAGGTAAGCACTGGAGTAGATGGCATTTGATGGGCTTTCAAGGAAGATCTTTGGTAGCACATAGCAATTTTTCTGCAATGTTGTGTGTTTTGCACATGCTAGAAATTATTCATTTATTTGAACTGGTACCATGCTAGGCTCAGAAAGCACAGCAGTATTTTAAAATTATACAGTCTGTAATAACTCTGTGGAAATAGCCACACGTAAGAATCTTATGACTAAAATTAGAACCACCTATCAAACACTGGGGAAGACAATGGCAAACCACCTCATTAAAAGTCTGCCATGAAAATGTCATGATGCGACGTCACCCCAGAGTTAGTTAGTTAGTTTATTCACAACAAAGCCAGCAAAAAACAATTTAGATAAAACCATTGCCGGTTACAGTAACCCATATAAATTGTGCTGAGAGAACAAAGCTAAAATTGCTATAATCAATTATAAAAACATACATGCATACATACAGTTAATAATGGGATTAAACATTTTAAAAACTATCAACTAAGAGAAAGAGGAAGAAAATGCCTAGCTATTTCCCTTCAGAGCTATGAGTGACTTTCTAGTTCTGGTGGCAAGCCAGCCAAATTTAGCTAATTTGAGTATAACCCTAGGGTTCCTGTCATTCAAAAGATCCTTCAGTTGTTGCATTTTTTGATTAAGAGTTGTAGGCAAGATTGCAGGAAAAGGAAGGATTTCACGGTGAATGCTGTACGCCTTGCAGTCATACAGGACATGCACTAAAGATTCTATCCCTTCATTACAGCAGGGGCATATACTATCTTCAAAAGGTATTTTGTTATATCTGCCCTCCAAGACCCACCTCATGAGGGTAAAAATTCGCCTGTACTGATAATTTTCCAGCTGGTATACGTAAGGCATGGGTGCTATTCTATTAACTGGTTCTACAAGGACTCGCCATGTTGAGGTACTATTAAGATCATTCTGTCTGTCACCCCAGAGATAGAAACGACTGGTACTGATAGAAACGACTACCTTTACCTCTATCAAACACAAATTCAGATTAAAAATGCCTCATAGGCTGTTTTCTGCATCACCATTACCATGAGGATAATAGTTGTGTTTCGAAAGAATCATACACAGCTGTTTAGGGCACATCTAAGTGCTCTAAATTCAGTGAGAACTGCATCATGATCTAATATGTGTTTCAGTTGTGATCATGTGTGAGCCTAAAAACAATGTTCAGTTCCCAGCTGCGTGCAGAGAGAAGAAATTGGGTGTTGAGCTTACAGAAGTCTTGAACACAGTTTTGTGCTGTATGTTGTTAGTGGGAGAAGACAATAGTACCTGACTCTGTACTCCTGTGATACTAGGAAGAGCCTTTAGGGAATGTACTGCTCTGATGTAATTCTTTTCCGTTAAAGGAATGGTCACTCCAGTAGTCCTTTGAGTTGCAGAGAACTGTGTGTGTACATGTCCTTATAATGTATATGATTTTCATTCCACATAAATTCAGTTCTTTGCCACTAGATTCCCCACCTTCTTGTGTAGAGCGCAGGCCAGTGTTTTATTCTCACAGCAGCCTTTGAGGCTGGTGAAGCTAAGGAAGACTGTTCCAAGGTCACCCCTTGAGCTTTCATGGCAGGGAAAGGATTCCGGCCTGGGTCTCCATTATCATAATCTGACCACTGCACCACACTGCTTCTCCATTACTTGACCCCTACTGCAACTAAAGAGGATCCATTAAACGGCTTTATTCTTTCAAAGACTGGAATATTAACCTCATATAGACTAGGGATGCTGCAAATTTTGCAGTGAACACATATGTCTGTCAAACTCACACTGCAATCCTAAAAACTCTTTCCTGGGTGTAAGTCCTGTTGAGCAGACTTTAGTAGAACTCTGAGTACACCTTCTTGGGATTGCACTGTTAGTGCACAAAGGTGGTGATCAGACATGAGCCAGCCACTTGGTCTGTTTGGGTTGTGCTGAGCAGTCATAAACACCTGCTGAACCAGGTTTTTGCAAAACTGCGCATGCTCAGAGGCACTGCCCATTCAAACTGATCAGCACCCATTAGCATTACTAAGCACTACTTAGACAAAAACTGAAGGGTAGGATTTTATTGAAACACAGCATTTATTTTTGCCCAATTTATATCGCAGTGAGTGATCTAATTGTCTATTTAAACAATTGCCTGCTGAGCAGAGCAGTTATGGGAGAGGTCCTACAACTCAGTCTGTGTGAGAATGTGCATGTGCAACAAGCCAGCTGCATGATGAAGAAGGAGTACAATGAAGGAAGCTGCCAAACATCCACAAACAGGTTAATTCAGTATTGAACTGATCACTGAAAAATCAGGTCTTTTTGCAACCAGTGAACAAGGCATGAGCCCAGCTAGTGTATGTTTGAGCATATTTAAAATTAGGTCTTTTTTTGTAGCAGGAACACCTTTGCATATTAGGCCACACCCCTGATGTAGCCAATCCTCCAAGAGCTTACAGGATGCTTAGTACAGGGTGTACTGTAAGTTCCAAGAGGATTGGCTACATCAGGAGTGTGTAGCCTAATATGCAACGGAGTTCCTGCTACAAAAAAAGCCCTGCCTAAAATGGACAGCCCTGGATCTTAATTATATTTCCCTCTAACATAAGACAATTCTGCCAGCACAGTAACACTTGTCAATTCTCCCCTCTCACTGCAGACAGCCATGTCACCCCTCCATGCTGCTCTCAGGAGTCCCCTTTCCCCGGGGAGGGGGAGGGCTTTGGGATGCATGGGTGGGCTGCAGTGGGAGAGGTGAGAAAGTTTCCTCTCACAAATGCTATGGCACTCACAGAGCACTGGGTCCAAATCTTCGTGATAAGAGCAATCCTAGGCATGTGTATGGAGAATCTTACTCAGGTCTGTTCAGTGAGGCAACAGAAAATGTTAATGTCTTTTAGCAAGCATGGATTACCAACCCTGCTGCACTTAATGAGTTGTGACCCAGTTGGCTTAAAAAGTTGCCTGAAGGCCAGGCTCCCACCGCTGGTTTGGTGCAGCCACAGAATGAATAGAAACAGAGAACAGGGTAAACAATGGTGATTTTTTCCTTGAGGTTCCTGGATTGCATGTCAGACAAAAATGGTAAGTGATATCACAGAAGCCAATTTTAATATTCGGTAAAACTGTGAGCATAGAACTGATATATCCTTGACTACAAAACTGTATTCTGTTCTTGTATGAAAAACTGAACAGTTGCGGCCTGCTTTCCAGCCAGATGCAGATCATTTATCTTCTTCAATTCAGTGGGCTGAGGCTTAACTAAGTGTTATTCTCACTTATCCCGGTTAGAGGGCAGTAGATGCTCTGAAATCCCCCTGATGTGAAGGAAACTCTCCCTTGTGTCTGTAGTCCTCAGTTCAAAGCACTTGGTTTTTAAATGTGCCTCTGAAGCCAGTTCTTCTTGAGGCTGTTGTGTTGCCAGGAAACAACTGGCCACGACTTACATTTTGCAAACAATTATTAGTCTGCTGCAGCAGAAACAAACAGAAATTGTGTGGCACCTTAAAAATTTAATAAATTATTCCAGCATAAATGTTCATGTTAGAGGTATTTTTAAAAGGAACCTTCCAACATAAATATTCTGCCTAGTGAGGAATCACTCCATTGCCTCTGAAAAAGTGGGCTCTGGTCCCTGAAAAACTTGTGCTGAAATAATATTCTGTTAGTCTTTAAGGTGCCACAAAATGCCTGTTTATTTCCACAGTGTGTGCCTTCCACTCATTGAAAAAGGGCTGCAGTGGAAAAAGAGAAAACCTGCCTTGCTATTTGTTGCTGGGGAGCAGTCCAGATGGGCATGCTCTTTCTTCTATCTCAGCTTTCAGTACTGCTAGTACTATAGGGACTATTGCTGCCAACCTTTCTTATACTGGTGGTCAGCTGGAAACTGCAGAATACAGAGCAGACGAGGAGGACTTATGATTCATGTTAAAGGGGCAAGACTAGGATGTGGGGCAGTGGATTGCATTGGTTATGTGAATGGGGGAAGAGCAAGAAGCAGGACACATCAGAGGGAGCAATCCTAAACAGGTCGACTCAGAGGCAATACTGCCTCTAAGCTACAAAGTCTTGTGAGCAAAAATTCTACTTCGTGAGCTACTGGCATTAAAATTGTGAGCTACTGCATAAATTGGTTTGCTCTGGAGCCATTTTTCCTGAGCTAAGGCACAAATGTGTGAGCCAGAGGCTAAAAAAAAAGTGAGCTAGCTCACACTAACTCAGCTTAGAGGAAACAGTGCTCAGAGGCAAGTTTGGCTGGATCCAGGTTGGACTTTCCCTAACCCAAACCTATTTCTGTTGTGATTGGTGCTATTCTTACTGGGGTTCATTGCCTCAGTGTCTAACAGGCAGACTTATTTTGGCACCATATGTACACAGTCGTTACTCTTGCATTGCATTTGGTCCAGATGCAGTCTTGTCAAGGCATTTCACTTTTTCCAGCACCCGATGAGTTGGTTTTGCACCTGGGAAAATATCATTCTTCCCCAGATGGTGGAGGCATGACTATTGCAACTGGCATGAATGGATAAAAACCTAACGTCTTTCCTCCATTCTTTTCTGATTTGATGTAATTTTTCTAGTAGTCCAGAGGCTGTGCAGCAGTATTTGCCCAGACCTATCATGAGGCAAACACTAGCCAGCCTACTTTATCCCACACCAGGGCTCTGCCATTTTGTCCTTTGGAATTGCAGGCTGTCCAGTAAGCCAATGATCGTGTTCCTTGGAAGACAATAAGGAATTAAAAATTAGTTTGCCCCAATATGTATAGTCAAAGGACAACAGCAAGTCTCAGGCATGGTATGTATGTTTTATTTAAAGCATTCTTCTTTTTTCTGTTTTTAAGGTGGTTTCTAGATCTTCTATCCTGGGTTTATGGAATTCTGCACTCCCCATGACAGCTTCACCTTTGATCCAACTTTGGGACTCTTCATTGCTTTCAGGAGTGGGAGCAACATCAGGACATTTAGGTAAAGAAAAGGACTCTGATTCCTCCCAGGGTTTATCAGCATCATGGCAAATGGTGAAGGAAAACCCAGTGACACAGAAAGGTCCAGCCAACTTCCTGCCTCAGGCAGAATTTACTGCTCATGGCCAGGAAAAAAAGGAGAAAGAGGTGAATACACTCCTGAAGGTAACAACAGCAGCAACTAAAGCCAGTGTTCCTGGAGATGGAGGCGCAAAGCCAGGCCGAAAACCACAGCTGGTTGCTGCTCAACTTGGTGTCCTCCTTGGATGTTCTGTTGTCCTTGGCATGGTAGTGGCTATCAGTTTGCGTTGCATCCACTCCCAGTACTGTCATAAGCGAACAGAGGTGTCTTTTAGTGAGCCAGAGAACAATGTGATTGCCTTGAGAGAGAGTGGGGAGATGATGCATTTCAGAAAGATACGAGAAAACAGCTTTGTCCTGGTCCAGGCAGAGTACAACTGGATCAATCCATCCAGTAGTGGTAAAAAAGCTGTCATCTAGGTGTCTGCCCAGTTACCTTTTTATATTCTTGATGAGCTGAGCCTTTGATAAAAAAAAAAATGAATAAAAATTAAGAAAACCAAATTTGGAGCAATTGCCTAATGCCATTTAAGCAAATATAGTCAAAAGTGAGGAAAGATACACATATTTTTATTACAATGCAGAGACATCTTAGCTTGATTGCAGATAACATGTAGATGTTTTGAGTTTTGGACCTCATTTAAATAGGAACAGATGCTTTGTTTAAAATCTTATACTTAATACAATTAATATTGAATGCTTGCTCATTAAACTGGATTGTTGCAGCCATTACGTTTCCTTTGTTGCCTTGAGGTACGGTCCAAAACAAACAGCGATTCTTTCTCAGCAATCCAGTGTCATCTGCTATTTAGTCTCTGTCAAAAGTTTCAGCTGTTGTTCTTCTTTTCAAGCCCTCGCCCCTCTTCTCACTTCAGAAGTGATGCTTTTGGGTTGCTGTGTGTGATTTCTCAAATCGGTAAAATGTTTGCCACTTGAACTGACTTCCCTATTTAGAAAAACAAATCTGAGTGCAACACAACAGTTAAGAGAATTGATCTGCGGAAGGCAAATGCTGGCTGGCCGTATTGTGAATTGATCTCTGGGAAGGAAACAAAGACACAGCAAATGCCACCTTTGGGGAGAGGAACATGGCTCCTCATCAGGTGCAAATGGAGAGGAAGCTTCTCCCGGCCATTTGCACCTCGATCAACTGGCTTGTTTAATCCTGACACACAGCTGGCACATGCTTTGTTCTCTGCTTCAGGTCAGTTTCCGATACAGGGACTGGCATAAAAAGTCTACTGACAAGTGGAGCCCTGGGGTCACTTCAGGGGAACCCTAACAAGGGTCCTGTCAAAACTCCCGCAAGCCTTTTTGCACTCTGAACGTCACAAAGAACTTTTGTTCATATTCAGGTGGTGGGTGTGGTGGCTGAAGGAAATCCCTGGGAAGGTCTGACCATGTTCAGAGATTTAGATTTGATGGAATATTTCCCTTTCTGCTTGGAATAAACATAAATGGTATATATTGCTTTTACTTCATAAAATGAAGCACTTTTCCATAGTGGAAGTGACCGTGGAAATGTAATAGTGCCAAATGCACTTGGCACATGCTTTTCTTGCCCCACAGATTGCCTGCCTGTACAGCTGTAACCACAATGGGTCGCATTCACCCACAGCTTCTCTTTCAAACTAAAGGCCTGGCTGGGATTCCATGAGTTGTATAAACGTAGCATGAGAATATAAACCAAGTCATGAGGCAGGAGCCAAATGCACACTGATGTCCCCCAGATTAAGCTGTGTTCTTCAGGGATATTTGATAAAATAAAACAACATTTGAAACTTGGGGGAAAAACATGTCAGTAGAAATTTATTTTAAGAAATACTCTTACATTGCCTATTAGTGTAGCGGTTAAGAGTAGCAGACTCTAATCTGGAGAACCAGAACAGATTCCCCACTCCTCCTCCACATGAAGCCTGCTGGGTGACCTTGGGCCAGTCACAGTTCCCTCAGAACACTCTCTGCCTCAGCTACCTCACAAGGTGCCTGTTGTGGGGTGAGGAAGTAAGCCACTTTGAGGAGTGAGGAACATATGAACATATGATGCTGCCTTATACTGAATCAGACATTTGGTCCATCAAAGTCAGTATTGTCTTCTCAGACTGGCAGCGGCTCTCCAGGGTCTCAAGCTGAGGTTTTTCACACCTATTTGTCTGGACCCTTTTTTTGGAGATGCCAGGGACTGAACCTGGGACTTTCTGCTTCCCAAGCAGATGCTCTACCACTGAGCCACCGTCCCTCCCCTCAAACTAAAGTAAACCACTCTCCTTAGGGTAGAGAAAAGTGGGGTATAAAAACCAATTCTTCTCCTCCTCTAGGAGAATTATTCTAAAAGTAGATGCTTAATAGACTCATCAGCCATTCCTGGTAATAGAAAAAGACAAATTTTCTGGAAGCCTTCCAAGCAGAACTGCACAAGTTTGCCAAACTCTCTCCTCTCATTTTTGTCTGCTAATAACCTTGACTTTTATCCTTCTTTCTCAAGGTGCTGAAGTAGAACAGAACTGACATACTGTTTGGAGAAACTCTATTGACAAGAGTTGTCCCTCCAGTTGCCCAGTTGTCTGAGGTGTCCCCAGAAATATCTAGGTTAGGTCATGTGTAACTGATATGTACATTTTTCTTGCTGATCATCAGTGTTGACCTGAATTTGCTATGCCTTATGCTAATCTAAAATTTTGGTCTTGAATTGCACAATGTGCATAATACACGCCACAGACATTGATTCAGATTCAGTTTCCCCCAAAGAAAAGAATCACTTTGTTCCTTTGCAAAAAAGACATATTTTTTGTATGCCAGTATTCAGCAGAATGAAGGATCTGTTAGATTATTAAATCACATTCCAGCAAATTCTGCATTAAATACAAAAGTGTATTTTTCTTGAATTATGCTCCCAGCAAAAACTCCAGGCACATTGACGGTTTCAGCTTAACCATGGCAATAAACAATTTCACTGACAAAATTTGATGAAGTGCAATAAACTAATAATTCCATTTGATCAGAAGCAAATGGTTACAAAGTCTTTCACTGTGAAATTAATCAGGTCATGAATGGAACACTTCTACAAGCAACAAATGTGCAGCAGAAGTCAATAAAATTGTTACAAAACCAGAAAGGATCGCAAAATGAATGTTTTTCTTATGTTCATTATGCTCGTTTAGCAAAATCCTTTGAAGGTGTCTATTGATTAACAGGAAAAATGACATATTTCTGCAATATCTCTTCCATACTTTTTGTTGGGGGGCCTTTTAAGCTGAATTCTCCATCTGTGGCTTCACTGAACAAAACAAAAACTTTGACTAACCCATAATAGTTCGGTGCTTATTTTTAAAAGCTGCCTATATTCAATACATTGTTAATGCAATCCCTAATTAACTGAGAAAATAGGTCAACAAGCTGTTAAATATTTAAACAACTATCACATTTCATTTAAAAAGTTTGCTATGATGGCTTAGCAGTTTATGAATAAATTACAAATTCTCATGTCCTCTGCACTATTTCTCTTTCTGTTTAATAATACTGGATTAATTACAGTTTAGGGTGCAGGGTGATTTCTGCCCCCCCCCCCCAGTTTATTCCCATCTTGAGAACAAAGGTGAAATATGCAAACCAAAGTTTATCTAGCTAAATGGAAATCATTGGGGAGCCTCTCTGAATTAATCTGGGGGCAGTTGAGTTTAGTGAAGAGGGAGCAAGATGGCAAAGAAGGTTTGAGGAAGTGGCCAGAATTATTTCCAATTTTTTGCACAGTGAGTATGATATCCCACCTCACAGTATCCTCTTCTCTTATTCTGTGAACTAAACACAAATCTTGTGATCCAAAAGAGACAGGGCCAGGGTGTTGTAGGCTGTGGTTAGAAGGTTGGATTGGGGACGTGGCGTTGGCGCCAAAGGAGATGGACGCCTAATTTAGTGCTCTGCTTCCTCAGCCCCCTTAAACCAAATAAATAAGCAATCTGAACTTTTAAATACCTATCTCTGACATGGGAAGTAAGAAGGCAAACAAGTCAGGGCCAGCTTTAAAGGATTCTAAATATATTCCTGATCTTTATGCCCGAGCTTCTGAGGGTTTTGTCAGTGAGGAGAGTGAAGAAGAAAGCAACAACATGGTGACAGAACAAGCCCTGGTAAGCCCGCAGCCCCCCCATCGCAAGATGAGATTTTTACCTCACTGTTTAATAAAATGGAACAGAAGCTGATGGCCAACATGTTAGCTCTTATTATGCCACTTTCAGAGCAACTGACTGAATTAAAAATATCGATACAAACTGTTACACAAAAAGCAGACTCAGCATATGAAATAAGCACTAACTTACAAAATGGCTACCAGGCTCTTAAGTCAGAAAATGAACTTTTACAGTCCAGAGTCTTAGCCTTGGAAGCCTCTTCACGTAAAACTCACCTTAAATTCCGGGGCTTTGATGAGTCTTTGGCCCCAGTCTCGGAACTCTCTACATTTCTAACATGGTGGCTTACTCATGAGTTAAAATTGAAGGTGGGGGTGGCTCCTTTAATAGCTGCCTACAGACTGGGCTCTGCCCACAATAATAAAAGATATGGTCCAAGGGGCATTCTGGCTGTGATACCCGACTCTCACATGAGAAAATCAATCCTTGATGCTGCCAGATCCTGGGGTTCTTTGTCATTTAAAGGCTCTGCTATAGCTATCTTCCCAGATCTCCCTCCTGACATTCTTAGTAAACGAAGAGATTTGAAACCCATTGCAGAGGCTCTGCGACATGCACACATTCCTTAACGCTAGAAGGATCTAGTCAAAATACAAGTAGTCCACAAGGAACACACATATAATGCTGATGACTGGGAATCTGGGAGACTCCTTCTTCAGAATCTCCAAGTGCCAATGCCTGCTGATTTTGGAAAGTCAGCCTCTAAGTGTAAACGGAAACAGCCACCTTTTCCAGTGATAGATAAAAAAGTCTCGATTATTCAACTTTAAACTGCTGCTTTTGTGATATTACAATAGCATTAAGTGCCTCTGTATGATTATAATGCTTGACGTTCAGGTTGCTTGTTATTGATATTTATAATAAATATATGGGTTTGGGGGGAGAAGGGGGAGGACTATTATTATTGCTCCTAGTTTTTACTTGCTTTGAAAAGTCTTTGAACATAAATTCCTTAGCTTTTGTGTGTGTATAGGTGGGTGGGTGTGGGTATACGTTTGAGTTTTACTCAATTGGTGGGAGGGAATATATATATTTTAAAAAAATTAAATAAAATGCATAATTCTAGATAGTACGTTTTAATAATAATATTTAAATATATAACAATAATTAATTCTGCATTTTGTATACTTATTTTTTTTCCAGTGTTGTGAATTTTATTTAAGGTTGTACATATTAGTTCAGTGTTGTGAGTTTTATTTAAGGTTGTAGATAGTGGTTCCAGAACTTCTTAATACTCTTCACAGTTTTTAAGATTTTATCTCTTTGTCTGAAAAGCCATTTCTGTACATTAAACATTTATATACTCTTTATATAAAAACTTAAATATTTAAATTATTCATTAATGTTTATTAATAATCTAGATATCAATTGTATAACATTGATTCATAAAACTGCTTAGAAAATTATAGTGATTAATTCTTAGAATTTGATAATTATTATTTATTAAAATCAATTTTTATTGGGTCACTAATTTACAGTTTGTGAATTAATTCTTATACTGAATTCTGTGAGCTCTTCACATATTTACTAGTAAATAGAGTTGACCTTTTTTTAAAAAAAATTCATTGTAATAGCAAGTTAGATAGAACTACTGTATTTACATTAATATTTCATGTGCTTATAGAGTATATCTAAACTAAGGTTTAACTTGCTGTCTGACTCACCCCATATCATCTTTTAGATGTTTGGAGGCATTTACACTCATCAGAAAAAAGTTATACCTACTACTCGCTGAGACATGGTGTATACACTCAGATTGACTACATCATCACTTCAAAAACTTTGGCTTGTAAAATAGTGGAAGCTGATATTGGTAACATAATGTGGTCTGATCATACATGGGTATCTTGTATGATGCCTACAGAGAATGATTCTCCTCAGGCAAGGTCATTTTCTCTTGATAAATCACTACTTTACTCAACATACTATACAAATGAATTGGAATTAAATGTCAAACAATATCTCTCGGAAAATGCTAAAGAAGATACTACATTGGCTTTACGTTGGGATACACTTAAGGTGGTTCTACGTGGAAAATCTGTCTCATTGTCATCTCACCTTAAAAGACAAAAGCAAACAGTGGTCACAGATCTTAAAGACAAAATCAAACTCCTGGAAGATCTTCATAAAAGTAGGGGAAGTAAAAAGATGTATAGAGAATTATTGAATACCTGAAACTTTTAGAATCAATTGAATGCTCTAAAATTAGTAAGAATTTGCTTTATATAATACAGAAAACATGGAGTCACTCTCCCAAATCCCTAAGACTCTTATCATGGAGAGTGAAGGAAAAGCGAGCTTCTAGAATGATTACTTCACTTCGAGATGCCAATGGCAAGATTCGCACTAAGTCACAAGAAATTGCAAAGGCCTTTGTTGATTATTATTGCATGCTCTATACTTCTAAAAATCCTACTTCTTCAGATATAGATGAATATCTTAAAAAGGTGCCTCATCTACCAAAACTCTCTGAAGAACATTGTATGGACTTAAATAGGCCAGTTGGCTCACAGGAAATTCTATGTACAATTAAAACGCTGAAGAATAATAAAACAGCAGGGCCTGATGGTTTCCCCTTGGAATTCTATAAGAAATTTGCCTTACTCCTGGCTGCTCCATTAGCAGATGCTTGCAATGAAATACTGACATCAGGAAGAATGCCAACATCATGGAATGAAGCATTGATAGTGGTGATACCTAAACCAAGTAACAACTCCTGCTTTCTATCCTATTTCCCTCCTAAATCAGGACTATAAAATTTTTACTTCCCTCATAGCCAAACGATTATCTACCTTCATTACTCACTATGTTAAGCCTGATCAAACTGATTTTATGCCTGGGAGAGACCTCGCTTCCAACATATTTAAGACCATAAATCTCATCTTGCACTCGGGAGGGCCCAGAAACATTGTTACTTTCATTAAATATTGAGAAAGCGTTTGATTCATTGGAAAATATGAACTTTGGGGATAATTTTGTACGTATGCAAATCCTTCTGCATATGTCAGAGTGAATGGAACATTATCTAACAAATTTATTCTACAAAGAGGTGCACGTCAGGGATGTCCGTTGTCATCTATTCTCTTTGCAATAGCATTAGAACCATTAGCAAATGTGATCTGAAATAACAACATACACGGAGTTCCCCTGCAAAATCATAAATTTAAAGTTAGTATGTTTGGTGATGACATGCTTTTGTACATCACAGAACCAGAAACAATTTTACTGCATCTTCAAGAAGTTCTTGCAGAATTTAGCTCTATTGCAGATTTGACAGTGAACACTTCAAAGTCTGCAATTTTACCTCTTACCTTATCAGATGATAGAATAAACTTTATAAAAACCCTTTTTGCTTATAAATGGTCAAAATCGTCACTGCTGTACCTAGGGATTCAACTCTCCTCATCCAGTAATTTGCTGAAGATTAATTTTTTGAAGAAAATTCAAGATATCCAGTCGGATCTTAGAAAATGGAACAAATTATCCTTCAATTGGCATGATCACTTCTATTTAATAAAATCTTTTGTAGTACCAACGCTCCTTTTTTTCCCCGAACTCTTCCAATTTATATACCAAACAAACTTTTGACTGCCTGGCAAAGCATACTTAATCAGTTTTTATGGAAGCACAAAAGACCACTCATTGCTTTCAATATCTTAAGACTACGCACCTCTCAAGGAGATCTAAAGTATCCTGACATCACTTTGTATTACAGAACTGCATTGCTGACAACAGTGGTTAAGTTGCTCAGGAATGTGGAGTATGCTGACAGGACAAAGACCATTCTTGAGCTCCCTCACATTATGAACATTCAGGAAGCTTTTTGGAAGAAACCATTATCTTGTCCACAAGCAATATGTAATAACTTAATACTGTCAACTTTATTTAAATCTTGGGACTCTCTCAAAGGCAAGTTATTACCAAACATATCCAGATTTTCTTCCTTTTAGAACAAGATTGGTTCCTTCTGGGTTGTGACCCACATATCCTCTCAGTCTGGAGGAAAGCTAAAATCACTCGTCTAGTAGACGTATCTTCAAAACAAGGCCTTATTCCTAAGCTACTTCTGGAACGAAAATTACAAGCAGAAGTTCCCTGGTTTTTCTATCTTCAACTTCGGCACATGACTACTCAATTTAAACTAAATGCAGTATTGCAATCTCCACAGATTTTGAACAGCTGCTAGATAGTAAGGAAACAAATTATCGTGGTCTTACATAGCAAATATATGCAATACTTCTAAAAAGTTCATGATCTAAACTCTTACCTTATCAAATGTCTTGGAATAAATATTGTAATAATGTTATAACAGAGGACCACTGGCCTGCTATCTGGCATTCTATGCTTGTCAGTTCATCTTCACGACACATGAAGCTTCAAAACTTTAAGTTGTTAACCCACTGGTATCTTAGTCCCAAACAACTGGCTAAATTTTCAGCATCCAATTCCTCTTTATGTTGAAAAGGGTGTGGAGACACTGAATTTTTGCACATTGTTGGTGGCAATGTCCATTTATTGTGGCTTTGTGGAACACAGTTCTTGAACACATTGATAAATGACTGGTTATATAATCCCATTTCAGCCTCTGATACTTTTTCTCCAATATTGGCAAGATACAACAGTTCCTACAATCAGATGCTCGTTAATTGATAGCTTATTAATGGCAGCAAAAATATCAATAGCTTCTCTCTGCTTCCAATAGCTTCCAACACAACACCTTCAATCTCATTATGGTTCACAAAAATATGGGAGCAATTAATTATGGAAAAAATCACAGATCAAATAATCCAATCGACATTTATCCTAAATCTACTCAATTTATAGACAAATTCTTTCACTCTGAATTTTGAATAGGATTTGTTATTAATTTTATTTATATCTGACTTACTTTTAAATTATTTTTATGTTATTCTTAGTTCACTTTCTTTCTTATTTCATATTTCATATTTCTTATCATCATCATTATCATCAGATATGAGGTGCAGTCAGACAATACCTCAGAATCAGTTTTTGAAAAATATTTTGTAGTCTTACTCTTGATGATATTGTTATATTGAATTTTCTAGCTGGATTGTACAGGATTTATCGTGCTCATATGCTCAGTAATTTCTGTTGGAGGTTGTTAAAATGCTTCTTCATATATTTATTCTGTATTGTCAAAATAGTTTTAAAATCTTTGAAAAGTTAAAAAAAAGAAGGTTGGATTTGGGCCAAGAAGACCTGGCTTTGAATCCGTGATCTGGTGAAGTTCACTGATTTCTCTCTTTTTTGCTCCTTGTACATAATGAGATTCTTATGAAGGGAGCTCCACTCAAGTAGGCCACCCTGAGATCCTTAAAAGGAGACAAGGTAAGCCAAATGAAATTTGAAGGATTGGATCTGAAGTCCCCAGTTCATCCATAAACTCAGGGAATGAGGATAACATCTCACTCCATCTTATCCCGGGCTCTCCCCCCCCCCAACTAGAAAGAGCATAAAAGTGATTTCATAGAGTTTTGAAAATGAAGACAGACTGGGAAATGTTTTGTATGGTTAAGATCTATATATCTGATAAATAATGAAACTAGACATTGAAAATCCAATTCCTTTCTGTTTCTTTTTTCCATGCAGCTGTCACACGGGCAGTAAGTGAAACTCAGCATGTGATCATGTAAGTAGGAATTGTCTTGGCTTGCAAGAACTCCCATTGCATCCTGTGAGTGAAAGAGAATGAACTGCACCCATTGACCCCAATGGCGTGAGGGCAAAGCCTGTGCTTCACCCCAGATGCTGGTGGCCCCAGCAGGGACAGGGTAGGAGCCACGTTTAGCCTTGCCTTCTGTTAGTTCACTTCTTTACATTTTTCCATAGAAGTGAATGGCTGTCATTCATCCTCCTAAGGAGAATCACTGTACTTGCAAACAATGTAGGATGGCGGAGAGCGCCTGTCCTTCAGTTTTGACGCTGGGTGGCCTGGCCTCCGTTGGCAAGGAATGCACAGGGTTGTTAGTGTGTATGTTGTGCGCAAAATGCAGAGCTGCATTGCATCATCAATGGAGTGCAACTAGCAAAGAAATAATTTTGCACAATGAGCCAAGTCTTACCTGGATTGTCTATAAGTAGCATTGTAACATTTAACGTCAAATGGTCTAGTTCCATAGATTTGGGGGCAAAATGGAGCTATGCTTAAAATTAGCCATAGTACTACCAATCATATATGGTGATTTCAAGCCACTCATTAACACGACTATATTCCCTCATTAAAGCACACATTACAGTTTTAGTGCCGCTTGAAATTGTCACCCTTATGATCTTTGCTACCATTAGTATTAATGGCTGATATAAACACGCTGGTTTATGTGGCCAAAGGCTTGACTGTGCATATTGAGTTTATTTTGACAAGGCATAATCCCAGTTTTGAAGCTGGCACATGCTGGAGAATGATGCTTGGATTATTCTTGGCAGTTACTAAATTGCAAGTAATTTCCACTTCGAATGAATGGTCCTCATAGGCATCAGACCTCAATGGAACAAGATTCAGAACTATTTTGTGAGAATCAATAACCTGCATTATCTGGCTATTCATCTTCAGTGTATCTCAGGTGGTTTGGCTGTATTCTGCTTAGTTTTCAGTGCTTATTGAAAAGGCTTGAAGAAATTGGGCATGCATAAGTATATATTGTCTGGTGAAGTCAGGTACAAACAGAAGGGCAACAGAAGTGATCTAAAGAATATCGGATGACACTTGGAAATACTTAGATCTGGCCACTGTTCTGGCCCCTTGCTGTCATGTGTCAGTTCTGTAATCCATGAGAGAAGCAGCAAAGGGGAAATATCCTGATGCAAGTGTTGTTTTGAAGCAGGAATGAGTGGAATGCTAAATACATGCATGCACATGTGTGTGTGCACAAATACACAGAGAGGACTAAGTTAACTAATTTCAGCATTATCCTCCCCCCCACCCCCACCCCCAGTCTTGCCTAACTTATTCTACTGCCTGTGATCTGGGAAGCTGGAGGCTTTCCTTGGAGAAAATTAAATGCTCCACACAGTGAGATCAAACATGGGAGGATGTAGAGTTTACTTCTCTTTACCTACCAGCTCTGTTTTTGTAAGATGTTTTTTGTTCATGCATCCACCCCCACCACCAGTTTACACCAGTTTGGTGTAGTGGTTAAGTGTGTGGACTCTTATCTGGGAGAACTGGGTTTGATTCCCCACTCTTCCACTTGCACCTGCTGGAATGGCCTTGGGTTAGCCATAGCCCTGGCAGAGGTTGTCCTTGAAAGGGCAGCTGCTGTAAGAGCTCTCTTAGCCCCACCCACCTCACAGGGTGTCTGTTGTGGGGGAGGAAGGTAAAGGAGATTGTGAGCCGCTCTGAGACTCTTCGGAGTGAAGGGCGGGATATAAATCCAATATCTTCTTCTTCTTCTACAGGGTGGGTGCATGAACAATCAGCTGTCCTAAGGCTGCTTTTCAATGAGGAGAGAGACTGGATCTTTCTCTTGTCTTCCTCTCACCCCAGTGAGTGTGTGTGTGTATGTTTTCTTTTTGTTTTCTTTTAGCAGCTGGAGGGGAGAAGCCCAATAGTCTCCACCCTGGAAAGCAGGCAGGCTCTCTATTTTGATGCAGGATGAATGGAGAAGAGCCAATTGGCCACTGATTTTTTGACTGGCCCCTCCCAGCAAGCAACAGTGGCTCTATCTGCTTCCCAGAGATAACAAGCAGGACCTTTGTCCCTTTCCCCGGAGGAACCTTGCTTAGACCAAAGGAGCTCCTTGTGCGAGGAGGTCAGCTCAGCATATTTCAGAGGTGTCAAACTCATTTGTTTTGAGGGCCAGATCTGACATAAATATCATTTTGTCAGGCCAGGCCATGTGTGCCATAAAGTGTAATGCCAGGTATGGAAGATATAAACTTTGTAAAAGATTCAGGCATGTATCTACAAAGTCACTCCTTCTCGTCACTATTTCTCCACTCACCCTCACCACCCAATGGGAACAAACTTCAAGACATGGTAGGGAAATGGCAAATGAGAGTGGAATGCAGCCACAGACACCATAGCTTCAAAATGAAGCAAATTTTTAATTTGGCTTATTTATACTGCTGAGGCACTCTGCTCAGATTCTGGAAAGCATTTTTTGGGGGGAAAATTGGGGCTCACTCACCCTAGTGGCCTTTGTGTCCCAGCCTGGCTTAAGCACTCAGGGTTTTGAACTCCTCCTTTTTAGATCACATTTTCAGTCTTGCCCCCGTCCCCAGCCTAACTGGAACCATACTGCTCAGCTGACCTCATGACCAGGTCACTTGATGTTTCCATAGGTGAATTATGTGACTGGTTTCTATAGAGGCACAAGATAGTTCTGCTAACCTCTTCCCTGATCCCCAGACCTTCACGATCCATCAGTCTGACACTTCTTGTGGTCATATTGCTAACTGCTCTATCCTAATTTGTCATCAGATTTGTTTGAGTTGCACAGAACAAACGTGCCATTCCACATTCCATCTTCCATTTGCATCCCCTCCATCTACTTTGTTAATGGCACTTTGTTATAATAATTACTTTACAGTAGTGCCTAACAACTCGAGCCAGAGAACAGGCTCCCAAGGTGGTGATCTACTAACAAGTAATGCAGTAGCGAGGAGAAGGACTCTCACTCATCAGGTTAAGGTCGAAGATCCCAGATGGCCCTTTTGACTTCTGGAGTCACGCTATTCATTACAGCTTGGCTGTTTCTAATGTCAGAGCATAATTGATTCTTTACAAACAGTTGCTATTTTACAGGGGAGTCAAAGATCAGAATCACTGTTTATTAATATGTGTTGACATGCATTAGGTATCGGTGCATAGGTGCGGAGGCCAGTCAATTGCCAGTGTGGAGCGACATGGAGACGTGACATGTTGGGGGCTGATTATGCAGACAGGAAGCTCTCAAAGGGGAATGAATATTTAACCCAGCTAAGTGAACGAGCGTCAAAAGCTTCCAACACTTAGGGAACAACCCAGTTGCCCTTCCCACCCTTCTCCTTCACACACCCTTCCTGTACATGCTGGCCCAAACATCTGCTGCCAATCCTCCCTCCCTGCCAAACAAGCAGAATGCAATTTTTGCTATAGTGGGACCTTAACTTGCTCTTACTTTGAAGTATCCTGATTGAACTTAAGGATGATGATCCAACATACTATTTGTTAAAAAGTATTTTTCATCATCAATCATCATCATCTTCCCTATAATATAATTCTCTAGACAAACTGGCCACAGTTCACCTACTCTCCCATTGGCTGAGTTGCCTGCCACACAATCTCAGTGGAGAGCACCCCCCACCCTCCAGCATCAGGACAGACAAGGATTGGGCCACTGCTTCACAGAGGACAAAGAAACACATATCTTGATTGGCTGAGAGAGGAAGGAGGATGGAAAGAGCCAGAGAAAGCCTTCCCTCAATTGGCTGAGGGCTCCTCCTTCTCCTCCTCAGAAAGGGAAACAGCCAGAGACTGGGGGGGAAGCGCATCCTGTGGCAGCAGACCAGATACACACAGAGAGAGAGAGGAGGGGAAGGAGGGAAAGCAAGAGAGAGAAAATGAAGTTCTGTGCTTAAGATCAACAACATTATCAGAGAGACAGTTTAAGGTATCACTAAAGGCCTTTGAGGGAGAACTCATTGAGGTCGGTCTGGACTAGGGATGCCAGTTCCAGGTTGGTGAGAAATTCCTGGAGATTTTGTGGTGGAGCTTAAGGAGGGTGGGGTTTGGGGAGGGAAGAGGCCTTGACTGAATATAATACCATAGAATCCACCCTCCAAAAGGGAGAGATCTGTTGTCTGGAGTTTGGTTGTGATACCAGGAGATCTTCAGGCTCCACCTGGAGGCTGGCTACCCTATGCTTGGCTGCTTGCTACTCTTCAGCAGCACCCCCCCCCCCCCCCCGATGACAGACAGCATAACATAGGAGTTAGTGCTTCAGAGCAGGGTCTGCCAGACCCAGGTTCTTGCTGTGGAAATTGACTAGGTGATTTCGGACAAGTCACAGACTTTCAGCCTAACCTACCTCACAAGGTTGTTGTGCAGATCAAAGGAGGGAGAGGAGACTGATGTAAGTTGCTTTGGTTCCCCTTCATACTGTGGAGAAAGACTGCGCTTTTCCTTGGTGGAGGCTGCAGGAAGGGGGACGAAGATGGAAAGCTGAAGTCAAAGGGGCAGATAAAGGGAAGGAGATAGGGCTGCAACCTCCAGTTGGGGAAATTCCTGGAGATTTAAGGGATGGAGCCTGGAGAGGGTGGGGTTTGAGGAGGGATGGGACTTCAGCATGGTACAATGCCATAGACTCCAATCTACAAACCAGCCATTCCCTCCTGGGGAACCATTGTTGCCAATCTCTAGGTGAGGACTGGGGATCACTCAGAATTACAGCTGCTCTTCAGATGGCAGAGATCAGTTCCCCTGGAGAAAACAGCTGCTTTGCAGGGTGGACTCGGTGTCATTATACCTTGCTGTGGTCACTTCCCTCCTGCTTTGGTCCAGCCTAACCTACTTCACAGGGTTGTTGTGCAGCTCAAAAGGGAGAGAGGAGAATGATGTAAGGTGCTTTGGTTCACACGGTGGAGAAATACTGTACTTTTCCTAAGTACAGGCTGCAGGGAGGGAGAAGAGATGAAAAGCTGAAGTTAGATCTGTTCCCCTAAAGAAAATGGCTGCCTTGGTTGGGTGGACACTCACCCAGAGCCTCTTTCTAGAGTCCATTGTATTTTCTTCACAAAAGGCCTTATTCCTAGTTGTTAATAATTACTAGAAAAATTAAGCAGAGCCTTAAAGACACATGACACAGAATTACACTGGGAAAATAGATTTCTAGCCCCAAGGAAATTACCATCTAAAACAAACCCTCTAAGGACAATCCATTTGTGCATTTGATAAATACATGTAGAACACAGGTGGGCATAAGGACCCTAGTCTCACCCTTTGCTTCCACATGATTGCCAGCTTGTGACCAAAGCATCTACATGTGGAAGATGTCTGCATACATAGGTCTCCATTCAGGAAACAGAATCCTCTTTCATGGGAAGGAAGAACACAAGCCTAAACATCCTCTGTGTGCACATCTGCACCATTTTCATGAGCTGACAGTTGCATGGAGGCAGGGGCCAGGACACTGGTGTCTGCTCCTGCTCTACATACATAGGTGGAATATGTGAATGGATCATCTGAAAATGGCTATAGATGAGGAGGAAACTGAGGGTCTAGCTAAATGAGACAGAGCCCCTGGATTTGCCCCAGGGGTGTGCTGCCACTTTGTAGAGGGATTTGCCACAAGGCAGTTTCTTTTAACAGTGCTGCAGGAGCCTGATTCTGGTTGGTACCACTGTGGTGCAGGGGGAAAGGGGGGTACTGCCTTCCCCCAATTACAACCCTCCAATTGCCAGCACAAATTGATCAGTCTATGGCTGTGGTCACACTACAGACTTGGTGCAATCTGGTCGCACCTCTAATTACATCATTTTATTTATTTAAATTGTGATCAGACATCCCACCCTGAACTGGATTTACCACACACTTTTATTTTATTTATTTTATTTGATTTATATCCCGCCCTCCCTGCCGAAGCAGGCTCAGGGCGACTCACAGCATAAAATCCCAACAAACAATTAAAATTAATAAGTATTAAAATTACACATTCAACAATAAAACAAGATATTCAATAGTTAAACCAATTAAGAACAGAATATTAGTTTGGTGCTATTTCAGTGGCGACGGCCTTCTTCCACTTCCCTAAAATACAGGCGCCGTGTCAGTTAAATGCCAGCCGGAAGAGGACGGTCTTGCAGGCCCTGTGGAACTGCACGAGGTTCCGCAAGGCCCTTACTTTCTCTGGCAGTTGATTCCACCAGCAGGGGGCTGCAATTGAGAAGGCCCTGTCTCTGGTTGATTTTAATTTGGCCTCTTTCGGCCCGGGGATTACTAATAGATTTTGTGATCCCGATCTGAGTACCCTCAGGGGAACATGTGGGGAGAGACGGTCCCTAAAGTAGGCAGGTCCTAGGCCATATAGGGCTTTAAAGGTGATAACCAGCACCTTGTAACGAATCCGGTATACTATTAGCAGCCAGTGCAGTTCCCACAGACCTGGCTGAATGTGCTCCCACCTGAGGAGCCCCAATAACATCTTGGCGGCTGCATTCTGCACCAGCTGCAGCTTCCAGGTTTGGCACAAGGGCAGCCCCTTGTAGAGGGCATTACAGTAGTCCAGCCTCGAGGTGACCGTTGCATTCATCACTGTTGCCACACTCCAGGAAGGGAACCAACTGCCTTGCCCACCTAAGATGGAAAAAGCAGATTTAGCAGTGGGTGCTATCTGGGTATCCATTGTCAAGAGGCTCCAGTAGTACCCCCAAGCTCTTGACCTTGTGTACCATTGTCAGTGGCGCACCGTCAAATGCCGGTAGGGGAATTTCCCTTCCCAGATTGCCGCGACTCAGGCAAAGGACTTCGCTGGATTAAGCTTCAATCTACTCAGCCTAAGCCATCCGGCCACAGCTTGTAGCACCAGGTCCAAATTTTCTGGGGCACAGTCAGGCCGGTCGTCCATCAGTAGATAGAGCTGGGTGTCATCAGCGTATTGATGACAACCCAACCCATACCTCCGGGCAATCTGGGCAAGGAGGTGCATGTAGATGTTGAACAACATCAGGGAGACCACCGCCCCCTGAGGCACCCCACAATCAAATGCGTGCCTCCGGAACAGTTCGCCCCCAATCGCCACCCTTTGTCCCTGACCATCTAGAAAAGAGGAAAACCATTGCAAGGCCAACCCTTGAATCCCTGTGTCAGCGAGATGGTGGGTCAGCAACTGATGGTTGACCGTATCAAACGCCACCGATAGGTCCAACAACATCAGTACCACCGAGCTGCCTCCATCCAGATGCCCCATGGTTGACTGTTCGGTTTGTTGCAGCATCCTTTTTTCTTTTTGGTCTTTCATTATGTGCATAAGGGTGTATCCAAAGCTACAGCTCCTTTTTTGACAACTCCACAATCCCTTTGTCATGTACTCCAGGCCTCTCAGCCTCCTTCCCTTTGCCTTGCTTCCTTGGAATACATGGGGGGAGTGCAGATTTACATAAGGGTAATAACATTGACTTCAGTACATTTACCCTTGTGTCAATCATGGGATGCTTTCCAGCAGCAACTCTGATGCAGAAATAGAAGAGGGGGGGGGTCGTCACTCACACACAACTCCCCCAGAGACTCCCCATCCAGAATGACTACTTGGCTGCAGTGATTGACAATGCCAGGGGTGATTATGTGCTTATGTGCACTTTGCTACCTGATTTTTTTTTAAAGAGGAGAAGGGAATGGAAGGGAAGGTTCAGACTTCCCAAACAGCTTGACTTCAGAAGAGGGGAGTTCAGCCAGCCAGAAATGTGAGGTTAAAGGGCTGATATCCATAAAGACCAGAATTTCCCCAGTGTCCATTAACTCCACTTCCAAGACAAGGCAGAATGGGGTGGTGATGACTGGGGCAGAGAAGGCAGATGTTGCTGTCTGATCATGCTCTTTAAATCCATAAAGGTACTGTCATGATATCAGATCAAACTGCTCATGTGACTGCAGCCAATGTGAAAAACGAGAATTTGGAGGAATAAGGAAATGAGAAAGGTGACATCATATACATGTTCAGGGAAGAGCCCACAATTGTCTTTAGCATCTCATTCCTGTAGAAGAACTGGCTTATGGGTACAGCTTGAATCTTTAGCCCATCAAACACATCCTAGACAAACCAAGAGCAGCAATCCAGAGAAATCTTCTGCTCAGCACGTCATGAAATATGACAAGACATCTTTTTTTATAAAGCTCTCTCTCTCTCTCACACACACACACACACACACACACACACACACAATTATCTCCATAACTACCCATTGAGACAGCTTAGGTCAAACAATTGATTGGTCCAACATCACTCAGAGACCTTCATGGCCAGGTAAGGATTTGAATCCAGGTCTTCACTGCCTTACTCAGCACTCTGTAATCAGTGATGTCTGAACACACTCCTTGGCATTAACTGACATTTGATCATGAGTTGCAATCCCTGCCCTTCAACATCCCAAAAAACCCACACTCAAAACATTCTAAATTGTTTCTGGAGATTTTTCACATTCATGTTCTTGTGCTGCATGTTCCTTCCTATGGCTTTCCTAGTCTGTCTCCCTTCTTTGCCCACCAACTTTACCTTGAAGGAAAACAACCCGCAAAAGAAGACCTTAATATTCCAGCATAACACATTTTGGCACCTGATGCTCAAGGGCAGGTAAATTTATGTTTATTGAGCATTATAAACTGACTGCCAAATACTTTGCTCATTCTCACTTGGATGCATAGCAATTACAGTTCAATCCAGTACAATCTGAGCATGCCCCAGTATGATAAATATGCTAACTTTGGTGTAATGTTTGGTGTAATGGTTAAGTGTGCGGACTGTTATCTGAGAGAACTGGGTTTGATTCCCTACTCCTCTGCATGCACCTGCTGATGTGACCAGAGCTGTTCCTCTCAAGAGCAGGTTCTGTCAGAGCTCTCTCAGCTCCACTTACCTCACAGGGCGTCTGTTGTGGGGAGGGGAAGAGAAAGGAGATTGTAAACCTGCTCTGAGACTTCTTCAGGTAAATCCAATCTCTTCTTCTCTTCCTCTTCTTCTAACTGATGAGTGCCATCAGCCACCCAGAAACAGAAGGAGCACACATACCTAACATATAGCTGACTTTAACTGATGCATGACTTTTCTCCAATGGCTCTGAGGCAAAGGTAATCCAAGCAAGTCAATTAATTGTGACTGTGCACCAACTTTGCTTAGTTGACCAGCAGTCATAGCAAATGCTGCAAACTGTGCAGATACAAAATGACTCAAATACGCTATGGATCCAAACTGCAAAGGACTCATCAGCACTCTTGTATTAGATGCTTGGTTTGAGAGAAAACGGCCACTGAAAGCAGGGGGAGTTTGGATGTGTTATTTGCAAAAAATCAAATCAGCGTCATTGGGTAACATGCAATTTACTGAAAAGAGCAGCAGGTGGTGCCCTTCTGATAAGTCGCACAAACAAGGTGGTTGTCTGAGACCCATGTGATGGAGGGTAAGACATACTTCCGGAAGCAAAGAAGTTTCACCAGACAAATTATGTGGTAACACAACACAATCCAGGTGAATCAGAATGTCATCCTCTACGTCTGAGCAGGAAGGGGCCTCCATTTGGGTCCTACATTTATTTGGAGCCCTGACCTGAATGCCCCAGGCTAGCACACTCTTGTCAGATCTTGGAAGCTAAGCAGGCTTGGCTCTGGTCAGTATTTGGGTGGGAGACCACCAATTCCATGGTCGCTACGCAGAGGCAGGCAATGGCAAACCATTTCTGAACATCGATTGCCTTGAAAACCCTATAGGGTCTCCATAAACCAGATGTTACTTGACAACAGTTGCACACATCTGTATGTCAATATATCTGCAGTGCCTCCTACAAATATGATCTCATACATGGGGGTCCAGGATGTGTGTCCTCCTTCCTCCACATGTGTGATGACTGACTCAAAGGCTCTGTGTAGGGTTGCCAGCTCTGAGTTGGGAAAGAGCTGAAGATTTTGGGTGTGGAGCCTGGGCAGGGCAGGGGGGGAGGGGCCACAGCAGGGTATAATGCCATGGAGTTCATCTTTCAAAGCAGCCATTTTCTCAAGGGGAGCTGATCTCTGCCAGCTGGAGATCAGCTGTAAAAGCGGGAGATCTCCAGGTACCACCCGGAGGTTGGCAATCCTAGTTCTGTGCCAGTGAACAGTAGAAACTCAATAGGCGCTGCAGCCACTTTCTTGCTCAAGCTGGGCTGGCTCTGCCACTAGGCAAATTAGGTGATCTCCTATGGCGCTGGCCTTCTGGGGGCACCCCCCATGTGACTCAGTGATGTTATCACAGCAGGGAGGGGGGGTACACCAGAAGTTAACCTTGCCTAGGTTGCCAGACAGTCTAGGACCAGCCCTGTGCTGAACCACTGCATTTTCTAGGCTTGGAAAAGCTGTACCTGTTCAATGTCTGCCTGCCACGAAGTTTATTAAAGGGAGAACTGCAGTGATGGTGATAGGGAGCCACCCTATCAGATTGTGGGTGAGGAAAACAGAATTCCCAGCCCAGTTGCCAAGAGAGCAAACAGTAATTGAACAGTACCAACAGGAGACAGTCCTCAACAGGGTTAAACTTCTGTTGCCTGTGCAATGCAGGACTTAATGGGCTGGGAGGGCCAGGTCAATAGGCTGCTACTGCCTTCAAAGGCACTTCGCTCTGCTTGTTGAGGAGCTTCCCATGGACGTCCACTAGAGGGCCCCATTGTTAAATTTATTATCTGTTCATGCAGCCATGAGGGTTGTTTTAGTTCAGGGTTTAAATATCTAACAAAAGTGAAACTAGAAGCAGCTGGACCAAGCTGGACATGTCAAGATCATCCACACTCACCAACTGTTTACACAACTCAGCTTGTTTACACAACAGCAGCTCCCTGTTTTCTTTTCTGTTTTATAGAGCACCCATTGCTCTTTACATTTACTTGTGTATTTTAACATTTACACACTCTAATGCTTACATTTTGAGAGTTATATTAAGTTCCATTTTAAAGGCACAGAGTTTCAGAATCTTATGTATTTGTTTATATGACAAATTAAAAATTACCATCATTATTCTTAGTCAGCCTGAACTAGTAGGAAGAAGACAAAGACGAAGAAGAAATTGGATTTATATCCTGACTTCCACTCCGAATCTCAGAGTCTCAAAGTGGCTCACAATCTCCTTTACCCTCCTTCCCCACAACACACTCTGTGGGTGTGTGTGTGTGTGTGTGTGGCTAAGAGAGCTCTCATAGAAAGCTGCCCTTTCAAGGACAACTCTTGTGAGTGTTATGGCTGACCCAAGGCCATTCCAGCAGCTGCAAGTGAAGGAGTGGGGAATTAAACCAAGTTCTCCCAGATAAGAGTCTGCACACACTTAACCACTATACCAAACTGTCAGAATGAATCACATCGGAATCATCCTGGACCAAAACTCCTGCTTTGCCCAAGAACATTCAGACAGGAATAAGCCAGAATGCATGCCATTGCATTTCATTTTTCAATTCTGGATTTTCAGCTAGGGTTGTCAGTTCTGGGGATGCAGAATTCCTGGAGATTTGGTGGTAGAGCCTGGGGAGGACCTGAGCAGGTGGTGCCAGAGTCCACCCTCCAGAGCAGCCATTTTCTCCAGGGGAACTGACCTCCATAGCCTGGAGATAGTTGTAATGCTGGGAGATTTGCAGGCCATACCTGCATGCTGGCAACCTCATACGGAGTGTGGCATCTTCTCAGTTATGAAGAACTTGCTTTCCTTGGGGTGCTCTGTTGCCCTGTACGGACTCCTGTACTGACTCACTGAGCAGAGGGGAAATGGACAAAAGTAGGCTGGCCGCATGTCCTGTTTCTGTGTCATCTTCAGAGTGTGACCAATAGGAAGAAGTGGCTTCATGCACACCTCCTCACCATGATCAGCAATGTTCTGAGAGCAGGGCTTCTGACCACAGTACAGTACATGTGTGCATGTGTGCAGTCACTGCACACACCAGGTAACCATGTGGAGGCAGGGGACAAGGCCAGCACACTCAAGTCTGCTCTCCCTTCCTGTACGATGAGTCAGTGTCCAGTTTATACTAGGCGTCCACAAAACTATCGGTCAGTCCTTTCCTTTCTAGAGTTGCCAACTCCAGTTTGAGAAATTCCTGGAGCTTTGGGACCAATGCTTGGGGAGGGATTGCCATGGTGATGTGATGTTGCACTAGGACATCTGTCTCTCCTATACTGTGTGGTAAACCATGCAGTCTATTCTCTAAATCTGTCATTTCTTCCAAGTGAACTGCTCTTCAATCTAGAGATTTGTTGTAATTCTGGAAGAAGTCCCGCCCCTACCCTGAGGCTGGCAGCCCTACTCCCTCCATTCATGCTGTGGCTTCCTTTCCCAGTTATGCAAGGGATCTTGTAAAGCAAGGTAAGTCCTTTGATAAAATCATGAAATCCACTCTGCTTCTTCACCTCCAGCTATTCACTCTTTTATTGATGGTCTTCATCTGCTTACATAATGGACTAGCATTGATTCCCTCCTTGAAAAGAGCCATAATGGGGCAAAGCTGTAGCCTCAGGGCCACATAGTTTAAAAACATGATGTTGGAGGGGGTGGGGGTTACAGGAACCTGTTTTCTTCTCTGGCCCATCTGGTGCTCATCTGGAAGGAAGGGAGCACTGATCCTGCAAATGCACTCAACAGTACTTTGAAACATGCACACTTGCTCTTAATTTCAGCCATGGCATTGACTCCTGCAGTACATTCACTATAGTATGTTTGTTGTTTCTGTTTAAGTAGGAATGGTGATTTTACCTTCTTTCCTTCCTCACATGTAGGATTTTTCTTTCCCCCCTGTTTCTTGCTGAGCAGCCCCTATATCTATTTTCTTATTTGTTTGTCTTTGGCTGTCGCACCCAGTCGTGTGTATATTATGCTGGCCCAGCCCAGGGAACTTTCTTATATTCAACTTCTGAAATGACACATAAGAGGCTTTTGAAAGTTCAAAATAAACAAATGTTTCATTTAATTTAGAGGAGAAATGGTCAGGTGAAATCAGGGGTAGGATGTATGAGGTGAACTGATAATAAACAGAGGTAACTTTGTAATCACACTAACTCCACTGATGGACCTCCTGATGGCACCTGGGTTTTTTTTTGCCACTGTGTGACACAAAGTGTTGGACTGGATGGGCCATTGGCCTGATCCAACATGGCTTCTCTTATGGTCTTATGTTCTTATTTATTGCCAACAATTAAGTGTTTCTGCTATTCAGGAAAGTCTTTTAAAACTTTGAGGAGAGAGGCTTGCTTTTCAGATTTTCCTCAAACACTCAAGCATAGATTTTGAGTTTCTTAAAGTTTAGAAGGCAGGAACATACAACCAAATTCCCAAAATCTTTCTATATACATAGACCAGGGAATCACTCCTCTTTTATGTACTATCTCTCCTTTCCCCAGGCAAGGATTACTTCTGATAACAAGAAGCAATTTCCCCTTTTCACTTGAATGGGGGTCCTCTTTGATCCTGTCACTCTTTTTGCCTCCTTTCCAGTCCAAATACTGACTTTGGATGCAAAATATAGCTGATTTCATTTGGACAGACACATTGACCTGTAGCAGCAAAACATAAGAGTGCAGTGGCACCTGAAAGACTAATGAGCTTTCAACAGTCAGAGCCCACTTCATCAGATGCTCTGACTCAATGTCTGGTCCAAGAATAAATGCTGTTAGTGTCTAGGGTATTCCATTAGGCCCTTGCTTTAAAATGCAGCTGGTCATCTATATAGTTATTGGATTTATATCCTGCCCTCCACTTCAAATCTCAGAGTAGCTCACAATCTCCTTTATCTTCCTCCCCCACAACAGACACCCTGTGAGGTGGGTGGGGCTGAGAGGGCTCTCACAGCAGCTGCCCTTTCAAAGACAACCTCTGCCAGAGCTATGGCTGACCCAAGGCCATTCCAGCAAGTGCAAGTGGAGGAGTGGGGAATCAAACCCGGTTCTCCCAGATAAGAGTCTGCACACTTAACCACTACACCAAACTGGCTCTCCAGAGAGAGTACCCAATAGAGAAATAAATGTGGGATCAACAGCAGAAGATGATTGTACAAAAGAGCACTGATTCATAGGTCTGGTTCAGACCGACACAAAGGATTACCTTTAGACAAAAGTTTCTACCAGAGCAAGCACTTCTGCCCAAGGAATATAATTTTATCTTCACACCACTCCTGCAGCAACCCCAAATGCTGCCCCCAAATCCCAGTGATTCAGGATGCTGTGGAAGGGAGGAGGAGGAAGAAAACGCTCTGTGGGCAGAAGCCCTTGTGCCTGCAGAAACGCTGCTCTGGATCCAAGCCACCCTCCTGGGTGCATTACTGTAACGTGGGGCTAAAATTGAAGACAACCTGGAAACTGCAGCCAAGCCAGAATGCAGCAGCCCAGCTATTGTCAGGGGCTAGCTGTCAGGAACATACCTTGCCCATTTTGTTGCCCTTCACTGGCTGCCAGCTGTTGGTTATGGTCTTCCCTTCACAGCTTGGGGTCTAGATATCTGAAGGACCATCTCCTCCCCTCATGTCCCTGTGCACCAACTATAATCCCCACACCACAGCTGCGTCCCCTCTTAGAGTAGCCTGTGGAATGGGATTCCTGAAGAGGATTGGGGAGCCTCCTCCCTAGAAATCCTTAGGAGGCACTGAAATGCTTTTAATGAGCTATGAATAACAGGCAGCTTTGGAGGAAGGAGATATTTGGGGTTTGCTATTCTAATTTAGTTTGAACTTGCAATGTTTTAATCACATCTGTATGACACCCTGAGTAAAGAGGAAAAATGGTGTGTGTGTGTGTGTGTGTGTGTGTGTGTATATATATATATATATATATATATATATATATATATATATATATATATATATATATATATATATAAATTAGTAAATAAACAATAGGAATTATTATTATGGAATTTGTTTTGTTCTTCAAGTAGCCTCTGTGCAAGCCTATGCCCACCAATGGGATTCTACAGAGAAGCTTCTAAAGTGAAACTAACATAATTTTGGCAGCCAGTACCACTCAACTTGAAAAGAACACTAAAGAGCATAACTTTATGGTCAAATATTCTTCATCCACCCTGGTCTAATGACTGCAAATTCTGTCTGTCTGTCAGTCCATCCATCCATCCAGTCAGTCTTCATCATCATCATCAGCCACCATTGCTGGACACCTTTCCTTGGATCTAGGGCTTCTCTTTCACTAACTTTTCTCTTCTTTCCATTTTCCTCCTTTCTCTTGAATTTCTATTTGTTCCCACATTGGACTGCTTGTTTACAGTTCAAAGGTTCACTTTTTAAAAGTGCTTTTAGAATGGCAGCAAAGTGCCCAACCTGGATGTTGCTTTCTTTGGGTTAAAGGCACAAGGGAGAGTTTTCCTTGGACCACCAAAGTTCCCAAAGCCGACTCGTCTGCCTTCCTCAGGTCAATGTTGTGGGGGGTGGATATAGTTATGACACAGCTCAGGTGTCAACCATATGTTGTTACTGAATAAGTCTGCTCATCTCATCCTAGAGATATTCACTCCAGAGTATTCTGAATGATATCTCACTCCATTATCAGTCCACTGTTGACCCAAGGGAACTAGCTTGCCTCAATGATTTTCAAAGACTCATGTTTCTACTTTCCAATTTGGCTTCTTCATCACAAAATGTTCCTGTTTCTCCATTGGATCAACCTGCTAACAGTACCAGAAACTTCCCTTTGGGCTTTCAATAACCCCAAGAGTTTTCATAAAGTGCTTGGTGATGATTACCTTGCATGACAGCTGCCAAAGATTTTTGGGCTTTTCTGTACCTGACTTATAGTAGTAAACTCCTGACCATCTTGGCCACATGCAAGCCATGACACATCTCCTGGTAGATTTCAGCCTGCAGTCAATGCTGCACATTCCCACCTTTACACTACCAGGCACATCTGTTCATTGAAGCTGATCTATCTGAACCAAACCAGCAAGTTCATCCCTGGCCTCCAACAAACTGCCAGTCAAATTCTGTGTCATCTGGGACTCGTGAACACTGCCACCTTTATGGTACTTTTCATCAGACATTAGATGAGGGCTCTCCAACTTGCATTTTGGCCTCCGTCAGACCCACTGTTCAAGATACTATAACTTCCACCACACATCCTCCTTGCTCTCCAGTGGTGGACCAAACCTCACACTTACTGTAAGGGGTCCTCTTCTTCCCTCAGCCTCCTCAATCCATCCTCCTCCTCAGTTCTTCTCTTTGAGGGTAGGGGGGCCAATGTGAGGGGCATACAGTCAGTGAAGTATAATCTTACCAGTAGTCTGTGCCCATACTTAAGTGCCAGAGCTCTTGGAATCCATAAAACCCTCCATGTTTTCCTGCCAATGCAGAAGGAGAAAGTTGTCCAGGTAGCCACAGACAATATCACACAATTGCAAAGTACTCCATTAAAACTGAGGCGTGCATGTATGTATGTGAAATGGGCTTATGTGCCCTCTGTCACTCATTCTGCTGCCTATGGGACTGGTACATACTGCACCAAATCACACCAGTATCTGTCCAGGCAGTTAGATAAGCCAGTGTTCTGGCGATGTGGCACACAAGGGGTAACTTGCATCATCCTAACTGCAGGGGTGGTCTTAGTGATCCTGGGGCCCTGGGCAGAAGTCCAGAGAGATTCCAGAATCACTGCTGTCACCTCTGACCCTCTGCACCAGAGTCACCACAGTCCCAAGCAAGAGGAAGCCCTTGCCCCATGGGAGGCAGGCAGGCAAGACCCACTGTAAGCTGGCTGCCCAAGCCCCGGATGGGACAGGAGTGAGCAGCTGTCACCATGAGCAGGTGGGGTGGGGTGGGGGGGAGAAGCAGCCACCATCATAAACAGCAGCTCAAGTCCCATCAAGCCTGCTTTTCTTCTCCCCTCCCCCCTCCACTGGGCCAGGGCCTTCCAGGGCTGTTTCTGTCTCCCAGTCCATCCCTGAGGAATGGGGATGGGGCAGCTTCAGGGCAGCAGGCAGAGGAAGGAACTCCACTACCCAACAGCTTATTGTTGTGGCTGCTGCCCTAAAGTTGCTGTTACCTGCTGCACATTCAGGAATGGTAGAGAGGCGTGCAGTGGTGGCACCATGAGAACTGGGTGGTCAGGAGCCCTCTACCACATCCCCTCAATGTGAGGCCCCAGGCAGCTGTCCCAGTTGCCTCATAGCTGTGACCATCCCTGCCTACCTGGATCCAGTCTTGACCCAACAGGGCTAGATGCTGATAGATTGCATTTGCCTTGGCTGTTACTCCCAAGAGTCCACAGCAGCACAGGGCGAGATACAAACTCCCCTGGAGATGTTTCTTTAGCACCTTGGTCAGAGGAACTCCTCTGCTTCTTGCTCCCTTATCGCTTACCCCATGAGTGTTCAAAATAGTACAAGACAATCCAGATCACATCATCACCCCAGGGGGGCCTTGTAGGTTCCGCTCTTAAACCCTGCATGAGACTCCTGCACAGAAGTCTCTGATTCCCTCATCTGCTTCCCTCTGACTAAGGACCCCTCTCACAGGGCCAAGGCAGACTTCTACATCCAGATGTTACAACACTGAAGCTCATGACATGACTAATAATGCCCCTGGGTTATTCTGAACACCAAGAAACCAACCGCTCGCCATTTCTGCTTTTCCAAATGGACTAATTTTTGAATAATTCTTTTTTTTTGCTGGATCCCACTAAACTGTTTTACTTCCTCACTTCTACAGTATCTTCTCTACTTACGTTCCCAAGGCCTTCATCTTTAATCTCTCCAAGTCTGCCTGGCAACTCTCTCTGCATCTTGCTGTCTTCCAGAAGGTCACATTTTTGTTCTCAGCCACAGGTTAGGTGGTCCTTGAAAGCTTTTAACCATCTGCATTCTCCATCTATACCTCTTATTCTCCCCTTTAGCAGGGCAATTCCCATTTCCTTATTCTTCAGATTTTACCTGTTTTCAGGTAGATCAACTGGTTATTTTCACATTGGTATGCCTGCATGGAGACCACAAAGAGGAGGATGAAGTTGCTTACCTGTGATTGATATGCTTCAAGTGGCCATCTGTAGAGTCACACAACTTGCCCTCCTCCATGCAGATACATGTTTCTGGCCCACTGCATTGCTTTAGGAAAGAATGGAGTGGGAATGGAGTAGGATGGGAAAGCGTCACTGCCCTCCACCTTGAGCTGGGAGGGGCAAGCCACCCACATCCTTTTTAGCTGAGCTCTAGAAAGTTCTGAATGATGCTTTGCACAGATACAGAATCCCAGATGAACGTGACTGCACAGATGAACACTGGAACAAGCAGCCTGTTCTTTCTGCTAGTCACTGGGAGCTCTGGGGCCGTAAAGGCATAGCACTTGACTGCTGGGTATCAGTTAATGGCCTCTTTATCAATTGACTAAACAATTTCAAGACTACTTTTGGAACAATGAGGGATAGAAACTTATAAAACTGACAAATTGTCTGGAGACGTCATCTGTTAAGAGGCTGCTATGTTTGATGTTGGAATGGCATCAGGGTCAGTCCCAGGGGGTCGTGTGAAGGCACATGGGGTTGAAATCTTGCTGAAGCTAGGGAGGGCTGAGTCAGGTCAGGCCTGGATAGAAACTTCCTGAGAACCTGAGCACACCTCCCTGAGTTCCATGATTAAAGACATATAAATGTGATAGACAAAACCTACAGATCTGAGTGTTCTATTTACTCTCATTGTATGTCCCTTTCAAGCTAAGGATGTATTTCTCAGCTCTACAAGGGACTCTTCTTGTTTGTTGTTTTTTGATGATCATCACATCCAAATGAGTTATTGTCAGTTACAAAATCTTGTTTACCTTCAGGGTATAAGGAAGGCACTTTCCAACTTCTAAGCAAACACTCTGTTCATGAGACAATCACCCCCTGAAGCTAAGAATTAGCAAGATTCATCCTCAGGGCCCAACAGTCACAACCCAAAGAATATCAATGCAACTTCTTGAAGTCCTGGATGATTTCGTGAGACAGTGGCGCTCAGTTTCTCACTACAAATCCTATCCAGACCATCCTATGAGTTTTAAATGAAGATGCGACATAATTTTTTTTAACAAAAATAAAAGAGTCAGTCAGAATAATTAGAGAAAACAAGTGAAAAGCTCCTCAGTGCTGTTTCTACTGGCTGAAGTGGGAACACTGAAGTTCCTTTCCCTCCCTTGCAGCTCTGAGTAAACAAGAACTATTTAAGGTGAGTTCCCATGAAGTATGACTGACTGCAAGTCAGGTAGCACATCTGTAACTCAGCACATGCTCAGCATACATTTTGCCCTGAAATGTCAACGCTCTTAAGCAATGACACTGCTGAGCCAAATAGAAGAACTCGTCTCACATTAGCACCCCTTGGAAGAAAACGTGATGGATACTTACATCTGCAGGAAGTATCACACTTCTAGCAGCGTTCTTTTTGAAGGTGGTTTGTTATTTATTGGAAACGAGATACAAGCCACAAATGATCTCTCTAGTTCTGTACAAGCAGCTTAGGAAAAGGAAACCTGCTCCATCACAGCCATACATATTGCTGTAGTTTGATAGTGGCAGATTGGTCCACTGTTGGTGTTTAGAAGTTTACTCCATTAGAGAGTTTGTGGTGTGTTGTTGGACACCTTTATACAGAAAGAGGAAGCAGGAACGGAAGATGGAGTAGAAGGAAGAGCAAAGGTGGTCAGGAGAACAGAAGAAGGAAACTGTTGTGTATTTTAAACCCTGCCTTGATTTGTCTCCCTGCTTGCATATAGAAACAAAAGGTATCAATCTAATCTAAAGCTTCAAGTATATTTGCTTGATATGAATGCAAGCTTCCAGAACACAGATCTGGATAGAAAGAACTGCCCAAAGGAGCTTTGGATCTGGGTTTCTTAAGCAGCCATTCCTCATAGTGGCTGGCAAGCCTGTTTTGAAATGGAGGGAAAGCACGTCAGACAGCTTATGATGTAACAATGGGGTCTTCAAAAAAAGGAGGTGAAAAATTCTGCCAGGCATGTGCAAGAAGCCCTTTGGACATGCCTAAGGCAGACCTGTGGATTCTAATCTTGAACCACCCTGCTTTTCTCAATGCAGGCTGCAGATCTGTGGGCACAAAGTATGAGCAAAGCCGCTTTTTCCACTGGAATGAAGAAGGAACCTGTTGCCAACCATGGAGCACATTGAAAGAATCCTCACCCCAAAGTGCCCAAAAGACTCTTGCTAAATACTGCAACATGTTATCCAAGATTTGTTTTTCTATTATCGTTGTAAAATAGTTCCTTGGGCATTTCAGTAGCCCCAATGTGGAAGAGATGACTGAAAATGTTGCTAAACAGACACAATGTGGATCACTAACCCCTACTTGTGTGTAGAAGTTGTCTATGCAATAGCTCTGGTTGGCAACTCCAGGTTGGGGAATTCCATGAGATTTGGGAGTGGAACATGGAGTTGGTGGGTTTGGAGAGGGAAGACAGCAAAATATTAAGTCCAACTTCCAAAGCAGCCATTTTCTCCAGGGAAACTGAACTCTTTAGTCAGGAGACCACTATTATGCTGAAAGATCTCCAGGTCCCATTTGGAGGTTGACAACCCCAGCTGGTAGTGTCAAAAATTACTTCATGGAAGTCAGTTTTCTGCATTAGATACCACCTATAAAATATGAATACTTCCATAGCAGCAGTTTGCACATCATGTCAGAACAAGTAAATTTCACCTGATTTCCCCCTCCATGTACTGTTCTGCATTTTATTTATGTGGCTTTTCTGAACTTTTAGTAACTGCAGTCCAAGAACAGATGCCATTTTGGGAGAGTATCTGCACAATAAGCTGGTGTTTATGAGAATTCCCTGGCTAAATATGTATTTACTTAGATCAGAGGTGTTAAACTCATTTGTTAAGAGGGATGGATCTTTGTCACTTTGTTGGGTCAGGCCATGAGTGCCATAAAATGTAACATGAGGTACCAGAGATATAAACTTTATAAAGGTGATTTCAGATGCTGAATGGCAAAAGTAGGTGAATGACAACAGAAGGCTTTATTGGATTAGGTGTGATATGCAGAGGGGTAATAGGCATGGAGATACCAGCATTGGTAGTGAGACAGGAAACCTAGGTCTCAATTCCATCCAGGAGGATTCAGTCCAGGAGGATGCAAAGAATAAATGGACGTAAGTCTGACATTAGAAACCACAACATTCAGTTGCTGACCAAAGAGTAGCAGTTCTCTTGCAAAGAAATTTCAAAGGGAGATGAGACTGCTGAACTGCAATTGATAATGAACTAGACTGAATTGAGAACTTGTTTTGCTGTCTCATTACCAATGTGTGGTATTATCATTTGGCATCTGAAATCATTTCACTCCTGGAGATATAAGGATCAATCCAGTGTTCTAATTTCTAATCAGGGTCTTTTTGAAAAAAAAAATCCAGACAGGATCAGAAAAATCCAATCTTATATATAAAACAACTTTTCAGAATAAGCCAAAATAATTTCCTCAGTGTACATTGTGCTTGTCAGAAGAATCCATCCATCCATCTGCCCACCCTCCCTCCCTCTAAAGTGTGCTTTCACACAAAAATGTATACCTGGAATAAAACATTGTTGGTCTTGAAGCTGCCATAATAGGACTTCAACTTTGTTTTCACTCACTCTTTCCTCCCTACCCCCTTCCTCCCCAAAAGAGAGGAACAAACCCAGCAAAAGAAGCAGAAGTTGTGTGTTTGTGTGTGTGTGAGAGAGAGTCTTGTCTTCATATCTCTCCCGCAGGAAGCAGCCAACAAGTTGTGTATGTATGAGAGAGAGCGAGTGAGTGAGAGAGAGACGGATGGGGGAGGGAGGCACGAGTCAGGAAGCAAAGAGTCACTGAGGGAACTTGGGGAAAAGCAGGCTAATATGCAGCTTCAGCAGGAGCAGAAAAGCAAAGAAAGAAGAAAATTACTTGGGGGATGGATTTGAGCCCTGTGTGGGCTGAATGTGTTCCACAGGTTGCATGTTCGACACCCCTGACTTAGATGCTGTTTTTCTCCTCAATGGGGATCAAAAGTGCCCTGCATCACTATTCTCCCCTCCTCTGTTTTATCTTCACAACAACCCTGTGAGGTAGGCTGATAGAAAGCAACTGACCCAGGATCTTCCAACAAGTCCATATCCCATAGCTAGTGCTGCATATGGAGATCTGTGGCTGTACTGGGACCACATGGTAGCATAGTCAATTTTGAAAATCCTGGGTTGGATTCAGGCTGGAAAGCTCACAAAGGAGTTGGCAGATCAGACCTTCTCCTGCCCCCCCTTCCCTAACAGCCTATTTTCTTTAAAAAAAAAAAATCTGAGATTCAGAAAAGCCACGTAAATAAAATGCACAACAGTATGAGGGGGAAATCAGGTGAAATTGTTTCCTCCTGCCTCATCTGAAGGGAGAGATACATACAAGGGAGGGGCTATGGCCCAGGGATAGAGCATCTCCTTGGCATCCAAAAGTTCCCAGCTTCAATCCCCAGCCTTTCCAGTCAAAAGGATCAGGTAGTAGGTGATGCTACAGAATCTGGAGTCACTGCTAGTGAGAGAAACAATACTGGTCTTGATGGACCAATAGTCTGGTTCAAAATAAGACAGTATTACATGTGTTCATGTGCTCCACCAACCCCTTCTATGAGATGTTCATCTAGATTCAACCGTTTGTAAAAATTGTAATGGATGATTGTCAAGCATGCAACTTTTTTCTTTTCTTGCACTTGTTAAGAAGTGACTAGGAGACTGCACCACGTGCACCACATGCAATCTCAGCCAGCAGGGCTTTTTTTGTAGAAAAAGCCCAGCAGGAACTCATTTGCATATTAGGCCTCGCCCCCTGGTGCCAAGCCAGCCGGAACTGCATTCCTGTGCATTCCTGCTCAAAAAACCCCTGAGTCAGAGCAAAACTAATATCTGAAGTGACAGACAGTCAGGGAAAGAGGCATTGCTGGGGTTTTTCACATACCAGCAGTTGATACCTCCACAGCAATGGGATGCTATAAACTGATACATGCACATTTACTTCACTGGAAAGCTCACATAGTTATGAAAAGAGAATTTTATTGACTGCAAAGATCTGATTGTGTCATACAAAGGTGTTTTTCATGGCCTGCTTAGGCACACACACCAAGTAGAGATATTGCTTGTGATGGGAATGGAATTGTCTGCCACTGCCAGAACAGAAAGAAATGAGAAGAAAATGTATTCAAGCTGCAGTTGACAAAGACGTCCTGTAAGTAGAAGCTGATTGCCAGGCACTGAAGTCTCTTTTGAAACATCAATGGCTCCATTTTCTCAACAGAAAGGAAGTCAAGGAGAGAAGAGAGAAAAGCCCCCCCTCTTGAAAGACTACCTGCTGTGAGGAGCAGATGAGATTTCAGACTGTTGAAGAAGCAATGCTGAAAAGTTTTCTATTCACCTTTGTATTCATATAGCAAGCCCAATGAACTAATACTTTTAAAAGCTACAAGAAGTAAGACCTCTGCCCAAGAAAGATTTTATTTTAATGACAGCTGTACTGGAGGGATCATAAACATAGGTACGATGGCCAAAAAAGGCTTGACCAAAGCTTCAGGATCATAGAAGACCATTGCTGGGGGGGGGGGGGGATTCATTTTTAAAACACGGAGAAGTGTCTGGGTAAATAAGTTTAATTTTATCACATCTTTCAGCATGAATTGTAAAAGCAACGTAGCACTGAAATTTTCACCTAAAAGATGGAATTGTATTTAGGTATAGCGCCATTTCAAACTATGGTTTCAGTTTCATAAAGGCATCCATTATTTAAGAAATCCACTAAAGCATCTTGAAGTGAAATAAGGAGTTTTGGCAGAAAGAAAAGAAGCAAGTCATCCTTTAGAGCAAGAGGCAAGACCTTTGGAATACAATCGTCAATGCTGTTATTTATGGGCCACAGATCTTGCCTCAGTCACAGCAGAGAAGTGTGATAATTTAGTTTCCAGCCCCATATTTTTATATTTAGAGATAAAGGTTTATGTAAGATTGTGCAAAAAAATAAAATTACTTGAGCAATGAAAATAACTTCACTATTGGCTGCAGTTCATAAGAGCTGCCTTGCTGCTACCAGATAGGGATGCTGAGAACCTAGCAGCAAACAGGTTCAGCAGGTGAACATACGGTGTTCTACAGCCACAAACATTCATGAGCCAAACATTGGATATTCTCTCCTCACTGCAATCTGGCTTGAAGGGCAGCCGAACAGCTTTGTGACTGCACAGTAGCCATAGTGTTTTGGGGTTGCATTTCCTTCTGCCTTAAAAGCTGCTTTGGCATCAGTGCAGTTGGTGAAATGGATTCTCCCCCAGGCTCATGGATTTTTGCCAGTTAATTTAAGTGACGGAGGGGGGTACTACAGCTTCGGTAAGGCGGTGCAAGAATGGGCAGATGCAAAATAACTTTGACAATGACACAAAATTAAATGAAACCAAACCATAAGATTTCTTTTTTACCATAAGATTTTTTAATGGATAATTTTTGATTGACCCAATTTATTTGTTTATTCAATTGGCTGCTGAGGGGTGATGACAATTTCTCTGTAGGGGAGAAGTAAAAACTATGGCTGTTGTGCAAGAATGTGCAGGAGCATAATACGCCTGATGCTCTGCCTGAATATGCAAAAAGTGACCTGGGGAACAATCCACTGGAAATCAGTTCCCTGCTTGTAACTGGAGAGCAGAATGTGATCTCCTACCCAAGAGCCATCTCTAGCAGCTAGATGAGGGCTGACAGCTTCAGAAAAATTTGGAGCAACAAAGAGTAACATGGAAAAATCAACAGGCAACCAAAAAACTGCTTACAAATTAGCATAGAAAAATCAATGAAGTATATTTATCAAACAATATTCAAAGTGAGTTTTTTCATATCATGTCATTCACTACAATAAAGTGCTTGTGCTAAAGATTAATACAATTCATTTGTAGTCAGAGGAATCCATGTAGGACGTTTCTGGAACCACTTCAATGGATCTTGACAGCCTTATGGTCCATTTCAAGACATCCCTCAAGGAGGGGTTGAATAGCGTTCTGATATTCACAGGTAGAATATGTGCTGCCTGTGGCATTCCCATCAGGATACATATTGCTGCATTCTGGACTTGTTGGTGCTTCCAGGTCAAAGTCAAGAGTAGGCCAGTGTATAGTGAGTTACAGTAGTCTAGCCTGGAGGTAACCATCACATGGATTACTGTGGCTAGGTCCAAGTGATACAGGAGAGGAGCCAGTTGCCTAGCTTGGCGGGGGTGAAAAAAATGCCACGTTGGCAGAATGAGTGAACTGGGCCTCAACTAAAAGAGAGGAATCCAGAGTCACTCCCAGACTCTTGATGTGGCACTAGTGTCAATAGTGCCCTGTCAAGGGTCAGTAGTCAGCACTCCAACTTCAGCCCCGATCCCCCCAGCCACAGAGCCTCCATCTTTGGTGAGTTCAGTTTCAATCTACTCTTCTTTAGCCAGCCCACCATGGCCTCTAAACCATCAGCCAAGGATGACAGAATTGAGGCTGACTGGTCACCCAATAGCAAATATAGCTGGGTGTCATCTGCATACCAATGACACCGTAGCCCAAAACTCCGTAACAGCTGGTAAAGGGGGTGCATATAGATGTTAAACAATATCAGGGAGAGGAGTGCTCCTTGAGGAACCCCACACACCAGGGGGTATCTAGTGGGCACATTCTCCCCTTGTGCCACCCTCTGTCCCTGACTGTGGAGGAATGAGAAAAGCCATTGTAAGGTCATCCCAAGTATTCCCACGTTGGCAAGTTGGTGAGTCAACAGATCATAATTGACTGTGTCCAACACTGCTATGAGGTCTAACAATAGTAGAAGCGCTGACCCGCTTCGATTCAACTGCATTCGGAGGCTATCTGTTAGAGCAGGGGTGGCCAACGGTAGCTCTCCAGATGCTTTTTGCCTACAACTCCCATCAGCCCCAGTCAGCATGGCCAATGGCTGGGGCTGATGGGAGTTGTAGGCAAAAAACATCTGGAGAGCTATCGTTGGCCACCCCTGCATTAGAGCAACCAGGACATTTGATGCTTACATGTAGAGTAAACAGTAGCATAAACAACATACCTCACCTGTGTTTGAAAAATAAATTGTAAACATTATCTACCATTTACCAAATAACTCGAATAACATTGTAATTCTCCAAATCCTATGTTTCCTAGTAATTAGACACTGACCACTAATCTCTGCTAGGACACTTGAGCGTCTGACCTATGTTATGGTAAAATAAACAGGTTGCTTACCTGTAACTGATGATCTTCGAGTGGTCATCTATGCAGTCACACTAATGGGATTAGGCGCCAGCGCCAATCACAATCGGTAAACTTAAAAGCTGTGGATTTCTGAGCCAACGTCCCAATGCGCATGCCCAGAAGCCCCACTGCGCATGCTCACTGAGACGGGAGCAGACATCCCACCAGTTCCTTCTGACTGCTGCATGATCCCAATGATGGACTGGCAGCAGAGGGGAAGGAGGGCGGGTAGTGTGACTGCACAGATGACCACTCGTAGATCACCAGTTACAGGTAAGCAACCTGTTTATCTTCTTCTTGGTCTCTGTGCATCACACTGATGGGAGATTAGCAAGCCTTAATCCTACCTGGAGGAGGGTGCAACGGTCCATCAGCAGGTAAGAGACTGAAGAACAGCACGGCCCACCAACGTGTACTGGTGTAGACGTAAGTCCAGCACATAGTGTTTTACGAAGGTATGCAGGGAGGACCAGGTGGCAGCCTTGCAAATGTTCCGGAGCAGAACGCCCTTCATGAAAGCCGCTGAAGTGGCCATAGCTCGAGTGGAGTGGGCTCTTATGGGCCCTGGAAGGGGTTTCTTGCTCAATAAATAGCAAAGTTTTATGGTTTCAGTTATTTGAAAGTCTTTGGGCCAAGATCCGTTGCCCTAAGGATGTGGGAGCATAGGAAATAAAAAGTCTAGAGTCCTTCCAAGAGGGACTTACACGATGGAGATAGAAAGATAGTGCTTGTTTCACATCCAAGGCATGTAGTCTCCGTTCAGACTCCGTAGCTGGATTAGGGAAGTACACTGGTAGGTAAATTTCAGTGTTCAAGTGAAAAGAGGAAATCACCTTAGGAAGGAAGGTGATGTCCGGACGAAGCAAGACCCTTTCATTAGTGAAACACAAGTAAGGGGCGTCACATCTAAATGCTGCTAGCTCACCCACTCTCCTTGCGGACATAATTGCCACCAAGAAGGCCATTTTCCATGGCAACAATTGGAGAGAGCAAGTAGCCTTCGGCTCGAAAGGCTTCCCAGAGAGTGTGTGAAGGACCAGAGAGAGGTCCCAAGCTGGGGTTAGCTGTCTCGTAGAAGGATACAATCTAGAGAGGCCCTTGAGAAATCTCTTTGTATCCGAACGGGTGAAGACAGAATGTCCATCAATCTGGAAATGGTTGGCAGAGATGGTTGCCAGGTACACTCGTAGCGATGAAACTGATAATCCCGTGTCCAAAAGGGAAAGAAGAAAATCAAATATTGTGGGTAAACCCGCTGCAGGCGAGTCTAGGGAAAGAGCAGAAGAAAACTGAACAAATTTTGACCACTTGCAAGCATACGACTTGCACGTGGACAGCTTCCTGCTGTTCTGGATGATATATTGAGCTCTGTCTGATAACTGAGTCACTGCAGGCGCCATGCTGTTAATTTCAGATGAGGCACATCGTGATGCACCACTCAACCTTGGTGAGCGAGAAGAAGATTCGAGACCTGAGGAAATTGGTGGAAAATTCCCTTGGCCAGACAAAGGTCCGGGGAGAACCAGTGCTGCCTGGGCCACCAAGGGGTGATGAGGATTCCCACATGCCGCTTCCTCAATATCTTCTGCACTACTTTGGTAATCAAAGGAATGGGAGGAAACAGGTACACATGACGCTGATGCCACGGGACGAGAAGACCATCCCCCAAGTACCGGGGTTCCGCCCCTCCCCTGCAGCAAAAAAGTTCGCATTTCCTGTTGCTGTGGGTGCCAAACACATCTACCTCTGGAGTTCCCCAATCTAGGAAGACGGGTTGTAGGAAATCCCAGTTTGGTTCCCATTCGTTGAGAGAAGCTCCCCCTTGACTGAGGAAATCTGCACAAGCATTCTGGTCCCCCGGAAGATGCGTCGCTATCAGCGATGAACCCATTGTTCTGCAAATCTCCCATATGTTCAGAGCTAGTACCCTGTTTCCCTGAAAATAAGACCTACCCAAAAAATAAGCCCTAGCAGGATTTCTATGCATTTGTTAAATATAAGCCCTACCCCGATAATAAGACCTAGTGATGGGCGTCGCAAAAAATTCAAGATGGAATTCCGGGTCTGGAGAGTTATAACAATGTTCCAGAAGATGACTTAACTGTATTTGAATAAATGTAGATTGTTGTATCATACTTAATAAAAAATAAGACATCCCCTGAAAATAAGCCCTAGTGTGTCTTCTTGAGAAAAAACAAATATAAGACAGTGTCTGATTTTCGGGGAAACACGGTAGACATAGTTTGCGCAAAACTGTGCCCCCTTGTCTGTTTATGTAGGACATTGCGGTTGTGTTGTCTGTCATAATGGCTACCGTTTTGTCCGTGAGGAGTGGCTGAAAGGAATGGATGGCATGGTGAATCGCCAACAGTTCTAAAAAGTTTATGTGATGATGCACGTGGTGTTCAGGCCACTTGTTCCCCACACAGAGGCCGTTCATGTGTGCTCCCCAACTCCACAGGGATGCATCGTAAGTTATCGTGACTGATGGGGATGGTTTGTGAAAGGGTGCTCCCTCTAACAGACAATGACGTTGTTGCCACCAGGTGAGGGAGGATAGTACTTCTGGAAGGATGGTCATCCAACGCGACGGAGAGTCGAGGTTGCATTTGAAGCGTCTGAGGAACCACAACTGCAGGATCTTCATATGAAGTCTGGCAAAGACCAGAACTGAAGTGGTGGCGGCCATGAGGCCAAGGAGACGCTGAGTCTGATGAGCTGTGACAGTGGGACTGTGTAAAAAGATCTGAACAAGAGCCATGATGTCGTCCACTCGCTTCGGCGGTAGGAAGGCCTTGCAAGCAAGGGTGTCTATTATGGCTCCTATAAACTGTACCCTCTGGGAGGGTCGTAGATGAGACTTCTTTTGGTTGACTTGCAGCCCTAGCTCCTGAAGAAGAGAGAGCGTGGTGGTGATGTGATGCAAGAGTCGAGGCTTGGATTCCGCAATGAGGAGCCAATCGTCTATGTACGGGAATAGCGTAATACCCTGTAGTCTCATATGGGCTGCGATGACCACCATTGTTTTCGTAAAAACCCTGGGGGCTGTAGAGAGACCGAAGGGCAATGATCGGTATTGGTAGTGGGCTGTTCCAATGGTGAATCTTAAGTACTTCCTGTAAGAAGGGTGAATGGTGATGTGGAAGTAAGCGTCTTGTAAATCCAAAGTGGCCATCCAATCTCCTTGATTGAGAAGAGGAAGGATGTTGGGTAGAGAGGTCATTCTGAATTTATGGTAGGTGATGAACAGATTTAAGGCTCGAAGGTCCATGATCGGCCGAAGACCTCCGTCCCGTTTTGGGACCTTGAAGTAGCGTGAGTAAAAGCCGAGTCCCCTTTGGTTTGAGGGAACCTGTTCTATGGCTTGTTTGAGGAGAAGTGATTGAACCTCCTCCCGTAGTGTGTTTGAAGGATTGGTGGAGACGAAGGTTGGAGTAGGAGGGTTTTGATGGAATTCGATCACATAACCCAGCTGGATTATGGATAGGACCTATTGATCTGAAATTATTTTGGACCATGCCTGTAGAAAAGGGAAAAGGTGGGTATGGTCCGAAGAAGAAAGGTGGGAAGGGAGGGAAAGAAAAAGGCAGTCATAGTCCCTGTTTGGGCTGTCTAGGGCCCTTCTGACATGATGAGTGGGAAGGTGTGGGAGAATATTTGGGTTTGGAGGTATAAAGTGGCTTGGAAAAAGATGTTGTAGCTTTTGAACGCCAAGGCTGATCCATAGGTGGTTTAGAGTATGGTTTCTTGTTCCATGGTTTGGGCCATGGACGTTAATTTTGGGAACGTGATGAGGTGGGAACTCCCAGGTTCCTGGAGGTTCGAATACTTCTATCCATTTCTTGCAAAATGGAATCAGTATTGGAACTAAAGAGGCAATTGCCGTTGAAGGGTAAGTCCTCTATATAGGCCTGTGTGTCCGGTTGTAAGGCAGTAGAATGCAATCAAGAATGTCTTCTCGGAGTAATGTCCGTGGTCAGGGTCTTAGCACAGATGTAGCCCAAATGTTTAGCCGAACTGAGATGTTGCTTGGCTAGGTTCATCCCTTATTTTTGTATCTTCTTGATTGCAATCCTGCTTTGTTCCGGAAGGCTAGGCAAGATGTTGGAAATTTGATCCCAGAGGGCGTATTGATAACATCCCGTGCATGTGGAGTAATTAGCAATTTTAACGCCCAGAGAACCAGCAGAATAAAGACACCTTCACAGGTTGTCTAGTTTCTTTCCTTCTTTATCTGGCGGGGAAGAGTGTGTCTTCTTCACCTTAGATGATGAGGACACCACCACAGAGTTCGGTTTGGGGTGGGTGAAGAGGAAGTCTGCACTGGATTCTTGGATTCGATACATATGATCTAGTCTACATGATGAAATGGGTGTAGACGCTGGTTTTTCCCAAGAGGATTTGGCGGTGTGAAGCATAACAGTAGTCAATGGTAAGGCTACTGCTGTGGAAGTGACCATTTGAACTATGTCGAAGACGGTGTCCGTAATTATTGGTTGTGGTTGGACTGTAGGTAGGGACAGGGATTGAGCCATGCGCTTGATGAGGTCTCCGTAAGACTTTAAGTCCTCTGAGGGTGAAATAGGTTGCTCCTCTGCTATCTTCTGAGATCGAGAAGGTTCTTCAGGTGATGAAGACGCTTCTTGGTCTTACGGGGTCGATCCTTCAACGGATCTAGGGGAAGCCTCGGGAGAGTCAGAGTGCTCCGAAAGGTGCGGTGTTGGTGATGACACGGGGTTTGCTGTTGTGACCTTCGTCCGTTCCGTAGCACCCTGTTGTGCAGAATCCCGTTGATGTCGGATTGGTTTGGTGTCGGGTGGTTTAGCTAAGGATGCAGACGGACCTGGCCTGGGCAGTCTGTACGAGGTTTGGGATCGGCAAGAAGCTTCCAAGTACTGGTCCCAATCCATTTGGCACGGTGGACACCAAGGAACGGAAGATTGGAAGCTCTTACCGTGAAGCTTCCTTCTCGGTGGTCCTGGAGTGGGACGGTCCTAAACTGCTGGGAGTAGGCTCCTCCTCCGGAACAGGGTCGTTGATCGCTTGATCCGGCCTGGGGGAGGGGCCGCTCCCTTAGGAACTCCTCAGTCCATAGAACAGCCATGCTCCCCCATCGACCTGGATCTATAAAACAAAATTCTGCATCATGGTAACAAACCACACGGAGACCATACTGATGCAACTCCATTTTAATAACTGCAAACAGCAGAAGTAATGGTAAACAGTCAGAACCAACCTCCGCTTGACGGAGATAATACACTGGGTGGGATGGACCGTCCCACTCCAGGACCACCGAGAAGGAAGCTTCACGGTAAGAGCTTCCAATCTTCCGTTCTCCGGTGGTCCATGGTAGTGGGACGGTCCTAAACTGCTGGGACATACAAAAGCAATATGTACCCTGGGTGGGGACCTCTACCTTCAGTGTACGACCTGTTGTAATACCCTGCGACCAAAGGCCGCTTCAGCCGCTGCCCACCTATCCACCCTATAATGCCTGGTGAAGGAATGGACAGAACTCCAGGTGGCTGCCCTACAGATGCCTTCTAGAGAGGAGAAGGACTTGTATACTGCAGATGTAGCCGCTCCCCGTAGGGAATGCGCCGTGACGCCTCCTGGAGGCTCCAGCCCTGACGCTGTATATGCAGACGAAATACACTGCCCCAACCACCTGCTCAGAGTAGAAGCAGAAACTGGTTTTCCCCGCGAGGGGGAATTAAAGGAAACAAACAAAGACTCCGATCTCCTAAAGTCCTTGGTTCTATCTATATAAAAACTCAAGGCCCGCCTCACATCTAACCGGTGCCACTCCTCCTCCCTCTCGTGTTTGGGATTAGGACAGAACGAAGGCAAAACCACATCCTGTGAGCGGTGAAACACTGAATTTACCTTAGGAACAAACGTCGGATCAGGTCTTAACACCACCCTGTCGTTATGGAAGGTACAAAGGTCCTTCTCTACGGACAAGGCCTGCAACTCAGATACTCTGCGGGCCGAAGTTATCCCCACCAAAAACAATGTTTTAAGGGTAAGGTCTCTCAAACTACAGGTGGCCATGGGCTCAAAAGGCGCATGACACAATGCCTTCAACACCACATTTAACTTCCAAGTAGGGAGCCTATGTGCTGTAGGGAGATTTAACAAAGACACCCCCCTCAAAAAACGTTTAACATGTGGATGCAGTGTCAAGGAACCCCCTTTTTGAGTTCCACGCACCGCCGAAATAGCCGCCACCTGTCTACGAAGGGTATTAGTGGCCAGCCCCTTATCCAAGCCCTCCTGCAGGAACAGCAACAGCTTCCGAACGGGTAACTTCAAAGGATCCCAGCCCCTTTCTGCACACCAACTGGAGAACACCCGCCAAGTGTTATTATACACCCGAGTGGTAGAACCCTTCCTAGATGCCAGCATAGTGTCAATCACTGTTGAGTCAAACCCCAACTTAAGTAACTGCGACCGCTCAACCTCCACGCAGTTAACTGCAACATGTCCGGTTGAGGGTGGAATACTGTCCCTTGCGTCAGTAGCGTCTCGGATACTGGAAGACGCCAAGGCTTCTCCGTCGACAGTCGCAAGAGATCCTGGAACCACCCCCGTCTCGGCCAGAAGGGGGCAATCAGCACCAGCTCCGCGGATTGTTGAAGAACCTTGTTCACCAAACGAGGAATCAGTTGCAGTGGCAGAAAGGCGTACAGCAGGCCGTCCGGCCAGTCGCAGTTGAGAGCGTCTACGCCCTCCGCCTGATCGTGTCTCTGTTTTGCAAAGAACTGCTGCACTTGACGATTGTCCGCGGTTGCAAACAAGTCCACAGCCACTCTGCCGTATCTGCGTTGAAGAGCCTGGAAGACTCTCGTGTCCAGAGACCATTCCGTCTGATCCAGCCGTTGACGGCTGAGCCAGTCCGCCAGCCCATTGTCTTTCCCGGCTACATGCACTGCCTTTATGGACAAGAGATACCTCTCTGCCCAACTCAGCAGGCTGTTGGCCTCGCTGCACAGTTTCCTGATTCTGGTCCCGCCTTGTCGGTTGACATAGGCTTTCGCTGTCACGTTGTCTGTCTTCACCAACACGTGACACCCCTGAAGTGTAGTCTGAAAGCGTAACAACCCCAGACGAATCGCCCGCAGCTCCAACAGGTTGATGCTCTGTCGAGACTCCAGCAGAGACCACTGACCTTGACACATCACCCCTTGAGAGTGCGCTCCCCAGCCGGAGAGACTGGAATCTGTTGTCACCACTATCCTCTGCGGTTCCTTCATAGCGACCCCTTGTTGAAAGCGGAAAGGTTCCAGCCACCACTGGAGTCGTCGCCTCAGCTCCGGTGGGAGAATCACCATCCTGTGCAACTTGCGAGCTATCACGTTCTGATAAGGAAGCAGAAAGCGTTGCAGGGGCCGCAAATGGAAACGCGCCCAAGACAGCACATCCTGGCAAGATACCAGAACCCCTAGCAATTTTGCCAGAGTCATCACAGGAACCTGAGTCAGTGCCAACACCTCCTCCAACAAGGATCTGAGTTTCACCTGTCGTCCTTCCGACAAGAACACTCTGTGCCTCCGAGTATCGATCAGGACACCCAGATGCACTATCTCTTGCGTGGGAGTAAGATTGCTCTTTGCCCTGTTGACCACAAACCCGTGGTCCTGCAGAACCTGAATAGTCCGCTCGGTGTCCTCCAGGCTCTGCTGGTACGAAAAGGCCCTGACCAACAGATCGTCCAGGTACGGATGAAGAGCCACGCCCCCCATCCGTAACTGAGCAACCAACGCCACCAGGATCTTCATGAACACTCGCGGGGAAGACTTGAGTCTGAATGGCAAAGCCCGGTACTGGAAGTGCCTTCCATCGTAAGCGAACCTGAGAAACCGCCTGTGACTTGGTCGAATAGGCACGTGTAAATAGGCCTCGGACAGATCGATGGACGTTAGAAACTCTCGCTCCTGCACTGCCAGAAGAATGGAACGCAACGTCTCCATCCGGAACTTTTTGGTTTTGACAAATCGGTTGACCCATTTTAAGTCCAGAATAGCTCGGGTATCGCCATTCTGCTTCGGAACCAGGAACAAGATGGAGTACACCCCTAGACCCCTCTGAGCCAAGGGTACCGTTTCTATAGCCCTGATGTCCAGTAGATGCTGGATAGCGCCCAGCATCCCCTGGTGCCTGATCGGATCCTGCTTCCTCAGGACTGGACGAAACCTCCGAGGTGGGAAAACTTCTAGTTCCAATGCGTAGCCCTTGGACACCGTGTCGATCACCCATTGATCTGCAGCCGATGCCTTCCATTGAGCCGCAAAAAACTGTAGACGCCCTCCGATAGGAAGCAGTTCCGGCCTTATGGCATAGTCATTGTGACCCTCCCTTTTTGGAGTCACTCTTATTTCCCTTGTCACTACGGCTAGAGAAGGGTTTGGTATCCCTACTGCGAGACTGCCACTTCCCTCGGAAGGGCTTAAAGGGCGCAGGCCGGGAGAATTTCTTAGAGTCCCGAAAGGGCTGGAAGGGTTTCTTAGACTTAAAATCCTTCCTTTTAGAAGGCAAGACCTTCTTCTTGTCCTTTCCCTCAATCAAGAAGCGTTCCAATTCGTCCCCAAAGAGACTAACGCCCTTAAACGGAACAGCTGCCAGTCTAGCCTGCGCAGCTGCATCAGCATCCCAGGTTCGAAGCCAGACGTTCCTGCGCGCTGCTACACTGCAGGCCACTGCCCTAGCGGACAACTGCATAGCGTCCAGAGTCACATCTGCGATAAATGCTGTGCCCAGGGCTATTTTCTTGAGTTCATCCTTGAACTCTTTTGGCGCATCACTATCCACGGATGCCAGATTAGAAGCCCATGTATACACTGCGCGTGCAAACAGCGAGCCCGCCGAAGAAGCCCGGATGGACCAGGCAGAAGCTTCAAAGTTTTTTCGCAGTGCCTGTTCCATTCGCCTATCACAAGCATCCTTGGGTAGCCCATCCGCATCCATAGGCAAAACCGATGTGGATAATAAACTATTCACAGGATCGTCCACTACGGGCAATTTCAGACGCTTCGTAGCCTCTGGGCTCAAACCATACAGTTTAGAAAACAAATGTGGATTGGATTTCGGCTTAGCTGGATGCTCCCACTCCGCCTTAATCAAACTACAAAAAAGGGGGCGGGCAAGGGCACACCAGTCTGAGCAACCCCCACTTTGGGCATCATTTTCCCCGAACCTGAAGGCAAGTCCGGGTCTAACTCTGCTTTCTCTTTAGGAGTGGTCGCAAAATCCAGTTCCCTAAGAACCTTAGGAAGGAGTTTAGAATAGTACTCCACAGGGAAAACCCTAGACTGCACCGAGGGAGTATCATCCTCCTCCTCAGAGAGTTCTCCCTCCTCTTTTGCAGATAAGTCCCCCGAGAAGGTAGACTCCTCTTCCTCCTGCGAGCTATCGCTTGGGGAGTCCAAACCCCTACTCAATCTTGCTTTCTTAGAGACCGTAGGAGCTGTGGCAATGTCTAAACCTGCTTGCCTCTTCCTCTTCTGAGAGGAAGCAAGCATAGCAGTGCCTTGGGAAGGGGCAAATTCCTTGCTAAGTTCCTTTTTCAACCAAGCCAGTAAATTTAGTTTGGCATTTTCTCCAGATAAATCCGGGTCAGAGTCCTCACGATCCTTTTCAGTGGATCCAGAATACTTTGGGATGGAGAAATCGCTGTTTGAGCCTGTCTCCTGTTCCCTTTCATCAGCCATCTGAGCTCCACAGGAGGCTGAAACGAAAGTGAACAAAAGGAAAAAAGGGGGAACTGCCATTACCAGGCTAACTGCCTGAAATGGCGGCCTCTACTGCGCGGGAAAAAACAAGCCCACTCCCCCCCCCCTCCCAGGCCACGCGACACGCGCTTGAAAGGGAGAGGCCTGATAAAACAACGGCCTTCTCGCCCCGTTCAGGAAGGCGGGAAAGGCCAGCTGTAAATCCCCGGGTGGGCCATCCTTCTCACAGCAGAGCCCGTCCCAAGAAAGAAGGCAGAATACGCCTCACAAAAAGCTTCCCGCTCTCTCTCACACAGCTTACCAGCACTGGAGGGCGCCCAAGTCTTCTGCTGAACAAGAGCGGGCCCTGGTCGTCTGCAATACACCAACCGGCGCTGCGTGGGACCAGATCTTTAGGCTGCCGCTCACCCCACCCCCGCCTCAACAGGCGTAGGAAAGGGGCGACCTCACTTCCTCTCTCTCCGCGGCAACCGCCGTTTGAGCCGACTTTGTTAAGGAAACCTTAACGCTGACAGCTAAGAACGCTCTGCCTGCCGCCGATGCGGCTGAAAATTAGAAAGCAGAGACTTCAAAGAGAAAAAACTCCGTCACTTCGATCAATGTGCTCTCCATGCACAGCGAACAAGTCCTGTTCTCTCAACAGGGCCGTTTGGACTGGGGAGTTCCTAAGGGAGCGGCCCCTCCCCCAGGCCGGATCAAGCGATCAACAACCCTGTTCCGGAGGAGGAGCCTACTCCCAGCAGTTTAGGACCGTCCCACTACCATGGACCATCGGAGAAAGGATGATTGCATCGGGTATGCCCCATATAAGTATTGCCATTTACGCTGATCCCATGGGATCTGTGGAGGTATGCGGCGAGATGGAGAGCAATCACCCGTCATACCCTGCACTCCCAAAAAAAGTGAAGATAGTCTCGGAAAACAAGATATAACTAAATGATAAACTAACATTTTTTTTTGTCTTTCTAAAAGGTAGAAGAAGTTCACCGACTGTAGCGAAGAAATGATCGACTGATCTGAGCGGCGGTCAGAAGAGAACTGGCAGGATGTCCGCTCCTGTCTCAGTGAGCATGTGCAGTGGGATGTCGGCGGGGAAATCCGCAGCTTTTAAGTTTACCGATCGTGATCGGCGCTGGCGCCTAATCCCATCAGTGTGATGCACAGAGACCACGAAGAAGATCTAAACATGACAACTATGTCTCTATTCTCTCATTCCGTAGAGCAGAGGTCCCCAACCCCCGAGCTGTGGACCGATACCAGTCCATGGCCTGTTAGCAACCGGGTCATGAGCTGTATAATTATTTCATTATATATTACAATGTAGTAGTAATAATAATAAGATGACATTGGATTTATATCCCACCCTGCATTACAAATCTCAGAGTCTCAGAATCTCATTTACCTTCCTCCCCCACAACAAACACCCTGTGAGGTGGACGGGGCTGAGAGAGCTCTCCCCAGAAGCTGCCCTTTCAAGCACAACTCTGCAAGAGCTATGGCTGACCCAAGGCCATTCCAGCAGCCGCAAGTGGAGGAGTGAGGAATCAAGCCTAGTTCTACCAGATAAGAGTCCGCACCCACACCAAACTAACAGAAATAAAGTGCACAATTGTATCATCCTGAAACCATTCCTCCCCCCACCCCCCCCGTCTGTGGAAAAATTGTCTTATGCAAAACCAATCCCTGGTGCCAAAAAGGTTGGGGACTGCTGCTGTAGAGGAGCAAGTATGTAGAGGAGCAAGCTATACTGATAGCAAAAAAGTTGAATTAGAGCCAGTTTGGTGTAGTGGTTAAATGCATGGACTCTTATCTGGGAGAACTGGGTTTGATTCCCCATTCCTCCACATACAGCTGCTGGTAGGACCTTGAGTCAGTCATAACTCTCTGAATTGTTCTTCTCAAGAGCAGTTCTTGAAGAACTCTCTCAGCCCCACCTACCTCACAGGGGGTGTCTGTTGTACGGAGGAGAAGGGAAAGGAGACTGTAAGCTGCCTGGAGATTTCAAGTGAAGGGCAGGGTATAAATCCAATCTCTTCTCTTCTTTCTTCTTATTTGACTTGGATGTAGTATTGAAGGTCACTAAGACCTCTTTGCTTATCTTGTTTAGACTTCATAAAGAGATGTAATAGTAGAAGGCAGTAGCACCAAATACAAAGGTTCTGTACTAAGCTACAGAAGTACAGAATGTCAAGGATATCTGTTATTCCAAAAAGTTGCCATTGGCAACCTGCTGGGACATTTTATTGGCTGCAAACACTCCAGCAAATTTGAAATCGAGGTCACAACCAATCATGGAGGCACCTTTACGTTGTATTGAACATACGAACATACAAAGCTGCCTTATACTGAATCAGACCCTTGGTCCAACAAAGTCAGTATTGTCTACTCAGACTGGCAGTGGCTCTCCAGGATCTCAAACTGAGGTTTTTCACACCTTTTTGCCTGGGTCCTTTTTGGAGATGCTGGGGATTGAACCTGGGACCTTCTGCTTACCAAGCAGATGCTCTACCACTGAGCCACCGTCCCTCCCCAGAAAGTATTCTGCTCTCTTCTCTTCTACATTAAGCCAAGTCTTTGATGTTGTCAGAATTAAGCAAGAAATGCAAAATACTCTTGAGATGCTCTGCAGTTTTCAATTTATTTGGTCATTTTATTTTTTAAAAAAGTTTGCATTTTAAAAAGAAACCAACAGAAAGACTGACTCAAAAAAACAAAGTCAAGTTACAAAAATAAACTGCAAACCCATCCATTTGCCCATTTCCCAATTCTACATTAATCAACGACTACCCAATCAGTTTCTTTTATAAGAACATGTAGGCATAACTGAAGGCATGAACTGAACATCGTAACAGTCTTTAAACATAATGCAACGTTTTGGATATGAATAATTAAGTTCTACTAAGCATGGATTTAAGAGGTGTACTTCAGTTTTGCTTTATGTCCCCTTCAGAACAATCCATCCAACACTCACTTATGTAAAAACAGGAAGAAACATAACACCATTTAGGCTGTCCCAAGCCATCAGCAGTTATAGCCAAAAAAGGCCTACACAAAACCACCGCTCCATAGAACAATTTTAAATAGAGTAACATATCAATGAAATCACCGTGACAACATTTTATAGTTAAAAGCCATGAACTGATGGTGGTGTTGTACTTCGAGGTAGATCTGTTGGAATATTTGCAGTGTAGTGACTGATTGAGAACAGACATGACTCAGATGATAGGTCAGATGTGAGCTAATGGGAATGACCTGCCAGGGATGTTTCATGTGCCAGAATGAACTGGATTTGAACAAGAGCAAAGCTTGTGCTCTTGTATGACTCCTGTTTATTTATTTCCTTTGTGCACAAAATTCTCCATGTGTAGTGAGCTGTTTCAGAAAAGGCAGCCACAAAATTCTTTGATCTCATTTTCTTCCTCAGTTTATGAACTGAAGGACTGTGGGTCAGGAGAACGTGTATGTTGGAGGCTAAGAAAAGGATTTGTGGGGGGAAACAACAACTTTGTGTGCCCCTATCTAACCTCCTGTTTGTTGACATTTTAATCACCAAGACAAGATGAGACATCAAACATTAAATGAGGTGAGTTTTGTAAAACATGTTTGGTCCACTTAATCAAGAACCCTGCTTGCAACTGGTTTTAGGTATTTCTCAAGAGGCATATTTGTTAGAAACATCAATGTACTGCACCACTTTTTGAAACGAATTAATTTCTACATAAAAATTCAGACCACCCACTTAATGAAATGCAGCAGTCTCCAGGCTGGTATGTTAAACTTCACTGACCTTAATCCTCGCTAAGTAGGTGCTGAGCACATTGCTGCATCATACATTCATTTTTATCTCCCAGAATGATCCATTGATAAAGATACTTGAATCTTAGTGGCAAGGAAATTACTTGATACAGATCATTACCAACCCAAGGCACCTCGGCTTGGCACCAAATAGAATTATTTGAGCAGGAGAGTCGATCCCAATGTAGCATGATCAAACTTGGGGAATGTATTCACAGTGGTTTATTTATGCAGTTAATAGTAACACTGAAGCTGTATGCCATTCCCTAAGAATGTGATGTTCTATTTTTTCATTAACCTGCTGTGGAACATGGTTACAACGAATCCTCTCATTCCAAGAGTTCCATGTGCAATTCCAATGCACACCCTGGCTCTTAGCACACCCCTTTAATGGAGGACATTATGAAGATCCTCATGGGCAGAGGGCCTCTGAATTATGGATGAAGCTGCAGGACTACTGAGCTTATGAGGCCAACTTGATGTATCCGGTGCTGGGATTACCTCTTAGCCTAATGACACCTGTCTCAAATAAGGTGCAATAATTACCCTTTCCCACCTTCATATTCATTAATACACTAATATTCATCTCTTCTATAAAATGTAAAGAAAATTCAATTTTTAAAAAAATCCAAGCTACAACTGATTGTCAGATTAGACATATCCTCCCCCCCCCCTTTATCACGAGTGCTCCTTAAAATGTATTAAGTACACTGGTATATTTGCTGGCTGACAAACAACCATCAGTTTCCCCACCCTCAGGAGGTTCTGTATGCTGCTCAAGATCCAACAAAAACTGCAGCTCTGTAAACTGTGGAGAAATGGCTATTGCAATATTAGTATCTTGTATTCTGTCACTGTGGGGAGGCGTGTACTGAACTTGGGCAAGAAAAAGGAAACAAGCTTTTTTTCTTAGTTTGTGGGGGGGGAGGGAGAACCTCTAGCTGCAGATCACAGATCATTCCAACCTAAGCTCCAGGCCGTCTCTTTGAAGAAGCTCATGATGCATTTAAGATATACAATGCCACAATATCATAAAAATGGAACGGAGAGAATTGTCGTGAGAAACCATTAACTTTGAAGGAATGTCTAGACAACTGTCAACAAATGCAAATAATTCATACTTTTCAGTTTCTCTTCCAATGGATGGCCCCATGCTGAGTGTACACAGAAGAAAAAGGCATGTCACAATCGTACGAGCAGGGCGGGTTATGGAATCACACAGAAATTCAAGTTACTCTCAACAAGAACTTCAGGAAGTGCTTTCCTGCCAGCAGCCAAAAGTGAGCTGTCCCTGCTAACTTGTGAACAGTTCAGCACGGCCCACTGAATTTGGCTCCCATTCAATTTCCACTCATTTTGAGAGAGGGTTGTTTTTGGCGGATTGTGCCTGCTGTCTCTGAGAATGTGCAATAACAGAAGCTCCAAGTCTTGTTCACTTAAGAATAAAAAAAAATAAAGGATTTAAAAAATGTGTGCAACCTCTTCTAGCAACCAGCCTTGTGGCTTTGGAATCGATGCTTTTTCAAATATATTTTAAGGCACTTCAATAGGTATTTTAAATATATATATTTTAAATATATATATATATATATTTATATATATATATATTTTAAATATATATATATAACTGGTATTTATATCTTATATGTATTTATAAAAATAAAGTATTGAAGCAAAATTCACATATGCCTGTTTTCTGAGTTATCTCTGTATATGTACAATATATAGTACATATGTACATCCAGTGGATTTCTTCTCTTGTTATACCTTCACTGGCATCTTGGGCTGCTTTGTCAACTTCAGTGCCTGCAGATATTAAAACACAGCATCAGTTTATGACATTCCTAAAAGAAAGGTTAACACTACGACATTCCTCCAATGTAGTTGCTACAAACTAGTGACAGTCGTCCTCGGATAGTCAGGAAAGAGTCTGGTTCTCTAGTTGCACCTTCTCCTATAGTCAAACTAGACATGATGCTAAGAAATTTATGAATGGCTTTCCTAGCATTTTTGAAAGGGAAACAGAAGCTGTGCAGAGCCTCAGTTTAGATCAGGGCCATTGTGGGCAGGACAGAAGAAGAAGAGATTTGTTTCCTTCTCCTCTTAAGTGGCTTCACCATGGATTGTCAGCCCAAGAGGGTGCCTGTCATTTCCTTTCCCAGGACTAACTAAGCCTAGAGGAGGGGAACAGTTGTGAGCAGTGAAATCCTGAGGTAGAAGGGTTACCTCAACCCCTCTAAATTTGAAGAGGGCCATGCACAGCTGCTCTTTTGCTTTAAAAATCATAGTAGATCTCCCTGAGGGATGTCTGGTTTGTCCCTTAGAGCCTGGTGATGCTACCTGGAAGAAGAGGACCCTCCTGGGATCATGCTAACATTTCCATCAGGGAGTAGAAACAGATTTTAGTCTTGTTCCAAGGACTACGTGACTATTCATCACAGCCAGGGGATGCAACACACAGTTCTTCCCTCCCACTCCCTCTTTATCTAGAGATACAACACTTGTCTTGTTGATGGGCAGGTCAACCCATATCCTACCTCGCTCCTGCCAATAGCTTAGATAAAGAACAAGTATTGCACATATAGCATATTGTACATGGTAGGGGCTGGGGATTTTAGGTAGTATTTGAAATTGCCTATTCCAATTTTCTAGATGAAGAAAGAGGACAAGGAATGTGAATGCGTTAGATCAGCTACAGTGGTTTTCCACAGAGAAGAGGGGACTGCAGGAGGGGACTCCGGGAACAAACTCCTTACTGGCATCATGAGACCAAGTAATAGTAGGAGTAATAGCCTAATGTGTCAGGACGATTTGGTAGGAAGCAGGTAAAATTTGTTCTCTTTTTCTTCTGTCCACACAAAAGACTGGTGATCATCATCAGCTTCTGCTGATGAGTTACAGGATCCAACCCAATATATGCACAAGATCTGCTACTTTCAGGCTTTTAGGACATTTACAAAGTGACCTTTGAAGCTAATAAAAGACCATTACTCACATTGGATCAATTAAATGTTCCAACATATAGTGAAAGACGTTTTTGGAATACATATTGATATTTTAATGCCCATTTTGGAGTGAAAAAAACCCAGATTGTTAAACAAGGAGTACAAACAGACTGAGCCCAGCCCACATGTAAAGAATGCAATAATCTTTCATAAAGTTTGTGCATAAGGATGAACTGAACTTAATCTCAATAATATAAACATTTCAAATGTTGTTTGTGAAAACAGACTCTTTACTTTGGCGTGTGGCAGATTATGCTGTACTACTTGCCAAAGAGAAATGCCCTCTTGTCGATGAACTTCTAAATATTTAAATTCCATTTCATATGAAGAGATCACATGTTAGTGCCATAATTAAGCACGGATGTCAGTGGAGCTGAGCTTTCTGCCTGGATAACAGTTTTCCACCATGAGAGAAATGCCAAGGAGAAGCCAAGGTGTTGATAGAAAAATAAACATCAAGGTGAAGATGACATGTTTATTTTCAAAGCAGGAGACCATTATCCAGCACAACATCAAAATCTACTGTAATTATTGCTCCTGAATCAAAAGCAAACTTCCTGATTTATAAAAACAGTAATATTAAGCTGTGTAATTAGAATACTATTTATGAAAAAATAATCCAGAGACCAGGAGAAAAGTATTTGCATGGAACTATAATAAATGATTAAAATAAACTTGTCAGGTAGTGTAGACTCATTAAGACTTGGTACAGAAGCAGTGGGTTTTAGAGAAATAAAACCACACCAATTCTTTTTGGGATGTGACCCCTTCCTTGCCCTACACTGGTCTATCAAAGTAATTATGGTTTCCTTTGAGGTGCAGTGGGTCTCCGGCAGAACTCTTTCTCATCGCGTACTCCTTGATTTTTTAAATGGAGATGCCAAAAAATTGACTTGAGGATCTTCTGCATAGAAAGCTCTTTACCACCAAGCCAAAGCCCTACCTCATGTGAAAATTTTGATCAGGGAAGCATGCATGGGTGAAAGAACAAGAAGAAAAAATTACTGGGATTCTCAAACGTGGAATCCCCCCACATAGTGTCCCTCCTCAGCTCTGCCTGCTTCTCCACCCTGCAGACTGGCCCTATCAAGGAGCAAGTGCTGATGACACAGTATCTGAATAGCAACAAAGTTGTGGAGGGGCTTTAATATCTTCTGTTTCATTTAAGACAGATTTCTTTTTTAAAATGCATAATGCTAATTACAGTCCTGATTCCTTACCTTTTGTCTCGAAATCATCCAAGATTTTATCGTTGGTACTAAGACACTACCGAGGAGGATCTGAGCCGGATGATAGATAAGTAAGGGGACAGAAATTAAAGACAGGTGTTCATAGCCCTCAAAGACAATCTTCAGCATTGGTATTCCTGTGGGCAGAAAGACAGCTAAACTTCAGAATGCTTTGATGTGTTATCTGTGTCAACTATCACAGGAAAGCATTTTACTTTTTAAACATTTCAGGAAAAAAAGAGAAAAGGACAGTGCAGGAAGAATGAAGACTGAGAATGATCTTGTAAAAGACAGAAGAACACAAATACACAATCCTCAGCACCAAAGAGACACCTTTTCCCTTTGGCAAATGGAGACACGGACATGAATACCAGAGAGACTCCAAGGACAAACCTCTCATCAATTTGAAAGCTGCATTCTTTCAGCCAGAGGTTTAATGCAAATTTGTACTCTAGATTCCCCGCTCAGTCTCCTTTATCTCTATGACAAACCTACTTACCTCAACCCCCCACCCACTCAGGGTATTCCTTGTGGCAGTATGATACTACTGCTAAGCCCAATTGCTTTGTCCATGAACAAATATCCCATTGCCACGGGGTTTTTTTTGGAGGGGGGGAAGCTGCAGGTTCAGGGGAATATACTTTCAAAGACCCCAGGTGTGGTTCCCAAACAAGGTATTTCCCATCCCAATAACAAATAGCCCAGCTTTACGAAGACCCTTACTTCCTCCACAAAACTGGCACTGCCTCCACATTTTAAGTATTAAAATAAGAAACAGATCGCTTGCTGTCACAAATGACATCCTCGTTGCTGATATATCCTTATAACTTATATATCCTTATAACTCTCAAATTTATGCACTATTCAGTTGTAAATTCTTACATTTCTGGATTCAGTTGTAAATTCTTACATTTCTGGATTACAGAATGGATTCTAATCAATCCAGGAAGTTAAGAACTTTAAGAAAACATTGATACATGTTAGACTCCACCCTCTGCTAATTTCATAATGGACAGTGAAACCACACTAAGAACATTTTAGATAAAAGTAAGAGAAAGGGAATTTAGAAAATATTGTTTTTATAAATACTGCTTGAATTTTAGGAAGCTGAAGTATTTCATGTTTGTCAAAGATTTCAAAATCATGTCCCATGTTTTAAAAGTGATTTCTTGACTTATTTGTAAAATCAAAAATTCCCAAATGAGGAACATTTTAAATCCTGCAAGATTTCCAACTAGGATAACTAAGCCATTACTCTGGAAGTTACACAAGTATCTGCTAACATTTTCAATTTTCTCTCTTTGATCTAAGAGGAGATGTTGTATTCTCTGGACCATATTTTCATACGAATAAGGAAACCAAGCTGGTCATCAACTGTAGCTGGGCTGTTCTTCTTGCATATTTCAGCATTTGCTAACCTAACTTTAAAACAAAAATACTGATTTGAACAACAGTGACACAAGCAGGTGCCGCTATAACAAAAATAGTAGAGCGCAGGAGATTAACTCCTTCAGATGGGTAGCCAAGAATGAAGTGCGAAACTAAGAGGATCTGATTATCTTTATTTCAGTCTGCCCACTTACAGCATGCAGATTCTGATGTAATGGATTACGACATATACACAAACATTAAATCTGTTCAGTAGAAATCTGCCGAGTGTCAGAGCATTTTTATATATTTTAAAACAACAGCAAATCTAACTATATTCTTTTGAAGTGCATGTAAAAGTGAAACATCTTTTTAGCAGTTTCAGGAACTATCCAAATTGTTCCATATGAATGCTCATGTATGCACTAGTTGCTGTAGTTGTTTTTTCAAAAGGGAAACGGAGTTATTATTCAGACCACAGGAGTCAGAGTGCACCGATTAATTACATGTACGAGAAATGTAAAGCAAGCCTATGATGGCTTAACAATTTCTCAATTCTGTTCAGAGTCTCCAAGGAAAAAAATGAGAGTCATTGTATAAGATCCCGCTAGGAACTTTGATATAACTACTGCCCACCCTTGCAACTTTCCTCCAATAATCAAGTAAATAAATTAATTTATTAATCACGTAAATAAGTTAACTGAACAGAAAATTGAGCACTGGCCCTTCCATTTGCTGCTGGAAATTTATTAGTCAAATTGCTACACAAGAGAAAACAATGGAGGCAGACTGAGTCCTTTCGTTGTTCCTGGCAGAAAACTGACATCCTCCCTGCCTCTCACGGATTCTCTGATGTTTAGTGAGTTCTGGTTCTTAGTGATTTTTCCCACCCACATAGCAATATATCTACAGTTTCTTGCCATGTGTGAATTTTATAATACAAAATAAGGGTTCTGCTCTGATTAAAACCTGAATCCTTTGTTGTGAAATAGGGTGGCCATTCTGACTCTGATTAATGTATGTTTTGGGAGGAGCAGGGAAGACCTGGAAGAGAGAGCTGGAGAACAATCTCTTATGGTCAAAGAGGAGGTAAGTTTTGTGTGTTTTAGTGCACTTCAAAACTTCCTGCATCAAGTTACAGTGATCACTGTTTTCAGTATAACCATTGCTACAGTCAAACTAGACAAGTCACTGGAAGATCTGTGAACAGATCTGCCCAGTACATTTTAAAAGGCAAAATGCTCCTATGTAAATGACACCCCCCCTGTCCAATTTAGGTTGGGAGCTGAGATAGGGGGAAGAAGGGGCTTAAATATCTGCTTCTGCAAGGTTTTGCCAATTTTGAAAATAACTGCAGTTCAACTAGGGCTTTAGCAGAAGCATCTGTGTTGCTATCTGGAAAATTTTCTAGAGACATTAGGAAAATTTCATGATCCATCAGCCTCAAAGGGTGAAACATCTTAACGAGTTTCCCATCTTTGGAAATGTCTGAAAGTCACCAGGCTTTGGCCAGTGCTCAATTTTCTGTTCAGTTAACTTATTTACATGATTAATAAATGGTTGGTTCTTAGCAATGGCAGAGAAAAAAGCCCCCTCATTATCAATCCATGCACATTATCTCTGGTGAACATAAAATCTATGGTGTTCTATGGTATGCTCTACTATATGCACAGGGATCCAAATGTTCAGGAACAGCTCCATGGTTGTCATGGGCAGCGCCGGCCCAAGGCGCCCCAGGCAGGATCCCTGCCCGCTGCCTCCCTTCCCTTTCCAGCACTGCAAGGAAGCGCTGCATTCCGTGCCCCCCCATGTGCCATGCCACAACTGGTCCTTACCGGCTTCAATGCGGCTGGCACGGTATCTTATCATTTGAAGAGCCCATGGGAGGAGATTTTGCTTCCCCTCCTTCCTGGAACCAAGGGGGAGCCAAGTCTCCTCTTGCGGGCTTTTCAAAGGATTAGAAACCACGGCAGCTGTGTCGAAGCCGGTAAGGACCAGCCTTGGCACAGCACACGGGGAGGGGGGGGGACAGAGTACAACGCTGCCTTGCAGTGCTGTGAAGGGAGGGAGGGCTACGGCAACAGCAGAGGAGGGAGGCAGGCAAACTAGGTGCCCAATTTGGCACACCTCACCTCCTGGTGCTCTAGGCAACTGCCTACTTTGTCTAGTGGGCGAGCTGGCCCAGGTCACAGGAGACATACAGTCCCATCAATATAGTCTCAGGATGGATGATGAAATTCTGAAGGACCAAAGATGTCAAAATCCTCAGCATGAAATCTGAGATTGCCTTTACCATCTGACAAAGGAGTGGGTCATGCGCCAACAAAACCCCTGTTTGTTCCAAGACATTCCCCAACATTAGGTAAACACATTGAGAGCTGGGAATCTGGCTGACCAAGCACTTGGTGAGAGCTTCTCTTCCTACCTGCCCAATAAGCTAAGGCTGACGCTGCACCAGGAAACCTGGAGAGTACAGTTGGGAGAGACTGACTACTCTTTCTTTACCAATTCAGGTCTCTAGGATGTGCACCAGATCAGCATAGTCATCCAGAATTAGACTGCTTCTTTTCTGGCTTTCCCCTTCTTTGACAAATTTCTAAGAAAGCAGTTTGATCATATCCCTGACTCTTTTTGTTTAAACATTGGTATCAGAGTATGCTATTGAACAGCCCTAACTCTTTCACTAGGGATGGCTGTTTGGGACATTATGCTGAGTCCTCCAGCACAAATGATATTAACATCATTAGTAAACACAGGAGCAAATCTGCAGTTCAACCATTGGATCCCCAGCTTTCCCCTTCAGCTCTATTATACTTCCACTGTTACTCATGAATTAGGTTAACAAGAATCTGAGTGGGTAGAAAGCTCTTTCAACATTGTTCACATTATCTTGAATTCATCACTAGGTTATATAACATGGACTACTAAATATCACATGCAGTTTTTTGTTTTCTCTTCTTCCGTGTTGTCACCATTTCATCTGAAGCACCTTCCACAATGCCATCTTACTCACTGCTCCCAGTACCCATTACTCACCTCCAGCAGTTGTATACACCAATCTGTGAGCGACTGGCTTACAGATGGCTCTGCCTAGTGGCAGGGAGGTTGCATTAGATGCTTTTTGTCTTCCTTTGTATACACCAGGGGTGGCCAATGGTAGCTCTCCAGATGTTTTTTTGCCTACAATTCCCATCAGCCCCAGCCATTGGCCATGCTGGCTGGGGCTGATGGGAGTTGTAGGCAAAAAAACATCTGGAGAACTACCGTTGGCCATCCCTGGTATACACCTTCAGGCTGTGAGTGGAGGGTCATAGAGGAAAACAGGGGGACTGGTATCACTCCAACTCAGTGATTCTGTGGCATGCTATCTTCTGTTATGCAAGACCCTGATTCTGCCCAAAGCTTGGCCCATGCGACTGCGAGCAGCTCCCTCCCACAGATGTCTCCACTCCTAGGGTGGCACCTTGTCTAACCTCATACATCCCTTCTCCCCTCCCAATTCTTCATGTTTATGCCTTTTACATTTTCCAAGTTCCTTTAAGCAAAATGTCCTGCTGCCCTTTTATACCCTTAAAAATTCTTTTAAGCATGCAACATATGAAGGTATTTTCAAGAAAATTTAAACCCAAGACTTTAAAGAAAAAAAATCTTGCGATCACTGCAGCTATAGAAATGAAGGAAATAAATTTTAATGCTCCAAGGTACTGATGCTATGTCACCATGGTTGACAGGATCTGAGCAGGCTTCAGGAGATGGCATTTGACTTTATGGAAGTGAGCACTCTCCACGCATTTACAATTTTACAGGGGCTTTAAGCTGTCATGCTGAAAAGTGTTTATAAAACATTAATCAAAAATGCCTCTTTAATACAATGCATTGTCTGAAAGATGTTAGAAGGCACATATTGTAAATGGATTCTTTTTTTTCTGACTAAAGTAATTTCTACCAAAAGCATTTCCCCGTTGCTGTACAAGTACACAGAGAGGATAGATAAAGAGCACTTTCTCAGCACATTACTACCTGATCCAAACACTGGGGAAATCACTAATGTATGGCATGCCGTCTTTCCATGTCACACATGACACGTTTGTCTAAAATCACCCAGCAGAGCTTGACGTGGCAGCCTCTTCCTTTGCTGAGCTTTCAACTGACATCTGCCAAGCAAGACCTTCAAGCAAGAGCCTCCTTTCTCTAGCAATGAACCAAGAGTTTCCTTTCATCCTATACCCACGATGAAAAGGATAAAACAATAAGGACTGGCACTCAGGTTCTCTTCCTCCCCACATTTTATGTTTATTTTATGCTCCTGAATTTCTGTGCTTCCATCAGAGTAGGTATTTGTCAGCTGCTGTTCATACTGCTAGGATTCAAGAGAACTTATCTTTGTCACTAACAACTTCTTCATTATCTTTCACATATTATGCATTTTCAAATTGGATAAGTCCCAAGACAATAATAGCCCCCCAAAGGCTATTGTAATCATTTTGTTTTTACTAATATAGGTAACAGTAAAGTAGGTGGCTCAATCCAATCATAACAACAGCAAAACTAACTAATTCACAGACAAGACAGAGATTCCTACATATTTGACATCAATGAACTTAGAATGGTGCAGCTCTGTTTAGGATGGCACTGTGAGCGATTCCCTTGCCCCTGTATGCAGACCAATCTGACTTTGTAAATTAAACACAAGAAAAAGGAAGAAATGTCTGACTGGGTCTGAACATGCTACTGGAAGCACTGAATGCTGAGAGGGAACAAAACAGGTGGGGGGAAAGGGGGGAATTCTGAAGTGGGAGATATGCATGGGGGGATTTCATTTATCCCACTCTACCCTAAGATCCCTAACAAGACTCCAACTTTTCTTCTACTAGTAAACTGTACAGCCAAGTGTTGATCAGAAAAGCAATAAAAGGCTAATAAGTAGACAAAAATTAGGTTTCTGTATGTTTGAGATTCCCTAGGTATGTAGCAAAAATATTAGTCTGCAGAGTTAAAAAAAAATAGCTCCACAATTAAAATAGCCTAAATAGGACTGAGCATGCTCGTTACCTGAGGGTAGATAAGAGTCAGTTTATGAGGGGAGAGAAAACAGAGGGAGGTGGGGGCAACTGGGCTGTTCTGTCACTTTATAGTTTATGGTAAATGGGAAGGGGAAGTTTGGAGTGCAGGGGTATAGAATTCTCCATTAGTTGACCCCTAGTGATTCCCTACAGGTCTCCAGATTATTGTGTTCTTCAGTCACATTCCAAATCCCATTTACAGCTGTATCTGAAAACACAGCAATATTTTACTTAAATAAATATATAAGGCATAACTGAAACTTATAGGATGTGGATGCAGTGGGAAAATCTCCATCCATCAACATGTTGAGTCCATAGAAAAAGAGGCAATCAACTGAAAAATGCCTTTAATAGTATTTCCCCTCTGCCTTTTCATTCAAGTCTCCTATGTTAACCTGAAAAAGGGCTTTTGGGAGGTCATCAAAGGTGACATAAAGCAAGATCTGCAGCTGTCCAAGGCATCAGTTATAGATGCTTGTACATGACTTGTAGATATCCACATGCCATTTTAAAAACTGGAAGAAAAATAAAAGTCAAAACTGAATTAGAATGCAGTCCTTTGATGCAACAAGTATATTTCACTGTAGCTAAACACCGCTATGCAACAGTAAGCTTCCTTTGCTTGGAGAGTGCCGGACATGGGTTAAGGGCAGCAGCAGTGCCTGGCTGGAGGAGGAAAGGAGCCAGCCAAGGAGTACCACTTTGCAGAGCCGGGATGGCGACAGATAATATGAAATTTTGCACAACCCCTATATGAATGTCTGACAAAGCCTCTGTGTGAAACGGCCAGCACCAGTTTGCAGACCCATGATCAATTCATGGAATTGGGGTTCAGCTTTAATGCCACTGACAATCTCTGAAGAATGGCACTGGACTTTGCCTCTGAATGATTTGAATGAGTGCAGTGGATTGAATTGGTTTTTGAACTGGTGATTTGTGGTCTCCTGGACTCACCGGGAGTTTATCGGGTCAAAGTAAAAAACATAGGAACAAACACATGATAAAATTGTTCCTTAATGTTTAGTATGTATTTAGGAATTTTTGAATTATGCTCTTTACATTGTTTAATGATTTCTTGCCAATAATTTTCAGCTGTGAGCCCAGTTTGACAATCTTAGGAAGGGGCAAAATTTTCTGCGTTTTCAAGAAAGAAGGAGAATGCAATGCAGGGATCGGATTTCTGGCAGCAGATCTGCATTTCTGTACCAGCAGAAAACACCATAACTGGAAATAAATCCCTAGGAGACTAAATATATATATTATTCTGAAGGCCATGCTGCTGTTTTGGGATTCAAAATCATTATTTCTGAGAAACTCTCTGTGGCAAGAGAGAGTGATCATCTATTTTACAAAATCCATGGAGGAGGAGAAGGATCTCCCAATGAAAAGAAAAATAAAGCAATTGTTTCATATGAAAAACATTTTTCCATCAACTATCTGGGGAGGGGGGAGTAGGGGAAAGGTGCATTGTCCTAAGCATGCTTTCAACTAACGGAAGGTTTCAGGCCACTAGTTAAGAATGGGTGAAATCTCAAGGAACTTTAATGGGAGCAAGCCACACTGAATAACAAGAGACTCCCCCCCCCCCCCTCTCGGCTTGGCTTCGCGAACGAAGATTTAAGAAGGGTGCAATAGTCCACGTCTGCTGCAGGCTCGCTGGTGGCTGACAAGACCAATGCGGGACAGGCAGGTCCGGCCACAGTGGCTGCAGGGAAAAGTCTGATTTAGGGTTGGTGCTGTAGCAGTGCGATTCTTCCTCAATCTCCTTTTGTCCTCAAGACCAGCTATGCGTGCGTTCTCAAAAGAAGAGACAGCCTGGTGGATGGTGTGCCTCCATGCTTTGCGATCTGAGGCTAGGTCAGACCACTGGTGATGGTTGATGCGACAGGTGCCAAGGGATTTCTTCAAGGAGTCCTTGTACCTCTTCTTTGGTGCCCCTCTATTTCGATGGCCGGTGGAGAGTTCGCCATACAGGGCAATCTTGGGAAGGCGGTGGTTTTCCATCCTAGAAATATGCCCTGCCCAGCGCAGCTGCGTCTTCAACAGCAGTGCCTCGATGCTGGCAACCTCCGCCCGCTTGAGAACTTCAGTGTTGGTCACAAAGTCACTCCAGTGGATGTTGAGGATGGTGCGAAGGCAGCGCTGATGAAAGCGCTCAAGGAGTCGCAGGTGATGATGGTATAAAACCCACGATTCGGAGCCGTAGATGAGGGTTGTCATCACAACCGCTTTGTAAACATTGATCTTTGTGCCTTTTTTCAGATGCTTGTTGCTCCACACTCTTTTGTGCAGTCGGCCAAAGGCACGGTTTGCCTTTGCCAGCCTGTTGTCGATCTCCTTGTCGATCTTAGCATCTGAGGAGATGATGCACCCCAGGTAGCTGAACTGCTGGACTGTCTTCAGAACTGATTCACCCACAGTGATGCAGGGAGGGTGATAATCTTCCTGGGGTGCAGGCTGGTGGAGAACTCCCCCCCCCACCGCCTCAGTAAATATACCTAAGATTGCTCCCATAGTTTACAAGTGCCACAAAAGGATGTTAAATATGTAAGTTGGTGCCTTTTGTAACAGAAACAAGAACAGGCTGAATGTGAAGTGCTGGCTTTTTAATGGGTATTGCTTAGCCTTGAAATGTTTAATGGATGGCCTGAGCGATCTCTCCAGATGCTAACAATGAAAGATTAAATGCTGACATCTAAAGACACTTGCCTCAGATTCAAAAACACCTACACCTGACTGATTGCATTGTTGTAGCAATTAGTTAACAGGCCATTAAAAAATGAATCAAGTCACCATGAACCTGATTTTGAAACTGTGCCAGCCTTAAAATGAGACTACAGCTTGCGTAAATATGGAGGGGTAGCTGAAATAATGATTTGACTGTGATCACCTTTACATCCCATGACTGTACACATGACTGTGGCTTGAGTTCTTTCCCCTTCATGTCTTCCACGTCAGCACTAATATCAAAGCAAGCAGCACTTTGTACTAGGTGTGTGCATTCGGCAAAAACGGAACCAGAAAAATACCCGAAAAATACCTTACCAGTATTTTGGGGTATCTCTAAACCAGTTTTAAATTGGGGCTGCATTTCAGTTATCTGATGTGGTTGCAGTATCCACCAGATAGCTGCCCTTAAAGGGCATTTAATAGGGCTGCAGTCCCCTTAAATGCTTTCTCTAAGTTTACTCTGTAACGAGTAAACTCCAAAGGTGTTTAAAGTGCTCACAGTCCCTTTAAATGCCTTCTGAATTTGCTGCTTGGAGATGTTTAAAAGAACTGTGAGCCCTTTAAATACCATTGGGGTTCACTTGCTGTGAAGTTGTGCAGCTTGCAGAAGACTGCAATCCTTTTAAAGCAATGGAGGATGGGGACACCTTCTTTGAGGGCCCACAGAATTGGAACCCTTGGTTCAATCTTTTTGAGACTTGTGCGGATTTTGAGAAGAGGTACAAGCAGCTATAATGAAAATTTGGTGCCTCTACCTCAAAACAAAAGCAGCGCCCTCCACCCCCCCGAGCCTCAGATACCCCTGGATCGATTCTACACTATATCTTATGGGAACCATTGACTATAATGGTCCCCATAGGGTATAATGGAGCAAAAAAAATCAAGTTTCCCAAATATTGACTGAATCTGAATACCATACTGGTATTGGAATTTGGAAATATTGGAAAATACCAAATTTTTTGGGTTCAATGTACCAGGTTGTTGTTGTTGCTGAATGCTCCTACTCTGCATTACTAAGTTAAGGTCTGCAGAAAAATTCATGGAGTATTTACAGAATAACTCATAAATGAGAGGATAAATCACATAGAAAAAACAATTATCTGTCTTAGTAATGGAGAACTAAAACTACAACAATTTTATTTTGCACTGGATAAAGCTATTTTTCCCTTCCAGAAAAGTTTATATTAGAATTTGCAAATGCTTCTTTTGAGCAAACAAATACATAAATAAGTAATTACAAGTGGGGACCTACAAGAAATTTGCAGGAGCAGCTAGCCCATTCCCCTACCTTTGTTTCCTCCCCTCAACTTCTCTCACACTCCTTCTCCTTCCTGTCATCCTTTTCTTATTCTCTCCCCAACATGCCTGTCATTTTCTCTCTCTTTCTAACACCACACCCTATCATGCAGCTCTCAAAGAATCACAACAGGTCTCCCAACAACTACAGAGATCAGTTCCCCTTAGGGTTGCCAGCTCCAGGCTGGGAAATTCCTGAATATTTGGGGGTGGAGCCTTGGGAAGGTGAGGTTTGGGAAGGCAAGCAACCTCAGCCGGGTATAATGTCATAGACTCCACCATTCAAAGCAGCCGCTTTCTCCAGGGGAACTAATATCTGTCATCTGGATATCAGCTGTAACTAGGTAATCTGCAGCCCTCACCTGAGGTTGACATTGCTAATTCCCCTGGAGGAAATGGCTGGTTTTGAGGGTGGAGTCTATGCCCCCCAACTCTTTAGGAATTTTCTGTGGAGGTGGGCAACCCCATCTACTTCCCACTTACCAGCCAACCTACCTTTATCTGCCCCTCTATTTTAAGATGCCCACCACTCCACTGTCTTTACCTGGGAAAACATGGCCCAGCCACCGAGCCGGGCCCACCTGCATGGTAAGGAACCCTACTTTGACACTCTAATGGCTATACAGCACTGGCTTTCATAGGGTGGCTGCTATTGAACAGTAGCAGGGAGCCTAGTTGAATCATGAAAATTGGGTGGTATCAAGACACTGAAGAGGCTACTTTCAGGCCTAGGGTTGCCAACCTCCAGGCGGGACCTGGAGATCTCCCAGAATTACTACTGAACTCCAGGTGACAGAGATCTGTCCCCCTGGGGGAAACAGCTGCTTTGGAAGGTGGATGCTATGGCATTATATTCAGTTGAGGCCTCTCCTCAAACCCTGCCCTCCTCAGACTCCACCACAAAATCTCCAAGAATTTCTCCATTTGGAGCCAGCAACAATAGACAGGCCTGGCCCTAATAAGTCTTCTCTCAAAGGCCAGAATAGGCCTGAAAAGCGCCATGTCCTTCTCCTGCCTTTTTCCTCATATAAACCCATCTTGGGATACTGTGGTTGTCTATCAACAGCCAATGAGGAAATCATTTGCTTAAAACTACAGATTCTTCTTTTATCATTCTGGGATTTTTTTTAAACCATCCAATGTATTTTTTTTAGATATCACATTTTTCTACAAACCTGGAGCCCTTTTCAGATTTGTAAAAAGATTGACAGCTCCAGTCACTTGATTTAAGTATCCAAAGATATCCCGATCACTATTAGAATATAAGATTATTCAGTATGCCACCAAACTAGTTATACCTTCTGTATATTTGCTGTAATAGAAAAGGTGAATAAAAGTAGGAACCAAATCCACACTGATATATACAGCAAATAAAAATATGTCCTTTGATTACCAATTTATCAAATATAAGAGCTTTGTGGGGATAGGAACCCTGGTCTTAGTCAAACACTGTAACCACTAAACACAGTGGGAATCCAGAAGGCACTTCTTATGCAGCAATTCTACAGTAATCTCCCAGACATATATGGGATTTTAAAAAAAAAGTGGCCTCTGGATAGTAACCCAACGGCTATTTCATATTTTCATATTTTGTAAGAATAAAATTCACCACTGAAGAGAAGCCAACCCTAGCTTTCTGGCAAGTATATGGCCATGGCAGAAGTGTCTACAAACATGTTTTGACATTCACTCTTTATGTTGTTTTCATTTTATATTCCCAAAAAAGACCAGTCCAGCCCAGCAAGACAGACCTGCTTTTGAAAGGAGGCTTCCACATGTGCAGCCAATTTGAGGGCAGATGTGCAATGCAATGCTTACTCAAGGCATGAAGAAACCCTCTGTAATGCGCTTAAAAGGATGTAATTCCACTTAAGATTACACTGCATATCTCTCAGTGTGGATAGGTCATGTATTTTCATACCAGGAAACCAGAAGAAGAAAAGGTTGGATTTATATCCTGACCTTCACTTGGAGTCTCAGAGTGGCTTACAATCTCCTTTTCCTTCCCCACAACAGACACCCTTGTGAGGTAGGTGGGGCTGAGAGAGCTCTTTTGAGAACTGCTCTTCAGAGAACAGCTCTGCTGAGAACTTGTGACTGATTCAAGGTCACATCAGCAGCTGTATGTGGAGGAGAGGGGAATCAAACTTGGTTCTCCCAGATTAGAGTCTAACCCTTAACCACTACACCAAACTGGCTCTAGTTGTGAGCAACAGGGGTCAATGCCTAATCATCACAGTTTATACCTGTCACAGTTTTTTTTTAAACATGCCCTTCCTCCCAGGATCTCAGGTTGGTATGCATGGCTCTCTCTTCCCCATTCTATCCTCACAGCAACCCCGGAAGAAGATTTGGCTGAAGGAGTGACAGGGCAGGGTGGAGACTTGAAACTGTGCCTCTCAGATCCTAGTCCAGCAATCTAACCACCATCCCACAGTCTATTTTAACAATAAGAGCAGCTGTAGCATTCTGCATGGTGGTGAAGTTCTATGCCTTGTCATAAGTTTTGTAACAGCCTAAGAGAACCTTTAAAAAATGTGCTTTTTAAAACCCTACCCCTTCTACTTGTTAGAAGCAGCTAGACCTTTATGTGAAAACTCTATTCAGAAAGGTGCACAGAACTATTTAGGCTGATTGGGCGTTCTCAAACATTACCTTCAATGCTTGTGACTGTGTCAAATAGACATCTGTAGCCTAAGTGAGCTTAGGATAAAGGGATCTTGTGGATAAGCTTAGATCTCTCCATGGATGACCCATCAACAATCTGTTAGGTATAATTCACAATTTTTAAAAAGAAGATAAATTAACTTTAACTGCACTTCTGGTGAGGGAGCGGGTGGGAATGTCTCTTGTGTTATCCCTTTACATCTGAATACTAGATTTTTAAAGAGAGCGAGAGAAGCAGAGATTTATAAAGAGGTGCAAACTTGCTGCTGTCACTGAAAACCTGCAATCTGGTTTTTAGTGTCTGATCCAATTAAGGGTACATCTGGGAAGACACAGAAGCAAATAAATAATTGGAGAGGTGCAACTCTGAAATGACAATTGTTATTCATCGATCCCTTTCTGCAAGTTGAGATTGAGAGATGTAAACTTCAAGCGAATCTGATCTCCAGGGTGAGATTCTTCAGTTCAAACACAGTAAACAACTGTTGTTCTCTGATGCACATTTTAGTACTGCTGGAGGCAAGCTTTCTAAATATTAATTCAAAACCTACTATAGGCAGACTGCAGAGATGAAGTGAGAGCATCAGGGAAGCACTCTGGTGCTGGCTTTCCTGCCCACATCAAAGGTTTATTCAGAAAGCCCGCATTCCAGGTCAAATGCAAAGCTCATGTGCCCAATTAAAAGGCATCATCCCATATGCTCATTTTGGAAAACCAGGGCACACAACCCACCCTTCTAAATTAACTACATTTCCCATCTCCCATAATGCTGTTTTTCTTTGCTTTGCAGATACGAATAGAAGTTTTCCAGTTTATGTTATGGGTTTTCACACTGTTGCTGCAGCTATAATGGAATTATAAAGAGGATTAATCTAGTTGGGTAGCAAATACACAGTCTGAAGGCACATTGGGGCTGGTGTTCCCAGAGTCAAATTAATTGTTTGGAAAGAACTACAAGGATCAGAACCAAAAGCCAGGGAGCCAGGAGTGAAGGTCCCTGAATTGTGTGTGTGACTGCAAAGGATCAGAGCATTGCTCAGTAATCACATGCTGCATCATGGCTACCCCTAAAAGACACTGTAGCCTAAGCAACTGCTTGGATTGATTGCACAGCCAGGGCAAGACTGCATATGAATGTGCTTCTGAGATTATGAGCTCCTTTCCTTTTCCTGTTTGCCATTAGACAACAAACAAGTAAACTAATGCAGCAATTAAAAAGTGGGAGTCTCTTTAGAATTGCTGGAAACAGGCAGAATCACACAACAGAAATTGACAAGCTAAAACTAATGTGATTTCATAACAGAAAAAAGAATATCAAGCTTTTTGAATCATTTACCTAATTTATTTTTGGCACATGGCTAAGTAACATCAAATGAGGGCCATGACGGACAATAACGATCAACGGAAAAAAGAGGGGTTAGCAGGGGATTGTCCAAGAGCAACAGTAATGCAACAATTTTAACCACTTCAGATGAAATGGCTTCAGGTAGTGAGAAATTTTTTGAATTCCACAGGACACTTCAGAGAGAGAGAGAGAGAAGGGGAGCAAAGAAAAAGAAGTTTCAGGGAAAGAAAACAGCCCTCCACAGATAAAATTTTCTTATTATTTTAAAATGGAATAAAGAAGGTGTCACCAGGGCTTTTTCTGAGCAGGAACGCACAGGAATGCAGTTCCAGCTGGCTTGGCAGCAGGGGGTGTGGCCTAAGATGCAAAGGAGTTACTGCTGGTTTTTTTCTACAAAAATTCCTATGTAAAACAATGGTGATATCAGGGTGTGTAGCCTAATATGCAGATGAGTTCCTGCTGGGCTTGTTCTACCAAAAAAGCCCTGGGTGTCACACAATGTAAGTAACAGCCCTGCTAGGTACAAACATTTCAAGATGCCCCAAGAGCTACAGGGTGAGAGATCCAAGATACTTCTAGTGTTTATATTTTTTAATGGAGCACAATTTGGAGAGCCAGTTTGGTGTAGTGGTGAAGTGTGCAAACTCTTATCTGGGAGAACTGGGTTTGATTCCCCATTCCTCCACTTGCAGCTGCTGGAATGGCCTTGAGTCAGCCACAGTTCTGGCAGAGGTTGTCCTTGAAAGGGCAGCTGCTGTGAGAGCCCTCTCAGCCCCACGCACCTCACAGGGTGTCTGTTGTGGGGGGAGAAGAAATAGGAGATTGTAAGCTGCTCTGAGTGTCTGATTCAGAGAGAAGGGCGGGGTATAAATCTGCAATTATTCTTCTTCATTTAGACCATTACAAATTGAAGATTCAAGGCATTGTCTTCATGCTCTGAAACATCTTTCTCTGCCCCCCTTTAACTGAACACCTAGCTTGAAGAAAAGACTAAAAAACTGTTGATTTGTTTGTGATGTTTTAGCTGGTCCTAGTAAAATGTATTACATCACCAGCACTTATTATTTTCCTCTAATGGACTGTTAAGGCAAACAGCCTTATTTGAGTATTTATACAGAGAAATTCCTTAATCCAACTTTGGAACTACCATTTGTTAAGTATTTTTATTCATTAAGGACTTGTCATCTCACCTGGAAAAAATCAGCATGCTTAAAAACACACACACACACACACACACAATAATAATGATGATGATGTCACAATCAAACACAAACAAGATACCATCAGTTTTAGAACTCTAGAGGCAAAAACTATCACACCAAGGAGATGATAAAGACAGCCTGTTATCAATTCCTGATTCTATAAACTGCACCAGTTACTGAGCATTTGCTGACCATGTGAACTTGATATACACACCTGTGCTTAGCAATAGCAGATAGCAGCTCTTATCTTTAGATAAGGAAACCTGAAAGACATAACACTTAACCCCACAATGCTGTTTTAAACTTAAAAAAAAAAAATGGAGAGCCTAGACTAGCCAAAGTTAAGCCTTTCAATGTTTCATTGATTTCAATGGTTTAAAGTTAAATGAATAATATTTTTTAAAAAGCTGATTGCCAGTATTTATAAACTGCTGTTTGGTCAAACACTGCAGGAGCTTAACTGAATTTTTGTGGTACCCAAACTTGTTGATGAATGTGCTGCACTCTTTGCTAACTGGCAACTTAGGCATATAAATCCCAAATAAATAACTTGTAGTGGGCAATGCCTTCTCTATAATGTATACAATTAACTCTGCCAATAGGCTGGGGCTGTTCATAAGTCCAAAGAACAGCCCCTGCAGTCTTGTGCGAGGTGAACCATCCCGATAGCTGCGGCACTTCCTCTAGGGCCCCCTTCTCCTCTAGAATTAACTCCAGGGAATGACATCATGTCAGGCTTTCCAGATGGATTATGTGAAGCCATAGCTCAATGTCATTTTCAATAGCCAAGCTTATAATTAAAGGTCAAATAGTCACTTCATCTGCAATCAATCAATAGAAGAAGTACTAATACCAAGCACTAATCAATCAATGGCAAATATACTAATAAAAGCCATGAATCAAATGTCTGCGTTTCATGTGCTTGCATGTACTGTGCATGTATGTTGCAAATGGAGGGAGGGAAAGAAGGAACAAAATGAGAGCAAAAATGCCTAAGGGAATGCTCAGGTACCACATTTATCTTCACTACTGAGAGTATATATCCCTAATTACCTAGTTAATGGAATACAAATAAAAATAAGGTCACAGACAGAAAATTATGCATTCTTGTATTGTTTTTAAATCCCACTGAATAAGTTCTATGTCTGTCTATGAATGCCACTGATCAAAATGGGTGATAATAAATAAAATATTTGTCAGGCAGAGTCGGAAAGACATTCACCGATCCTTACAAATTCTACCCACGTGTCTTGATCCTTGAAGAAATGCAGGTATATCAACTGTTTGGTCTATAGACCAAAGGCCAACATATGGGAGGGAACCACACTTGTCTCGACATTGAGTGAGAGACGCTCCATGGATCCAAGTCTAGGAAGTGGCAGACAGCCCCCTGAGCGTGCCACATGTGGGAATTAGCTGGTTTCATAATACGTTGTGGGACAGGCGCCTTCCAAGAAGTGCCTTCTTGTGCTTTTCTGATTACCACTTCTAAAGCTTCAAAGCTGTCATCTTTCCTCCTCCCTCTGTTGGTGCTATATGTGCCAATCCCCAGGGATTAGACACACGGCACCCTGTGGAGGCTTCACATGCCAGAATGTGAAAAATCAGTTTAAGCTCCAAGCAAAACAGCTTTTGTTCCAGGAAGCCCCTAAGTGCTCTTGTTTGCTTACTGGCACTGGAGTTTTGAAGCCAGATAAAAACCATCCTCAACGGCGGACTTAAAAAGGCGGCCCCTGAAGTTCACTGTTGCCCTTAAACATTCAAACATGAGTGTTAAATGGGAGCTTGCTTGCATCTTCTGTGCCTGCTCAGGTAGACAACAGCAGAACACTGTAACAGACAAGTTGTTATTCTCTATGAAGATAACAGGAAAAAAGCCTCATTGATTTCACAGGGGGAAAAAATTTGGCCTTGGGAGCACATTATTATTATTAGACACAGTGAATTATTATTCAAGAACATATTGGCTTTAAATAACAAACATCATAGCAAAGTTGCCAGAGGCCCCAGTCCATTCGTACTTGCTCACCAGGTTTTTACTGTCCCTACTACTAAACTGCAGGAGTCTGCCCTGTGCTACATTTCAGGGATATTTTAGAACAACATGACAAGTTGTAGGAATGTTGATTGGATGCAGAAAGTACAGAGTACATGTGAATCTGTCCATCCATTTCTCTGCAATGTGGCCAGCAACAGAAAGTCTGAGAGATCTTTTTATGTGTTTACAACTTTAGGGTTAGGGTCAACCCCATGAAGGGCAAAAATGGAATTTGATAAGGAGGGTACTAGCTATATGGGTAGTAAAGTTGGCAGGCTGAGCCTGGTAACCAGCAGGATGGTTGAGGATAGGGACATGGTGGGGGTGGCACCACTGTGAACTACCTGTAAGCAATAGCAGTAGCTCTAGGAATTGTCAAAACAGAGGCACTGAACGTTTTGGGGGTGGGGGTGATCCCCTGCCCGAACTGTTTTTTTTGCAGGTCTGATGGATAATAAAGCTCTAATTCTGTGAAACTGTTATGCAGCTTTCATTTCTTCCTCCTTTATACTACATTCTTTATTGGAAGTATTATACTCTCTGTCCATCATTCTGTAATTATGCAATCCAATTTATTGGATCATTATTCCTATACTGTCTTTATTGCATTGACTTTTAAAACTCTGTAATCCACCTTGAGTTTCAACAAAAAAGGTGGATGACAAATTAAGTAAACAAATTAAAAAATCATCATCTTCAAATTACATTCTTCTGATGGAAATTAGTATGTGAATTAAGCCTATTGGCTATTACACAATTACCGCTTGCCATTTAACACAAGCATCCCTGAAACACAGATAATAAACCCAAATTCACAGAAAACAGCCCCTCTGAAAGCAGGTATAATTGTCATGAACTCATTTGGATGAATTCTTACAATCAAAACTATTTTTTGTTATATGAAGGCCCTTGGTTCAGAGTACTTTCCTTTTGTGACTCAGAACAGACACAAACCCCCAGAAAAGCACAACAGCAGCCCAAGCCTATGCATGTTTTCTTGGGAAAATGGGTCTCATGTCAAAGTAAGTGTGCTGCCTGAGTCAACACAACTGAAGAAAATTATATGAGGGAAGATGTAAGATTGGTTAAGTTATTAAGTATATTTGGTCAAGGTAACATGCTTTTGATAAAATCTGGAAATCAAATAAACTAGTATTTAAAATAATAAAAACCTATCATTGATTTCATGTAAAAGCAGTCCTCAAGCTAATGTATTCTAGCAACCATGGTAGGAACAGATGCCTCATTAGACACTAATGGCAAATCAGAGTTTTCTCCATGCGGAGCATTAAACAAGAACGTATAATCAGGATGGTAGAAAACAGTTTATAATGGTATCTAAATGGTGAGCATAGATCCAGGTGAGCACTGCAGCCATGTTGGTCTGAAGAAGTAGAACAGATTTTGAGGCCAGTTGTACCTTTAAGATCAACAAAAGTTTATTCAAAGTATGAACTTTTATACCTTGATTAAATCTGTGTTGGTCTTAAAGATGCCACTGAACTCAAAACCTGTTCTAAATGGTGAGTAGTTAATATGGGGAAAATATTTGTGTTACCATTTTATTCCCATGTTAGCTTTGGTTTCATTCAAACATTCATTTCTACACCATTCTTCTGGCACTCTTGCAGAATGTTTTTCTTTTTAAAATATCACTGTTTACCCTGATTATGGAATGGTATGCTGCTGTATTAATCCTATAGATATAAAAACCAAACTATGCTGATGATGACTCACCTACCCTCACTTTGGCAGAGCTGCATGTCACTTAAAGAGCAACTTCACCCTTCAGCCCCAGGAGAGATGAGGATTGGGCCACTGGGGAAGCTGCTAGGCAGTCAAGCTTGGTTCTGTCAGTAAAAGGAGGCCTATTTTAGCCTTCAAAGGAGAACTCATTGAGGCCAGCTCCAGGTTGGGAAATTCCTGGAGATTCTGTGATAGTTTAAGGAAGCCAGAGTTTGGGGAGGGGAGATGCCTCAGCTGAATATAATACGATATTATACCTATCTGAGGTTCCACCCCTCCTCAAACCCCATGGTCTCCAGGCTGCACCCCTCAAATCTCCAGGAATTTCCCACCCTGGAATTGGCAACCCTATCTCCTTCCCAACCAGCCATCAGTCTATCTTTATCTACCCTTTTGACTTCAGCTTTCCATTTCCTCCCCCTTCCCTATAGAAAACATAACCCAAGTATGCCAGACCAAAAATCCCCAGATCACGTTACAAGCACACGCTAATGCTAAACATTACAAGGCTAAATACAACAGGAAAAGGCAGCAACAATGCACTATGGACAAAAGGAACGCTGAGCTTCAGCATCTGTGTGATCATCACCATGCTACGACACCACAGCAAATTGACACTGAGTGCCCAAGGCCAGGGCACTCACCCAAAGCCACTTTCTAGAGGCTGTTGTATTTATTCTCACAATGGGCTTTATTCCTAGTACTCTTTATAAATCAGGCTCTAGCTTTACAGTTAGCAAGCAGCTTTCAGAGTTATGAAAATCTAACCAGTTCTTAAAACTAGGAGGAGAATGGTTATCCACAATCTTGGCAGAATTCTCAACAAATTTATCATGTTCCTCCCCCCTAATTGTTCAGTGTTAAGTAAATCAAATCAAGTTCAACAGAAATCATAGTGGAGTATACTATAATCTCTCTCAGAGAGGGCCACAACCTGTGAAAACTGCATTACATTCACAGTAAGTAATCAATAGTAATATATTCATATTGCATCTAGAGATGGAAATATAGTATTCCAAGCAATCATCTATTGCTCCTATTTATTTCCGCTTTTTGTATGTGTAAATAGCTTGAAGAAAATTATATGAAAGTAGTGAAGGGTATAGTCCCCCCCACCAGCTGCTATAATGAACACATTGCAAACAGTATAGCATTATACCAAGCAGCAAAATAGTTTGTGTTTTAATGGTAAATCATTAGGTCTAGTTTAGGGGTGTACACTTGGTATATACTGAGTTGAATAAATACCTGAAAATACCTTATTGGTATTTTTTGAGTAGAAGAAGATGAAGAAGAAGATATTGGATTTATATCCCGCCCTCCACTCCGAAGAGTCTCAGAGTGGCTCACAATCTCCTTTACCTTCCTCCCCCACAACAGACACCCTGTGAGGTGGGTGGGGCTGGAGAGGGCTCTCACAGCAGCTGCCCTTTCAAGGACAACCTCTGCCAGAGCTATGGCTGACCCAAGGCCATGCTAGCAGGTGCAAGTGGAGGAGTGGGGAATCAAACCCGGTTCTCCCAGATAAGAGTCCGCACACTTAACCACTACACCAAACTGGCTCTCCTATTTATTCGGCCGAATACAGAGTATTTATTCAGCCAAATACAGATCAGAGATATAGCAATGCCTGAATAAAAGCTGATATTATTTGGCATTTATTAGGGCGCAGCTAGAAGGCTGAATTGATTCGGTGAGTCAGGGATGTAAACTTTATATCTCTGCTGAATTGACTCAAGCACAACTTCTGTAACCACCGTCAAATCCCCCATACTGCTTTCTCTTTATGAATTGCTTCCTTTCTCTGGGTCAAACCCCACCTTCTTGGGGTGCTGCAGTCCCAACTAAGTATCCAAAATGTGCCCCTAGGCACCCTCTCTAACCCCCCTCCCTTTGTTGCTGCTGCAAGCAAGCCTCCTTTTTGCCTTCTCTTCCCTGCAAAAGCACCTTTCCAGAGTGCTGGAGACCGCATTCTTTCACTGCTTGCACCTCTTGACCTTCCTCTACCACCACCAAATTCTGTAATCTCCATCAAATCCCCTATACCCCTTTTTTCTTGTGGATCAATTCCTTCCTCTGGGTCAAACTCTGCCTTCCGAAGCTGCTGAAATCCCAACTGAGTATTCCAAAGGTGCCCCGGGCAGCCTCTCTAACATCCAGGGATCCACTTCCCAACCCTCCTAACTGGCATAAAGAACAAGCCCCCCCCTCCCTTTCACCTTTCCCCCCCTGAAAAAGTACCATACCAGAGTGCTGGAGACCCTGTTCATTTACTGCTTGTACCTCCTGGCCTCCCTCTACCACCACCAAGGGGCAGTCCATTGGCACAACCCCTGCAACCTCCATCAAATCTCCCTTTTCCCAATGCCTCTCATCATCTCCTTTTCCTTATGGCCCCACCTGTCCTGGAGGCCCAGGGCTACCACCACTACTAAGCTGTCCTCCCCCTCCAAGTCATTCTCCAACACCCCAACATCTGAGCCACCACCATCTCCCAAGTCTCCTGCAGCAACATGACCTGGCAAGCATTTAAACTTTAGCAAGCATTTAAACTTTAAATTCCTTCTCCATTATGCACTGTCTCCATAGGGTATAATGGAGTCATAAATTCAAATTTCCTGAATATTTACCTGAATCCCAATACAAAACCAATATTGGTATTTGGGAATATTCAGGAATATTGTCAATAAACAAGAAAACCCAGAAAAGATTAGATTTGCTAATTAAAAATATCATTATTAGGAATACCAATATTTTGGGTCCAACAGACCCAAATGGGGGGAAATGATTTTTTTTTGCTCACCCCTCATCTAGATAATTTACGGATAACTAAATTTATAAAGAATTAAATGCAGAAAGGAAGAAAAAGGAAGCTGAATCTCATGACTATGAAGAATAAGTATATTTTTTTCTACTTAAGAGAGGCTACAGAAGAATACTACCATGTCCATGTTTCAAGGGGAAAATTGTATGCATTTTCTGATACAGAGCAGTCTGTCTGTCAGAATGAATAGATCTATGCAGAGTTAAACACAAAAACTCTTTTATACACAAATAAAGGGGGAAAGACTGTCCTTTGGTTCATTCTATGGACCTAAAAACTGACAGTGCTGCCCTGAAAGTATCAAGGAAAATGTAATTATTTCTATATATAGTCATTTCTCCAAGCAATTGGAGAAATGGAACAGACTTGAGCCTACCTTTAATTCATTTAAAATATGTATATCCTTTGGGGAATAACGCTATCTCAAAGCAGCTTACACCACAGTAAAATCTCAATTATACTAGGATTTTAAAATATCATCAACATATACTCATCACTATAACTACTAAACATCTACAACATTCCACACACAATCAATACTCAGCAATCAAGGAGAATGCAAAAACAAAAGAATCATTTTTTAAAAATCAGCAGAAACCAAGAAGCCACAGCAGTACAGATAACAAATAAAGCCAGCTGCCCAGACATAATAATTCAAACTCAAAAGTAAACTACAAGACTAAGAATATGTGAGAAAATATTTAAACTATTATCTCAAAAAACAGGAGGGAATAGCAGCAGTTGCATTTTATGTGGGATGGATTTCCAGTCTCACAATTTTACAGCACACTGAGGGAAAAGCCCTACCTTTGAGTAGCAAGGGTCTTAAACCTACTATGTATCAATAAGTGAGAACTGAATTCTATGGAGCAGTTTAACTGTGGTGAAGACAGAGACCTGCATGACTGCAGCTGAAGTAGCCCTAGTAAGCAGTGCAGATCTAGTTGGCCAGAACATGTTTAAGTTGTAACTGCAGTGACAAAATATCCTATGGGACTTCACAGAGGCTGGGAATGAGAAGTGTCATCATACATGCAGGACTGTGCACAGTGCCTACATGAGAGAATGAGTTGTCCCCTCACATTAATGCTACTCTCAAACCCTGAAAACTGGACAGTGTTGATAGAAAGCTATATTTGTTGGTCCAGTCCAGAAAACACTTAGGATACATACCCGGATACTGCAATCCTATGCAGAGTTATTCAAATTTTCACCACAACTGTAGCATTGCCAGAGGCTCAGAATCACCACCTAGACAATTACTTAGCTATTAGGGATGGGCACATTTTTACAGTTTGGTTCAAACCATGAACCAAACCACAAACCTAAATGAACCAAATATGCCAGTTTATGAGCCAAACCAGTTTGTACAAGTTCATGAACCATTGAAAGTTTCAACTCCTGCTTTCTGTTCCCTGCAAAAGGGGCAGGGAATAGAAAGCAGGGGTTTAAATGGCTCCAGTTCTGCTCCCTACTGCTTCTAAGGGGCAGGGAGCAGACTGGGAGGGTTTATATCGCTGGGAGCCATTTAAACCTCTGTTTTAGCTCTTTGCCACTTTGAAGCTGGGGGGAGCTAAACTGAGCCATTTAACCTTCTGGTTTTGCTCCTCACTGCTTTGAAGATGTAGGGAGCAAAACCAGAGGGTTAAATATGGGGATAAAGTGCCTCCCAGAGCACATTTCACCCCTTTTTGGAGGCCACAGCTTTCCCCAGTCATCAGAAAGGAAGGGGTGAAGTGTCTCCCAGGGGGTACCTCACCCCTTCCTTTTTGCTGGCTGGGGAGAGCCACGGCCAGCAAACAGGGGTTCAGTGTCCCTTGGGAGAGCCCAAATCTGCTGACTGGTGTGGAGACTGCTCCCTACTGGCTCTGCTCCTTTTCTGGATTGCTTTCTGCAGTCCCTTTAAAGTTTCTGCTCCATTCACAAATTGGCATGAAGCACCACAGACTGCTTTAAAAGTTTGTGGAAGCTTGTGATAGTAGATCCATCATGAACGTTTGCTCATGTTTTAAACAATTTTATTGATAACATATGGTAACAATTTCCATTAATAACTTCTTTTCATCTATCCCATATGCTTCTTTCTAATCACCCCTCCCGTTACTTGACCCCCGCCAGTGTTATTTACTCAAAATACTAACATTAAAAGGTACCTTTAATTCCTAAGAACTAAAATTAATATTCTTCTTTCTTTTAAAGTTTAATCATTATTAAAAATTGTCCAATGTCCTTTTACTTTCCACTCGTCTTCTACATAACTTCTAAATTTTTTCCACTCCCTTTAAAATTTTCTAAATCATAGTCTCTTAAAGTTCTTGTTAATTTGTCCATCTCAGTCCATGTCATAACTTTTACAATCCAATCCCATTTTTCTGGTATTTTTTCTTGCTTCCATAACTGCACATATAGTGTCCTAGCAGCTGAAAGCAAGTACCAAATTATAGTTATCTTCTTTTGGAAATTTTTCCATTTGTAATCCCAACAGAAAAGTCTCTGCAGCTTTCTTGAATTCATATCCCAAGATCCTAGAAATTTCTTGTTGGATCATTTGCCAATACTTTTTCGCTCTTTCACAAGTCCGCCACATATGGTAGAAAGAACCTTCATGTTTTTTACATTTCCAACATCTGTCTGGCATCTTGTTATTCATCTTTCCCAATTTATTAGGAGTCATATACCATCTATACATCATTTTAAAACAGTTCTCTTTAATACTCTGATATGTTGAAAGTTTCATAGAGTTCTTCCATAAATATTCCCATGTATCCATCTGTATTTCTTTATTTACATTTATTGCCCATTTAATCATTTGAGATTTCACTACTTCATCTTCTGTAGACCATTTTAAAAGTAACTTATAAGTTTTTGAAATTAATTTTTCATTATCTCCAAGCAGAACTTTTTCCATTTCTGTTTGCTCTCGTCTTATTCCTTCAGTTTTAATATCGTTTTCCACCAAAGTCTTTATTTGTTGCATTTGAAACCAATCGTATTTGTTATTCAACTCCACAGCAGTTTTCAATTCTATTTTGCCACTTTGTATTTTTAATAGTTGATTGTATGACAGCCATTTTTCCTCACCTGTCTCAGCTGTTATTTTTATCACTTCTGCTGGCACTATCCATAATGGTTTTCTTTCATCACCATATTTCTTATACTTCATCCATGTATTCAACAAATTATTTCTTATATAATGGTGAGAGAAAAAACTATCCATCTTTTTCTTCCCATAATACATATAAGCGTGCCAGCTGAATTTATTTCCATGACCTTCCAATGCTAAAAGTTTTTTATTCAACAGCGTCACCCAATCTTTTATCCACACTAAACAAACTGCTTCATGATATAATCTTAAATCTGGTAATTGGAATCCTCCTCTTTCTTTAGCATCTATTAAAACTTTCATGAACGTTTGCTCATGAACAACAAACAGGGCAAAATTCATAATGAATTTTGCTTCTTGGTTCAGTTTGTGCTTATTCCTACTTTGCTACATTTCCAATACAGATAACACAAGCTGAAATCACAATGGTTTGCACCCTGCCTAGTATGTTTGCAGGCACAAGCATTACCACAGCAGACCCAAAACCCACAAGAAAAGTTTATAGGGGATTAGAAATCTCCCACTGGGGTTAGCACAATGACCCATGAAAGTTCTAGGTGGAATCCAGAGTGCTAACTGTGATGTGGAGAAACGCCTATTTTGGCCCTATAGTTCACAATATAGCCTTGGCTAAATCATCCTTCACTGGCTAAAGCACAAGGTTTCCATGAAGGATGAAAGGTCCTTGGAGGAAGTATGGGTTATAAACATGATTCCTAAATAAGCTAGCAAGCAAAATGGTGAACACAAGGCACATCAATGCCATTCTCTTGGCTACTTCTGCCTCCAAGTAAATCAGCATGGAAGCCAGATCTTGCATCAGCATATTTAACCTCCAGAGCACCTATACATCCATATGTTCTATTCTTCCTACAGAATCTTCCATATATACTGTGTGTATGGGTACATGTAATTCTGTGTACAACAGCAGTTCTGAATTATGACCACTGTGATTTTTCTAACATGTACCTGGAAGCATATAAGCTCCCCATTTTCTGCCTGCTACATAAGTCACAGGAACACAAAACAGCAACATTCAGCACTGCCCTTTCATCCAAAGTATAACCATACCTTAAATAATTTATTGGAAGTATCTACCTGAACTGTTATTGCAAGAGAACTTTGAGTGACTAGTAAGTCAACAATCTTTGAGTACTGAGTTGAAATGAATAAACACAGAGTCCAGAGACTTCTTAGGATAAATACTCTGATATTTGATAAAACACTGCTGTCTTCATTGATCTGTTTCTTTATATTGTAAATGCTCTGTGCAGTACAGATTTGAGCTATAATAATTCTGCAGTTTGACTGTGCTGTAATAACTCAGAACATAATCCAAAATGAACCACAAACTTTATCAATATTAGAATAGAGAAACAGAACATCAAAAACAAAAAAAATCAGATCGTTTTCTGTAAGGAAGGAACAGATTAATGGCACTGCAATACAATTATTCAATTCCCGAAGGAGGAGGCTGTGTTGTCTTCCGCGTAGAAAACATTTACTCACCACTGCAAAAGTGTTCTCATGAATGTACTAATATTAATGCAATGCTTTTATAGTACATCTTGTCATACTGCTGAAATGATAAGAGAAAAAACAGGAGACCACTTTCCTAACAAAGTGAACTAATGTGGAGCAGTGATAACATTCAAAAAGTCAACTCAGTTGCTTGCAAGGACTTACCCAAAGTCAGAGATTTGTGAGTAGAGCAGAAAATAATGGCCACTGTGTCTGCTGGTGTGAAACCAGAGTTCTGCCTAGAAAAGACACAAACAACATTCAAAGTCTCTTCTACCAAATGTTGGCTTACTAATAAAATTTACTGCTTTATGGATTCCCCAAGTTTGTTTTAGTCACTTTCATCATCGTTCATAACAAACAATTCCACTCGCATATGCTCAGCAGGTTTTGATTCTTCTTTCCTATGGCATTGTTTCTCATTTGTGGCAGTCTTTCCTGAACGAATTCTTATTTGGAAGTTTGAAACATATCTTCATGCAGCATGACTTTATCCCAGCTCAGTTTTACAAATGTAAAACATTCGAATAAAGCCACTTTTTTTTTTTTAAACTGAGTTCTAAAAGGTACATTGAGTAATGCCTGTAACACCATGGAGCCCAGCTGCAACATTATCTTTTGGAACGCTGCCTGGCAGCAACGGTTTGCAAACCCCATCTAAGCAGTAGTTGAGTGACCTGGCAGCATCAGGGTCATCAAAACTGGGTAGAGAAATGAAAGGGAGAGCTGGAGCCGCACCATATACACTGGTTGCACTTCTTCTGGCTCCCACATATACAGGAATATTTGCACAGGCATCCAGGCACAGTGCAAAGCACAACGATGCTTTTCAGTACGGTCATGGACACATGCAAGACTTAGAAAGGTCCAAAGGAAACGGAGTGTCGGAGAAAAACTTCAGAACCAGTCCAATGGTGAGTTTTTTAAAAAGTCTCTAATCTTCTAAACAGTAAATATCCTCAAATACAAATAAGTGTTGACATTAATATAAATATTTGTTGGGGTTTTTTTTGTTGTGTTGATATACGATAGTAAGATCAGAATCAACAAAACATACTGCAATTCTGTTATAATTATTTGTTTAGTTTATTTAAAACATTTATTAGCTGCCTTTATTCCATATAAAGCTCAAAGCAGCTTACAATAAAATACACAAATCACAGGGGAAAAACACACATAAAACTAAAACGTAAAATCTTATTTTAGGACCATTTTAATCAAATGCAATCCTAAATAAAACCATCTTCTGCTGGCTCCTTAAAACTGAAAGTGGGGTGTGTGAGGGTGTGTAGGCATCCCTGGGGAGGTTGTTCCATAATCATATAGAATAATCACAGAGTTAGAATACAATAGGCAAGAGCACAATACCAGAAGCAGTTTATGATGCATTCTGTTAGGTCAGCCACTGGGAATTTTAAATTATGGTCTGCATATGAACAAGAACTTAAAGGAGCTGGCAAATAACTTTGGGGGAGGGGTCAATGTGTCATGTCAGTTTAGCTGTAAATTTTCCTAAGGATATCATACATTAATTTCATCATAAAATATTTAAGATGTTTTTAAAAGATTGCATTGTAGAATGCTACAGTAAGATCAGTGATTCTTAATGGGCGGCCCTATGTGCCCCCAGGCAATGCGCAAATCTTTGGAAACATTCAGATTTGGGGGAGGCAGCTGAGATTTTAAGTAACCCCTAACAGGCCAGTCACACACTAATCTACCTATATAACTCAATATATACTCTATATAAGCCCCTTCGGGTTCCCATTGAGGCAAAAGGGGGAATATAAATGAAATCAGTAAATAAATAAATAATTTTACTTCCTGACATTTACTGAACTCTTTTCCAGTAGCATGACAACTACTTTTTTCACTGTTCTGACTCTTTCTCACAGTTGTTATCGCAGGTGATGAGACCTGGAGCCAGATAAAGAAAACTTCTGCTGATCTTACCAAGGAGAAGTAGTGCAAGAGATCTTCTGCAAAATCACAACTGTTGCTTTTTGCAAGCTTCAGTGTCTGTGGAAACTGCAATTAACTACCAGGCACAAATTTTGAAAACTCCATCTAAACCACAGAATGGACTATCCCCCTCCCCCCACAACATACTTTGCTCCCCTATACCTGTTCAGTTACATAGATCACTTCTACTGTGGTTACATACCTTGTAGAAAAGAAGAATGTTAACAGCATGAAGCCCAACTGAATCGAAAATACTGAAAGAAAAGTTAGTTTGAAAAGCATTAATTTAGTGTGCAACGTATGAAGGCACCTACCAATATGTATTTTATCCATTTCTCAATAAGGAATAAAGTATTTATTTTGTAATGAATCAAGAATGACACAAATGTGTACCTATGTTTCTGAGGCAAGAAACAAATTAGGCAGCTGACCTTCCTAACAACATAATCATAGTACAAAACAATTGTCATACCTCTGATACATTATAAACTGAATAAATGAAATTAAATGCAAATAAAATGCTGATATTCTCTTGTGAGGAGTGGGAAATGAGCTTGTGTTTCATAGATTACACTAAGCTTTTGATTGTGTGGATCATGAAAAGTTATGGTTGGTTTTAAAAGCAATGGTTGTGCCATAACATCTGAATGTTTTGATGCACAGCTTATATTTTGGGCAAGAGGCTACTGTTAGGACAGAATATAGAGAAACAGAATGCTAGTTGGCAAGGGCAACGGATGAAGATGCATTTTATCTCCCTATATGTTCAATTTATATGCAGAACATATCATACGGAAAGCTGGTTTAGATTTAGATTAAGGTGGAGTGAAAACTGGTGGAAGGAGCATTAACCATATGAGATATGCAGATGACACCACATTACTGGCAGAAAATAGTGAAGACTTGAAACAACTTCCAATGAAGGTTAAATCAGAATGCTGAAGTGGATTACTGCTAAACATCAAGAAGAAAAAATAATGACTACTCAGAATTACACAACTTTAAGCTTGACAATGAAGAATTGAAATTGTTAAAGATTTCCTATTCCTTGGCTCCATTATCAACCAAAAGGGAGACTGCAACCAAGAAATCAGAAGGAAAGCTAGACGATGAAGAAAGCTGACAAGAAGAAAGTTGATTCATTTCAAATGTGGTGTTGGAGGAGGGTTTTATGGATACTTTGTACTGCTGAAAAGGCAAATAAAGTGGGTTCTACACCAAATCAAACCTGAACTCTCCCTAGAAGCTAAAATGACTAAACTGACTTTATTGTACTTTGGTCACATTATGAGAAGACAAGAGTCACTGGAAAAAAATAATGCTAGGAAAAGTTGCAGGCATCAGGAAAAGAGGAAGACTGAACATGGGATGGATTGACTCAGTAAAGAAAATGACGTCCCTCAGTTTGTAAGACCTGTGCACGGCTGTTAATGACAGGATGTTTTAGAGGTCATTAATTCATAGGGTCGCTGTATGTCAGATTGCACTTCACACACATACAGTTGGGGGAAATTACATAAGAATTAGAAGTGGCTCTCACAATCCATACAGAGGATCAACAGTGCTACAAGATTGTTCGTTCTCAGAAAATTTGGTAGTGAATGGGGGTTAAAATTTCATTAACTGCATGAATTGGATTTAAAACAGACTAAATTATATGTTTATATTTAATACATAGTAAAAATGTCAAGGTAAATACAAATTACCATGAAGAAGAAGAAGAAAAAAGGGAACTGGAGGAAATAAAGAGCACAAACATGCAATTATCTTCTTGTACATACTATATATGACTATACGAGGATAATTAATTAAAAAGGGATATCAGACATTGGTTGTATTTTCAAGTGTTAATATGTAAATTTGGGGAAAGATTGGGGCTATTGACATCATTGTACAGTTGGGACTAGTGTGGTGCACTCATTAAAATACTCTTAATATCTACTTAATAACAATTAAATAATACTACATGAAAATAAAACTAAATGGGAACTTGTTCTGGGGAACTGTGCCTTTTAGCTGTCAGAAAGGTGATATGGAAGCAGTGCATTTGTCTTCATTGTGGTAGCTTTAAATTCTGCTAAGCTTGAAAGCTCATGCAATGTCACCTACAGGGGTCAGTCCAAAACAAGAAATTATCTTAATGACTTATGTCCAAAATCATGTCTCTGTGTGTCCAAAATACACACATTACTTGGCCTAGTGGGTGGAAGAGGACTAGCTGGGGATATGGAAGGTACACATAAGACAGTCTGGGTATATCAAGGAAGACCTAAGAAGATCCCTTTGCATTTGGGTGAGGTGCCCAAAGTATACAAGGTAATTAAAAGCAAGGGCCTAAATATCTGTAAAGGATAAAAATAGAATGCCACTTAGAGCAGAGGTGTCAAATGTATGGCCTGTGGGCTGTAAAGTTCCTACCAGCCTGTGAGCAGCTGACTCATTCCTGCAGCAGAATCCTGCTTTCTTCTCTGAGGCTGCTGCAGCATCACATATTGCTTTCCCAGGGCTCCTCAGGTGCACAGCCACACCTCCCTTCCCTCCAGTGGCTGAGTCTCCTCCCCCCTCCTCCTGTAGGAAGAAGGGGAGGGGAAGGAGTGTACGACAGAGAGAGCTGAGTTGGAGTCAGTCCCATGGCACATTTACGACCAAGAAAGTTTTGTTTTAGGTATAAGCTTTCATCTGCAGACACACTTCTTCAGAGGGAGGGGGCATTCTTCTGCCATGCCGTTTTTTTTGAGACTTGATGTCTGTCTGTGGGAATGAGATAAAAAGCCAAGCTTCTGCTCCCTGCATTGGCTGTGTCTCCTCCCCGCTCCTTCTCCTTTGGGAAGAAAGAGAAGGGGGAGAGAAAGAGCACACCAGAGTGAGCAAAGTCAGAGTTAATCCCTTAAAACCAAGAAAGTTTTATTTCACTTCTAAGGAGGGAGATGAGATTCTTCAAAAAAGGCAGAGCAAGATCCAGAATGAGGTGGCTGTTTTGGAGGCTGAAGTTTAGAGCCATGTGGTCTGTTGGCTGCAACATGTTGCTAGGGCTTGTTTTTACTTTTCCTCTGCTGTGCATGTGGCCAGAGGATTAGCAATTTCATTTTGCAACAGGCTCCTTCTGATTAGCTCTCCTGACAAGTGCTTCAGCAGGGTGTTTCTGAAGTCTGCTAAAGGTATAGATCTCCGCAACTGGTGCTGACCAACCAAATGCGGGGGGGGGGGGGGGAGAGAAGGCTGTCACTCAAGCTCTCCCTTCCAGTGAAGAGTTAACTCTACACCTCCCAGATTTCTGAAACTGCTGCACTAGGAAACCTGTTGTTAAATGCAGTCTGTCACAGAGGGGCTTTCCAAATGGCACTTTTTGCAGGTTGTTGCTAATTTTATTAATCTATGAAACAATTAATTATGTGAGATTTATTTCCTTTGGTCTGTCCTGAACTGACTTTATTAGATGCCCTCAAGTTATCTAGTATTTGGGGAGAGGGAGGAAAGTTTGTCTTTGGCAACTATCTCCATTCCATGCATAATTTGATAAATCTCTCCTGGAGAGCCCTGCTACTTTGAGTAGACATGGAAGGTGGGTGGGGGGAGAGGAGTTTGCAATGCCCAGCCATTTCATGTTTCCCCTTTTGTTTGAGGCTCAGAGCATTGACCAAGAGACCAGGCTGGAGAAAGGGTTTGCAGTCTGCCTATGTGGGTTTTCCTCTGCACCTGATTTTGATGCAATAATTCAGAGCACGTGTGTTAGTTATCAAAGACTGTTAAATAAACAAATCACTGCAAGAGTGTTAATGTTTTAAGCATGTTTGCATTTTAAATAACAAATATCTTTGTGTTTGTCTGTGCCTTTTATGAAGTTTACTTCTCCACTACCTGGCATTACATTTTATGACACACGTAGCCTGGCCTGACAAAGTCGTATTTATGTCAAATCCAGCTCCCATGACAAATGAGTTCGACACTCCTGCTTAGAGTCTTCCTTGTAAGCCACTGAACTGGCAAAGAAGGATTAGGGCGGGCTGGGATTGCTTCACCTGCACAATAGCAGAGGTATTGTTCTGGTTCACATTTCCCCTCTCTCCCTGAAAATTCCATGTCATAAGCATGAAGGGCTTGTACCTCCTTTCATATTACAGGAAACAATGAAGAATCATAAGATGTTGGGAATGTAATCTGTGACCTTCCGCTTTCTGCAGATACTCTACCACTGAGCCATGGCTCCTCCTGTTGAATATATGTAGCTGCCTTATACTGAATCAGACCTTCAGTCCATCAAAATCAATCTTGTCTAAGATTGGCAGTGGCTCTCCAGGGTCTCCAGCAGAAGCCTTTCCCATCACTATTTGCTCATCATCCATCAGCTCTAATTTTCATAGTTAACTTTTTTTTTTCTTTTCTGCTTCCAGGAATAAAAATCAAATACAGGAAAAATTGCCACAAATCTACTTTTATTGATATTTCATCCACCTATTTCTTCTCAGCAAAATTCAGAAGACGTCACCCCAGAAGCAGCAGACATTTTAACATGCAACTCTTTCACTTAAAGCTGTTTCACAAATAGTTCACTAGTGGAAAACTGAGACACTTGATATTAAAAGTTGTGAAAGCCTTGAGATCATTAGATCTGCATTGTCCACAGAGATAAGATGCCATTTCAAAGCTGATTAAGAAGAGGAGTTCGTTTTATATCCTTCCCTAGCTGAAGGGGTCTCAGAACAGCTTGCAATTGCCTTCCCTTCCTCTCCCAACAACAAACACCCTTGTGAGGTAGGTGGGGCTGAAAGAGCTCTGAGAGAACTGTGACTGGCCCAAGGTCACCCAGCAGGCTTTATGTGGAGTACTGTATTCAGCTTTACTGTTCACTGGTTAGGGATGAAAGATTAACGAGCCCAACAGGATTTATATATTTTTTGCCATATGAACCAGTGTAGGCTTTAAGCTGAAAAGGTCACAGAAGAATATTTGCCCTCACCCCTCCACATACACAGATCAAAATTGGTTTCCCAATTTGTCCCTTCATTTGTATGCTTGGATTCTTCTTAGGAGGAAGCCACTGAAAGGAAGGTCTACAATACATTTTGGCAGTCTGGCCCCATTGAAGATGGTAACTGCAATAGTACAAACACAAGATATTGATGCACAATGCAGATGTTGTGACTCTGTCTTCTCAGAGCTCCAGAAGTGTGGTTTAAGCGTTATTACTAAGAATATTGGATTAATGTGTTAATTGGTAGCTGTCTCCTCTGGATCTGGAATGATGTGATTATGTACCCACTGCAAGACTTGGCCAGTATTTCCTACCATCAGGCCATCATTCTTCAGGGTCTTTTCTAATAGTTCAGAGTTGTTAAGATTGTCCTTTACTCCTTTATATGTTGACCATGAAAGCTAAGACATTACTAAATGGTGGCTCACAGTATGAAACACATATATTTCCAGAGGCTGTTTTTCCCAGGTTCTCCTGGTTTCTGTGATTTTTGTTATTTGCTTTACCTTCTTTTCTTGTGGTTTTTTTTGTTATTCACTAACTTTTCTGATTCATGGTGTTTTTGATGATGATAAAATTATTGTTCCATCAATCTATTGGTTCTAAACAACCATACAACGAGCCACCACAGTTGAAAGGAATTTGGCTATGGCTGCTTTTTACCGCATTTTAAAGTTGCTTTTCTGCCCTTCATTCTGACACTTCATAATTTTATTTATTTATTAGATTTTTGTTGGTTTTCAATGCTGAATTAAGACTTATTTTTGAGGGGTCCATTGCTAGATTTGATGTGTTCATATTCTGGTTATTTTTACAAACTTTTTTTTTACTGTGTTTTATATTTTTCACTTTCTTTGTCAACTGAGAACCAACTGTGATTGAGGGGCGGGATAGAAATATTTTAAACGCACAAATCTAGCTGAGCATTAGCACAACAAATCATGTAGGAAGAATAAGTAGAATTGTTCTTCAAAGAATATATACTTTCTAAAAGGAACACACATCTTAATATCTTATTGTGTTGAGGATTTATCTACTGAATTTTAGTTTTAGCATAAGAAAATAAAGTGCTAACTATTTCAAATTTCTAAAATACATTTCAAGTACCAAATTTTATTTTTACTGTGTTACTAAGGCAGGACTTTCCATTGTACATGACATAGGGTGACTCACAGGGTTGGATCCAACCAGCATTTCCAATAGTGAAAAAGGGTCATCACGCCTGATAACCCTAATAGGCTATGTTAGGGATTCTGAGACCTGCATAACCAAAAGTGGCAAATAGGAGAACTGAATGAGATTGAACAAAGCAACTGATTGGATTCAATCCATGGTATTACAGTGGAAAGACACGATGAAACCAAACCTCTTGCCCAGAAGCACATCACTTCCTTAGCTCAGGCCTAAGCAATTAAAATGGATGATTAAAAACACATTGGTACTTACTTATGAAAACTATGATAATCAGGCTAAACTTATCAAGATCAATATTTGGATTGGAGAAAGTATCACAGAATGTTGTGTAGATGATCATCAGCAGCACACAGCTGCTGATAGCACCAAACGGAGGCTTCTTCCTCTCGAGCCATTCCTTGATGTATCTTCGGACAATCTGAAACACATGAGGAGAAAAAAATCAACAGGTTGCCTCTTTTCAACGTACCCAGGGAGCCAAGTTGGGCATCACAAAATGAATCTGACAGCGGAAAGACATAAAGAGAAGAGAATAATTTGGATGACGGCCACAGTGGATTTCAAAGCTTCTCTGCCACGTAACTCTTCTTCTGGGGAATTTAACATTTGTAGTGCAACTTCCACTGGGTGTCCATAATGAGAGTATATTTTCAAGTACATTCAAATCTATCCTTAATCATGCCAAATGTTCTTTGCTAGCTGTCACTGAGACATGCCCATTAAGCCTCCCCAAAGTTTTTCTCCTCTGCTGATACTAATGGATGTATGTAATTATCACAGTCCCCTTTGCATCAACAGACAATTCCAAGTGTAACTTTGGGAATCTTAAAAATCTGACATCTTCAGGAATTTCATGTGAGCAGATAATCGAAAGCGATCCATGGAACATTTAAATATTTAAATAGCTAGCAATGCACCAGAAGTTTTTAATTAAATTATAACTCATGCTTGAAAAGCAAAAGTGCATGTGTTGTGGGAGTTTAAATAATTCAGTCTGAAGATCTAGAGGGTTTTTTTTTTGTAAATCCAAAGACAAATGCCAGTTGCATGCATTCAAAACACCAGAATTAACACAAGAAGGGGATAAATAAGCCTACAATGTTTGGTACAATTTTTTTTCAAATTCTGGAATTTGAAAACAAACTTGTTTAATCAATTTCCCTCTTCTTTTAAGAGTGAAAATAAATACATCAAACATTAGCATTCTTTCAAAAAGACAGGTCAGATCATTACAACATTTAGCAGCTTTTAACAGCTGTGGTCTGAACCATTTATATGGGTTGGTCGATTAGGCTACTTCTTTGCAGTGGCTCTGTTCCTACACTGTGGCTTCCAGAAAGCAGTGCTAGGAGACTGTATCTCATTGCTGTGGGAACTATCCTGCAGGCTTCTGCAGGTGCTTTTTATATCTCCTATGCTGTTGAACATCTTCATAAAACTGCTGGATGAGGAGATTTGAAGATTTGGAATGTGGTGTGTCTCTAGTATGATGATGACATTCTGATATCTTTTTCTCTCTTGTTGGCATCATATGCAACAAGGTACATCTTCCATGAATGCCTGCCTGAAGGCAGTAATGGATTAGATGGGGATGAATAAACTGAAGCGTAATTCAACAGATCGGAGATGCTGATGGCATACAGCCCCTAATGGATCCATATATATGGTTGCCAACAAGTCTGCAGAAAAGGGTCCAGTCCCTACAACAAAGTCCTCATATGTTGAAATGGCAGCTGAAGCTTTTCATGGCATCGTCTCCGTAAATAACATCACATTAAACCTCTATAATCCCTGGCCCAAAAGAAGTTCACTTAGCATTCTCTGTCCCGGCCCCTACCTGGTGGAACAAGCTCCCATTGGAGATTAGGGCCCTGCGGGGACTGTTGCAGTTCCACAGGGCCTGCAAGACACAGCTGTTCCACCAGGCATTCAACTAAGGTGGTGGACATTTTGTTATTCTGTGGCCTCCCTGCTGCAGGGACCCTGATGATATAACTCTGCTGACCCATGTATCTTGTACCAGCTGGGGGATGTATGGAAGGAGTGGAGGCAACTGATACCACCAACTGCAGAATTGGAGTTTGTTTTTAGAACGGTTATATTGCTTTTAGATTGTATATTGTTTTATTATATGTATCTGATTTTAACCTTGTATTATTGACTGTTGTTATCCGCCCAGAGCCCATTTGGTAAAGGGTGGACTATAAATTGAAAATAATAAATAAATATAAAAAGAACATGGCACTTTTTCATTTGACATCCGAATCTAGGAGACATGTCTCATCTTAATGGGATCATACTCCCCCCCCCCCCAGGTTGCAAATTCACAGCTTGAAAGTTCCTTCAGCTCCTGCTGATTCACCAACAGCAACCCTTTTGGAAGGCAAAGCAGTTGAGCACTATATTTCTGAACACTGATAAATATGATGCACCATAAATGGGGCTTCCCTTGAAGACAGTTCAGAAACAACTAGTGCAGAATGCTCCTTTTTACTATCCGGAGTTGTTATCAGGTCATATGTAACACCATTTTAAAATCATCTATACAGTTTACCAATAGTTTTCAGGCTAAATTCTAAGTGACTTTTAATACTCCAACCAACCTGAGTCTAGGCTACTTTAGGGAATGCTCAGCATCAGGTGATGCCATCTTCCACTAAGAACTGGTTTTTTTCAGTGTGGCACCAGTGCAATGGAACTCATTTGTCAGGCCCACTCTACTGAAATTTGTAGACATGAGGTTAAAACATTTCTTTTCCAAGCCCAATGATCCTGTAGTCTGCTCATCTTAAGATGTTGCCATTCTTTTTAAACATATTGACTTTTAGTATTACATTCTGTTAATTAACATTTACCATAATATGATTTGAAGTTGTTTATTATTTTGTTGTAAGCTGTTTTAGGGGCCCTAAAGGCAGACAAACACAGCTTACAATTTAAATACAAATAAATCAATTTACCTGAAAAAATGATACATTATGTTTTAAAGGGTATATTAGACATGAAGGACATTACACAAGCCATGACAAGCATTAATTTTTCAGCCATTACATTACAAAACTACTCAAGAGATGCCCCAACAGATCATATTACTGTAGTGTTTGAGAAGGAACAATGCAAGCTCATGCTTAATGTTAATTTGAGGGTGCTTGAAGTGTCATGAAACCTCCCAATAACAATATTATTAATGACAAACCTTCAACATGAGAGAGATTCATATAGTGCCATTTCAGATTGCATACAGCAAGAACAAAAGCAGCCCTATAACATTTCCAAAAAATGAATGTACTGTTCAAAGTTCACACACAATAGATGCATAACATTTTTCTTAGCAGAGACACATTGTAGGAAGCTAACTACTTAAGAGACTGTAGGTAAGTTCTATGACTAAGGCCATTAGTAACATGTTTTAATACTGCTGTCCCTGGGAAAAGTGGTACAAGTGCTCCATTAGAGTACATTGTTAGAGGGCCACTTAATTAATTGCATTTTTCTCCCAGCACAAAGAGTGTCACAGCATATATGTAAATAAATTATTTAATCCCAATAAAAGTAGAAACTTCTTAAAGCAGTCACACTTACTTTCTCCAAATTCTCCAGTTCCAGGCTCATGAAATGCAATAATAAAAGAAAAGGTTTCTTTGAAATGGTCTCCATAGCCTCACCACTCCTTCAGCCCCTCCAACATTAAAATGATCAGCTGGAGGGTAAATGCTACAGAAATCCTTCAGGTTTATGTCATGTGGCATCAGTATGCTTAAAACAAGATCCACGGAAAAGCATTTAGATTTACAAGTGGACATTCAAACTAGCCTGATGAAATATCAGGGCAGAAGCTTTCCTTGATCTCGGTTTTTCTAAGCCATATCATGCCCAGCAGAAAAAATGTGCTTTTTGGGGAAGAGACTGTGTCACCTAATAGTTCAGAGCACATAAACTGAAACAAACAGAAGCAGGATCATAAAGATGACAAGGCATTTTGGGCTGAAGTGACATTTGCTTTCTAAATAAAAGACAAACTCTTCAAAGCCTATTTATCTGCTTTAGAGGTACTATGCACACACATAAAACAACCCCTCTCGGATTTATCAGATTTGGCTACATTGGATTCCCCAAAATTCAAGATTCCTTTTAAAAACCCAAATTCCAATACTGGTATTGTATTTAGATTTGGGGTTTTTTGAAAATTCTGAATTCTTTTATCCTCTACTATGCCCTATGGGACCAAGAGCAAAACAACAAGGACTGATAACAAGCCAGATAGTCTCTGCAGTAAAAACTGAAGGGGGGCAGATTTTTCCAAGCCCAGCAGAACCAGTGCCACTGTGGTGATGCCAGTTCAACAATGCCCCCCTTTTATGAGGGGTCCATAGTTGAGGGGGGGTGCAAGCACAGCACAGACAGTGCATGTAGAGACTACCCATCAATAAGATGAAGAGGCTTTGTTCCTGCTTGAAATGAAGACTGGCTTATAAGAAAGTCATAATTATTTTCCTTCATGAGGTCTCATTGCTGCATTGCCTACATTTTGAGAGCATTATGTCAACTTTAGAATTGATGGCTTTATTCCAGATAAAAATAAAATGATTGGCAGCTCCACATAGAAAATTAAAAAGTAAATTGCAACAATGGGTGAGTCTTATGAGTATATGCTCCCTGTAAATAATGAAACAATGAAGTGAATAATCTGGGGATAAAATTCTGAATTCATCCCAGGGTCTTTTAAATGCACCATATTAGTGTAATAATAAATTTTATCAGAGCATTGTTATCTGTATTTTTAAGGTGGTTCCTTCATGGAGGGTGTTTTGGCCAGCAATGAAATGGAAGCCTTTGCACAAGTTTTTAAAAAATGTACTGGCATACTCCTTCACTACATACAGCTTAATAAGAAGACAACAATAATAATGAAGAAGTGGCAACACAAAACGCTTCCGCTATTATTAGTTAATTACGTGCTTTATGACTATTCAACAATGAGGTCTGTTGAACATTGTTTTTACTGTCTATCATTGTGAAATTCATAAGTAAAAGTATGGTAGCCCTTACATCACAGTTTTATTTTGTATTCCTTGTAGTGTATCTTAACTGTGATCCCATAATTATTTTTTGTTGTAGAGAGCACCCAGCAGAACCAGTACATGTATATAGTTTCCAAGGAAGGTGCCCCCATCCTTCATTGTTTTCAATGGAGGAAAAAAAGAAAGCAATTATTATTATTATTATTACCTTTAATTTATATCCAGCCCTCTCCGCAAGTGGACTCAGGGCAGCTAACAGTCAGTTCAAAACTTCAAACAATAAATACAATTAAACAGTTTAAAACTTCAAAACTTCAAACTGTAAATACAGTTAAAACATTTTAAAATATCTTATGGTGCTGTTAAGCAACAACCTATGCAGGATCATCCTTTACTAACAGTGAACCCGTAGTGATTCCACTTTCTCAGTAGTGTAGGGTGGCAGTCCTCTCCTGGTTTAAGTGCCAAAGGCCTGCCAAAATAACTTGGTTTTGCAGCGCCTGCGGAATTGAGAGAGGTCCTGCAGGGCCCTTATGGCCTCCGGGATTGCATTCCACATTTCTCAGCTCTCTCATTTAAGGGAGGGCATTGTGTTTTGCTGGGTACTAGTACACTGAAGTGGCACTGCTCAGTACTCTGCACATGCACTGGCTATGTTGGCCTGGAACCCCCCATTTGCTTGGATTTGTTGAGCTGGCACTATCATAGTGGCACTGATTTTTCTAGACACTCTGTACATTAACTGGTTCTGCTGGGCACTCTGTACATGCACTGATTGTTTTAGGCTTGCAGATTTTCCCTGGCTTGGATTTGGTGAGCTGGCATTGCCACAGTGGCACCAGTTCTGCAAAAACACCCCCCACCACCACCACCACCTTCAGTTTCTACTACAGAGACTTTTTGGTTTGACATCAGTCCCTGGTTTTTGCTGTCCCCCCCCCCTCTATTGTGAATAATAGAGGATGGGGGCACCTTTTTTGGGGGGGGGGTCCATAGAATTGGAGCCCCTGGTCCAATCTTTTTCAAACTTGGGGAATCTTTTGAGAAGAGGCACCAGAAGCTACATTGAAATGGTACCACTACCTCAAAAAACAACCACGCAGACTCCACGCAGGAGAGCCAGTTTGGTGTAGTGGTTAAGTGTGTGGACTCTTATCTGGGAGAACTGGGTTTGATTCCCCACTCCTCCACTTACAGCTGCTGGAATGGCCTTGGGTCAGCCATAGCTCTCATAGGAGTTGTCCTTGAAAGGGCAGCTGCTGTAAGAGCTCTCTCAGCCCCACCTACCTCACAAGGTGTTTGTTGTGTGTGGGGGGGAAGGTAAAAGAAGATTGTTACCGCTCTGAGTCTCTGAGATTCAGAGTATAGGGCGGGATATAAATCCAATATCATCTTCTTTTATGGGGAATCATAGACTATAATGTTCCCCATAGTCTAAAATGGAGCTGAAGGTATTTAAAGGTGTAGTGGTTTTTTAAATGCATTTATGAAGCTGTAGTTTCTCCTGGAACAGGAAGTGCACTCTCTTTAAACACTATTTAATTGTACTCCTGTTTCCCTGGATAATTCCGATTTTTTTCCAGGATTATCTGGGATTGGCTATTCTTGATAGCCAGAAATACACTCCCCTCTATATCTAGTTGAAAGAATAGCCAAGAAATACCAAAAAGGTATTTTTCAGCTTTTTTTTTTTGCTTGGATGCACACCCCTAATCTGCCTTCTAGTGATATCCCTCTCCCTCCCCCCAAACCTCCTCACACATCTGATTTGAAATATAAATGGGCCTCACTCATGAAACTTTCTTATATTATTGTTCCTACTCCTTGAGAAACTCTAAATTAGCTCACAGCATAAAACAACTAAACTGAGCATCTGCACTTGCAGAGAAACTACTGCTAGTTTTTACGCCTACTTGTAGTCTGGGTCAAGATACTAGTTGCAGCTGTGGCAGAGATATCCAACAGTCGATTTTTAAACCTCTGCGGTACAGACAGTGACATGACCTAGATTGTCCAGGCTAATCTCATCAGATCTCTGAAGCTAAGAGGAGTCAGCCCTGGTCAGTATTTGGGTGGGAGACCACCAAAGAATTCTAGGGTTGTGATGCAGAGGTAGGCAGTGGCATATCACCTCTGAATGCTAGCCTTTGCTTCTCCAAGCCACTATATTATATGTCAACACAGATGAGGGCAATTACGATAGTGCAAGTACCTCTTGCCCAACTGTTTCTGTGTGCTGTTTGAGGTGCTGTCTGAAACAATGATAACAGAGACAAGCATAGACTGGCACCATTTTTTTCATTGTGACGGGAAAGGAATATGAAAAAAGAGGAGTATGAAACAATTTGCCTTATACATTAAAGCATTTGCTTTGCCCACAATGAACACTTTATGTTAAGAACAATGTTATGTGCACCCTTACAGCAAGTAGAAGTGGGCATATGGTCAACCATGTAATGACATCCAAGGCCATTTGTGTTTTATCTACATTTTTATATGTCATCTTCCTTATAACTTGTATAAGAAATGGACATTCTGTTCACCTACCTACCTATAATATTTATATCTTGTTCATGCAAGGAGCTCAAAGTAGCATCTCTGGTTCTCCCTCTTCCATTTTACCTCCAGTGTATATAACTATGTGAGGTAGGTTAGGCTGAGAAAACTTGACTGAGCACAGTAATCTGCTTCAGGCAGAGTGGGGATCTGCCAAGGTTTCTCCACTCCTGGTCTGAAACATGTTGGGTTTCTTGGAGGATCTAACTGTTTCTGTCTGAGGATTTAACTACACATTACATATAGAACCCTGAAAGACGTTTTTCCAGTAAAAGTCGCATCTGAAGGGAGTGATTCGGAGCAGAGAAGGGAGAGGTACTTAGTCCCTTTTCTGCTCACCAGTTATACACAATTATGTTAATATGTAGTTAGAAACTGAGAACTTCTCAGTGTGGAACTTTCTCCACTCTGTTCAATGCTTCGATCTATATCCCCCTGCCCTGCCAAGCCATCTAATTTTCTAAACAAAATTTTCAGCTAATGATTCCAAAGGCTCTTTCTTTTGGAGAGATTAAAACAATACAATGTTTTAAATATCAGTTCTGCTTGTGGTGCTTCATATGGTGATGAAACAACTGGTTTCCTTAAAAGGGGGATAAAAAAGACTATAACCTTATTTTCTGATCTCTTGATATTTTCCCTCTCTGTCTAACTTATTGATCCCTTAAATCATGAACTCTAAGCACTACCATCATCAATCTGTGTGATTATGAATTACATTTTGGACTATGAACAATCACCAAGCAAATTAAAATGTCCTTTTCTATTTAGGTTTACCTGAGTGGAACCCATGCTCTAGCGCTTTATTTGACTTACCAAAATTCAAAGCTAATTTTAAAACTGCAGTTTTCTTAATATTAAAGTACTGTAAGACAATACCATAAACAAAATCTTCCATGACATTTTTAGGGTGAGGCGTATATATATTTCTTTGTTTATCTTCCTATTGAGAATTCATCTGTCTGTAGTTAAAGTCAAGTGTCAGATAAGAGTGAACTATAGCATGAATGCTGTTAATCTGTCATATCAATTTTTCCAAGAAGCTTTTCAGCAGTGTTGGCCTCCCAGAAGATTACTGCTTCTTCCTGCAATTCAGCTAAACTTTACCTATAAACAGGGCCACTTCTATATGGATTAAAGCTATAAATATCTTTCAGCAAAAATGTTTCCTAACAAAAATGGCTGTAATTTTTTTTCTTAAAATGATTAATTCTAAATAAAATGTACCTTTAATCTCCTTTTTAAAATAATTCATTTTCCTTTTTCAGTTTAGACCGAAAGAAAAAAAAAAGCTATTTTTGCATGTTCTATTTATTTACATGAACTGCTTCAGCATAAATTTGTTTGTGCCACAACAAACCAATACATATACTGCCTTTCCCACAGCTGAAGGTGTTTTTTCAATTTCAGATAAAAACTAGAAAATACAGGAAAACCTCATATAACCACTTTCCCTAAAAATAATAACTGCAGTCTACACCTCATTAAAAGCCTCAGCAAACAGTAGCCTTTTAGAACCTCCTAAATACCTCTACAGACCATACCTCCCATCTCCTCAGGAAGTTTGTTGCTCCATAGAGTGGGCACTGTGACAGCTACCCTGAACAGCAGAACAACTACCAGGTAGCAGCTTGAAGACTATAACTGGAGCACTGCTGGCTCTTCATTATACCATTACAGGGTACTTATCTGTGGTCCTGAGGGGCAAAAGGAATTGTATAGATAGTTGGTACTGTGGTCAGGACTGGCCCAAAGGTTTGTGGCAGCCTAGATGAATTATGGGCACAACGAGATGCTACTGTATCTTTGTGGGTGACTCAAGGACACTGCCAGTATTTTAGATCTCAATATGAGCCATTGAAAAATGCTGTGAGGGCTTGATCCTGATGGGCCCTGGAGCATGAAGGAGCCAAGGGCTCTTGCACCCCCCAGCACCAAGTGCTGAAACAAGAGTGGCAGGGCCCACTACACTGCAGGCCCAATCAGCATTGAACCCTTGCAATATTTTCAGATGGTCCACATTCAGCTCCAAAATGGTGGCCATGGTGTCCTGGGGCCAACCACCTAGCGCAACTATATGGTTAGGGTGATCCTTGGCTATGCTGGCGGCTAGGTTTTGATTGGACCCTGATGTTGAAAGAGAGTATTTGTAAATCCTATATAGTATTGCTAGCTCTAGGTTGGGAAATACCTGGAGATTTTTGGGGTGAAGCCTGAGGGCAAGGTTTGAGGAGGGGAGAAATTCAGCAGGGTATAATGTCATAACGTCCACCTTCCAAAGCAGCCATTTTCTCCAGGTGAACTGATCTTTGTAACCTGGAGATTGTAATCCCAAGTTGGCAACACACACATATATATACACCCTAATGTTTAGTTTCCTAGCATCCCACAAAACAACAAAATGCAGCTCAAAATGTTTCCTTCCTGGTGTTCCTACTTTACAGCTTAGGCATGAGTACAGAAACAGATCCACACCACTCTACTGGAAGAATCTCAAAGCTCTACTACTGCTAGGAGGAAGCACTGGGAGAAGTCCTATATGTCATTTGTTGGCTCTCCTAGGGGACTAGTAGGCTGCTATGTGAAAGTATGGTGGATTCAGATAGACCACTGGTCTGACCCAGCAGACTCTTACTTACATTCTTATGCTTAGATACAATGACCTGAAAAAGGCAAGCCTCCATTATGTCTATCCATATATTTATATTTTAAATAGGTACAATTGTAATAACTAATTTGAATTTTACTTAAGGACTGTTTAATATAAAGTGCCCACTTTAGGCTGGCAAACAAATCACCAATGGGCAACTAGAGAATGCATGAATGATAATGTACAGACATGGCTTTTATTATTTATTCATAGAGAACAGTGGTTTTTGGTGTGCGGCTTTGAAAAATGTTCAAACTGGTAGAATATAATAAAAGCACAGCGGAAATTCTATTTCATTAACTTTTAATCATAAATCACTCTTTAAAATAAAACATAAAATAAAAGTCTGTCATAAGCACTTAGGTCTAGAGAAGGATGGCAGAAAGGGGGAAAGAAGGGCTGCTGCTGTACTCGGTTTTCTGCTCCCTGTCACTTCCTCAGCTGAAGACAAACAACTGAAACAGAGCCATCTCTGTCCAAACTTCCAACATTGAAAAACACATGATTTGGATTTATTTTACCTTGATATTATTACCAGGGGTTGTTTTGTAGAAAAATAGGTGGTAGAGCTCATCCAGGGATTGTTATGCAGCTGCAATACTATTCAATGGGCAAGGAGGTGGAACTTTCAGAGGGAGGAGGTGGAACTCTCAGAAAGGTTCAGGAGCTGTGCTCCTGTGAGCTCCCACTGAATCTGAGGCCTGATTATTACCATTAGAAACACTTATAAGCAGTCTTTCTCCATTACAGAACTCAAGGTGGCTTACAATGTAAGCACAACAAAAAAATAAAAATACAGCAAATAAAAATACAGCAAAAAAATAAAAATTTACAGCAAATGAGTAGAGGAGACTAAACTAATCAAATGCCATCCTGAATAAAACTGCCTTCAAAAGACTGAAAGTGAGGGGGCCAGGTGTACCCCCCTGGGGAGGTTGCTCAGTAATTGTGGGGCTGCCACTGAAAAGCTCACTTTTGTATCCCCACCAGAAAAGCTTCTTTGCTCAATGGGACAGTCAGGAGGTCCTCTCCCTGTGATCTTAATTCCCAAGTATGAATGCATGGGACAGGATCATCCTTCAGATATCCCAGACCCAAGGCATGGAGGGCTTTAAGGGACAAAACCAGCACCACAAATTTAGCTCACATCACACAAAGAAAGTGTTCATATAAGAGAGAATTTGCACCACTGATGCTACCTCTGTCTTGAATCCCCCCCTTACCTGCCCATTAAAGACTCTTTTTCAATCTCAGTTCTGACCAGTTCAGACCCCTTCAGCATATAGTTAGTCAATAAAATGCTTGTTTGGATATGATTTCCAAATCTGAGCGTCTCAAAAAAACTCGCATTAAGTGATCTAGAATCAATGCCTCCCTGCCTGTTCACGTATAACATGGCAGAAACATCTGGCAGTTTGAATGAGAACCAATTTCCCTTAGACCATATCTGAGAATGAGTTAAAAGTATATCTTATGGCCTTCAGTTCAAGAACTTGCATATGACAGCAGTAGTTACTGCCATCAGTCCTAATAATTTCTGAATCACAAGTGCACTTTGGAATTGGCAACCTGATAGACGACTGATTAAATCCAATTCAGTTCAGTTCAGACCTTTACTGACATAAGAGCAATAATGATTCACAATCAAAAGTAGGTATAGAGGCCTGAAATATAGTAAGAACAATGCATAAACAATCAATTAAAATAGCAGCCAATAATACTAATCAAAAGTAGGCACCCAGCAATTAAAATACAGTAGTATGCCTAGATTTAATTTTATAGACTTCTACTAAGAAGTTCACAACACATGTAGTAATATGGGGATTAACGTCTTCTAAAAGGTAGGATAGAATTTTCCTTTTAGTAAATACATTGTGTTGGAGATATTCAGCTAAAAATTAAATCCTTTATCTCTGCATCCTTCTCAGCTGGAAGGTAATCCTTAGCAGATAAGGAATCCAGGGATGCTCCAATGAACTTGATGCTTTAGGAAGGCTCCAACTTAGACTTCTTAGATACTGAAACCTAGATTGTGACATGTTATGATAGTGAGGGCTATGTTGTCAGGTAACAATTCTTTCGTATCTGCTACAAACAGCAAATCATCCAAGAAGGGAAAAATGATAGGTGAAGGAAAGTCACAACAGGAGCCATGCACTTTGTAAATGCCGGGGGGGGGGGGGGGCAGTTGCCAGCCCAAAGGGTAGTAGTTTACCAGTAGTGGCAAACATTTCCCCATACTTGAAACAGAGATACTTTCTGTTTTCCCCATGGATCGCAACATGGAAGTATGCATCTTGGTGATGGGTAAGCACAAAACAAACATTATACTTTAAGAACTGGAGTACAGATGCCAGTGTAACCATTTGAAACTTTGTCAGCCAGAAAAACTTATTCAACCTCCTAAGATATAGAATTTAGTCAACATGGGAAAACATAGAATAGAATCCAGGTGATAGGTCAGGTTCTGCAATCTCCTCAGCCACCTCTTTCTGCAGCAAGACGGTGAGCTGAGACTCTAACTCTGGCAGTCAGGTATCTACTGCCTACTGCCTCTGAAAACTTTTGAACTGGTGGTTACAAAACAAATTCTAATCTATAGCCCTGTGCTATAATTGATAACACCCGGTTGAAAAATCTGTAATACTGCTTCAGCAAGACCCTGAAAGCTGGATTAGGGTCACAGAACTGTTCTAGTGTAATTGGAACAGGTGACCCTGAGAGTCCCTGGAAGAAGAGAGTTGCTGCCCTGGTTTCTATTGGGCCCACTCTTTCTCCTAGCCAAGAAGTGAAAGGTAGAGGGTGACCTCTGAAGAGGATACTAGACTCTAGTTGTGCTATAAGGACACTGGTCCCTGTGTGGTGGGTACCAAAACCTTGTAGGTTGGCGCTACTTTGAGTAAGTGGGAGCCAAATGTGTGACACCCAAGGATGGCAGTGGATGAGTGGACAAAAATCTAGAATTCTCCTGTTTAACCTTGTATAGGTTCTCTATGCACTGGAGGTGACGGGCCAAGGCAGGGTTTTTCCAAATGTCCTATATATATCTTTTAAAAATCCCAATAGTGAAAGCTACAGTGCTCACTGTCCCGGAATACAATTGGCCAAGAATCTTGACTTTTGTTCTGTGTTTGCAATGCTAATCTCCAAAGTCTGAGCCATTCTGGTCATTTGCTTGGCATATAGGCATTAAGTCCTCAGGATAATTCGGTGCAGGATCTCCAACCTGTTCATCAGGTCCAAGAGTATCTCAAACTATGTTCAAATTCCTATCTCAGCTCCTTAGCTCCCTCACTGAAGTCTAAAGGAGGAACAGGGAGTCGTGGTTTTGCTGGAACCCCAAAAGAGGCAGAGGAGTAACTTCAGTGTTGAGAGGATTGATAGAACCCTTGCTTGGTGCGATGTAGGGGTGGAGAACATTCAGATCAGTCCTGGAGATAAGCCAGGGACATGCAGTACGGGTATGGTTGCCAAGGAAAAGGAGGGCATGGATGGTGCCAAACTGTAGAGCCCAACAGATCCACCTGAGTTGGTCTTGGATCTGAAGCTGTCATAGTATCCAATGGAAGATCCACCTCCAACAGATGGGAAAGTCTGAATGTATTGAAGGAATGATTGGTGGGATGTAGAAGGGAGCCTCAGATTCAGACATTAGTTCCCTGGAAGCCAATGAAGGTTTGTCATGGATTTGGTCATCTCTCTGTGTTTGGCTTTTGCATGATTCTTCTTTGCTGGTGGTTGCAATGTACTCCTTTGAACCAATGGAATGGTGCTGAGTCAGTTCAGAGCAAGTGGCTGAGGGAACCAATGGGCCCAGAGCTACCAGGGAAGATTTCTGAGATTGTGCAGGTTTGGGAGGCTTATCAGATGAGCACAATGCCTTTTCTCACAGGACAGCCTTTAAACGGAAAGCCCTGTCACTCTGGGCTTTAGAGGTGAATAGTTGGCACACTTGGTACTTTCCCACATTGTGCTCTTCACCAAGATGCAAAAGGCACAGACTGTGCTCATTGGAATGAAGCATTTTAGTACTGCATCTGGTACATTTTTTAAATATGGCTTTTTAAAATAGATGCATTCTACCCCAAGACAGAGGGGATGAATCTTTGGAGAAAGCAAGGCAGGGCACTGAGGTAGCTCTTTGGCCTTGAACAACCAGCATGAGGCAAAGGACCGTGGAGCTCCTACATCCTTGTAGGCAAAGGAAAGCCACAACAGGAGCCATGCACTTTGTAAGTACATGGGATGCAGTTGCCACCCCAAAGGGCAATACACAATAGTGTATTGCTTGGTTCAGCTGTTATTTTCTTCTTGCCCAAAATTCAAGTAAACTAATATCTTTCTTATGTAGGAAATCAACACCACAACAAAAAAAGCTTTTTCAGACCTGGAGAGCTGAAAAGAACCACCTTCTCCAGCAACACTGAAAAAGGAACTAAGGAGAAGAGGTGCCCCTTCCCATCGACCATGTGACCATTTCAGCAGGAAGGACAGCTCACAATGGCTAAAGGGAGGACGGCCACCGTCTAGATGACTTTTTAACTTTGAAATTAATCTCTGTGGCAGGCCTACTTGAATGCAGTCCCAATGGGGGACTGCACAGAAGACTAAAGATGAACTTCTGTCATCTACCTTCTGAGAGTGGGAGGGAATTAAGTGTCACACAGAGAAACGAAATAGACATAAGTGTGCTTATTACCTTTGGCTCTAGTGTTCTCATAAACCCATATAACCCACAGCAAACTCTACAGGAGTTATGGGGAAGGCATCCAGTTCAGTATCAGTTCTGTTTTCTGTTTTAAGGATTAAGAGATTCTGCATATAAGAAAAGGGAAATACAAGAGAAAAATATCCACCTTGCCCCACACTCAAAAGCTGAGGAACTTTTCAAAAGACAAGGAGGGTATGAGTGGTGAGCTGTTTCACAACCCTCCAGCCTGAGAGACTTGTTTCAGGGGAGAAGGAAGCAAAAATAGTAAACGAGCCAGTGGTGAGCGGGTGTGGGTAAAAGGAGCAGTGGAGGATGCAAGGGATTTCCCTCATCTGCGAGTCTGTAAATAGTCTAATGGACCTTATTGTATAACCTTATTAGTTTAAACTATCCCTTTCTTATCTCATTTACACTATCCTGCATGTTTTGAAATCTGTGTTGCCATTTTTTTGCCTCCTTTATGCTCACAAACTCTCCTTTTGATATGTAAAAGCATATGTTTTAGGAAGTGAGAGGCAGCTGCTCAGTCTCAACCAAGATTAATGTGGCTTCAGGGAGTCTTCTAGCATCATCTCTGCATTATTAAATTTCACTATCCTGAGACTTTTCCCTAGATGGCAGCTTTTTCCCTTTTGTTGTCTATCTTTAAGACATCTCCCTTTAAAAATATAGGAAATATATATATGTATTTAAAACATACCTGTCCAATTATTAGTGGAACTACAACGGTCATGAACAGCTGTGAGAATATAGATGTAAAAGGCACAGAGGAGGATGACCCAAGCTATAAAAGAAAATGAAAGTGCAATGTTAATCTATAACTTTAACTGCTAATGAACTACCAATGACTTTGCATGTTTGGAGATACTAAAATTATTTAAATCTGTATTTACATTTACACACATAACAGCAAGCACAAAAACATAAAGCAATTCTGACAATGAACATCAGCATGCCCTCATATGGCAAACTCTTTATATTGATTTCATAGCAGGGATACCAGACCCCCCCAGTGGGGATGGGGATCCCCCACTGCCAGGCCCCACCTTTCTGCCATTGATTAACAGGCCAGCAGAGGACTTACCCCCCCCCCCCCCCAAAAAAAGGGATGTCTTCACTGTGACTTGAAAGTGATGTTGGGCAAACACCAGAGTGCATGCCTACATCACTTCCAGGTCACACTTCCTGGTGCATAGTTGAAACATGGAATGAAGTTCCCTGCTCCTGGTAAGCCCACCCCACATCCACCAGCAGCAGCTTGGAGGAACCTGGCAACCCTACTTCATAGACATATTGTTCAAGATTATATAACCAACATACATTGTCATTCCCAAGAACTGTTTAAAGTCCAACTGTACTGATATAGACCTACTGGAAAGAACAAGAAGCACTAGTCATGGATTACAATAAGATTACATAACATTGACAAAGTGCTGACAAGTGTTGGTCTAATACAGTTCTGAATCCCTTAGGATTCCACAGTATGCTCTGGTTACAATCTATATTGTCCAAACTCTATAAATGTAATACTGGTTTACTTCTGGAACTATTATTTTAAAAATCTTTAATTTATATTAAGATGGGAAAGGAAAGAAATGAGGGAAAGATTCAGCAGTCTCTCACCTCCCCCAAACATTTCTGATCCTGCTCTCCTAACTACAATTGACTGTTTTGGAAATAAAGTCATTTAATTCTAGCACATACACTGTATATAGCTGAGACTGTACGGGAAAGGAATGGGAATATTAATTCTCCCAATATCTCCCAGCATCTTGTCTTTGTGTGATATGGTAAGCTCCCCACCACTCATGACAATTTACTCAAATGGATAATCACTATTGAGACACAGCAGCATCAGAATTAATCACATGGTTAAGGTCTAAATTTCTGAGCTACAAAAGAAAACATAAAGTTAAAGGCCTATTTTACAGCACGGTGATCAATGTATCCTGAAACTCTTTTGCAATCCTATTATCAAGGCCTCCCTAAAACAGTATTACTAAATTTAACAGTGGCTATCAATCCAATTACTGAGCTTATTCTACTTCAGCTTTACAAGTAAGGACAGCAATATTTTTTTCTTGGTACAAGAAGTCATATTCCTCAGACGAAAATTCACTTTCAGGCCCTTACTCCTTTACCAAACCAGCTGTTCAGTTCTCCCCTCTCTCTTTTTTTGGCAAATAGGACAAATATCACAGCTGCGGTATCCTCCAAGGAAGATGCTGCATCTGTAACTGCCACAATTGCATTAGTGGACTCAGATGAAACACTTCATCTCAGTTGTGCCACATGGCAATCCCACTTCACATGAGTTAAGTCTGCTACAGAGGCAGGTCTCCAAGCTATGCTCCACAAGGCATATTTAGCATGTTTTCATCCTTGCACCATCATAATTACATTTAGGTGGTGGAGACAAGAGTATATATGCAGATTGAATCTGGGATTGCTACAGAGAACTAAACTCTGGTAAGAGTGAAGAATTTTCACTGGAGAGAGACAGAGAATAACTTTACAAAAGCCATTAATAGTGAAGCTATTGGGATATATGTGAAGGCATTGTAATATTGCATGAAAACAGACACAATCTTATATCCATTGTTTTCAGCCCTCCTTTGGTGTGTATGTTTATTGCCTTGGATGCTCTTAGGTCGAAAACTGTGTCTATTAGTCCAGGTTGCAGCAGCATCAGGAGTGCTTTCCATCAACATCTGGCCAAAAACATTTGCAGATGTAAAGGAGAAGACCACCTGCTTGGTGTATCAAGCCCAGAGAACTTCTACACTTGTCTTCATCCATCTGTATACCAAATTCTGTAATCCTAGTCCTATTACATTGCTTGTCATGTCTCATCCAACTGATTGCACTGTGCTAAATAAATAACTAATAATAAATTAAGAAGGCCCAGAAAGCCAACTTGACTTTTTCCATTGTTCTTTTCTCAGCAAGCAAATTCTTAAGCTATGAGAACTAATTCAGTGTAGTAGTTAAGTGTGCAAACTCTTATTGGAAGAACTGGGTTTGATTCCCCGTTCCTCCACATTCAACTGCTGGAGTGACCTTGGGTTAGTTATCATAACTCTCTCAGAGCTTTTCTGCTCAAGAGCTGTTTTCTCAGAGCTCTCTCAGCCCCACCTACCTCACAGGGGTGCCTGTCATAGGGAGGGTAAGCCACTCAGACTCCTTCGGGTAGTGAAGGGGGGGTACAAATCCAATCTCTTCTTCTTGTTGTATGGCTGGACTTCAGACTTTAATTCACTTTAATTTTGGTGACTTTTTGACCCTTGGTGTCTGGGAACTAAGCATCATATAAACTGCCATAAACAATTGCTCCCTTCCTCCTGGACATTTTAGTTATGTGACTGGATCCATGACCCATACTCACCTTAATAAAACTGGTCAAGTGGTATAGAAAAAAGAAAGAGGAAGAGAGACTTTGAGATGAAAATGTCAATGCCAAGGCAGGTTTAGCTTGTGCTAAAAGAAATTTGTCTAGAAAACCAAGGTAGTTGGGTAACATGCATGCAACAGCATACATTCAATGTTAAAATTGAATGATTACATAAATAGCGTCTAGCAACGAAGGAGAAAGTGTAAGACCATGGTTAGGAAGATGCTTTCTCTATAGATTAAGCAAGGGTTCAGTGTGGATGGCCATGGATGCTAAACTGGAGCTGCTGCATTTTTCACTGGCTCCCATAAAAGCACAAAAACATAAAAGACAAGTGGGGAGGGGGGGGCACAAGGACTTGCGCTGGGCATAACATATTCCCCTCCCCCCAGTATTTCCTCTTTCCCTTCCCTGACAGTTCCCATGGCCTTCCCTTTTCCTACTTCATTTTCTCCTTCCCATCCAAAAGACAACCTACCTTTATCTGCCTCGTCTTCACTCCTTCCCTATCCACTCCAGGGAAAGTCTAGCCATGCTGTGCAGCAGTCTGTGGTGGGCCAGGATGCACAGGGGCCAGGCACAGTTGTACAGCAGCCAGCACTGGGCTGAGTTGTGCGGTAGCCAGGCTAATCCACATTGAATAGATAGTGGGTCTCCAGTAGCTGCCTCTGGGCCTGTCGATGGCAAGTCCTTCTCCATCAGGGAGCATGACAGTGGATGGTAGATTATTTTCTGGGGCTGGATTGTTTTCTTGGACAATCTTCCTAGTCTGCTCTTGTCCTTTCCCACTTTTGCTTTATAGAAGATTCTTACACAGTTATAGTCTATTTTCCACAGTCAGATGCCAAAGAGATAACAAACCTCATAAAACCTGAGCACAAGTTAGCAAGATAGAGTTCCAGATCCATTTCAAGATGTTAGTTTTAACCTTTAAGACCTTTAAGGAGCCAGGGACCAACACACCTGCAGGACTGTCTCTCCTCATACATCCCCCCAAAGGGCCTTATGCTCAGGCCAATCAACATCTACTGGTGATCCCAAGCCCCAAAGACATCTATCTTCAGCTAAGGCCAGGGCTTTTTCTACCCTGGCCCAAACCTGGTAGAATGAGCTCTCAACAGAGTTCAGGGCCCTGTGGGATCTTTTACAATTCCCCAGGGCCTGTAAAATGGAGCTATTCTGCCAGACTTTTAGTTGAGGCAGTGGATGTCTAATAACTCCTCCTGCTCAAACTCCCTGCCAAACTGTTTTCCAATTGTTGTGGGCAGGGAGTTAATAAACTGGGAACCCTAAGTTCTGGCTAGCTATATCAAAATACCAACAAATTCTGAAACAGAACCTGGATAGCATGATTCTTAAATTGCCATCTTTATTGCATTTGTGTTTGGAATTGATGTTTTAAAAGTTTTAACGTGACTACTGTTATAATTTCATGCTGTAATCTGCCCTGAGCCCATTCACAGGAAGGGCGGGATACAAATTAATCAAACAAACAAATAATAACAAGAACTCAGGAGCATGGCAGGAACACCCTAACTCCCAAATAAAGGGGAATCACCCAAAGAAAGAAAAAATTGACTGGGAGAAAGGTTGATTGCTGCCTATGAAGACTTGGATAAATCATCTATTGAATGCTTCTGAATATCAGTCAGAATTGGGTAAGGCTTAGGACACCATGTATCTGAGGAGGAACTTCTACATAGCAAGACAAGGTTATGGCTTCCATAGATGAATTTCCAAGAGAGCAGGATACACTCCATGAAATAAGGATTATATAACTGTGTGCATACACTGGGTAGAATTGACTTTGCCAGCTTGCCAGCTCCAAAACAGAGATCCCAATCTCTTACAAAGTAGAAACTGGCCAGGATTTAGAAATCACGGAGATTCCAGATGTTTCACCACCCACAGACATCTTTGCTGAGGCATACATTTTGTGCACAAACTACCATGAAGCAACAAATCACAAAATATGGAGTGGACTGCACACTTTCCTCATGCACGCGTAGGTATTTTAAAAGCCAGTCTTGGTTCTTGCTAAGTTACAAAGGTTCAGATACATCTATTTAGCTCACCTTATACACATTATGAAAGCTCCAAGAGGATGGCTTCCCACATATATTAGGAAAAGTAACATGTGAAATGGTTCTTGGTAGTATACATTTTTAACCTATCAGGTTTAAGATGCTACATGTTAAATAATTCAGCTGAAGCTACAGTACTGTTTTCACCCTTGCAGACTGAGACTTATTCTATAGTTTACCACTGACACAATTGCTTCACCTGTCTATTCACTTCTTGGTCTACAAGGTGCTGATTCTTAGGGCCAAACTATATGAGACTTTAACATCAGACCTGACTGGCTTTCCCCACAGCACCTGCAGAGAATGTTGTTACAGAAATCTGTGGTGGCCCACTTTGGCTCAGGACCATTATGCGCTGGAAAGAGGGGGTCCTGCCTCCTGCCACACCATTTTCCCAAGCGGCAACTGTCCTAGGGGGTTGTTTGCTTCATTTTGGAGTTGCAAGTGCCCATGCATGTCCAAAGAAATTAGGATTGTCTAGTTAATTCATTCATTTATTATTTATTTTGTTGGGAAATGTCAAGGTCCAGGAAGGCCTGGGAGCCCCACTAATGTTCTGCAGGCAAAAGACTGGCAAGAGAGTTTTCACAGAGAGAAATTATTGGGGGGATGCAAGATGAAACAAAAAGTCTTCATCTGCTGGTAAAAGATACCAGTCAAGGGAGACAGCCAAATCTCTTGGAGGAGGAGGGGCTGCCATGATGGAGAACGGCCTTCCTCGTATTGCCACCCATCTAGCAGGTAGGTTCATATAGAAGGAGATCCTTAAGGTATGTTGGCTCCAGACTGTACAGGACTTTAAAGATCAATAACAGCACCCTAAATTTAACCCAAAAGCAAATTGGAAGCCAGTGTAGGTGAAAAGACAAAAGTACATGGTCCCTATGACCCACTCTGGACAGCACTCTGACTGCAGCATTCTGTACCAGCTGCAGCTTCCAGAAAGTGCTCAAGGGCAGCCCAACATAGAGCACATAACACTCATCCAATCTAGATATTACCAGGGCACACACCACAGTGGCAAGATCTTTTCTGACCAGGAAGGGTAGCAGCTGCCTCACCAGCCAAAGCTGAGGAAAGGCCATCTTTGCCACCTGTTTATCCAACAAGAGGCCCAGATACAGGAGCAACCCTAAACTACAAACCTGCTCCTTTAAGGGGAATGCAACCCCATCCAGAAGAGGGGATAATCCATTACCTGGGTCAGGCCTTCTCTCCACTAATAACACCTCTGTTTTGTCTGGATAATATTTCAGTTGTTCCTGTCTATTTAACTTCTACCTCAGTATATTCTCTTGGGGTGTTAAAGCAGAAAGCTAAAACATTTTCATTTACAAAGACTTTTGCCAGAATCTGTTTAGGGTATCAAGATTGAACAGGATGTGGACCTGGCTTGCGTGACCGAGACCTGGGTGCGGGATGGGGAGACTGTGACTCTCTCCCAGATGACCCCCCCGGGATACTCGGTCTTTCACCAGTCCCGGACTAGCGGGCGGGGGGGAGGAGTGGCATTGTTCATACGAGAGGCTTACTCCTTTAGGGCACTCCCGGCCCCGGAGATTCCAGGAGTTGAATGTGCCGGCCTGATGTGGGACGTTGGGGAGGGGTTGGCGATCTGGCTGGTGTACCGACCGCCTAACACACCGGCCAGCGCCTTACCATCCCTGGTGGAGGCGGTGGCGGGCTGGGCGTTGGAGTACCCTAGGCTATTGGTCTTGGGTGACTTCAACGTCCACGCCGACGACGCGGCTTCCAGCCAGGCGTTGGACCTAGTGTCATCCATGGCGACACTGGGACTCTCCCAGGTTGTTACAACGCCCACTCATCAGGCGGGACACATGTTAGACCTGGTCTTTGTGGCGGGAGTTTTAGTGGACGATATTGCTACTATAGCAGTGCCATGGTCGGATCACTATGCCCTTAAGGCTCGTGTGGATGTATCACCCCAACCCTGTTTAGGCGGAGAGCGCATTTTAGCTCGCCCACGGAGCCTGATGGACCCGGAACGGTTCCTAACGGCTCTACGGGATGTCTGGCCCACTGGCGACTCCCTGGACGACCTAGTAGAGTCCTGGAATGATGGACTCTCTAGTCCTGGAATGATGGACTCTCTATTGAGGAGGTCGCACCTAGGCGCCCTCTACGCCCCCGTTTGAAGCCGTCACCCTGGTTTAACCAGGGGTTGCAGCAACAAAAACGGGGGCTTAGACGACTAGAGAGACAATGGCGGCGTACTCGAGACAAAGCGACTCGAACATCCTATAGAGAGAATTTGAAATCCTATGAGATGGCAATCAAAGCCGCAAAGAAAACTTACTTTGCGACTAAGATTGCGTCCGCAACTTCGCGCCCGGCACAATTGTTTGATATAATTTGGAACCTTACAACACTGCCACAGGGCAGACCAAATTCTATTGAATTGGAGATTGGCTGTGAGGCCTTTGCGAGATTCTTTGCGGACAAGATCGCGTCACTCCGCCCCGACCCCCCAGCCATATTTGAGACAGTTAGTGAAACCGAGGCTCCGGGCCTGTCTTCGGATTGTGTTCTGGATGGCTTCGGCCCTCTCAGCCTGGAGGAAGTTGACAGGATCCTCTTATCTGCACGCCCAACAACTTGTAATCTGGACCCGTGCCCCTCCTGGCTTATTAAATCGTGCCAGAGGGAGCTTAGATATCCTATACGGGATATCATAAATAGATCCCTGATGGAAGGGCATTTTCCAACGCCGCTCAAAGAGGCAGTGGTCCGCCCCCTCTTAAAAAAACCAACTTTAGACCCGGCCCAATTGGCGCATTATCGGCCGGTCTCAAACTTGCCCTTTTTGGGCAAGCTTATTGAGAGGGCAGTGGCAGTGCAGTTACAGACTTTCCTGGAGGATGCTTCCATCCTTGACCCACTCCAGTCCGGCTTCTGCCCGGGTCATGGGACGGAGACTGTGTTGGTCGCCCTGGTGGATGACCTCCAACAGCATCTGGATCGGGGCGGCTCGGCGGTGCTGATGTTGTTGGACCTGTCGGCTGCGTTCGACACGGTCGACCATCGGTTACTGACCTGCCGACTCGGGGATTCAGGGGCTGGCCTTACAGTGGCTTTCCTATTTCCTCGAAGGCCGGGGACAAAAGGTCGCGATTGGGGGTGAGCTATCCCAGAGGCGAACGCTTGATTGCGGAGTGCCTCAGGGGGCGGTTCTCTCCCCGATGTTATTCAACATCTATACGCGACCCCTTGCCCAGATTGCTCGAAGGTATGGGCTGGGTTGTCACCAGTATGCTGATGACACCCAGCTCTATCTACTTATGGACGGCCGACCAGCCTCCGCCCCAGAAAATCTAGACCGGGCATTACAGGAAGTGGCTGGGTGGCTCAGACTGAGCGGGCTGAGGTTAAATCCAGCGAAGACAGAGGTCCTTTGCTTGGGTCGTCGGGGCCTGGGGAGGGAAATCCCCCTACCAGCTTTTGAGGGTGCGCCGCTGATAGCGGCGGACCAGGTCAAAAGCCTGGGTGTACTATTGGAGTCCTCCTTAACGATGGAGGCTCAGATAGCGGCCACTGCCAAGTCCGCATTTTTTCATCTTAGGCGGGCAAGGCAGCTGGCCCCCTTCCTGGAACATGACGATCTAGCAACAGTGATCCATGCCACGGTCACCTCGAGGTTGGACTACTGCAATGCTCTCTACATGGGGCTGCCTTTGTGCCAAACCCGAAAGCTGCAGCTAGTGCAGAATGCCGCGGCCCGGCTGCTGTTAGGGCTCCCAAGAAGGGAGCACATCCAGCCGGGGCTCTGGGACCTGCACTGGCTGCCGATAGCTTACCGAGTCCGGTACAAAGTGCTGGTTATTACCTTTAAAGCCCTATATGGCCTAGGACCTGCCTACCTGAAGGACCGTCTCTCCCCGCATGTTCCCCAGAGAGTACTGAGATCAGGAACACAAAATCTCCTAGTTACCCCCGGGCCAAAGGAAGCCCGCTTAAAATCGACGAGGGACCGGGCCTTTTCTATTATGGCCCCCTCCTGGTGGAACCAGCTGTCGGAAGAGGTGAGGGCCCTGCGGGACTTAGCCCAGTTCCGCAGGGCCTGTAAGACAACCCTCTTCCGGCTGGCCTATGACTAGCTGGTACAAGAAAGTGAGTGTAGCTATACTGGATGTCCGCTGCCCCGATGTTTTAAATGTTTTAAATGCCAAATGTTTTAAATGTTTTAATGTTTTAATGGTTTAATACTTAAATCTAAATGTTTTATCTTTAACTTCTATTTATGTTATATTCTTGTGTTGTAAGCCGCCCTGAGCCACTTGTTGGGAAGGGCGGGATAGAAGTCATAAAATAAATAAATAAATAAAAATAAGATGTTTTACTGTAATTATCCATGGTTGTTCTTATCCAATAGTTTTTAGAAGGTTTGTATGACACTTAAGAGTGCTTTTTGCTGCAAAGGCAGCTAATATTTTTTTTATAAATAAACAAGGCGTTTGTTTTTATAGCTGTTGAAACCTTAATACATTTATCAAGGGATCTCTTGTTTGAGAGTAATATAAGTGTTTTTAAAAACAAACAAACAAAAAGGCAGATGTGTTTTAATAAGTAGGCAAAAGAACAACACACAGTGAAAAGGATAAATTTTGAACACCACAACACTCTCTTCTGCTTACCAAGCTTTTCTCCTAAATAAAGCTATATTGAGGCGCAGTGCTAGAAAAAAAACAGCAGGCAAACTTGCAAATGAGTTTTCCTGTACATTTGAGAAATGCAGCACCTTAAAAACCTTGCCAAAACAGGCAAATACTAACAAAATTATGCTAAAAATTTAGTCAAGTAAACTTACATTTCCACCCTGTCACCATAACCCCTCAAACCTTGCCCAATCAGATGCTTCTATAAATACAGCCTAATCTCCACTCTGCGAACAGTACGAAGACCTACTTTTCTGTCAAAATGACTGAGACAAATTAAACAACTTGAAGAAAAGGAGCTTAAGAAAGCAGAAAACTTACTGTCAAAGAAAAAAAAAATATGGTATTCAACTTACGTGAAAAGGTAAACAGAAATGGTAATACATGAGAGATATGTGAAACTTCGGTAGTTTCTTTTAGCATTCTAAAGCCTTCTTTTAACAAGACACTTTGTCTTGTGATTATTCTGCCAGTACTGCTATGTTTATCAGTTCTTTATATTGTATGTTCAGAAGCCAATACCCAAAGTTGCTCCCTACCTGTCTTACCCCGACCTAGCCATAGTAATCCATGTAACTATCACTTCCAGAATAGAGTACTGTGATTCACTCTATGCAGGCTTACCCTTACACCTGAGCCGGGAGCTCCAACTGATCCAGAATGCAGCCAAGTGGATCTTTACTGGGACCCCTCAGAAAGCATATATTCAACCTGTGCTGCGCAAGCTGCCCTATCTTCCAGTAGAGCACCAGATCAGGTTTAAGGTCTTGGTTTTGACCTTTAAGGCCCTTAGTGGTCAGGGACCCACATACCTTTAGAACTGCCTCTCTCAGTATGCCCCCTGTAATGTACTGAGTGACGAGACGTGTTGAAGGCAACATGCTTTATTAGCGAGTACATCACAAGGTAAGGCAACGCGGGCCGCGTCTCGATTATATACATACCCCGGAACAACCCTCCGTCTGGCCAGGTCCAATCCTGGCCAGTTAAACTTCCCACCACAGATCTTGATTGGCAGAGCGTATTTGCGGAGCTACATCCGGGGACCAGTGGACTTCCACTGGTCACCTCCGTAGCGTCCGCTGTGTTGTAATTTCGGGACTGAAATGCAAGACACAACACCCCTGGAAGAGCATTACATTCTAGGAATAAGAACCTCCTGGCTGACCTCAACTGGTGAAATGCTCTGCTGGAGAATATCCATGTCCTGCAGGATTTACTACCTTCCCACAGGGCATATAAGACAGAGATGTTCTGCCAGGCATTTGGCTGAGGACAGTGACGGGACAGTATAAAATCTGGCACCCTCCCCTCACCCACTGCAACCCCTCCTCCCAGGCAGCCTCTGGAAATACCTTTTTTCCACCATCTCAGGAAGTATATTGTTTTAGCTTCCAATAGGTGTAGATCTTTTACATTTTAACTGAATTATTTATTGTGTTTGTTTGTTGAAAGTCTCCTTGAGCCCTGCTAGCAGGAAAGGGTGACTAAGAAATCTAATCAAATAGATAAATAATGCTGTTTTTTACTGATGCTGAATTATGCTATTTTCATGCAGCTGTGAATACCACACTCTATTATGCTGCTTTCAGTTTTATGTTGTGATAGTGATTTATGTTATTCTATGCTGTCTTCAGTTGTTTGTGATTCTGTTTTTAGCGTATTCTGTATTTTATGAGGACCTCCAAGAATTTTTTTAGAATTTTGAACTATACAGAAAGACCTTAAACCAGGGCTTTTTTCTGTAGAAAAAGCCTAGCGGGAACTTATTTGCATATAGGTCACACTCACTGATGCCAAGCCAGCTGGAATTGTGTTCCTGTGTATTCCTGCTCAAAAAAAGCCCTGTCTTAAACAAATAATGGAACCCTGAATGGGATGTGGTAAAAGAACTCCTGTTTGCCCTTCCATTTGATCAGGCTGATCTCTACACCACAGAGACCAGTGCCCCTACTGATGGCTAGTTTGGAGGATGGATGTGGAATTATACCCTGCTGAAGTTCCTCCCCTGCCCTCCCTATACCCCGTCTTCCCCAGGCTACACTCTGAAATCTCTAGGAATTTCCCAACCCAGAATTGGCAATGCCAAAGGATAAGGAGAAATCCTGAAGTAATTCATAACAGGCAGGAGAGTTTTGCTGCCTTCTCTTTGAACCTTGGAGACTTAGTTCTTAATGACTCCTGTTCAACTGTATAAATTGGGAACTATACCATAGTGGGGGGAAAGGGAAGACAAATGATTTGGAAATTTCCCCATGCAGACAGACACACAAATCTCCTCCTTCAGGATTCTAAAAATTCTCCCCCTTTCCCTTCAATAACTCAATCGCTGTTAAGGTTTCTAGGCTTCCTGGAGCATGTTCAGTCCTCATCTGTTTACTTTAGCTCCCTCACCCTTTGGTTAATTTACAAAATCCTTTTTTCCTGGATATTTGGTATGTCCTCCAACCATGCAGAAATTCTTTCTTGTCCTGTTGGTGTGGCAGAATTTCTTTTGGGTTGGTCCTCTTTATAAAATTGGCCTCAAGGGGTCCAAGCTATCCAGCACTATCATGCATCCATACTGCTAACAGCTTAGGCTGCTAGAATGTAGGTCAGTAGAAAGTGGGTGAAAGGTAAGGGTTATCTGAGGGTAATCTTAGCCTTATATGGTATAAGCAGGAACCGGAAAGAGTAAAGATAACTGGTCATCTGTAAGGTGCAGCTGGGGTTCTGGAATGTAATTGACGTATATGATAAGATAAGATGACAATGAAAAAGATAAGTGATAAAGTTTCCGGGGGGGGGGGGGAAGCCTTTATAAACCTTGAAATTTTGAGCAGAAGTTGCTGATCTGCACTAGAGACAGGAGACTGTCTCTATGCTGGTCATGCCAAACTAACTGCGACTTGGGACTTAGACTCTAACCAGGAAAATGTAGACTAACAGGGTGAAGTCCCTAGAACAGGGACTTAGACTTTTCATATATTATTATGCTTGACTGTAGAACTATGCTTAACTATATTTTAACTATGTAACTGTATTCTGAAACTATACTAATGTTATCTCTTGTTTTGCTTTTCTATATGTATTATTAAGCCTTCTGTCTGGAGAAGAAACTTGGAGTCTAATAAAGATCTGTATGGTCTTGAAACTTATTAGTGTGTATGTATAGGCCTTCTGAAAACTGCAGGTTGTTTCGGTTACTGAGGGGTACGAAAGTAAATCCCGCCTCATTTGGGGGCTTGGTTTTTCTACTTTTGTTAATGGTGTAGGCCACCTATGTTAGTATTTTTACATACACTTACTTATGTATGTAAACAGACCAAGTAAATAAAAAAGGTTGCTCCCTGGGATACAACTCAGGAGGCAGACGAACCTACTTGTTATATAGACACTGGGGCCTGTTAATCTCATCCTAATAGTAATTCAGGCTAGCCCAATCTTGTCTGATCTCAGAAGCTAAGCATGGTCAGCCCTGGACCCCTAGTTAATATTTCAATGGGAGATAATCAAGGAATTCCAGGGCCCTGATATAGAGGTAGGCAATGGCAAACCATCTCTGTGTATCTCTTGCCTTGAAAAACCCTACAGGATTGCCATGTCAGCTGTTACTTGAAAGAGGGAAAAAAGAACAAAACTGCATTTCAAAGTGCAGCTGTTTATCCTTCAACCCAAACACAACTGTTGGACCTTCCTTGGGCCCACAACGTTTTGATTGTTGATACATGGCTGAGTTTTAATGTAGTTGGGAACAGTGTTTCAGTAGCACTTTATTATGAGAGATCAAATAAAGTTTAAATGGTAAAGAATTGGAAGGTGCTTCTTGTTAACTGAGGGTATGATTAGTTGAAGCTCTCCAAAATACACACATTAAGATAATAGAAATCTTGAATATTTTTCTTTAAGAGAATTAATTCAACGTTCAGTCACAATATTATTTTTCAAAAATAAAACTGTCTTACATTTAATACTACTCATTTAAGACAATATATTATTTATGCAAAATGTATAATTCATTATAAATGTTCGCTCTTCCCTTTGTGTACTTTGACATTTCTTTAACAACTTGGTTAATATTACTCATTTTACATGAACAAGCATTTGAAAAATAAAGAAGTTCAAACTATTAAATGCTGTCAGTAATTAATTTTGTGCAAATGGGGCAAAATGTAAACTCTGATCAATAACTGCAAAGCTATCTAGAGGGAAAAATTCTTGTCTTAGTAAATTATACATGTAGATTAATATGAGCATTATTGTTGCCGCTTTTGAAATCCTTATAAAACAGTACAGCATAGAAGCAAAGGATTTATGCTATATCTTCTGGCCAGAAAGTAGGGGGGGGGAGCAATTTTTTAAAGAAACATGAAAATTGAAGATTTTTTTGCTTTAAAAATTATTCTCTCTATATATCTTTTCTCCTCTTCGCAGCATAAATATCTCGCTTCCTTTCCTTACAGACCACAGACATTCAGGCCACCCAGCTTAACACAAGGGATGACTTGGTGGCCAAAATTGTCAATCAAAAAACACACTCACAAAAATCTATTAACTCTTAACTGAATTAATACAGTACCTGCCTAGGCTATCTCCAAGCTCTCGGTTTGTTGTAAGAAAGCCAATGTTACTCTACCTAGGGCAAGTGGATTCAGTCCCTCTAACACATCAGCCTTCCTAACCAGCATTACCTCCATCTTGACTAGATTTAGGTTCAGTTTGGTCTGCCTTAGCTACTTGACTACAGCCTCAAAGCACCCATTCAGAACCAAAATGGATGCAACTGGGAGCCTGGATAATTAAATAGTGATGACATCCAACACCAAAGCTCTGGATAATCTCCCTCAGTGGTCTCATATAAAAGAGAGTGGGTAAGAGAATAGAACCCTGTGGCACTCCACAAGGTAAATTCCTCCCAGTAGATTCTATAACTCCAACTGGAGACTCTTTGAATTCTGGTCAGACAGAAAAGAGTGAAATCTCCAAAGGGCTTCACACTTAATACCAACTCCATACTCAAACCAGTGAATAACAGAGTGGTTAACTGTGTCAAAGGCTGATGAAGTTCAACAGCATTAACAGAGAAGATTATCCTCTACCCAACTTTACAAGAAGATGATCTATCAGTATAACTAAGTATCAAACCTAGGTCTGAAACCAGACTGAAATAGGTCAAAGGTAGATATGTAATCCAGGAAATCCTGGAGCTGTTTTGCCATCACACACCTATCACATTAGAAAAGGTAAACTGGAGACTGGCCTGTAATTGGTCACCTTCCTAGCCAATGAAGGTTTTTTGAACAGAGAAATCTAATAACTGCCTCCTTCAGAGGCCTATGGAGGGACCTTTCAATCAATTTCTGCTAAAGGCTCCAATATATTTTCCTGACAAGCCAGGATGGGCGTGAGTCCGGAGCACAAGTGGTGGCCCTCACACACCCAAGGACCCTGTCAGGATCCATAGACAGGATCAACAAAAGGACAAGCAGATGGTTCTGATACTTCACATACCAGATCTGATTCAACTTGGCCTCCAAGTTGGAATTGATGAAAGAAGTTTTGTCAGCAAAGAATGTTGTAAAAACATCACACCTGGGGCCAAATTTTCATCACTGACAAGGTCTGACTTAGGTGTTATCAACTCATGAACCACTTTAAATAATTGAGCTGGCTGAGATTCTGCTGGTGGCACAGAAGATAGCCTTTGCTACCATCACTGCTGCTTCATAAACCTGCTAATGGGATATATAACAGGCTGTGTCTGATTCATCCAAAATCTTCTGCCAACATCATTCTAGTCTTCCAGTCTATTTCATATCACTCAGTACCTCAGAGCATGGAAGATGATGCCAAGGAGCAACTCTGTTTATGGTCCCAATCAGTCCACCATCCCATGAAGCTACAAAGGGCCAGAGTCCACCAGTTCCATGGGAACTGATATCTGTAAACTGCAGATCAGTTGTTGTTCTGGGATATCTCCAGGCCTCACCTAGAGCTTGGTAAATCTAATTTTAAAATTAACATAAGGTTTCAACCCAGTTTTCCTTGTAATGCAGAGAGTATAGGAGGCATTTGCAGGGCAGAATCTATGGGTAGGAGCTCTGTCCTTAACCCTGCTCTTGCTTGCCAGTTCTCCCTTGCTAATGTTCCCAATGTTCTTTTAAAATGTTTTGTTTCCTGCAGCTGTGCTTTCAACCAGAAGAGGTTCCAGCTGCTAAGGGGGTATTTTCAAAGAACTCCAAGCTGATCCAGAAGGGGTTAAGTACTCCTCCCTTCCTTTGTCCTCCATGTGCACCCCTTGCCCCATGTGTGAAGCTGAGCATTTTCCACAGTGTTGTCTTGTTCAGTACGTATGCAAAGAACTCAAGATGCCCGCATCCTTCTCTGAACCAGTAGAGTGCTTGGAGTATTTTGGGACACTTACAGATCCTCTTAGCTGGCAGAATTTGGGAGAATCTAGGTTTCTTCTGGCCTACCAATGGCTGCCACCAAACCTTATGGCTAATTGGAATGACAACACTGCCCTCCTCTCCGGGAGAATTACTTGGAATCAATTGTTGAAGCAGACACATGAGCAGGTCCTTTTCAGAAAACTACATACAAATGTTTTCCTTGAGGCATGCAACCATATGTTTAAGACAAAAGTAAATCTCTGAAAATCATGTTTGGTGCACTTCTGAATTCATTTTCAATAGAGGAAGAAGCACATGGATGCAGAAGATGGGCAAGACTGAGAACAGGGAAAGGAGCATACAATAAAAGCACTAGACACAGACTGAAGACGTGGCACTGCCAGAAAGAAGGCAGAAGGGTGTGGTCTAGAGGCTACTTTCTTTTCTTTTTCTTTATTCCAAAGTCAAGCGTTCTACCAAATTCCTTATTTTGTCAGTACAGAACGCACATTATTTAAAGGCATTAATTATTACCAATAGGAAAAGCTATTGCTTTGGGAAGATGTGTAGGATGCGTTAGTAATGACTGACAGAGATACTATGAGCTGACAAATGTTTTTGATTATTGGACACAACAAGTTTACCAATTTTCTTACAAAGTTTCATGAACCTTTTAAATGCAACCCACCGAATAGATTTAAGCCCTGTTCACATTTTGCACTGAGTACATGCATGTGTGTATACCTGAAACAGCCAATCCACTGTGACTTTACACTTGAACCTGTGGACTAGTCACTGGATAAATCTGGGGTTTCAATCACATGTTCAGCTGTACATGTGTTGAATGTAATATGAAAATTACTCAACACATGTATAAAGAAAAATCAAGTGTGCACTGTACATGGATTATATTTGTGTTCTGTAACTTAGGAAAAGGGCTTCAGTTGATCACATACGAGACACTGCACTGAGGAGGACAAAGTCCCTCCTGTCTTTGGTCTTGTCAGAAGAGGCTGCGGCTCAGTGGTAGAGCACCTGCTTGGCATGCAGAAAGCTCCAGGTTCAAGCCACAGTAATCTCCAGTTAAAAACAAAAAACATGTAGTAGTAGGTGATGCAAAAGACCTCTGCCTGAGACCTTGGAGAGCCACTGCCAGTCTGAATAGACAATACTGATGTTGATGGACCAAGGGATTGATGGATTCACTATAAGACTGTTTCATGTTCATGTGACACCTTTGATTCTATGCTGCCTCTTATAGCCACAGGCAGAGCAAAGTTAGTGAGTGTAACACCCACCTGGAGCACTAGCTTATCTTACATAAGAACTGATTCTCCTCTCCCCCACAAAAATACAGCTCTTTTAAAATGTATAAATTATGTTTAAAGAATGAAAACATGTTTTTTGCACCCCACCCTAAGTGGCAATTTTCCAAACTCTGCCGCTTTTTGCCTATCCACAACAGTGGTGATTTTTCAAGATCACTATCACCCCTGTTCTGGAAAATATACTTTTTTAGTATCTCTGATTGTGTGCTTAAAGAAAATATCAGAGAAAGAACAACCTTTGTAAGTGGGTAACTATGGCTTGGATCTTGCCTAGACTTTCCATAGCCAAGGGGATGTGTGATTTTCACCAATCCCCCACCTCTTGAAGGAGACCTCCAATTCCCCCTCCAAGCTATTTCTGGCGGACCTCTGCCCCCTACTCCACCCCAAGCAGCATTTCAGGAAATTCTACATGGGATTCAAGCCTGTAAGTTTATAAGTTACTGCATGCATATATATTTAATGTACATTAAAACCCAAATATATATATATTTGATGCTAAACAATCATAGGCACAAAAGTATACAAATTCTTTTGCTCAGCTAGGGGGTTACAGAATTTTTTCGCTGACTATGAAGAATTACTCATTCTCCTATTAATTCCTTTAAGTTTCCCTCTGGAACACAGCAGCCCTGTCTAGGGGTGTGCATTCGGTTCAGCCGAACCGAATCAACTGCCGAATCACCCCTGATTCGGCTGTATATGGAATCGCATACAGCCGAATCCAATTGGGGCTTATTATGCAGGAGCTGAGTACGGCTCCCCGTATACCTCCATATAGATATTTGGAAGTATACGGAAATCCATGGAAAAGGTGGGAAAGGGGCTTCTGCAGCCTCAGGGGAGCTGCTTGCCTCCTTTCCCGCCTTTGGTAGCCTTTTCCCGCCTCTCCCAAAGCCTCCCTGAGATCAGGGAGGAGGGGAGGGGGAAGAGGAGCCCCAGCAGCCAATCCAAAGCATGCATTTGCAAAATGCATTGCAAATGCATGCTTTACAGGCCTATTGTGTAGCTGATCCCCCAGCCATCAGCAACATTGTTGTTCTTTTGATCTTTTGCTTACTTGGGTATCCAAGTAAGCACTGTTGTCTGGCCAATCACAGAGCAGTGCTATTTTTTGAAACTGCTTTCTGTAGGGCCAGAGAACCTTTTTAAGGAGTCTGCCTGGCTGGACTCCTCCATTGCTGCTGTGTTGGTGTGTGTTGGTGTGAGAGAGAGATTGTGCTGTACTGGCCCTTGGCCTCAGATGCTCCTGCTCTCTCTCAGCCTTACCAGACTTGCCTGGAGTAGAGAAGACGTCTATAAGGTAAGACAGTCTTGGGGTTCTTGTTTTTATTTTAGTTGGTAAAAGGACTTTTTAAGACAGAGTCCCTTTACTTATCCAGATTTGGGTGGTGGATAGCTTATTTGGGGTTAGGGGGTTCTGCTGGGGGAAGGGGCCTGGGGTGGGGGTGTTTTTTGCCAATTTGCCCATATCTTACTTTAGTGAGAGGACTTTTAAAAGTTCAGTGTCATTTTACTTTTCCTGATTTGGGTGGCTTGGATTTCTTGGGGTTAGGGTGAAGGGGTTTTTTGGGGGGGGGAGGGGTTGGTAAAGTTCCTGTATTGTTAAAAGTTAAGTTTTTTACTGTTTTAAAAGGATTCTGTGTTTGATTTGTTGCTGCTGTGTTGTGCTGCTGTTGTTCCTTTTCTCTTCTGGTTCTGGTTCTTGGGGGGGGGTGCTGTTTGGCCTAATTTTCATTGTTTAAAAGGCCACTTTTTAAACAGTTGAGTTTGTGTTGGCCTTCTGTTTGGATCTATACTCTATTGCTGCAGGTTTTGCATCCTCCTGTCCTGTTGTCCCCCTTTTCCTGGTTCTGGTTTTAGGGGGAGGGGTGTTGTTGACTGATTTGGCCTGGGGTTTCTTATTGGTGAAGAGGCCACTTTTTTACAGTTGATTTGCTTGGCCTTTTCTGATTGTGCTGTTTTTTGGGTGGGTGGGGTGGGTGGGTTAAAAGTTAAGTTTCTTTCTGTCACGTTTTGGTTTTTTTTTAAATTACCTCTGGTTGGTGAGGGTGTGTGTTGGCTGGGTCACTTTCATATTTCTACAGAGTTATTTTTGGAGTCTGAGTGTGCTTTCGGTTTGGCTAAGGCCACTAAATAGCCTGCCTCACTAATAAGGGTGTTTTTAGGGATTGTGTTTTTTGAAATTAAAAAAAAATTAATCCAGTTTAGGGCTTTATCTCCTTTCAAAATTCAAGTAGCCCAGTTAGGGGTGATTTAAAAAGATGTTAGGTTTCTCATAAAAGGCAGCGTGACTACTAGGCCACATCATGCTCCCTTTTAAAGAGACTAGAGTTGCAGTGCATCTTGCTTTCAGCCACTGAAAGCTGGTGCATTCTTAGATTTCCATAGGGTAAACCACAGCTTCTCTCAAGTTATAGGGGACACCTGATTTCTAGTTTGCTAGGAAATCAGATTTGTCCCAGGATCTAGTTAGGAGAAGTTTAACTAGGAGAATATAACAAGGATTGACTTCATCTCAAGGTAGCCTTTTAAAAACTGTAGCCAGGTAGAGGCAGGATCACCTAGTCTCCTAAACTTTACCAGACTACTACTACCCCAACCCAAAGATGGACAGGTTAGGAACCAAAAAAACAAACAAACAAGTTTTGGTGGGAGGGTTCTTAAAAAGAAGTCAGGGCACCTGTTGGTTCAGGGTACAGTGCAGTGAGTTAGGTTTGTACAAAATCCCACTCTCAGTTCAGGTTGTGTGAGACTGGCCAAGGGTGACATGAGTGACAGGCAGCAGAAGAGGGGCCCTGGGGGCAAGGCCAAGGAGAAGTTTAGAGAGGTTGAGGGGAGGGGGAGGACCCAGGTCTCCCCACCACCTGTGCGTGGGGCCACTCCACAGCTGCCTTCCAGTACTCCGACCTCTGGCCGGAGTGTGATAAAGAAGAAGGCCCGCCTTCGGCCCTTCATCGAGGCTGCTGCTGGGGTGCCCTCAGCAGAGGTGCCAGTAGGTGCTGGCACTGAGCAGGTCTGCTGCTTGGGCAATCTCTCCTCCAGCTGATGTCGCTCAGCCTCAGCAGCCGGAGGAGGGGCAGCAAGAGCAGCCTTCCCTGGAGATGAGCTTTGGGGACAGTTTTCTGTCCAAAATGATCACCCCAAGGAGGGTGCAGAGTGTCGTGCAGGAGCTGGAGGAGAAGCTGGTTGAGGAGGACCAGCTTCCTTCTTCGGTTTCTTCAGGCACCAGCAGTCCTTCAGGGGATGACCAGGAGTGGAGGCCGCATGGGGTGGAGGGGGAAGAGATGGAGACACACTCCATCTCTGCCCGCTTTCCCCCGGCGGCCAGCCCCTCCTGTGTCTGCCCTGAGCACCTCAAAGGAGGTGGCTCCGGACACCCAAGCTGCCAGTCGGTTTGGGCATCCATTCACCTCCGAAGTCTGGAAGCATTTCCAACTTATGGAGGATCCACGCTATGCGCAGTGCCAGCTGTGCAGGGCCCAGATCAGTCATGGGCGGAATCATCTGCGGAAGCACCACCCGGGGGTGCTTCTTAAGGGGGAGAAGCAGGCTGGTGCTGTGGTGCCCAAGTGGCCAACACCACCCAGCCAGGAGGTCCATCCCATCGCGACTACCTCCTCTCTCCAGGAGCATTCCGTGGGAGTACAGGGACGCCAGGCACCTCTGCCTGAGATGTTTGGTGGGGGATGCCCCTGTGTGCCAAGAGGGGGAATCAGGTATGGCAGGAGGGTGATCGCCCATGGGCTTCCATTTTCAGTGATCGAGAATCTTGGGGTGCTAGGGTTGCTCGAGTACCTGGTGCCCTGGTACAAAGTTCCTGCAAGAACCACCATTAGCAGGACCATTGTGCCAGCTGTTTTCAGGGCGACCAGATCTGTGGTGAAGGAGCATTTGTCCCGTGCTGCCGGGGGGACTGTTCATTTCACCTCAGATATCTGGAGCTTCCAACATGTGTTTGAGGGGTATCTCTCCCTGACTGCGCATTGGTGGCAACCCAGAGAGCTGGGGGCAGTGCAGTGTGGGGGTGGCAGCAGTAGCAGCAGGCAGCGTCAGGGCCTCCAGGCCAGCTATCGCTGGGCCTTGCTGCACGCCGAAGCAGTCAACGCGCCGCACACGGCGGACACTCTCAGAGCCATCCTCTCACGGCAGTTAGAGGGCTGGGTAGGCAGCGGGGACATCACCATGGGCTTCATGGTGACTGATGGTGGCTCCAACATCAAGGCGGCTGTCCAGTGTCAGGGCCTAAAACACCTTCCTTGCGTGGCCCACCTTCTCCACCTCATGGTTAAAGACGCATTGGGCCAGACGAAAAGCCAGGATCGTCGGTATCTAGCCGCGACCCATGAGTACCGACTTCTGCACATCACGGGTCGGCACATCATGGGTCACTTCTCATGCAGCAATACGGACTTGTATCAGCTGCATGAGAAACAGACACTGACAGACGTGCCAGGGCACCACCTGATCGGTGACGTCAGCACACGCTGGAACTCCACCTGTGCCATGCTGGAGCGCATGGTGGAGCAGAGAGCAGCCCTGGATGCCTTTGTCTCTGAGACGAGGGTCTTTCGGGATGAGAACCATCTCACCCAAGAGGACTGGGTGGTCATTTCTCAGACTGTGGAGGTTCTTGGGCCCTTCAAGACCCACACAGAAATGCTCTCATCTGACACAGCGAGCATCGCACTGGTCGTCCCCATGGTCCAGGTGGCCCGTGAGGAATTGGCCTCATTTCTAGTGCCAGCTCAAGGCTGTGCAGATGTTCTTCCAGTGGTGCGCGCCCTGGTTGTTAGGCTGCAGGAAGGGCTTGAGGCCCGCTTTCAGACTTTCACCCAGGATAAGGTCTACATGATGGCGACCATGTTAGACCCGCGCCTTAAGGGCACAGTCGCCGAGCAGGCCAACAAGCTCGATCGCTGGTGAGACGAGCTCTCCCAGAAGGTCGAGCACACCAGAGTCAGAGCAGGCCCAGTGCCGGTAGTTGAGGAGGAGAGGGGTGGAAGCAGCTCATCTGCCACTTCCACTGCTGTTGTTCATCCCCAACCTCCCCAGCTAGGCAGTGTTTCCCACCAGACTCACACCACGAAGAGTCCTGAGACACTCACTGGGCGAGTCGTTGGCCCCTCTAGGAGTGGTAGGGCACCGAGAGCGAAGACGGGTGCTGCGATGGTGAGGGACTATCTTTTGGAGCCCCTCGAGCTGCAGGAAACGTCTTCTTTGGACTACTGGGTCACAAAGAAGGAGGTCTGGCCGGCCCTCTCCTCCGTGGCCAAGGCATTCCTCTCATGCCCACCAACGAGCGTGCAGAGCGAGCACGTCTTTTCGCATATGGCCGACATTGTCTGCCCACATCGCAATTGCCTGCAACCCTGGACAGTTGAACAGTTGGTCTTCCTGAAGGTCAACTTGCCTCTGTTTGGCTCCCCGAATGTAGACTTTGAGAGTGAATGAAGTGAGCACCTACTTGTGCCTGCATCCTCACGTGGCCCGCGCTTGGAAGGTGGTTGTAAAACGCTCCTCCACTAAAAACAGACTAGAGTCCAAAGACAGCCCAAAAACTCACTCACAAATTGATTGGCAGTGCATCCCCCCCCCTCATCCCTCCCCAAACCAAAAGTGAATGCTGGTTTAAAATCTGCAAAGCAATCCAAATTTCCCCAGTCCCCCATCCACACGTGCCTAATAATACTGAAAGGGCCATTGCAGCCCCCAACTGTAACTGGCAGCACCCACAGGCCCAGCCAGGATAACCCAGTTTTTTTTTTCAGGGGCAGGAGGAGGAAAGAGGGAGGTGCCAGTGATGATGACAGGCAGCCAGCAGCCATACCAATGCTGAGATCCCTCTAATGGGACAGTGATAGCTGGTGTGCTGCTGCTGAGCTGAGAGAGAAGGAATGGTTGCCTTCCTCTCACACAATCTGAGGCCCTCCCAGTGATCTTCCTTATTTGGGGTGCAACTCTGGTTCGCCTCCTCGTGGTGCACCCTGAGTAACGCAAAAGAGCCTAGACCAGCCAACCATCCATCACTCAAGGTAAGTCTAAATGCTTCTTGCTTTGTGTCAGATACAGAATGACGTGGAGCTAGGTGTGGTCCACCGCTTCTCTTGTGTTGTTTGGGGCAGGGCTGGAGAGCTGGCATCTGTAGATTGTGTGTTCTGTGGCAGGGAAGCTGGCACCTGGGTGAGAGACCCAGAGCCAGCATGCTTGTTGTGCTTGGCCAGCTCTCTCCGCATTCTTTGGGGCAGGGCTGGAGAGCTGGCATCTGTAGATTGTGTGTTCTGTGGCAGGGAAGCTGGCACCTGGGTGAGAGACCCAGAACCAGCAGGCTTGTTGTGCTTGGCCAGCTCTCCCTGTGTTGTTTGGGGCAGGGCTGGAGAGCTGGCATCTGGGTTTGCTGCAGCCAGGTCTGCAGAGCAGACCTTGAACAGATTGTGTTTTGTGCGGCAGGGTTCATAGAGTAGATAGATGTATATAGTTCATTTGGGTCCTATAGAGATTCTCTGGTCTAAAGTTAGGTTTGGCTTTGGATGCCCCAGGAATTGGACCCCCTGGCCCAATCTTTTTGGGACTTGGGGGGTTTGTAGGGGAGAGTCCCCTGCAGGTCCCCTGCAAATTTGGGGGCTCTCCCTCAAACCCCCTCCCCTCCAGGCGGCTTCAAATATACCCTATTTGCCATTGATTTCAATGGCCCATAGGGTATAATGGGGCCGTATATTCGGAAATAGCCACGCATCTACCGTATATGCGGCTATTCCGACTGCGGAATTCAGAAGTATATGGGATTCCGTATCCCCCCCCCCCCCGTATATTTCTGAATCTGTGTACTACCGAATTTTTTTTTTGCACATCCCTAGCCCTGTCTAGCAAAGAAGGTTGGCTGTGGCTTTGTATGAAACGATATATCTCCCAGAAAATAATGTCAGAAAGTTACATGTCATGTTGTCAAAAGATGCTTGTTATGGGCTCATTGTAACTACCAGTCTATGTATTTGTCATACAGAAAAACTTCTATGGGGAAGTAGTCAGGACTGTGTTCTGTGGGACATTTTTATTTATGCCTGCTTTAGAGAACCTGTTACAAAACTGGCCACAAAAAGTATGATGAATGATAGCGTTAAAATGTTCCTTTTTCACATGTGACATTACTTAACAAATAGTATGCTACTTAATAAAAAGAAAATCAGTTTTAAAAATACTCACAAAAAGCAGCAGGAGCAAAGGAGTTATAACAATACCCTAGAAGAAATTTTAAAAAAAAGATAGTTAGTTTGAAAAACAGAAAATCTCTTTGCCAAATCAAATCCTGATGCATGAAAATATTAGACATCCTGCTATGCATTTGGATTAGTGCATACCCTTTCAATATCAGAGTAATGTCCCTTCATTGGCAACATGCGACCATGATTTGTGATGTTATGCCAATCTATCCTTGTTGATAAAGATTTTCAGTACATTTAAACCCCAAAATTGTGTTGCACGTGTGATTAGTTCTTATGTGAGTCAAATTAGTTGTTTTTTTAATTTGCTAAAATCTTTGTGAACAAGGAAAGCTCAGCTCTGTTTTCATACATAGGTTCAAGAGTGGAGAAGAATCTAGATTCACTTCAGCTAAGTGCATAAGCAATCCCTTCCCATGTTCGTGTCTGGCAACCCCCTTTCCCTTCACACATACTTCATAAATATGCAGGTCAGTGCCTTACAGACCCTTCCCACCAATGCTGCTTAATAAATGACCTTTTCTGGAGAGGGGACAGGTGGTTTACTATCACACTGTCTGAGTAGTGGCCCTCTCCTGAGTAAAGTCTGCATCAACAGTGATGAATTAGGTGTCGTACGATTTTGTAATGTAAACTGATATCCCCTAGGAAGCCAGTTGAGATCTCAGAACTCATTTCACTTGATTAGACTCCATGTCTCCGTGGTGGGAAGGCAAGTCTTTCATCTAATTCAGTCACACAGGACCACTTCAGTTCTCCACAGCCCCCAAGCAAAGAGAGGCAAAAGATTTGTTTTCTTCAGTGACAGCAAAGAGGTTTAGGATGATCTTTGGGCATAAGACAAGATTTTAAGTCTCATAAAGACAAAACTTAAAGGCAAGGTTTTAGGTCTGGGAGATAACATGACAAGCATCAACTTCACAACAGCAAGTGGCAATTCTCACATCACCCATTCTTTCATACTTCAATACTTTATTATAAATTAATAAAATTGTCTGCTACTTAATGCATATTAATTCACAAACCTTATGTAGCCCATTCAAAAATGATGTTATTTCCCCAAAAATATTTGTTACAAATATCCCTCTGTATTTTTAAAGCAAATCTATTCAAAGTTTTTAAAAGGGAAGAATTTAAAGAAGTGCAAAAATGGTCCCAGATCTTTGATCTGGATTTGATCAGCCATATTTTCCCTAGGGAACCTTGACATGTCACTCTCAGTTTAGTTTCTAAGCTTGTAAAAAGGGAATATTCATGACCTTTATTCACAGGTTTGCTGAAAAGGAAGAGTGAGGCAATGTTATATGCCACTACAAACTTTGAAAGGCTGTACACTGAAAGAACAAAAAAATGAATTTCTTACACTCAGTGATATTTCTCAAAGACCTGGTGGCAGCCAATATTATGTTTCAAAGAAAAACTTAAATGTTCAGAGAAAACCAGTTAAAAGGAAATTCATATAGTCTAACAAAGGTTTTTTAAAAATACCACCTTACAACAGCTTAATTCCAGCAACCAAAATTTAAATCTTATGCTAAGAGTTTGAAAGGGGATAAATAGCAGATAAGCAAGTGAACTTCTGTAAAGGAGAAGGAAAAGGCTGGAGAAAAATGTTTCACAAAACTTTGACGGTGATGCATGCTCAACGTGCTCTGAATAACATTAAATAAATTTTCATGTACTGTGGAAAGTGCCAGGATCCATATCTCTGGGTTTCACATTTTTTGGATGAGAGTGCATTGGAGTAGAGATTTATAGTACCTTGACATCAGTGTTCCCTCTAAGCTGAGTTAGTTTGACCTAGCTCAGTTTTTTAGCCACCAGTTCACACATTTTTGTCTTAGCTGAGGAAAAATGGCTTCAGAGCAAACTAATTTATGCAGTAGCTCACAAAACAGAATTTTTGCTCACAATTTATTTTTTTTATTTACCTATGATTTGTATCCCGCCCTTCCCACAAGTGGCTCAGGGCGGCTCCACAGCTTAGAAGGAACATTGCTTGGCACATCTGTTTTATTCACAAATACATAAGCTGAGCATAAGCAAGGAGAAAGAGGCATTCCCACAAGGCAGAAGATCTGCCATGACTCCACATCAGAGCCTTGGAGATAAACTTGGAGGTAAACTACCCACATGCCAAGGTGCTTCATCTTCAGTTAGTGCACCTTCAAAAACAAGCACAATGATATTCTCCATACACTATCTGCCAAGCACTCATCTTAGGTGCCACTCTTCCAGACCCATTCAGAGAAAGAGCTGTAGCTATTAAAGGGAACATTAAGAATCTTTTGTTAAGTTGCCATCTCTCTTCCAGAGTTATTTTAGACAAATCACACTCAATCACAGCAAGGAAGCAAATTCACAACACCATCCTCCTGCATGTGTAAGAACCACCATATTTTTTCCATATTTATATTTCACATGTCTTTGGAACAGATTCTTTTATATACCAGAAAACACTTATGCCTTAATAAAGAGAAGAGGAAATAAAATGATGTTTTGTCTTTAACTCTAAATCCAAAGTCCATGGCTGCTATGCCTTTACTGCCATCACCAGGGAGAGGATAGGCTGAGATGAGACTTGTTTCCCTACTTCACCATCTTTCAAGCAATAAGATTTATCAAAATAATGGTTCAAAAAGGATAATTTGAGTAGTTCTTGGAACATACAAGAAATCAGGCCAGCTCTATCTACTTTACTAAACTCAGGAATGAGGTCCATATAATCATTACAGTTAAGTATTTATAGAACCAAATGGAACCCCAAGATAGGAGCACAGAGGAGAGAGAAACCAGGGGGGAAATTATACTCTTATAGCATAGTTCTTTTCCTTAGATTCTTAAGAAGACATGACATTTATCCGTAGCATGATTGGGTTTGAAATATAAGGGAAGTTAAAGGCATGTGGTAGAATTATGGTACAAAAATTAAGAACACAAACTGCAAATTTTTATCTAATTTTATATACATCCAGGGTTTTTGAGCAGGAACGCACAGGAACACAGTTTCGGCTGGCTTGGCATCAGGGGGTGTGGTCTAATATGTATATGAGTTCCTGCTGAGCTTTTTCTACAAAAAAAGCCCTCTGTGAAACGATGGTGATGTTCAAGGGTATGGTTTAATATGCAAATGAGTTCCTGCTGGTTTTTTTCTACCAAAAAAGCCCTGTATACATCATTTGATGCTTGCATGCATGCATCTTCTGGCATGCCTTTAAATATAAGTTACATGTCTAAGTTATGTTCTGAATCCACTTATATCACATGATGTCATTATTTAAGTCTAAAGCCATAAAGCAATGACTTAAGACATTGACAAAATTAGACAAATTGAAGAACACTAGTGGGGAAATTAGAGTTATTCAGAGTGCCTTGGTATGCTCCTTAACCCTACAACTATTTGTATTACCTCAATAAAAAAGTACAATATCAAAAGAGACAATTACCTTTCTTAATATATGTATACCCTGACTTTTTCTTCACAAAGGGGAAACGACTATATAGGTGCAGTATGTCATTTATGACCCTACAGGGCCGGTATCATAAGGACACAATGCAAGGCAAAGGAATGATTTCTTCTCTGCTCTAGGGCACACAAAAGCGTTCAAGTAAATCCATTCTAAAAACTTAAACTTGACTGCTCTTCCCTCTACTGTGCTTTTTGTGCAAGTGCTGTCAAATATGCAGCGCATGGAGATAAAGAGCTTGCAGCCAACCACTTCTTTGCACTAGCTGAATGTCTGCCCTTGTGGAAGCAAGGTCACTGAACAGAAGAACATTCAGAAAGTTAGGGTGGTATGTTACGCTTTGCAGTGCAGCCTATAATGGAGTCTAAGTTGTAAAGTGATTGCCTTTTACCATTTGGAAGAAAAACTTTCAAGAAATCCATTTACACCTCTGATGTGAAAGATTGACAGAATATATTTCAATGATTTTAGTGAGAAGGAGAAGAAGAAAAAAACCAGATCGCAGCTTGACCCAAAATGCTCATACAAAGAATGATTCTGCACAGAAGCAGTCATATCAGGAACCTGCAAATGCACTTTTCTTTACAGTAAGGATCATCTAACATGTCATATTTCAGAAATCCAGTTATGCTTTTATACAAGGAAAACTAGCTTCAAGGGATGGATTTTATATGTTTGCTAGAAGGCAAAACTAACTTCTTACTGTAGGTTTCTAGCACTAATGTAGGCTGGAACTGAAAGATGTTTGGTTTTTCAGAATACTATTTATAATCTGCTGAAAGAGATTGTGGGGGAAACTGATATGGAAAAAAAAATTAAAGTGTTAAGCAAGAAGTAGAATGAACAAATGAAGAACCCACAAGGACTTCTTGGGTGCATCTCATTTCCCGTTCTCCCATTATTTCCTTTTTCTCTTTCCTGAAAGACCACATTGCCTCTCCCCATTTCCTGCTTCCTTCTCTCCTTCCCAACCAAAAACCAACCTACCTTTACTGTACCCTTAGCTAAGGGCTACTTCTATTATTGGGGGAAGGCTAACCCCCAATTTTTAATAATTAAAAAATTCAGATTTTCTGCAAATCTATTCTCAAGTTTGGAGAAAGACTGCCTTTATCTGTTCATGACTCCAATCTCCAGATTTATGTATCCACAGATTTGGTCATGTTGAGAATTTAATATATTGATGGATATTAGGAATATGGTATCAGTGTTCAAGAATCCAAATCTTAAACTGTAATCCTCTTTATCACTTATAGCCACAGATCTACTACAATACACAAGCAGAGCAAGAGCTCTGCAAATCATAACCTAACTAAAGGGCCAGTTCACATAGTACTCTCTTAATGAACATGAGCAATCAAGAACCACTCTGGAAGTAGTGCTGACTGCATCTGCTGCTAACTTCCACCAGAAACCATTGCAAGCAGAAAAAGCAAGAACATTCTCCAAAAACATGGCACTACTTGATCTGCATGGTGCTTTCAGCTAGAAAAAGCCTTTGGTACTCATGCACTCAGTTTCTGCAGGGCCAGCTATAGCTTCCTGACCTCTGTTTTTCATGCTCTGTTTTGTAGTGTTGAATCTTCCTTGAGCATTTAGGAGAGGGGAGTTAGTCCATCTTATCTACTGAGGAAATATCAACTGCCACTGAGAGAACAAGCACTGCAGACAGGACAGCAAAGGAAAGAGGATTCATCCTACTACTGCATGGCAATAGACAGGGTTACTCCCTTTAGGAGGGCTCCTGTCCCTTGGTTTATTAGGGTGATGGGAGATCGACTGTCATTCACAGAAGAGCCATCCCAATCAGACACAACATCCCGTAGATCCCCATTTACAGGCCTATGAGATGGTGGTGGCGGCAGCAAAGAAAACCTTTTCTCTGCCACCATTAGGTCAGCTGAATCTCCTAATAAAGTTTGTGATCTGTTAACACTTCCATCTGGCCACCTTGACAAAATGAATTTGGCCTTTTGATGCGATGATTCTACAAAGTCTTCCTGACAATAAAAATATCTTATCCAGTCTGACTTGGACATCAGATTAATTGTAGATCCTGTATCAGAAGTAACCACTTGTTAAAGCTTCAGGCTGATCTTCAAACTGGGACTGTGAATGCCATGGCATGCAAAATGGATCCCTGCTCTTCTTGTCTGATTAAATCATGCAGTGAGAAAGTGAAGGTGTCTCTTGGAAAGAGAGTGAAAACATAGTTGCTGGAAGGAGTTTCCCATAAGCCTTTGAGATGTGTAACTCTATTTAGGATTGCAGCTATGACTTTTCTGAATCTATGCCTAGAAACCACAGTCAAGAGGCTAAGGTGAAGTTGTCCTGACCTGGATAGCCCAGGCAAGCACAATCTTGTTAGATCTCGGAAGCTCAGCAGGGTCGACTCTGGCAAGTACTTGGAAGGGAGACCTCCTTAGAATACTGGTAGTCAGGAGGACAGGGGCAGACTTTATCCAGCCACCTCTCTGAATATACTCCAGGCCCCCCAGATTGCCATGACTTCCATGTGTGCATGCACACACGCACTCATTAAAAAACTGATATGTACTGCAATTTCTAAACGTTTTAGATTTTGCTCTGCGATCCGCCCTAAGCCCACTTGTGTGTGGGGAGCACAGAATATTAACGGAAACAAACAGACAACCCCCCAAAGAGGCTAAGATGAAGTTGAATCCAGACAATCTGAAGGTGATGCTGATCGAGCAGGCTAGTGTTTTAGAAGGAGGTGATCTGCCAGCCTTGGATGGAGTGAGTCTTTCCTATGCAGCAGAATAACTCGGTGGGTGAAACTGGACACAGTTTACTGTTAGAAAAGTAGATAGGATTACTTGTTAAAAGTGCCTGCTGTCACTGACATCTCACACTCAAGTTATCATCCCTACTGGATTGGACTAATACAAAGAAAGATTCTGCACAGCCATAGTCTTTGATGCCTACTGTAACCTCAAGGTTGAACCATCTATGTTTAGCTGCCTTTGGGGACAGCCCAAACACTTCAATTAGTCTTAAATCATTTGCATGCCTTTATATTGATGCTAACTATTATAAAACACATTACACTATTCTTAATCAACTACGTTTACTACATGTTTGTCTGCAAGTTGAATTCAAGGTGCTGCAGATAACCTTTAAAGCTCTTCCTGATTGGGTCCCATATACCTGCAGGACTACCTCTGCTTGTATGAATCCATGCAAACCTCATTCCACCAATTAATTCTGGCTCACTGTTACATCTTATCAGACATGTTTGTTAATCTTTAGTCTGACTGGATTTTTCAGTTATCATGCCAGCCATGCAGAATGTTCTGCCAAAGAGATTACGAGAGCCTTTCTGCTTCCAGTCTTTAGGAAATTTACAATCAACGTTTCTTTAAAATGTTAGGGTGATTGACTTCTACATCAAATGAGAAAAAGAGAACTTCTAGTCTATATATCATTTCCACTAATATTATGATAATATACAGCATGTATGAACAAAGGTGTTGGGAACTGAATACCATTAGCTAACTAAATATATTCTGTACTTTTTTTGGTAAAGCATATGAAAGTTGTGTACAGTAACAATTCCATAAATGCAAGCAAGTTTCTCTAACACAAGTCAATTATGAGAGGCAAGTGTGACAAAAGGTAACAGAAGCCCTCCAAAAGGCCCCATGTTTGCATTTTAATGACTGGATTATAAAATCAGAAATGCAATTGTGAGACAACCATTACTTTATTAGAGGGGACGTAATCTGCCAGGTCTAATTTTAGACAGTGAGATTATGCCCTGGGCATCCCATCTCAATCAGACACTTCATGGTTTTCTTTCCCCTGAGAGAGCCTCTTTTGAGCCCTCTTAAGAAGAGAGATTGGATCATTAACACAACTCCTCACACCATATGTAAAACATGGCATTAGTACTAAACATCAGAGGTGGATAGTGTTTCTACCATGTACAAAATACTCTAGATCTTGCAAACAATTTCACCTGCCAGGCACAGAGACTCACTCCACTGACCAACAATCACACTACTGCAACATTGATGATGCCCCCACAGCAGCCACATAGAGAAAGACCAACACATGGCAACAGCAAGAACCACAATAACATTATCCTATCTATACTTATGCACAGGAATAAACAGAAGTGCCTTCCAATTACAGCATCCACAACTCAGTTAAGCAGAAGGCTCATAAACAGAATTTAGAGCCTTCCCCAAAAGTGTCTGGTCACTGCTGAGTTTCTAAAGACAACATTCAGCACACAACCTGTTTGCATCAGTATTTGTGTGAACAGAATGTGGTTTCTGCAAGGGGCAGCACTTGTAAAAAAAAAAAAAGTACACCACAGAAGCAAGAACAGGATAGGCAGCACCCATATATGTTAAGTATTGTTTATTCCACCTTTCCATTTTTCCTCTCTAGGTTACTAAGTCACTGGGAGAGATCAAAGCAGTGGGAAACAAGTTCAACAATGAGAGAATTTCCATAAAATAAATCTCATCTTCTGATTGTTAATAAATTCAGATTTATTCATTTAGGGTATTTTTATGCTGCTTCTCCAGAGCTCTGTTCAAGATGGTTTACAAGTAAAAGCACCATAAAAATATCACAAGTTGCCAATAAAGCCAGCCATTAAAAACAACCATGAATGAAAAAGGAAAAGGCAGCATGACTAGAATGTGACTCTTGCTCAGGGGCAATACCACCACCAACTACAGGAAAGATCTTCTTCCACCACCCCTCACCTCATATGGACTCTTGAGTTGTAGCTCAGTGAAGCAGCATAGATACTTAGCATGAGAAAGGGATTGTACTTGGGACCTGGCTATGGCTTCTCAGGAGAAAGGTCTGGGAAATGCTATTTGACACAATATGATGTGACAATCCATCAGAATGAGCAGTGAAAGGACCAGTGGCTTCACCCTGGCTGTTGAAATATCCAGGATGCCTGCCATCCCCGCTTCCACAAGTTTTTGGTTGCTTTCTACATCAGAAAGGAAGCCCAAGTGGAAGGTGCAGGTGTCAACCAGGAAGTGCAACAGCCCTTGCTGCTCCCCTCTGCTGGCAATACAGGAGCCAGATGATGGCAGTGATCATAAGAGGGTTGGCTGGGAGACATGACGGCCTGGCAGTGACAGCAATGGGGGGAGGGATTCCCCCATGAGTATTGTGGGTCCCACTGGTAGCAATATAATTGATCAAGTGTTAGTTCAGATAACAGAGAAGTGGTTTTTCAAATGTCAAGCATTATATATATGCACACACAAAGAACACCGAACTGGGTATTCACAGACAAGAGAAGAGCCCTCTTTTCCAGCAAAGGACATCTTCTACACACTAGAAAGTCCTTTCTTCAGTTGTGTGTGAGATTTTTGCACATATATTGGAAAGGAACTTGAAGTTTAAAAATCAAGATAGGTATCCAGTGATGTACTGCTCTGAAAATAATATTTAATTGTTACAGTCTTATGGGATCAAATATGCCAGCCACACTGAAATAAATGGGAGTCATGCAGAAGCATGTTGAATTAGGTACATAGGAAACAAATAGAGAGTATAGCCTGGCTCACTTGACCAATAATTAGAACACATCTGAAATTCAAGGTCATACATTGCCAGTCTAATTAAACAACTCTGATGTTACAATGTCTTGTTATTGCCACTGGATAAAATGCAACCAGTGCTCATCATTCCCTTTGCAGAGGATTCTCCCTGTCTTCTGCATCAACTAAGTGGGGGGAGGGGAGAGATTAAATGGAATAGTCCCATTAACTTTAACAAACAAGAAACCCCTCCCAACTTCCCTTTTATTCATACCAGTCTTCTTGGCAATCATTATGTGTCTTTCCATTCCTTTCTTCTCCCTTATACATTCCATCTTTGTTTTCCTAACCAAGTTGCACATTTGTTTATTCACCTTTATAGTACCCAGTATAATACCAGGTCCACATATCCAGGGTATGGCTAGCAACCCCTCTCGGCTTGACTTCGCGAACAAAGATTTAAGAAAGGTGCAGTAGTCCACGTATGCTGCAGGCTCGCTGGTGGCTAACAAGACCAATGCGGGACAGGCAGGTCCGGCCACAGTGGATGCAGGGAAAAGTCTGATTTGGGGTTAGTGCTGTAACAGTACGATTCTTCCTCAGTCTCCTTTTGTCCTCAAGACCAGCTATGCGTGCGTTCTCAAAGGAAGAGACAGCCTGGTGGATGGTGTGCCTCCATGCTTTGCGATCTGAGGCTAGGTCAGACCACTGGTGATGGTTAATGCAACAGGTACCAAGGGATTTCTTCAAGGAGTCCTTGAACCTCTTCTTTGGTGCCCCTCTATTTCGATGGCTGGTGGAAAGTTCGCCATACAGGGCAATCTTAGGAAGGCGGTGGTTTTCCATCCTGGAGATATGCCCTGCCCAGCGCAGTTGCGTCTTAAACAGCAATGCCTCGATGCTTGTAACCTCCGCCCGCTTAAGGACTTCAGTGTTGGTCACAAAGTCAGTCCAGTGGATGTTGAGGATGGTGCGAAGGCAGCGCTGATGAAAGCGCTCAAGGAGTTGCAGATGATGACGGTATAAAACCCACGATTCGGAGCCGTAGATGAGGGTTGTCATCACAACCGCTAGCAACCCAAGAGCTGCTTTAAATGTTGAGCATTATGTTAAGTTCAAAGGCTTAATGGTTAGAAGTGGTTTTAAATGTTGTTCTTTAACATTCATTCATGCCATATCACAAAAAAGCTTATGAAACTACTCTAGGTTATCATACTTGGCATACAAGTTCTTGGGAACCTCTCTAGCCGCTTTTAAAAGAACAACACTGTTTGGGGAGAGAGTGCTGAAAGGGCTGTGTGTCACTTCAGGAGGGCCATGTTCTAGGAAATCTCCCTTTAAGAGAATATCAGTACAATCCTAAAGAGAATTACATTGAAGTCCATGGGTTCAAAGGATTAACTCTTTTAGGACTGCACTGTAGTTTTCTGTGTAGAAGTGTCTAATCTTTGGTACTCCCACCCTACAGCTGTCACCTGAGACCCACCTATGGCAAGCTTAAGGTGCCAGGGAAACCTTTTCTCAGTTGAGTTTGGGATTTATCTTGCTTTGCCATTATGTTCTTTTTTTCCTGCCATTGGTTTTCTTTATTGAGGGATTTTAGTAATTATTATGACATGTCTAAGTAATCAGAAGCTTATATTAGAACCACTAAAAGGAAATATCTTGTGAGATTCTGATACAGTACTGTCTGGTATTGCCTGCTCCTCAACATTTCCCATTGACACCGACAAATGGGTCAACCCTACATGTCATTGCTGTGGCACTACTTGAATGCTGCAGACTTATACGTGGCATAAAAATGTAGGGTTGGGGTCCCAGGTGTGCTGTTCATTTAACTTAATGCTTCTGCAATATTCCAATCAATCATATGTCATGGAATTCTCGGGAATAGAAAATTATATCCAAAATTACAAGGTCCTCTACACTAGGTGGCGCTACATCACTTTTTAAAAAGAGATGCCAAAGTTTAATCATGCTATTCCAAAATACACATTAAGATGTTGTTTCCAAATGGTGACAAAGCCAAATAAAAGAAGTGGAAATAATACACCATGGAAAAACAATTTATTTTGACATATATACTTTTACTGGAAAGTGAAATATTACCCGCTTCTAGAACTTTTTTAAAACTAGAAAGTTTACCCTTTCTCAGAGTAATTCACCCAAGCTTTGGCCCCTTTCCTTGCATCTGCCCTATAAAAGTTCCCCAGTACTCTTTTCTATTACATATCTACCTGACAAAGTGGGCTGTGACCCACGAAAACTAATGTTAAAATAAATGCTGTTAAGTCTTCAGTCCCACTAGATTTTGTTTTATTTTGCTCTGACAGACTAACACAGCTATCCCTTTGCAGTCAGCTTTTCTAAGCTAACGACCACCCCATTCCCTTTCTAAATCATGCCCAGGAAGACTTTATTTTATCTTTGCTTAACCAAAATGAAGATTATTATGTGAGATTCAACTTGTTAATAAAAATAAATATGTATTTTTATGTTTAAATGTCTACATTACAAAGGCATAAATTACCAGTATGTCATCTCCTGTTCCCCCACAGAGTGAGAGCCTTTCCAGTCTTTATTTTAAGAAAACTTCTGCCATGAAAATATTTGGAAGTATGATGTAGGAATATTTATTTCCATTTACATGTAGAAGTTATCTATGCACTCTGAGTTCAATCTAACTAAAGCGAAATGCTTCTAATTCTCACAGGGTTCAATATGAGAGAACTCAACAGTTGAGTATGCCTTCTTCCAAAAACTAATAGAACACAGAAGCAGCTATTCAATGTATCTAATTATCAAACTATACAGAAAGGGATGAATCCTATCATTATCCTGCCACTCTACTGAGCAGAGGGACAGCTGTTTTAATCTGTTAAAACAGAAATAAGCAGTAGTCTTGCAGCACCTCAAAGGCTAACAGCATTTTATTCTAAGATAAACTTTAGCGGACTAGAGTCCACTTCTTCAGACGCAGTAAGCAAATTCTCACTTTGCAAGTGGTTTTTTTGGGGGGGAGGTGGGGAACCAACCCAGAAAGTTAGAGATCATGAAAAGCAAAAGGTGCAGAGTGAAATGTAAGGTAAAATTCAAATCTATTCAAGAAGAAATACATAGACCATTCACCAGTTATAGTATAATTCTGACTCCCAGGTCAAAAAAGGAGTCTCTAGCTAGAGTGAAATGCCCTCCTGCTGGCTTCTGAAGACCATAGTATTAAAATGTCATTTGAGTTTATCTAACATAGAGATCAAAAAATGTCACATGATGGCAACTATTGCACTGGAGGATGAGCCCAAAACAATGTTAATGGGTCCTATAATGGCTTTCCATAAGTGTAGTGTGTTGTATACATGTCGGTTTCTAGGTTTGTTGCAACATCTGGTCTTTCCATTTGTTTCTCAGATAGGTTTAGAAAGAATGGATGTGATTACTAAGAGCCAGCATGGTTTTCTCAAGAACAAGTCATGTCAGACTAACCTGAACTCTTTTTTTGAGAAAGTGACTACCTTGCTGGATCACGGGAATGCTGCAGACATCATTTATCTTGATTTCAGTAAGGGTTTTGATAAGGTTCCACATACTATCCTTGTTGACAAGTTGGTAAAATGTGATTTGGATCCTGTTACCATTAGGTGGATCTGTAACTGGTTGACAGATCGCACCCAAAGAGTGCTTGTGAATGGTTCCTCATCCTCTTGGAGAGGAGTGACAAGTGGAGTGCCTCAGGGATCTGTCCTGGGACCTGTTTTGTTCAACATCTTTATCAATGATCTGGACGAAGGAATAGAGGGAATGCTTATTAAATCTTCAGATGATACTACTAAATTGGGAGGGGTTGCAAGCACAAAAGATCTTGACAGGCTGGGAAACTGGGCTAAAACCAATAAAATGAAGTTTAACGGGGATAAATATAAAGTTCTGCATTTAGGTAGGAAAAATCCAATGCATGGTTATAGAATGAGGAAGACTTGTCTTAGCAGTAGTATGTGCAAAAAGGATCTAGGGGTCTTAGTGGATCATACGCTGAACATGAGTCAACAGTGTGATGCGGTGGCTAATAAGGCAAATGCAGTTTTGGGCTTTATCAACAGAAGTATAGTGTCTAGATCACATGATGTGATAGTATCGCTTTACTCTGCTCTGGTAAGACCTCATCTGAGTATTCTGTTCAGTTTTGGGCACCACATTTTAAGAAGGATGTAGACAAGCTGGAATGGGTCCTGAGGAGGGCGACGAAGATGGTGAGGGGTCTGGAGACCGTCCTATGAGGAAAGGTTGAAGGAGCTGGGGATGTTTAGCCTGGAGAGGAGGCGGCTGAGAGGTGATATGATCACCATCTTCAAGTACTTGAAGGGCTGTCGTATAGAGGATGGTGTGGAATTATTTTCTGTGGCCCCGGAAGGTAGGACCAGAACCAATGGGTTGAAATTAAATCAAAAGAGTTTCTAGCTCAACATTAGGAAGAACTTCCTGACCGTTAGAGCGATCCCTCAGTGGAACAGGCTTCCTCGGGAGGTGGAAGGCTCTCCTTCCTTGGAGATTTTTAAACAGAGGCTAGATGGCCATCTGACAGCAATGAAGATCCTGTGCATTTAGGGGGAGGTGTTTGTGAGTTTCCTGCATTGTGCAGGGGATTGGACTAGATGACCCTAGAGGTCCCTTCCAACTGTATGATTCTATGATTCTAGGTGAGCCATTATTGTGGACTTCACTGGGACAAATATTTCACTACACACACACATACACACACAGAGGAAATAATCAACTTGTTGCTAAATACTTGAGAAATAATCTCAGATTATTTATAGTCTCACCTTTTTTAAAGATGGTCACAGAGAAAATTAAATGTCCAGTTCCTCTGGGAGCCAAAAACAACTGTCCTTCATTTGAGGCTCATGCCTGATACTGGTAAAAAGCAAGACTGATTCTCACTAGGTTGTGTGTCATCAGAACTTTTCACTCCAGCCTGCCTACTGCTCTCTTACATGACTGTACACAGCCTGAACTGATTTAAGAAATTCAAAGAACAGAATTAAAAAATAAAGTTATGGGTCTATGAAGTGTTCACTGCAACATAGCTGCGCTACCATCATTGCTGAAATTAAGAAAAACTGTACAATAGCTGGGCTAGCTGGCTGGAGACCCTCTCTTGGAATTAAGCATCTTTGGTTGCTAAATACAGAACATAAACCTCACACCATGATAATCCATGTGTGTGCGCCACTTGTGCACTTGGCTGCCTGCCGGGCTCCAAGTCATCAATAATGAATAGAGCTGTACTACTATAGCTGGACTCAGTGTCGTGGGCTTGTCAGAGATTTCTGAAAGGGAACAAAAACACAGGTTTGCCATTTGACTGTGCCTTTGTTGGGAAAAACCTGGCATGTAAAAAACAACAACAAGCTGAATGGTTTTGGGGAGAGGATGGTTATAACAACAAAAAAAGAAGAACAATATGTTCTGAGACAGTGCAGAACCAATTTTTCAACAGAAACAGGGGGGTGAGCTCAACATAAAAACAGAAATCTGAAAGTGTTAAATAAAAGAAGAATTTGAACAGTAATATAATCATGTTAATTTTTGAAGAAAGAGTGAAAAATGGTGAGACTGCAATTGTAGTAGCCAAATAGTAATTTAACAAAAGCAAATTTAATGCGGTTTTGTAGTTAAGAGAAGTAACGCTGCTTTATTTGTGAGAAGAATAAAAATTACTGTGGATGACATCCCAATTAATCTACCAGGCAAAAATAAAAATCAAATTTGCTTGCCTAGAAAAGTAACTGCCTAGAAAATGCATTGAAAAGTGAATAAATAAATGCAAAATCCTAAAAATCAAGCAGCAAACAAAAAGTAAGATATTATCTAACCATCTACAAAAGAAATATACTTGACTGCTGCATCTCTTGCAAATTCCTCTTCTTCCTTAACATATTTCCATAGACACTGCAATTGTAGCATTACATGAGAGATTATCTCATGTTTTACAAACAGAATGCACCAGCTGGTATCTTGCCAAGCCATATCCCTTGGGAAGCTAACTAAATTTTTACAACAAGCACTAAAACTTATTGAAATCCCAATGCAAAGCCAAACCTTTGTTGTTTTGGTGTTTGAGGAAATTCCAAAAGATGACACACCACATTTTTTCACAGCATTAACCTCTAGACATCCCAGAACCATTCTCCTAGATGTATAAACACTCTTTTCCAGTGAGGTGTCACACAAAAACCAACCATCTAATTTTCAAAAGGTTTCCAAACTATTCTTTTTTAAAAAATAACATCTACAAAAACACTTGCATACCTGAATGAAATGTAGCATTTCAGAATTAGACGCTTTGCCTGTGTTTTCTAAGTGAAAACATGAAACAAGAGTAATTGGGTCAACAAGAATTTGTTTTATGAAAAACTAAATTTTTTAGCCTGAAGGACGATGAAGACTATCCAAATCGACATTCAAATATGTAGGAACTTCCAAAAATTGTGATGAGACCTCAGAGTCCATACTGGGCTCCAGATCTGTCATGGTTTGTGCTTTTAATTTATGGAAGAGATTGTGCAGTGAGTTCAGAACACATTTACCACCATCCTTCCTATGAGACATAGGGTTGAATCCAGCAAAGTGTCAGAGGATGCAAAGACTTTTGCCTAGAGAGTATCACTTTCATGACCTCCTTCTGCTGTATCCTGAAATACCACTGGGGGCCTCTTCTCCTGCGGTAAGCATTCTGTGCTTCAGCAGCAGGGTAGAGCTGAGGAAGTCCTTGCCATTCATGGAAACACGACACTGGATTCAACGCACTGGTCTCTCCCCTTCGCCTTTTTTTTTTTTAAATTGTGGAGTTGTTTCTAATTAGAGTAAATTTGTGACACTGAACCAGAACACTGACATGCCACCGATTCCTCAAGTGTTTCATCTTTTGGTAGAAGCTGAAACCACAATAGCTCCTGAGCCTAGAAGGCAGGTTCATCCCAACTCCAAGGCTTTCTTTCTGTCTTCAGCACATAGCACCAACTTTAATGCATGCATAGTGAACAAGCACAGCTGCATAAACTCAGATTTAGAATTCCACATATAGGACAGTATATTCCACATATAGGAAGTATTTCTGCTGGGAGACTGGAAAACTTAAGTTAACTGAAGCAAGTCCACTGGAGCTAGTAAACAGGTTGGAACATGGGACCTGAGTCTCCTGCTGGCAGGAAGCTCCTGGCATTGGGGGAAGGCTCTTAATATTAGGGGTGTGAATTCGGTTTGGCTGAACCGAATCAACCGCCGAATCACCCCTGATTCGGCTGTATACGGAATCGCATACAGCCGAATCCAATTGGGGCCCATTATGCGGGAGCCGAGTATGGCTCCCTATATACTTCCGTATAGATATTCGGAAGTATATGGAAATCCATGGAAAAGGAGGGAAAGGGGTTTTTGCAGCCTCAGGAGAGCTGTTTGCCTCCTTTCCCGCCTTTGGTAGCCTTTTCCTGTCTCTCCAATAGCCTTCCTGGGATCAGGGAGGGGGGGAGGGGGAAGAGGAGCCTCAGCAGCCAATCCAAAGCATGCGTTTGCAAAATGCATTGCAAATGCATGCTTTGCAGGGCTGTTGTGTAGCTGATCCCCCAGCCATCAGCAACATTGTTGTTCTTTTGATCTTTTGCTTACTTGGATATCCAAGTGAGCACTGTTGTCTGGCCAATCACAGAGCAGTGCTATTTTTTGAAACTGCTCTCTGTAAGGCCAGAGAACCTTTTTAAGGAGTCTGCCTGACTGGACTCCTCCATTGCTGCTGTGTTGGTGCGAGAGAGAGATTGTGCTGTGCTGGCCCTTGGCCTCAGCTGCTGCTGCTCTCTCTCAGCCTTACCAGACTTGCCTGGAGTAGAGAAGACATCTAAGGTAAGACAGTCTTGGGGTTCTTGTTTTTATTTTAGTTGATAAAAGGACTTTTTAAGACTCAGAGTCCCTTTACTTATTCAGATTTGGGGGGTGGGTAGCTTATTTGGGGTTAGGGGGTTCTGCTGGGGGAGGGGGCCTGGGGTAGGGTTTTTTTTGCCAATTTGCCCATATCTTACTTTAGTGAGAGGACTTTTAAAAGTGCAGTGTCCTTTTACTTTTCCTGATTTGGGTGGCTTGGATTTCTTGGGGTTAGGGTGAAGGAGTTTTTTTGGGGGGAGGGGTTGGTAAAGCTCCTGTATTGTTAAAAGTTAAGTTTTTTACTGTTTTAAAAGGATTCTGTGTTTGATTTGTTGCTGCTGTGTTGTGCTGCTGTTGTTCCTTTTCTCTTCTGGTTCTGGTTCTTGGGGGGCAGGGTGCTGTTTGGCTAATTTTCATTGTTTAAAAGGCCACTTTTTAACAGTTGAGTTTGTGTGGCCTTCTGTTTGGATCTATTCTCTATTGCTGCAAGTTTTGCATCCTCCTGTCCTGTTGTCCCCCTTTTCCTGGTTCTGGTTTTAGGGGGGGGGGTGTTGTTGACTGATTTGGCCTGAGGTTTCTTATTGGTGAAAAGGCCACTTTTTAAACAGTTGAGTTTCTTGGCCTTCTCCTGTTGTCCCTTTTCCTGGTTCTGGTTTTTTTTTTGGGGGGGGGGGAAGATGGCACCTGGGTGAGAGACCCAGAACCAGCAGGCTTGTTGTGCTTGTCCAGCTCTCCCCGTGTTGTTTGGGGCAGGGCTGGAGAGCTGGCATCTGTAGATTGTGTGTTCTGTGGCAAGGAAGCTGGCATCTGGGTGAGAGACCCAGAACCAGCAGGCTTGTTGTGCTTGGCCAGCTCTCCCCGTGTTGTTTGGGGCAGGGCTGGAGAGCTGGCATCTGTAGATTGTGTGTTCTGTGGCAGGGAAGCTGGCACCTGGGTGAGAGACCCAGAACCAGCAGGCTTGTTGTGCTTGGCCAGCTCTCCCTGTGTTGTTTGGGGCAGGGCTGGAGAGATGGCATCTGTAGATTGTGTGTTCTGTGGCAGGGAAGCTGGCATCTGGGTGAGAGACCCAGAACCAGCAGGCTTGTTGTGCTTGGCCAGCTCTCCCTGTGTTGTTTGGGGCAGGGCTGGAGAGCTGGCATCTGTAGATTGTGTGTTCTGTGGCAGGGAAGCTGGCACCTCGGTGAGAGACCCAGAACCAGCAGGCTTGTTGTGCTTGGCCAGCGCTCCCCGTGTTCTTTGGGGAAGGGCTGGAGAGCTGGTATCTGGGTTTGCTGCAGCCAGGTCTGCAGAGCAGACCTTGAGCAGATTGTGTTTTGTGTGGCAGGGTTCATAGAGTAAATAGATGTATATAGTGCATTTGGGTCCTATAGAGATTCTCTGGTGTGAAGTTAGGTTTGGGTGCCCCAGGAATTGGACCCCCTGGCCCAATCTTTTTGGGACTTTGGGGATTTGTAGGGGAGAGTTCCCTGCAGGTCCCCTGAAAATTTGGGGGCTCTCCCTCAAACCCCCTCCCCTCCAAGCAGCTTCAAATATACCCTATTTGCCATTGATTTCAATGGCCCATAGGGTATAATGGGGCTGTATATTCGGAAATAGCCGCACATCTACCGTATATGCGGCTATTCTGACTACAGAATTCAGAAATATACAGGATTCCGTATCCCCTCCCCCCCGGGAATATTTCCGAATCCGTGTACTACCGAATTTTTTTTTTTGCGCACATCCCTACTTACTATTAGCAGCAGAGAATCATAGGATCCAAGCCCATGTATTTATCTAAGTAAATTCTGGAGAGGTTTTTCTCTTTCTTGTGATAATTTCTTTGCACATCCTATGAATTGTTTGTATTTTGTCACTGGCTAACATTATAGCATCGCTAGCCATGCTCAGTGTACTGTATTGACACCTCCACATAACAGGAAGATTACAACCTAGCTTTATTTACTGAACATAAAACTAAAACAAGCACTTGTATTCTAGTTAATAGAGAAATTCCAATCTTTGCACCGTAATCTTTAATCTTTATTTCGATATTTATACTCCACTTTTCTGACCCAATGGGGTCCAAAACTGCTTACCATATTGGTTTCTCTGCCTCCACTGTTTCCTCACAGCCACCACTCTGTGAAGGAGATTAAGCTGAGGAAGAGTGACAGCCAGGCCCAGTGGGATCACCCAGTCAGCTTTCATAGCAGACTGGAGATTTAAACTTGGGCCTAAAAGACCTAGTCCACCACTCTGACCATGACACCCTCTGACTGGTCAGTAACTAGGCAAACAATCTGACACAGAGCCAGCCACGTATACGGGGCTGACTCTAAAGTGGCTTGTCTGCCTTGCATTTACACCCCCTTCCCAGCTTCAACTCTCACTCTGCGTTGCATGCCATTGCCAAGGAAAATACAGAATCCTTATTCCAAGAAAGAACGTATCAAGTTTATTTAGGCACAAGGAAGCATGAGAGAGATGGGGGTTTGCAGTAAGAACGGATTTAATGGTCAGAATCAACCATCTCAAAACCTAAAAACAGACAATGAAAGCATAACATATAACCACTAGCTGTTACTGCAGATCTATCTAAATACCTCATTTCCAGTGTCTGGGGTTGGGTTTCTGATGGCTCTTGGAACCCTTGCCAGTGAGAAGCCAGCCGCTGGGTGCTTTAATTCACAGATTCATGGTGGTGTGGAAGAGTGGCTGAATTCATGACCACTGAACTGTCATTTCTGTATCAATGCCTACTGCCTTTTATCCTTTATAAAAACATATTGACAGATTGGCAGATAGGGGCCTCTAGCAGCCTGACAGGGAACAACAATGATCAGGCCAGGAGTAATGACCTGGTGTCACTGAGAGGGCAGAAGCAGCATGCCTAGACAGCAGCTTTAAAAGCCAGTGTGGATTTGGGCAAAGGCAATTGGCAGAAGAAGACAACAGACTCTAGAGGCAATTCAGAGAAGGGGAGCAGTTCAGCATCTGAGATCAGAATCCTTATTCCAAGAATGGAAACCAGAGTGAGGGGGCAATCGCTCAGAAGAGGCACAGTAATTCATGAGCTCTTGAAGAAGCGGCTACAAGAGACCATGCTGAGAAAGGACTCGAGTAAGAAGCAGGGAGGAACAGCTGGAGCATGACAGCCTGGGAAGGCGTGCTGGGAGGTTGAGATTGGAGTTTCCAGTGGTATTGGTTGTAACAGTCAAGGCAAGGAACTATGCTAAGTGAAAGCAGAAACCTCAGACGGGGAAATGATGAATGAAGGAGAAGCTGAGCTGGAAAGAGGAACTGTCAGGGCTAAATGGACAGTGCAAGACTCAAGGTGGGACTCACCGGTCCTGCAGACCAGAACACCTTTCTAGGGCAGGACTGAGGACATGAGAAAGGCACATGCTATCATATTAAAAAGGTTAGGGTAGGCATGGTCAATAGTGGTAGGGTGAGACTGTATATACAGGGACAGATGAGTAAGTGTTGGAGTGGCTAAGGACATTCCATCACACTATAGTTAAAACCAGAGACGTACAGCAGTGGAGTCATAAACCATGGTATAAATTAGATTTTACTGCAATTACTTAAGACCTATTTATGAAATAGGAACCATGTGATTAAAAATATAGATTACTGCCCTGAATTAAGCATCTCATCAATAAGCACTCCCTTCAGTCACCACCGGCAGATTATTCTTTCTAGGAGAAGAATAGCAGGCAATTCTTTACAGCAACAGTGGAATTCTATGAAATGTCAACACAGTTCCCATCTCATTAAAACAAGAAATAATAAACTCAAGTTCCCCTGTTCCACAGTTACCTACAAGACACCTGAACTTCAGAAGCAGTTGCATAGGGAGACTACAAATACAGATGAAAGACACCACAAAATGAAATGAAAAAACGGGAAACTGTCAAACAGCTCCTGGAACACCACTGGCCAATTGCCTCATTTAAAAAAAAAAAATGGCTTGGAGTCACATTAGTGTTTCCCTGAGTGCAAGGACTTCTGTCTCCAAAGCATTATTTTCCTGCTTCCCTTGGCAACCTCTAACCTGTTTCTGCTTGGGAGGCATTTGGGTTTCAGTGGGAGGGGATAGGTGGGAAAATCTTGCTCCACAGATGACAGTCCATGGAAATGCTAGTGTGAATCCAAAGCAACATTTCGAGGAAATCTCAACCATTCAAATAGTTGTAATTTGTTTTTCCAAGTCTAGGGATTGGTGCAAATCAGAATGATAGAATATGACTGAATTACAGAGCAACCCTGTGGTGTTCACCTACTTGGCACGTTCACACTCCAAAAACTACATACAACTCCCAGTACAGAACTCACAGGAGATTTATAAACCTTTAGTTTTGACAGAAATCTTTAAGAGGTACCCTTCTTGTCATTAACGAAGCAAATGACATATAGCAATGAATGAATTCCCTTTAGCTGAATACGTGATGCATGTCCTCAGGCACTCATGGTAAAGCAGAATTTTAGTGAGGAGCCCTACAATTTTCTAACCAGCTAGAGCACTTCCTTGTTTCTGTCTTGGTGTTCACTGTTATTCATAAATATTATGATGTGGCACTTTGGAGGCTTTAAGCTCTGCAGGATCCACTAAATGAAGCCCACCATTTTAGACAAAATTGTCATCTGTATGACAGTCTGAATTTGTATTTATCCTAAAATGCATACTCCAAATATTTAGAAAATCTTTTGCATCAAATTTTATTGTGCATAGCAGTGTAACAAGTTGCCCAGCAATATGATGTTTATTTATACGCCACAATTCAGGGCTTTTTTGTAGCAGGAACTCATTTGCATATTAGGCCACACACCCCTGATGTAGCCAATTCTCCTGGAGCTTACAGTAAGCTCTGTACTAAGAGCCCTCTACGCTCTTAGAGGATTGGCTACATCAGGGGTGTGTGGCCTAATATGCAATTGAGTTCCTGATACAAAAAAAGCCCTTCTCCACATTGCTTCTGGTGGGAACTCTCTTCCCTTTTATCCTCACAACAACCGCATGGTAGGTTAAGCTGAGACAATGACTGGCCCAGGGTTATCCAATGAGTTTCTATGGCAGAGTAGGGATTTAAACTTGGGTCTCCCATATCCTAGCCTGTCTCTCAAACCATACACCAAGCTAAAAAAGTTCAGAAAATGTGGATTTATTTAAATATGGTTTTAATTATTTAAATTACATTTATATCTTTGTGTTTATTAACCTGCCCTGAGCTCACTTGTGGGGAGGATGAAATAAAAATCAAAGTACATAAAATAAATAAATAGAAAGGGATACTTCATCACAGTTTTACCTCCAGTCCAGTTCAGGTTTCCTACTATATGCTGCTCCCTTTTTTCTGAGGGCTACACAACTGCTCTTTGTTCAAAAATGACAATCAGTAAAATAATCCACTAGGTCACAAGTCAATCACATCCTGGAGCACACTTCATCATTGTACACGGACTAATACATTTCTGTGTTTTGCTGTTTCTGAAAAGGCTGTAAAAAGTCTTATGGACCACAATGTTATTCATAACTTCAGAAATGTCATATGTAATCGGCTTATTTCTGCCCCTGTTTAACTCTTAGGTGAACACAGGAAGAAGAACAGCAGTGGACAGAAATCGGGTACTAGATGGGGGAGGAGGCTAGGCGCTTGGTCACCCAACTGGGGATGCACCATTCCAGCTACTGCATCAGCTTAAGCTGACCAAAGACTCTAGCCTCTAAAGATTACTGTACCTGCCTAAATCTGCTTATCCTAAAGTCTGAACCCCTGTCTATAGTAAACAATGCACCAATTATGGCCAAAATATCACAAGTGATGTCACCAACAATGGAGGTGGTGGGTGGGGGACAACAGAGTTGCTATGAAAGGAAGGAAGGAGATGATGATGGCAACAACGATGATGAATGTATATCTCGCCCTTCACTCTGAATCTCAGAGTCTCAGAGTGGTCACAAGCTCCTTTACCTTCCACCCCCCCGCGCATTTAACCGCTACCCAAACTAGCAATCTAGTTCCTAACCCCCCAAAAAACAACCCTCCCCAAACACAAGATGTAACAGCAACCAAAAAGGTGAATGTTCATTCTAAGTGTAACATCATTTATTTCTATAAAGACATATACACCAACTCAGTGTGAAGAGTTGCTTCTTCTAGAACTTAGAAAGGTGGGATATCTAGTTCTTATCACTTGCTTTTATCTAACAGATTTCCAAAGAAAATATTGTATACCGCACACCTTGAGATATGTTTTCAGTTTACACTACTTAAGACTTTTTCCAGCTGAAATGGCCTAGAACATCTGCCTGATCTCAGTTTAAAGGCACTATTTTAGAACATAAGTTATCAATATTTCAGATAAGCTTTAATTCCTTTCTTCTCCCCCAAAGTTGATGGGCATCCCAATGTTTTCTTCACAATAGCGTTCACATACCTGTTCTCAGTTATAAAATATGACTAACGAATATTTTTTACATACCAGTGAATTATGGACAAAAATCCTTGCAAGATTTTTAAAGGGAAGGTTTCAATTTTATATGGTCTGACAAACAGTAAAAAATATAGCTGATTTAACAAATGAGTACTCAATCAATGATGCACTGAAGCACAAGTCAAAACCCATTATATTCAAGAACATCCTTGAAATTCCACTTCAGTGCACTGACCCTGTTGCTCAATGCTAAAGACTTTACAAGTCTCCCCCTCCCCACAAGAAAACATTCAGAAGAGCTTTTGTTTTGGCATCCAGTCAGCTGCACCTCACAATTAAACCCTGCCAGACTCCCTCTCTAATCAATTATTCATCGAGATTACTAGCATATCTTTTGAGCACCTTAACTTCATATCAGAAGTGTGCAAGGGCTGACACGTCCATGTGTACATTACAGAATAAAAGGCAGACTTGAGGCAGGTTTTAACGCTAAATGAGAACAAGACGAAAAGAAGCGAAATCAACATTTTCAGTCAAAGTTGAGCTTCAGGCAAGCTGCAGGCAGTGCACAGCGTGAGAGATTTTGGCTCCTGAAAGTGCCCATGTGTTGACAGCTGAAGAAGAGAGTTTGAAGGCTTAATGGTAAGAAATGTTCCATCAATTATAATATTACACATATTACCCCTCTTACTCGGTTTAGTAGTCATCTTCCCAATTCCTGGCAATCAATGACACACACAGAAAACTTACATTGTGAGGCATTATTATAAAAAAAATGAAAATGAGGTTTTCATCATGGTTACTTTAAGCTAAAACAAAGGAGAGATAATATTCATGAGGAAACCTGGGTTGTGACAAAGATAATAATTTAAGGATACAGAGAAAACAGACATTTGAAAGCCAGTTTTTATCAGTTTGCTAGTTAACCGTAACTTCGTTTCACAGAATATCCATATGAGGTACATCCACAGCAGTAGTAAAGAACGAATAGTGCTGGAAGTTTTAGCCAGTATGATTGACTGCTCTGACACACTTAAAGTCCATAGACTCTTGAATGATTTTTCTATCAATGTTACTGAGAGGTCAGCCAAGTTTCTGTACTCTGCTCTAAAGTTGCACCAAAGGATATCACAGAAATCATTTCTGTTCATACAAGTGTACATGAGTTTCTATCCTGTTTTATACTATATCAACCTGTACTTACTTTTATACCATTAAAGGCTGACTTGACTTGACTAGTTCTGGAAGTGCTGAAAAAGTAAGAGAGAGGAGACAGAAAACTCTTGAAAACCAAAAGGACTTGTCCTTTGCTTTCTCTTCTTCCCACCACTTCTGCACTTTTGAACAGGGTTGTATAGCCAGTATAGATACAAAGAAAGTGTGCCCACAAAAGCATTTCCCAAGTTTCTAGGAACATCATAAACTAGATATTCAGTTGCCAAATTAAACCTGGGAAATTTCCGGAGATTTGGGAGTGGTGTCTGGGGAGGACAAGGATCTTGCTTATTTTCTCTGTTCCATCAGGTTTCTAAAATGCCAGCTGTGTATTTGTTTTCATTAAGTGTCAAGTATTCCAGCTCTCAAATGTTGCCTCCGAGGCTTCTAACACTTGCAGATTTGCACCCATTTTTTGTTTCTCTCATCAAGTTTCTTTTGTGTGCACGTTCTTCTTCATGCATCTTTGGTCTTTTTAAACTGTTGCCATTTCCTTCCATATGCTCACTGTTAAAATTCCAGTCCATTCCCATTAAAATGACCTAGAATAGCTGTATCATCATCCCATGGGGATGAATCATTCCAAACCAGATGCTCTCCAGTTCTTACTGGCTTTCCCTCAGGAAATTTTAAAGCTGCTCTATGATTTTTTTTAATATTAAGTGCCACCAGTCTGCTTCCCTTGTGGTTCATATAGAGGCCTTCTCTCTGGTTTAGGCCTTCTCATTTTAAAACAGAATTCTATCTTTACACCCTCAAGCCAGATCTAGGCTTAGCTTTAACTGATTCATTTTAAACAGATACAGCATAACTGAGATGGGACAGTGCGACAGAATTACCTTCCCAATCATCACGTCAGCCCTGCCTTCAGTTTAATTTAATTATATTCAACATACAACGAATACACCTAACACGGTTTATCCTCTTACCTCTCATCACAGGGGCCCTTTTGTGTTCACAGAGCATTTCTAGTTTTAAATATCTATATGAAAATACTAGAAAATCCAGATACAGTTTTCTCTCTCATTCATGCTATATTAACAGCACAAGCTATAGAGACAAAGGGTTGGTTCACACTGTTGACTTTGCAGCTTATTTAAAATGTAAAGTGTGCCATCGAGTCACAAGCAACTCATGGTGACCCCATGGTGTTCTACCTCACTGAACATACTTTGATTTGGTCTTCCCTGTACTTATAACATGAATTTTTATAAGTAATTCAAAGTATGACGGTGTGAGGGGAGAATAACCTAACTTTGTGGCCTAAGTTATTACTACTCTAATCAAGCTCAAAATTTAGAAAATTCAATAAGCAAAGGATTTGAGATCCAGGATATCAATACTAGGATTCTGAATGAACAGTCCTTCATTGTTACATTAATAAACTGAGCAAAATCACCCCTCATTAATCAGTTTCTGGGGATTTGGTGTATAGTCTCACTAACGCCCTTGATACTGTAAACACAGAGTTAGATCCAGCCAGGTTTTTCAGTCTCTCCCAATTCTCCTCCTTATTGCAGCCACTGTCTCAAATGGCTTTTGTCCATGCAAGTCTCACAATCCTAGTATGGCCTTTTGGGGGGACATCAGTGGAAAAGCTTGTTGGATCTATCCCATCCGTACTGTGAGCTTTTGTAGTCATCAAAGGTTCCATCAATTAACTTCTCTTTGCTGAACATGGGCAAATCAGACATGCTTAGAAGAATTAATCAGAAAACTATTTGTTCAGTTCAAAACCCCACATGTGCTACAATTCATAGGCAGTGTTGCTGTGTGAGTAAATCCTCCCTTTTACATGCAGAGGAAGGGATAATTTCACACATACTGAAGAAACAATATGGAAGACCCACAGAGAGAAAGCCACATGTGTTTTGAAGGCCCTGTAAGAGCTGGATTTACTGTCTGAATCAAGTGATGTGCATAGATGGTTTACAATTCCATAAATCCAGAGTATCTTCTTAGAAGGGAAAGTTGCGATTAAAAATCTGGTTTTTAAATTCATATTAAATCTGACACATCTTGATCACTTGACTACCTCAACTGATCCAATTGGAAGGGAGGCTGCCCAAAGCCACATGCAGAAAGGAGGTCCGGGTACCTCAGAAAACCTTTAGAAATTTTCTTTTTTCTTTTTACATGCAAGGTTACCCTTCCGCCAACGGAGGAGTCTTTGCCACCAGAGGAAGATTCTTCACAGGAGAAGGGAATATCTGGCTCCAACTCACTGTTTTAAAATTCACGAAAGCACAGAACTAAAAACAATTTTAAAAATACAGTGAATTGTGGGAAACTGTTTCTGGCAGTTATATTTCATGTGGCATATTATTTTCAGTCACAGAAACATGATTTTCCTAATTTAGATTTACAGTCACAGATTACATAATTTCCAGAACTGCATTCTGAAAAAGAAGCAAGTCTTTCTTTGGTGCCAGAACTAAAGTCCAAGCCAAATCAAAACACTCTAAAATGTAGGAATTAATGCCTGAATGTCTATAAACTCACCAGTGATGAAAATTCTTCAGTCCCATCCAGTCTGCTCTTTGCTATAACCTTTTAAGATCTGAGCCAGAAATATGTCTGCCTATCCATCTGTATCAACAGGGATGCTTTTATTTCATATCTGTATAATGTGTATTGTCCCACGCTAATATTGATTGAAAGAACTCAGGCAAAGCAGTGTCAGCTTTTATTCCTACAGGAAAACCACTCAGCTGAATGGCAAGGCACTTAAGGTCAAATCAGGATTCATCTCACTTTGTTGCTATGTTATAAACTGTGCAGTGCAAATGCAAAAATGGGAGAGAAAGATAACCTTTTCAGGTATGCTCAAACTATTAATTTAATTTCCTTATATCCATTGTTCCTTCAACATATTAGGCAGAAACATATATACATATTGCACTTCATACTGATGTGGTGGAAGGCTTAAAAAGTACAAAAAGGAAAACACTTTTCAAGCACAGAGAAATGGAATAGCAGGTGACAAGATGGGAACATGCACAAGTGGCTTTAAGATGATAATGATGGCATACAGTGATAGCCATTAGCACTGAAGGCTTTTAAATGCACTAGACAAATTCATGACAGAGAAGTAAGGACTACCCATCATTAGGACAGCTGAAACCCAAACTTTCATATTCAGAGGGAAAGCCAGTATGGGTAGCTCATCCCTTCACTTGCTTGACCTTACAATATGGTAGTCTCCATCATGACTGCTTTCTTGCAGTTCGGTAACTGGACCTTTAGCCTAATTCAGAATAATTGTCATACTAGTCCATTTTAAACATAGAGGATAGACCAATATTGAATATGGAAAATCAGGCAGAAAAATACATTTGAATGGTGCTTGGAGGACAATCTTGCACCTCAAACTACCATATTTAATTAATATTCTACTTTTCCACACAAACGATAAAGACAATGCCAACTACAATCAATCTTTAAATTCAGTTGCTTTATGATAATCACACCATCTTTTTCTGAGCAAGGGGAGCCACATAACTGCCTGCCCATTCAGCTCAATGCCACAGCTCAAATTAGTTGCTTCTATAGGAACAAGTCTGAGGGATTTTCAGGCTTACAATTTCCACTTTTGCAGCAAACCATAGGTTGATGTAAGAACCACAATAATGAACTGCTAATGTCCAACATAAATCACTCGCTGACTCAGGGAAGCTTCCCTTAGCCACTCAAAGAGGCATTTACAAAGGTAAAGGTAGTCCCCTGTGCAAGCACCAGTCATTTCCGACTCTGGGGAGACGTTGTTATCTGTCTGCTATTTAAAAAAATCCCTATAGATAAGAGATGTGGCCAATTATCCTCTATCTCTTATCTGCCATTTCTGGGAAAGGTGTCTGAGAAATCAGTGGCAGACTACTTCCAGTCTTTCTTGGATCACTGATGTGCTCTAGACCCTGTTCACTCTGGTTTCATACAACACTATGGGATAGAGAAGGCTCTGATAGCTTCAGTTGATTACCTCCATCTAACTGTATGTATGTATGTATGTATGTATGTATGTATGTATGTATGTATGTATTATTCATTCATTCATTTATTCATTCATTCATTCATTCATTCATTCATTCATTCATTCATTCCTTTCAGTTTATATCCCGCCCTCTCCACAAGCGGACTCAGGGCGGCTTACAACATCATAAAATACAATCAATCCAATAAAACATATAAAACCATAATTTATGTATATCAGCTTTAAAACCATTCTATGGTGCTATTTCAGGCAAAGACTATACGCCAAATTGTTTTAATTGAATGTTTAAATTTGTTAGCAATCTTGGTGACCCTTGTAAGGGCAGAAAGGAAAGATTTAAATGTGTAATATAATAAATAAGGAAGAGAAAGAAAGGGAATCATATCAGTTTCCAGATCTCCTAGGCTCATTATAGTGACAAACCATGGTTTATTGTTCTGTTTGAATATTAGCAAAATCATCTTTGATCATTCATGCACAAAATATTGTTCTTTTAAAATTCAATTTCTACTAAATCTGACTTTCTATAACTAACAGGCATTATGAATCCTGACAACTTGAAGGACATTGCTTTTCTTCAGTGGCTACAGAAACCAGCCACTTACAGTTTTAGACATCCTAGAAATGACTAGCATCTGAGAAGGCAAGCTGAGCCTAGAGTTCAAAACAAAGGACCATAGGAAGTTGTATAGCAAAACAGGCTGCAAAAGTCTATGAAGAAACAGCACATGAAGACTCATAAACATTAAACTATAATAATATAATGATAATAATAAAATTTTATTTATACCCCGCCCTCCCCGCCGGGGCAGGCTCAGGGCGGCTTACAGGGTGTGGCAAAAGCCATGTTGAACAATGCAACAATTATACATTTCTATACCATTTAAAATTTACCATTAAGTTTGCATAATATAAAAGTCTAAAATCAATCTAAAATAATCTCATCTTATTGCTATCTCGATTCTTGATGTTAGTGATGGCATGGTGTTTATTTCAGGTTCCATCTTGGAAGGCTAGCCGGAAGAGGGTGGTTTTGCATGCCCTACAGAATTGGCTAATGTCCCGTAGGGCCCTCACCTCTTCCGGCAGCTGGTTCCACCATTGGGGTGCTTTCATAGAGAAGGCCTGTTCTCTGGTTATTTTTAGTTTGGCCTCCTTTGGCCCAGGTACTTCCAGAAGGTTTTGTGAGCTGGATCGCAGTGCTCTCTGGGGAACATATGGAGAGAGGCGGTCCCTAAGGTAAACAGGTCCTCGGCCATATAGGGCTTTAAAGGTAATAACCAGCACCTTGTAATGAACTCGGTAAATAACTGGCAGCCAATGCAGCTCCCACAGCCCAGCCCGCACATGTTCCCACCGAGGTAGGCCCAACAGCAGTCTGGCTGCTGCATTCTGCACTAGCTGCAGTTTCCGGGTTCGGCACAGGGGCAGCCCCATGTAGAGGGCATTACAGTAGTCTAGCCTCGAGGTGACCGTTGCATGGATCACTGTTGCCAGGTCATTGCGCTCCAGGAATGGAGCCAACTGCCTCGCCCACCTAAGGTGGAAAAAGGCGGATTTGGCAGTGGCTGCTATCTGGGCCTCCATTGTCAAGGAAGACTCCAGTAGCACTCCCAAGCTCCTGACCCTGCGCACTGGTATCAGTGACGCACCGTCAAAAGCTGGAAGGGAGATCCCTCCCTCCGGACCACCACGCCCTAGACAAAGGACCTCTGTCTTCGCTGGATTCAGTTTCAGCCCACTCGACCTGATCCAGTCTGCCACGGCTTGCAGCGCCTGGTCCAGATTTATAGGAACATCGGCAGCCCGGCCGCCCATCAATAGATAGAGCTGGGTGTCATCCGCGCACTGGTGACAACCCAGCCCATATCTCTGGGCAATCTGGGCAAGGGGGCGCATGTAGATGTTAAATAACATCGGGGAGAGAACTGCTCCCTGAGGCACCCCACAGTTGAGTGAGTGTCTCTGGGACAGCTCCCCCCCAATTGCCACCTTTTGTCCCCGACCCTCCAGGAAAGAGGAAAGCCATTGCAAGGCTAGCCCCTGAATCCCTGCGTCAGCGAGGCGGCGGGCCAGCAGCCAGTGGTCGACCATATCGAATGCGGCAGTGGTCGACCATATCGAAAGGTCTAACAACAGCAATACTGCCACACCACCTCGGTCCAGGTGTCACTGGAGATCATCCATGAGGGCGACCAGAACCGTCTCTGTCCCATGGCCCGGGCGGAAGCCGGACTAGAATGGATCCAAAGTGGAAGCGTCATCCAGGAAGCTCTGTAACTGCAATGCCACAGCCCTCTCTATAACCTTGCCCAAAAAGGGCAAGTTTGAGACTGGCCGGTAATGAGCCAATTCGGCCGGGTCTGATGTAGCTTTTTTCAGGAGGGGGTGGACCACTGCCTCTTTCAGAGGGGTTGGAAAAGAACCCTCCGAAAGAGATCTATTTATGATGTCCCATATAGGACATCTCAGCTCCTCCTGGCAAGCTTTAATTAGCCAGGAGGGGCACGGGTCCAGATCGCAAACTATGGCTTTAGGACAAAACCACCACAGTGATAGGCCCAAGAAGAAAATTTGTTGTAAGCTTTCAGTGGTTCAAAACACATCCACACAGATCTGGAAATACTGTTCAAATAGTTTTCTGTGTTTGTTAGGACTGAAACCTGGAAGAAATAATAGCACTACGCAAGTTGAATTTGACCTTAACTGATGTTTAACTTTTTAGGCACAAGGCCTTTGATGAAGATGGGCACTCACCAGCCAGTTTATCATTCTCCCTGCCCTCAAATCTGAACTCACAGTTAAAAACCAACTACTATAAAATCGGGAACTAGTTATCCTAACCCCCTTTCCTCACTCATGATGCCACTTCTAGGCCAACATTTAACCCAGAATAAGGGGAGTTTTTACACTGGCATGATATTCAGAGTAGCAATCTACTCACCCATCTCTTATTTAACCCAACGTCCAATTCTTCTAACTTCACTGTACACCTGCCTAAAGGTAATCTTTCACTGGCACTGCACCAAGGCAGTTCAAACATATGGGGGTTGGGGGGCAAAGAGACCAGAACTTTTAAATATCCAAGATGAAACTCACAAATAACATTTTAAAAAAGAAACACATTCACATAGGAAATGGGACACAAAATCCATTCTGTACTATAATGGTTCAGGATAAGATACTTGTTACCAGAAGACAAAATGGATTAATAATTATTATGGTATTGTCACACAAATATTTTTCAGATAGTAACTCAAACCTTTGTCACACCACTTGAAATATTTGATTCTAGGAAGGTAAAAATTAACACTCTCCTTAATATGAGAAAAAATTCCAAGTTTCATGTATAACTAGTACATTAATGAAGCCAGTACCTTCTGAGTAAAAAGTAATCAAAAGGGTCATTCAATATGAAAGTTATGATCTAGATGTTCTCCACCTACTCACAAGAGTTCAACCAGGTTTCAGGTTACATGCAATTATTTATTTGGAGTACTCAGATCTTTGGATCCACACTAATGGTTGCAAGAAATAGAGAACAAGGAGGCTGAGGTCTCCCATGAAGAGATGTCAGTGACAGCAGACCTTCCCTGCCTTTTCATTCCCTCAGTCCCTGTCCCCCAAGTGTTGCTGAAGGTTGGAAGATCCCCTCCCTGAACAAAATAACATGAAGCACAAGAGCTGCAGCACTACAACAAAGACATCGAACAAAACACCTCACTTCCCTCTTGTTCATACACAAATATACCAAGCTGGCTTCAAGCTTGCCCCACTCATACAAGGGAAACAATTCTGTCCAGTTCCTCCTCCTCTTTGAAGCTTCTAAAGCTGAAAGACATATCATTCAGTAAGATTCCCCAACTCTCAGCAGCTTGGGATGCATAAGGGGAGGGAAGGATTCTACTTCTGTGATGCCTTCCATTTTCAAGGGCATGGATCCAACTCTATTATGAAAGGAAACTGACATAAAATGGTCAATGGGGTAGATAGCTTTTAAAAGAGATCTGAAAAAAGTTAATGAAAGAGAGGTAAAAAAATGGTGATTAGCTTTTAGATGGAACCTTTAGAGGGATATGAGCAGAATCCAGAGGGGGGCAATAGTATGGGGAAATTATGGTCTTCCTAGCCTGCTTGCAAGACCCAAAATAGCATTTAGCTAGCTACTCTGGCAAGCCGGTTATTGAATTACGTAAATGGATTCCTATTTCACTTACCAAGTCTTTTTAATATATTCTTGCAACTTGAAAAATGTGTAAAATTTTGCTGTGTATGTAAACTTGAATTCTGTGTAAAAACTTCACTGATGGAATGAATTTCCATGAGGAGAATGTAGCTTCCTGTCTTCCCATTCCCTGTAGCCTGAAATGCTCCCGGAAATGCTGATCAATGGGACAGAGCACCTCCAGGAACAGCACAAAGGATGAGTTGGAAGTCTGTGGCTGAAAGGAAAAATCAGGGACATACATTCCCCTTCCCACTAGCAGAAATTTACCACAGGACCTATGTGCTTGTGTCTCTAGCAAACAAAGGCTATAAAAAGAAGAAAAAGCAAGCCAGAAGACAAACAGTATGTGGAAAATGTCATCTAAAAGATAGGCTACTGCCTCAAAAGGCAAGCAGTTTCATTCACAATTACTCCCAGCAATCCACAAAAAGTATTATTTTCTGAAATGAATTAAAGATATAAAAAAAATTTAAAAATTCAAACAAAAAACTGATATTGAGCTAAAAGTGGTAAGCAAGGTATTTTTATGTAATACCCATCTGGATTGTGAAACTTTTATTCATGAGACCTCTACTTGAAAAATGTTATATTTAAAGGCAATTGTATGCTTTCCACTGATCCACTGCCTCATTCTACTGCATCTCTTTCCTGTAGAAAGAGAGGAGCTAAGACATCTTAATAGACATTGCTCTTTCTAAGGCTGTGCAAAAACCAAAGTGTGTTTTCACCATGATGTAATGAATCAAAATGTGCTGTTGATGGCTCAGGGATATCCAGGTCCCTATAGCTTGAGGAATGGCCCTAAGCTCTTGCCAGATTATACACTTCATAGTTACTGATTTGCTAGTGGAATATTTTTCTATTTTACTGTTGATGCACTCTCCATCTCTTTGCAAAAGGAAGACAAACAGCTAAATTACTGAGCAGAATTTTACATCCACTGTAATAATAGGACTCTTCAGATGCTGAGAAATAGGCAGAACTCATAGTCCTGTCCTGGACAGAATCATGACTAAAGAAAGTGCCCATTTCATAAATAAATGTGTCATGGTTGTGTTAGTGGAAGAAGAACATTAAGTTTATGGCTATGAGAATTTCTAGTATAAAATGTAGTAAAACAAAAATAAATGAACACTTTAGTTACATAACAAGAACCCTGACTCTAATCTCTTGTGCTGATGTATCAACCTACAACATCAAAGTAATAACCTCAGTGTTACAAACAGTCTGCTATAGTTTATGGAACAGGACCCATCCTAAGCATTTACTTGGTAGCACACGTATTTTATAATACAGCTGTCAAGTTTACTGTGAAATCATTATAATGATCTTTATTTAAACTAAGCAAGGCAACATTTCAGTACATTCTCTGCTTTCATATCTAAATTGGAAGCTGCTAAAATCTTAGGACAGAGAAAGCACCACAGTTGCCTCATTTTTGAAATACACTAACTTAGTTGGGAATGGCCAGTATTCATGATCTTTAGAAGAGGCTTTGACTGGAATGGATATCACCTCATGGCACTTTAGACAGTTATGCAGATCATCTTTCAAGATATTAGGGTCACGACTCATTGCCACATATTTTGATCAAGGGTGATTCAGTCTTCTTTATAGTTCAATTACCATGGCTATTCTAATTCATCAACAAATGAATAGGGGCAATCTTAGGGTTCAGTTAGCATGACATTGTAGATGCTGGTTAAATCAGTCAGATCAGCTTTTGGGGTGAAAGGCTGAACCATAGGGTGTTTGCAGAGCTCAATTTATGCTTTGCTAAGGCAACTACAGCTTAGGGCCTAAAATTATGAGGGGAGTCTAAACACAAACAAAAAAAAGTGCTAAATAATCATTTTTTAAAATGCTATCGGACCTCTTAAAGTTGATATAGCTCAGGGCATTACAGCATGTATGCCCTCAGTGCTCAGCAACAAATCTTGACTAGTGTCCTTCTTTGAGTCTCTTGGTGTATTGATGAGAAATAGTGTCTTCGAAGGGCATTTATGATGATGCTAATATTCCACTCCTCTGAATGTTAGTGATGCAGGAAATGCAATTTTCTCAAAACTGTGGAACTGGCCAAGGGTTGCAGCACATGTGAACATTGTCTGAGGCAAGGGCCCGTCAGTTGCTAAGCAACAGTTTGATATAGCAGCAGGAAATGCATAGCAGAAACATGCTAATTGGTGTTGGGGATGTAATCATGCAAACTGATGCACAGAAGGCAGGAACTGGTACAAAGGCTCCAAATGTCACAAAGACACTGACTCCCCAAAATGGCAGTCAGGGTTTCTCAATAGTTCTCTCTAAAGGCATAGGAACGGCAATTCTCATTGATAAAGTTTCATAGGACATCCAAACCAAACCAAAGCTTATATCTTCTTTCTCTGAGCTTCCTGAAGTATCTTTCATAACTGTGCAAACAATATGCTTCAGAAAGGAAAACTATTCCTAGAACTATGCACAAAACAGATATTTCTGTTTTATAACATGGTCATTCTCATTGTTCAGTGCAGATGTTTGCACTATAATATTTGTACAATGTGTTTTAATCAGAAATATATATAGCAAACGTTATCTCCAATTTCAGAACTGCATAACAATATTAAAGCCCATCAAGGAAAGAGACTATTTGTGGCACTAGATGTCTCACAAGTTCAGGAGAACCTGCTACCCAACATGATCAATTTTCCTGGCATGAGTGAATGAATGTTCCTGCTGTTCCCGCACAGTAAAAGCCCTAGCATGAATGCATCCATTATCCTATAACTAAAAGCTAAACTGGATGAAACACAATATTTTCAACTGGTTTAACAGTTCTGTTCATAATGAAAAGGTATATGAGGAGCAATAACACTCACAGTCAGGGTAGACGCAGTGTGCACTTTGGGGAGCGGGAAAGGTACTTAATTACAACAATTTCAGTAATTAGTAAATAGCAGGTTTTGTTTCATAACTCTTCAGTTCCTGGACTAAGGAGGCTGCATTTCAGTCACACCTTTTATTTATTACTAGAGCTTAAAATCTCTTGAAGAATAAAATATGTCAGATGAGCTACGTTCAAAAGCATCAGACCAGATATTTTATTTAAACTTTATTCTATAAAAACCTACAAACTAATATCTCAGACTAGAGCAGAACTAGATGCTGCTATCTTATTAACACCTAGTTCCCAAACCTGAAGTCAAAATATACAAAAATACAAGGAAAAATAAGTAAGAGGAAACCTTCCCATGCCTCTACCTTATTCTTTCTTGAAAGTGCTCCCTTACCCGAACATTTCCCCCATATCTGGGCTTACAGTTTCATAAGATGAAAACCAAATTAGACTGAAATCAGCCAGGAAGGAGAACTGGCAGTGTAGAATTGGTGGACTGGGGCAGTATCTTTCCCTGGAAGTAAACATTCCCTGCCCCAACATTAGGTTTATCAGGACATCACACAGATTTCCCTTCCAAGATCTAGATTCCCCCCACTCCTTTTTTTAAAAAAATAACCTTGGTAGAAATGTTCCCTTTAAGCTGAGTTAGTGTGAGCTAGATCACAGATTTTTAGCCTCCAACTCACACATTTTTGTCTTAACTCAGGAAAAATGGCCCCAGAGCGAACTAATTTCTGCAGCAGCTCACAACTTTAATGCCAGTAGCTCGTGAAGTAGAATTTTTGCTCACATGACTCAATAGCTTCGAGGGAGTATTGCTTGGGAGGATCTGAAATTGCTCATTAGGACAACTTATGTGCAAGATGATGAAATCCAAGATACAAACCAAGATGAGTTGCCATGCTTGATCACCAGCTAGGTTTGTGGAGGCTAATACAGACATTAAGCTCTGTTCATCAAGACTTCCTTTCTCCGATTCTTGTTGTGCCTCTCAATGAATGGGGTTTGCACAGAAGAACTGATCAGTTGAATAAGCCTGCACTGTACACAGCAGATAAAGTCTTCTTCTGTGAAAGTCAATATATCACCTCAAGATGAGAAGGAGGGGGGAATCCCTGAACAACCCTAACTATAATCAGTAATTGTCATTAAGCTCTCATTATACAGAGCAAGTGTAATTAGAGCATCATGCCCTCACAGGATGCTGCGCACAGAGAACGCTGGAAGGCTTCATAAATTAGTGCCAAATCAGTCACCTCCCCTCCATCATGAAAGAGGAATATTGTATTTATGTATGGTAGAGCAAAAACCAATTGGCCCCTACAAAAAAAAATTAGGCTAAATGCTATCTGCAATTTTTTTATGGGCTCCTGATTTCATTATGCATCTCAGAAATAAAAGGAATAAAGTTTGCCATCAATAATTCTGAGCGTATCTGCTGAATCCCACAGATTCCAAAGCATTAATAATTCAACATCTTGTGGGAATTTTGTCATGGTGGAGCTACAACTTGTCTGCAAACGGAGCTCAGGGGATGTTCAATATGATCTATTCTAGCATATGCACACAATTGCTACATTCATCACGATGCAGGGAAAACATTATCTTCCCTCAACTTACGGTTTTTAAGAAGATGTTGTTGTAGTTTACACAATAAAACCTCTTGAGCATTAAAAAAATAAATCCCAGGGTTTAAGCACATATTGCTATTTAAATCATGCTAAAAAAGGACCACTGTCTCTCCGGGTATACATCTCAGTTCCTGGGTCCCATGCTTTTTCACAAACGAGCAATTTCAGTGATTATATAGACATCATAAAATGTGATGGGGAAAGAGAGTGATCCAATTGGATAGCCCAAGTCCTGGCTGTACATGATATAATCTAAACACCATTATAGAATGTAAAATAATGAAAATAACACAACAAAGGAAGGATGATGAATTTCATTACCCAAATACTGGACATATACCCAACATATCTGTTTACAAACAGGTAATAAAATATTTGACCTTTAATAGTTATATACAAATATATTTTCACACTATGCATTTATAAAACCAAAATGACTGTGAATCTTGAATTAACGTAAACTTCTTACAAGGAAGTTTCTCCTCCCTCCATATTGTACATGCAGCAAGGCAGGGAATTTATTTAAACCAGCTGATTTGGTATTATTATTTATTGAGAAAGTGTCATATGAGTAATTGCATTAATGTATCTCAAAAGTGAAATCCATTGGTCCTAAGAGCATAGATTGCTAGACTTTGTCCATGCACCAAATTCTATCCCTTTGCTGAGCTGCCCTCATTGCATTGTGTCACATACACATTTCCTCTCCCTCCACACCAAGCAAAATGAGGTGAACACTGATGGAACTGAAAGGTCAAGATATTCAATAATATGAAGACTGTATAACACTGCATATTTAAAGGTGCATAGCAAAAACAATTGCTGCTATTGTTGTATACATCCAGGGCTTTTTTTGAGTAGGAATACACAGGAATGCAGTAGTGGCTGGCCTGGTGTCAGGGGTGTGTGGCCTAATATGCAAATGAATTCATGCTGGACTTCTACAAAAAGCCCTCTGTGAAACAATGGTGGCAATGGATGTGTGTGGCCTAATATGCAAATGAGTTTCTGCTGAACTTTTTCTACAAAAAAGCCCTGTATACACAACACTAGTCTTCACTGTGAGACAGTATCCTGTACCCGAAGAAAAACAACCAGCAACTGTGTAAAATCACACAATAAAAAATAAATAATATAAAGTATCTCTTTGTTGTCTCTCTTTGTTTTGAAATAATACCAAATATACAGTATACATGAATATCACTAAGGAAAAGGATCCACAGAACTCAAAATTCAAATGTCCAGAAGTTGCTTAGTCCTTCACTCTTCTTGTTCAATTCTCTGTGGTATCAAAATTCCTTCCACAGAACTCAAAATTCAAATGTCCAGAAGCTTAGTCCTTCACTCCTCCTGTTCAATTCTCTGTGGTATCCAAATTCCTTGAAACTCCAGGCTCCAAGGATAATTTTCCTTTACATGCCTGTCAACTTTTGGATCATGTTTTGCATGGGAATCCTTCCTCATAGAGCCAATCTGCAATACTTTTCCTTTTGACATCAACTAAGACCACCTGATCACATCTCCATTAGGCACCAGCTCACCATTGATTGGCTCTATGAGGGAGCATTCCCAAGCGAAACGTGATCCAAAAGTCAACGGGCACATAAAGGAAAATTACCCTTGGAGCCTGGAGTTTCAAGGAATTTGGATACCACAGAGAATTGAACAAGAGGAGTGAAGGACTAAGCAGCTTCTAGACATTTGAATTTTGAGTTCTGTGGATCCTTTTCCTTAGTGATATTCTTGTATACTGTGTATTTGGTATTATTTAAAAAAAAACCAGAAACAACAAAGAGAGACTTTATATGACTTATTTTTTATTGTGTGATTTGTACACAGTTGCTAGTTGTTTTTCTGCTGTTATATACTGTGTTGCCACTTTGTTTGGTGTTACTTGAGTATTCTGTACCCAACAGAGGGGGTGGTGGTGGTGGGGATGATATGTATGTACATGTCTGTCAGTTAGGTCCATTTTCCAGTTCAGATTCATTCTGATAAAACTTGAGCATAAAGAAAGAAACCTTTCTTCTGCTATCTCTCACTCCTATCTGACACTGCTATCTCTTAGTCTGCATACTTTGAGAGGATGACACATAAATAGCAACCAAGAGATTGTCTGACAGAGTATCAAGGTTCTTAAGCAAGTTTGGGAAAAATGAAGATTGTAATATGGTGGAAAACAGTGAGGGCCTTTTTGAGGGAATAGTAATCCTCAAGCAGTCATTAGTGCTGAAAAGTAGTTAGTCCATATTAAAATTCCAGATGACATACACTTGTACAATATGCATCAGTTGGGGGGTGGGGCAGGAATCAGAGGCTTGAGCTACCTATTCAGGCAAATTTTCCCATGAAAGGATCCCCGAGATCTTCAGGCAAGGGTCTCCAAAAACTGAACAGCCAATAATTACAAACAGATAAATCCAAAGGAAAGGCAACATTGGTGTGCCACTACAGCAGCCAGCATCTTAAACTGTTGCTCAACCCTGCATATTGCTACTAACTTTTATTCTTCAGATCTTATGTTCCATCAATGAAACAGGACACTGCAAACTTATTAATTGCTAAATTTGAACAGGACTTTTTTTTGCAGCAGGAACTCCTTTGCTACTGGGCCACACATCCCTGATGTAGCCAATCCTCCAAGAGCTTACAGTAGGCCCTGTAATAAGAGTCCTGTAAGCTCTTGGAGGATTGGCTACATCAAGAAATGTGGCCCAATATGCAAAGGAGTTCCTGCTACAAAAAAAAAAGCCCTGAATTTTAATAGAAACTTTCTTCTAATATCAAGTAACCTGCTTCGATTTTTTTCATGAACACAAACGAATAGGAAACATATCTCGCTCCCATTGAACTTTGTGGAGCAAAACAAGCAGACAGCAATGTAGGATGATGCTTTTCCTTCACCTTAGGAAAGAGTGAGTTCCTCTCCCACTGTTTACTCTACTGTGCATTTCAGCTGGCCTTCATCCCTAACTCATGCTTAGTTTAGGGAAAAAAACTGATTGCCATACCTCAGTGATTTGCCATTCTTACTTCCGGGATGCACAGAACTACAACTATGGGGCAATGCCACAGCAAGTCTCTTCTTGACCTCAGAGGAGAAGTGAGTTAATGCTTTAGTGACCTGGAAGGGGCAAGGTCCCTTGATGGGACCCATCCTGAACCCATTTGGGGAGGGCAAGATAGAAATGTGAATGAATGAATGAATAAGGCCATAGTTCAACCACAGTTTGCTTGCAGAAAGTCCCAGGTTCGATCCCTGGCATCTACATAACATAGATCAAGTTACAAGCACTATGAAAGACCTTTCTCTGACTGAGACCTCTGAGAGTCACTGTCAGTCAAAACAGACAACATTGAGCTAGATGGCCCAACAGACACCATTTCTCCATGCTCAGCCCAGACTTAGGAGGCAATGACAGCTTATCACTATTGCAATTAGAGGGTATACAATATGGGAAAAGAACACCAAATAATTTGGACAATGTTATTAGTTTATTATTACACATTCATAGTAAAACAATGAACAGAGAAGAGAGATTCCAAATCTCTTCACAATGTTTGCTTCATTTACAGTCCTCTGTCTGCAGTGATGACATTTAGCTAAATAACAGAATCATCCCTCTTCATTCAACCAAAATTAACAGACCACCAATACTTAGTATTTTCTCTCACAAAGGCACTCAGAAAAATTAATTCAAGCATTAATTAACAAAGCCATCTCTACTTTGCAAGAATATCTGAATGATCAGTTTCAATGTTAAATATTAAACACATTGCATTGTTGCACCTTACAGGAGAAAAACATATATTTTGTTCTTGAAGGTTTTTTTTAGCATACTGGGAAGGATCCTGTTACTCTCTTCTGTTAAGCCTTCCTTCACGGGAGACAGACTTTCTCCAATGAAGAATGACCCCTTTTTTCCTGATTGAGAAAGGCTCCTCCAATGGAGAAGGGACTCTCTTTGTTGAAGGAAGTCTTTCTGTGTTACATGAAGGCTTGGTAGAAGGGAGTCACAGGATCCAACCAGTGCTTGTTTTGCAGAGTGTAGGTGGGGGTGAGGAAGGCAAAGGAGGAGGAAGAGGAGGAGTGCTGGTGCTCACATACAAGGATGAACCTATTTCCATCAATTCCCCCTGAGGTACATGTAAGAGGCATTCAAATGGTGCTGGCACTTAGTACCAAAGAAGGCTCCCAACAATTATTTTTAAAGACAGAATACTAATCAAAATGACCAGCTTTACTCATTTGTATATTTCACCTCCATGGACCATCCAAATGTAGAGAACCAAAGATGAGTCATGCAACAGGATACAAAGAGGGAGCAACTCCTGTGATTAGAAAGGATAGGGGGAAATGTTGAACGCTGAATAAGCAAATAAGTGTATGGGATCCCAAATAGGGTGAGAGGAAAGTGAAGCAGATAGAAAAGGTGATTAAACTACCCCTTTGCTCCTTTTTCCAGTCTGTGTTGCCCCACCTCCTGAAGCTGCTTTCTCTTAGAAGTAGCTGCTGGAGCTTTCTTAATAATAATAATAAGTTTTTATTTATATCCTGCCCTCCCCGCCGAGCAGGCTCAGGGCGGCTTACAGAACATGATATGGTATCATGATATAACAATACAGATAAAATCAATCAGCAATATAAATACAAATATAAATTAATTTTAAAAAGCTAAAAACAATACAGTGGTGCTACAGTCTCTATTTATCCAGGCAGCGTATACACTTGAATACACTTGTCCATAACATGTACTCACATTCTAAAGACAAAGTCAGCTTTCCAACAGAAATCTGAATTCTACAAAGAGAACTAAAAAAAAATTTGCTGGTGTATTAATAATCAACCAACTTTTAAAGATATTAACACATTATAAAACACTAATTTTAATTTCTAAGTATTTTAAAATGCCACAGATTATAAAAGGACAAACTCATTGAAATCACAGTTACCGCAATTAACATGTTCATACTTAACTATGAATCTAAGAAAAATCTCTGCATTTGGATGTCACATTAAACAAGTAATCAATCTGACTCTCCTTTACGTTGCTATATTTTATGACATGTCCACATATGAACACTCATAGATGACAAGTATGATATTCTGCAGAGTAGAAGAGACTGCTGGCCCTTGGAAAAAAGGTTGGAAGATGAGAATGACCTACCTTTCCTCCCCAAGACTGTCTAGGGCTTATGCATGCTCATTTCCCACACGCCACTGGGGAATGTCCCTAGCACCACTGGACAGTCAGTATACAGGTTCTAGTCTAAGACGGGGCATTTTTCCCCTTCCATCACTACAGGGATCCGCTGAGTGAGATAACTGTGAGAATGTTATCCTGAATCTCAAGGGGACCAGGGATATGATGCCAACCTCTTCAGCATTCATTCATCTACCAGCCACTGGGCAACAGGCTTTTTTTGAGCAGCAAAAAAGGTCTGCTTGTCTGTGCTTAGACCAGATCTCACCCATATAAAGTAAACAGAATCATCTCATGAAAGTTTTTCAGAGATATGACAACTTTCTCCAGCTGTTCCAGTTAATTCTCTGAAATAACAAGATGAAGTCTGGGATAGCAGGCTTGCTCCAATTGACTAATGACCAAGGTCACTGTAAAGGCGGCAACCTAGTTCCAGAAATTTCTCATTTCCAAACCTATTCAAAAAAGGTGAGGAACCCTTCCTTCCAAATAAAATTGGTTAGCACCTGTTGCTACAGAAGGAGAAATGGATTAAATAAATGAAGATCCTATTTGCATAAAGTATTAAGCCATTGGAACTCTGTATTCATCCATTGTCTCTGAAGGCACTGCAAGAGTCATTAATGCTTCCAAGGTTCTCTCCTTCAGCTTGGCAATGGAGGCAACTTCTGGAAGGTTTGCCAGCAAGCCTTTAACTTGGAGAAATGTCGACTGCGGGGTGACATGATAGTTTACAAGATAATGCATGGGATGGAGAAGTACTTTTCTCCCTTTCTCGCAATACAAGAACTTGTGGGCATTTGATGAAATTGATGAGCAGTCAGGTTAAAACAGATAAAAGGAAGCACTTCTTCACCCAAAGGGTGATTAACATGTGGAATTCACTGCCATAGGAGGTGGTGGCGGCTACAAGCATAGCAAGCTTCAAGAGGGGGTTAGATAAAAATATGGACCAGAGGTCCATCAGTGGCTATTAGCCACAGTGTGTGTGTATATATATGTGTGTGTGTGTACATATGTAGACCCCCATGGCTGAAATAGTGTCTGGTTGTTAGTATAATCTTATGACCCCTAAAGGCATGAGGGGATCACGCGCCCTGCTATGTCTGAATCTCCAGACACTTTCACATCCCTCATACTGTAGCAAGTAGTACTTTTGGAATGCTAGCTTCCTTTCTGTTGTTAAACACCTTGCATACTTCCTGTATTAACTTTTGTTCTTGCTGATGAGCTAAGATGCTTCTGGAATTCTAAACCCCTATAAAATAAAGAAGCCTTGCTTAGCAAGGCAGAGCATATTTCCTCTTCAACACGTGTGTTTGTGTGAATCATTCCAACATATATATTATATAATTTTTTTGGCCACTGTGTGACACAGAGTGTTGGACTGGATGGGCCATTGGCCTGATCCAACATGGCTTCTCTTACGTTCTTATGTTCTTATTTGCTTGATTTTCTGTGATTTTACTAAATAAGCATCACTAGTCCAACAGTAAAACAGGGATGTTGTCCTTTTGTCTCTCAAAGGATCAGAATGCTTTGAGAATGTGCACCATGGAGTATACATTCTCTGAGCAAAAATTCCCTTTCTCAGGCTCCTTTTGGTGACAGACAGCAGGGAGCATGTCTGGTTCAGAAGACATACATGTTCCATGTCCAAGTCTATGCAACTCTACACAAATGCATATTTATGAGTTTTTACTTGTATGGCATAATTTTCACTTTCCATTCATCGTATAGCAACTCACTTACAAGCACCAAAAATGCTAATTGGCTTGCACACTAAAAAGCACAGGGTGGGGGGGAGCCTCTAAGCTTTAGAACAAAAAGATAAGTAATTCAGCTACCTTTGTAAATGAAGAGAATGGGTAAAACAAAGAAATTATACAAATGAAACTGTTCTCGCAACCACTGTGATGCTGTTCAGTATGGTATAATATATGCAGAGTATAAGGCCTAAGGCTGTGAACTTTGAGTTGGTGAATTCCTGGAGATCTGGGAGTGGAACATATGAAGGGCAGGATTTGGAAATGGAAGCTACCTCAGCTGCGTATAATGCCATAGAGCTCACCCTCAGAAGACAGCATTTTCTCCAGAAGAACTGATCTCTATAGCCTGGAGATCAGCTGTAACTCCAAGAAATCTCCAAACCCCTCCAAGGTAGGCTTCCCAACCCTCCCGCTCTGGCAGGGGACCCCTGAATTTGCAGCCTCTTCCCCCGCTCTCCAAAAACCTGGAAGCGGGGGGAGGGGGGAACGGCGCCAAGGAGTGTGGCGAGCCGCGAGTCCGGGTACTTCTGAGCCCATCTTGGAGGAGCAGCTAGGTGAAGCGGAGAAGAGGTGGCAGCAGCGCAGTGGCGTCGCCCGCTCCATTCCGCCTCTGAGGTAAAATGAGAGAAGGGGAGGGTGGAGGCAGGCCAGGAGTGTGGCGAGCCGTGAGTCTGGGTCCTTTTGAGGCTCAGAAGGACCCGGACTCGCCACTCGCCATGCTCCTGGCCTGCCTCCACCCTCCCCTTCTCTCATTTTACCTCAGAAACAGAGCGGGCGCTGCTGCTGCGCTGCCGCCTCTTCTCCGCACCTAGAAGGACTCTTTGTTTGATCTGGCAGGTCTGTTTGCGCGTGTGTTTTTATGGTCCATTGTCTCCACGTTCCCCACTCTCCAAAGAAACGCATCTCTTTTGAAAGAGCAGTGAAAACCTCAACGGAAGGGAATGAACTGGAAATGGGCTGAGTGGCGACATCCTGCCCTCTTTCTTCTCTTCACAATCCTTGTGATTTGAAGATGATTCCCGTCTCCTGTCAGGGGTTACTTATCAATTTGAAAAATGACTTTTATCCCTTTAACTGCCAAAGGGGTGGGGATGGGGGGTGGGGAAGGAGATATTTACACAGCTTTGCTGACTCCAGGCTTCTGTGTGTGTGCGGGGGTATTATTCTGTATATTTTTTTTTATATCCAGGGTGAATACTGAGAGTCTGTTCACCAACCTTCAGCCCACGTTTTAAAAGTAACCTGTAAAGTAGGAAGTATTTCTCATTTCTTCGGTCTCTCTTTACTTTTTTTAAAAAAAGAAGAACTTAAAAGGTTTTGCAGAGGGTTTCCCCCCCCCTTTAAGAGCCAGAAATGTCAGTGGGAATGGAGTGTTATTGTTGTCAGTCCAAGAGAATGAAAGATGGAGAGAAACAGAGAAGGCCATAAGTTTGTCCCTAAATTCTGTTCTTAAATGTTTTGCTAGCATTTGAGCTTTGCACAATACCCTGGCCAGTGAACCCAAACGTCCCCTCTTTTTTTATCTCTTTGCTTTTGAAGCCACCACTGGGCCACCAAGAGGGAGTGTTGAAAGAGGGAGCAGATACTCTAGAAACTAGCACCATGGAATGCTGTGACTTAGGGTTGCCAATCCCCAGGTGGGGGCAGGGGATTCCCTGGTTTGGAGGCCCTCCCCCCCGTTTTAGAAAGCGTGTGGGGGGGAGGGAAATGTCTACTGGGCACTCTATTATTCCCTATGGAGAACAATTCCCATAGGGAAAAATGGGGAATTGATCCGTGGGTATTGGGGGCTCTGGGGGGGGGCTATATTTTGAGGTAGAGGCACCAAATTTTTAGTACAGCATCTAGTGCCTCTCCCCAAAATACCCCCAAGTTTCAAAATGATTGGACCAGGGGGTCCAATTCTATGAACCCCAAAAGATGGTGCCCCTATCCTTCATTATTTCCTATGGAAGAAAGGCATTTAAAAAGGTGTGCTGTCCCTTTAAATGTGATGGTCAGAACTCCCTTGTAGTTGAATTATGCTTGTCACACCCTTGTTCCTGGCTCCACCCCCAAAGTCTCCTGGCTCCACCCCCAAAGTCTCCTGGCTCCGCCCCCAAAGTCCCCAGATATTTCTTGAATTGGACTTGGCAACCTACTCCAAGGGGTTGACAATTCCAGTAGGACTTCATTTATACATGTTTTGGAGTGAACTGGTAACTCATTTCTGTAGCTGCTTTAACATTGCTTCCAATAATATCTTCTTTTACAGTGGGAACAGATTGTGAGATTACCACAAGTAAGGTACAACAAATATAAGATGATGGCACATACACAGGTCCAAGTGACATATGGACAAGGCCTCAGGAGAAAGGATGATGCACAAATAATAGCAAAAAGGGGGGAGGAAAACAGAGCCATCAGTGAGTATTGTTTCAAGCAGTTGTTCAGTGTATCCATAAATGTGACTAAAATACTGTTCTAGAGCATGTGATGCAAATTCTAGAATATCTGAAGTCCTGGTAACCACACAACAGATAAAACAGGGGCAGGGTGCTCCTTTTGCCAAGGATTAGGAGCATCAGCGCTCATTGTCACAGGCCAACCATCAGCTAGTGCCACTCATTCCAGATGTGGTTCTAAACCCCACTCCATAGCCTCTGTCCTAGCCTTTTTCACCCAAATTACACAGGAGACCTCCCTTTTACTTTTCCATGGCTATGACTTATACCTGGCTTCATCTACTTACATGTATATTCCAAATAATATGACAGATTAGCAGCCTTAAATTATTTACTTCTGCCCTTTGTTCTTGCTCAATCCAGATCACAAAAGGACTCAACATGCACAGAGGCCTTTTGTTTCCCTCTGAGCACAGCATAAAGTTTGATAACTTGGTTGTTTCTTTGAACTCTGTGAGAGCTGTTCTGCCATATCATATAAACATACTTTCCTTTGACACACTAAACTAAGCCACAAGCCTTGGTGTTTCAGACTGCTTATAGTACTTTGCTTAGATGCACTAGATTTCAGTCTACAGTTATTAATGTAGGTTTGCAACCCTGCTTGTGGTAGATGTTTGTAACTTGTAAGACTGAATGTCATATATTGAACAATATCTTTCACATTCACAGCATTACAAGAATATGTTGTGGGTTACCATGGTGTAGTAGCTGGGATATTGGTTTGGATGCCAGTAAACAAGTAAAATGCACACAGCCTTGAAATTCAGTTAGAGGTGCTTGGATATATTACAAAATCTCCATTCACACCAAAGGATGGTAAATACTAGAGGTTCCCTTGAGGTAACAACTAAATACGGGGAAGGACCTTGTATAACCCAAGGAAATAACTCCCAATATGCTATCTCAATATTTTTCATAAGCATGTTCCTATAGGGTATGAGGTTTTCTTCATCTACCTGATAATTTGTGGCACAAACCATTATATTGTCAATTTACTAGCATGAACACAAGAAAGAAAGAAAAAATGTCAGTTTTGCCATCATCATTCTGGATCACTGTCCCATAAAGACAAGATTTAACAGCAGATTAAAGTTTTAACCCTGATTAACTAGTGGAGCTAGTAACAAGCACTAACAAACAATGAGGAAAGGGCTAGTTATAAGCAGAATGTTCCAGGTTCCTATCTTGGTATCTCCAGCTAAAAGATTCCATGAAACAACCATTGGGAAAGATCTGAGACCCATTCCCATTTGGAGTAGAAATACAGAACTCAACGGACCAACAATCCGACTCAGTAAAAGGCAACTTTGGATTCTCACAACTCTGGGGCCATCAAATAGCCTGCTGCCTTGCAGACCTCTTAACAAGAGACTGGCTTTCCACAGAAGTGACATTAGTTCTCTCAAGAAACAGTCAGTGATCCCTACAGAGGACTGATGTCACTCATGGGTTTTCCACGGAAATAACATCCTGTTGTTCATCTGATGGCCTTTTAAATTATTTTTTACCTCCTACTGCACAGAGCAGCAGTGTAAATTGAGAGGCAGGGGCAGGGGATTCCTGTTTCTGCCAGAGGGAGTGACAATCCTGCCTATATGATCCTGCCTATATACCATACTGAGAAATAAACTAAGGTTTAGATCCATGGAAGAATCCTCTGCGCTCTTGTTTAATGACACCACCTCAATATCCTGATGCTATTCTCAGCATTTGTACTAAAAAAAAAGAAGATACATTGGATGTGACATCATTACTTCCTGTGCATGTGCACTATCCAAAATTTGTCAACAAATACGGGGCTCTATATGCATGAATGATACAGTAGTTGGGGCTCCATAACCTACTTGATGGCCATTATACAAGGCTGAAGACTACTGCTGTAATCTGATAATAAACTGGTCACTTTCAACAGTGAATCCAATCTCTGAAATACCCTTGCAACAACTGAGTGCATAGTTGCCCTGAGCCTGCTTCGGCGCGGAGGGGGGGGGATATAAATCAAATCAAATAAATAAATAATTATGTAACAATTTCTTGCCATCTGCCCCAACATATTCTGTAGATTCAGATTAAGATAAAACCATTCTGAAATTTTCTGTGAATTGCCGAGCATTGGAACAAAAATTTTAAAAAATAAAGCAAACAGGATTTGCCTGCTGTCAAGGGGGGGGGGGAGAAAGGGGAGGAGGAGAACAAGCAAGCAAATGACATTTTCCCCTCTAACAGCTGAATGATTTTGCACAATAAAATTAATAATTCAGCTATCTGAAACATCACATGTGCAGAGCACTGCAAGCAGACCAGTGGCATTTTCATTTCAAATTTGTACAGTCTTTGGTCAATATACATAATCTGCATTTCTAACACTAGCTTCAATCAGCTGTGGAATGCAGTGTTATCTATAAATTTTCTTTCATCCCTACATTGTCTAGCAAATTTTTAAAAATGCACATTGCAGACAATTATTTAGCTTTATAAGGATACAGAACAATTCACATGGCTATCCTTAAAAAGTTCCATATAATCTGAAATCCCATTTTATTACAGTTGTTTAGTATAATGTTATTACTGATTTAATCATATGTAATGTTTTGCCTTCAAAAATGGCAGTACGCTAGAAGCAGTAAAAAAAATAAAGCCAAAAAACATAAGCAAACTACCGTGCAATTAAACAATAATGCACAACAGGGTGTACCTTAATGGGCCATTAAGCACATGCCCCATATGTATTGGTAGGCAGGAGGCCAAAAGGAGGACGACTTCAAATACTCTAAGTGCACGGAAAGCCTCATTAGTGCATACCACAGAATTACTTGTTGCTATAGTAATATGCACCATATCAACCTAAAGAGAGATATGTTTGATGGCTGGATGACATCACAAGCAATCTTTATTTGAAAAGGTTTGTCCACGGACATAAAAAATCAGCAGAAGCTGGTCACTGAAATAAAGCAGCAAGCCCAAAACAGAGGCTACAATCCTTTAGCCATGTGTTCTGGATTACCCTCATTGACATCTTTGGGAATTCTCATAAACAATTTGTGAATTGAAACACAAGAGGAGCAAATGATTCTGCCAATGATGGCACCTCGATTTTCATCATTTTCCATCTTCATATTCCCATATCCATATTTTCTACCAGTGGTCAGGCTGTGTAGTGCATTATGTGCAATCAAGTCATTTCCAGTTTAGAGACCCTATGATTAATGACATCCAAAATGTCCTATCATTAACAGCCTTGTTCAAGTCTTGCAAACTGAAGGCCATGTCTTCCTTTATTCAATCTATCTATCTCATGTTGAGTCTTCCTTTTTTCCTGCTATCTTCAACTTTGCCTAGCATTTTTGTCTTTTTCTGTGAGTCTTGTCTTCTCATAATGTAATCATAGTATAATATTTTCAGTTTAGTCATTTTAACTTCTAAGGAGAGTTCAAGCTTGATTAGAAACATATAAACCTGGTCAGATTGGGAACACAAAGACCTCAACATACAAAAGATAATTCTTACAGCTTTTCTCACAGGATAGTGAAGGATGAACAACAAACTAAGAATAATAAAGCATTCTGAGGCATCTCTCAGAGGACAGCACAGATCTCATATGCATTTACTCATCTGTCTCTTATAATTAAGTTGCCCCCTATAAGACAGAACTGAACCTATCAGATAGAACTGAATAAGATGGCCAAAAAAAGGACCACTGACTGTACACATCCTAGCTGTTAATCACAGCTGAAAGTGCTGGCGACCACCTATGAAGTCTTATGTAGTTTGGGCCCATTTTAGGAACCTCTGTGAATCTTCCCTGCTGTCCCCATATAAAATAAAATGATTGGAAAAAGTTCTCCTCAATGGTTCAGCCGTCCATGAGGCAAGATCTATCAATAAGTAATTTCTTGGCAGTGGTAGCTCAACAAGTTTTGGAACTTCTAAATCTAACACATCTACTTAGAATAGATTTAAGCAGGAATAGTTTTTTTAGCAGGAATGCACAAGAATACAGTTCCAGCTGATTTGGTACCAGGAAGTGTGGCCTAATATGCAAATGAGTTCCTACTGGAGGTGTTCTACAAAAAAGCCCTGTATTTAAGGTATTCCAAAATCAGTTTATCCTCAATGGAGTTCTAGAATAAAACATACACATTTTGGATTTGCTACCCTGATTAGGGGGCTGGACTATATAAGCCCCTTCGATCTTGATGCTTCTAAACTAATTCATCAGATAATTCAGTGACACAGAAGCTTGTTCTCTTTGTCAGTATTATTATTGTTGTTGATGTTGTTGTTGATAACAACAACAAACTGACAAATGAAACTGGGGGGGGGGTCAACAAAACCGATCAGACTTGAGCACCTTAAAATAATTAAAAGAAGATAACGCAAGAATGAAAGAGGAAAATCAACCCTCAAGAAGAAATATCAGTTAGATATACCGGTAAAAACTATAGCCCAAGTTGCAGAAGAAATCAAACAAAGAATTAATTACAATATTCAAGAAAATCAAGAGGTACAACAGTAGGATACAGACAAAACTTCCAATCTAATACAGACAAAACTTCCAATTACAGACTAACCAAAGATACGTCTACAAATCGCTAGAGGGAGATGAAAAAGTAGAAGTAAAACCAGACAAAGAAATGACAACAACCTTCTGGAAAGAACTCTGGGAAGACTCAAAAGAACACAATAAAAAAGCAACCTGGATAACCAATGTGGAAAACAAACTGAAAGGAAAGCAAGTGGAGGATCTTACAATGACTCTGGAAAACTTTTAAGTGAATAACTGGACAGGATCTGGAAGAGATGAAGTCCATGGTTATTGACTTTAAAAGCTTCATCCATGATTGATGCAATAGCTTAATGATTTACTCCATTCCAAAGCACCAAAAGATTGGATAACAATTGGCAGTGCATTTCTCATTCTGAAAAACAAACAGAAAAGAGCAGTGCCAAGCAACTTCCACCTAATTACCTGCCTCCCAACAACATTTAAACTACTGAGAGGAATTATAGCCAATTCCTTTCTAGAATATCTACAATTCAGTTTTACATGAACAAAAGGGAATTTTCCAAAAATCCTGAGGCACTAAAGATCAGTTACTGGCTGATAAAATGGTTTTTGCAAAATTGTAAAAGGCAGAAAACCAACCTGAATGTTGCATGGATTAATTACAAGAAGCCATTTGATCCAATGCCTCATAAATGGATCCTGAAAACACTATAAATGATACTAATCAGCAAAACTGTAATGCCATGAGTAAATGGAACATCAGTTTGACAGTGAAAAACTGTAACAGTTAGTCTCAAACAAGGAATTTTCGAAGGAGACTCACCATCACCTCTGCTCTTTGTCAATGACCTAATACTACTCACAATCATTCGCAACAGCACAGACCTAGGATACCAGTTTTCAAGGCCAGACCTAAAGATTTCACACTTATTTTATAGGAAAACCTTCATCAGAGATTGATTCTCTACTAAATACAGTTTGAATATTCAGCAAAGATATAGCAAGGGAATTTTGCCTTGACAAATGTTGAGAATTAACACTGAATAGAGGAAAGATTGTTGAACAACAAGAAATCAAGGTGCCAAACAACATCATCATTAGCAAAACACTGGGCTTATAAGAAAACTGCAAATATATTGGTATTTTGGAAGCTGACATCAAACATATCCTCACTAAGACAAATACAATCAAGGAGTATTACCAAAGAGTTAAAAAGACATGGTGAACAAAATTAAAGGGAGGCAACACAGTAAAGGAGATTAACACATGGGCAGTACCAGTTCTAAGATACACAGCTGGCATGATCAATTGGATACAATCAGAATTAGAAACAACAGATTGCAAAACTTGAAAGATAATGACAATGCATCACTCACCACACCCTAGAGGTGATGTTGATTGTCTTCGTATATTTATTTATTTCATATCCTGCCCTCCCTCACAAGCTGTCTCAGGGCTGGTCACAACATTTTGTCACATGAAAACATTAAAATTAAACAGAACACATAATTTAAACAGAACTAACATTAAAATAAAATATAAAAACCAAATTTCAGTCAAAACAGAATAAGATGACAACTCTTCAAGCAGTTCAGAGCCCTGCAGGATGCTGAATTAGATGGCAGTGAATAGCAACCTGTTTTCTGATGATGCTCTGTTGGCTGCTTTGAGCATGGCAAATCACAATGGGCACACCAAGCACTGCAAGCAGGGGAGGCCAAGATGGATTGGACATCTGCTAACTCAGCCAAGAAAATTGCACTGGAAGAAGTCTCTTAAAAGTCAAGCAAGCAGTTTAAGAAGAAAAACAAGCACTGAATGTCTACACCAAGAAAAGCAAATAAAAGTTTCTAGTTGAAGTGTACAAGATTTATTTAAGGTTAAAGAAACTAAAGATTACAGAAAGAATGAACTCAAAACTCATTTTGACAATGGGAAGGAAAGGCACTTGCATGGGCAATATTTGAAAGACATACAGAACAAAGTTCATAGTGAAAATACCTGAAAGTGGCTCCAAAATTAGCACTTGAAGAAAGAAATGGAAGGACTCATTCTAGCTGTACAAGAGCAGGCAAGAAAACCAAGACTCAGAAGACCAGGAATAACAGTAAATGTCAGCTTTGCAAGACAAAGAATGAAACAGTCAACCACATGGTCAAGGCATGCAGTAAAACTGCTCAAAGTGACTGCAAAGAATGTCATGATAAGAGTTGCACTGGAATCTTTCCAAGAAGTAAGGTTTACCATCAGCCAGAAATTCATGGGAACAAACCAGATAAGATCATAGAGAATGATTAAACAAAAATTCTTTGCGACTTCCAGTTACAAACAGATAAACACATGGAGCATAACATCCCTGATATAACAATTGTAGAAAAAAATAGAAATCAGGTTTGGATCGTTGACACAGCAATCTCAGGAGACAGAACAGAAAAGAAAGAACAAGAGAAAATCATAAAATGCCAAGACCTATTAATAGAGTTTGAGCATCTCTGGGAGAAGAATGTTAACTGTTATGCCAGTTATTGCTGGAGTCCCTGGTACAGCGCCAAGAAACCTCAAGAAAACCCTGGACATCATCAGCATATATCTTATAGTCATGCATGGCCCCATCCATGAATACCTAAATCAATGGATTGGGCCCAGATTGGGAGAGGAAAACCCAGATAGTTCTGCAAACTCAGGAGAATTCCCATGTTTGCAGAAACAGAAGACAAAAAAATATACTGGGGGGGGGTTAAATCCCCCAAAACAATAACGTATGTATCTGTGCAGCTAACTCACAAGAAGGGCAATCGCAGCACAGCCAAGTCCAACAACAACCCAAGCCCTGGCCTAGTCAGAAGAAGGAGGTCAGTTGCCAGGGGAGGGGGGGGTTTACTGAAAACAAGCAGTGGGGGAGAAAGAGGAAGAAGATTTTCAGAGAAGAGCGGAGAGAGATCATGGAGGGTTAGAGAGGAAGTATCCCATCCCCCATTCCTGTGCATGGAATTCCTTTCCATGGAATTGACAAAGAAGGGGTGGGGGAGAAAGAGAGAAGGGCAAAGGAAGATAGAGAATGGGAGAGGGAAGGAAGCAAAGAAAGGGGGGGATACTCCCTTCCTGCAGGGGAACTGTATTAGTAAAAGTAATAAGTAGTAATAATAGTAACCACTTTTTGAAGAAGAAAATTTTTCCCAAGTGCTGTTAAACAGGAAGAATATCCTCTGGTACATCTAATCTAGAAGAATCTAAGTACAGAACAGTTTTAGTTTTGCACAATTTCTAACAGAGAAAGGAGAACCCACATGTCCAAGTATGGATGTACATGATGAAAAAAAAAACAGCTAGATTTTATAGATAGTATTAACAAACCGAAGGCCTACAAGGAATTCCGTGGATGGGGAAGAGTAGGAATTCGTCAGCATACTTGGGGACTTCCTTGACTGTGTAAGGATCTCTATTTTGCCTGCTGGTGGCCTGATGTTGCTGCTTTCATCATCTGCAGAACAGCCACTTAGCTTACTATTAGATGGACTGATTTATAATTTAACACTAATAGTGAACACACTTAACTCAACCATGTAAAATAAAGGAAGGCAGATGACAGATAAAATGGGAAAGAAAAAGGATATGTAAGGGGTGTGCTCCCTTAGTTTTTTTGCACAGTATCTTAAAACACTGAACAATTAGCAGAAAAAAATGCACAGCATCTGGTGTGACATAATAAAATAAAAGGCCAGTCAATTGGTTAGTTCCACACCATGGAATTTGTTTAAATAGTAATGAAATCATTGCTAAAAAATCCATCATTATTAAAATATAAAAAACTTGGTTCAGCCAATGGAAATTAGATTTGTAAGTTGGTCATTCCCATAATTAAATCTATGTCACAAATTTGCAAGAAAAATGGACACTACATCTAATGCATTTACTTGCTGCACAAGTCCTGTCAGGCTATATAAAGCATTATGCCTCCTAAAACTGCGTAGATAAGAATTCCATACATTTTTATTAACAGGGCATTTTGTGTAAGGGTGGGGGCAAGGGACATACAATTCCAATTATAAATGAAACTGAAATATGAACAACCTTTGGCTTTGCTCTCAGAACATATTGCCCTAAAATAAAGTATACATAAGGTTGTATCCTAAGCACTGCAACTATTCCTGATAAGCAGCCACCTTGAAATACCACAATGCTATCAAACTTTATTAAATCACTGTCATGGGGAAAAACGCAAATCATTTATGTTCAACAATTACTCTAAACTCCAACTTTTTAAATGAAGGAAGGAGATAATTATATTAACTTCTTAACTTAGAACAATTCTCTGTGGTATAATTCTAAAATATTCTCTTGGCTTGAAATTTATGTAAATTGAATTCATCTTTCATTAGTTATTACAAGACTAGCTACATAAAAAAAGTTTTCTGTAACAATTAGTTCTTTAACACACCATGTTTTAATTAGACCTATGATGTTATTAAGCTGACTATAAATATGCACATATTTTTGCCTGCAAATCTGCAGGGTTTTTTTCCAAGCAGAGATTGAGAGCTATTTTTAAAGCCTGACGTGGATTTGCCCTCACCAGTAAATACAGTCAAGTGTTAATATATTTTAATAGTAAGAAGATACTTATCCATATCCTCATCTAAGCAAACCCTCATCCATATTCCCCAGACCTTGCCCCTCCTTTCCCAGTGGGGCAAGTGTAAAATGCTATTCTTAGTTTGGCCTTCCAGACCTTCAGGCCTCATATTTTAAAAGCACTTAAAGGAGTGTTCCTTAAGTGTTAACAGAATTATTACTCATTGACAAAACCATGAATCAGTCCCAATATCCAACACCCTTTCTTAGGACATTAGCCATTACAGTGGGCCATAAGAGTGAAGAAGGCAAACCACCACCTGAGGCTCCTGCGGGGCATAAAAATATCTTCAGTAAAGCACAGGCAGTTTACTTAAGTGCATTATGTCAGGCCAGCTGACCAAGTGAAAAATTAATTTCCACAATGAAACATCTAAGCAATTAATTGTAAATGCAATGTTAGATCTTCAGCAGCAAACAAAATCCATCCTGAGACAAATTTATCTTTTGGCTAACAAAATTCAACTTTGTTCACGTGGACGCCACATAGTTCAAGCCTTAAAGATAGATGAGATTGACTTGTGCAGCTGACTGAGTGCTGCACTATGTTAAAATCATGGGGCAATGATGTGATGGCACGTCTCTCCCACCTACAGCATGTACAGTTTGCTATGGATACTAAGAGGGGTGGAAAGGGGAGCAATGAGGAGCAGCAGTGGTTCTCTGGCACTGCAACTAAGCCCCACTGTGTTTCACACATCAGTAGTGGATTAACACAGGCCCCACACCTGGATAGAAAAATAGTCAAACAAAAAAAATACCAACCATAATCTGTTTTGAGTTTAAACTATATTCATGAAAACAGTTATATTAAAATGCACAGAAATATGCAAGGATGTTTCAAAATATCTAGCTTAATTTCATATATTGCAGCATTTTTTTCTATTGGCAAGCATTCATAATAAACCAAAGCAATCTTCATATGCCTTATTTGTCTGTATATTTACTGTTAAACTTTTATTAACATAATAGTAAGACCACACTTGAAATGAACGATTAGAAAGATGCAGAACAATACAAAGTGTGCCCTAAATGGCTAGGCTATTTAATTCCCTCAATATATAAAAATATGGAAAATAACTACAGTCTTTGTTCTGTGTACTAGATAGTGTATTGTGCTCAGCAAGCAGTGTTCAATCATGTATACATAAAAATACTTTGAGAAACATTGGCTATTTACTTATTTTCACTTATTCTAATACTTTCCCCAGGGATGTGGGACACACTTCTTGTCTGTCAGTGAAATATGCCAATCAAATGATACGTCACTGAGTGAATTAGCAACAGCTCTTATCATCTGGGCTGCATTTTCCTTTCAAAACCCATGGCCCCATGATAGAAAATAATGATTGTGTGATAGACCTCATTAGGGAAAAAAAATCAATATATTGACACTAGTCCCCCCCCCTAACATCTAAATAATAATGGACTGTCACCTCATTAAGGAGACTATTAACATATACTTAAGTATCATTACATCATATTGATCAGAGATTATTCATGCACTAATTTCCTGGGAAGCGTGAGATACTGACAAGAAATAGAAAGCTTGGGAGTTAATGAACTATAGGGCAGATAAAACTGAGCCACTGATCCCCTTTAATAAATAATCAGCAGCAATAAAAATATTAAACAATGCTGCATTAAGTAGAATACAAAAAAAACGTGCATTACTTACCAAAAAGCTTCCAAACGCAGAGTTAAAAATAGCAGCAGCCTAAAAGAGGGGAAAAAGAGAAAGCCACACATTACACAGAATGTTCTTGCTCCTTCATATGCTCTTCTAGATATCGCCACCATTCAAAAGAGACGCCAGTGGCCCATCATCTAAAACATGCTCCAGATTATGAATCTCTCACACAAGGAGGCTATAAAAAGGTAACACACAACTCAACTTGTGTCAGCATATACAGCACAAACTAGAGTGAGAATCCTGCGGTTTTGGTTTTTTAAAAAAAGGTTTACACAAATAGTTCAAGTAGGGCTTATCCTTGCAAAAATAAAAAGTTCAAAAGGGAAAATCCTACCATATAAACAGTGCAATGACCTGTGAACCAAATTTTAAAGAATGTGTTGCTTACCTAAAATGTCCAAGCAATAACCATGAGAAATTATGTATTAAGGATAAGTTACTAAATTCCATCAAAATTTTAAAATCTTGCAAAGCTTTCCCCATTTATCAAGAAAGAAGAAGCCACTCCTGCGTGGCACCCACTCTGACGATGCGGAACCATAAGAGAGGTGAGGGAGAACAAAGGGGGGGGGAGGACCTGCCATTTACATGAAGAGCAGAGGCAAATTAATCACCAAGGACGTCTCCCAGCCATAGAGCAATTACAAGTGGATGTTTGAGAGAGCTCAGCAAGTTTGAATTCAATCCAAAACACAGGCTAAGCTGTAGCAGAACATGCATTCTGCTCTACAAAGAGAGAGTGCAATAAGAGTGAATGGGTAATGAGATGCCTGGCTCCAGAGAGCGTAGCTTTCTTATTCAAGTTCATCATTAATTCAAAGCTTTGATAATTTCATTAGAGTCATCCTCCACTAGCCTTATCAATAAAAGATAGCACCGGACCACAGCTTCTCAGTGGCCCAAATGCACAAGCAAGCACAGGCTTGGAAACCCTTTGCTTAGCCATTCGCTTGCAAGGCAAGGACAACAGCATATGGTATTCCGTGTTGCAGAGGGAGCTTCTGAATAGATGCGGCTGAATAAAACATCATAGGTGACAGTTGTAAACTATGGCAACATATTTCAACACCTCTATCTAATCAACATCCTGCTTTTGAACATAAGAAGGAGGCTCTAGGCCAAAGGACTCTTTGCAAAAGCAAGATACCTTCTACAACAAATATGAGTTAATCAGTCTTTCACACCATGGTTTGAAAAACATGAAATTGATAACCCTTCAAAACAAAGATATCTGTACCAAGTGCTCTGCATCAGGGCAGGCAGAAAGTCAATTCTGCTTGTAGGGAGGATTCGAGGGCTGTGCAGCCACAGTGCTTTGCACCTGCTTGGCCAAAGCATTGTCACAGTCACATGATTACTAGTTGACTGCTGCTGGCTCCATGAAGTGAAACCTATGCAGAGCTCTGTACACAGGATTAGGAGGTCTTGCTGTGTGCTGATGAGGCATTGGTGGCCAATCATGTTGCTGATTAGGGAGGCAGCTGCACTCAGTAGCTAAGGTTTGTGAAGAGGTCAAATTATTGCTCTTTCTGCTTTATCTTATTATGAGGAAATCACAGTACTCATGACAACACACATATATTTGCACACACAGACACACAGTTAAATGCTTTCACGGACACAATTCTAACAACATGTTCTTATCAAGCAGCCTGGCCTCCACTCCCTTAGTTTTCAACCTCACAAGAAAGATTTCCATATACCCTTGCCCCTGAGAGTAAAATTAGTTGCTTTAGGCAGGGATGACAAAATTATAGGGGCCCCTCTATATCAGGTTATCTGAATTCCCAGCTTTCATTAAAAAAACAAAAGTATCTATCCCTTCTATTGCAGAAATATGCCTTCCCCTTTATATCTCCACAATTGAAGGGGATAGACACTTTTAAAATATGCAAGCTGGGAATTCAGAGAACCTTGTACACATATTTGTCATAGCATTATATAAAAAATAATAGATATTCAAAAATCAGTTAGAAACATTTAAAGCCTCCTGTGGTGGTGGAAAGAAGTGAAGGCTGTGGGATAGGTTCAGGGAAAATAACGATCATGTGGGTGGGAGAAATCTGAATTTTCTCACCCACACAGAAGCCATCCGGGCTTTACTGTGATCTTTCCCAAAATTCTGGCTCAAAACAGGTTTGTGAAAGATCAAAGAAAAGCCAGCAAAACCCTGGGAGGTATACAAACGCACCATGATGTTGTGGAGGTCGAACACCTGCTTCCAGATAACACTGAAGCCAAGGAAGATAACTCATGTGGAAGACATCAGAGGCTGGATAGTAAGTACTACAGTAAGGCTGAAGCAAACAGTTGCCTATTCTGAGATCTTGCTGCTAAACTGATCAACCAAGCCAGCACTGGAACAATGCAATCCCCCTCCCCCCCCTTGTTTTTAAGTTTTTGTCTCATTCCGTTTCATCCTTTCTCTTGCTAAGAAATTAAAACAAACTTAATAGAACAGCAAACCTCTGTTAATATTATGAACTGCCAAGTTAATATTTCCGAACAATCTATCAAAGTAGTGAAAAGAGTGATTTCCCCCTCCCTCCACTCTTTACATGTACGGGGATCTGTATTCATCTGTACTAGCAGTTACAAACATGGCATAGTGAATACCCTTTGGAATTAAACAACACAAACAATACTGAATCTTAAGTATGTAACTATAATTTGTGTTTGTTGTTTTTAATAGATCTTGGTTTAGATTTAGTTAAAGAGCATAACATTAAGTAGTTAGAACTACCTCTCCTGATAATTAGAATTGATTTAATTACATTTTAAGCACTGTTGTTTAAGCAACAGGTTTTTCTTATCATCATATTGGTGGGACATCTGACATGGGCCTTTGGTAAATGCAGCTTTGCTAAGGCGGGCTTCTCATATTACACCACATAGATTTAATTCTTTTAAAAAGTGATCCCAGAGCTTCTCAATCTGCACCACTATTTTGTCTGGTTTTGTTCTACATAAAGTTTCTGAGGTAGATTTCTTACTGATTTATTTAAAGATTTTTGTGACAGATGTAAGAAATGCATCCTATATTGGTAAACATGTGTGTGTGTGTTTGAATATAAAATTACAAAATAGACACATGGCTATAGAGAGAAATCTTGAGAGGCACAAATTGTGCATAATGAGTAGATTCCAGTGCTCCTGGGGAGGGGAAAGTACAGCGGTGGGAACAGGCAAAATTGGAATGGAAGGAGACTGAGACACAAGAGGGCTCGCTCCCCTTCCAGCATGTGTCCCATCCCAACGATAGCGGGTGGGGGCCAAGTGGAAGCACTCGCCTCCGTCCCTGGTATTGTGCAATGCCAGGTCCATAAATAATAAAACCTCAGTTCTGCAGGATTTTTGAATCAGGCAGGACATGGACCTGGCTTGCGTGACGGAGACCTGGGTGCGGGATGGGGAGACGGTCGCTCTCTCCCAAGTAGCCCCGTCTGGTTTCTCCGTTCTTCACCAGGCTTGGACTAGCGGGCGGGGGGGGGGGAGGGGTGACGTTTTTCATACAGGAGGATTGCTCCTTCAGAGCGCTTCTGCCGCCAAGGATTGTGGGCATGGAGTGTGCTGGACTGATGTGGGATGTTGGGGAGAGGTTGGCAATCTGGCTGGTGTACCGTCCGCCTAACACACCGGCCAGTGCCTTACCATCCCTGATAGAGGCTGTAGCAGGTTGGGCATTGGAGTATCCTCGGCTTATAGTCCTGGGTAACTTCAATGTCCATGCCGAGGACGTGGCTTCCACTCGGGCGACGGACCTAGTGTCTTTCATGGCAGCACTGGGACTCTCCCAATATATAACAGCACCCATGCATTGGACCGGACACACGTTAGACCTGATCTTTGCCGTGGGAGTTGTAGTGGATCAGATTTCTGCCAAGGCAGTGCCATGGTCTGACCACTATGCCCTGAGGGCCCATGTGGATACACCACCCATACCCTGTTTAGGCGGCGAGCAACTTCTAGCTCGCCCACAAAGGCAGATGGACCCTTTGCCGCTTCAAATGGCTTTACGGGATCCCTGGCCCTCTAGTGACTCGTTAGATGAGCTGGTGGAGATCTGGAATAGCCAGCTTCCCACAGCCATTGACGAGATCGCTCTCCGACATCCTCTCCATCCTCGTTCACGATCCGCTCTGTGGTATACCTCGGATCTGCGATCAATGAAACGGCGACTGAGACGACTAGAGATACAATGGCAACGTACTCGCAGCGGAGCTTCAAGAACATCTTATAGATCATTTATATGGACATATGAGATGGCAGTCCAGGCCACAAAGAAGGTTTACTTTGCATCCCGGATTGCGTCTGCAACCTCGCGCCCTGCAGAATTGTTTAGTATAATTCGATCATTAACAATTTTACCGCAACGTAAACCAAATGTTAGAGAATTGAAAATTGTCTGTGAGGCTTTTGCGAGCTTTTCGCAGATAAGGTCTCATCGCTCCGACGTGACCTCCCCACCATAATTGATACAGTAGAATAACTTGAGGCACCGAGTGCGTCTTCTGATCCAATTCTAGAGTCCTTCAATCCACTCAGCCTGGAGGAAGTCGATAGGATCCTTTTCGCTGTACGCCCTACGACCTGTGGGTTGGACCAGTGCCCGTCCTAGCTTATAAAAGCTAGCCAGGTGCTGTTACATAAGCCACTACAGGGTACTGTCAACAGATTCCTGGTAGAAGGGATCTTTCCCACACCTCTTAAAGAGGCGGTGGTCCATCCCCCCTTGAAAAAACCATCTGCCGATCCGGCTGTATTGGCGAACTATCAGCCAGTATCAAACCTTCCCTTTTTGGGTAAGGTTATAGAGCAGGCGGCAGCAACTCAGCTACAGGGATTTCTAGATGACACTTCTGCACTGGATCCATTCTAGTCCGGCTTTCGACCAGGTCACGGGACGGAGATGGTTCTGGTCGCCCTCATAGATGACTTCATGAGACATCTGGATCAGGGCGGCTCAGCGGTGCTGTTATTATTAGATCTGTTGACCGCATTTGATACGATTGACCATCAGCTACTGACTAGCCACCTTGCCGACGTGGGGATTCCGGGGTCTGCCTTACAGTGGTTGGCCTCTTTTCTCCAAGATCGGGGACAAAGGGTGGTGGATAGGGAAGGAATCATCCCAAAGGCACCCATTTATATGTGGTGTGGCACAGGGTGCGGTTCTGTCCCCGATGTTATTTAACATCTATATGCGCCCCCTTGCCCAGATTGTCAGGAGGTATGGGCTGGGATGTCACCAATATGCAGACGACACCCAGCTCTATCTATTGATGGGTGATCAGTCCGACTGTACCCCGGAAAATCTAGACCTGGCTCTTCAAGTCGTAGCATCTTGGCTCAGGCTGAGTCAGTTGAAACTGAATCCGACGAAGACGGAGGTTCTCTATCTGAGCCGGGATGGTCCAGGGGGGGAGATCCCTCTGCTGGCTCTTGACGGGGTGTCACTAATACCGGCCCCTAAGGTCAAGAGCTTTGGTGTGCTCCTGGAGTCCTCTCTTACAATGGAGGCCCAAGTAGCAGCCACTACTAGATCCGCCTTTTTTCATCTTTGGCGGGTGCGGAAGTTGGCCCCTTTCCTGGAGCGCAACGACTTAGCAATGGTGATCCATGCTATGGTCACCTCAAGAATAGATCACTGTAATGCTCTCTACATGGGGCTACCCTTGGCGCTGACCCAGAAACTACAGCTAGTGCAAAACACTGCAGCGCGGCTGTTAATGGGGCTCTCCTCGTGGGAGCACATTCGGCCAGTGCTGAGAGAGTTGCACTGGCTACCTATTGTGTTCCGAGTCCGTTTCAAGGTGTTGGTATTGACCTTTAAAGCCCTCTGTGGTCAGCAGCCTGTCTATCTATGGGACCGCCTTTCTCCACACATTCCCCGGAGAGCACTGCGTTCAGGGACAAAAAATCTATAGTCCATCCCTGGACTAAAGGAGGCTAGGTTGCGGCTGACGCAATCTAGGCCTTCTCGGTGGCAGCACCAGAATTGTGGAATGCTCTCCCAGAGGCCATAAGGGCCCTGCCGGATCTCTCTACTTTCCGCAGGGCCTGTAAGACCGAACTGTTTCGACAGGCCTTTGAGATTTAACCTGGAGAGAGCTGCCACCCTACATCATTATAGAGTACCATGATCACCACTTATATTATAGTGATACAGCACCATGAAATGAAATGTTTTTAAATTATTTTAAACTGTAGCTTTTTATTGGTTAATTTGTAAATATGAATATTGTTAGCCGCCCTGAGTCCGCTTGTGGAGAGGGCGGGACAGAAATTTAAAGTAATAAATAAATAATAAAATAAATAATGGGAATCAGGGGCTGAAAAAGGTGGAAACAGAAGTTTCCAGAATCTTTGATAGTCAGTCACCTTTATTGGCATGTAAAGAAACTTTGATAAGAGGGCACTTTTAGCAGGATCAGTCTGGCTGGAAAGATATGACGAAAACTGCTGCTGCTTCTTTTCCATAATTAGGAAGATTTATGTAGATTCGGTATACAAATACAGATGCTTAAAAACTAATGAATGATGTGAAGAAAATGAAGAGACTTTTTTTTTTAAACTTAACTGTTGCAGTTCCTCCACAGTGAACTTGATTGGCAGAAGGTTCAGGACAGCCAAAAGGAAGCAATACATGACGAGATGCATTATTAATTTATTGAATAAACAACTATAAGAAATGACATCCACCAGTTCAGAAAACTTTTTAAAAGGATTGGACAGATTCATACTGGTCCATCAGTGGCCATTTGCTATGATAGCTAAACAGAATCTCCGTGTTTAGAGGCAGGGTATGTTTGAATGCCAGTTGTTGGGGGCAATAGTGTGTGGGGGGAGTTACCTTTATTCCCTGCAGGTTGAAAAATATTATTCAGTGATTCCACTGCTTCTTCTGCATCTTTAAGTATGCTACCAAATTATTAAAGTGTGCAGGAAGAGAAGAGATTGCTGACTCCAGTACCAACAGCATTATGTGCACGCCCAGAAATATTCTTCTTCCAGGGCTCAACCTGTGCTGAAAACAAACTCTCGGGCTAAGCCCTAGTGAAATATTGGCACAAGCTGAGTGAGTAGTTGTGAAGGTCAAAAGCAGTAAAAACAGACTCTAGATGAGGTAGTCTCATTACTCTGCAGTGGCAAAACAAAGCAAAAGAAAGCATCTTCTGCCACCACAAAATAGATCACCACCTTCTGGGTAGTCAGTATTAACATGCCTCCTCTCCATGGAGGATATGACCATATTTTCTCATACCACCTCAATTTTCCTTCCCCATTAATCACGTTGTGAACTTGATTTTTTTTTGTTTTGGGTAAAAATAAATATTTTAAATTACTTTTTCAGTTGCTGCGTACTTTTTGAGATAGACTTATGTATCACTTTATTCAGTGGGGCCAAGTCCCTAATAATCTGTGCCTCAGCTGCATTTAACTTATCACGCACTTCAGTATCTGGGCAAGGTCCCTTGGCTCAGGAGTCAACTATGCTGTATCATCTTTATATATGTATCATCTATGCACATATAAAATAATAAGCTGCCCTGTATTTCCAGTCAGGCCACTGGCTCAACTAGTGAAACAAGTACTGTCTACTCAGACAAGTCCTCTGCATGATCTCAGGTAGAGGCCTTTCCCAATCTTGCTAGAGAAGACCTTTTAACTGGAGATACAAGGGGCTCACAGAATATGTTTCAGCATATGAAGTACCTTTCCCCTGCCATGGAAGTGTGGCCGTCTCCCTCAAGTAGACCGACAAATGTACAAATATGAGCCCTTCTTGAAAAAGCTCTGAAACATTTAAAATCTGAACTTTCCAATTACTCTGTCACACACACACATTAAAATATGAAACAGTTCCCACAGCTGAAAAAAAGTTTTAAGAGAAAGCTCAATCTTCTAAGATCCTTGCATAATTTCCAGGAAGCCTTTGGACACTGAACACTAGACATAACATGAGAGTAATTAAAAAGCCCACAGACCTCACAGGAGAATCTGTATTTACCTACAGACAGCTAGTTTATTATTGTGCATATTCTCACTGGTTAAACATGTGAAAATTCAACTTCAGCAAGAACCAACAATGAAAGCAGCACAACAAAGTGAATATTCAGGACATAGACATTTTATTGATCTGACTTTTTGTGTGACTACTCTACAAGGCTATAAAATATATATTAAAATGTTTGCACCAGTGGCATTGTTATCCTATCACCAGCCCTCTTCATCTCATGCAATCACATCTTCCCTTATGCACATTTAATTCTTTGCCAATATCTGCTAGTTATTTTTCCAGCAGACTTTATCATCATATGAGAATGCTACTTAATTTATCACCACACTGACAATGCTGGGGGAGAGGAGTCAGGAGGAGACTGAGGAGCTGGCATTACCCATTTGCTGCTGCCCCAAGAGTAAGGTCACATATAAAATGCAGATTCTCAACCTTAATGACATTTTATGATGAGCACAGTGCTCCCTCTCATTGTAAGTTCCTTGTCACAGTGGCATCTAAGGTAATAAGCAGAGTGAGAAAAGTTCTCTATCTGTTAACTATCAGGAGAACATAGATGATTGACAGTCACAGGTATTTATGAACATCAGCAGAGGAGTTACGTCTGAAAACACCATGGAAACACAGGTATATCAACTTTTTCAACCATGGAGGCTCAGCTCACTGTTCGCTGGGAAGATGTTTGGTAAGGAGAACAATAAAAGTGGCTTTCTCCATCAGTGTGTTTCCATACATGATACTGCTACGCCAGTTACGTCCTCATGAATCACGCACTTCTGAGAAGCAAAAGGTAGCAACCCCACATAAGATGTTGATTTCTCAGAGATCATTGCTGTTCCAGTTGTAGTTCAATCATTGTCTGAATGGCACCAGGGGTGGTGATCATCCTTGTATCTGTGAGGACTGAATGGCTGCCTGTAGTGAGATAACAGACATGGAAATAGTAAGTAATTGACAGCTTCTATGCCTAGGTGCTCATCTGGGGTCCACAAGTGCACGCTGGGTGTGGATAACAGTACCTTAAGTGTTCTTTCAGCTTAAGTGCCCCAGCCCTAATTAACTGGTAGTCCCCCTGATGTAAATTTTTAACAATCAATGTATCAAGGGAGATAATGTAACCACAGGGACAATACTCAACCATCCAGTTATTAGAGCTCTATCTCCAGTTATGGTTTATTCCGCTTCAAGTGACCAGGTTCTGATCCTGCAAAGAAGAAGTAGTTGTGTTTGATCAACAACAGATGGGGCACAATGACAGGTATTCAACAATGGGGGCAACATGCTGCAACCAATTTTCCCCACAGCACTATGGAAAAGGCCCCACCTAACAGTTTTCCTCTTTACACAGTGCATGCTTTCCTTATAGTGATCTTCCCAAAACCGGAGACATGCAGTAAGGGAACATTAAGTCGGAACACAAACATCCATAACTCAGAGATGGTGGGGAGACAGACTATGGCCACAGTTGTTTGGATGTTGGGCACACTCATCTTTTCATCGGAGGGGGTGCATAGATAAGAGTGATGTAGAATGTCACACTGCCATATGGGCTCCCCCCAGCTGGTAAGCATCCCTTCCCTTTCTTGCTTACCTGTAAGTGGTGCACCTCATCCTTGTAGCTTTGGTTTCAGCAGCAAAGTTGAAGTTCCAGGTAGATAATTACGCCTGGAGTTTTGTGGCAGGGTACCTGCAAGGAGTTCTCAGAAGACAAGCATTAGTAATTTCTGCCAAAAAACCCACGCATGTTAATTGGTACACTTGCATACTCTCCATTCTGGGGACACAGGGCCATAAAGCTACACAATGTACCTTGATATGTTCCATCAGTGAGGCTATGGGAGAAAGTGGGGCAGTTTAGAGCTCTTCCTTGATTTCAACAGAAATGTTAACTTACTTGCAACCATAATACTATGCCAGAAGAACTGATGGCAGGATTTGAACGAAGTCCTGTATCATCCCCCGCCAGAACTGCAGCTGTGTTATGACAGCCAAAGTTTTCTGAATGCACAGCATAAGCACCCAAAATGGCAGCTGCATATTTAGCTTTTCTTTTCCCTTCCATGAGGGGTGGCCAAACTTGCTTAACATAAGAGCCACATAGAATAAACATAAGATGTTTGAGAGCTGCAGGAGGGAGGGAGGGAGGGAGGGAGGGAGGGAGGGAGGGAGGGAGGGAGGAAGGAAGGAAGGAAGGAAGGAAGGAAGGAAGGAAGGAAGGAAGGAAGGAAGGAAGGAAGGAAGGAAGGAAGGAAGGAAGGAAGGAAGGAAGGAAGGAAGGAAGGAAGGAAGGAAGGAAGGAAGGAAGGAAGGAAGGAAGGAAGGAAGGAGAAGATAGTGGATTTATACCCTGCCCTATACTCTGAATTTCAGAGTCTCAAAGTGGTTCACTATCTCCTTGACCCTCCTCCCACACAACAGACACCCTGTGAAATAAGTGAGGCTGAGAGTTCTCCCAGAAGCTGCCCTTTCAAGGACAACTCTGTGAGAGCTCTGGCTCACCCAAGGCCATTCCAGCAGCTGCAAGTGGAGTAGTAGGGAATCAAACCCAGTTCTCCCATATTAAAGTCCACGCACTTAACCACTACACCAAACTGTCTCAAGGAAGGAAGGATGGAGTGGAAAGAAAGCAACTTTAAATGCATTCTCCAAGCCACTGGCTGGCTTGGCTTGGAGAAGTGATTTAAAGAGACAAATGCCTTCTCCAAGTTGGCCAACGGTGTGGTGGGGGCTTCAAGAGCCACAGCATATGTGTGAATGAGCCACATGTGGCTCCCAAGTCACAGTTTGACCACCCCTAGTCTAGAAGAACTTATTTATGTCCCAGTGTTACAACATAATGCCTTTCCCTGTCTATTACTAGCCAACAGTATGAAGCAGGGACAGGAAACCATAGATCATATTTGGGAAAGGACACAGGTAACTGCAGCAATGCCATACCAATGCAGTGAGGGAGCTAAACCTATAGCTGCCATTTGCAGAGCATTATCTAGTTTGGAGATGAATAGCAAACCCACATAAACCTAACCGAGTCATGAGTGCCATCTGAAAGAACCACATCAAATTCCTCTTTTTTTGAAACAAATGTGTTGCTATGACATTTACATCTTAGCTTTTATATTCACTAGTAGACTGTTCCAATTTTGTAGAGAGAAGGTTTCCACATGTCTGATGCCGTACAGATAGATTTTGTTGTGTGTGTGTGTGTGTGTTTTTTAAAAGAGCAATACATTTTCTCTCAGTTGCTGCTCATAACTATTCATTTGACATCAGACTGGAAAGAATATATATTCAAGTTATTGGTTGTGGGTGCTAAATTGAATCAGGTGTCCTTTCCTCTTAAGGAAATTAAGTTGCTTTTGTGCAAGAGTGTTTTAATGAGAACAGAGCCTGCCGACATTGATAAATGGGAATGACACCGGAGAGAGCATGTAAGCAGGACAATATGTGCATGTAGCAGTCTTATAGCCTATTTTTCACTGACTATCCTGAATGACTTCACTGTTTCTTAAGGGGCCTATTAATCTCAAATTTAGTTATTACACAACGTTTATTTGAACATATATTCTGGGGATGATGACAGTTAATAAAGGAAATTTTTTACGAGCAGTATTTTTACATATTGTTCCAGCCACAGCTCCCTTCTCATTCTTCCGTATTGATGGAATATGCTGGTTATGATGCAGCTTTATTTAAAAGGGGGGAAAGTACATATATTCACATGCTTTTTTAAAGCATATGGGGAGTCTTAAATAACTGTTAAAATGCATATAAAAATCCTCCTCCAAAATGGCAAAAATAAAAATCTGGTGCTAACTGTGCAACAAAACCCACTATATACATAAATGGTCCCTTGAAAGCCAAACCGCCCCCCCTCAACATTACAGCTATTTCAACATGATCACTTTAAAATGGAACAAAACCCAGATTCAGTCTTCTGATAAGCTTAGGAAGTCTCCATTGAACCAAGTGGAGACTGCCTGCAGATCTGGCCCTGGATGTGCCATTGTCTTAGTACTTGTTCTGGGAAACATCCCTTCCATCCCAAGAAGCACACAGGATTATACATTACCTACAATTTAGCTCCTGAGATATCCTTGCCTTGTCTCTGCTGTTGGAACCATGGCAAAAGACAGACAAACATAATGCAAATACTATCTGCATTCACTCATACCCCCAGATAAAAAAACAGAAATAAAATAAAATAAATCTTGCTATTGTTTCTAAGAATGAAAAACTCAAGGGCTACTAACACATGAAGTATACAATAAAATTTTGTCTCAGCCAGACTGTTCCAGGGTGCTGAAGGCTGAGGGACTTGGAGGGGAAAGGGGGCAATCCAGATCCCAACTGGGGCAACTTTCTGCTGACAAAGATGCTAAATTCTTGCAATGAGGTTTTGGAAGCATTGGTTAAAAAAAGAAGAATGCCCATTGCTGACCTTAAAAAAACCATCCAGGTATTTCAAACAAATATAATTACTGGAGGTCCTATTTGAAAATGTAGATGTATGTAGGATCAGTGGAATGCAAAAGTGAAAGGTGTAATTGTAAAGCATTATCTGTTTGAGACTTACACATCTAGAACATAATTCCTAGATTAATTCCTGTGAGCTTACATCGAAGGGTATAAATACTGAGGGGACTGTCAGTAATTGCAAGTATACAATCCATTAAGAATGCATCTTAAGCAAATTGAATTATCGGTATAGTAGCTAGACAGGCTGGCAACTGGCTTCTGATTTGATTGTGGAAGAACCAACAGGCTAAGATCTTCCTACTTCCAGGAATGCCTTTTCTCATGGATCTCTACTCTCTGAGATTGGTCAGGGAGGCTCTGCTGCAGGTCATTTCTCTGAGTTAGGACTGATGTCAACTGTCACCCTTCCTTGAGAAGCATGACCTGGTCACAGTTATTTAGGCAATCCAAGATAGATTCAAGTAACACACTTTACACATTCTTGAAGATCATTTGTGGGTTCAGTTGATCCAAATACAGGGGTAAGATTGCTCACGGATAAAAGCTACCAAGAAAACATCTTACAAGGATTTATATAACTATTTTCTTTTGGGCACAACTAAAAGTGCAAGTTATTACTGATATACCTCTAAATGGCCTGGAATCAGGATAGCTGAAAGACTACTAGGTTTGCTAAAAATGGGTTGGAGAATTCCTGGAGATGTGGAGACACAGACTAGGTAGGACAGAGTTTGAGGAGGGGAGAGACCTCAGTGGGGTATAATGCCATAGTGCCCACCTCAGAAGACACCATTTTCTCCAAAGGAATTGGTCTTTGTAGTTTGGAGATCTTAATTCCAAGAGAACTCCCAAGTCCACCTGGAGGTTGGCAATCCTAAAGACTACCTACTTCCATAGGAACTTTCTTATATACTAAGATCAGCTTCCAAGGTCCTGCTCCATGTGGAGGGCTGCCAGGCACAGACTGGCAGCCAGTGAGAGACTGGAGGGGCAGGGACATGGGAGACACTATCAGAGAAAGAGTGATGTCACTTCCAGAAAAAAACCAGAAATAATGACACATCTTTCTTGGAAGCACAGGAAACTATGGTAAAATCATGGAGTTTATGCAACTCCTAGAGTGGACTGGTGTCACTTCCAGGTTTTCCTGGAAGTTATGTCGCACTGTGTGACCTGCCAGTCATTTTTTATATTAATTTTCTCCCACCAGCCATAGCAACAGTGGAAAACAGAAGCTGGGAGGGGATACATTTTTAGGAGCAGGGTAAGCACCAGAGATGTTCTTTTCTGTTGTGGTACTTTGATTGTGGAATTCCCTCACATGCAATTCACTATCATATTGAGTTTAAGATACCTGGCAAAAATTCTCTATTTTCTCAGGCCTTCTGTTCTGTTTTGTTTTTTTGGTGGCTCTGCTCTGCATTTACTGAATTTATTGGTGGACCAATATACAGTGTTACTAAATTTAATACGCTTTTAGCTTTGTTTGTTTTTTGTTTTATGATCTATTATTGGGGGGTTTTGGTCTGTTTTAATGTCTATTATATATTTGTTTTAATGTGTTAACAATCCCAATTACTATTAATTGGACGCTACCCCAAGATCAATACTAGAAGAGGTATAAACATATCAAAGAAACCAGGAATAGCACCTTTCCTGTTGCAGCCTCAGCTCTATGGCACTCCTTACTTGGAGGAAATTCAGGACAGCCTTATGCTATAGGAAGTGTGAGGAAAAAACCCCTTACAGAACATCGTAATCACCAACTTGGTTGCCAAAGTATCTGGAGAAGTAACTCACACAAGTTTGGCCAGAGAGTGTGAGCAAACCTATCCAGGGGTAAAAGGGACTTATGTAGTACAAGCAGCCATAACACTACAAAGGCACTCAAGACCACTACGAGTGCCCACCAGGAGAATGGATGGCTTCGCATCGTTTCCGTATGACGTCCATACCAGCCATGGAGCGGAGGAGACTGCACCACCAGGAGCTATCCAGGCGAACAGTTTTGAAGCGCTGACCATAGAATCCACTGTGGAGGGCTAACACCACATGCAGCCAACTTCCTACCAGGCCTGACTCCATTCCAGTGAAGCGGATGGCTCACGTACTCACCAGATGTCACCTGTGCCTGCAAGCAATCTACCCACCCAAGGAGTGGCTAATCGTCCAACCGCCACCGTCTATGTCGAACGGAACTCAAGACAAAGACTGGTGCCAAGAAGAAGATTGAACAAGTGGAAGACCATCTTCAGTCAGAGCCAAGTTCCTTTGTGTAAACCAGGTGTCACCTAGGCAATGATTTGACTCTCTATTGTCACCCTTTTAGATAAGTCTAATAGTCTTAAGTTTCTCCCCACCCAGTAATCGCTCCTATTCTTCTCCCCACCTGTCATTTTGGAGCCTCACCCTGGTCCATTTCAATCTGAAAGTTCACTCAGGTATCCAGGATCCAAGCAAGTCCATTGGTCAGGAATGGGCACCCAATTAGGTGCCACCAATGAACTTTCTATTGGCTGTCGCAGTAGTCCAGCCCTTATGGTCACTGCGAAACGTCCCCTTTTTGGGAGGTCATGCATCAGCTGACCACCTTCCTCCTCCCTCGTACCTCCCATCCCCTAAGGGCTCAAGAGAGTCCTTATAACCTGTGGACTAGATACCCACAGGTGTGCATCTAGCAGTACCCTAGTTCCGCTGTCTAGATCCATCTCCGATTCCTGATCAGTTTTGGGTCCATTTCCCCCGTCCTCTATCATTGCCATTGGAGCCTTCTTGAAGACTACGATCAGTAAATATCACCCTGTTTGTCTACCCATGTGTTGTCTCTCTCTCTCTATTTTTCTTAGGACTGTATGTATGATTTTATGAGTATTTTATCTTGTATGGAAGCCTATATTTTTCTGGAATAAATTTTAATTGTTTTACTTAATTAGAGTCTCTAATATTTTTAAGCATTAATTTCTGGAAATGGAATCCTGTATACACAGGTAAAAGATCCTGATTAAACCAAGTGCCCATCTGACAATTCCCCAACCTCGTTTTGAGGGCATTTTGGCTTACAGAAGACAATAAAACTGTACTTACTCCATGGATATGAATTTCAGTCACTTTTGCAGATACCAGTTTCACTGTGGTATAACTGTTAGTTTATTGCATATTACTTTCAACATGTTATAAACCAGTACATGTTAATTTCAGAGGGGTGTTAAGAATTATTTTAGTAAAATCTGTCATAAGGTAAGCACCATACCTGGAAAAATGAAAGCAGGGGTTGGGGGGGATGGTACAGTGAAACAAAGATAATACCAAATGGTGCCACAGAACTTGGGAATGCCATCTAAAATCCTCTACATTTTCAGACATCTCTACCTTGATTGAAGCACACAATGCTGTGCAGAGCGAACTTTCGCTCTGCATGAACGAACGCTTTCATCAAATCAGTCAAGCCTGAACTACCTCAGCAATTTTCAGCCTACTGCTGTAAACACAACAGGACCAACACATCAAGGTGTTTATCAGATAATGGCTTAGTGTACAATCATCTGAGGAAGACACCATAGTTCCCTACACCTGAACCACCTACCCCTTTTCATACTGCAGAACCACTATAATTCACAAATAACATTTCCAAAGTATCAAAACGTTTGTATTATGTTTTCCTCGTGGAATAACATACATTAAAGAACAAATACAAAAACCACCTGACATTTGCATTAAAATGAAGTCTTCTCTGCATAGGTATGCTTTTATATAGGCAGTGTTATATAGGAAACAACCTTCTGCCAGACTGATATCCTGAGATTCTAGCTCATATCTTCTGTTGCTTCTGAGAAAAGCCTTTTTGGTCAACAGCATAATTTTCTGGTATCTCTAGTTGAAATACCTTAGGGCACAACTAGATGTAACAGTTTCCTCAAAGCCAATCTGAGGATGTAACTGCCATTTTAGAGTTGAATGTGGGCAGTTTAAAAATACCACAAGGGCCAGCAAGTGTGGTGGGACCATCTGCTGTTGTTCCTCATGCGCTTTTCAAATGCTGAAAGAGCCAACCGCCCACCCCTGTGGCTGTTGTGGTACTTGAAAAGGCAAGGCAGGAGGACAAGAATGTCTGGCCCTGCAATGCTGTGGGCTCAATCAGGTTTGGATCCTCTTCACAACATTTTTAAATAGCCCACATTCAGCTCTAAAATGGCAATGAAGCCATTAGGGACACGATAAAATCTATTTGTGCCTTCAGGTAGCAAATGTTGGGAAATAATTGTCTCTACCTGAAATGCTGGCGAATCACTGACAAAGACAGTCCCTAAGTCTGACACAGTATAAAGCAGCTTTCTATATTTATGGTACATCAAAATAATGAGTAATAAAGAAGACAATATCTTCTAAGGTATTAATTACTAATTAGATGTATAACATACTTCTGATAAAGACTTTTTGTTTGTTTTTTTGCACAATTAAAGATTTGGTACAATTTACCATAATGGTGCACAGCCTCATTCTGTTACACTGGAACTTGCAAGGCCCCCACATAATCCACACTTAAGTGAATGGAGGTTGTACAACTATCACAGGTTGCATTATGCTTTACTTTGCTATAAAATGGAACAATCCTTGCCTGAAAAAGAATGGATGTCTCATGTATTCTGGTAAAAAGTGCTGCCTTGCTTGTGTTAAAACAAAGAAAACGGAAGATTCTATTCACTTACCGTGAAGTCTTCCTTCTCTGTGGTCCCGGAGTGGTCCAGTCCTCACTCTTGGGATTATAGCTCCTCCCTTTCGATTGCAGGGCTTAACAAACTTGACCCGAAGGGGAGGCGCTTGATCCTCAGAAGTCAGTTCTTCTGTCAGCTATCCTACCTCCCAAGTAATAACTCCAAGAACAACAGGAGAAAACTTCTCTGGGGAAAACATAACAGTCCCCTCCCTCCAGAGCTTATCCTGAACCCTTACTCAAGGGGCTCTAGCAAGGGACCTAGGAACCCAAAACACAGTGTCCACCTCCAACTCCGAAGTCCCAGGACAAAGCTGATACTCCCCCCGACACAACTGGGTGGGTAGGACTGGACCACTCCGGGACCACAGAGAAGGAAGACTTCACGGTAAGTGAATAGAATCTTCCGTTCTCCAGTGGTCCCAGGAGTGGGCCAGTCCTCACTCTTGGGACATAAAAAAGCCGAGTCCCTGGGTGGGCACTTCAGCTTTGTCCCGAGACCACGTGTTGGAGTACCTTCCTACCAAATGCAGCCTCAGCCGAGGCCGCCTTATCAATCCTGTAGTGCTTAGTGAAGGAGTGAACCGACTTCCAAGTTGCCGCTTTACACACTACCTCCAGGGAAGGAAAAACCCTATAGGCTGCTGAAGTGGCTGTTCCCCTGAGGGAGTGAGCTGTCACCCCGACCAGTGGCTCCAGGCCTTTTACCTTGTAAGCTTCCCAAATGCACCCCCTAATCCACCTACTAATGGTGGAGGCTGATACCTTGCAACCATTGTTTGAAACCCTAAAGGAAACAAACAAAGAGTCAGATTGACGAAACCCTTTGGTCCTGTCCAGATAGAAACTAAGGGCTCTACGGACATCCAAACAGTGCCACAACTTCTCTGTCTCGTGAACTGGATTAGGGCAGAAAGAAGGAAGCACAATGTCTTCCGCCCTATGAAACCGTGAGCTCACCTTCGGAATGAATGCTGGATCAGTGCGAAGCACTACTTTATCCTGATGGAAAACGCAGAGATCCTTATGTATCGACAGAGCCTGAAGCTCCGACACTCTGCGCGCCGATGTGACGCCCACTACGAACGCCACCTTAAAGGTCAGCAACTTAAGGCTACACGACGCCATAGGCTCAAAAGGCTTGCCGCACAGCGCCTTCAGCACCGTGTTTAGATCCCAAGAGGAGAACCTATGCACCTGCGGTGGATTAACCAAAGCCACCCCCTTTAGAAACCTCCTGATACGCGGGTGTGCGGAAATAGGCTTGCCCTTTCTGGACCCTCTAACCGCTGCTATGGCTGCCACTTGTCTATGCAGCGTACTAGTGTTAAGGCCTTTTTCTAGCCCCTCCTGTAGAAAAGAAAGGATAACAGAAACTGAGGCCTGTAAAGGATCTTCCCCCTTACTTGCACACCAGGTATGAAAAACCTGCCAGGTAACATTATAGCTCCTGTTAGTGGAGCTCTTCCTTGAAGACAACATGGTGTCTACTACCTTAGAAGAATAACCTAGACCAATCAACTGCTGCCGCTCAATCTCTAAACAGTGAGCTGCAGCATCTCTGGTCGTGGATGATGCAGTTCGCCTTGGGACAGAAGATTCTCTCTCAATGGAATTTGCCATGGCTCCCCTATTGACAGGCTTTGAAGGTCCTGGAACCAGGCTCTCCTGGGCCAAAAGGGGGCCACCACAATCACTTCCGCTTTCTGTTCCCGGACCCTCTGCAGAAATCTCTGGATGATCTGGACCGGAGGAAAGGCGTACAATAGAGTCCTTGGCCAGTCTGAGTTCAGAGCGTCGACCGCTGCCACTCCTCTGCTTCTTGTCCTTGACAAATACTGAGCCACTTGGTGATTGTCGTCCGAGGCAAAAAGATCCACTTCCGGCATCCCGAATCTTTGACAAATGTCTCGAAACGTCTCACGATGAAGAGCCCATTCTGACTGGTCCAGTGATTGCCGACTCAGCCAGTCCGCTACCATGTTGTCCTTTCCTGCCACATGGACGGCCTTGATGGACTGAAGATGAACTTCCGCCCAGGTGAACATGACCTGTGCTTCGACTTGAAGCTTCTGGTACCTGGTGCCTCCTTGACGATTCACATAGGCCTTTGCCGTCATATTGTCTGTCTGAATCAGTACATGAGTCCCCATCACTCTTTTTTCCATCTGAAGCATGGCCAGTTGTATGGCTCTCAATTCCAAAAGATTTATACTTTCTTTGGCCTATTGGACATTCCACTGACCCTGCGCTACGGCTACGGCCATGTGAGCTCCCCAGCCAAAAAGGCTGGCATCCGTGGTTACTACCACCCTTTTGGGCTCCCGCAATTCCTCTCCCAAGGAAAAACGATCGGTAGTTTGCCACCATTCGAGATCTTTTAACAGATTGGCTGGTAATGTCAGTGAAATCGGGCTTTTGGTACTTATCTGCTTCTGGAAGGGTAAAAGGAACTTCTGGAGAGGTCTCATGTGGGACCGTGCCCACTGAACTACATCCTGGCACGAAACCATCATTCCCAGCAACTTTGCCAGCAGCATCAACTTGACTCGCTTCCGTTGCTGGACTTCTAACATCAGCTGCAAGATCTTTGACTGCCTTTCTGGGGTCAGAAAAACCCTGTCCAAGCTGGAGTTGATCTGAACCCCTAGATGTGTCAGAGACTGGGAAGGTTAAAGCCAGCTCTTCTGAATGTTTATCACGAACCCATGGGATCTGAGGGTCTTTATGGTCAGATCCAGGTCTTGTTTCGTTTGCTCCGCCGACGGGGCCTTGACCAGAATGTCATCCAGAAACGGAAACAGAGAAACCCCTTGTAACCAGAGGAGTGCCACAAGGGTGACTAAGAAATTTGTGAACACTCTTGGCGAAGACTTTAAGTCAAAGGGCAGGGCTCTGTACTGGTAATGACACCCGTCGTAGGAGAAGCGAAGAAACCTGCGATGTCCCTTGGCGATAGGGATATGAAGGTAGGCTTCTGACAGATCTATGGAGGCCATGAAGTCTCCCCGTTGGACAGCCAGCAGTATGGATCTCAGAGTCTCCATCCGAAACTTCTTTGTAACTACCGACTTGTTCACCCACTTCAAATCCAATATTGCCCGAACGTCTCCGTTCTTTTTGGGAACTACAAAGAAGACTGAATATGTGCCTTGAAATTTTTCCAACTCCGGGACCGGTTCTATGGCTCCTATCTGAATCAGATGGTCGATGGCCATCAGCAAGGTATGATGTTTCTCTAGAGACTGAGCTCTCTGTACTTCCAGGAAATGGCGTCGTGGAGGTGAATAAAATTCCAGGGAGTAACCGTTGATAACTGTGTCCAACACCCATCTGTCTGAGATCGTTTGATGCCACACGTGGGAGAATCTTTGAAGCCTTCCCCCTATCCGACTTAGGTCCAATGGACCCGCCCAGTCATGCTGATGTAGGCTTCTTCTGTCCCTTACTGCGTTGACTTTGTTTTCCACCAAAGGAAGCTCTGCTGTCTCTGGTCTTTGGTTGCCACTTTGTTCCGTATTGCTTGAAGGGGGTTTGTCTTGAGTCTCTCTGATTTCCACGAAAGGACTGAAATCGTTGTCTTGTTCTGTTATCACGTCTCTTGGAGGGCAGTACTTTTTTCTTATTCCTATCCTCTATGAGGTATCTATCTGGGCCCTCCCCAAAGAGTGAGGCCCCTTTAAAGGGAACCGCAGCCACTTTAGCTCTAGCTGAGAGGTCCGCATCCTAATTACGTAGCCAGGTATTCCTTCTAGCCGTCACACTGGAGGCCATGGCCCTAGCAGATAGTTGAACTGCTTCAAGGGTAGAGTCTGATGCAAAGGCAGTAGCTAGAGTAATATTCTTAAGTGAGTCCTTAACATCCTTAGGCAGATCCTCCCTCTTAGCTAGATCAGAGAGCCACATGTATGAAGCCCTACAGAAGAGAGACGTGGTAGCTGACACTTTAAAGGAACTAGCAGAAGCTTCAAAATCACGACGTAAAGCCTGCTCTATACGCTTGTCTGTCGGATCTCTTGGCATCCCATCTGCATCCATAGGCAGTATGGAGTTAGAGGCCAAACTGTTGACAGGGTCATCTACCACTGGTAGCTTCAGCCTCCTGGTCGCCTCTGGGATGAAGGAGAAGAACTTAGAAAAATTTGATGAAACCGTCTTAGGCTTGGCTGGATGTTCCCACTCAGATCTGATTATAGAGAAGAACCCAGAGGGCTAAGGAACCTGTAGAGGTTTTGAACCTGACTTGGGAATGATATCTTCTATTGCTGCAGGGAACTTAGCATCCTCCTCATCCTTAGATTTTGGAGTATACTGTATCTGTAAAGTTCTAATAACTTTTGGGAGTAAGCGCAGGAAACAGTTTGGAGTGAGCAGAGGCTGCCCCCTCCTCTTCCTCAAAGAGTTCCCCAGTATCTGGTGACGAAGAGCCATCAGACAAGTCAGAGTCCTCTTCTTCTTGATCAGAGGACACGGGATGCAACTCAAACCTACTGCGCTTGGGAGGCCTTATGGGAAAAACTTTCCTTTTCCTTATCTACCTCCCTGTGTTTTTGTTTGGCTACCCTCTTAAGTGAAGGAGTTGGGGTGGCCGCAGAGGCTGCCTGAACCTCTTTTTTTTTTTTTTACCAGCTCTTTATCAGCTCAAGCAAGAAGATTAGACTTAGCTTCATCTGCTGAGATATCAGTCTGATGATCTTCTGTCCCCTCTTCCTGTGCTGGGGAATCAGCCAACTCCAACTCACCTGTTCCCTCCTCCAACATTGCTCCCATGGGAAATCTAGTGGAGGTGGCCATCTTAGAATGAGTGGCCCTATAGAACACAAGAAGCATATGCAAAATGGCTTCCATTCCCGCCAAAAAACCTTCCCCCCCACCAGCATTAACCTGGTTTTAACTCCCTTTCCCTTTCCCAGGGGCCATATCAGATAGGGCCACCCCTCCTGAATGCAGGAGTAAACAGGAAAGACAGCAGGAAAGAAGGGAGTGAGGGGTGGAGTGGGGGGGGAGGCTGAGAAAAAGGCATCTGAAACCCAGAGACCTTCAACTCCCATCAGCTTGAGCCGCGGGAAAGGGGCTTGGGTCAGGTCTAAAGACCTCCTCTCCCCCTAGGGAGCCTCCAGAGGGTCCCCCCCCTTTTTCCAGGCTTACCGCAGCTTCGAGTTCCCTTCCAGGAACTATCGCACCGATCGCGCTGTCTGCGGTGCTTTGGGAGGGCAGCGTGAAACTCACGAGTCCTCTCCCTTCGTCCGGCTCCCCTCTGAGCCTTCCCTTCGATTTGCTGCTCCGCAGGCCCCCGGGGTTGCCGGAGTGCCTTTGCTGGGAGCTGAAGGGGAAGATCGGTTTACAGCCCCAGGCACGCCTGCCGAGCTGGGAGGAGGCCGGAAGATGAAAGGGCGCAAACGCGTGCCTCTGGAGTGAGGCTATTCAGGCGCTCTCTTTCAGTGCAGGAGGGATTGCTCCCTCGAAGAAAAAACAGCGGCTGGACTTTTCTCCCTTGCCAGGAGATTGCTTTGCCACTGAGATCAGGTAATTAATCATTGAACTTACATTCCTTTTTTTTTTTTTTAATTTCAGGTCAAGAGCCTCAAAGGGCTCTAAAGCACGTCCTGCTTCGATTGCAGGGCTAAACAAACTGACTTCTGAGGATCAAGCGCCTCCCCTTCGGGTCAAGTTTGTTAAGCCCTGCAATCGAAAGGGAGGAGCTATAATCCCAAGAGTGAGGACTGGCCCACTCCTGGGACCACTGGAGAAGAACAGCTTACAGTGCCAACATAAGAGAGCCAGTATTGTTGTGGAAAACCACTGTGGCATAGTAGTTACAGTGTCAAACTAGGATCTGGGAGATGCTGGTTTGAATCCCTATTCTGCAATGGGGATCAGAACCTGGGTAACCATGGACCAATCACACACTCTCAGCCTAACCTACCTCACAGGGTTGCTGTGAGGATAAAGTAAAGGAGAGGAGAATGATGCAAACTGCTTTGGGTTCCTATTGGGAAGAAAGGAGGAGTATTTAGAAAATAAAAAGGCAACTCTGGCTAGAAGTCAATTGAAGTCAGTGGGCTTAAAACAGTGACGCCACTTTCTGAGCAAAAAACAAAATGCATCTAGATGTAGTGTATATTACACACACACATGTACAGCTTTCTACTACAAGATAAATTCTGAATCTAGCCCAGCAATGTGATCTAACTTTTCACACACACAGTCACAGACAGTCAAAGAACATTCAATATTGAGTAAGGGACTACTCCAAACCCCCAGCTATGAAACCATCTCAAATTTTAATTTACAGCACAGTTTTGTTCACTACCAAAGGCTTATTAGCTTAGAGGGCTTGGCAACAGACGTCACACAAAAACAAATGATTTGTCATGTTATGATTTAGTAAAAAAGACCCCTAAACGGTGATGCTTAAGTAACTGCCAACATGCGACTCTCTTCTAGTCAAGCACTTTAGATCTCTAAGTGACTTTTCCTTTCTGTCTTTTAAATTACCCCAGAAGGTATTCTCCACAGAGCAATAACAACCTCCCAAACAAAGGTTTCATTTAAAGCTAAAAATTTCTGGGATCTTAAAGCTATGATGAAAACACTTAAGAGGTCTTGTTCCCTTGATCCACTTCAAGGCAAATCCATAACATGATTAGAGGTCAAATTAAACAGTGCATCCCTGTAACTACAAGGAATATTACTTCTAGGTAGAAATGAAAGACTGAGGCCACTGCTTAAATGGCACTTTAAAAAAGTTCTCTCTAAGGCCATATGGAGAAAAATAATCCTTTTCTTTCTTTTTTGCAACAACCTATCCTCTGACTGTTTCTGCTGCACTATAATAGAGCAAAAGAGTTACCCACTGTAGCTACACTTGATGTTAATGGAGCAACCATGTTATTTACAGTGGTGTGTATGGCAAAGCAGCTTCACCCTAACCTGCAGTCCCTGTTCAGTCCAGCTTTCCAAGGAAACTGGGCACCAACGGATGTCCAAGGACATGTGTCACCCACCTGGCTTTCTCAGCACCCAGGGGAGCTTTTCTTTCCCTCTGTCCATTCATCCACTGCCACCTCTTGGCCTTTGTAGAAACTGCCTGCTGAGAGGACCAGAGGTCTGTTTCACTTCCCTTACTGCCATTCTAAAGTCCTGTCTCATGCCTGTGTCTCCCACTACTCACATCTGCTTACCATAGGAATCACTTACTGCATTTGTGCACTGCTGGGGAGGTAGCCACTTGCCAATGAACTGCTCCTCTCCTTCTCATAGTGTTCATGTAAAAATAACGTGTTTGAAACAGTAGAGATTCATGTGGTACAGAGAACTATTGCCAGCATTAAAAAATATAAATCATTTATTAAAAAGAAAAAGTCCACATGCACGCTTTCAGCAGAGCACCAGACTGAGCGAGGGATACAAAAGAAAAGAAATAAAACACATTTTCTTTGTCCCTCCCTCTGTACATGTTCCAGCAGATGTTAACCTAGCTTTAACGTTACCATGGGTCTAAAGGGTTCCCATAACCTTGGAGCCTCTGCACAAGCCTGCAGTCTTTCACATGGCAATGGCCACCATCAGCACACCTCACGTGAGAGCTCTTTCTGCCTTGATGGAATCAGCACAAAAGAAATCCTCCTTCTCATACCAAGGAGTTTTAGTATTTCTGTTTCCCCACTGCTTTGGGGCAGGTCAGATCAAGTCAAGTCAAAGAAGCTTTTCCTGAAGTCTTCACTAGGGTTTTCAACCTCCAAAACTCTGTTCCCTGCTAGATATTACCTTTCTAGCTGGAGGGGAGGAAGCTTGACTATCCCACTGGACCTGGCCAGGCCTGCCATTTGTATCTCTAAAGCCTTGTTGGATGATGCTTGTTGCCCTGCCAACCACCTGTTCTCTGCCACAAGAGAGCAAAACATTTTAAAACTCAAGGTGAAGGCTTTGTTCAGTAAAGAAAGAAAGAAAAATGTGTTTCTCCACACAGCAGATCCAGAGAATCCCTCCCATTAAGTGAGGGTGTTCCTCCAGAGCGTCATCACATGATCGCTCAATTAGATGACCTTTTCATCATAAAAGATAAAGCAGCAGTACCCATAAGCAGGAAAAGAGCCTTCACATGATGAAAATGTCTTCATTATATGACTGAACTATCACTACTGTGCATGTACTATGTACTAATTACTATGTCATTCTGCACTGTTTAACATGCCATGTTAATGTTTATGTTGTGTTTCAATCGGAACCTCTATTGTATTGCTTACTGTATGTCCTATTCCTGTTGATTCAAATTGTCTCACACTGCCTAATCTGCCTTGAATCTCAGTGAGAAAGGCAGACCATGGTCTTTTACAGACTTCAGTTTTCCTTCACTTTTAGTTTACATATCCATTGGAACAGGATCCCTTCTGTACACATTTTGATCACTTCCAGGCTGGCTTCACTTTTGCTTTCCCTCATTTTCTGAGTGCTCTTTTGTGGCAATCCCCCCCATTCGCTTCCAAGTTGAAGTGAATCAAGGAAGAAAAAGAAATCATCTCCTGCCTTCTGCTACCCCTTGACACCAACTTCCCTGCCCACTTCAATCATTCTGCCCATCAACCACCTCCAGCACTATAAACAGAAGCCCAAGATGGGACTGAAACCTCTTGCACCACTCTTTAATCTCTGCTGTAATTTCAATTTTATTAATTCAGTTATCTGAGATCAGCGATAAAATGCTAATCAAGAATCATGACTACCCACAGCTGCAATGAGTGCCTTATCACTAGTCTCAGATCACTGAATTAAAAAAAAATAAACAACAGGGGGAATTATAAAGTGGTGCAAGAGGTTTCAGTCCCCTGCTAGTATTGGCTTGAAAGGGGACTTGGAGAGACTGGCTTGTTTGTCCAATGTAGAAGGTGACAGGGAATTGTCAACATATGACATAAATCACATTAGAGGACAACCAGGAGTATGAACCTGAGATGGTATAGCTGTTGTTGCTGGATCTAGTGATGGTGTTGCTAAGATCTATACAAGAGCAAAGTTGGCATCTTGGTTTGTTGCAGGCCTTGGTACCAGAGTCTATGCTACTGTCAAGTAGTTTATCACTGTTTAAGTAGTTTATAATTTTGGGTGAGAAGTTGTTTTAGATTAGCAGGCTAATAAGTTGGACTGTCTGTATTATTACTTCCAACATATTATTAATGACCAACAACCTATGCTGGATAGTGACACTTCCCTCACACAGGCACTGGGAACCCGACTTTGTCTTGGTTACAAAAAGCCTGCTAACCTTAAAGCAACTTCTTACCAACAATTATAAACTACTTAAATTGTGATAAATGCCCTCCCGCCCTCTACATTGAACAAACAATATTTTTATTGTTTTAGCTGTAAATTTAATCTGTTGTGAGCTGCTCTGAGCCTTGCATGCAGGGAAGGGCAGCATAAAAATCCAAACAATAAATAAACACATCAGTGCCTATAACAAAGAATAAATGGGCATGTCTGACATTAGAAACCACAACATTCAAAAACTGGGGGGGAGGTTCATTTTAACCTTCCAGGACATTCAGTTGCTGATCTAAGAGTAGAAGTTCTTTTACAAAGGGATTTCAAAGGGAGATTAGAGAAACTCCTAAATTGCAACTGATAATGAAGCTCAAGACAATGCATCCTCCTGGACTGAACTGAGGCCTAAGTTTCCTGTCTTATTATCAGTGCTGATTTCTTCACACCTACTACCCCTTTGCATATCACACTTAATTCAATCAAGCCTGCTACTGTCACTTATCTGCCATTGTGGGACTGTGGCTCAGTGGCTGAGCATCTGCTTGGTTAGCAGAAGGTCCCAGGTTCAATCCCTGGCATCTCCAACTAAAAAGGGTCCAGGCAAGTAGGTGTGAAAAACCTCAGCTCGAGACCCTGGAGAGCTGCTGCCAGACTGAGTAGAGAATACTGACTTTGATGGACTGAGGGTCTGATTCAGTATAAGGCAGCTTCATATGTTCATTGTCATTCAACATCTGAAATCATTCCACTCTCCAAGATATAGGGACAGATGGACTTACATTCTAGCTGTATTTGAAGAAGCCAGCAGTGATTCACAAAATTTCATACCCCACCACAAATTTTGTTAAGTCTTTAAGATGCTACTTGGCTCTTGCTCTTTTTTACTGCTATGGACAGACTAACACAGCTATCCATCTTGATTTATTAGAAACAGTCCTGGAATATAAGAAAAAGTGAGCTATTTCTGCCTTAAAAGACCAAGAACACAACAGAAACCCAAAATACACACTTTTTTGAAAACTGGGTATATACATATAATATGTATTTTATTTAATTAGCTCTTAGATATACAGTCCACACAGATTGTAAACCAGGATTGGTACACTTGTTAGAACAACTGAACTACTGCTACAATTTATATTGTTAGAAATTAGCAATGGGATAAAGAACCAGTGGTCAACTTAGAACATTCAAACTGCTGTTAGCTTTGAAGACTGATGCTATGCATTGTACCACTTTGACTTTAAAAGAGGAAGAAATCAACATCAGTTCAGTTTCTTTGGTAAATATTTCCATCCTGATGTTCACTAACATTAGGAGTGATGATGCACAAGGAAATTATTTTTTTAATGGGGTTTCTAAACAACAGTGTAATTACAGCCCTATATTACACATTTTCTAATATATCTGCTATCTATACCTATAAGGAAACCCTCCTACTGACTTCCTTTCCTCATTTACATATCTGTGCAGACCTATTCTTTTTTCTTCCAAGCCCCTTTGCCCTTTCAATCATGAAGCATATTACTCCACTGTCAGTGCAAAGCAGTTCCTAACAACAGGGAACCCAGCTGGGATAGGAAGAGGGCAGCAGGCTCATGCATTAACATAATAATCCAACTGTGTTCCCATAGGCCCTTAGGGCAGACAGCATATTAGGTAGGCCTCCTGTGCAGACCCAAGTGGAAGCTGCCTTATCACCTGCCTATCAACCTGTGGCAGTTACAGCCAACTCAATAGCACCAGCTCCTGCCAAGCTGTGGTGCCCAATTACCTTGTGACAAAGGATAGAAAGCCATTTTTCTATGTCTGTTTAATGTACCTGACGCATTTCCTTATTTATGATTTGAATTTCTGCATAGTTTCCAGAGGGATTGACTTATTGCCTTTTGAAAGTCTAGAGGACATATTGCTGCATCTAGCAGAAATGAGTCCTTGAAATCAAATTCCCAATGCAAAGTATAGCTTTGCAGAATGTATCTTTCAATCTCTGGCTCAACAAATGAGAAAAAGGTGGATAAAAAAATAATGTCATCGATATTTTAAAGGATGAAACTATATACTGAAAACAGACACACAAGCCAATATTTACAATCTTTGATTTCCAGCAACCTGGCCACACTTAGTGAGATTTCTGGTAATGGACACTACAGCTCTTGAGCAATATATGACTCCTTCAAGCGTCAGAAATGTATTCTTGCCATTTCCAAAACAATGCATAGAACAGCATGTAGATACACAAACTTTAGCTACAAAGGGATGATTATATGAACAATAAGTTTTGATTAAAGCCAACTTAAAGCAGCCCCAACTTTCTAGAAATTACTGGTACAAAATTCAAGCAACTGTAGAACTCTACTGTGATTTCAAATATCACTGATTTATTCTGAACATGCTCCAATTTTAAAGTAATGCAAGAATTAAATATGACAAAGTGAGGTGATCAGTACAAACTACACATTTAGAACTCCTGAAGGAGGAGGGGGGAAATGCAGATAAGATAATGTATTTGCATTTACATTTGCTGTAAAAAAAGTGTGAGAGATCAAAAACCTTTGTTATCAGGAAGAGCATCTGTGTAACTACATTAAGAGATGGCAAAAGAAAAATATTTAGATAAAACAAGTAAGTCTGCAGGGAGAGATGGCATTCACCCAAGAACACTCAACAAACTGATCTAGAAAATGGTTGGTTTTTAAAACATAACTATGAAACCATCTCTAAATTCCTTAAGATTGGCTCATGATGAGAACAAACCATCAATTGCCAGGCTCACGTGCTTCCTTCCCTCGTTCCCTTTTTGTAGCCTGTCAGGGTCAAAAATCCCAACTATCACAACAGAAATAACAGAAAAATCCCAGCTACATTAGTGTAGGAGTCCACATTCACACTCATGACTAATAGCAGCGAGATGTCTTTGGTCTCAGTATGCCACACAGAGGGGAAGGGGTGGGGGGAGAATGCAAGCCTGGCAATTAACCAAGTTCATTCCTGTCATGAACAGACAGACTGAGGTTTGTTTGTGACATCTGATCTGAACCTAAAAATCAGCTTCCTTCCAAGAAGGTTTAGTCTTCAAGTTACTAATTTTTAAAAGACATATGCTATAGAGCAGACAAATTGGATACATTATGTTGCTTCTTTCTGAGAAAAATGATAGAAAACATTATTAGAATTATCAGACTATAGAACTCTTGATGAAGATCATCCAGTACACAAGAAAAGCATGGCTACACAAACCATTTTCAATGTGTCATTGGGCACATAGATAGGAATGACCCAGTAAACCTAGAAGAGAGGACGCCTTTTGATTACCTGAAAATACTATATGAAGGACTGTGGGACCCCTGTAAACAAAAGCCACATGAGATGGAAAATACAGTGAGGAGGGAAACTGAAAGAGCAAATGAGAGAGCTCTTACAGCAGTTGCCCTTTCAAGGACAATTCCTATGAGAGCTATGGCTGACCCAAGGCCATTCCAGCAGCTGCAAGTGGAGGAGTGGGGAATCAAGCCCAGTTCTCTCAGATAAGAGTCCGTAGACTTAGTAGGTAACTGCATTGGTCTGCAGCAGAAGAGCAAGATTTGAGTCCAGTAGCACCTTAAAGACCAACCATATTTCCAGGGTATAAGCTTCCAGGAGTCCTGATGGAACTTCTACTCTTGAAAGTTTATACCCTGGAAATATTGTTAGTCTTTAAGGTATGCATTCAGTCAGTGCTTTGCCAATTGCTCTGGCGACCGAATGAGCACCAGATCCATTTCAAGGTGTTGGTACTGACCTTTAATGCCCTATACAACCTGGGACCAATATATCTAAGGGAGCCCCTCTCCCCATATATGTCCCTTGTGCTTGGCATACCATCACTTACTGGTTGATCTCAGCCCAAAGGATGTCCACAGCCTCAGCCAGAGCCAGGGCCAGGGCCTTTTCTGCCCTGGCCTGGTGGAACAGGGCCTGCAGGACCTATTACAGTTTCACAGGGCCTGTAAAATCGAACTGTTCCTCCAAGCCTTTGGTTGAGGTGGTGGACACCCAATTATTCGGCTTCCCTTGCTGAAGCTTTTAGCTGCATACTGCCCACATTTACAAGATTTTTACTGTTTTGATTATGGCCTAGTTGCAATTTAGGACTGTTAAATGTTATTGTTTTCCTGTAGTACCAGCCTTTTGTTTTAATTATTTGGTTTAACTGTTTTAATGGCTTTGTAAAATTGTTGTTTGTGACCCACCCTGAGCCCACTTGCAGGGAGGGCAGGATATAAATTGAAATAAATAAATACAAGAGGACTAAATCTTGCTCTTCAAAGGGTCAGGAGCTAGAGGTGGTGCTTCCACTATTCCCAAATGCAGCACTTGCCCCTTAGTTCAGGAAAGTGGGCATGGCCCTTGGCTGGTGGGGCATGCAGTTGACAGGTTTTTCTCACCCTGAAACAGCTGTCACCAGAGGAACAGGTAAGCTGTGAACCTACCTGAGGTGCAGGCCTCATGGAAGTAAATGTGGCTCTCTTGGTTGATGGTAGTTGCTAATTTGCCTCTCCACAAGCAATGGAGCAAGTACAACTATTCTAATGGCAGAAGTATCATTATATATTCACTAATAAGCTAAATTCAGGGGCCAATAGAATAGTAGGCAAGTATGTGAATGATGCCAAATTACTTGGGGCAGTGAAATCAAATAGACTAAAGGACTCCAGAAGGATTTCTCCAAACAGGATGAATGCTCAAAAGAAAAAGGCAAATGGGATTTATGCAACGCAAATTGCATGAAGAAGAAAATCTTAGCTTCACATAGAAATTTATGGGATCTTTAACACTACAAATGATTTGTGGAATTCCCTACCAGCAGGTGCCACCACAAGCTTAGACGGCATTTAGAAAAAGACTAAATAAATTCATTTATTAGACTCCCCCTGCCAAGCCAGTAAAGATAAAGAAGCTACATAACAGGAAACCACCGACACCCCTGTAGTACCTGCCTTTTAATTGGTACATGTAGGGTACAAGTCTCTACAAACATAGAGGAAACTGAAGTTTTGCAACATCAACAACTCTTTTTTAAAATTTGGAGAAGGTTAAAAAAACCCCAAATGGAAAAACAATGTCTGTATAACAACTAAAAGATCAGGTGGGTGCCATGCAAAAGTCTGATGGGGCATGCTATTAGGGGAAGGTGAAATTACAGCCAGTTGTGCCTTACTTTCCCCGCACATCTGGTGCAGACCAGAAAGGTGCAGACTAGGATACAGAAAGAAAGCAGAATTGAAAGCAGAACTGAAAGCAAGGAGGGGGAAGTGGAACTTTCCCTTCCCCATGAGTCCTCTTCTTGTCAATAACTCAACACTACTGGGTGTCAGGAAAAAGGGCCTGACAAGGTTGTTTGTTCTGGTTAAGTGCTGTATACTCAGGGCCAGCTTCAGGGTGTCTGGCGCCCAAGGCAAGGCCCTGCCCCCCACAGCCTTCCTCCTCCCACCTTCGCCTGGGTGAGAGCCACGGTGGCAGTACAGCTCCTGCACCTCAGAGCATGTGCATCTATTTTCCTCTCCAAGGAGGAGAGGGTGTGCGGGAGGGCTTAAACTGGCACCTCCCGGGCCAGGCCCTAGGCAGCCACCTAGGGCTGCCTAATGGACAGGCCAGCCCTGTATATACTCATTCTGATTGGCTTGGATTATCCTAGTATTCTTGTCATTACTTATTATGTACCAATTGTTTTTATATTTAGTCAAATAACTCTCACCATGTATTCATATATTCAGGTATCTATATATATTCACTTGGAACTAACCACCATGCATTTTAACAAGTTTATTTTGTAACCCTGAACATTTTAAAGCATTAACCTAACATTAGTAGAATAGCATAGATGAGAGTGAGCCCACTCAAATGTGAAAGTATTTGGGGGAACTTTTATCTTGTCTCTAGAGAGACGGAGATGATCAGCAACCAAGATGTGTCTACCTTGGAATGCGTGACCTTGGTTGGAGAAAACATCAAAGTCTGAGAACCCAATCTGAATGACATCTGGCGGGAGGTTGAACAGGAGAATGTATCAGTTATCTGGTATCAATAAAAGACTTTTAGGTTTCGTTTTTATTTAGTTCTGGCAAGACCTCAGTCTTGCTAACGTTCTACAAGGCTGTGAGGTCCTATTATTTTCATTTATAAAAATAGGTCTACATTAATGCCTAATCATACTTAATTTATCTTGTTGAGGAAAACAAAACTTAAAAACATGCTTCCTATTCAGCCCTCATTATTCATACATCTCCAAACTCAAAGACTATGCCAGAGAACTGCAGGGCGCTTTTTATTTTACATCTCACATATTTTACTCACAATACATTGTTGAAAAGTAAATGTTAATTTGTAATGAGATTATGTTCCAAAATTGTAAGGGAGCAGAAATACATCAGGTGATCAGTTGGTTAAATGCGTCAAACAAAAAGGATGAATTCACAGCACACCCATATAGGCAGCTCATATGGAAGAAAAATGGGTGGCGTCAGGCATCTGAAGAATCCCCCCAGGCTATACAAATGCTCTACAGAGGCCTTTATATCCACATGGGATCCCTTCACAGCCCCATTTTAGCTACTACAAAGTAGGGAGGAAGAACAGCATCAGCTTTTGATCTTGTTGGAGAGATCAGCTGGAGCACTAAACATTTCAGTGAAACAAGCCTCTACTTGAATCACAACTAACTTTCAGTCACAGATCTCAATCAAAAAGTAGTGAACATGAAATGTGTCTGGGGGAACTTCTTTCTACATTTATTCTTACACAGAATAATAATTCATCTACTTCAATCTCTGCTAGACAGAAGGCAAAACATCTACAAAGAACCAGATGTCACAGGTCTAGCAAACTGAAGTGACATCAGCTACACAAGGCACATTTTGTTCCTAAATGGGCTTTAATCATACTATGAAGTAAACAGAATGTCCTAAGTGATTACAAGTAAATAAATAAGGAGAGTAGCCAAAACTCCAGGTGACCTAAGAGTCTCAATATGGCAGCGTTGTTGAAGAGATGCAAATACATGAATCTCATAATGACAAGTAATTCAGAACAAAGATGCTTTTTGCCTACAACTCCCATCAGCCCTAGCCAGCATGGCCAATTATGGACACTCCAGAACAAAGAGTTCTAGACACTCCAGAACAAAGTCTGAGTCCAGTAGTACATTTAAGACCAACAAAGTTTTATTCTGGGTAAAAGCTTTCATGCATGCTTCATCAGATACTTCATAAAACACTGACTGTTCTAAATGTACTTAAACACCAGTGGCAAGCATAGGCGTAAACTACGCGGGGGCTCCAGGGCTTGAGCCCCTCCTGGATTTTCCCGGCAGGGGCTAAGCCCCCTCCGGGCAACCAACACAGGACCTGGGGGCTTCCAATTTAAATTTTCAAGGAGGAGAGATCATTATCTTCAAAGGCATGAATGGGGTGGTAAAGTCCATGCGTGATTTTCCCCTCTGGGCTGCAAAGACGTTAGTGGTGTTATTGATTTTACAACCCCAGCTTCTTAGAAATGCTAATTGAGCTAAAACAGAATAAAACTTTGTCTGAAAGGTGCTACTAGACTCAAACTTTGTTAAACTAGTTAATGATTAGGGGGAGGAATAACACTGTATTGCTATGTTGCATACATATTGCTGTAGTATTTGCGGGTTCTTTTGGCAGATAGATATTTTGTGTCTTCTTCAAGCCTGTGATTGTTTACATTAATTTAAGTGGATGCTGAACCAGATCCTTTTGAAAATTAATGGCCCCACCAAGCCTTTTTTTTTTTCTTCTCAAAATGACTACATTCTTAAAGACTTGGTCAAGTAGGTGTGTATTGACAATTGTTCACCACCTAGGCATAGGGTTGCCAATCCCCAGTTAGGGGCAGGGGATCCCTCAGTTTGGAGGCCCTCTCCCTGCTTCAAGGTCATCAGAAAACAGCGGGGGGAAGGGAAGTCTGCTGGACACTCCATTATTCCCTATGGAGATCGATTCCCACAGGGCAGGGGTGGCCAACGGTAGCTCTCCAGATGTTTTTTGCTTACAACTCCCATCAGCCCCAGCCATTGGCCATGCTGGCTAGGGCTGATGGGACTTGTAGGCAAAAAGCATCTGGAGAGCTATCATTGGCCACCCCTGCCATAGGGTATAATGGTGAATTGATCTGTGGGTATCTGGAGCTCTGGAGGGGCTGGTTTTTGAGGTAGAGGCATCAAATTTTCAGCATAGCATCCGGTGCCTCTCTTCAAAATACCTTCCAAGTTTCAAAAACATTGGACCAGGGAATCCAATTCTATGAGCACATGATATGTATATTTGCAGATCTTAAAGTGACTATTCCAAAAGTGAATTTCAAAAACAGGCCACAGCAAGAGATACCACTATAACCACTGACCAACTCCCACCTTTTCCTGGGTTTGGCCCGGTCCATGGGCATTGTTGGGGGGGTACTCCCCAAATTTATGGGGAGAGAGCTTCTTCATAAATTCATAGGTAGTGATAATGGAGGCCCCTCCCTGTGATGTCACTGGCTCCTCCCTATGATGTCACTGGATCAAATGCCTCTGGCTGGGCCCCAGCCCCACCCCCCCCCACGAAACTGAAAAGTCTATGTCCCTGGTGGCGAGCACAAAATGAATGGGTGAATGGAGACTGTTCAGAGATGGCTAAAATCCCAAGAGTGCCACACTTGAGTCAACAGTAGGGATGGGCATGGACAAGAAAAATGGAAGTTCGTGGAGGTTCATGGTTTGTTAATTTAATGAACTACTAAGGACCTTCCTGATTTATGAACCAGTTTGTGGTTCATGAGGTCCATGATAGGCATGACGTGGAAGTAGGCTCAGGAGGGATTTAAATGCCTCCTGAGCTCAATTGCTGCACACCACAGTGGCAGCACAGCTTGAGGGTTCTCAGGGTGCCAGCCTGTCTGGCCCATGGATTGTCCCAATGGACTGCCTTAAAAAAAAAAAATCATGGTCTGTGGGTAGTCCATCAAAACCACAAATTCACAGACCAGATAAATGGACCATGAACTGGGCCCTGGTCCGTGATGAAATTAGGTCCGTCGACCAGTCGGTGCCCATCCCGCATCAACAGGGCTTCTGAATGCTCACAGGGAAGAGGAGATATTTGGGCCTTTTCAGCTGTGGTCAAAATGAGGGATCTCAGAAGTCCCCTAAAGACAGAAAGCTGGTTTCATATAGTTAGGAGCAACATGGACATAATTAACTAATGTTAAAAGAAATGAGAGCACTGTTGGAAGTGCAAAACTCTGAAAGAGAAATGGGCATATTTTATAACATTTTGGAGTAGGCATGTATATAAGAGGCACTCTTTAGAATTATGTAAACTGAGCACAATGTTGCCATGTTTGGGAAGACAATGTTCACATTTGTAAACACCTTTAAAGATCTAAAAACAAATCAAATTAAATTGTTTGACAACTGGAAGTTTATTGCGTTAGCTGTACAGAAACTGAACATCAGTTCAACTACACTGACTTCTTGAATTACATATACCTGGGTATGAATTCATATTGTCTGGAATACAAACTGCACACAACAACTCTGGTCACGGGCCATGATTCAGAGCTGCCATGCTCACTGTGGGCATTTTTGTATCATACAAGATCTTTTTTCCCTTATAAAAGGAAAGGAAAGGAAAGGTCCCCTGTGCAAGCACCAGTCGTTTCCAACTCTGAGGTAACATTGCTTTCACAACGTTTTCACAGCAGACTTTTTACGAGGTGGTTTGCTATTGCCTTCTCCAGTCTTTTACACTTCCCCCCAGCAAGCTGGGTACTCATTTTACCAACCTCGGAAGGACGGAAGGCTGAGTCAACCTTGGGCTGGCTACCTGAATCCAGCTTCCGCCGGAATCGAACTCAGCTTGTGAGCAGAGAGTTCAGACCATAGTACTGCAATACTGCTGCTTTACCACTCTGCGCCGCGGGTATTGCATAAAGCTTTATTTCCTCAATAAAATTTTGTTTCCCTTATGCAAGCAAAATTTTATTGAGGAAATAAAGCTTTATGCAATATTTTACTCTTTGTGTGCTTTTTCTTCCTGGTCAAAAGTGCTTATTGTTCCACTGTCTCATACATGGCTCAGTTTCTTGCTGAAGCCCATTTCCATTTATAGCCTGTTGGATCCTGGACATTGCCCTGGTTATCAGCTTTGTTCACTGGGGGGAAAACCCTACATATATCAGGTACCAATGAAATGCAGTGCAACAGTATAGCATTTGCCAGAGATCACCACCCACTTTTCTCTCCAGCCACTATTTTATTTCATCAACAGTCCGTGCTTTTATTATTGTTAGATAGGTTACAATAAAGAGAAGTAATCAAGGAATGATGAAATCTCAGAAACGTTAAGGGCTTCAGTTTACCCACACAGACCCCAAGCATCACTAGTAAGAAATGAAAGTTTAAAATGTAACTTATTCTTGCAGCAATGATCAGCCCATTCTGCTTTCCTTTAGTGCTGTTAAGTAAGAATGGGAGAGAGAGCAAGAAAGAAAATGGCGAAGCTGTCAAGTTTGAAACAGATAAATCAATTATGTCCTTTAAATTACTCTAGAGGGTTTTCCTACTGGGGTTTAAAAATGTCTGCTTGCTCAAAATTGTCCCTTAAAATTGCTCAACATGTATCAGAGGCAATAAATTGCAAATGCAATTTTACCCGGAACACAGCCACTCTTCCCCACCCCCACAAGTGCATATCAACACATTAACATGACTTTGTGTATAAAGGAAGAGAAGTTGCAGTGGTTAAAATGCAGACAACCAGCTCACTAATGAGGCCCTTGATAACAAAGACTGAATACACAAAAGCCAGAGAATACAGGTTGCAGAGCAGAGCATCTTGCAATCTTTGTTCTTTTTAAATGCTATTCACTATTCATTGTACTTTGTCTAATGCTAAAATAAAGGATAATATCAACATTCCTCCCAGGATAATCTAGGTTTTAAAAAAGCAATTAGATTTTAATTAAGAACAGGGTTGGGGGGTAGGGAGATGACTTAAAGATGTCCTGTTTGGATTGTTTCTTACAACAGAAAACAATTTATAAAACTGAATCAAGACAAATATTCTTTCTGAAATGTCTTGTTTGGGCTACAATAGATTATACACAGCAGAAAACAGTTTAAGTGATCTTTCTGTGTTTGCTCATTTCCACTAGAAAGAAGAGATATATACCACTCACTTTTGTGTTCATATTCTAAAACCTGAATCAACAAAAGGGTTAATTAGGGATACAAATTTTCACAGACTGTTAATAATGGGCATGACACACACTATGTGCCCATAAGTAATTCTCAGGTATCTTTGATCTTCACCCCCAGATGATTCCACTTGCCTACCATACCCTGACCCCTGGGACACTCTCCGAACCAGACATCTGGCTACTTTGTTGTTGTAGACTAATCTCATCCCACAAGAGTTCAAGAAATGACACCAGGCAAGGAGGAGGCTCCTGGCAAGGGAAAAAACATCACAGTTTCAGCAGATCCTGCCAGTGGACTGGCGCTTCACAATTGTCTTTGCATTTCTTAGTGGTTGTGGTCATATGGCCTGCTTATGCTCTGTAGGGGGTTTCTTTAACATGGCAGAAAGAGGGAGGGGGCATAGGAAACAGTTTAGTGCACTGCTGAGATCCAGTGATATTTCCAGACCACTAGTGTGGGGAAAGTATGGGGGAAAGAATGAAGAGCTTTTTAAATGATGGAAATATTACAGCTGTTCCTATTTCTCCTTTAGATTGTGTCTCGGAAATTTAAGCTGTTGAGGATAACAGGATTGTTAGTGATAGTACTTATTTTGTAGTGCTATGTTCTATGTGAGTAGTCATAAACACATTGCCATAGGCATGGAAGAACTGAGATTTCTTTTTGCAATGATCTATTTTTGCATTTGGGGGTACCAGAGTACAAAATGCATTCACTTAATGGCATTTGTGAGCAGAGCTCACACAGCTGAAACACATTTTTTCTTAAAACTAATTAAAGTGACAACTTAAAGAGGACTTCTAGTTTCCTGGAAAAAAAGGTGTTTATGTCATTCTCAGCTGACACAACCAGCATCTACTTTGTGCTCTGTTATCCATATCCAAGTGCAAAATGTGAAATGAAAAGCAGTCCTTGGATAACAGGCTCCAGAGTACGAAATGAATGTCCTAGAGGCAAGTTCCCTCTTGACTCATCTGAAGTCTGCATCTTGACTGACTGACTGTTCTATATTACACATGGAGAACACACTGATAAAAATCTGTCCAGATACAATGCTTTCCAACAGATCTGAAATCACGTTCTCTTTAATGCTGCAAATTTTTATACACACCAAGTTTTATACACTTATACATTACTATTTTTTTAAAAATCTGTTAAATGTTTGCAGTGCAATCCTAAATACAGCTACATCCTTCTAAGCGCATTTACTTAAGTAGAGTGAGAAGGGTACAACTCTGCTTAGGAATGCATTGCAGTTCGTGACAATTCTGCTAAATTGCTACTCCTACATATCATTAAAATTCCTTCATTAAAACCCTCTGAAAAAGATAGAAAGATACTAAGTTTTTAGTGGCAGGGCCAGGATAGTCCACTTCTTACCAGCCATCCAAATAAAATGCTTAACAGACTCAGTATAGTTGGGATCAAAGCAGATTCTCACTAAGAACATCTTCCATTCAAACTTTTTACCAGTGGCCAACTTCCAGTGTTAAAGCAAATTTTCTAAGATCTCAAAAATGAAAGCATATCATGAGAACAGCAGCTGCTAAGGCCTTAATAATCCAAATCTCCACAAAATCAGTTATTTCTCGTTTCCACTGGTGTGCAGAGAGACAGGGCTCTGAACTCCCCAATACCTCAGGTAGCACAGGTGTTCTCTGCCAGGAGCATCTGGCCTCTGCTAATTAAAAAGAAGACTCAATACTAACAGTTTTCTCCATATTTAGGGAAGAAATTTAACAAGATCAATGCCATGCTCTGCAAGCCCTCAATTACCATCAATAGCACAGTATGACAGATTCTATTTCTGCCCTGTTCCAAGTATCAACAAGCTTGAATTTACAAGTTAGTCTGATATTTAGCAAAATGAGAACTTTTTAAACAAAGTTTAAAATTAAATATTACAAGAAAGCGGTACACATAAGTCTTGACTTAGGAAAGAGTTTAATGAGCACTTGATTCTTCCACAGGTCAGATAAGCACATACAACATTTTAATCACCTGATGAATGTTCTGCTGGTATAAAAGGGAAGACAGGATCGACTTTGACCACAAAAAAGGCTTTAATAGATACCATGGGATCAGCATGGACAAAAGCCTTGTGGAAGAGGAGAACTAGACAAGACTGAGCAGAAAATTTGGCTGGATCCAACTTTATCTTTAAAGAAAATAGATGTTACTGCTCAAAATCATATGTATGTTTACTCACAAGTATATCCCAAAATGTTTAAAAGGATAACATCCTAATGTTTTAAAGGAAGATAATCCTAGTACAGACAAAGAAGAGTTGGTTTTTATACCCTGCTTTTTTCTACCCAAAGGACTCTCAGAGTGGCTTACAATTGCCTTCCCTTCTGCTCCCCACAACAGGCTCTTTGTGAGGTAGGCGGGGCTGAGAAAGTTCTGAGAAAACTGTGACTGGCCCAAGGTCACCCAGCTGGCTTCATGGGGAGAAGTTGGGGGTCAAACCTGTTCCTCCAGATTACAATCTGTGTCTCTTTACCACTACACCACACAGACACACAATCACAGGCGCACATACAATCACACACAGTTAAAGCATATCATCAATGGTTTAAATAAATGTAAGATACAGTACAGAAGTAAATCAGCCGACAGTCACCATAAAAGAATGGACAATCCTGTCTGTTTAAAATCTAGAAATTACTAACTCCAATATCTCCTAAACTTCAGCATGGCTACTGCAGAATTAGCACTCCTCTGACAGCTTGACTTAATTTTACTTCAGAAAGCCATTTTAAACATTAGGGGTTTTTCTTGTTTTGTTTTGTATACAGGGACTCACCATGTAGCTGCAATTGGCTGTGCAAATATTTGACATAAGTTTGGATTCACCATTGTGTAACCTATGACAACTTAACTACATTGGAGAGACATGAACTCAATTTCAAGTTTACCTCATGCTAATCAGAGAAGAGGAATTTATATGAGACAGTCATATCCCATATGCACCTGCTGGTTCTTCCCTGCAAGTGCTTCTTTTAGTTGTTGTCAAAGTGAATTTTCTTCCCAGTCCAGAATAAGACTGAAAATAAGCCCTGCTAGGGGGGAAACAATTGGGGGGGGGGGGGGGTACTTACAAAAGACACTTAACAAAACAAAGGATGGTGAAGCATCCCTCTTCCTACCCAACAGTTCTTCCCTACAAATGCCCACAACTCCTACATAAATAAAACCCAAATTTACCAATTGAACAAAACAGGAGTCAAGTTGCACCTTTAAGATCAACCAAGTTTTATTCAGAATGTAAGCTTTCGTGTGCTCTCTAAGCACACTTCATCAGATCTGATCCCCTTGTCTGATGAAGTGTGCTTGGAGAGCACACAAAAGCTTACATTCTGAATAAAACTTGGTTGGTCTTAAAGGTGCAACTTGACTCCTGCTTTGTTCAACTGCTTCAAACCAACACGGCTGCCCACTTGGATCTATCCATATTTACCAAGTTAACATGAGACTCTGCCCTTGAATAATCCTCATACTTGGTATTTTTATGTATATATACTAAATTAAATGCTATATCTAATAGTAAAGTGGTTGAGACATGTGCAGATGGTGAAAGCCACAAAATGGAGCAACCCACAGACAAGTCAGGGTCAGTCAAGAGGTTGTTGTGGAGAGAACTACTGACTTTGTAAATTAATAAAAAAACAGAAGAAGTAAAAAGAACTGAAAGGCCAGGGAAGGGGGAAATCATCCTGCTAATTCACCCAGAGAGCTCAGAGAGTCCTGGAAAATCAGAGAGGGAAGGGATCCCCTTGGAGTCCTTCCAAACCATAACATTCACAGGCCCACAATTTGTGTTTTTAATTTCTGGCACAGTTCAATATTTTAAGCCAACATAAGTGCATTCTCTTATACAATCAAAGCCTGCAGAACCACCAGCAATCCAAAATCTAAGCACATTAAATGGTACATGTTTGTAAGACAAAGTTTCTTTACAAACATGGGAAAGCTTCGAAACAAAGACTATTCTGAACCTGAAATGGAAAAGCATGCACTTGTTCTAGTTTTAATCTTGTCCTGTACACCCCAGTTCTAAGTGCTGAAAAGTTTAATGGGCTAGCACATATTCAGACTGCTTGCCCTTGGAGGACAGAGTGCTGGAGACTTATGATGTTCCTAGAGTATTTGCTTTATGTACAAATATACCAATTGAGCAGAGGAGGTACAGGCATTCCTACATGATAGGTGACCCACTATCCCATATCAGATCCTCAGAGAGAGAAAGAGATCCTGCAATCCAAGGAGCATCAGCCAATTCCAGTCACTGCATTTTGGTTTTCTCCCCGCCCCCCCCCCCAAACACACACCAGAACTGCACTTTTTTTAAAAAAAGACATATAACTTTCCAGGTTTTGGGGGGGAGGGGGGATGTCATGTCTTCTCCCTTAGGCCCTGAAGAGATGCTTGAACAGACCCATTAAGGTTCATTGAGGCTGGCTACCTATAGTCAAAAGGCATCATTGTTATTCCTTTCCTCATGGAGGCATACAGGATAGAACAAGCCATAATGATTCAGGATCCAGGCTCCTTACAATCAGTGTTCCCTCTTTACAATCAGTGTTCCCAAGTTAGTGTGAGCTAGCTCAGTTTTTTAGACTTCAGCTCATACATTTTTGTCTTAGCTCAGAAAAAATGGCCCCAGAGCAAGCTAATTTATGCAGTAGCTCACAACTTTAATGCCAGTAGCTCACAAAGCAGAATTTTTGCTCACAAAACTCCACAGCTTAGAAGAAGTATTGATTACAATACAATCTACCTTGTGAAACCTTTGGTTCTGTTGAAATGTAGCTAGTGGCAAAAATTCAGGTCTTCAGCATTACTACTTCTAAATTCCATAGTAAAATTACCTGTGCCCCCACAAAATCCTCAAAATCAGGCCACCCATAAACAAAGTAAGGATTTCTAGTACTTGGGGGAACTCCCCAGGCATACAGAAAATATGGCTTTATAAGTAAACCAAAAGAAAAAATGGGGAGAAAATGAATCTCAGCATGATGAAGACTAAGTATTCTCCAAGGAAACACTGACAGGAGTTGACAGACAATTGGAATTTGCCAGCTCAACTCCCTCTGAAGTTACAGAAGCCCAGAGGGGAAGACTGATGGGGGAGGGAACAATTGTTTATTCCACCCTCCCAGCTTATACACTCCTTATTTTATTTTTAATAAGCATTACTTTCTTCTGCTGTGATATCAGAGAAAGAACCATCCATTTTCAATGAACTTGCTCTTTAAATGGTATTGAATATTCTTAAACGACTATAATTTTAAAGTTAAATGATGAGATTTTCATTTGCTTTCCAAGCAGAAAGAAAACCTTTTTCAAATAGACTCCTGCTGCCTTGACCTTGGACTATGACTTAAGAGTTCACCACATGCAATAATTTTCCTTGCCCCATGGGGTTTGCTGAGGTTTCTTTTCAGAAAAGGTTTTAGATTTGAAGGCACTGCTAGATCTAAAAGTGTAACCTCTCTTACAATAAACATTGCCTTTTCAGCATGGAATACCAATAAAAAAATACAAGAATTTCTTCTAGATTTAAATGCATAACATAACCATAAATAGGAGTGTTCAATGAATATTTGTGATAACATCCATTACATCTTTCTGCCAAAATAAGGAAATTACCTAGATATAATTAACAAGCTTCACCGAAGAAATGGAGGAAGGATTGATATTGCAGCGAGCCAACTCCCCACTTGGGATTCTACCAGGAGCTGAATGCCACCCACCATCAGAAGGACCCAGGGTAAGGGAAACTGGGCTTGGAGGATGTGTGCCACAGCTCAGTTCTCTCCTGCTCTTTCCCCCAACATCTTCAGATTCAAGTCTAAAATGAAACAAGTAGTTCCTTTTAGGTTGGCTAGCTAAGAGATCATGCTGGTGGTGTGCTCTGCATTTTACACATTCTCAAACCCCCACCCCCTGCCAATTTTAAGAGAGAAAGCAGCCATCATTCCAACAACTCCCTTAACCCTTTCTGCAAGGATAAGGGGGCCCCATCATCTGCAGAAACCCTCCCCTCCCCTGTCCATCACATCGTTGCTGTTCAGGTTCCCAAGTTATTTGCGCTCACTTTATAGAGGGATTGGTAATTGAAAACTATCTTCAGTTCTCAACCAAGCCAACCTTGCAAGGAGCTTCCCAAAGACATTTTATAGGAATAAGTTGATATTTTAAAGTTTTTGCGTGCATCTTTTCTGATAGTTCAAAATCCTCAACGAAGAGCTGTTCTCCAACAGGAATTTCCAAAAATCCCAAACATCATTCCATTCTTCTGGCAACTGAACACACAGAACTGAAACTTATCTGTTACTTCTACTTCAAACATGTTGTTGCTAGCCTCTAGAAGGGAGACAATTAATCATGTACTCACATTCCATAAGACAACCTATCAGAACCAAAACTGAAATAATCTTCACTACTGTTTCAGCACACGTAAATGATGTCACTCACCCTTGGGACACTCTTGCAGAAATTCTATGTATTGTACTCATTTCAAATGAAGAGTAGTTCCGAAAGTGCTGAGTGTTGTTTGCTGTATGTGGTAAGTGCAAAGGAGAAGTGCTGGGCAATCAGCCCCTTTTCAGGCACTCACTCACCAACCAGCAAAAAATTCATTTACACAATTCAATTCATTTACATAGAGGAACAACCACTGCCTACCCCTTACTGCTATCACAGGAGGGCAGAACATCATATTGGGGCAGGCAAACCTTTCCCCCATCTGCTGGGCTCCTGCTCTCTACAAGGAAGAATCGTTCCTGAATACTGCTTTGCATTCTCTGAACGTATGTAAAAAGACACAAACTACATTTGAAAGATTTTGGCAGCATTCAGATGCCATGATTTGTGCAATAAGGTTTATCTACCAGTGTAAGTTTCAAATACTCATTTGTAAGTTTCAAAAACTCTGCTTCTTGCCTCTCCTACCTCCCAGCATCCTCCCCAATATTCTCTCAGTGGTCAGATGGCATTGAGAGGTGTCACTTCTCAACAAACCATTGGCCTATGAATTTGTACATCTTAACAAAGGACAGATAATACAAACTGTGCTAGCCTACACTAAGCCAGCTTTTTTTGCGTACATCACATCTAAACAGCATTTGCTCAAACCAAGGTTGATAATGACACCTGAGCACAGAAGTTTAAGAGAGCATGAGTGAGCTCAAGAGCAGTACTTTGAGTGCTATTGCACTCCCACATGCTGACTTCCCCAGAGGGTGCCAACTGTCAAAGAAGAGAAACAGTCTGAGCTCATCTCAGCACCACCACCACCTGCATCTCTAGCTTCTTTCCAATAGTATACTCTCCAAATCCAGAGTGGGCCTATTAATTGGGGGCCTGTAACAGAAACCACTGGGAATCAGAGGTTTCTTAATCATCTTCTCATTCATGTGAATTTGACTGAACACCAGTTCCTGCAAATTTAAAGGAATTTCATCCCCATGTGGGCAAAAAAAATAAGCTCTTTCTTCTCTTATATCACTGAAGTTTAACCTCTCCACTTGGAATCTGTTGTTTAACCTCTCCACTTGGAAGAAGACATCTGTCCCAAGAAAACACGAGATGAGATTATTTTTATGTAGCTGGCTTATAAGACCCATATTTCTATTTTGTCTGAAAGATTGTTAGAACCAGGTTTTTTATTGTAGGAAAAGGCCCAGCAGGAATTCATTTGTGTATTATACCACAACCCCTGATGTTGCCATTGTTTGATGACATCTCATTTGCATATAGGCCACATCTCCTGACACCAAGCCAGCCAGAACTGCGTTCCTGCTCAAAAAAAGCCCTGGTTAGAATGAATTGACCAGAGTATGGAACAATACTAATAGCATCTCCCTAATGGAAGTACTTAGTTCTGAAACAGTTTTTAAAAACCATGTTAATTTTTTAAAAAACTCACCTCATTTCCACCAACTGCTTTGGTTAATATCACCGCTGAAGATACAGGAGGTGGCATGCAGCCTACTGTCTGCAAACTAAGAGAGAGAAAACACACACAAAAATGTAATATTCAGTGCAATCATCAATCATGAATAAGCCACAGAGGAGAAAGAAAAAGATTACACTACATTCAGTAGTTCTGATAACACATATCAAAGAGCCCACATAAATTAATGAACAAGTACATTGCATCAAGTAAATTACTTGCTTTGCTGCACAATTCACAAAGGTCACTAGATCCCTTTCAAAATTAGGAAGCACCAATCTTTTGACTTCCCATACCATAAAGCAAACAGAACAGGAGCTACATTTATGATGCCCCATGGTAGATAAAGTATTCTTGATAGGGGGCAATACATCAGCTCTTATCAATACATTTCTGAGGCTCCTAGATCTTCTGAACCTCACATCCTCCTCACATCCCGGAAGATCTCTAACCATAAACTAGTATTTAAGGATAGTCCTCTTAATGGGGTCTGCTGAAGTGGAAAAATCAAAAGCACATTTAGCATTATTTTTCTTCAGTGCACTGAAAAGCCGCATTGAACCCAGGACAACACCGTGAGCACAAATCACATATAAGAAATAAAACTATGGAAGTACTCTTGTTTACTATTTTTTAGAAAGAGGACATGCACCAGTGACCAAAAGATTTTAAATTCCTGGTCCTGGAGAAATTTGAACCACACCTGTTTGAGGTCAGATGTTCAAAGATTACTCTTAAGTAAGGAGGCACATTGGATATTTACCTGGAAATCCTATGCCCCATAAAGACTTAATCAATTGGAATGGAATTTACATCTTTTTTGTGAGTACTTTAATTCAGGATAGAATTTTTTTAAATAGACCAGTGCTGATCTCTTTAAATTTAGGTTTGTAATTAACATCTGGGTTAACAGCTGTTGTTCATCAATGAGACTAGTTTATAAATGACTAGTGCTTTACAATGTCATTAGGAGAAGCTATACCAAAGAGAGAAATATTTGAACTTCAGTCATTATTATTATAGATTGTTGCCTCAAAAATTATTCAATATCGATATAATTTTTGGGAGGTGAGTGTGAATGTTTATATATACAGACTATAATATATACTGACATGTGAGTCTTATGTTAGAAGTTGATGTTATATTAGACTTACTGTAAAAATGCCTTTTGCATTTTGTTCTTCTATGAAGAAATATTCTCGGATGAAGATCACAAACAAAATGATACCATGATCTAGAAGCCACGTCATATGATATGAGGAAGATCTTCTGTGTCTTAAGGAACCTTATTAACCTTAACTGATACATATCAACAACTCCTTTCATGACCAAAGAAAATTAGCATCTTTGCAGCTCTGTTTTTAGCACTGCTCTTTGGATGTGGATAAGGTTCCATCATATTTAAAAATTACTTATTGTTTTCACTGTCACTAGCGATACAATGAACAGTAGTATTGCTTGTTGGACTGTTTCCTTGGGTACTTTAAGGGTTATAACTTTAGATGTATGTGAAAAATAGTTGTACAATTGTAATGCATATTATTTGAAAGATCTATTGGATATTACCAAGGCTTTTTTTTGTAGCAGGAACTCCTTTGCATATTAGGCTACACCCCCCCCCCGATGTAGCCAATCCTCCAAACGCTTACAGTAGGCCCTGTAATAAGAGCCTGTAAGCTCTTGGAGGATTGGCTACATCAGGGGGGGTGTAGCCTAATATACAAAGGAGTTCCTGCCACTATAAAAGCCCCGGATATTACATAACATTGCTAATCACAGTAAATATTATTTTAGCATCTATATCATAGTGTATTATTGTTTTAGATTAATTCTTGTTGAACTGTGATTACTCAGGATGCACTGTGGCATAGTGCTCTGCCAGTGGGAGGCTGCTAACAATCACAGCACCATGGGAACACCACTCCAAGACCCATCTGCTGAAGCCAGAGCCCAGGGGTGCACCAGACAGGCAACCATTTATGTTGCTACTGGATCAGCCCACCCTGGAAGGAGAACCACCTCCAAGACATCACATACCATTTGGGAAACACATGGTCTGTCAGGTGACCTCCATGGCCTCACCCGCTTGGTCCTGGCCCCAAACCCTCTAGACCACCCCAAATGCTAATGCAGAGCCCAAGTAGCAAAGGATCTTACTAGAGGGTGGGGGTCACTTGCTTGCTGCACATACCCTTGGCCACACTACCATTGTTGTTCTTCCTTCTGTAAGCACCCTCCAGTGACCCATCCACTTGCCATCCAGTTACTGAAGTTTGGCACCATGAATGACAGCAGCAGGATAGGAACAGCCCCCCTTTTCACACAAGCATGACCATGTGATCACAGAGACAAAGTAGTGCACAAGCAAGTAGCCACAAGCATATAGCCACAATAAACTTTAAAGGTGAAAAGACCTTGGTTAACCCATTAACCAACCTGGGTCCTCAATGGGTCCTTTGGGTCCCCAGTGGGCCACCCATACTGCAGTGCTGAGCCAGGAGAAGATGGAGTCAACCTCCATCTCCTTTGGAGAGAGGTCATGGCTCAGTGGTAGGGCATCCACCTGGCATGCAAAAAGTACCAGATTCAATCTCTAGCATCTCCAGTTAAAAGGATCAAGGTTGTGATTCAGAATAAAGCAGCTGTATGTGTTCATGTGTGTTTATGAGGTCAGTGGTGGGGCGACACCACAGTAGCAGCTGCAGGGGCAGACAGAGATTGAGGTAAGATGGTTGCAGGCCCACCAACTGATGTGCTGCTCTCTATTCCCTACCCCTATCCCCTTGCACTTCTCTATCAGGGTCGTGGAACATCTTCACACCCTCAACCCTTTGAGAAAGGACATGAAGGTTGGATCAGTTGTTTTCCAGACTTTAGTTACTGGGGACTCCACCAGGCCAAGCAGTTGTGGACAAAATTTCACAGTGGACAGATGCCACCTCCTCAAACGGGGGTGGGAGAAGCTGCCAGGATGTTGGTGTGCCCTGGCCAGGCTCCACATGATGGATCTGGTGTTGCCCCCAGTGGGGCTGGGATTCAGAGCCCTTGACAAGCCCATAGCACACCCATGGGCAGCCCTGTGTTTCTTTTCCTCTTCCTGTACCACTTTCCTGGGGGTCTGCCCCCCTTGTTTTATGTAGGGCTCACTCCTCGGTGGACTTGGACGGAATCCTCCCAGTCAATGAGGTGGTGGGGCACACCACCTGTATTCATTGGATCATGGTATGAAAAAGGAATGTTTTCAATAACTAGCTGCAGATTCAAATTTCAATAAAATGTCTCTAAACCAAGGTTTCCCAAAGTGGGCGATATTGCTCCCTGGGGGGCGCTGGAACAATCCAGGGGGGTTGTAGTGGCCTTGGGTGCAATTAGGGGGGCAGTGAATAAAAATAAGGGAGTGGCGGAAGCATAAAGGAAGAGAAGAGACGAGAAGAGAGGGAAGTGTCAAAACATCACGTTTCTGGGAGGAGTCCAGAATTTCTAATTTAGAGAAAAATTCCAATTAACAAAAATAGAGGGTTCCTTTTTGTCTGCTACTTAATGTGAATTCACCCAATTAGACTAGTAATGAGGACCAGAACTCCTTCCAATTAAAATATAATTAAAATATAAGAAGGATGCAGTTTATTTACAAGACAGAATTTTAAAAAGAGGTGTGCAGACAGAGGTGTACAGACAAACAAGAAACACAAAAACAAAAACAGGCAGGAAGGAAAATAGATGGGGGGAGGGAGGATGGAAAAGAAAACAACTTTCTTTAAATGCATTCTCCAAGCTGCTGGCTGGCTTGGAGAAATGATTGAAAGAGAGAAACTCCTTCTCCAAGCTGGCCAACAGGGCGGTTGGGGCTTCAAGAGCCACACAATATGTGTGAAAGAGCCACATGTGGCTCCCGAGTCATAATTTGGCCACCCCGATAAAGGTCTTTGTATCACTAAAATCTGCTTCAAAGTAAGTCTGCTTAAGATCACCCTGTTATTATGTCTGTACTGGGGGGGAGGAGGAGAAACCTTTTTGTGTTGCAAAGAAGAGCACAACATAAATAAATGGATGAAGATTTACAATAATACAGAAGGAAATTAACAATCAAATTCTCTTATAGGCTGCTCTGTGTTAGAAGTGGAGTTTGGAAGAGATTAACTAAAAGGAAACCTGTCAATGGTTTAAGCAGAGGGATTGGTGGGTTTTTTTAGTTTTGTTTTGATTTTACATTACTCATGTAGATGTTCAAGCATGAGCCTCTTTTAAATATGCACTCCAGTTCTAAACAAAGTGCAGAATGTAAATGCGTGTTTATCTGTGGGATTTATTTATTTCCCTATGATCATGCAATTGCAAAAGAAACTGTACCACACTGGCTTTGATGCACTTGTCTTTCAGTAACACTAAGATCCAAATTGCAAAACAGATCTTTAGCTTAAAAGAAATGTTACCATTTGACTCCAGCAGCTGTTGCAGAAAGGAAAAAAGTCTCCCAAGAGTGCATGGATTCATCTTGTACATACCTGCTCAACTCTTCTGATCATGGCCACAGTTAACGATATGGAGATAATTTGATGTAACCCCATATGCTAACAGAAAGGTAAATTCATCTCATTATGGGACCAAGTTCTAATCTCTGGAGACAATTAAGCAGCTTCTAAAATATATGCCCATTTTAAACGCTTTCCTTAAGAATTAACTACAACATACTACAATCATTCTTGACATCTTTCACTGATGTAGCTACACTATGTTTTTCTCTTGTTATATAGTGTCCTCTCGTTATATCATGCCCTCCCTTTTATTGCTACCCACAGTCTTCCCAATACGCATAGTGTGATACCTCCAAACCTAACCGCTGAAATGCACTGTGTACGCTGTTTGGTATAAACACCTATTCAACACTCATGTTTCCTATCCCATGTTCCTTGAAAGCCATCATAACAAATTAAATCCAGAAGGCTTGTCAACAAGAGGCATGATATGTTGAATAACTCCCTACGCATAAAATTAGCTGACAAGCCTTCATACACAAGACCAAGATTTTGAAACAGCAATCTTTTACATATTATTTTTTTTCTACAAGCATGTGTCAAAGTATTACCCTACACAGAAAAATCGCTCCACTTATAAAAACACCCTACTGAAAACACATTACTGAAAAAGCAACAGTAAATACTTCACCACTGAGATGTTAAAACATACCCTTTTAAAAGCCATTCATTTATAGGTGTGATAGATAGCAGCTGAAGAAATAGCCATATTGCTGTTGGGAAGAATACAAGTGTGAAGATCTGGACAAAAAGATGCAATTTCACATGCATCAAAGCACTTGTCAGCTCCTGAAAAGCAAAGAGAAGAGAAAGGTTGCAGTTGTAATAGCTGAATAATATTTTGTACTGTATAAGGTGGTATCATAACCGTATATGTCACAGAAGCATGGCTTCTGAAAGCCCACTTTCCAAATCCATAAACAAGCCATTCATTCCTTTAGATATTTAAAATAGCCTATTGCCCACTAATGAACCATAAACTAAAAGTCACAGTCATAAAATACAAGCAGATTTAAAAGAAACTGGACAGACAGCACCACTAGTATAAAGTTAAATAGTATACTTAGAGCTTTATTTACTAGACAGATTTCCCTGAGGTTAGTTTCCCCCTAAAAGGACTAGCTTGTAAGTGATTTGCCCCATTGTGATGTACTGACAAATATGTTTCTCTCATCTAACATATACCTCTTGCCCTAAGCGTACATCCACAGTGGCCTTCATTTTATGCATGAAGATGGCTGTCATCAAGCAACTGCCTTCAGATCTGCAAAGCAGTTTTGAGCTCACTTAACCACAAAAGTATTGCAGGATGTGAACTGTGGTGTCTCTGGTTACAGTAATTCTCAGAAGAGAGGCAAGAAGAGAAACAAAAAAATATAATACAAGAGCTAACTGCTTTCAGGGAATGTCATCATTTTATCATTGAAAACTTAAAGCACATTCACACAAAAAAGCTACACATACACATCAAATGATGTGCTACAACACACATACTTCCAATAATTACATTCTCCCACATACTTCCTCTTCCCATCTGTTCCTCTCTAGGAATTAAGATCACAGGGAGAGGCCCTCCTGATTGTCAAAGAGACTCATTTGGTGGGTACGTGAGGGAGGATCTTTTCAGGGGCAGCCCCACAATTATGAAACAGCTTCTTCAGGAAGGTGTGCCTGGCCCCCTCACTTTTGATTTTTAAGGAGGCAACTGAAGATGGTTTTATTTAGGATCACATTGGTTAAACTTACTAGCAATCCTGAGTTGTGGCTTTAAACTTTGGCTTTTATGTTTTTAATGTTTATAATGTATTTATGTGCTTTATTTCTGTTGTAAACCACATTGAGCTCCATAAGGAAGAAAGGCAGCTAATAAATAAATATTACATGATGTCAGCCATATAGTCTGGTCACCCTGTGCCAAAACCAAATCATCAGCTATCCATGGAACCACTGCACTGACTGGAACTGAATGGTAAAGCCAGCAATTGTGAAACAATACACAAGGTCATCACTGCTAAAGTCTTTGAGTCAAGTTTCTTTCTGATGATTAAGTTACATTTGAATCTATAAGATTATTACTATTTATGTATGTATTTATATTTAATTAGCTTTGGGTTTCTGGCCGCCCTTCCCCACTTGTGTGGGGCTCAGGGTGGTTCCCTACAATTTAGTTCAATATAGCATAAAACAAGCTAAAACCATAAAAACACAATATTTAAAATATTAAAAACATTTAAATATTTTAAAACAAGATGACACTACTAGCATTCAGTCATGGAGGGGAGGGCTCCAGGCAGATGTAAAGAACCATTGCTGACCTCAACCAAAGGCCTGGTGGAACATCTCTGCCTTAAATGCCCTGAGAAACTTTAATAGATCAGACAGGACATGGGTGTCACTCAGCAGCAGAGATTCCACCAGGCTAGGTCCAAGGCAGAGAAGGCCATAGCCCTGGTTGAGGTCGGGGACCACCAAAAGGTTCTTATCTGCTGATCTTAATGCACTTCTAAAATACACTTTGTACAGAACTAAACCCTTAACATATTCTAAAAAGATTAACCAGAGATCAACATTTAAAGCAGCCCTCTTTTTGTGTACCAGCTCTACCTCACAATTCCAGATCCTCTCAGACATATATCTAGGAATCCCAAACACACACCACAGAGTTATAAGCAGTGATGTTCTCTTATATTTGGGGCAAACCATACTTATTTTAAGAGTAAAAATTTAAATCCCATTGGCAGTACCTCAGTTTTCAGCGAGAGCCCACTGTTAAAGAAGATAGCTGAAACAGCTATGTACGTAATGGAGATTTCTGGCTTCAGTGGTCCTAAAAACACACACACAAAAAACCCAAATATTAATGCTGTTAATCCAGATGCCACAGATTTATTTTCCATGCAAGGGCCCATCTCTGTATCCACCCAATCCCAACATGTATATGCTGCTCCATTCTAGGGCTATAAAAAGTTCAAATCCCCTCCCCCAAGCTAAAAGCAGGAAACCCAAATTGCCCACATAGTCCAGCTCTATCAGAGAAGATATTATGTATTTGGGGTCACTATGAAAATGTCAGAGAGACAATTGCACATGTAAGACAAAAGAAACAAACAGAAAGGTACCAAGATTTAGGCTATTACAAATCACTATCCAATTATTTAAAAATCTAACAGTTTCATGAAATAAAAAATAAAAGCAAAGACTTTCTAAAAAAGCTATAATGCCAACCCTTTGAAAAGGCATTACCTCTACTCATTATTATAATTTAGATGGCATGCCACCTCCACACACACACGGAAAACAAGGGCTTATATCTAAACAATCAGTTCAAAACAGGCAGTGATCTATTTGAACATATGCAACAGAATCCTAAAGAGCCCCGTGGCACAGAGTGATAAAGCTGCAGTACTGCAATCTGAGCTCCCTGCTCATGACCTGAGTTCAATCCCGGTGGAAGCTGAGTTCAGGTAGCCTGCTCATAGTTGACTCAGCCTTCCATCCTTCCAAGGTCAGTAAAATGAGTACCCAGCTTGCTGGGGGGAAAGTATAGATTACTGGGGAAGGCAATGGCAAACCATCCCGTAAAAAGTCTGCTGCAAAAATGTTGTGAAAGCAACGTCATCCCAGAGTTGGAAACTGCTACTTGCACAGGGGACTACCTTTACCTTCTTTTTTTTAACAGAATCCTACAAGTCCAGATATAAATAAAAATGCTACTAAATGACACTAAATTGTTCAGGGTGGTGAGAACCAGAGAGGATTGTGAGGAACTCCAAAGGGATCTGCTGAGGCTGGGTGAGTGGGCGTCAACGTGGCAGATGCGGTTCAATGCGGCCAAGTGCAAAGTAATGCACATTGGGGCCAAGAATCCCAGCTACAAATACAAGTTGATGGGGTGTGAACTGGCAGAAACTGACCAAGAGAGAGATCTTGGGGTCGTGGTAGATAACTCACTGAAAATGTCAAGTCAGTGTGCGTTTGCAATAAAAAAGGCCAACGCCATGCTGGGAATTATTAGGAAGGGAATTGAAAACAAATCAGCCAGTATCATAATGCCCCTGTATAAATCGATGGTGCGGTCTCATTTGGAGTACTGTGTGCAGTTCTGGTCGCCGCACCTCAAAAAGGATATTATAGCATTGGAGAAAGTCCAGAGAAGGGCAACAAGAATGATTAAAGGGCTGGAGCACTTTCCCTATGAAGAAAGGTTGAAATGCTTGGGACTCTTTAGCTTGGAGAAACGTCGACTGCGGGGTGACATGATAGAGGTTTACAAGATAATGCATGGGATGGAGAAAGTAGAGAAAGAAGTACTTTTCTCCTTTTCTCACAATACAAGAACTCGTGGGCATTCGATGAAATTGCTGAGCAGACAGGTTAAAACGGATAAAAGGAAGTACTTCTTCACCCAAAGGGTGATTAACATGTGGAATTCACTGCCACAGGAGGTGGTGGCGGCCACAAGTATAGCCACCTTCAAGAGGGGTTTAGATAAAAATATGGAGCAGAGGTCCATCAGTGGCTATTAGCCACAGTGTGTGTGTATATAAAAAAAATTTTATATACACAGAGTGTTGGACTGGATGAGCCGTTGGCCTGATCCAACATGGCTTCTCTTATGTTCTTATGCTAGGCCCAATTCCCACATAACAAATGGTGTGGGTAAGCAGCCATGTTGCAAGGGTGGCAAAATATCCAAGCTATTCAAAAGGAGGACTGAGCAATGTGCTTTCCCTCCAGATCACAAAAAGGCAGGAAGAATAAGCTAGAAGAACAAAAGACAGCCCAGGAAGGACTCCACTCTTTGACTTAGGATTTGTCCATTTCGGCTCCTATTTTTTTGTTTGAGTATTCTCTCTCTCTCTCTCTCTCTGTGTGTGTATCTGGTCCTTCTGAAGAGAAAGTGTAGCACAAATATTTAAAATAAGTAAATAAATTGAGGAGCTAACAGGTGGTAATACAGAACAGGCACAGGATGTAAGTCATATCACTTGTATGATGTCACAGATGCTCTCCAATAGGCATCCATTATATTCTTGAACATCATTCCAAGCAGCACTTTAAACTGCAATAGCTATTAACCAAGAAAATAACTACTTTTTCAACAACCATACTAACATTGAATGGTACAAAAATGAGAAAACCCTGAAACACATCTGAGGGGAAGATGCCTACTTCCCACACTTTTAATTGTTTATATGATGTCCTATTAAACTGACTGTCTAGAAAGACCATAGCACCAAAAAGTCCACTCACTCTCCCCCTCTATATTGTGCAGAAAGTACAGCCAAATACTAATATCTTTTTCTCCACTACCGCCTTAATATAGCTGGAAGAACTGGTATCTGTGGAACAAAGTAGGAGTCCAGTAGCACCTTTAAGACCAACAAAGTTTTATTCAGAATGTAAGCTTTCATATGCATGTGTGGCATCAGGCCAAAATCAATACCAATACCTAATCAATATGTATGGCTTGGCGATGCTAGAATTAAATAACAGTGCTTTTGGAAAACAGTCTTTTTATGGCAGGTTAAGCAAAGGAGTTTTAGCTTGCTGAAATAAAAGGGAACTACCTAAGTTAACAAAAGGTCATTGCCCTTTCAAAGAGAAATCGCAGGGTGTCTGAAGGCGGCCGTAAGAAGCGTAAAAGGGAACTCCATTATGTGCTAGCAAAAAGTAATGTAGCAATAAGGAATGTGTGTGTAACAATCCCATATAAGGTAACAAGGGACAGCTGGTAGCGAGAGAAGGCCCCTGAAGAAGGTGCCGAAAGCTGGTAAACAACACAAAATGTGGTTAAGGCGTGATGTGATCATCATCACAGGGTACTGAGAGAGGTATAAAAGGTGGTGATTGGGGTATGTGTTAAGGGTGACAATTAAGGGTGACAATTGGGGTAAAGACACCCTATAAAAGACGGCAGGTAGCTGCAGTCATTGCTCAGACCCTCGGGTCTGAAGCCCGTGTATAGAGCGGTTATGCACGTTAAATAAAGAAGCTGTTTTCCTGATCTTGCCTCAGACCTCGTTTGTGAGTATGATTTACTATTAATTGGACAATACAGGACTTTCCCTGCTACACATGCATACTTTATCAGACAATGGAATGGAGTACAGTGAGCAGAACTACATAGAGCTGGTGAGCACTGGTTAGGAATGCAAAGTGGTACAAAGTTAGAATCCAATGGCAAAACAGTGGAATTAACAAATTGAAAGAACATTTGTTCTGGATAGCATTTGCGTGGGAAACCAATAAAACGGTAACATGTCAGAATGGGAGAATAATGGTGAGAGTATCTGTGGAGTTGGTACCTAGTTAGTTTTAATTGCACTTCTAAGTTCTCCAGTAGCAATGGTAGCCCTGAACCAGGAAATATTACAAACATGAAAAAGACAAGAGTTACTTCCACAATTTTGGTTGGGCAGTTCTGTGCTACCTATGCTGTTTCTGCTGGTCTATGTGAACTAGAAGCAATTGGCTCAGAGAACTGCATCACCAAAATGTGTATATTGCAGATATATGCTGGTGTGTTTATTATAGACCCCAAAACATTCACCTGGAAGCATTCTTACAGAACACTCTCTCGGCCTTTATCAAAATAAAAAAGAACAGCAAAGTTAATTCCCAGTGCTAGGCAAAAAGTTCCTCAAATCTCAACAAATTTACATACAAACAATCATCTTCACCTCCCCACAACTTCAAAGGTGGGGGTCAAAACTATGTTTACAGTAAAAGGGATTACATACAAACTAATCAAGTATAAGAGGAAAATAACACTGTGGACACCAAAAGGTACCCAGCTGTAGTTCTGTTTCCAAGTTTTGCCTTCCCAAATTCAAGTTCAGTTTATTTTGATACAAGTACAGTTATCTTCTAAGAACCAGCGTTACTGGATAATGCTATTAATGCTATTTAGTCAGGGTTTTTTGTCCTAAACTAAAAGCAACAAACAAAACAAAAAACTCTAGATGTGAACATTAAAGAGCCAAGCAAATATCTTCATGTCCAACTCTAACTTTGCCCCAAGCATAAGTAAATTGCCTAGCACAAAGCAAAATGAGAAAAATATGTCACCTTACTTACAGCTACGCATAAGGGGAAGTAGTGTTCTCTAATCCCCATAATAGGACATTGATTCAGAGATATGCAAACAATTACTGTTCCTCAGCCCTTTGATTGTTACTAGTCTGACTATGCCACATGTCAAAACCAACAAGTGGCTACTGAAAGGCTCTCAAGCCTATAGGTCAACGGCAAGCCACTATATACAATAGCCAATGCAAGAAACCAAGTCGAGACCTGTACGCTTTATCAAGATAAGGCAAAAGCCCATACATTTATGTAATTACTCTTGGCAGCACATTGTAGTTTTTCTGAATTGCTTATTTCCTCGAAAGAAATAAGCAATTTCTTACTCTGCATATATTCTGTAGGAACCATCATGCTTTATTGTTTGCTTAACCCCTAAGGATAATAAAATTTCCCAGATTACATTCATATCAGTGACTAAGGAGCATGTATGCTTTAAAAGATATTTTGGATAAACACTGCACGGCATTATCAGTCATTCCTTCAGAGCCAAGTGAAAGTTTTTATCAGAATGTTACATGAGATAAAAAAACACTCTCCCAAAGGATATCTCAGAAACTGGCCATTCAATTAGAAGTTACAAGGAGCAAAAAAACCTATTGCTGGGGAGTGGCTGAACTTACTAGGCCTAGCACATAAAGCAGTCCTAATCAAGGATCCATTTAGCTTGTATCAATTTAAATGCCTACTTGAGGGCAAAGCCAACCTGTTTGGTGCAGCAGTTATCAAAGACATGCCAGGAGCAGTTCTATGCACATCTATCCAGAAGAAAATCCCACTGAGCTGATATGCTAGTCTCAGGATGCACTAATTCAAAAGTTTAGCATTTTTTTCTCTCCTTAAATTTGAAGACATGCTCCAGACCATATTTTCTATTTATGTTTTGCTATTATATTTTGACAATTAAACAAGCATATTCTGTAAGCTTAAGGGACATGGCAGGTCAATTAAAACCCTTAAGACTAAAAACTGTTGTTATGCTGTAGACTGCGATGTTGTAACTTGCCCTGAGCCTGCTTGTGAGGGGAGGGGGGAGGATATAAGTCAAATGAATCAAATCAGAACTATTTTAATAAAAGTTTCTTACTATTTGCAACCCAAACAACAAAGAAATATTATTGCTACTGTGTGTGTTACCTGCGATCATTTTGAATGGTGCATGTAGAGGGAGTCAAAGTAACAAAGTCGGTTCTGTTTTTAAAATCCACATGGGGGGAGGGGAGACACTAATGTTACTGCTCTACAGGCTTGTTCACACACTGAGGGAAATTTATATACATAATTCATACACTCCACGCAGTTCTCTCCAGAAGAGAAGAGGTAATTATCCCAACTTAAACACCACTAATTTTCCCATGTGAAATGGATACATCATTGGGTTGTAACGAAGTCACACATTAATGCACTGCCAGTTAGCAGGGTGTTTGTTTAAGTTCCATTTCTGATCAATACTGCAGTTGAGAAGCTGCTTCCAAGTATAACAGTATATTATACCAAGCGCTGCTTTGACAACTATATGAGTTATTAACGAGAAAGAGTTATTTTCCAATTCGATAACCGGGTTTTCACACACTAAACTTCAAGGCGGGTTTTCACATACTATACTTCAAGGCGACACGGGAACCAAAGCCTGCACCAGACTTCTCAACTTTCACATTTCTTTTAAAAACAACCACACAAGCGATCGTCAACGAGGCAACATTGTCATCTGTTGTTGGTGGCCTCATTCTGGAGCCAGTTTAAGGAGAGCAAACGCTTCTCTCCTTCAGTTCTGGCCGGCCGCACTTCAGGACTAGCAGCTCACGGAAGTTGTGTGGGTCGCGCTCGCTCGCTCGCTCTGTGCAACGTGTCAGTGCGGCACACTCAGCTCGGTCGTTTCGGAGTGCTCAGTGCTGGGAAACGCCGGCCAGGAAGTTGCTCTTCAGGGTGGCTGCCTGGAGCCGGCAAAGGAAATGGGGAAAGCGGCTCGTGCTGAAGAGGAGCCCTCAAATTGCCCGACAAGCAGCAGCTTCTCTTCCTTACAGCGAGGCTGTGGAGGGACTCAGTAATGATGGCGATGATGCAACTCTGGACACCGCTCCACGCCACCGAGCCCTCGCTTGCCCAATCCCCCCGCCGAGATCTGCAAGGAGCAGGCTTCCGTTCTCACGCGACCCCCCCAAGGTCCCTCTTTTGTTTGCAAACAAGCGAGTGGCAGCATGCGAGAGGAGCCCGGGGAGAGCGCGCGTGCTCGGACCCGGCATGCCTCCCCCACCCCCAGTCCCTGTCCGTCGCCGGGCGCAGCTCCAGAGCAGACTACCTACCCCCTTTCACCCCAAAGGCCGGCTCCAGCTTGGCCACCGTGATGACCAGGACGATCCCCAGAATGAACCATTCCTTCCTCAGCCTGTCCAGCATGCCCATGGCGCGCCCCACAGCCCTCCGCGCCGGCCAGGAAGACGAGACGGGGCTTCTTCGGGACTTCCCTCAAGCCCCGCCTGCCCACCGGCTCCGCAGCGGCAGCAGCAACAGCGCTCGCGGGAAGCCGCTCCCGCGGCTGGGAGTAGGAATCGTATCCACTGACAGGAACCGTCTCACTGAAAGCCGCCATCACTACCACGCGCCTCCTAATAGACTGGCACCCGCTCTTCTCTGAAGCGCCAAAGCCAACGGAACTGCCGGGGAGGGGTGGCGATGGAACGGACTGGAAGAGAGAGAGAGAATGCACCCTACAACGGCGAGAACCGGGATCGGCGCGATGGGCCAACCTTCAAATACTATCAATAATGTTTTCCTGAGCTATGCACGTTCCAAGGAACAGCTGCAAACATGCGGGGCGCTCCGCAGCTGCTAAGCACTACTCCGGCCCCACAGCTCAACAACGCCTGTTGGTCCTTGCAAAACCCTCAGTGGCTGAACGAGGGGACAGAAAACGAAATCCTGCGTTATTAACTGGGAAGGAAAACGCTAGCGACCCCCCCCCCCCCCCCGAGAAGCAGAGGCTTTTGCCCTCTGTTTCGAGACATTACGGCCCTCCTCTGACGCGCGGAGTTTGACGTGGAGGGGCGGGGCGTGCATTCAGTTCCTGGTGTGGGACACGTTTCCAGGGAGTTGGACTGGTGGAAAGGCTGGCTGGGAAGTTGTTGGTGCGCTGGGCTCTTTCTAGGTGTCGCAGGAACAATTTTGTGCCGTTTGGCCTGCCTCGGGCTGCTCAACAGCCAGGCCGGGAAGGATAAGTAGTGTTGCTATTAGCATGACTTTTCTCCAAATCCTATTGAATAAGCGAGATGAAAGTAGCAAGAAAGTTCTCTTAACAGTAAGGGAACCCCACACACCCCTCCGGCTTGTTAAAGCAACTAGAGGGAACAGTTGCTTGCTGCAGATCTCTCCCCGTCCTTTTCCTCCTCCGTTTTTTAAAACAGATATTACTTGTAAAGTTGTAATGCAGTCCTATGCGTATCCTATGCATCTCCTGTTGTAACAAAATATTTTGTGCATCTTTATACCCCTCTTGGTTAAAATAATATTTAGGCAATGCTAAAAGAAAACAACCCCTGAGATTCTCTGCACTATGCCCTTTCTCAGAAAAATGAGCCACCAAAGGAGCATCTGAATGTTGAATTCTTGAACTTGTCTGAAGAAGTGTGCATGCACACGAAAGCTTACGTTCTGATTAAAACTGAGTTGGTCTTAAAGGTGCAATGCCTCCTATTTTGTTCTACTACTTCAGACCAACACGGTTGCCTATTTGGTGTTCTAAAATGTATGTCGTTACTGCTCTCATGGTACTTCTCACATACTGTAGCCCACATGGGCATAAAATTATCCTGTACAATCAAATCATGAACTCTTGCCACCTGCACCAGTGAGTTATATATTTAATTTTAAATACAGCATACCTTAAGGTTGTATTCTGGATTAGATCTTTAAGAAGTGGATATAACTGAGTGAAAAGTTGACAACACTAGCAGTTTGAGAATTGTTGCATCTGTAAGGAATTAACGCAATCATTGAATTCAACTAATTGTTCCATTAATTGGATTTTGTACTGGAATTTATTTAAATTTCTATTCTTACAGTCACCATGCTGCTTGCTGAATAAATGCTTATTGTGACATAATTATATGTAACAGATAATGCTTATGGAGAGATTTTGGTAATCAAGACTGTACTATTTCATATTTTTATATTAGTATAATCCTGTGCAGTTTTTTAATAATTATGCATTATTAAGATTATGGTCCCAGTTTAGAGATTTTTTTTTTCTGGATGATGACAACTTGACTTGAGAGAGATTCCCTGAAACAGAATCCTGTTATTTACTTCTACTGCCATCATTGGAGAGGATCTGCATAGGACTAGTGGATTATTCTACCTGTGCTTGACTGTCTGTGATGTAAGGATTTGATGTCCTTTAAGGATCTTCATTTGCTACCGGATCATTATTTGACACTTATATTGTTGCAGCTAGTAAGAACCACCTGGACAATTTATGATTTTGCATAAATTGTTTATTTTTACATGTTTCTGGTCATGTTTTTTGTTTATCGACGTGGTTACTTCATGAGGGCCGTTTTTCTGCCACTGCTGTTCTTTAGTGGTAATTTGTATTAAAAACAGTTTACAAATTACAAATAAGGAGCCATACCTAGAGCTAAAGCAGTAATGAATATAACAGTATGGGCATCATTGTAAAAAGAGGAGTGGCTGAGGCCTTTATTTCTGATCACATAAACATTGTAAATGAGTTTTGCTTTCCCTGTAATGTTCAGTATAACTAGCTGGCTTGAGCCACCAGTTTGCTTGACACCTGTAATATCTTGCCCTAATTTTATTATGGATGGTTTTCTTCTTAATTTTCATTATAGGGTATCTCATCAGGCAAGGTTGGATGATGAGAGGAACAGAAGCAGGTTTCCTACTTTGAGTTCCTTTGAGGAAGGGCAGGATTCCTACTTTGAGTTCCTTTGAGGAAGGGCAGGATCATACATATAACTCTGGACCTGGCCCCTATATGGATAGAAACCCCTAGAATGGAGCTAGGTTCAGATAGGGGGCATTCATTTAGAAGAAAAAGAATTGCAGATTTATACCCCACCCCTCTCTCTGAATCAGAGACACAGAGCAGCTTACAATCTCCTTTATCTTCTCCCCCCACAACAAACACCCTGTGTGATGGGTAGAGCTGAGAGGGCTCTCATAGCAGCCTGCCCTTTCAAGGACAACCTCTGCTATAGCTATGGCTAACCCAAGGCAATTCCAGCAGGTACAAGTGGAGGAGGGGGGAATCAAACCCAGTTCTCTCGAATAAGAGTCCACGCACTTAACCACTACACCAAACTTGCTCTCTGGCTTTACAGACCTGGAGGATCACCAGATTTGCAGGAAAATGTAGCAAGTGAAAAGAGCAGGGGGTTAAACCCCCCTCCCCCAATGTTTAGACAAGGTAAAGGAATGTGCCCTTGGGCTAGAAGAGAAAGGAGCCCCAGCTGTCTGAGCCAGACAGGCAGGCACAGTAAAAGGGGGGTATTCTGAGCTACCCCCATAGGAACCAGGTGGGCATTAGGAGAGGGAATCACCTCCACGATCACATGAACCAGGCAGGCATAGTGGAGGCAGGTGGGGAGACAGCTGGAGCTGCTGCTTCAGGTTGGCCAGGGAGTGAGCAGCCCAGCAAGGGAGCAGGATGGAGAAAGATGGGATTCCCCCTCTGCATGAGTCTTGTGAGATCCCCTCCTTGTAAAGATATAATTCTGATCACTGAACAGGATTTTACTTTCCCTGTAATATTCAGTATAGCTGGCTTGAAAATCATTCTACAGAAACCTATAGTGTCTGTCTGGCACCATCTTTAATGGGATGATCATTACAGGCTACATATTTCTGCTGTGAATGGAAGAAGTCAGTTCTAAGCAAGTCTGCCCACTGGTACTTACTTCCAGTATAGGACTGCACTGTTTGGGTATAGTGGACTGTGCCTGTGGAGGAGGAATTGTATAAGATAGTCTTCATCAAGGTTTTTTTTTTTTTGTAGAAAACCAGACCAAACCCCCTGATGCCAGGCCAGCTGGAACTGCATTCCTGTGCATTCCTGCTCTTCATGATTGTCTATTATAGTTACCGTATATGTTAATGAATATCATGAGTGCATGAAGTTGCCTTATTCTGAACCAGATGACCTGGTCCAGATCAATGGTCCATCAAAGTTGTTATTCTGCATATCTCAAGAAGAGGTCTTTTACAGCACCTACTGCCTGATCCTTTTAACTGGAGACGCCAGGGATTGAACCTGAAACAGATTGCATGCCAACAGTCTACCACTGAACCATAGCCCCTCCCCTCATGCAATACCATCAGTTTTTATTTCTTATCAAGATCAGCTCTGAACCACAGTAAATGAGGAGTCTCCATTGCTACATTGCCTCAGTTTAAAAATGTTGTATCAACATAAAAATACTATGCCAACATTTACCAGCAAGCTGTCATAAAGCCAGTATTACATACAAGTACATTTTTGATCTGTTTCTTGTTGTTGATATTGATGATGATGATTTATACCCTGCCCTGTACTCTGAATCTCAGAGCAGTGCACAATCTCCTTTATTTTACTCCCCCACAACAGACACCCTGTGAGTTGGGTGGGGCTGAGAGAGCTCTCCCAGAAGCTGCCCTTTCAAGGACAACCTCTATGATAGCTATGGTTGACCCAAGGCCATTCCAGCAGGTGCAAGTGGAGGAGTGGGGAATCAAACCCAGTTCTCCCAAATAAGAGTCCACACACTTAACCGCTACACCAAACAGGCTCTGAGTTATAGAATCTGATTATTTTGTCAGTCTTGTAATTAGTAATCTGCCTCCTTGAGATGAGTAACCAATGAGTTGGTCCCTTAAGTCAGTATCCAGGTGGCAAACTCTTCCTGACCCAAACATGACATATTTACACACATATAAAGCTGCTTCTATTAGCACTTTTCACCAGATACAGTATACAAAGTGCTGGTTATTACCTTTAAAGCCCTATATGGCCGAGGACCTGCCTACCTGAGGGACCGTCTCTCCCCATATGAGCCCCAAAGAGCACTGAGGTCGGCAGGGAAGAACACGCTGACTATCCCTGGGCCAAAGGAGGCGAAATTACAGAGTACACGGGCACGGGCCTTCTCTGTTATAGCCCCGTGCCTTTGGAATCAACTTCCGGAGGAGGTACGGGCCCTGCGGAATTTGGACCAATTCCGCAGGGCCTGTAAGACCATCCTTTTCAAGCAGGCGTTTGTAGAACTTGATAGGATGGCTGTTTAATTACCAACTATTTATCTAGTGACCCCTGCCATAATACAAGTGTACAGATAACATCAGGAAGATCACCGCCGTTTAAACTATGGAATGATCCAGACATTTGGAACTGGTTTTAGATTGTTGTTTTAAATCAATGTATAACTTAAATGTTGTTTTAAATTACCTTATATTGTATATTTTATATTGTATAATTTTATCGAACTCTTGTCAGCCGCCCTGAGCCTGCCTAGGCGGGGAGGGCGGGATATAAATAAAATTTATTATTATTATTATTATATTATTATTATTATATGCACACACAGCCTGCATGGACATGTCTGCTTATAAGAAACAGCCAACATGAATTCATTTTACAAATGAGTCCAAGGACTAGTACCTGGATAAATGCAAGATTTCAGTCACACATTCAGCTGTACATGCTTGAATGTAACATGAGAAATAATTGTACGTGCAAGGAAAAATCAATTGTAGCCTATATGTGTGCTCACTGTAACTTGTGAACAGGGCCACTGAGTCAGGCAGGCTATTGGTCTATCAAAGTTAGTGTTATCTAATATGACTGGTAGCAGCTCTCCAGGTTCTTACTACCTGATCTTTGTTTTAACTGGAGATGCCTGGATAACCTGGGACCTTCTGCATGCAAAGGGGATGCTCTTCCACTGAGTCAGAGCCCTTCCCCCCCTGCTGCTTCTGGCTCTACTCAATCCTTTCTGGCTACAAGGGATTGCTGGCTGCACAGCAGCCTGGGTTCTCCCCCCTTTAGAAGCCTCCAATCCTAATACTCCTTGAAGCTAGAAGAGGGAGGAACTGACCAGTCCTATTCAGTAATGGCAGTTGCAGCAGTAAGGAAGCCACAAAGGGTCCCCCCTCCTTTGTAAGGTTATTTTAGATTTACTTATAGCTAAACTAAGGGGGGAAATAATAGCAGTAATGTTAGTAATTAATTCAGTAAATTGATAAAAATGGTTGGGAGCAAATATAATACATCATTTCGGAAAGCCTTGACCTGACTGTATTTTGAAACATCTGCCATCCCTTTGGGAAAGGGCACACCTATTATTAACAAAAGACAACTTAATCTCTTGTGATTTATTCTGTTTCATTATGTATGAGTTCCTGCTGAATGAGCTCTTTCCCAGACTTAGGAAAATATATATGATCATTTCACGTACTTTACCTGGAAGTCAGTGGGCTTATTTTAATGTTAAATAAATCTCCAGTAATAAACTATATCGTAAAGTACACTTACCCCGAACATGTGTGTGGTGCTACCTCACTTTCTCTTCCTACAAATCCCTCCTCTATACCCATGTTTTCTTTGAGAATTTTGACTTAACATCTTAACCCGTATTTTCAATTGCCCCACATTTTAAATAGAAGTACCTGCATTGTCCAGTTCTACCGCTCCCTCTCCTTGTCTATCTCCTTCCTTAATTGTTCCTTCCCTCTTGTCTGTTTTTGATTGTAAGCTTCCTGAGGCAGGGAAAAAGCAGTATTCTAAAAGTATGTTATTAATGCAGATATCTCCATTCATTCCCCTTTCATAACTATCTGGACAGAGCCATGCAGTATATAGCATTAATCCTTCTATTTTCCCTTCCCCTGTGATCACAAATGGAGCAAACTGAAACTCCCACTGACAGGGGGAGTTCTTACACACATACAAAAATGCATAAAAGTATGATTGTAAATTACCCAAATGAAAGAAATTGATTGAGAAATGGTGTAATTAATGGAATGTGCTCGGGAGGTGGGGTAGGGTTGCTGAAGGTTCTAGCTGAAATTTTCCTGTGATTATAAGTGATCTCTAGGCGACAGATCAATTCACCAGGAGAAAATGACCACTTTGGAAGGTGGACTGTTTTGCAGTATACCCACTGAAGTCCCTCCCTTCCCCAGACCCCATCTTCCTTAGGCTCCACTCCCTAAATGTTCAAGTGTTTCCCAACCCAGAGCTGCCAATCCTAAATTTATGTAAGAAATGTTGAGATAAATTGAACAAGAGGAGAGAAGAAATCCGCCTGCAACTGCTAAGAGCATACAGGCTCATAGAGCAACACTTTATGGGGTTGGGATGCGACTGCCAAATTATTGTCCCCTCCTGCAGTTCCTTGTGTCCCTCACTCAATTTGGTAACCTCATGCCAATCTATAGGGTTGTGAAGCTGGTTAATCCACATGTGAAGTTGAAATTTCTGCATTTCTCTGAGGGCACCACAGAAATGGAGGGATCTATGACTTCATTAATAAAAGAAAACATTGAAAAGAGAGAGGAGGAAAGCCCCAAAGTCCTCCTATAAGGACAATGGAAAGTTCTGACCAATAAGAAAAGAAAGGTTTGGGGTGCAGAACTGGCAGCTGGAAGTGGCTAGGTGACAGCTGAAACTGACTACTGGTATGAAAAACTACACCTAATAGTTTTGAAAAGTGGTAGGCTTTGTGAGAAAAGGAGGGCTACAGACTACACCACAGGTCAATGTCTAAACTGAAGGGGGAAATACAGTCATAAAATGATGTGACACGGGAGGTATTCCATAGAGAAGTATGAAACACTTGGTAAACAGAAAAGTTGAGAAAGCAAAATTGTAGAAAGGAGTGAGGAAGAAAATCTACACTGAAGGAGAGTGGAAAGGGAACATTGGAGGGCACCAACATTAGTAAATTAGAAAAGGTATTATAGGAACGTAAGGATATGAACTTAGGCGATCCAAATTCAAATTCCTACTCACCCATTGGTAACCTTGGCCTAGTCACTCTCAATCTAACCTTCCTCACAGGATTGTTACTCCCACCCTGAACTCCACAGGAGTAGGGTGTGGTAAAATTTTGATATTTGTATGAGCAACATAATTAAGAAAAGAGGGCATTCAATCACACTGTAACAGACTAGAACAGAGAAAGCATGACAAAACCACAGTTGTTTTTAAAAAGGAAGCAAAACTGCAGACAACTTAAGTGTCACAGTTTATTAACTATGTTCCAGGACTATATAGTAAGTATTAACATATTAAAAAAACCAGAGCCCTCAGTTTGATATATCATCAGTTTGGATACAGACAATAATACATGTGTCAGTATTACTCATCCAAACATTTTAGATGTGAGGAAAGTGATTGTTAGATAACAGGTTACAACTGGAAAAATAATTGTCCAAGATTTTAATAATTTTCTTAAGTATCCTCTTTCATAAGGTTTCCAGCAGAATATTCACCAGTATATACAGTATGTCACAGAAGTGAGTACACCCCCTCACATTTTGTAAATATTTAAGTATAACTTTTCATGTGACAACACTGAAGAAATGACACTTGGCTACAATGTAAAGTAGTGAGTCTACAGCTTGTATAACAGTGTAAATGTGCTGTCCCCTCAAAATTACGCAACACACAGCCATTAATGTCTAAACTGCTGGCAACAAAAGTGAGTACACCCCTAAGTGATAATGTCCAAATGGGGCCCAAAGTGTCAATATTTTGTGTAGCCACCATTATTTTCCAGCACTGCCTTAACCCTCTTGGGCATAGAGTTCACCAGAGCTTCACAGGTTGCCACTGGAGTCCTCTTCCGCTCCTCTATGACGACATCACATATCTGGTGGATGTTAGAGACCTTGCGCACCTCCACTTTCCGTTTCAGGATGCCCTACAGATGCTCAATAGGATTTGGGTCTGGAGACATGCTTGGCCAGTCCATCACCTTTACCCTCAGCTTCTTTAGCACGGCAGTGGTCATTTTGGAGGTGTGTTTGGGGTCATTATCATGTTGGAATACTGCCCTACAGCCCAGTCTCCGAAGGGAGGGGATCATGCTCTGCTTCAGTATGTCACAGTACATGTTGGCATTCATGGTTCTGTCAATGAACTGTAGCTCCCCAGTTCCAGCAGCTCCCGGGTGGTAGTGACTCTGCTAGAACTCGGCTGAGAGTTCTGAAGCATCGGTGTGCCTCATGTCTTCACTCTGAAAGTTCTTTCCGGAGCCTGCTTCGAACTCTTGAGATGAGGGCAGGAGAGCTTGGAGGAGATTGATTGTCAACAGCTGACACTGGTGCCTGGCGAGTGATTGATAGGCCAGGTGCTGTTTGTTCAGCTGAGGAACAGGTTGGCAACTCTTCCAGGTCTGTTAACCCTTCCAGCTCATCCTCATCAGGGCTCATGACACTATCCCCCCCCGCAGGACCCCCCCCCACACACAGACTGGCCAGGCCAGTCAGGGTAGGCCGTGTGAAACTGCTGCACGAGGTCAGGGGCATGTAGGTTGTCTGCGGATTCCCATGAACGGTCCTCGGGGCCATAGCCTTCCCAGTCCATGAGGTACTGGAGGTCCCCATGGTGGATTCGGGAATCCAGGAGCTGGTAGACCTCGTATTCCTTCTCGTCATCGACCAGGACAGGAGAAGGTGGTGCTGGAGGTGGCGGTCGGAGGGGATCCAGTGGTGTAGCAGGAACAAGGAGGGACCGGTGGAAGATTGGGTGGATGCGGAGGGTGGCTGGCAGCTATAGCCGGAAAGCAATGGGGTTGATTTGGTCTGTGATCAGGTAAGGCCCCGCAAGGCAAGGGTCCAGCTTGCGAGACCGGCCAGGCCGACACAAGTAATGGGTGGAGAGCCAGACGTGGTCGTCGGGCTTCAGTGGGGGCCCCACCTGTCACTTTCAGTTGACAGCTGTCTTGTAGGTGATGCCTCCAAACCTCGAAGGCGGTCTTGATGGCCAGGAGTTCCTGCTCCCAGATGGTGTAGTTGTGCTCTGCGGGTTTCAGCTGCCGCGAGTAGTATGCGCAGGGTTGTAGCGGCTGGGAGGGGTCCTCCTGCTAGGATAGCACTGCGCCAAGGACCACGCTGGCGGCGTTGGTCTCTACTGTGAACGGCAGCTGCAGGTCTGGGTATCGCAGGAGCGGCTCGGTGGTGATGGAGGTTTTCAGGGTGGTGAAGGCATGGTCTGCCTCTGGAGTCCAGTGAAATGGCTCTTTGGGCCGGAGGAGCTGGGTCAGAGGCTGGTTACGTCAGCATAGGCAGGGATGAACTGGCGGTAATAATTGGAAAAGCCAAGGAACCGTGCTTTTTCCTCAGGGGTGAGCCGCGGCCGTGCAGCCCCGAGTTGCATGGGTTCGGGGTCATCAGTCTCGGGACTGGTGTGCATCAGGGTTGTCACCGTCACTAGGTGGCGGGGCAGCTGAGTGGGACGGGCGCTGCTTCATGCTTGGCAGCGGCTTTCCAGACAGCCATTGATGCAGAGACACAGCGTGATTAGGCTTTGCAGTGTGGCCGGTCGGTCTACTCATGCCAGCTCATCAAGGACTTCGTCAGCCAGAAGCTTGAACTCAGAGTATTGGGAAACCGAGTCCCTACCCTGCTTCAGCGTCTAGATCTTCTGATTGGCGGTGGCTGCTTGCTGGGGGTTAACAAAGGCTACCGCCATATGATCCAGAAAGCCCTGGTAGTCGGTCAGCAGGAGCGATGGGGCTAGAAGCTAGGGGGTAGCCCATTTAGCTGCCTGCCCCTTTAAGAGGCTGAGAATGAAGCATACCTTGGTCTTGTAGTTGGGGAAGTCTCTGGCACGTAATTCAATATACAGTTTACACTGTGCCAGGAATGCAGGGAACTCCTCCACCTTCCCAGTGAATTTCTCTGGGGGAAGCACCGAGCACTTGGCTGGGGCAGCAACAGTGGCTTGCTGCTGCTGTTACAGGTGAGCCACCATTTGAGTGAGATGCTTTATCTGAGTGAGCAAAGCTGCTAGCTGTCAGAGCCTCTGCTTGCCTCCTCATCCATCTTGTGGAGTGAGTGTGTGGGTGGAAGCAATCTGTCACATTCTCAGGGTGCAGGCAGGCAGGAGTTCAAAGCCAGTCCAAGGTCAAAGTCCAGGAAGTCAAGCAGGAGCCAAGTCACCAATGCTTCACAAACCGGAATCAGAAGTGAATATCCAAAAGCCAAAAGGTCAGGGTGCCAAGGAAATCAAGCAGGTCAGGATCAGGAAGGAGCGTGGATGCAAGTCAAAGAATAGACTTGTTGCTTCCACAAGGTTACCAGGTCCTGGGTGGGAGCTATATGAGAGTCTCAATCAGCCTGCTCCCTGGGTGGCAGTGACTTTGCTAGAACTCAGGGCTGAGAGATCTGAAGCATCGGCGTGCCTAATGTCTTCGCTCTGAAAGTTCTTTCCGGAGCCTGCTTCAAACTCTTGAAATGGGAGGAGGAGAGCTTGGAGGAGATTGATTGTCAACAGCTGACACTGGTGCCTGGAGAGTGATTGAAGGGCCAGCTGCTGTTTGTTCAGCTGAGGAACAGGCTGGCAACTCTTCCAGGTCTGTTAACCCTTCCAGCTCCTCCTCGTCAGGACTCATGACACAACCTGTGAAGCTCTGGTGAACTCTATGCCCAAGAGGGTTAAGGCAGTGCTGGAAAATAATGGTGGTCACACAAAATATTGACACTTTGGGCCCCATTTGGACATTATCACTTAGGGGTGTACTCACTTTTGTTGCCAGCAGTTTAGACATTAATGGCTGTGTGTTGCGTAATTTTGAGGGGACAGCACATTTACACTGTTATACAAGCTGTAGACTCACTACTTTACATTGTAGCCAAGTGTCATTTCTTCAGTGTTGTCACATGAAAAGATATACTTAAATATCTACAAAATGTGAGGAGGTATACTCACTTCTGTGACATACTGTATATGAGTGTGTGTGTGAGAGTGTGTATAACATGATAAAGTGGCCTACAATTGCCTTCCCTTCCTCTCCCCACAACAGGTATCTAAGCAATGTTCCCTTTAAGCTGCAGAGTCTTGTGAGCAAAAATTCTACTTTGTGAGCTACTGGCATTAAAGTTGTGAGCTACTGCATAACTTAGTGTGGTTTGGGGTCATTCTTCCTGAGCTAAGACAAAAATGTGTGAACTGGAGGTTGCTCACACTAACTCAGCTTAGAGGGAGCAGTGCTTGTAAGGTTGGTGGGGCTGAGAGAGTTCTGAGAAAACTGTGACTAGCCCAAGGTCACCCTGCATGCTTCATGTGGAAGAATGGAAAATCTAATCTGGTTCTCCAGATTAGAGTCCACCACTCTTGACCACTAGAAGGAAGGGAGGGGTGAAGAAAGAAAATTACTTTGCTTAAGCCCCATATAATTTACAGCATCATGGATTTGGGGGGGGGGGTTTCCTCACTGATCTCTTCTGCAACCTGTATTGTGACCTATTCTTGCGTACATCCACATTTCAAGAGCAACAATTATGTTAGAAAATGTATAGCAGGAACTTTAGAATAAATTAAGGATATGAATCCAATATGGTGAACTTAGGTTCAAATTCCTGCTCACCCATAGAGCTCATTGGTGACCTTGGCCAAGTCACTCTCAGTCTGATGCAGACTTCTCTTGACATCTGAAATACACTTCCTTACCAAAGACCAATCAGGTGTTGTGGGGAAGTGCATCCCTTTCTCTCTGTGTGTCCCTCTATTGTGTGTGTTTTGACTGAGAGACAAATGATGGTCTTTGGTTGGAATCCTAAGCATATTTAGAAGGAAACAACTACTGAACCTCTTAGGACTTCTGAATAAAGGTGCAGAATTTAGTGTGTTGTTCTGCTCTGAGTACAGCATCAGCAATGTTAGTGTATATTCACTCATCTGTGTGTGTGGACTGACAGGTCTGGGAGCAAACTGAGAGGGCTTTCTGATGTTTTTGGATATCTCTCCTGCTTTTTAGGAATCTGAAGGTATGAATAAAGATACAGATTTAACAGCAATGGTTCCTTGTTAACTGAATGGAAAACAAAAGGCATTGTTGTAATAAAGTATTCAGCTGTTAAAATGAGTTTGCGCATCTTGTCCACCAAGCCAAATGCAGCTCACCAAGAACTGCATGATAAGCCTGTTTTTGGTTCCTCTCTTGGGCTACAAAAACATAGGGATTGTCAAGCCATTAGAAGGGCACAAAACATTGCTTTGTGGAACTTGTTAAGTCAGAAGGTGACAAATCCAGTAGTCCGCAAGCAATATATATATATTCCTTCCTTCCTTCCTTCCTTCCTTCCTTCCTTCCTTCCTTCCTTCCTTCCTTCCTTCCTTCCTTCCGACTTCCTTCCTTCCGACTTCCTGTAACTTGTTGTTAATGGGTTGTTTCAACAACTAATTGTTTAAAAACAGACACAGCACAATTTTGAGGAGAGTTATACACATCTAAATCCATTGAAGTCAATGGATTTAAAGTGGTGTAATTCTGTTTGGTATTGCTCTGCTAAATTGTATCTGTTAACAGGCATCATGAAAAGTTACTGAGGGTGACAGAAGTAATGTGTAAAGGTTAGTTGGCAATTGTAGCCCTAAAGTCCTTGACCTTTTAATTCATATCCATCTGAAATACTTCAGCTTCATATCCGCATGACATACCATGCCATCAATAAATATACAGTTAAATGCACTGGGATTTATAAGTTGTTCAGTAGTGGATGTCATCTGATTATGCTTTTAGACAGCAGAGATTTCAGAATAAAAGAAAGCAACTCACAAGATAAAGAGAGCTTAAATGAAAAGAAGAGGGGTAGTAAATAATTTAACTAGGAAAGAACAAAGATAGTCAAAAGGAACAAGATAAAGAGAAAGATTAATTATGTATAGAGAGGTTGAGAAAGAAATGTAGAAATATACAGGAGACAGGTTACAACCCATTTTTACTTCTCACAAGTACTTAATAGTATAATCTCAGATTCTCCAAGCAATTGAAAAAATACTATAGATTTTATATGAACTTTTTGCTTAAGAAAAATGCAGTTGTAAAAAGTTACTTACTGTTAGTGAAATGTCCCAAGGGGCGGACACGTGTATGGAAATATGCCCGTAACAATGGAGCTGTAAGTGACTTTGCTAGTCCCTAGTTCCCTTCTCAGATTGCTTCCACATGTAGATTTTGCTCTAGTCCAAACTGGAGCAGAACTGGAGTGGGGGAAGGGGGCACCCCCAGAACATTGTCCCCTAATCATCTACTTTCTTGGGTTTGCCAGCTTCATTGTGGTTTTCCCAAAGCTTGGATTGATACAATCCTTTTGCACAATGAATGTCCAGGAAGGTGTACATTTTGAACATCCGGCTCACATTGGCATTCTTTTTTCCCTCTCAGCACTTCATAGTCACTATTTTCCCACATTAAACCAGAAGGCTTTTAAAAAACCCCCAACCGATTGCTACAGAACAGTAATGCTATAATGATCTGTTGCTATGCTCTACTAGCTCCGCTGAATCCCCAGCTTTCATTTTTTAAAGGAAGTCCTTAGTCATTTTTTCTGTAGAGATATAAGGGGAAGGTATTGCTCCACAGCAAAAGAGGCTAGAGGCTCAGACTGATTTCCCACTCACCTTACGCCGCTCTCATGCTCCTCTTCTCAGCAGGGCTTCCGTTGGATTTCACACTATCTGCCCTGGGGCTGCAACTAGCTTTGCTTTTTTTGCTCTGCAAACAAAAACCTCTAAAAACCAACTTCTGTTTGCCACATGAAAAAGGCAGAGCTAGTTGCAGCCCAGGGCAGATAGTGTGAAATCCGATGGAACCCCCGCAGAGAAGAGGAGCATGAGAGCGGCGTAAGTGGGAAATCGGTTTCACTTTTTTAAAAAATGAAAGCTGGGAATTTAGAGAAACAAATGGATTGTGACAAAAGATTGTTATAATATAGTAACACAGCAACTGCCATTTTTTAAAAGCCCTCTGGCATGAGAGAAGAATAGTGGCCATAGGGGGTTGAGAAGGAAAATGAGGAGAAAACTGTCACATGGGTGCTCCATTCATAGCTGCTACAAAGAGAATCATAGTGTAGAAGCAGCTTCCATCAGCTTTGCCTCATCTTTCTTTCTTTTCTGCTTCCTCCCTCTCCCCATCCATTGGGACTCTCATTTCTGTCCTTTGCCTTATCCTTTCTTTTACCTTCAAGCAGTTGCTTCTTTCCTCTGTTGGCTTCAACAGTCGTCTAGAGCTTATCCCTGCAACAACTTTTTGAGGGTCAAAAATGCCTTTGTGACATAATAATCATTGCATTAATCCCCATCAGACTTCTTTGGCATGCAAAAGAAAGATGGAGATTGGTGTACTGGCTGACAATGTCATAAAAGCTCAATTTTCCTTCGAAATCAGAGGAAGCCTGCTCTGTAACTCTATGCTGTTGGCTAGGGGGAGAGGTATTTTTGGTATGGGCTCTCTCCTAGATGGTTTCCCAAACATGCTGTAGTGCCTTGGCCTTCTTACCAGCTCTCCTACTCATACCAGGGAAGTGGTTCAGGAGCTGCACAGTTTTGGACAGTCACTTTTCTTTGTTATCATACACAGTAGAATGTTAATCTGCCAGGTCCAGAAAAAGGGACAGGCATATTTTAGCTAGCCAGCTGTCCATGAAAAATAGAAAACAGATTTTGAAAAGGTGAGTAGTGCATTGATCTTTTCCATAAATTATTACTCAGAGAATCAGAGACCACTGATGTGGGACAATAGAGAAGAGCTGGGCTTGGCCACAGTTCCACCTGTTTGGGAGGGTATCTTTTTGAAGAATGTGCTACCCTTCTTTTTTCCTCCCGGCATAATGGACATAGCTCTTATGTCCCTCCTATATGATCCCTGGACCCTTTGAAGAAGTGTTTTGAAAACTGCTGCTACTACCACTATAAAAACAGTATGTGTGGACTTATGTTTCATACTGGCTTTATAGTGTGATTCGGGTCACTTGCTTAAGTCATTTGAATAGTATCTTCTACAGGCATTTTTAGTACAGTGCTAACAGAGTTATGGGAATTCTCTCTGCTTGCCTTTTCATTAGCTTTGCTAGTGCCTAGGGAAGGGCGGCACCAGCTTGGAATGTAACTGCAGCACTTTCTCGGTCCACAATTCCTGCCTATAGAGGTGATGATCAATATACAGTGGTATTATTAAACTATATGAAAATTGTTCCAGTGTTGCAACAATAGTATATGAATTTGGACTTTTTAAATGTCATAGTAGATAGCCATTTGAGTTGCATTCAGATGCAGATACGTGCATAAAAACAGCAACCAAAATAACCATTCAGTCATCCTGTCATGTCGTTACAGCTGTTTGTTCCACATCTAAAGACGGCAGGACTGGAGTTGTAAGGCCTTCATTTGGCCATCATGAGGAGAAAAGGAAGCAAAATGGCTTTTACAAGTAGACTTTATATAGTAAGCAAAAGCAGGTGGAAGGATTTTTGAATGTTTTTCATCTGAAAACAAGCTGTGTTTGAATTAGAAGAAAGAAACAGACAGGAATTTTTATAGAAATATAGGTCATTTCAATATTCATTGATACCTAGTAATCCAAACCAGCCCTTGGAATCAACAAAGATTCCTGCTGCAAGGAATTAACAATGGTTTAAACAAAGACTGATATGACAAGGAATGCAAAATATTAATGCCTGTCTTATTAGAGACAGTATAATTCCTTAGCTTTATATCACACAGATGTAGCTGTATATAAAACAATAAAACATTATAGGACGGGGGAGACTTGTCTTAGCAGTAGTATGTGTGAAAAAGATTGAGGGGTCTTAGTGGACCATACATTGAACATGAGTCAGCAGTGTGATGCGGTAGCTAAAAAGGCAAATGCAATTTCGGGCTGTATCAACATGAGTATAGTGTTCAGATCATGCAAAGTAATTATATCATTTTACTCTGCTCTGGTTAGACCTCACCTAGAATATTGTGTTCCATTTGGAGCACCACAGTTTAAGAAGGATATAGACAAGCTGGAGGAGGGCAACAAAGGTACAGTGGCGGACTGGCCAGGGTGTCTGCTTGCCCAATGGCAAGTGGGCCCCCTTAAACAATAGACAATATGTTAAAAATGTTAATGACCTTTTAGTAGCTTGAAAATATAATAGAAATTCCAGTATTATTACCATAATGCAACTTAAATTTATGTTGTGTTTAGGGTTTCCAGCCTCCAGGTGGTTCCTGGGGATCTCCTGCTTTTACAACTGATCTCCAGCTGGCAGAGATCAGTTCTCCTGGAGAAAATGCAATCTGTATTTACATTTAGTATCTACTATATACTGCCAGTAATATGTACAATATATGTACACTGTAATTACTAAAATATATATATTTATTTCTCAAAGTTTTAATTGTACCTTTTTTCCACTTACGTATTTTTTGAAAATTTTATTTATTTCTTACAAAAATTTAATGATAGCCTTATAGTTGTGTGTGGGCCCCCTATGTCTCCTGGCAACCAATATTTTTAGACCCAGTCCGCTACTGCAAAGGTAGTGAGAAATCTGAAGTCCAAGTTATACAAGGAAAGTCTGAAGGAGCTGGGTATGTTCAGCTGGGAGAGGAGAAGATTGAGAGGTGATATGATCATCATCTTTAAGTACTTGAAGGGCTGTCATATAGAGGACGGTGCAGAGCTGTTTTTTATGGCCCCAGAAGGTTGGGCCAGAACCAGTGGGTTGAAATTAAATCAAGAGTTTCCGGCTAAGCATTAGGAAGAACTTCCTGACAGTTAAAACGTTCCCCAGTGGAACAGGCTTCTTCGGGAGGTAATGGGCTCTCCTTCTTTGGAGGTTTTTAGACAGAGGCTAGATGGCCATCCAAAAGCAATGCTGATTCTGTGAACTTAGGTAGATCATGAGAAGGAGAGCAGGATGGGTTACATCCGTGCTTAGTTCTCATGGTCCTTTCCTACATGCCCAGGAAATGCAGTTCATCACTTTGTGGACAGGCTGCTATTTTTCCCCAAGACAGTTTGGCCAGGGATCCTGGAGGAGGTTTTTTTTTTTTTTGGTCATGTTTCGGGCATGGAGCAGGTGTCACTGGGAGTGTTGGAGGGGAGGTATTTGTGAGTTTCCTGCATTGTGCAGGGGGCTGGACTAGATGATCCTGGAGCTCCCTTCCAACTCTATAATACTATGAGTCTATGAAACTTACGGAGAAAATCCAGATGCAGTTTAGAATTTACCCTGAAGCTGATCTGCTCTCATAAATGAAACTACCCTTGGGTGGGGTATGTAGCTTGCATTTTTTTAAAGTATCCATTCTACTCTAAGCAATGGATTGTGAAATCTGGATCTAAAATATATATAGAAGCAATTATAGTAAAGTTTCTCCTTAAATAAAATAAAAGAAGCAAAAACAGATTTCCTGTGAAGCCAAATCAGTGGAAATCTAATTCAGTTTTTTAAATTTGCTTTTTGGTGAATTTCAAAATTTGTTTATAGCCCTTGGAATAGAGACATTTAAAAGGCATTATTATAAACGTAAAAGGGATATTATAAAATCCTCATCTGAGGAGATTCTACTATGCAAATTCTACTATAAGACACTATGTAAAAACAGGCTATTGTGACTTCTATCCTGTTAATGTTTGTTCCAAAAGGAATTATCTCAAGGAAAATAGAAAGAAGCAACTTAGATGTTTGCCTATAAAATGTTAATTAGATGCCCCCCTCAAATACTTTATATTCACCCCCTATATTTGAATTCTGAGTTCCTGAGGATGTTTCTAATTTTTAAAGTTATTTCCTACAATGTACATGCAAAACAAGAAACATTTTGCTCATGTAATCTGGAGAAGCCAAACAAGCAGCTGATTTTGGATTCATAATCAGGTTAGTAGACAATATGAGTATGTTTTCAATGGGGAAATATAAGTAAATTCTTTTTTAAAAATAAACTTAATCTTCTCCACTAACTCAGGGAATGTTGTGCCAAGGTAAAGGAAAATCAGGTATGTTGATTTCCTTTGGGTTTTATTCAGGAAGCATTTTTAATCTCACTGACTAATTCTAGATGCACTTTTAAGCTCCTGTATGATGAAAGTTTTGCTTTGCTTTATTAAAAAGCATTAATGCTTTTTTATTTAAAAAAAACCCATCATGACACTGCCATCCTTATTCTAAACACGAGCATCTGACCCATATGTCAGACAGTATTTGCTAGGGAGACTTTGATTCAGATGTTCCGCACTCTCCAATACAGTTTGCTGGGTACCTTGGGTCAGTCCCTCTTAGCCTAGCCAATTTCATATGGTTGTTGTGAGGATAAAGAGAGGTGAGGAAACCAATGTACCCCATCCTGAGCCCTTGGGGGATAGTGTTAGGATAAAAATATACTGAATAAATACCTAACACATAAAAACTATTCTGAAGACTTAAATAGTTATGCAATGAACCTAAGAACTGGGTCCAAAAGATTGTCACTAGTATAGATTTTGCTTAAATTATCCTTATAGAACCAGATATCCTTATAGAATATACATTTGAGTAAATGCCTGATCTTGGTTTATGTCTGGTGTTTCTGTCAACAGTGGTGTTTTGCAAGTCAAGCAGCTTCTCTGCTTTTGGTCACCAATGGTAAACCTATTCTTTAAACCCATTGCATTCTGATCCATAATAAATAGCTATTGCAAATAGCTTTAAATTCAATTTCTCTTAATATGATATATGGCAAATAAAAGTGTGTCTCATTCCCTTGGTAGGAAAAAAAAGCTTTGAAGAAACCCCTCTGTGTTTCTGAGCTTTTCTCACAGGATTGTAGATGATTTTTTCTTCAAAACAGATCAGATGCAAAAGCAAATCCCAGCTGAGGGACATTTCTCACATTACTTTTTAATGATGCCCACCCTTGGAAGTCACTCTCTTGGTTAGAAATGCATGTAAAAGTAACGTGAGTATACATAACTACTTGGGAGAGAAGATCTTTTCTAAGAAGGTTTAAAGATGGCTTTGCAACTATAGAATGTATAGAGGGCGTAGTGGTCAATTAAAGGGAAAGATTCCTTTCCCAGTTGACTGGAATTCCCTGCCTTTGGATCAGCCACAGAACGTCCAGGAGAATGTCTCTGTGTTAATCTGTTGGAGCAAAACCAATGAAGTGGCTAACAAATTTATAAAATGGACTAGAATCCACTTCCTAGTTTAGTGCTCAGTTTTGTTCTCCATGGATGTGAAAACAACTCATTGTATGCTGTTTGGAATCACAGTCCTATCACAAGCTACAAATGTCATCTTAAAGACTGTCCAAAAGTTCCTCTTGCAATTCATTTGATTAGCGATTTTGTCTAAATGGCAGCATCACAGGACAATAGTAGGAAAGATATATATATTGCTGTCAAGTTGCAGCTGACTTATGGTGACCTTGAAGGGTTTTTAACATAAGAGACGTTCAGGGGTGGTTTGCTTTCTCTGCATTTCAATTCTGGATTTCTTTGGTGATCTCCCATCCAAATACAGAGTGGGGCTGAACCTGCTTAGTTTTCAAAATCAAACCAGATTGGGCTAGCATGGGCTATTTTGATCAGGGCAGAAATCTCAGTTTTAAAACACAAAATACAAGTACTTCAAATAACAGGATAGAAAAAATTTTGACACTGGGATGCAGGGATAAATTCAGGGCTTTTTTTGAGTAGAACGCAGTTCTGGCTGGCTTGGCATCAGGGGTGTGTGGCCTAATATGCAAATGAGTTCCTGTTGGGCTTTTTTCTACAAAAGCCTGTGTGAATCAATGGTGACATCAGGGGGTGTGGCCTAATTTGCAAATAAGTTCCTGCTGGGCTTTTTATACAAGAAAGCCGTGGACAAATGTTATACTCAATTCTGATAACACACTCATGCTGTAATGAAGGCCACATTATGACTTTCGAGGGCCCTTGGCATTTTTGCCTTGTGAGCCCCTCCCACCATAATATTAATATTAATTAATATTATTATATAACTTTACATACTTCAACATTTTTTCCTGTTTTAGGCTGCATATAATAGATTTTTGTGGGCCCTAAACATTTCAAATTTTTTCTCATTGAGAAAATTTTAAAAAATACTTCATGCCTAAGGGTTCATTTTTCTTATTATTTTTAAAGAAATTAAAAATTTTCACTGCGACCTAAAAATATAATAGGCCCTAGGCACTGAGCCTTTTGTGCCTAATGGACTAGTCAGCCCTGGTGACAAAAAGAACGTTAAGGTTCATAGCAAACTGAACCTGATGGGTACAGTACAAGGAGGAATGTATGAGAGAACTGGGAGGGAGGAGAACTCAGATTAGACAGGTTCGTCCCTTACACATTCAGAAGAGTGGAAGTTCTTAGGGATTTGATCAGGCCAATTTTCCATTCACCTTTTTCTTTTCTTTCCCTCCTCCTTAACTGATGCTCAACTGCGTTTAGCATTTTATACCACAATCCTAATCAGGCTATTCAGAGGATTTCCTTTTTAATAATTTAGAATGAAATATTTCCTGTGCATCTGGGGAGTCCCCCAAGTATGCAGATACCTCTACCTTGTCTGTAGGTGCGTTCACACACACACGAAATAATCCATTTTAATGCAATTTGCTATTAGATTTTACAATGTTAAATGAAAAAATCCACTTGCAAACTGTTGTTTTGTGAACACACCTTGTGTGTGACCCCAATTATATTGTGCTGACAGGCACAACCATCGACTCCACCATTATAGGGAATGATACGTTTAATGTTATATTGCATTAGGAGGCAGATTTACATTCTCTTCCGTGTCCAGCAGATATCCATGTGCATTGCAAGCTCCATATGAATCACAGAGCAATAATCACATTTATATACAGGATCCCTTGTGTACTGTATATTAATGTCTGGTTGGTAATTTAACAGCACCTCTAGGCATAAACAAAAGTTTATTAAAACAGTAAGTAAAATTTTCCTGACGACTGGCCTGCATTTTTAATTTTCAGAGCAGTACACCAAAAAGGAGAATGTGGATAACTTTATGCAAAAATAAAAATACCAATTTATTGAAGCAACTCTTAAGCCTCATATTTTGTGCAAGTTATATATAACAGTGCCTTGAGCTATGAGCTACTTTTTATGTTCACAAATCCTCTCTTTTCTCATAACTGTTAACAATGATAATAAACAAAATCCTGTTCTGTTTTGATTAAATCGTGAACATTTTGTAATAAGAGAACCTCTTTAAAAATTTAGATTTAAGTAACACTTGACTCAGCCTTCCATCCTTCCGAGGTCAGTAAAATGAGTACCCAGCTTGCTGGGGGGAAAGTGTAGACGACTGGGGAAGGCAATGGCAAACCACCCTGTAAAAAGTCTGCCATGAAAACGTTGTGAAAGCAACGTCACCCCAGAGTCGAAAACGACTGGTGCTTGCACAGGGGACTACCTTTAATTTTAACACTTGTCAAAGAGTCATCGATGTATCATATGGACAGGAATTTGTAGTGATTGCTACAAACAATGGTCTTCAGTCACTATTTATCAGGTTTTGAATTATTTTGATCCCTTTGCATTGCACACTTTAAATGTATCCTCAACAACATAAGCTAGAGGCAATTTAAAAATGGAATGCAAGTTTGTTTGTTTGTTGCAATTATTTATAGACCACCTGTCCCTTCAGGCTCAAGGTGGTACAAATAATTAAATAAAAGTTTTGGGTTTTTTGTTTACATACACACTTAGCATACAAAAGACCATGAAATTTACTGATACAAAAACAGTCACAATCCATAACCACAATCCACTAGCTCTCATATTTCCCTAAGATTCAATACCAGCATAATCAACAGCAAATCTCTTTTTAAAACCCTTTGGGATATCACTATCTTACAAGCTCTCCCAAACAAGAGCAGGAAGGTTGCAGATCTTATTTCACCTGGCAATCCAGATGTGGAACCATTACTGAAAATTCTCTAGAAATGGCTGCCACTTATCTGACTTCCCTGTTCTTAGAATCTGCTAAGAAGAAAGAAGTTGATTCTTGGGCTCATATAGGGAGGCGCTTCTATGGATATATAGGTCTCAGGCCATAGAGGACTTTAAAACCAGCACCTCAACACACCAATAGACAATACAATTGTTCAAATGCAGATTAATAAAGCGGAAGGGATTAATTCCAGTCAGAATATGGGTTGTAGCATTTGGTTCTAACTTGGCCCTCCATGAAACACATTGCAGTAATCAAGCCTTGATATTACAGTTGCATGAATCAGCATGGCAAGTTTACATAAGAAAATAAGCAGTATGGCAGTTTATCACCATTCAGGTGCAATGGAAGTCCTCGATTAAACCCAAAGGTAGGGGCTGGGTGGTGGAAATATCTTGATATTTTCCAGAGGAAGTAACCCACATTCTGTGCCAAGGAAACCTAAATTCTGTAACTGCACAAATTATTCCACAGGCCCAGGCATCTAGCAATTTGCAGCTGCAGCGCCAATATTTTCTCTCAGGGGCAAAGAACACTGTAAGAAATGGAGTTGATAGGTATGTTTTACCTTTTCATTTATGAAATTCCAGGGTTTCTTATATGGCTGTGAATTGTGAGTTGATTGGCATTATGTTGCAGGCATAAGAAAAGGAGCAAACTGGAACATACAAAGACTGGAGACATCCTCTGTTTCCTCCTTATTACAGAAGGACTAATAACATGCCCATTCAGTTGACTGGCATTAGATTTATAGTACAAGGCTTCTTTAAACATTTTCTTTTCTTTGTATTTTGTGTGTGTGTCTGCACCTGGAAGTCATGGTGAATTCTGGTGACTGACTCCTACTAGGGGCCTGGGACATTCAGGGAGATGGCTGAATAAAGTCTGCCTCTGTCTTCCTGACTGCCGGTATTCCAAGGAGATCTTCCATCCAAGTACTTGCCAGAGTAAGCCCTTCTTGGCTTCTGAGATATGATGAGATTGGGGTTGCCTGGGCTATCTGGAGGAGGGCTTTAAACAATGTTCTTAAAGAACCAGAAACAAAGGGCCTATGTTATAAAATAGAACTTGGTTATTGCTTCTGTAATGTACTCAGTGATGAGGCGTGCAGAAGGCAACATACTTTATTAGAAGGTACATCACAGAACAGGGCAACGCGGGCCGGGACCCGCTTTATATACATTCGGCCTGGAACAGCCCTCCAGCTGGCCAGTCCAATCCTGGCCAGTCAACTTCCCGCCACTGATCTTGATTGGCGTAGTCTTTTCCCGCGCTGCGCAGGGCAACCAAGGGACTTCCCCTGGTCGCCTCTGCTGCATGGCCGCGTGGTGCTTTAGTTAAGCCCAAGACACTACACTCCTCCCCCCCTAGTCTATGATACATAATCCTGCAAGTAGGCCGGCACCCTGCGTTCCCGGGTAGATCGCCGCGGGGTTGCTAGCGGCGCGGAAGCGGGCACCGAGGCGGGGGTCTCCTCCTGTGGATTCGCCCCCGGTGGCTGGTGGGCCGGCTCTGGTTGCAGTTCAGGATCAGCCGGCCTCGGAGGATCGTATGTAGGCAGGCTCGGTGCTGGCGGGGCCGCTTCTGGGGCTTCCGTCGCTGGCTCTTCCCTGCTCATCGCTTCCCCTGCCTCTAGTGGTTCCTCCGGCAAGGTGCAGCGGTGCAGCTGGTCGATGTGCCTCCTCAGAACCTGGACCCTCTCGGTCGCTACCTCGTACGATCACGGGCCGGGACCCGCTTTATATACATTCGGCCCGGAACAGCCCTCCAGCTGGCCAGTCCAATCCTGGCCAGTCAACTTCCCGCCACTGATCTTGATTGGCGGAGTCTTTTCCCGCGCTGCGCAGGGCAACCAAGGGACTTCCCCTGGTTGCCTCTGCTGCATGGCCGTGCGGTGCTTTAGTTAAGCCCAAGACACTACAGCTTCAGTGGATGTTACTGCTAAAATGTTAGCAATAAGATCTTGAAAAATAACATTTGGCAAGAAAGCATGGGAGACTATGGATATGTAAGCCAAAATGCCCTCAAAACAAGGTTGGGGAATTGTCAGGTGGGCACCTGGCTTAATCGGGATCTTTTACCAGTGTATACAGGATTCCACATCCAGAAATTAATGCTTAAAAAATATTAGGGACTCTAATTAAGTAAAACAATTAAAATTTATTCCAGAAAAATATAGCTATGGGGAGTTAAAGTGGATACAAATGATATCAGAAGCTGGTAGTCTGAAGACACAGTCATGATTGAGGCAGGAGGACAAAAAGCTGACCATAACCACTGGATTTTTAAAAATGGGAATGGCAAAGTAGGACAGCCAGATGAGGAAACAGGTAGAGAAGCAGGTAGACCAATGATCCTGTATAGCAGTCTAAAGAGCAGCTTGTTTTTATTCAAAAGGCAGTTGGATTACATTGAGAAGGCAGGTCATAGTTTTGGAGAGAGGAGAAACCTTTGTGCCACTTGACAACTGAGTCCATTGTGTGCAAACGTCCTTTGGCCAACTGCATTAATGGTGCTAAAGTACAACCAATAGCAGGCTACCAGTTCCCTTTTTAAAGTACACTTCCAGGGAATGGCAGAGAATAAGGATGCTGGGTCCAGTTGCCAGTATCCATTGTTCAAGACTCCCTGTGTTCAGGAATAAATTCTACCTGTTGATTTAAACTAAGAACAAATATTTGCTGAAGACGTCTGGCTGAGTTTGAGAAGACAAGTCCATAAGTGTTTTCTGTGTTGCAGCCATGAATCCAAAAGGGACGGTGAAAGGCTAGATCACTGTATTGTCTGGATGTTCAAACATGACTTTGATAAGTTGCATGTCAGGGTAATATCCAAAGCCAACCTGAGGAAGGGCTCCATTCTCAATCAGTAATTTCAGTTCCCCTGGTTTAGATTATGAAAGGAAAGGTCCCCTGTGCAAGCACCAGTTGTTTCTGACTGTGGGGTGACATTGCTTTCACAACGTTTTCATAGCAGACTTTTTACGGGGTGGTTTGCCATTGCCTTCCCCAGTCATCTACACTTTTCCCCCAGCAAGCTGGGTACTCATTTTACCGACCTTGGAAGGATGGAAGGCTGAGTCAACCTCGAGTCAGCTACCTGAAAACTCAGCTTCCGCCGGGGATCAAACTCAGGTCGTGAGCAGAGTTTAGGACTGCAGTACTGCAGCTTTAACACTCTGCGCCACGGGGCTCTTCAGATTAAGCCACATGCAAATATTGAAAGCTGGAATTTGACCTGGTAACATCTATACTTCAGAAGCAGAAAACGCTGGGAAAAAAAGAAAAAAAAAAGATATTGGTTCTGTGCTAGTAGGTTTTGCATATTCATACTGTTCACAGTTGTTAAGTATTTGAAAATTCAGATAATGAGCATAGAATATTCTGGTTGCCTTTGTATCGCTTGGGGGTTTGCTGTTCTAGTGATGTCTCCACAGAAACCATCCTATCAAGTCAATCCCCCCCCCCTTAAATTGAATCAGTACGTGTACATTGAAGTTTTCAACATCACCCATAAGGTTTTTAAGGCTTGTCAAATGAATCTGCATGGTCTCTAACCATGAATAAAAATGATTTAAGATATCATCTTTATTTCAAGTTTTTATTTCATGGGATTAATTTAGTTGATTGTGCTGGTGGCTTGTGAAGTTGCAGCTGCAATAAATATATTTTCAGTTCTGCCGAAATTAAGGTTCTTGGCTCCTTTGAAAACATCTGGACCCAATAGAGACACAAGCATCCTGTTTGCACTGTTGGATATAGTGTCCTTTTCATAAAGGACATGCACTTTTTATCACAAAGATCTCTGGATGTCACCAGCTTTCTTTACTTATGATATATTTCCTTCTAAGTAATTTTACTTTGGTTCTTTATATTAGATAGTAAAGCAAGTCATTTGAAATTCCTAACACTATTCTACCTTTATTCTATTTTAATAATTCCATATTTACACAAGTTTCTGAGATGTTTCATTCAATATCAAGAAAATCCTGCTAGAAGATCTTTCAGGTCCTTTATATACTGTAAAGTACCACCCTAAGCAAAGTTACAACCTTTTAAGTTAATTGACTTAGGATGCACTGTTGGATATGGAAAAGTTGGCATCAAAAGTGCTAAAATGAAGGGATCTGTGAGAATAAAGTGGCACGAAGTTTAAGGGGCTTTCTTAGTTCCTATGTAAGCCTTTTCTTTCTTGAATGTATACTTTTGATATCTCCACTTGAGGTTCAAAGAACAGTGGACATAGCACTATGTGTCCCAAAGAGATTTGGATTTGTGTTTCCAGAAAACTACTCCTCATGCTACATAGCAAGCAGCTTTTGAAACTGCAGGGATTTTCAAAATCAGTTTTTGCTTCAGGGTGGCAGTCTGGTATTTGTAAACAACAGTTCAAACCCCCAGTGACACTCCTATGTAGTGAAGCAGGCCTTTGGTAGCTCTTTGGATCTCCATCTGTTTCCTGAATACATATATATATATTTCAGTGCTGAAAAAAACCAAATTTATTGTGTGCCAAGAACTGCTTAATATGTTAACTTGCATGTTATACAAAATAGCTGGATGAATTTGGGTTTTGCTTCTTTTTTTGCAAAGCATTCTAATTATGGAGGACTTAAAATCAACTATGGAGGACATGGATTGGCCAATGGAAATCCTGCACAGGTACACACACACACACACACACACACAAACATGATAGTGGAAACTGGATATTGCCCACATCTGCTAGATGTTGCTTTTAAAAAGGAAAAAAAAACACAAGGCAAAGAGGTGAGGATCTTAGACTACTACATTCCTCACCCCAAAGAGAATGCTATCATTGCAATACAAGCAGGGGATTTGTGGAAGAAACAGTAGATGGTCTTCTGTTTTGGATACCACTGGGGCACTGCAGAGTAGGGATGTGCAAAAAAAAAAATTCGGATTTACACTGATTCGGAAGTATACGGGGGTGGGTGGGTGGGTGAATTCAGAATCCCCGTATACTCCTGAATACCGCATTCGGAATAGCCGCATATACGGTAGATGCGCAGCTATTTCCGAATATACGGCCCTATTATACCCTATGGGCTATTGAAATCAATGGCAAAGAGGGTATATTTGAAGCCACCTGGAGGAGAGGGGGTTTGAGGGAGAGCCCCCAAATTTGCAGGGGACCTGCAGGGGACTCTCCCCTCCAACCCCCCCAAGTCCCAAAAAGATTGGGCCAGGGGATCCCATTCCAGGGGCACCCAAAGAGGGTGCCCCTATTCCATCATTATACCCTATGGGCCATTGAAATCAATGGCAAATAGGGTATGTTTGAAGCCACCTGGAGGGGAGGGGGTTTGAGGGAGAGCCCCCAAATTTGCAGGGGACCTGCAGGGGACTCTCCCCTCCAACCCCCCCAAGTCCCAAAAAGATTGGGCCAGGGGATCCCATTCCAGGGGCACCCAAAGAGGGTGCCCCTATTCCATCATTATACCCTATGGGCCATCCCTCTATCTACTCTATGAACCCTGCAGTGCAGGCCTGGAAACAATATAAACCCAGTTGCCAACGTCACTGCCACACAAAACACAATCTGCTCAAGGTCTGCAGCAAACCCAGATGCCAGCTCTCCAGCCCTGCCCCAAACAACACGGGGAGAACTGGCCAACCACAACAAGCCTGCTGGTTCTGGGTCTCTCACCCAGGTGCCAGCTTCCCTGCCACAGAACACACAATCTACAGATGCCAGCTCTCCAGCCCTGCCCCAAACAACACGGGGAGAGCTGGCCAACCACAACAAGCCTGCTAGTTCTGGGTCTCTCAGCCAGGTGCCAGCTTCCCTGCCACAGAACACACAATCTACTCTATAAAAACAAGAAAGTGACCCAGCCCACACACACCCTCACCAACCCCCACACCAACCTGAGGTAATTTAAAAAAACCAAAACAAAACCAGCAGAATCACAAAAGGCCAAGTGTTAAAAAAGTGGCCTTTTCACCAATAAGAAAGCTCAGGCCAAATCAGTCAACAACACCCCCCCCCTAAAACCAGAACCAGGAAAAGGGGGACAAAAGTGGCCTTTTAAACAATGGAAGTTAGTAACAGCAGCAGCACAACACAGCACAACACAGCAGCAACAAATCAAACACTGAATACTTTTAAAACAGTAAAAAAAATAACTTTTAACAATACAGGAACTTTGCCAACCTCTCCCCCCCAAAAAACCCCTTCACCCTAACCCCAAGAAATCCAAGCCATCCACATCAGAAGAAGTAAAAGGACACTGCACTTTTAAAAGTCCTCTCACTAAATTAAGATATGGGCAAATTGGCAACCCCCCACCCCACCCCAGGCCCCCTCCCCAAGCAGAAACCCTTAACCCCAAATAAGCTACCCCACGACCACCACCACCCAAATCTGGATAAGTAAAGGGACTCTGAGTCTTAAAAAGTCCTTTTACCAACAATAAATAAAAACAAGAACCCCAATACTGTCTTACCTTGTCTTCTCTAGTCCAGGGAAGTCTGGTAAGGCTAAGTGAGAGAGCAGCAGGCAGCAGCTGAAGCCAAGGGCCAGCCAGCCAGCAGCACAATCTCTCACACCAACCAACAAAGGAGCAATGGAGGAGTCCAGCCAGGAAGACTCCTTAAAAAGCCCTGCAAAGCATGCATTTGCAATGCATTTTGCAAATGCATGCTTTGGATTGGCTGCTGGGGCTCCTCTTCCCCCTCTCCCCCCTCCCTGATCCCAGGGAGGCTATGGAAAAGGCAACTAAAGGCGGGAAAGTAGGCAAGCAGCTCCTTTGAGGCTGCAGAAGCTACTTTCCCGCCTTTTGAATTGACAGCCGTATACTTACGAATAGCTATTCGTAAGTATACGGAGAGCCGTATTCGGCTGCCGTATAATGGGCGCCTATGGGGATCGGCTGCAGCCTATTCCGTATACAGCCAAATCAGTGGTGATTCGGCTGTAAATATGGTTCGGCCAAACCGAATGCACATCCCTACTGCAGAGTTCATAACACTGATCCCTAACTGCTCTGTGAAATTGATTGTCCATATGGGATAAGACTAGCTTGCTGAGAGGAGTTCCCTGAAGGAAATACGGTATGTAAACCCTAGGTAATGTAACTAAGATAATACACCACTTGGTGTCTCTTGGCTTTCCAGAACACTTGTTTTTATAAAGATCAGCTGCGCTGGGGGCAATAATTCCCTGGTCTTATCTCCAAGTAGCATGCCTTTGAGGGTTTTTGACATTTGTACCAGTCAGTGGGTACACTTGTGATTCTAATCTTCCCCATGAACACACATGAAGCTGCCTTATACTGAATCAGATCATTGGCCCATCAGGGCAAGTACTATCTACTTAGACTGGAAGCAGTTCCTTAGGATGTTAGGCAAAGATGTGTAGAACCTGGGGTATTCTGCATGCAGAGCAAACAGTCACTGAGCCTCATCCACCCCCTGATTCACATTCACCTGTTGTAGCAGCACAGGTTTAGGAACATCTCTCTCTCTCTCTTGTTATTTACTACTGTACACTTTCTAAATAAGTTATTAGTTTTCATACTTCATTCTGAAAAGGTGTTCTAAATAGTGTGAACACTTTGCTGATGAAATGCATCTAGTGGCTGCTTTGCAAATGGTGTCACGTGAAAACGACTCTGAAATTCATTGAGATTAAAGCATAGCCCAGAGCAGTTTGCCTACTCACAGAGTGGAAAATTAGGACTGGTTGGGCAGCAACATGGCAGAGCTGCACACCAAGAGTTTTTCAGCCTGTATCAAAATTCAGTTGTATCTGTACCCTTGGTTAGGATTACGGTAAGATTCCCATAGAACTGGTGTAAGAGTTCCTTGCTGCAAATAGAGCATAGAATTATGGCAGAACCACAAAGTGGGGATGCCTACCTTCCAGCCCCAGCAGCTCTGAGACCATCATTACTCCTTGGGAGGGAGGGGGTGCCAGAGGCTGGGTCTGGCTGCCACTTCTCATCAAATATTAGGATTTGGGTCACAAGAGTGACAGTGTTCCCTAGAGGAAGAAGTCCATAACAGGGAAAGTGGCCATAATTTGTCACTGTGGGGATTTAAATCCATATTTAGTTTTGACATCCCTTCTTGTTTAGTTGTTCTCTTTCAGGCTTTTTAGCTTAGATTGCTTCCATGAGTATACAAGTTCCTCCGCTGCCAGGTATAAAAGGTCTGGAAACATTTTTAAATGTTGTTTCTTTGCCAAATTAGTCTGGTTGAACACTTTCCCCCTTTACTTATTAGACTGTAAACTCTACCTATTGCATAAAAGGAAATTGATTTCTTTCCACTATTTAAGTATGATCGATATTATTGACAAACTCAAATAAATTAGGTTTCCTCTTGAGGAATAAGGGCAGGTGTATTATGGGATGCAGTTTCTTTTTCCATATATACATTTAATGTCAAAATATTTAAAATAACTAGAATTGTTTTCTGTTTTTATGTTGTTATAGCTTTCAATCTGAACCTATTTCTGTTATCCATTAGCAATACTTAATGTTTCATGCACTTCTGTATTATAGATTGTATATGCTGATGTGCATTCTTAAGGGCATTTTCCCCAGAGTAAGTCCCACTGAAGAGACCAGAGAAAGAATCTAAGCAGACCTGCATAGGATTGCACCATCAGTTGATACAATCAAGCAAAATTATAGCAGATAGTTAATAAATACTGGATTTGTGCATTACATCTATTAATAACATCAGTCCTAAACATTTGTACTAGTGTATATACGTGTCCTGATTGTTCTCTGAGCAGGTCAGGATTCTTCCAGCACAGGGCAGCAACTCTGGAGGAGCTGTTGATTCCCCCAATTGCCCAGGCAGACCTGATGACTGATGGAGGTGAGGGCATACAGCTGCCACCAAGGTCAGGATTCTGAATGCACCTACATCTGGGCTTAGTCCAGCATCCTGCAAAACCTCATTATGGATCTTAGCCATCACAAGTCTCATTAGTGAAGAAGAAGTCCCAGGCAGCCAACTGGGCACTCCATCACCCAATCTGAACCTCTGCCCAGGCTTTCATTCTCCTCCATTCCAGGGACTCAGGGAGGGGGAGGGGTGCATGTAGGATCCCTGGCAAAGGGTGGAGAATGAAAGCCTGGGCAGAGGTTCAGATTTGGTGATGGAGTGCCCAGTTGGCTGCCTGGGACTTCTTCTTCACTAATGAGACTTCACTAATGAGACTAATGGCTTCTTTTTTGGCCTCCATTTCTAGCTACTGTTTCTAAATCCTTTGGGTTTCTGGTACCATAGCCCCATCAGGAGGCTCGTCTGAGTCCTAGATGTCTGAGGGCTAGGAATTGCAAGGTCTTCTGGGAACTTGATCTCTACAGGGTTAGTCACCATGACCTCCTCACCTTCTGAAGAGTACTCATCAGGCCCAACCCTGACACATTAATTTAACCCAGCCCAGGATGAATGTGGTATCCTCTCACAGATGAACAATAGTTCCTGTTTATTTTGGTTCTGTTTATTTTGAGAGGGACTCCTCCAATAATTCCTTGGAGCTCTCCAGGTTCCTCCATGGTGTTTCATGTTCAGAGGTCATCTTCTTTTGATTGGGTGTGTCAAGACATAGTATTTCTTGTTTCTTTTCTTCAGACGTTGGTTCAAGCATCGTTTTCAAATACTAGGCTTGAGTTGGAGATGTAAAGGCTCAATGGAAAAAAACCACTGTTCTTGTTGTTGGGATGATTGGGCACCCTGACCTTGTGACTCTTAGATAACTGCCCAGCTGCAGGAAGTGAAGCACTGCCTACCTTGACTCCTTTTGGGTTCTCAGAGCCATGACACCTTGCAACCAATTAGTTGCATTCCATTCATTCAGAGTCCATGATTTACACCTGGTGGACATGGGAAGGTAGAATGCAGCTATATCTCCATTTTCACTTTAGTCTGAGCTCACTTAGGTAATCTGCTTAAATCACACCATCAGTTGATATAATCAAGCTGATTGATTGGTCTAGAGGACTCCAGACCATGCTGGCTTGCAACTTTGCTGTTGTTCAGTCACATAACTTGCAGCTTACATTCCAAATAAAACTTTGTTGGTCTTAAAGGTGCAACTTGACTCCTGCTTTGTTCTACTGCTTCAAACCAATACGGCTGCCCACCTGGATCTAGCTTTTTGGCTTGTTACTAAATTTCTTTCTATTGAGCTTCAAGCTGGTTGGTGTCTTGCTCACTGGTTTTCTAGATGCCTGCTTAATTGCTTGCTATGGGCCAAAAACTCTGCTGGTCTCTGGACTTTGCTGAAATAATCTCAGCTTTTGGAATGGTAACATCTGGTAACTTTTGAATTAATGTCTACTGTCTAGCTAGTTCTTGAATTTAGTTTGTTATTTGATTCTTCACTATTGTACAATTTTAATCAATTCTTTTTGATTTTGAATTGTGATATCTTGTTCTCCAGATGGCTTCAGTCTAAATCCAGGTACCTTGACAGTAGTGCTCACCTACCAGGGTAACTATTTTGTGGAAACTCATTCTGCAAGTGGACAACCTTGCAGGACTCTCTGGTTAAATCCTGGAAAAGATTGAAGCTTGCCCTTTGGTGTCAGGCGATTAAAATAGACTCAAAGGGCTGTTGGCAGCAACCTGACTGGGGTGTGTGGACACATACTCCAGGGCTTTGTTTAATTTTGTGTTCTTATTCCCTTACCAAAACCATCCTTGGACAAGGATCTCCTTACAATTTCCTTTCCCTGTGAGGTAGATGGGGCTGAGAGAGTTTTTTCAAGAAGAGCTCTTGAGAGAACTGTGACTGGCCCAAGGTCACTCAGCAGGTGCATGTGAAGCAGTGGTGAATCAAACTCTCTTCTCCCAGATCAGAGTCTGCACACTTAACCACCACACCAAACTGGGTTCCATTTAATAAGCTTTTGAAAAGACGTTTCAACAGTGCGGTTGCTACAGAAGCTGGATACATACAGCATAATTCACAAGAGCTACTTGATGTTAGAATTATCATTTGAAGTCCCTTAAAATGGTTTTCACATGGTGGCTGCTCTATCACATATGTAAGTAGCATTAATTACATTTTTATCCTATCCTTTCTCCCAGGAACCCCTGGTGACATGCATGGTTCACCTCCCTCCCTATTATTTTCATAACCCAAATCAGGAGGAGGAGAGAGATTGCCTGCTTCCTAAGATAAGTGCAGAATGGCTGGTGGGTATATGTATACAAGTGTGAATGTACATCTTACTGTACCGAACACTTCTCTGACTTACACACAGGTTGTTTGCCCTGACTTAGATGCACTTCCTGAATGGGAAGTGGACTTTTTCCTGCTTTCCCATAGTTGTGTGGTGTTTCTGTATACATCCTGGGTTTTCCCTGTCTTTCATGTGATCATCATTCTCAAACCTGTTTTGTTTAAATGTTTTGGACAAGATTATAGAAAAGCCAGAATGGCACCCATAAAGAAAGGAAAGTCCAGGTATTCCTAGTCCCACCCACATGTGAACCATTTCCATGTCCCAGTCCGGTCCAATGGTCATTTCCTCCCAGCCAGTGGGGAAAAAATGTAAATGACAATTGAATATGTTTACAGTGTTATTATTATATATCATTCATTTATGGTGGTGGTCAAATGGTGCTCTCCCAGTGGCTAATGGGTGCATTCCATGCACCTGACAAATAATTGGCCCATCACGGCTCACTCAGTGTCTCTGGCCTCCCATTAGCTGACTCCCCTTCCCTTGCCTACTGCAAGCCCGGAAATGTTGAACAAACCATCAAAACAGTCTTACGTCAGAGACAGACACATCTGCAACTCTTCTCTGCATCCTCTCTAACAACTGGCCTCATGAAAAGCGTCACTGGCAACAGACCTCTGCTGCCCCATCAACAGCCCACATAGACAGCCTCCCAGCACACACAGCCCCCAAAGGCCACAGAAATAGCCAGGGAACTGCTGCCACCATAATGCAACTAGGCAGCAAGGCCTGGCCTTGCTGGGAGCATTTCCTCACAGGCCAGGGCTCTTTCCTGTCACTTTCTCCTCCCCTCAGCTTCACCCCTAGCCATAGTTGTTGCTAGGCAATCAACTTCTGTCAGTAAAGGGAGAGGCCTCAGGTGAATAGAGTGGCATACAATTTCCAAAGCAATTATTTTCTCCAAGATGGGGAGAGAGATCTGTTGTCTGGAGTTCAGTTGTGATTCCAGGAGACCTGCAGGCTCCACGTGGAGGTTGGCTACTCTAGCACTGGTAGCACCCTCTGGTTGACGATGCCACCTGACTGGCATGAAGAAACTAGGCATGACTGCTTGCTCCTGTTCAGCAGCAGCCCCCTGATGACAGCCAGTGTGACTTAGCAGCTGCCAACTCCAGGTTGGCAAATTCCTGGCGATATGAGGTGTGGAACCTGGAGACAGTGGGCTTGAGGAGGGGTGGGACTTCAGACAAGTGCAATGCCGTAGACTCCACTCTCCAAACCAGTCATCTCCTCCTGGAAAACCACTGTTGCCAATCTCCAGGTGAGGACCAGAGATCACTCAGAATTACAACTGCTCTCCAGATGGCAGAAATCAGCTCCCCTTGATGTGTGTGGTGGGGGAGGAGAGTGAATGCCTTCACTTGGATGGACCTCATATCCACTCCTTACCTAAGCCAGGGCAATCTGCCTGAGACTTGTGGGATGCAGTGGACCATAAATAAAGAGTTGGCCTGATCTCTAGAAGTTTTTTGAAATTGCACTAGCTATCTTGTTCTTCTTGCCACTTAATAATCATTTTACACTTAAATATAGGGACAAATCATTAAATGGGATCCTTGCATACCAGATGACATTTGGCATGATTGTCCTGGAGGTCTAGTCACCCATTTCATTGCCTTCATTTTCAATGTATCCAGATATCCAGCAAAAACCAGTATAATAATCAGGGCTTTTTTTAGCAGGAATGCACAGGAACACAGTTCCAGCTAGCTTGGTGTCAGAGTGTGTGGCCTAATATGCAAATTAGTTTCTGCTGGGGTTTTCTACAAAAAAAAATGGTAATTATCCATATGATAGAAAGTAAAAGGTGCAAACAACTGAAGCCAAACAAACCCAAGAGTCAACATAAAATTGCAGGGGTTAATATATATTACAGATTCAGCACTAGTTAAATCTTTAAAAGAGCTGCAATAGACATAGATTATTTGGCTGGGAGCTCTCTTGTCTAAATGTCCTTAGACTAACATGGTGCATTCACACTTGTGAAAATTTAAGTCAATATATTTATTTATTTTTTCCTGTGGCTACAGCTTTTTGCCTCTTGTGTTCATGAATTACAAAAAATGATTCCAGCAAAAGAGGTATCATAATTTCATTTCTGTACAGTAAATGGTGTACACTGGGAAAGAAACTCTTGTGCATCATGCAGATATGCCAGCTGACATCTAAATGGAACATGCCAGGAGCAAAAGGATTCTAGCAGAAGGACAGTGCAGTTGCCTGAAACAACAACAACATCTAACATACAGCACCATTTTTAGATTTGAACATTGTAACCATAACAGAGTAAGCATAAACCTGGAAGTCCTGGCTCCATGGCTTTGTGTCTTGAGTCAAAATTCCGAACCTGACAGAGAAAAGGGCTATATGAAATACATTGCTAATTATGTACATGTTTCTTTAAAGACACTTTTTCGCTTGTGCCAACTATTTCTACCAATCTAGGCCCTGAGGCTGTTTTTTTTGTTACTGTTTTGTTACTGTTAATTTTCTTCACAGACTTATTCTAGCTAATATCTTGTCGCAATGAGTTTTTTGGCCTGATATTACTCACTCAACAGTTCCTCCTATACTGATGCAGTCAGACAAATTAGTATTGTGGGTGGGATAAAGTACCAGGCCCAGGTTTGAATCCTCACTCTGGAAGCTTGCTGGGTGATCTTGAGCTAGTCACACAGCATCAGCCTAACCTGTCCCACAGAATGATTGGGAGGTTAAAATGGTGGAGTGTGAGTAGCTTTGGGTCTCCATTGTGGAGACAGGTATATCTAAATACATTGTTTTTTTATTGCATTTTTGGTATCTGAGTATGCCTTTCGTTCCTCAGATGTAAGCACACCAGAAAGCTGCTCCTTACCCTTAACTTCCTATTAACAGAAATCATAACAAAGATGGGAACTACATGTACTTTTTCTCATGTATCAATTTTTTAAAACATACAGGTTGGAGAAGTGCATGGTACAACAAACTTTTTGTATCTCTCAATTGCATGACCCTGGATCATCTAAACAAATGTGTTACTCAGCTGGGGTGCTTTTGTGAAGTATTTGTGATTTGGCAAGCAACTAGGAAGCCCACTCTTTGTTCATTCACCAAAGATACTGGGAATGCAGACAGAGCAAGACAACAGGGCTAAATCACAATCCAGTCCAGAGATCAAATACTGGCTTAGCAGCAGACAGAGTTCGTGCTGACCACTGCTATCTTACTTTGGCTGATTGTGCATCTGGGCCAGGTGACAAAGTCGCTGTGGTACTGTGTCTATCTGGGACTCCCTAGCCCTGGTCTTGGGCATTCTGCCAGTAATGCAGTAGCTCCTAGAGTCAAGCAAGATAGATGGCTCCAAAATGGTTTTTAAATGGCTGAAACTGCAGCATGAAAGTAAAGTGCTTCTTCTACGCACCGGAGTGAAGCAAGAGACCTGCCTGCAGCAGCACTGATGTCTTAAACACTTACCTTCCAAAGGAGCATAATCACCTTGTAATCATATCATTGTAATGTTGTATAATTAACTTTGGATCCTTCTGATAAGAAAGGTTTCCATAATTTTCAAAATTATTTTCTGCTTTCATTTAATTATGTTAATATTCATCAAAACTTAATAATATTTTGTTCATTAAAAAAAGGAGTTGGAGGGGGCTGTTACACGCATTGTAAAAATTGTTTTCCCTGCTTGGGTGGCTGTGCTCCATAGGCAGAACCACTGGTGAATTTTTAAGTTCAGGGCTGATACTTTTGGTCTTCAGTCTCAGGATACCGACAAGGAATGAAGGGCTGATGCTTAATTCCTTTAAAGCTCAGGACTGCAAAGGAGCCCTGCCATCAGTTCTGGAAAGAACTCCTGTTCCTTAATGCCACTTTTGTGGAAACAGGCTCTGTAACTATTCAACGGATTCTGTACATATTCAGAGGCATTTCATTATATGATATTTTATATCACATCCAATTATTGGGAAAGAGCTCCTGGAAAAAAATGAAGTTAAATTGAGGGGAAGACCACAAGACAAAGACCAAGAGTGCCTACAAGAGCCCCTCCCCAAACTCTCCTTTCATTGTTAAAGACCTGCTTTAGTGTATATAACGTACTTCCAATGCAAGAGTACTGTCCTTAGAAAGCTAAATAATGTCGTGATTTCTAATCTTTCACTGATTTATTATGCCTCCATCTAAACTCTCATTAGCTCCAGGACCAGGCCATAATTTTTAAAATTTTATAAGAGACAATTGAAACATCAGGCTCTTCCACAAGCCAATGCTATTTTAGAAAGCATATCATTTGTTTTAAAGCACAGTCAAGTAAAAATCTCCCTGCACATGTGTGAAGACTGGGTAAAAATCTCCCTGCACATGTGTGAAGACTGGGGTCTTAAATATGATGCTTAAACAGAAATACAGTGATGTAAAGTTTGACCAATGTGGTCTACCTCAGCTCTCCACCTGACAGGTTTAACCCTGAATTAAATAAGTTCAGCACCCGTGAGAGAAACAGAAAAAGAGCAGTAACTTTTAGGGTATGGGGATAAGGGAATAAGGTGATTCAGAAAAGATTATAGAAATTTCTTACAGTTGACAGTTTAGGAGAGCAGATAGCAGTTAACAGCCAAGTTTGTATTCCAGAGGTGAATACTGGCCTTCTCTCAACCTCAGGATTCTCACAGTGTAAATGTGAGCTCCTGCAAGAAACCACAAATATTTCACAAATTTCCCTCGGAAACTGGGGCTTTAAGACAACTTCCGTTTCTTCTCCAAGCTAGTCTGCTTTATCATCATAGACAGTTCTGAGATTCCACAGTCTCTTGAGGCATTCTCTCCCAGTTAAAACTCTGGAAACACAAACCCTGTCTCCACACATTTAATAGTTTAGCCTGCTTACATACAAGGCAAACTCTGAGATAGGATCCCTCCAGTCTCTCTTTCTCTGAAGCTTCAAACCCGACCCATTAAATGTTAAATCTTACCGCCCCATTTCTTTACTAAATAATGATTATAAAATATTTACTTCCATTTTGACTGCTAGATTGAACACAATTATAGGGCTCTATATTCACACCAACCGATCAGGATTTATTCCGAATCGCGATATCACAGACAATACTAGACAAACAATTAACTTAATTCAATATTGCACTTTTCAGCCATACGACTCCTGCATTCTTGCCTTAGATATAGAGAAGGCCTTCGATAGTGTAGAACCTCTCTTCCTTAAAAAAGTCTTACATCATATGGGTTTCGGACCTAGGTTCAGAACGGTTATAGATTCTTTGTATTCCTGTCCATCCGCATTTATACAAATTAATGGTCAACAGTCCTCTTCACTTATCCTAGAAAGAGGAACTCGTCAAGGGTGCCCCCTATCACCACTGCTATTCGCTATTGTCATTGAGCCCTTTGCAAATTTGATACGGCTTTCTTCAGAGATTTCTGGTATCTCTGTCCAAAATTCTACTTTTAAAATAAGTTTATTTGCCGACGATATAGTCTTATATATTACAAATCCACTACAGTCTATTAAAGCCGTTTCCTCTCTCCTGTCTGATTACAGTAAACTTTCAGGTCTTACAGTTAACCACTTGAAATCAATTCTCTACCCGATTAAAATTTCCGATACTTCTAAAAAAGACATAGTTGCAAACTACCCCTTTCATTGGGTCTCTGATTCCTGGTCCTATTTGGGGCTGAAAATCCCCTTAAATATAGCTGGCCTATTAAAAACTAACTACAAGGCCACGGCTTTTGAGATTACTACCACGCTAAAGCAATGGGATAAGTTGCAACTATCCTGGATGGAAAGAATCCATGTAATTAAATCCTTCATTTTTCCCAAGTTTTTATATCTTTTTCGGGCTCTTCCTATTGAGATCTCTCAACCTATCTTAAAATCCTGGCAACAAATACTGACCTCCTTTATCTGGAAATATAAAAAGCCTAGAATCAAAGTTTCAACTTTATGTCGATCAAGACAAAAAGGTGGCCTAGCAGTTCCCGACATTGCAAAGTATTATAAAGCTACTATTTTATCCCAGATGACCAAAATACTGTACCAACATCCCCCGCCGCCGTGGACGCCCATAGAGGAAGCTCACTTTACCCCACTGAAATACTACGAACTACTATGGCTTAAGAAAAATGAACGCCCACCGTGGCAATTCATGAACCCATTCCTCAGGGCGCTCTTGTCAGTATGGGATTCGGAGCGTCATTTTCTGGCCCCAGGACTCTCTACTATCTCATCTTTTATAGGACAAAAATATTTCCTCCCTGCCCAATTACCCTTTTCTTTCAAGGTCTGGAGAGACTCCTCAAAAGTTTTTTTCTTTAATCTTCTTTCATCTTCTAAACAACTTCTACCTAAAAATGACCTAGACCAAGTTTTGACTAAGCCAGCACCTTGGTTTGAATACTTTCAAATCAGGCACTTCCTTCAGGACCCTAAAGTGATCTCTTCATTTTCTCGCCCTTCATCTGACTACGAACATCTGGTTCTTCATTTTCACGAAGAGAGAACGCCTAAAAGTCTCACTTCACGGCTGTATCGAATCCTATTGTCTAAACTCGAAGCAACCTTACCCTCTTACACCACTCAATGGCATAAAGACTGTGGCATCATCCTTTCCCCCGACCAATGGGACTCTATATGGGCTAGTGATGCCCTACAATCTACTATTATAAATATATCTCAACAAAACTTTAAATTGATTGCACGTTGGTACCTTACTCCTAACCAGTTCTCCCATATGACCCAGTTAGGCTCTTCAGACTGCTGGAGAAACTGTGGGCTCAAAGCCTCTTATTTTCACTGCTGGTGGGACTGCCCCCAAATCAGACCATTCTGGACCTCAATTTGTGCCCATCTCTCCTCCCTAACTGGGGTCTTGATCCCAGATGACCCAACAAGGATACTTCTCAATCATTGGTCTGATACCCGTCTCTCATCTTCTAAAAGATCCTTGATAGTTAAACTCCTGACAGCTGCTAAAACCACGATCGTGCAGTCCTGGAAAAACTCATTGAATTTGACACTTGACAACTGGCTACTTAAAGTCTGGGAACACATTGTAATGGATAAAATTCAGGCAGCCATGGACCACAAAGACCCATACCAAGCCTACGCTAAATATCTGGCAACTTGGCTTCCCATTCTAGAAAAGCTTGACGCCGACCCATTTTATGCTAACTCTTATTCTAAAAATAAAATGTATAAGGATTTCCTTTTGCTATAAATTTTTTTAACAAGTTAATTTCCAGTTATTTAAAGTGTATTATATCTTCCTTTTTCCTTTCCCTGATCTTATTTTATTTTTAAATACTGTGTTATAATAACTATAATTATTATTACCTTCAGTTTGTATTTTGTTTATTTTGTTTTTAAATGTTGTTTTTGCTCTGTATTCTGTCTATTAAGCTTACGATGTTATTTCTGTTAACCTTCACGGTAAACTTCTTGCGTTATGGATTGTAAGCTACTTTTATGCCTCAATAAAATGTTTAAATGTAAAAAAAAAAAAAAAGCTTCAAACCCTACCTGCCTTATCTGACAATGAAAGCCTTTTCTGTCCCCTTCCCCTTCTCATATGGCTCCTCCAGTCCTTCCATTGATCCTAATTGACTGCTACCTGCTCTTCTCCCGCACCAAACAGAAGGACTAAAGGGGACTGATGTATTTCAAAAAGGGACTGGTCCTTTGCCCAACTATCCCAACATGAAAATCTGACACAGCATAGAAATCCACCTTTCTGGGCACGCTGTACCATGTCTCCCTACCACTATGTCTCAAATGCACAAAATAGTCTCTAATGCAAAATGCCTGTAATTTGGAGTGAGTCAAACCAGAAATAAATGTTAAGTGAGAGTACAACTAAAGTGCAATCCTTTGCCAAGTCTTCAGTCAAAAGATTGTTGATTTCAGTGGGCTTTAATTCTGCATAGCATGAAAAACAACAGCAGAGGGCTGCTTACCTTTGTACCTTGCACATATGCCTCAAACATCTGTTTGGTCATTGTTGGAAATAAGACTCTGTCCTAAAGTGATCCTTGACCTGATGCAACAGGGCTGGATAGATTTCTATTGCTGGATTGGTATGGTGATCTGAACTGTGCGCAGATCAAAAATTGAACACATCCAAGGCCTGTCCTTTCAGATAGCCTCCCACCCTGTGCTTCCTTTGTTCCATCTATCCCAGGACACTGCCCAGGCCTGTGTTAACTAAGAGGGACTGTTGTATTGGATTCATTCAAGGGAACCCACAACTGTTGTCCTGTGTCAAATTAAAGTATTCTTTTTGCCAACAGAGAAACATGTAATTGGATTAGAGTGCCTGATAGCAGATACTTCGGAGGCATTTTAATGAATACAGGTAAGATGCTACTTGTCTCTCCAGTGACATTATATACTCCCCAAGTGTGTGTGCGCAGTTGTTTTCATCTGCCTGAATGTGCTTTGTTTTTCCCATCTTTCAACTGAGAAATACAAACAAATCTTAAGCTGAAGTTCTTCCCTGAGGGGTGTAGAGCCCTAACTCAATAAAAACATTGCCATAATCCATTTGTAACAATAAGTTTTGTTATGGATGTCATATTTAGCAGTGCATATAAATAAGGCCACACACATATTACCAACAGAGGAATAAGTTAGTGATTTCATGTGCCACTACCTCCATTTCAAAACTAAAAATGCTTTAACTGAGTATTAAAGAGGTTTGTATGTTTGCCTTTTGAAAGACTCATCAAGAATGGTGGTTTAGCAAGGGACGTGGGAAGGAAATGGCTGGCCTAACTTCCAATAAAACATTTGTCTGAACAATAAAAATGTATGCATTCTAATATAACAATAAAAGACAAATGCCCTGACCAAGTCCTATCTCATCAGATCTCGCAAGCTAAACAGGGCTGACTCTGGTTAGTACTTGGATCAGAGACCTCCTTGGAATACCAGCAGTTGGGAATACAGGGGCAGGCTTTATTCAGTCACCTCTCTGAATATCCTTCAGGCCCTCAGTGTTGGGGGTGGGGAGAGAAAGAGAGGACTCTCCCCCACCCCTTTCTGCTTCCTAAGCTTTGTCTTGTGGAAGGAAGTCAGCATGATATAGCCTGAGCTCATAACATCTTGGAAGCTAAGCAGGGCCAGTACTTGAATGGGAGACCATGAAGGAAGGCTCTGCAGAGGAAGGCAATGGCAACTCACCTCTGCTTCTCACTTGCCTTGGAAACCTCTTGCTGGGCTTGCTGTAAGTCAGCTGCAACTTGACAGCACTTTAAAAAGGTGTGCAAGCACCAGTCATTTCTGACTCTGGGGTGACATTGTATCATGACGTTTTCATGGCAGATTTTTTTACGAGGTAGTTTGCCATTGCCTTCCCCAGTCATCTACACTTCCTCCCCTCCAGCAAGCTGGGTACTCATTTTACTGACCTTGGAAGGCTGAGTCAACCTTGAGCCAGCTACCTGAACCCAGCTTCCGCTGGGATTGAATTCAGGTCTTGAGCAGAGAGCTCAGACTGCAGTACTGCAGTTTTACCATTCCGTGCCACAGGGCTGCACTTTACAGGCACACAAACATCATCTTTACAGCAGTTACTCATAAGCAGTATTTTCTATATCTAATCCCCTTTGTTGCTCCTTTTTTGCTTTCTACTTAGTGTAACCAAATTTTTACTTTCCTTTATTCATGATACAAATTTGTCCAGCTCCTAACATTCAGCTGTGTTACAAATCAAAACAACAGTTATTTTCCAGCTGGGAATACCAACCGGTATTTTGAATGTGAATGGTTAGCCTTCCACAGATCAGGTATCTGGAAGCAAACAGCTTTTTAGGTACACGTATAAAAGGTGGGTTAAAAAAAACTACCCTTACTACATCATCTAAAAAAAAGTATGTAAAGGCTATGTGGAGGTGCAGAATCTCTTTATTCTGAAGCCTTTGCAGTCACTGAAAATCTAATCAGATCATCCAAGCAAGCAGACTTTTACTTGATGAAAGCATTCTCTTTTTGAGCATTCTCTTTTTGAAGATCTCATGTTCAATCACCAGCTTTACCCACCTTGGGTCCTGGGATGCCTAGAAGAAAGACAAGTAGATAAATATTTTAAACAAATAAAGCAAACCCCCAGTTAAAGGGCTCTGCTAATAGATTATGCAAAAGACCTCTGCCTGAGACCTGCTGCTAGCCAGAGTAGGCAATACTGACCTTGATTGACCAACAGATTGATTTTGCAGAAGGAAACTTCATGGGCATGGCTGTTTCCTCAGTCGCTCCTTGTGAGTATTTTATATAGTCATTCCTTTCCTCCTCCTTGTTACCAGATGTGTATGTGTTTTAGAAGAGACAAGGGAATTAAAGCTGCTAGTGGCTCATTGTTGATACTTGTGCAAAGAACAAACAGTGACAAGAACATTATCACTGTATGTGTATGCACAGCAGCTGCATCATCACTTATGTGCCAATACTGAAAACAACTGACCTTTCCCTACTTCTTGCCAAGGTGGTTGACAGTTATCAAAACAATTATGAATGGAGTGAGGCAGAGCTCATCCTTCACTGCTATGATCTACTTTTTAAGGCCATCCTCTTGTCTTGGTTGGGAACAAAGTCCTTGCAAAAACAGGCATGTTACAAGGGGCCATCAAGTATGTTTCAGTCTATAGCGGGCTGGAGGTAAGTGCTGGGAACAGGCAGCCAGTAATTAGAAGCAGAAGAACTGGCTGGGCTACATACTAGCTACATGACCTAGGACAGCTCTGAGGATGACCCATACTGAGATCCTTTATAGTGTGTAGACCCTACAGTGCTCCAGATGAGAAATACCTTTAGACGTGCTCAGAGCCTTCTACTCAGCAATGCTCCTGCAAGGCCCCTCCAGTATCTCAGGTGAGTTTGGCTTGGTGAAGTTGGTCTCTGGGACAGACAGGGGTGGAATTCTAGCAAGAGCTCCTTTGCATTGGCCACACACCCTTGGTGTAGCCAATTCTCCAAGAGCTTACAAAAAAAGAGCCTTGTAAGCTCTTGGAGGATTGCCTACATCAGGGGTGTATGGCTTAATATGCAAAGGAGCTCCTGCTAGAATTCCACCCCTGGGGGCAGATCTTCTAGGAGCTCCACATAATAGAAGAGGAGGAGGAGGAGGAGATTGGATTTCTACCCCGCCCTTCACTACCTGAAGGAGTCTCAGAGAGGCTTAAATCTCCTTTCCCTTCCCCTCCCCACAACAGACACCCTATGAGGTAGGTGGGGCTGAGAAAGCTCTCCCAAAACTGCTGTTGAGCAGAACAGCTTTGAGAGAACTTGTGGTTGACCCAAGGTGTATCAGCAGGTGTATGTGGAGGAGTGGAGAATCAGACCCAGTTCTCCCAGATAAGAGTCTGCACACTTAACCACTACACCAAACTGGTGGTGGAAGGAGCTGTTGGCTCTGGGAGATGCTGTTTTGTCCCCAGCCTGTTTTCTCCAATCTGAGCCATAGGCACCTAGACTTGATGGGTCTTTAATAACTGCGTCATTCTTTTGGGCATCACAGTCTGTGCCATAGAGCAAAGCCATGACATCAGCCAGAACTGCATGCAAGCCTAGAGTTCTAATCCCATGTGCAATGCACCCATGGATGTCCTATTCATGTCAGTGGAGAGAGAATATATCTGTATATAAATGAATACACGCAGATATCTCCATTCTCCATGAAAATGAATGGGGAAAGCCTTGAGGGTAAGACCAAACTGTGTATCAATTTAAGAAAAGGCTGGAATGGGGTCAATGAACTACTCATATGTACATTGGGAAATGCTTTGAGCAACCAGCTATATTTGTTTTTTCTGCCTCAGCAACCCTATTTATGGAAAACTGACTTGCTGTCAGAGCTGGAGTAGCAAAGGCTACAAGGAAAGGCTGAGTGTTTGTTTGGTTCTCTCATGCACGTATTAACAGCTTCTTTGCATCACATTCGATGTCTATAAATAATGTGATAATCAAAGGTGTTCAATTCCTGTTTACAATGTGCTGCAAAACTCCAACACTTTAGTTTCTGCAAAAACATTCCATTATTGACAGTCTGAGATTAGTGATGTTGGGCCTTCCTTGGAGGCCAGACAGAGTCTGGTGAAAAGACCACCTTACTGCCATTCCCACTGCACAGAATGTGCAGAGAAGGCAGGAAGTGGCACAATAGAAACAGCTGCTGCCTCTCATCTTCCTAGATGCCAAGTGCAAAGGAAAGCACTGTGCTTGTTCCCAGAGTTTTTGAGAGCAAAATGATCTCTTAGCTTTGCATCAGATTTCCAACACATTGCAGAAGCCAGAGATCTCACTGGATTCCAGTCAACCCACTCAAAGTGAAGAGTTGATCCTGCTTCTGGGTTGCATCATGAAGAATATAGAGTAGCAGAGCACTTGGGGATGTCCTCAGCCATGCAAAGATCACCTGATGCCTTGGACCTTCCTAATGTTTAATGCAAAATCATGATGTCAGGAAATGGGGGCAGCTTTCCTGACATGTTGGGTAGCTTATGTGATGTAGATGAAATGAACCCATCTGAATTCACAGACAGACAAAAGCTGGCTTCAAAGAACCATGAAGGTCTGAGTAGGTAGGACCATGCAGCCTCTTCTTCCCAAACCCCACCTTTTGTGCCTCTGGTGACCAACCACATGGGCAGGAAGGTTCTTTCTAATCCCCGTCCCAGAACCCAGGTTGTCTCCTGCAGGTGAGCATTTCCCCTCAACATGTTGTCTTCCTTGTTTCCTTTTAGAGGAGGCCTTGAAACAAAAGCTGCACAACAGCTTGGAAAGATGCCCTGAAGAGTTCATCATAAACTTGGCTGAATTCAGATGATGCCTTTGAGTGGGGAGTGGAGTTTCTTGGGTCATTATATCAGATTGCAACCCTCCCCCCCCCCCGGTAATGTTTTACGGCTGTCTTTGAAGCACTAGATGGTTTGCAAGAAGATGATGATAGTGGATTTATACCCTGCCCTTTGCTCTGAATCTCAGAGCGGTTTACAATCTCCTTTACCTTCCTTCCCCACAACAGACGCCCTGTGAGGTGGGCGGTGCTGAGAGATCTCTCATAGAAGCTGCCCTTTCAAGGACATGTCTGAGAGCTATGGCTGACCCAAGGCCATTCCAGCAGCTGCAAGTGGAGGAGTGGGGAATCAAACCTGGTTCTCCCAGATAAGATAAATAGTTACACACACACATGCAAACGCACACAGAGAGCATTAGTCTTGAAGTTGGCATGCTGCCTTCTGGAAAGGTCTATGTAACTGAGGAGGCAGTATGCACTTTCACCAACACAAACAGGCCCTCTGAAAGATAAGCCCCTGATCTATCCTGCATGGTTATTCTCTTGGACCAACAGGGCAATTACGGACTGTAGCTGATTTCTGATTAGCAGTGTGCTCACATCTCTCTTATACTAAGCATATTCCATTTTCTTTGTCTGAGCTGCTGAATGGTTATGAATAGTAAGGACAGACTATCTGTAATTATTTTTTAATTATTAATGGTTTTGTTAGATCCTTTCACTTTTTACATTATATTTTCGCTAATGTGCCTTAAATAAAAATGTACTTGGGTTTCCAGGGAGCTCCCCGATGCATTTTTCATTCTTTCATAACATTAGTTCAAATTCTGAGAGCAGCAGAGCATAAAGTTAGCCGCTGAGCAGCAGTTTTTCAAGTAGTGCTAATGAATGCAAGAGAGAACCAAGTGGACTAAATTCCAGGGCTGTTGAGATTCTCTCCCCCATTTCTAAATTTCAGTTGTTACACTGGTTGGGTGGTCTCCCTCTACAAAGAGGAAGGCTCACTCAGACAAACCTTTCCCTGGGGCTTTCTTGGAAGAGTTGAGCACTGAGCGACTTTGCAGAAACTTCAGGCGAAATCCCGGGGATTTCTTCCATCCCAGAAAGATGAACCCGGGGAAGTCAACCAGAGCCCTTTATTTCCTCCTAGAGAAGACCTTTTCTGAAAGTCCTCCAGTGAAATCGCTACTCTGGAAGGCATACTCGTCCGACCCCGTCTTTGGGACCCGGAACGAGTCTCTTGAGAAACTGTTTCACATTTCCTTTCCAAATATAAATTGAAATAAACTGAAACAAATGGCTACTAGTGCAACCGCTGTCCAAAGGAGGAGAGCTGCGCGCTCAGAGCTGAAGAGTTAGTGAAACTGGCGGGTCACCAAGCGCAGAGAAGTATTATTTTAGGGGTAGATGGCGTCTACTCTTTTTCAACGCACTTTTTTTTTTTTTGCCATCAGAAGAAAGTCAGCTCAAAATATAGATTAATAATAAATTTCAGATAGATGATAGATCGATCGATCGCCGGGGTTCCATCGAGCTCCACCCATTTCCTTGCCAGAAAGAGGACCTTATGGAATCCAGTCATCAGCAGTTTACAAAGGCAAGAGACACTGAAATTGCAAATACAACCGGGGGGGGGGGGCTGGTGAAACTGCGACGAGTTTAAATGCATACATTCCACACAGACGCTCCCCCGAACTCCTGGATAAATTATGCAGAGGGATTTCTGGATTTCTTTCAAGTAATTAAGTTTCGATTTCTTGCATTTCGGTGAGTGCCAGGAAACTCAAGGCGCCACGGATCGCAAGAAGCTTCATTGATTGTTCCATATTTGAAGTTTGATTTCGTGACTTGACTTCACTTGAGGAAAGGTAAATTCGGCGGCCAGAGGAGAACCGCCAGGCCCCTGCCGAAGAGCTCGAGGCTCTCCCGGCCCGGTTTTGGGCAAGGGAGCTCTGTTTCGTACTCGGAAACATCCGAGGGTCACAGGGTTGGCTGTCATTCTCTACGGCCACTTAACGGGGAGGACCCCTTCCCTTCAGCTGAGCAGGACGCCTGGAGAGGGTGGTGGCCCAGAGACAAGCTTCACCTGGGGGCGATAGGGGTTAAAATAACCCAGGGTAGATTGAGGGGAATCGTCAGCATTTAGAGCTGGCAGGAGGACTCGTAAATTGAGCCATTCCTGAGCGTAGGTGGGTGGCAGCGAGACAGCCAGCCAGCCAGCGAGACAGCGAGAGCTCTGATGGGCTTCAGGCTCACCTGTTGCTCGCTCCTTGGGTCCCCTTTCCTGTGGGGGTAGAAGTTGCAGGGGGGAAGGGGTTCGCTCCGAGTGAACTTAGGCAGGATAGGGCGGGCTGTTTCTGCGCCAAATGCTCCACGATGCTTGGTCCTCCATACTAAGTCTACGAGGCAGATCTCTGCTTGGCTCTTCTCTCAGCCAGAGAGGAGGCCGACTTCAATGGAGTTGGAAAGGCGCGACTCTGCTGAAGATGGCGGGATGAGTCTCCTCGCCCGCCGCCGCTCGGGAAGTTCGTGCCTGAGCAGAGCTGAAACTTCATCTGGGTTAAGAATTCTCTAGGTAGCCTCTGGCAAGTCGCAGCTTCCCAGCCTCGTCGTCCTTCCTCTCCTGGTTGCCAGGCCAAGGGTCCATAACACAATGAAGCTGGGCGTAGGGCAGAAACAGAGGAAAGAACTTGTTCCACCGAACTCGACCTAGAAGGGATGGACCAAGCAATTAGGAACCATCTCCCCATAGAAAGAGATGCAGCACCTGAAGCTTTTTTGGAAGGCCTGGGCGTGTGAGCGGAGGGGTGATTTGTTGTCTTGTAGAACTGCCCGATGGTTCATTCAGAGCCACTCGCTTGGAGGGCCCCAGTGCATATGCTGTCAGCTTCAGGGGAGTCCTCGCCTAGAGCTCCCAGGCGAGGAGAACCTCCTTGTAACTAACCCCACAGGACCTTGCCCCTCTCCGCCCGCAGCATTTTCAGGTTGTATTAACCTCAGATACTGATGGTGATAGGAAAGAAGGGGAGTGGAGCCTAATATCTGAACAGGAGGCTAAAAGACTGACTCTTGATATTTAGCAAGCTCTAAGGATCAGAGTATACCAGGGGTGGCCAACGGTAGCTCTCCAGATGTTTTTTGCCTACAACTCCCATCAGCCCCAGCCAGTATGGCCAATGGCTGGGGCTGATGGGAGTTGTAGGCAAAAAAACATCTGGAGAGCTACCGTTGGCCACCCCTGGAGTAGACAATTCAGGTTTGCCTGATTCTCTTCCCATATCCATATGAGGCTGCGTTGGCTCTACTGATGGTTTAAGAAAAATTTACTAAATTGGGGGTCTCTGATCCGGCGCTTTGATCGTGAAAAATGATTGTTTCTTAGGAGTCATTCTATGGAGAAGGTCGTAGTAATTCTATGCCATTACTACCGCTGGTTGACAAGCGGGGCTGAGCGAACCTCATTCGCCCAGGGCCATTGGTCATCGGTTGTAGGTGGCACGCAGGTCTCCCAGATCTTGTTCGCGGTAGTCTATGGACTAGACCTCTCTGTCCTTCCACAGAAAGCGGGAGGCCTCTGGATTACGGTTTCTGTTTCTCTGCAGAAGGGAGGGAGGAGACCGCAATTTCTCTGTTCATGCTTTAGCCTCCTGTCAGCATGCTCTTGATCTAAAATAGATCCGCCCCGCGGAAGTATAGTCGGAGACTCTTGGACTAAACAGCGACATGAGAGGAGGATTCTGACCTCAATATGAACCGTATTTGCCTGAGGTGTATCCATTGATTGCTCCTGATTGTGTGTGTTAGAAGAGGGCGTCTCTCTGGGGGGGGGGGGGGGGCGGGGGCGTGTGTGTGTGTGTGTGTGTGTGGAGGGCTACTGCACGTCTGCCGAAAGGTGCTGCCGAGCCCATTCCTCTCATTTCCCTGTCGCCAAGAGCAAGAGAGCAGCGCCCGTGGGGCTTCGCTGTCCAGGGTCCTGACTCCTTCCAAAGTTCTTCATCACATCAAGAAAACCGTTCAGAGCATTTCTTTGCTCCTTTCATTCGCCAGCTCCGAACTGTCACCACCTGGAAGCCGCACGACGTAACATTTTTCCCAGTAGGGTTTTCAGTATTAGGCAAAGAAAGGAAGCGAATTATTTGAATAAATCATATCAGAGCAGGCTCGTTGACCGGGAACGGGGGAGTGGGGCGAAATGTGGGCCAACATTCCCCCGCGCTAAAATAAAATAAAATAAAACGGAGGTGCTAACCAGTGCGAGCTCATTAATATAAAATAGGGAGGGCGTCGAACCGCTGCATTTTCGATAACTAACTGCCACAGTCATAACTGAACTCGACTTCTTGCTGAAAAACAAAGGCAAGACTTCCTAAAAGTATAGCCTGCATCTTAATGAATTAAAATTTCATCCGGCGCATTAGGTTCAGTAAAATATGAATGCGTTGTTTTAAATTTTAATCATAAATCAGAGCAGGGATACATGAGAGGCGACAGTGATTTCTCCCCTGATGTCTCCATGGGTCAGGAAATGAAAGGGGAGCTCTAATTTTATTTAGGCAAGCGCATTTGCGTGGCGAGCCTGCAGAAAGACTAATGGCTTCGGAAGGCTTGCCGAGGCAGTCCTGCTCTGGTACGGGAAGGCTTGGCCGGGCCCTGCTTTGGGACAGCTGCATCTCACATCTGCCTAAGGTCAGCCAGCGGCGCAGGCTGCAGCCAGACAAAGAGGCCAGCCCGCCGCCACCAAAAGCGCCGGAAGGCCTTTGCCAGGGTGGATCCATCCTGCTTTTTGCTAGCACCGCCAGCGAACCCCGAGATACAAAGTTATTAGGAGAAAACGGTGACATTCATGCAACATCAGCACAATCTCAGTCGGGCCTGTGATTAGCAGCAGCCATGACTCGGGACTCCGGCTTTCTCCCTCAGAATCCCACTCAACTTTGTCCCCCCCACCCCCCCTGGATTTCAGAGAGAATTCTGGGCAGGCGTTGACATCTGGGTTGCTGTGAAGTCAACAGCCAGTTTCCTGTTGACTGCAGTGAGGGCAATACCCTTGTATTTTAAAGAGATTAGTCCCAATGAAATCATATAGCAACTTATATAGCATCTTCTCCTTTTTCGGAAAGAAAATACTGAAAGTTATGTTTCTGATTCCTACAAAAAGACCAGGAGACTTCCACAGGGCAGGAAGTGATTGTTTACATGACCCCATTTTGTGTTTTGTTTCCCTCACGTGAACATGACAGAGGAGGTGCGCTCTGTGGGTTGTATTTTTGTTTGTATATATTAGATCCGCATAACTGGGAATCATTTTAAGACAATCCCCATTCAACGGCGAAGGCTGTAATCCTGAGCCCAATTAGGCTGTGTAAATCCTTTCCTATATGTGTATGAGCATATGGCTAGTATGCCGTTTAGGAGAGAGAGTTTTGTGGAGAAGAAAGTGGATGGCTAGTCCCCCTGCACAGACCTTCGGAAAATAAGGCCTGCGAGGGTGCATTGTTTAAATAATATTTGCAAAATGTAATACCAAACAAAAGTTTGCCCACTTATTGCAATCCTGTTCTCTTTATTTCATTAATATATTAAAACTCTTATTTACCATAGGAAGTGGTGACAAGTATTTAGCATTTTGGAGATCAGTTGTCAGTTGCTATTAAAATCAAGATTAATTCGTATTAACGATATGCATTCTCTGTTCTCCCATGTGACAGCATACATTAAAACAACTAGTGCAAGTAATTAAACCCAATACAGGGGTTAAATATTTTTGAAAGAGGGTTTTAAACTCAAAGTTCACTCGAGAGCTAGGAATTAAGTTCAGATTGTTCTGTTCGTTTGAAACATTAGGGAGTAATTTGATTTTAAATCTATTGGGGGGGGGGGGGGTGTAAGGCAATTTTTGCCCTGGCCTTTGGTTTTTCATTCTCAATGTTCTCTTGACATAAAGTGTAAACAGTTTATTTTTTGCTAGGACTTCAGCCTGCCAACTTTTCCCCGTACCTGGCCTTCAGTGGTTTCTTGTAACTTAACTCGATATAATAAAGTGAAAATACAAAAATATTATCTATGGAATTTTTTTATTAGGCATTTGAGATGCTCAATAGTTTAGACTAATTAGACAAGCCAAAAGCCTTTTGAAGATTAAGCAAATTGGACAACCCTTGTTAATTAGAACATAATTTAAAGTTTGAAATTATATCACTGATGAAGTAGCCTAATTAGTATGACGATATGTTAATGGCCTACCGAGACAGCCCCGCGTGGAGGGCTGCCTTGAACTCCTTAAAGGCTTGCGAGAAGCTGCTCTTTTCTCTCCCCCCTGTATTGTCATTAATAAAAGATTTCTATAGACTTCAGCCTTTCAACGGTTACATACAATTTATAGTACACACAATGCATTAGCCCATAGTGCTGCTTCATTTTTTTTACTATTATGAAAACTAATAAATTCGTCAAGCTGAATTAAGCATACAAATCAGATGAGGCATAACAGATTACATATTGAAGCGCTGTGTCTCCCGAGCCTAAATGAAATTTCAATCTAATAATTCCTTCCTGGCCCGGCCATAATTTGTTTAGAGATGTTGTTCCACTCCTTTCCAAGCGCTGTTCGCACAATAATTAAATGATACTCAAGCTTTTAACTTTGATTTATTTCATTTCTTTGAGCTGGCGACAGTGAGAGCTGATACAATGGATTTTTTTTTATTTCCTTGAAAATTACGAAGCCTACCGTTTGGGGGTGAGAAATTAAACACCTAAGCACTTATTGAAGCGCGTAGTGTAAACTTAAAGCACAAAAGGGGAGTGGGGCTGAGTAGTATTGAAATGTCAATCTAAAACCTTCATACACAGGCGGGCGAACAGTACATATGTATAATAACGATGTATACATCCGATTGACACAACCACAGAACCTGGGTAACATTAAAGCACACAATCTGAGCCTATCGTCTGTCTTTGGGTGGAATAAATCTGAAAGAGCTGGATTGTAGGAGTCGGGAGAAGAAGAGGATGGTCCAAACTCCCGAGACCCAGGTCTAGTCCCTCCTGCTACACAGGAGACCAGGGCGCCCCTGGAAAATCGCCTCCGTGCAGGTAGCGCTCGGGAAAGCCTGGTGAGGACCGGCAGAGAAGAGACCACCACCCGGGTCTGGTCCGAGCTCTGCTCTGCCTCGCCTTCTTTTCCCAGCCGTGGCCTCCCTCCCTCCCTCCCGCAGCGGCGGCCCCTGGAGGCGTCCAAAGCTCCGCTATGTACCGCGTAGAAAGGCAGCCACAAACAAAGGTGGCGGGGGGGGGGGGGGATGGAGGCGGCGGCGGCACCCTCCGGCTCTCGCCCACTTCAGAGAGGAGCAGCAGCAGGAGGGCTGGGCGCCGAGATCCCAAGAGCCCTCGCGCGGCAGGCTAAAACCAGGCGCCGGGCAGCCGCTCCCGGGGCTCGTGCCAGCCAGCCAGGCATCCTCAGACTGCACCTGCGCAAAGAGTTCTCCCTGGCGGCACCCCTCCCCCGCCCCCTCACTGCCAGCGGAGGAAAGCGAGCGAGTGGGACCCCCCGCAGTTCCGGCCCTCCACTCCCGCCGCCCTGGCGCGCCGCCCCGCTCCTCCCAGCCCGCCTCGGAGGGAGCCCAGGGGGCAGAGCCCACCCCTCCCTCCCGCGTCAACCGGGGCCAGGCGGGCTCCAGCGCCGCTTCTCCCCCGCCCGCCCCCCTCCGGGCCCCCGGCGGCGCCGCCACGCGCGCGCTCTGCCAGGACGCATGCGTCTCCCTCCGCGTGTCAGCCCCAGCCTCGCCGCCGTCCAATGGGCGCCGAGCAGCCGGCAGCAGAGGGAGCGGGAAAGACTCGCAGAGGCCACTCGGCGCGAGGGCTCAGTCTCTCTCTGGCGCGCCGCGAGGGAGGCGGAGGCACCTGTCGGGCCGAGAGGCGCAGCGAGAGCAGTAGGGGGCGCTCTGCCTGAGGCCGGCGGGGCTGCTGCTGCGGGGCGGGGGGAGGCGAGGCGCCGCACTTCCCCACAGAGTTGGGGGCTCGGGCGGGGAGGGGGCCGGCGGGGCCAGTCAAAAGCGAGCGGCGAGGCGGCGGCGGGGCCAGTCGGGCGGCGGAGAGTGGCGGGAGGCAGAGCGGCGGCGGCGGCTGCGAGGCAGGCAGGCGGGCGGGCGGGCGCCCCGGGGCTGCGGGCAGCAGCAGCGGCTGAGGCCACTTTGGCGTGCTGCTGGTTTCCCGCCGCGGCGCCCCCTCCGCCCGCCACGATGATGATGATGTCCCTCAACAGCAAGCAGCCCTTCGCCATGGCCCACGGCGGGGGCGGCGGCAGCCTGCACGAGCCCAAGTACTCGGCCCTGCACTCCGCCTCGCCCTGCACCTCCTCGGCCGCCGCGCCCTCGGCCAGCTCGCCCAGCAGCACCAGCGCCGGCAGCGGCGCCAGCGCCCGCAGCAGCGCCCCCAGCAGCACCAGCAGCAGCACCAGCACCTCCGAGGCCCTGCGCCGCGCCTGCCTGCCCACCCCGCCGGTAGGTTGCGCCCCTCCGCTCCCTCCCCAAGCCCCGCGGCTCCCCCGGATGCGGCCGGCCAGCCTGGCTCCGGCGGCGGCGGCGGCGGCAGAGCCCTAGACAGGGGGGCTGCCCGCCCACCTCCTCACCTTCTTCTTCCTGGCTTCCCCGCCTCGGCTCCTCTTCCCCCTTCTCTGCTCTCCCCTCCCCGCTCTCTTCCCGAACAGGGCAGGGTCTGGCTCGCGTGGCCCCCCGAATTCCCTCTTGGCAGCAGTAATGTGTGCCTCCTTCTATTTGCCGTTGCAGAGCAACATCTTCGGCGGTCTGGACGAGAGCCTGCTGGCCCGCGCGGAAGCCCTGGCGGCGGTGGACATCGTCTCCCCCGGCAAGAACCACCACCACCATCCGCCCCACCACAGCCCCTTCAAGCCGGACGCCACCTACCACACCATGAACACCATCCCCTGCACCTCGGCAGCCTCCTCCTCCTCGGTGCCCATCTCGCACCCCTCCGCCCTCTCCGGCACCCACCACCACCACCACCACCATCACCACCACCACCAGCCGCACCAGGCGCTGGAGGGGGAGCTCTTGGAACACATCACCCCGGGGCTGGCGCTGGGGGCCATGACGGGCCCCGACGGCTCGGTGGTCTCCACGCCGGGCCACGCTCCCCACATGGCCAGCATGAATCCCATGCACCAGGCGGCGCTCAGCATGGCTCATGCCCACGGGCTGCCCTCCCACATGAGCTGCATGAGCGACGTGGACGCCGACCCGCGCGATCTGGAAGCCTTTGCCGAGCGCTTCAAGCAGAGAAGGATCAAGCTCGGGGTGACCCAAGCGGACGTGGGATCTGCCCTGGCCAACCTCAAGATCCCCGGGGTGGGGTCCCTAAGCCAAAGCACCATCTGCAGATTCGAATCGCTCACTTTGTCCCACAACAACATGATCGCCCTCAAACCCATCTTGCAAGCGTGGCTGGAAGAGGCGGAGAAATCGCACCGGGAGAAGCTCACCAAGCCCGAGCTCTTCAACGGGGCGGAGAAGAAAAGGAAACGCACCTCCATCGCGGCTCCAGAGAAGAGGTCTCTGGAAGCCTATTTCGCCATTCAGCCGCGTCCTTCCTCAGAAAAAATAGCCGCCATCGCGGAGAAACTGGACCTCAAGAAGAACGTGGTCCGGGTCTGGTTCTGTAACCAGAGACAGAAACAGAAGCGGATGAAATATTCCGCTGGGATTTAAAGCCTTTGGGGATCCTGTCTGCTTTTAAGCAAACAAACACCTGAATCTAAAACAGTTACCAACACCCTTCTCTTCTCTTTCTGGGAGAGAAAAAGGAGCAACATTCAAAAAGACATTCAGACTGGAGACATATTCGCAAACTGTGAATGGAGAAGTAAAGCGTCAAGTTCCACGAGGCTGACCACCCTGAAGACTCCGGCAGGAGCTGGCGTCAAAGACAGAGACTGGTTTTGTGAAGGCAGATAAGAAACCTTTATAGAGGACTGAAGACGTATCAAGTAAGAGTTGTTTTTATTCTTAAAGACATCACCTTTATTCAGATGTAAGAGTACACTTTGCAGCTATTTTTCAGAAAAAGAGAACATAAAACTGACTAGTGACTGAAACTTTGACCTATAGTTGAATACCATAAGAGAGGCATCTCAAAAGTATTTTGGTTTTTTTAAGAAATAAAAAGATGGCAGGTTTTCTGCGATTACACTGCATATTATAAATCTAATATATATATATATATTTTTACTGTGGTTATTATCAATTTCCTTCTCTGAAGTGATAATGCTGAGGGAAAGAGCTGATCCTGCTGCGTTCACAGATCTTAAGAGCTATTATTAGATTACTGCCAAACAAACCCCTGTAAATTATTAATTTATCTCTCTAGTAACTTCATTTTGTGCGCATTCTAATTAATTGCACCTCTTTCATCAAAGTCTAGACAAAAGTAAAAGAAAAGTATGGTTCCTGTAAATTAATTATTTTGTGTTGGTTGGTACAATTTATGAACCTGAACTTTCCCCTTTCTTAAAAAAAAGAAACAAACTAGAAACCCTTCCTTTTGACCATCTGTATATTGTCACCTGAAGTTAAAACTATTTCTCTAGCAAGTATTCTTATTTGTAAGGCGTTCTCGCTCTATAGTGGCTGTCCTGCGTTGTTTGTGTAGACTGATTCACTCGTCTAAGGAGATATTTGTTGACTGCGTTACATATTTAATGGGGATTCCCAGATTGTCGCCACCACATGCTACTTTAAGAAGATGCACTTGAATAGGTGACAGGGTGGTGGGCTTGTTGCTTTAGATTCCTTTATCAAAGTATTGTCTTTTATAGATTTTAACAGAGTTTCTCATCAGTGTTGGGATCTGCTACTTAGTCCTTATTTTCTTTGATTGCTATAGGTTTGCATTATTTTGGAGGTTTATTTGTACAAAAGCCAAAAGTATATATTAGAGGGAAAGAATGAGAGATTGAGAGAGAGAAGTGTGCAAGAGAGATAGTGCACTGTTTGTAAATCCACATTGTTCAGTACAACTCTTTTGAAACAACCCCTCTCCTCCCCCAAAGGTACTTAGATTGCGGTACCGCTGTGTATTGTAAATAATTCATAATGGACGCACATACAGTTATATTCTTACAGATTTCGCTGTATTGCTGTTATGTTCCAAGGCTATTTGAAGCCTTACTTCTGTACATTATAACTATTGCTTTGTTTTTGTTAATAGAAGGTTTATTTATTATGGTAATGTATTAAGTTATTTAAAATGTTGTTTGATTGTCTTTCATTAAAAAAAAGATTTTAACGTTTTATTGACATAAATGGTTTTTGGGTTCCTTTGTTTCTCCCATCCATTAAAAAAGTTCCTGAATTGAAACCAAGACGCTCTATAGCCTGTAATCCTTAAAACATTTATTTAGAAATTTCACAGTAACCAGCAGTATTTCCTTCCACTTCAATATACTTTGCCTATTCGCATGTATTAACCATTCAGTTAATTTTTCTTTGCAGATATTCCCTTTGACCAAAGTATTTCAAACTCAAACCCGGAGGCAGATGGATTATTTTAACTGTTATTTACTAAGGAGTGAATTTCTTCTGGATTGTTTCTGTCCAATGGGTTACGTTTAGACTAAGTTCTCTATCAGAGAAACTTTCCTGCCCACCCACCCCCACCCCCAGTCCAGTCTACTTACCTCCTCAAACTGGTTAAGGGGATCCGGAGGGGAAGGAGGTCGAGGAATTAGTGGAATTACCCCTCTCCTTCCGTTAGCAGAAAATTTAGTCTAGGTCCAACTCTATAATTTATACCTGAACCTAGGGCTCGATCGGGTGAGGAATGACACCTCTGCAGTTAGCATTAGTTTAGACGGCCAGATTGCAAGTCCAGGGACTGGAGGCTGGTGAAGGAGCTCAGGGACCTCGGAAGGGAGCTATTCAATTAGCCCGTCTTCGTAGCTGGGAATGATGACTCGGACAGGTTGAGTCCCAGGAGCTCAGCACGACCGCAGTAGTGCCAGGCGCATAAACAGAGATTCGGGGAGGGAGGGGAGAGAAGAGAAAGACTTGTGGGCTTACATGTCCGCATTGTTTTACTATAGAGTTTCATGCGCTCACAAGAATTTAAAAACGGGATTCAACTGACACAATTTTATCCCCAAATAACTCTTAACTAATAATGGAGAAAAGTGTAAGGTTTACATAGAAAGGTTCCTAGATCTAAGTGTGAAAAAGGTGTTGATGGAAAATCTCCATTGTGCACAGAACGTCTGCAAGTCTTGCTTCCATTTAAAGAGAGCAAAGGTGCCTCGGGGACAGATCAGGGGAAAACGGCAGGATTTTTTTTATTCTCAATCCGCTTCATCAACCCCTCTTCTTGTATTTCATGGGAGACTCCGGATTGCCCCGGATCAAGAGCTGAATTAAAATGTGCCAAGCGATCAAAAGATAGGCCTGAAGGAAATATATAAACACCAGGCAAAATTGTGCTGTCTCTGGCACTGTAAAGAACTAGCTACTTACAGAAAGGTTTCTTCTTGTACATAATTCCTCCTTCAGGATCAAACCGCTGTGTGTAAATAGGTGACCCTGTTGCCCAAGGAGATGAGATCTTTGATGTAGTGAGACTGAACAGAGGGACTATTTCTTCTACTAGAAAGGGGCTGGTGGGTTTCTTCACAGTTCTCTCCAAATAAGTTTAGTGAGACACGATCTGCTTGTAAAATGCGATTTTAACACTGAGGTAGGGGCTGTGAAGAGTAGCGTAAAGGAAGAGTGTCAGAGAAAGGGCTGTGCGATGCGTTTGCAATGGAAAGTGAGAGGGTTGAAATACCCCCATGCCCCTCCCTTTCTACTTTATTCCCTTTGATTTTCTGCGACAATGGTGATATTGCAGCAGCAGCCTATATGATCCCCGCCGCCAGGGCTTTTCAGCACTAAGGACAGCTCCTCGGCGCTCTCACTCTCAGTTCAATCTTGACACTTTGCCAGAGGCTGTCTCTTCCCTCACTCGGAGGGGGAGAGAGAGAGAGAGAGAAGGGGAGAGAGAAAGAGAGGAGAGAGAGAAAGAGGCGGAGTGAACGGGGAAGGGGTGGGGGCTGAGACAGAGGGAGATGAATGTGGCAGGTTTTTGCAAGAGGGACTCGGCAATCTAAACGAAATATCATTTGATCTTAGAAAATATGCTCACATGTGAACTTACTACAAATGCGTTTAGCAAAACAAAATACCAAGACAGAAGGGAAGAAAGAATTCAAAGAAAGCAGAGTATGACAAGGAAATAGCTTAATTTTTTTTTGGAACTGACATAAATTCTTAGCCTTTACATACGCCGGAGATTAGAATAGAGGGATCCTGCAAAAGGGTTAATATCGCTGCTAGGTAAAACGGTGCAGAAGATCACAGGGCTGTCATTTCACCGTCAATGGGTCCATAAATATTCCTTCGTCCTATGCTCATTCAGGATCCTGAGTTCAAAGCATGATATATTGCTCTTTACACTTGCTTTCTAGGTGGGAATCCCATGTTAACGACAAACCTTTAATCATAAATGCATATCACGGAGTTAAACTGTCTGTTACTGTCTATTCTGTTTTCTCAAATGAAAACATGTTTCTTGAAGGATAATGGGGAAAGGAGTAGGACCCAAAAAGGTGAATTGGCCAGATGGGTAGTTATCTTGCACGTGAAACTAAAAGGAAATAATGGGTCATTTTTAAAGCCACCTCCTTTCAGATCTGTGCCTCTACCAGTACCGATTATGAAAAGTCTTCGAGTGGCTTAAAAAAACCCCTACTACTGGAGAGTCTGATATTAACTGGATGCGGCTAGTCCATCAATCAAACCAGACGGGATCGCTGTGTCTCATTTGCTGAGACGTATTTGCCAGCTCCTCAGTCCCGGCTCTGGATAGTCCTTAAGAGCTGGAGAAATTATCTAAGGAAGAAGTACAGAATATTTAGGCTGGATATTCCCCCCCTCCCTTTCACGAGTTGTTTTGGATTAAATGTTCTGAAGCTTCGGTTCTTTTGATGTCCTACTTCTGTCATTAGGTTCCTTCTCCATTTTCACATCCCGCAGATCAGACGCGCAGGCAGAGGGACTGGGGGGTGGGATAGCCACTAAGCCAAACAGAACAGTGCCAGTTCTCCCTACCTACAACTGAGCCAGGACGTTAAATCCAAATATTTACGACAGAGTTATTTGTAGTCTCTTTAAACTCGCGAAATGTGAGGTCCCTGTGATGATGTGAATGGCAGATGATGTCTACAAAAACTGAGGTTTTAAAAGAAATTACTTTGAGCTAAAGTACAGAAAGAACATCCTCAGAGCCCTTAATAAATAATCATTATAGATTTTCAGGAATTGTCAAGGAACAACATGTGCTGCTTAAGATAAACATTCAACAGAGAGGGCTGCTCAACAGCTTTCAATCTGAGTTCAAAAGAGGCCCTATTATATCCCCTTTAGTTTACTGACGTGTGTGTGTGTGTGCTCTGTCACCGCTATTGCGGATTCTCCAGTGAAGTGGTGTCTATGAAAATCCTGCAGCTATGGTGGGTTTGGAAGTAGTTAATGTAGTCCATGGTGGAGAAAACAGAAAAACAAACGGGGCCAAGAGGAATGGCAACCGCTACACGCCTATGCAGAAATAAAGGACCCGGACAAACATTTCCGAGTCCCGGGGAAAAAAACCATGCATAGAAACTCGTTAGAAACGACAGAAGAGGCGCGGAATCTTGTAGGCTGCGGCGCTTCCTCTTGGCCCTCTTAAATGAGCCATTCACTTAAAGGCTATTATGGGCGAATTAATAAATTACACAGCGAATTATTAAATCCAGATAATTACAAGGAATAAGTAAGTAATCATTCGTTATCTCAGCTAATTACTGTGGGTCACAGTGAGCTGGAATGTGAAACCCTCCTCGGGAATTGAAATTAACTTTGCCACAGCGAGGCTGCGCTTGACATCCTTAGTCTGTAGGCGCATGGCAGCTCCCCTGTGAGCCAGGCTTGCTATTTAACTTGGAGAGGGTGGAAATACAATTAAGTGGGGAGGAGATAATAGGAAGCTGCTTAGAGAGTCAAAACGGAAGGAAGGAAGGAAGGAAGGAAGAAAGAAAGAAAGAAAGAAAGAAAGAAAGAAAGAAAGAAAGAAAGAAAGAAAGAAAGAAAGAAAGAAAGAAAGAAAGAAAGAAAGAAAGAAAGAAAGAAAGAAAGAAAGAAAGAAAGAAAGAAAGAAAGAAAGAAAGAAAGAAAGAAAGACACTTGCCCTTTGAACAACTCTCTGGAGACCTAAACCTTTCTATACCCACAGATCAGGGAAGTTCTCGAAATCTGCTTGTTTCCTACTGATCTTTAATCACATATTAAAGGAGACAGGGACTGGGCTACAGGCCCCAGGCAAGGCACAGACTGGCAAAGCAAAGAGCTCCCAGAACTGAGAGGGTTCAGGGAACCAGCGTGCGCTTTGTTTTGGAGACAATAAAAGCATTCATCTCTTAACTGCAGGACCCTAATTAGGAAGCAGTGTCGCCTCTTCTGTTGATCTTTCGCCAAATCTCGCCCAGAGCTAATGTCAGGGCTGGGTCCTCCCCCTTCCCCTTTTCCGACAGGACTTCCCGTTCTTTATTGTATTTACTTGGATCTTCGCAGAGGGCAAATCTATAGTGTAAACTAGGTGACATTCTGTCTATATTTAAACATACAGCTCATGGTAGGGGGAACTGATAATCACATATTGGAAAAGAAGACGACAAATCTAAAGGGTTCTTTTTTATCTGTTGTAATTAGGTGGACAGTCTTTCTCCCCTTTCCTTCCTCGAGCCTGGGATGATAATTAAAATTTAATGAAGGCTGGGACGAGAGGGAGCCCTTGTCTGGGGACGCTGGAGTAGAATATTTTAACTGTACATTTACGCCAAGTGTCTGGCTTCAAAGACGTGACTGCTTTTAATCTCGAATTAGAAAAACCACAGACCTGAAATTAAATATTAGAAGACGCCCTCTCGGTTCTTTTCCCTTCCTGCAGCCCTGTCACCAACGCGTTGCCTTCTCTTGCCCGGCAACACGCACACACCTCTCAAATCTCCAATTACATTTGCGTAAATAATACATGACTTTGATAGGGTACGGGATTCTGGTGCTTTTGGATTTTTGTTGTTGTTGTTGAAAAAATGGGCTAATGCAATATTAATCGCTTGTGGCTGTTATAAGAACGCGCAGGGCTTTTCAGGAACAAATCGATGGAGGCTGGGGATGGGAAGAGCAAAGACTACCTCTCTCCTTGCGGTGCAATCTGGTTTTCAAAGGCTCACAAAGCTTTGGGTGAGTCTGTCTGTATATGTGCTGGTTTTTTGTTTTGTATTGTTCCTTCTTTTCTTTCAACCAGAGGCCCCTTCGCGCAGGTAGAAAGAGACCAGTGACCGTCTTGGCGTGCAGCTGGAGTGCTAATAATGCACCGAAGGTGGGTGGCTGGGTGGGGGGAGGGGAGGGAGGCCTCGCAAGGCTTTTGCTCTGTGCCTAAACATTAATCACAGCAAAACGTCCCCGGCGCCTGCCGCAGCAAACAGCGAAGTCCTCACCGCTGGGAGAAGCACAGGCCCAGCGCTGGGGCAGTAGGAATTCCGCCTGCAAAGTCTGCCCCTCCGCCCGGTTCTTTCAGATCAACGCCTCTCCGCCAGAGACTGGATCTTAAGCTCCCAAATCAGTCATCCAGAGTTAAGGCTGTTTGAAGCCCGTTGTGTTTTCATAATCGTGCCTATTTGCATTCTAATATGGCTCCACCGTTTCCCAGATAACCGAATCCATAAATTGTTCTCAAAAAGCTGGAGGCGCGACTCGCGAGAGTTGCACGAGGCTTCTGGATTCTTGGGCAAGCCAAGCGCGACTTCGTTTGCGTTCCGTTCCTATTGAGGGTCACTTCCAGTTGTGTTTCTTTGCCTGGCAGGACTTAGAGACCCCTGCTGTGCGGGAGTGTTTTGAAAAGGTTTAGTAGGCGAGTTGGGCCTTGGGTGCTGCACGTGCAAGTCAAGGCGAGTGGCCATCCCTCTTGAGTCTTAATTCACAGGTCTGTGTCCCCTGAAATGGATGAGGCACGTCAACCCTTTGAGCCGCGGGATTTCTGCTGCTGTGTCCGGGTCTGCAATCAACCCCCAGCACTGGAGAGGAGGCTCCACAGGCGGGCATCCGAGCACAGCAGAGAAAGACTTCGACGTGTAAAGAGAAGGTAAACTGTTCTGTTTCTTTCCCCAACTAACTAACCTACCCCGCAGTAGGACCAAAGGGACGAGTCTTTCCGTTTTTGGTAACTCCTGTTCCTCAAACACAGAATGTTTGTTCTTAGCCTTCCCTTCTCACTTGGCGTGTTTCTGCCCCATTGAGTCTGACTTTACCTTAAACCAACGTGCCTTTGACTTCTGCAAACTAAGGGGAAGGCATTTAAACTCGATCCAGATTTAATAAGAAGAGGAGCAGTCCTTTGGGTGTAAATCAGACAGATAAGACTTTTCTCCGATTTTTTGGAAATGTGTAGGACCTTCGAGACAGAGGCTCTTTCCCCCCTTTTTTTACTGCTTTCCGGAGGTAGTTTTGTTACCGGAGCTTCAGATATAAGCTTTATTACTATCACTGCATAATTCAGTACAGGGTTTGTCCCAGTTGTGCCACACTCTGCTCCCAGGTATGAACAGCATAGGATTGCAGCACTGGGAACAACACTGGATCTGCCCAGTGTAAGATCTGTTCTACAGGGAAGAGGTAGGACGGGCTGAGAATTTATAACTGGCCCCAGGTCACCCAGAAAGCTTGCATGGCAGAGTGGAGACCCTAACCCGCCTCTCCCAGATTCTAATCTGACATTCCGACCACTAGGGCCACTCTGGATGTCGCTTGAAAGCCAGCTCCTTCCGATTTACTTCCACTCCTCAAAACTACATACCTCGGAAGTCACTCGGTCTACTCCAGACGTAAACAGATGGAGGATATCATTTTGCCTTTCAATATCCCTCGGGTAAGTGTCATCGGCTCTTTTTGGCTATCGAAATGCCTCAGTAGAGAAGATTTAGGAGTGCAGAGGCTGCCTTCCTGTGGGTTACAGTAAAAACAAAACAAACCCTGACAATTGCATTCCGTTTGGAATATAATGTCTTTGGTCATCTCTCCCCTCCCCTCCCCCCCCCTTTCTGTTCACTTGGTGAGACTTATATTACTGGGGAGATGGCAGAGTTTTTAAAACAGCAGCTTACAGAAAACTCAAGGGGAAAACAAACGATTGGCAACCGACTTGGAGCTCCTTCTCCGCTTTAAAAAGCCTGCTGTGGGAGGAAAGGCCCGGTGGGGTGGCTCGCTGTCGTCCGATATCAGAAGCGAAGCAGAGCTGGTACTTGGAAGGGAGGCCACCAAGGAAGGCTCTGCGAACCCACATTGGCTTCACACTTGCCTTAGAAGCCTCTTGTTGGGGTCGCCATAGGTCTGTTGCCGCTTGAAGACATAGCTTGGTACTGTTTACCAAGGAGCCCGGTGGCGCAGAGTGGTAAAGCTGCAGTACTGCAGTCCAAGCTCTCTGCTCAGGACCTGAGTTCGATGCCAGCAGAAGCTGGGTTCGGATAGCCGGCTCAAGGTTGGCTCAGCCTTCCGAGGTCGGTAAAATGAGTACCCAGCTTGCTGGGGGGAAAGTGTAGATGACTGGGGAAGGCAATGGCAAAAGCACCCTGTAAAACGTCTGCGGTAAAAATCGGAAACGACTGGTGCTTGCGCAAGGGACTACCTTTACCTTTTTACTGTTTCCTTGGTGGGCGGGGAGAGAACTCCTCGTTCGTTTGTCAATGCCGACCGGAATAGAGGGGCGCTGTTCTGTTCTAGATGTAAAACAGCAACCGCCTAGACCATTAAATGATCACCGCTCCTGATAGAGGAGGAAAAGAAACGTCTTTGGGTAGCTTCTTACATCCCACCGCTGACCGCACCCTCTCTTGGGATAAGTCCAATGGATTCACCAGTATTAGGTCAGAGTAAGCACATGTTCCAAGTAAAGTTGCTTAGGATGGGGAGGCCTAAAGCAGGATCCAGCGCCTCCTCTTCGAGTGGAGGGCGGGGAGCGGGAGCGGGGTTAGGTTACTGTAGAACAAAGCAGCAGAGCCTGGCCTGTCCAATAGCCAGAGGGCCACTTTTGCTGCTTTCTTTCCCAGCCCCTACCAGCCCCTCCTTCCTCCCCAGGGACGCCCATCATTGCCTGACTTTTTAACGCGAATCTAGGCAAGCAACCAAAACAAGACGAGCGAGACCCCGATAGATAGACCAGACCAGAGATATGACTTTGCAATCCTTTAAACTCTCTGTAAGCAGACCAGTAGCAAGCAGAGGCCTCTCTCTGTTTGCAGGGAGTCTGGCATATTAAACGGCTGTGTGTCCCTGTTCCCACCTGCAGTCTGGAGCGATGCTCTGTCATTTTGCTGCAGGTGAGAATCAGGCGAGGCTGCTGGGGCTGAGTCTAGCCAGTGAGGCGTCCGCTTGCTCCCTAAGAAAGGTGGAAGGCAACACTAGAAGCTACGCAGACCTCGTGGACAAGGCGCTCAAGGGAAGCGGGCGGCGGTTATTCTTGTCCCCCCCCCCCCCCAATCCGCCTTGTTTTTTGTAACATTCCTGCCATACAGAAATGAAGAGCTCGGCGCTGAAAGCGCTGCTTGCCTGGAACTCCAAGCCATCTGTCACCAGAGCAAAATAAACGAAAATCTCGTGCGGGCTTCTGTCTGGGACTGTTGCTCTTGAGACAGAAGGAGGCCGCTTTGGGTTGATGAGCCGGCCAATAGGATTGCTCAGAAAGATGGGCAAAGGTGGAGCCGGGGGTGGGGGCGGGAAAGCAATAAGTGGGCAACTGATCCATGCAGAATTCCAAAAAGGAGACCGTTCTCCATCTCAGGCCTCACAAAACCTTGTATGGAGGAAAACGGAATGCTAAAATGAAACGCATCACAGAAGACAAGCAGCAGTTGAATACACACCTCAGGTACCCCCAACCCCCGGTGCTGTCACAGGAATCGATCGCCTCTGAAAGGTACCATCTGCTCTATTTCAGACAGACGTTAACAGAAACACTTAAGAAGGTTCCCTTCCATTTCCCCAAATATCTTAGTGGCATCGAAGTCATTTGATCCTAGTTATGCTGTGACCCAGCAAGCGTATTTATATTCCACGACAGTTAAGCATTCACATTGTTGTCCCTGGGACTTAAAAGTGCCTCCTTTTGCTAGACTACTCACGCCTAGTGCGCGCGCGTGTGTGGGGTGGGGACAGAAACCGACATGTATTGTTAGGATCTCTCAGTGGAGGCTTCACCATGGACGGAAGAGAGCTGAAGAACCCGTTGCGGTTGCCCTGTGATCGCCCTGTTTTACTTTGCGCTTTTATGTCTGCAGCACCGACAGCTCCTTACAGCTCTTTAAAGGGACGACATTGTTTGATTTATGCAATGCAGAAGAGAGCCCTGCCATTAGTAGAGTTCTAGCTGTTTCTCCCACAAGGAATTAGGGGTTGTGTGCACTATGGGTTTAATCTGAAATTGCGTCCCAATAGAGGAGCTGGGTGATAGAATGCCTACTCTGCATTCTGAAGGTCCCGGGTTCAATCCCTGGCATTCAGTTAAAAGGATCAGGGGAAAGAGGGAGAGCCGCTGCCAGTCAGAGTAGGCAATACCGACCTTGATAGACCAATGAGCACTTTGAAGCCTCTTTTGTTTTATTCTCCCAGAGGGCGGAGGATGTTCTGGAACTTAGCCTTAGCAGTTCTTAAAGGACTGCGTTGACTGTTCTGGTTTTCTCTATTCATTAATATTCTAAATAGCGACACATATCCCGGACACACCTCCCCTCCCCCGCAAACTGTCTTACAATTGTCTACGCTGGTTGTTTAGCGTTGTGTATGAGTCCAGCGTGTTGCATTAGCGAGAGCGGAGGTGTCTTTCTCCAGCAACCTCTAACTGTCTGCTGCTCATATGTAGGTTCCTTCGCCCTCACCAAAGAGGATTTCTCTTGGGCTGTAGGAACTGTTCCCTCTAAGCGGAGGTAGTATGAGCTAGGTCCAGGGTCGTAGTCAGAAATTTAAAGGCTGGGGGGGGGGGGCGGCATTTTAAAAATTCAGGGGACTCCTGAATTTTTAAAGTCCCCCCTCACCTAAAAATCACTCTGGAGGTGTGTAGCACAAGAGTGGCCTCCAGCCTGCAGGAACAATTTAAAGATCCCACCAACAAGCTGGATCGCCTCCAGTCAGACATTTTTCTATATAATCAGCTCACATTACCATGGGACGTGTGACGCTGCAGTATTCTGAATCAGACCTCTTGGTCCATCAAGAACAGTATTCTTTGGTAGATCCAGGCGGGCAGCCGTGTTGGTCTGAAGCAGCTGAACAAAGCAGGAGTCAAGGTGCACCTTTAAGACCAACCAAGTTTTATTTAGAACGTAAGCTTCCGTGTGCTCTTAAGCACACTTCATCAGATCAGGAATCCAGCACAGTGAGCAGAGCCATACATAGCTGAGCAGAGCCATACATAGCTGGTAGGCAGTGGCCCAGAATGCAGCATGGTACAGATTTATTGCTCCCTGTGCTTCATCGTCTGATGAAGTGTGCTTAGAGCACACGAAAACTTAGGTTCTAAATAAAAATTGGTTGGTCTTAAAGGTGCAACTTGACTCCTGCAGTATTCTTAGGTGGGCAACAGCTTGGAGAGAGTGAGCAAATCCATGAAAGAGAGTCAGAGAAGGGGCTCTCTAGGACTCAGTCTGGCAGCAGCACCCATATTCCCATCCCATCCCAAACCCCACCACCACCAGGATGATGCAGAAATTGAATGGCTCTTGAAATGAAGATCCCCAGGTCCCACCTGGAGCCTGGAATCCCCACAGACAGTCTTAGGGTACAGTTTACACTGCCCTGGACTACCCTCAATTTACCAGGCTTATCCACTAGAGACAATGGCAAGAGAAAGGAGAGGGTGAGTGTCAGCAGGCAACAGAAGTTTTTGGCTACAGACAAAATTAACTGAGCAGAACAGTAGCGCCAGTGTGTGATTGGATGGGAGGGGGGGCTAAGGGCTTGCCAGCAAGAGAGGGAAGGCACAACAGAGCAATAGATTGGCTTCTGGGCAGCTTTGGAGGCGGGACTTTCCCCCTTGCTGGGGCAGGGCTACTTTGCCAGATACAACGGGAAGTGTGAGATGCTTTTTTTTTAAACTAAATATATTTTCTGTACTTTCTTTACTGCCTCTGGGCAGCTCGTCCCCACGCCACTCTATTCGGACGGCCCAGTTTACATATATGTAAAACTCAGGAGTATCCTCACACAGCAGGCAGGAACGCACGCACCTCCCAGCCGCACCTGGGGGAAGCCTCCCACTGCCCTGCTTCTCCTCCCGCCCCCCAGCTCTGGGCTGCAGAGTCCATTGAGGCGTGCTGCCTGCCCAAGCCTGTAGCCAAGAGGTGGGAAGAGAGGCCTTTATGCGAGAGGAGCCTCAGGCGGCAGCAGCCGCAGTCTGGCCACCGGCGCGATTCCCTTCCGAGGCTTGTGCGGCTGCCTCCCCCTCCCCCCCTTCTGCCACTCAAATCGCCCACCAGAGGGGAGCTACTGAGGCAGCCTCCAGTGCAATTCCCTTCCCAGGTTCCTTCCGAGGCTTGTCCTCGCTGCAGCTGCCTCCTCCTCCTCCCCTCAAATCGCTCACCAGAAGGGCAGCTGAGGCAGCCTCTGGCACAATCCTTTCCCCTTCTCTGTGCTCCCGCTGCCTCCCCCCGCCCCCCACTACTCAAATCGCGCACCCAGCACCATTCGCTTCCCTTCCTTTCTCGTCGCTGTCGCCAGCCACGGCTGCCTCCCCCTGCATATCACGCACCAGAGGGACGGCTGGGGCAGCCTCCGGTGCAATTTAAAGGGGCCGCGAGCAGCTGATGGGTGGGGCCTTAAAGGGGGAGGGGGGAGCCAACAACTGCTTGTTCTTCCCGCGGGTGATTGGAATCGCGGAGAGTGAGGGGGCAAGTCAGGAGGCCAGGTAGGGCCGGAAGGTTAGGGTCGCAAATAAGTCAGGGGACTGTGCCCCGGGAGGCCCCCTCGTGGCTACGGGCCTGGCTAGTTCACACATTTTTAGCCTGCAGCTCATACATTTTTGTCTTAGCTCAGGAAGGATGACCCCGGAGCACATTAATTTATGCAGTAACTCACAACTTTAATGCCCGGAGTAGCTCACACAGTAGAATTTTTGCTCACAAGACTCTGCAGCTTAGGGGTTGTGCATTGGCTGTAGGTCTTTCACAGAAGTGTACCACTGACTTCCCTGCGCTGCTTGTTCCTGCAGGCGCTGCAACATTGGTGCTGAAGAGCCACGCCTCACCCAGGGGACTGGCCAGGCGATGAAGTGCTACTTCCTTCAGCCAGCCACAGGACGTTGGAATACCTCTAGAGGCAGGGTAAGTTGGCGGCTGGTTACGCGTTCACCCCCCCTCCCCAAAAAGCTCTCTTTATTCTAATAGGAGAGAGTTGTTTTGTTTTATGAACTGTAGATTTCCTGAAGAGGGAGTGATCTTAGTTATTCTCATAGCCGAAGTTCATGATGGATGACACAGATTATGAATCATAATACTTAACAAGCATCCTGTTTGAAGACAAGGCCTTTCTTCTGAGTAGCTGTGCAACAAAAGAGGGTGGCCATCAGAAATTGGGGCCACACTAGGGCAAACTCTGAGTTACACTCAGGGCTTTTTTTTGTAGCAGGAATGTCTTTGCATATTAGGCCGCACACCCCTGATGTAGCTAATCCTCCAAGAGCCCACTGTAAGCTCCAGGAGGATTGGTGACATCAGGGGTGTGTGGCCTAACATGCAAAAGAGTTCCTGCTACAAAAAAAGCACTGTTTTCTATTTCGCCTCAGTCTCTAGTTTCTCCTTAAAAACAAGGGAGCTTTGAAATCAAGGACCTCATTCTGCAACAGACTCAGCTTATCTGATTCTGCAACCTAACAGTTACAGGAAATTCCTCTGAGTTCATCTCTCTCCTCAGGGAGTAACCAGAACCAGCCCCTAGATATCTCCAGTGAGGGAACTGGTCTTAAGCAATGGGTTCTAGTTATGACTTTGCCTCCCACAGCTAGCTGTGCAACTGCTTTCCAGGGACCTAGATCAAGATGGGTAGCCATGTTAGTCTGTCTGCAGTGGTAAAAAAGGAGCAAGAGTCCAGTAGCAATGAGCTTCTGTGGTACAGAGGAAGGGAGCACTGACTAGGGCCACAAATTTTGTTAGTCTTTAAGATGCGACTGGACTCTTGCTTCAGGGACCCCTTATTCATGGCACCCCTTTCCCACCACCACCCTTTACTGATACAAGTACCATAGTTGCCAATCTCCAGGTGGTGGCTGGAGATCTCCTGGTATTATGACTGATCACCAGGTGACAGTTCCTAAAGAGTAAATGGCCACTTTTGAAATAGGACTCTGTGGCATTATATCCCCACTACAGTCCCTCCTCTCTCCAGACTTCACACCACAAATCTCCAGGAATTTCCCAGCCAGGAGCTGGCAGCCCTAACAAGTACACAGTGCTATAGGCTGACAGGGGAAGATCTGCAGGTTCAATCCCCTGATGAGTTGGGGGCGGCTGGGCTACAGGTGTCTCAAGATCCCAATGGACTTCTGAACCCCGTTGCTACAGTCATTTTCAGGAAAAGAAAAGCGCTAATGCCTCCCTCTCCCAGCATTCGCTCTGCGCTCTGAACTGGGGCTCTTCTGTAGATGCGAAGCTCAGCGGCGACAACTCTTTCCCAGTAATGACCTCTGGGCGTTTAGTTCTGCTGTGGCTGAAACCTGGAATCTTGGGACGGGTGTAGCCACGCCCACGGAACTCCGAGGAAATGATGTGACACCGGGTAGGTTTGAAAGGCGAGTGGCTTCCTGTGTGACCAGCAGAGGGAGCAATAGTGCTCCCGGCGGGAATTGTACAAAGAAGTCCCAAGGGAGCGGCTGTCTGCGTGGATGTTTCCTCGGAGGATGTGTGAGTGAAGGAGCTCATTCCCACCTCGGTTGGTTCAGTCTCCTGATTAAGGCCGGGAGAATTTCCTGGCGCTTTCGGTTTGTGGCTTTGTAGTGACCGACCTGAAGCATTATCCAATCCCGTTGTCACTCACCAGCATGAATTCCAGATTTCACATTCATTGTGAATGAATGATTGAATGAATGAAAATTCAAGAGTCGTTTCACAGGCTAGCGTTTCCCCATCTGGCGGTATATTTAATGGAGGCCCCTTTTCCCTGCACGGTTTACATCTTGCTGCTCGCTTCTATTCGCTGCTCTGGCGCCCGCAGCTCAGGAACAAGAAGCCTGCAGTGACAGCTTGACCTATAGGGGGCCTCCTCGACCTTCTGCGCAGATACAAAGGCTGCGGGATGAGGCGCCTCCTCCGGTTTAGCAGCTTGCCGGCTATTCATTGGTTCGCGTTACAGAAAGGCAAGAATAGGCTTGTAGGGCACTCCTCCACTGAGTGACTCCGGTCTCAGTACATGGGAATGAATGGGTTCAGATTCGTATAACTCCGTGCTGTCAGTCTACAGACTGACAAATGTTCTGTCTAGTCACTAGGGACTAGTGGCTGGATTGGAAATTTTAAGTAAAGACCATCCATAAATCAACAGCAACGTTTCTTCTTTAAGGTTGCTAACCATCCAGTAAGTGTATCATATTTCTGTTTTGGAGAACAGGAACGAGCAGGACAATTGGAAGGGAAAAGCCAGATTTTTTAAAACGCTTATTTTTATTTTCAGTCACATGCATTTATAATTTAAGATAAAATATCCCACTTTTTTCTAGAAAATGTGAATTTTCAGACATACTTTTAAATCACTCGAAGAAAGATTTCGCTTCGATAATTGAGGACAAAAATCGATCATCATTCTGGTTCAAAGAAAGACAGCATCGATCTACAGGTTTCCTGTTCGCTTTCCCCTTTCATACACACACCCAGCTGGGACCCATCCGGGTCAAGCAGATTGGCTTCTTCTTCTCCCAAACAAAACATTCGCAGTCACTCCCGGGAGAGAATCGCTGGCATCTCCTCCTTTCACCACAAGGAATTAGGTGCAGGTTTTCCAAGGTCCTGCGTTGGGATACCAGGTGTTTGTTTGGCCCTCCAGAATGTCTGCCAAAGACTCGACTGAATCAGAGCCCAAGGCAGGCGGCGGCTAACAAGACAGGCAGGGAAGTGGTGCTCTTGCAAAATGGCGACCGGAGTTTCGACCCAAAGGAAGACAGCCGGTAATAACCCCTCTTAGAAACCTCGGGCCAAACACATGAGAACGCGATCAGGGTTCTGACGTATGGGTGGAATGCAGAGTCCAGCTTGTGAAAGTCTTTCCAAAGCAGAAGGTAACGTAGAGGCCGCCTGTAGGGTCAGCTTGGCTTCCGTCGAAGACTTCTCAAGCCCGAGAGATCCCCGTTCTCAAACAGAGAGGAGGACTCTATTCTGGCTCTTATCCCGCAGGCCAGAGGGGCCAGCCTCGGAAACTTCCATCATGTTCCAGAGGGTTGTTGTGCCAAGGCCAAAGGAGTATCAGGTGAAAGCCAGAGAGGGCAAGATGGCGCGGGGGTGGAGCTTCCTGCTCCAGGGCGCCTTAGCCGCCTCGGAACGATGACTCTGGCTGAGGGGCTTGGCCGGGCCAAAGGTTCAATCCCCGGCTCTTGCAGCCTTGGATAGGGAGGCAAGGAGGCTTCCTCCGCCCTGGGCGGAAGGCCCTCTTCTCCCCCTCCTGGCGCCCATCTGTCGCTGCTCGCCTTCAGCCCGCCCCGGGGTCCGGCCGCTCTCATTGTCTCCGTGTCGCTCGGCGTAATATTTACTGCTCCACCCCCCGCGTGACTTTTAGCTGGAAATGCCAGGAGTGGCCTGCCCAGTTCGGCTGCGGCTCAATTAATCATCTGCACCCGGATTGCCAACAGGCAGGGCTCGCTCCGCTCCTCAGTTTATACAGAACAGGATCATTTACATAAAGTCCTTAAGGCAAATAACTGTTGGGGCTCTAATTTATATCTGATCGAAAATTAGCCGTCATTATGCGCTCCATTAGCAGCGTCTTTAATGTGCTTCTAAGCACCATTTGTCAAGCGGCTTGTTAATATCCTTCAAGTCTTTAAAGTTGAGAGCTCATTAAAGAGTGCGCTCTCTGTTATTGATGTAATTTAGATGAGTTTGGAAGAGCAAGCGCGCCATGCCTGGAATGGACAACCGGCAAGAATAAGGGGCGGCGGCAGGAGGAGGAAGTTGGCTCGCTTACAAAGGAGACCTGCCGGGGAGCAGGAGGAGGACCCCCGGGCCTAGCTGAAGGAAGGAGGCGGAGTGGCTGGCCTGGACCTCTTCCCTGTTCTCATGCCTTTTTGACTCTCCCCCCCCAGGGGGGCCCCCAGCTCAAGCTGGCCGAGAAGAGTGACAAGGGAAGGGGTCCTCCTGGGCTAATGCATCATCTCCCCGCTGCAGTGACCATTTGGCCTTGCCCCTGGCCTGCCTATCCCACGGGACTCTCAGCTAGCCAGGGCCAGCCAAGTCAAAGAGGTCCCAAGGTCGCTGACGTTTGGCCCTGCTGGGGCTGCTCCTGTGTCTTAATGCTGTGGGTGACTCTCCCTCTTCGGGGCTCTTTTGCGCAAGCGCTGCCGTTGTGGAGCCAGCAGCCCTAGTCCCTCGGAAGGCCGTGGCCCCGGAAGGGAGCGACTTGGTGCACTGCAGGGCCTGCCCTGGCACCTGAGCGGGCCGCAGAAGGGAGGATTCGCCGTGATCCGCCGCCAGCGTGGCCTGTCGTGGGGGGGGGGGAGCACATTCTGCGCGCAGCTGCACCTAATTGGACGGAGGTACAGTAAACCCGCTTAATTATGTACATATTATTACATTATCTATCAACCATTCCATCAGAAGAGCATCAAGGGCGATAAATTACCCCTGTTATTTATCTAAAAATCCATATATTCTGTCATCTTTTTTTCCTGGAGGACATTATGCTCGTGAAAGATAATAAAGGGAAGCCCATTAGCCGGGGCATTAAATTGCCGCTGAGTGCAACAAGCCTTTCACCAGCGCAGACAAATAACAGAAATCTGCATACAGCCTCCGGGCCCCCCTCCGCGCTCGCTGCCGCCGCGCCAGTCCCCCTCCCCCAGGTCAGGCACGCAGGGCGAGTCCCCCAGATCCAGTCGGCTCCGGGCGGGGCATCGGGCAGGAAACCGAACCCTGCAATATTCTGGGAAAAAGGTAAAAGTCGGATCTACACGGATCTTCATGAATTCATATGATTTTTACATTGAAATGAAATCAAACCACTTTAATCCTATAGATCCTGTCTTAGACTATAGGCAGGACCACAAAAATCATGCCTCCACGAATTCGTGGCGCCTCAGCAATGCAAAAACTGGCTTCCAAAGCACGGATCCTCATGAATTCATATGATTTTTATGGAGAAATGAAATCAAACCACCATTATGTTGTAGATCCTGTCTTAGACTATAGGCAGCACCAGAAAAATCATGCCTCCACGAATTTGTGGCGCCACAGCACTGAAAAAACATGTTTCCAAACCACGGATCCTCATGGATCCTCATGATTTTTGCTTTGGGCCACCCCAAGATAACCAGCCAATCACATATCATGTCCATGGGCAGATGTTGCACCACAGAAATCGTGGATCCACGTGTTCGTGGCAGCGCCAGGGACCAAAAACTTGCTTTTGGACCACGGATCCTCATGGATCCACATGATTTTTGCCTTGGGTCCCCCCAAGCCATCCATCCAGTCATATATCATGTCCATGGGCACAGTTTACACCACAGAAATCATGGATCCACGGCTTCGTGGCAGCGCCAGGGACCAAAAACTTGCTTTTGGACCACGGATCCTCATGGATCCACGTGATTTTTGCCTTGGATCCCCCCAAGCCATCCATCCAGTCATATATCATGTCCATGGGCACAGTTTACACCACAAAAATCATGGATCCACGGTTTCGTGGCAGCACCAGGGACCAAAAACTTGCTTTTGGACCACGGATCCTCATGGATCCACATGATTTTTGCCTTGGATCCCCCCAAGCCATCCATCCAGTCATATATCATGTCCATGGGCACAGTTTACACCACAGAAATCATGGATCCACGGCTTCGTGGCAGCGCCAGGGACCAAAAACTTGCTTTTGGACCACGGATCCTCATGGATCCACGTGATTTTTGCCTTGGATCCCCCCAAGCCATCCATCCAGTCATATATCATGTCCATGGGCACAGTTTACACCACAAAAATCATGGATCCACGGCTTCGTGGCAGCACCAGGGACCAAAAACTTGCTTTTGGACCACGGATCCTCATGGATCCACATGATTTTTGCCTTGGATCCCCCCAAGCCATCCATCCAGTCATATATCATGTCCATGGGCACAGTTTACACCACAGAAATCATGGATCCACGGCTTCGTGGCAGCACCAGGGACCAAAAACTTGCTTTTGGACCACGGATCCTCATGGATCCGCATGATTTTTGCCTTGGATCCCCCCAAGCCATCCATCCAGTCATATATCATGTCCATGGGCACAGTTTACACCACAGAAATCATGGATCCACGGCTTCGTGGCAGCGCCAGGGAACAAAAACTTGCTTTTGGACCACGGATCCTCATGGATCCACATGATTTTTGTCTTGGATCCCCCCAAGCCATCCATCCAGTCATATATCACGTCCATGGGCAAAGTTTACACCATAGAAATCATGGATCCACGGCTTCGTGGCAGCGCCAGGGACCAAAAACTTGCTTTTGGACCACGGATCCTCATGGATCCACATGATTTTTGCCTTGGATCCCCCCAAGCCAACCATCCAGTCATATATTATGTCCATGGGCACAGCTTACACCACAGAAATCATGGATCCACGGCTTCGTGGCAGCGCCAGGGACCAAGAACTTGCTTTTGGACCACGGATCCTATTGGATCCATATGATTTCTTCTTTGGATCCCCCAAGCCCTCAATCTAATCACATATCATGTCCATGAGCAGAGTCTGCACCACAGAAATCATGGATCCACGGCTTCGTGGCAGCGCCAGGGAACAAAAACATGATTTTGGACCACGGATCCTCATGGATCCGCATGATTTCTGCTTTGGATCCCCCAAGCCCTCAAACACATCACATATCATGTCCATGAGCAGAGTCTGCACCACAGAAATCATGGATCCACGTCTTCGTGGTAGCGCCAGGGACCAAAAACATGATTTCGGAGCACGGATCCTCTTGGATCCACATGATTTCTGCTTCGGATCCCTCGAACCCTCCATCCAGTCACATATCATGTCCATGAGCAGAGTCTGCACACAGAAATCGTAGATCCTTGTCTTCGTGGCAGCGCCAGGGACCAAAAACATGATTTTGGACCACGGATCCTCATGGATCCACATGATTTCTGCTTCGGATCCCCCCAAGCCCTCCATCCAGTCACATATCATGTCCATGAGCAGAGTCTGCACCACAAAAATCATGGCTCCACGTCTTCGTGTCAGCATCAGGGACCAAAAACATGATTTTGGACCACGGATCCTCATGGATCCACATGATTTCTGCTTCGGATCCCTCAAACCCTCCATCCAGTCACTTATCATGTCCATGGGCAGTGTTTGCACCACAGAAATCGTGGATCCATGGCTTCGTGGCAGCGCCAGGGACCAAAAACTTGCTTTTGGACCACGGATCCTCATGGATCCACGTGGTTTTTGCTTCGGATCCCTCCAAGCCCTCCATCCAGTCACATATGATGTCCATGGGCACAGTTTACACCACAGAAATCATGGATCCATGGTTTCGTGGCTGCGCCAGGGACCAAAAACTTGGTTTTGGACCACGGATCCTCATAGTTCCATGTGATTTCTGCTTCGGATCCCCCCAAACCCTCCATCCAGGCACTTATCATGTCCATAGGCAGTGTTTACACCACAGAAAATGTGGATCCACAGCTTCGTGGCAGTGCCAGGGACCAAAAACTTGATTTTGGACCTCGGATCCTCATTGACCTGCATGATTTCTGCCTTGGATGCCTCCAAGCCCTCCATTCAGTCACATATCATGTCCATGGGCAGAGTTTGCACCACAGAAATCATGGATCCACGGCTTCGTGGCAGCGCTAGGGACCAAAAACTTGCTTTTGGACCACGGATCCTCATGGATCCACATGATTTCTGTTTTGGATTCCCCAAGCCCTCAAACCCATCACATATCATGTCCATGAGCAGAGTCTGCACTACAGAAATCATGGATCCACGTCTTCGTGGCAGCGCCAGAGACCAAAACCTTGATTTTGGACCACGGATCCTCATGGATCCACATGATTTCTGCTTTGGATCCCTCGAACCCTCCATCCAGTCACATATCATGTCCATGAGCAGAGTCTGCACCACAGAAATCGTGGATCCACATCTTCGTGGCAGCACCAGGGACCAAAAACATGATTTTGGACCATGGATCCACGATTTCTGCTTTGGATCCCTCAAACCCTCCATCCAGTCACTTATCTTGTCCATGGGCAGTGTTTGCACCACAGAAATCGTGGATCCACGGCTTCGTGGCAGCGCCACGGACCAAAAACTTGCTTTTGGACCACGGATCCTCATGGATCCACGTGATTTTCGCTTCGGATCCCTCCAAGCCCTCCATCCAGTCACATATAATGTCCATGGGCACAGTTTACACCACAGAAATCATGGATCCACGGTTTCGTGGCAGCGCCAGGGACCAAAAACTTGGTTTTGGACCACGGATCCTCATGGATCTACATGATTTCTGCTTTGGATCCCCCCAAACCCTCCATCCAGTCACGTATCATGTCCATGAGCAGAGTGTGCAACACAGAAATCGTGGATCCATGTCTTCGTGGCAGCGCCAGCGACCAAAAACTTGCTTTTGGGCCATGGATCCTCATGGATCCACGTGATTTTTGCTTTGGACCCCCCCAAGCCCTCCATACAGCCACATGTCATGTCCATGGGCATAGTTTGCACCACAGAAATCGTGGATCCGTGGCTTCGTGGTAGCGCCAGGGACCAAATACTTGCTTTTGGACCACGGATCCTCATGGATCCACGTAATTTCTGCTTCGGAACCCCCAAGCCCTCCATGCAATTACATATCATGTCCATGGGCAGAGTTTCCACCACAGAAATCATGGATCCACAGTTTCGTGGCAGCGCCAGAAATAAAAAACTTGGTTATGAACCACCGATCCTCATGGATCCACTTGATTTTTGCCTTGGATTCCCCCAAGCCCTCCATACAGTCATATATCATGTCCATGGGCAGAGTTTTCACCACAGAATTGGTCGATCCACGGCTTCGTGGCAGCGCCAGGGACCAAAACTTGCTTTTGGACCATGGATCTTCATGGATCCACATGATTTTTGCGTTGGATTCCACCATGATTTTTGGCAGACCTTGCACCACAGGAATGACAGGTCCATGGCTTTGTGCCGGTAACAAGGAGCCAAAATATGGTTTTGAAATGCGGATCCTTCTTGATCTTAAAGTTATTTGCGTTGGATCAAGGAAAACTCGACATTATACCACATGTAACATCCATGGTCATAGCTTGCTGAACAATTATCACACATTCACAATTTTATTGTTCACCACACTCATTATCCATCCAGATGTCACGTCTATGTCCAGCGTTTGCAAAATACAAATTGGATTTCGAGTACCTTGTATGATGTCACAGTGTGGTTACATACTTTGAAACACTTAATCTTCATGAGTTCTGTGACTTTTCATTTTTGAATAGTTGGGCTCATCATGCATGGTCCCCCTGAGGTTTCTTTCACATCACACAGCACGTCCATGACCACAGAATAACCCACGAAAACCTCAGAACACTGCCAAGATGCCAAACACTGCTTCAGCTACTTTGAGGCTTGTGCATTATGACATCACACCAATGTCTACAGGATGACCAAACAAAAAAAATCTGTAATGTCTCTACCTTATCAAGGACACCACAGTAACATGAGAAATCAAAATCATGTCCGTACCTTTCACTGTAAATAACTGCATTCTGAACTTTCTGATGCCACTGAGTTGCAAACTATCCAAGGCAGATATTGTAATGGTCTTATCTTTGACTTCAAAACATCTTGCTCACTAGATAGAGGCCACCAAATTAGAATAATGGAATCATAGAGTTGGAAGGGACCTCCAGGGTCATCTAGTCCAACCCCCTGCACAATGCAGGAAACTCACAAACATCTCCCCCTAAACTCACAGGATCTTCATTGCTGTCAGATGGCCATCTAGCCTCTGTTTAAACATGTCCAAGGAAGGAGAGCCCACCACGTCCCGAGGAGGAAGCCTGTTCAACTGAGAAATTGCTAACCATCAGGAAATTCTTCCTGATGTTGAGCCGAAACCACTTTTGATCTCAACCGCTTCTGCTCCTACCTTCCAGGGCCACAGGCAACAACTCCACACAAGGCAAACACAATTTATCACCAAAAACCAAGTGTCCACATCATGTTCAGTGATTGTGTCACTTTACTCTGCTGTGGTTAGGACCCTACCAGACTACTGCGTTCATTTTGGGGCACCACAGGTTAATAACGAAATATGTCCAGAGGAGGGCAATGGAGATGATGAGGTACATGGAGACCAAGTCCTATGAGGAAAGATTGAAGGAGCTCGGTCTGTTTAGCTTGGAGAGGAGACAACTGAGGGGTGATATGATCACCATCTTCAAGTACTTCAAGGGCTGTCATATAGCGGATGGTGTGGAATTGTTTTCTGTGGCCCCAGAAGGTGGGACCAGAACCAATGGGTTGAAATTAAATGAAAAGAGTTTCCAGCTCAACATGAGGAAGAACTTCCTGACCGTTAGAGCGGTCCTCAGTGGAACAGGCTTCCTCGGGAGGTGGTGGGCTCTCCTTCCCTGGAGGTTTTTCAACAGAGGCTAGATGGGCATCTGACAGCAATGAAGATCCTGTGAATGTTGGGGAAGGTGTTTGTGAGTTTCCTGCATTGTGCAGGGAGTTGGACTAGATGACCCTGGAGGTCCCTTCCAACTCTATGATTCTATACAATTCTATTATTTTAGTGTAGAACAGGGGTGGCCAACAGTACCTCTCCAGAAGTTTTTTGCCTACAACTCCCATCAGCCCAGCAAGCATGGCTGATGGCTGGGGCTGATGGGAGTTGTAGGCAAAAAACTTCTGGAGAGCTATCGTTGTCCACCCCTGGTGTAGAATGTCAATTTGGGGACACTGCTAAACCAGGAATAAAGGTCAACTGTGAAATTGTTTTCCAAGACTCCTATCTTTTCATAAGAGGACCCATGAGGATCCGTGCCTCAAAATCATGTTCTGGATCCATGGTGCTGCCACGAAGCCATGGATCCATTATATCTGTGGAGCAAGCTCTTTCCATGGACACAACATGAGATTGGATGGTGAGCTTGGGATGAGCCAATGCAGATATCATGAGGATCCATGAGGATATGTGCTTCAAAGCCATGTTTTCGCTCCATGATGTTGCCACAATGCCAAGGATCCATGATTTCCAGGGTGTAAACTCATGAGGATCCATGGTGCAAAACCAAGTTCTTCTTCCATGGTGCTGCCACGAAGCCGTGGATCCATGATTTTTGTGGTGGAAGCTCCGCCCATAGACATGATATGCGATTGGATGGTGAGGTTGGGGGAATCCAAGGCAAAATTCATGAGGATTCATGAGGATCCATGGTCCAATACCAAGTTTTTGGTCTCTGGCACTGCCACGAAGCTGTGTATCTATGATTTCTGTGGTGCAAGCTTTACCCATGGACATGATATGTGATTGGATAGAGAGCTTGGGGTGGCCCAAAGTAAAAATCATGAGGATTCATGAGGATCTGTGTTCCAAAAGCAACTTTTGGTCCCTGGCGCTGCCATGAAGTTGTGAATCCACAATTTCTGTGCTGCAAACTCTGTCCATGGGCATGATATGCGACTGGATGGAGGGCTTGGGGGGCTCCAAAGCAAAAATCATGTGGATCCATGAGGATCCGTGGTCCAAAAGCAAGTTTTTGGTCCCTGGTGCTGCCACGAAACCGTGGATCCATGATTTCTGTAGTGTAAACTGTGCCCATGGACATGATATGTGGCTGTATGGAGGGCTTGGGGGGATCCGAAGCAGAAATCACATGGATCCATGAGGATCCGTGGTCCAAAAGCACGTTTTTGGTCCCTGGTGCTGCCACGAAGCCGTGGATCCATGATTTCTGTGGTGGAAACTCTGGCCATGGACATGATATGTGACTATATGGAGGGCTTGGGGGGTTACGAAGCAGAAATCACGTGGATTCATGAGGATCCGTGGTTTATAACCAAGTTTTTGATTTCTGGAGCTGCCACGAAGCCGTGGATCCATGATTTCTGTGTTGTAGACTCTGCTCATGGACATGGTACGTGATTCCATTGAGGGCTTGGGAGGATCTGAAGCAGAAATCATGTGGATCCATGAGGATCCGTGATTCAAAACCAAGTTTTTGGTCCCTGGCGCTGCCATGAAACCATGGAGCCATGATTTCTGTGGTGTAAACTGTGCCCATGGACATGATATGTGGCTGTATGGAGGGCTTGGGGGGATCCGAAGCAGAAATCACATGGATCCATGAGGATCCGTGGTCCAAAAGCAGGTTTTTGGTCCCTGGAGCTGCCACGAAACTGTGGATCCATGATTTCTGTGGTGTAAACTGTGCCCATGGACATGATATGTGGCTGTGTGGAGAGCTTGGGGGGATCCGAAGCAAAAATCACATGGATCCATGAGGATCCGTGGTCCAAAAGCAAGTTTTTGGTCCCTGGTGCTGCCACGAAGCCGTGGATCCATGATTTCTGTGGTGGAAACTCTGGCCATGGACATGATATGTGACTGTATGGAGGGCTTGGGGGGTTCCGAAGCAGAAATCACGTGGATTCATGAGGATCCGTGGTTTATAACCAAGTTTTTGATTTCTGGAGCTGCCACGAAGCCGTGGATCCATGATTTCTGTGGTGTAAACTGTGCCCATGGACATAATATATGACTGGATGGACGGCTTGGGGGGATCCAAGGCAAAAATCATGTGGATCCATGAGGATCCGTGGTCCAAAAGCAAGTTTTTGGTCCCTGGTGCTGCCACGAAGCCGTGGATCCATGATTTCTGTGGTGTAAACTGTGCTCATGGACATGATATGTGACTGGATAGAAGGCTTGTGGGGATCTGAAGCAGAAATCATGTGGATCCATGAGGATCCGTGGTCCAAAAGCAAGTTTTTGGTCCCTTGCGCTACCACGAAGCTGTGGATCCACGATTTCTGTGGTGCAGACTCTGCTCATGGACATGATATGTGACTGGATGGAGGGCTTGGGGGATCCAAAGCAGAAATCATGTGGATCCATGAGGATCCGTGGTCCAAAATCAAGTTTTACGTCCCTGGCGCTGCCACGAAGTCGTGGATCCATGATTTCTGTGGTGCAGACTCTGCTCATGGACATATGTGACTGTATGGAGGGCTTGGGGGATTCGAAGCAGAAATCATGTGCATCCATGAGGATCTGTGGTCCAAAAGCAAGTTTTTGGTCCCCGGTGCTGCCACGAAACAGTGGATCCATGATTTCTGTGGTGTAAACTGTGCCCATGGACATAATATATGACTGGATGGATGGCTTGGGGGGATCCAAGGCAAAAATCATGTGGATCCATGAGGATCCGTGGTCCAAAAGCAAGTTTTTGGTCCCTGGCGCTGCCACGAAGCCGTGGATCCATGATTTCTGTGGTGTAAACTGTGCCCATGGATATGATATATGACTGGATGGATGGCTTGGGGGGATCCAAGGAAAAAATCATGTGGATCCATGAGGATCCGTGTTCCAAAAGCAAGTTTTTGGTCCCTGGCGCTGCCACGAAGCTGTGGATCCATGATTTCTGTGGTGTAAGCTGTGCCCATGGACATAATATATGACTGGATGGATGGCTTGGGGGGATCCAAGGCAAAAATCATGTGGATCCATAAGGATCCGTGGTCCAAAAGCAAGTTTTTGGTCCCTGGCGCTGCCACAAAGCCGTGGATCCATGATTTCTGTGGTGTAAACTGTGCCCATGGACATGATATATGACTGGATGGATGGCTTGGGGGGATCCAAGGCAGAAATCATGTGGATCCA